>NC_140085.1:188733956-189933956 GCF_964237585.1 Gallinula chloropus | reverse complement strand
AGTGCTCTGGCTGGGGAGGGCTTTTTGCTGAAGATGTTTGAAGATGAACACAACCTTTAACACTGTTGCTGTAGCTGCAACTGCCTGTTCCTCGGGCCTGTGGGAAACTGTTGGGATTTTCTGTTGGGGTTTTGTGGGGTTTTTAAAGACACCTGTGATTTATGTTACTGAGCTACCTTGAGATAACCAATATAGCCTAATTAAACTTAAAATATTAGTAAAAACAGTTCAAGGTTCCTCAAACCTTACTTATAGTAAGCAAATGACAGGAGATGGGACAAGGGGTAATGGCCTCAAGCTGCATCAGGGCAGGGTCAGCTCAGATGGGAGGGAAAAGTTCTTCCCTGCAAGAGTTGTGGGGCTGTGGAACAGGCTGCCCAGGGAGGGGGCTGAGTCACCTTCCCTGGGTGTGTTTAACAGACAGGTAGATGAGGTACTGAGAGATCTGGGTCAGCATAGGACAGGAATGGTTGGACTCGATCTGAAAGGGCTTTTCCAACCTTGTGATTCTGTTTGAGTATCTGTATGGACTGTAGTCTGAGTATCTGTGTTCAAAGATTACACCGTGTCTTTGCTACTGTTTGAATTAAAAAGGACAAAACAAACCACAACAAACCCCCTGAAATATCTACCAGTGCTTTTTAAGGCTAGATTAAAGAATGTGGAGGGCATGTGGGTTGGACTGGATGACCTTTAAAGGTCCCTTTCAACCTAACACATTCTATGAAATACCCCAAAATTTCCAGCTTCCCAAAAAGTAGCTCTGGAACAATTCATGACATCTAGAACATACAGAATTCCAGAACCATAGGGGTTGGAAGGGACCTCCAGAGCCCATCGGGTCCAACCCCCCTGCCAAAGCAGCTCCCTAGGACAGGTCGCACAGGTCGGTGTCCAGATGGGTCTGGAATATCTCCAGAGAAGGAGACTCCACACCCCCCTGGGCAGCCTGTCCCAGGGCTCCCTCACCCTCACTGTGTTAAAGTTCTTCCGCATGTTGGTGAGGTACTTCCTGTGCTCCAACTTGCAGCCATTGCCCCTTGTCCTGTCTCCACAGACCACCATTTCCCCCTGCATCCCATACTTAAGATTTTGATAAACATTAATAAGGTCCCCCCTTAGTCTTCTTTTCTCCAGGCTGAACAGCCCCAGCTCACTCAGCCTTTCCTCACGGGGGAGATGCTCCAGGCCCATAATCATCTTCGTAGCTTCCTCTGGACTGTTTCCAGGACATCCCTGTCTTTTTTATTTAGGATGTATTTAGTCCAAGCAAGGGAAATAGTTCCTAACTCAAGAGGAACAGGGGAGGATCCTGTGGTGAACTACACACACTTGGAATATTTACAACCAAGACGGCATTAAGACCCAGCCGGCTGCCCCAGCCTGGCCTGCTGCTCAAGGCCAGCGTGTCCCAAGGGCAGGGCTTGGTGTTTGCCTTTGTTGACCTTCAGGAGGTCCCTGCCAACCCACATGACCCATCTGTCAGGGTCGGCCTGTACACGGCCCTGTCTCCAGCCTATCAACCCTTGATACCCATCATCAACCTGCCGAGAGAGAGTGCTCCATCCCGTCATCCAGGTTGTTCCTAAAGTCATTAAACAGTATTGATCCAGTATTGACCTCTGAGATACCCAGCTGCCAGCTGGACTTCGTGCTGCTCTCCACCACGTACAGTTGGAAGTCCAGCCAATTTTCCACCCACTTATCAGTCCGTATGTCCCCAATGTGGCTATAAAAATATTACAGGAGACGTGTCGAAGGCCTCACTAAAGTCAACACATGAAATGTACACTCCTGTCACCTTGTCCCACATTGCAGCTTTCCCAGAGGCAATCAGGCACAATTTGTCCTTGGTAAATCCACACTGGCTGCTCCCAGTCACCTTCTCACCCCTTCAAGAAATGGCTTCTTGGAAAAAAAAGCTTTAGAAACGGCTTCTGTGAGGTTTTACTCCATCATCTTCCTAAAGATGGTAAAGGTGAACAGGGAGCAGCAGTTCATCAGATCGTCCATTCAGCCATCTCTGAAAATGGCTACAGCAATTGCCTTCTTCCAGTCATAAGGAGCACCTCCTGACTGCCATGACCTTTCAAAGATGGTTCACTGTCACCTGCAGTCCCAATAACCTCACAGTCCTCCAGACAGATAATGCTTCACTCTCCCCCAGCAGACCTAATTTAGAGTCTTCCTCCCTAGGTCCATCTGTTTGGCAAACATGCTTGTGCCCCATGGTGTCAGGTGGACCCCATCCCTTCCCATCAGTACTTGTGTCAACAAAGCTCTCATGTTTTTAAGATACAAAGCCACGTCTACAACAAAAGCTGCACAGCCAGGTGCTGGCCTGCTGGATGTGTCCACCAGTGCCCAAGCCCTTCACAGGAAGGACTAAGAACACCCACAAGGCCGCCATGTCCTTCACACTTGTCCCCAGAGTTCTGGCATCGCTCTTTACACATTCACTGGTAGCATCCTAGGTGCCCACATGGGGTAAGAGTCCTCACGTTGGACAAGACTTTGTAGCTGTTCTGTAGCATCCTGGATCCAACTTCCCAGCAAACAACAAACCTCCCAAGATATTCCATTATCTCAGCACATGGATGCTTCTGTTTCCTGCCCATCACATCCCTCTGATGGTACAGTCTCTTCTCTTCCTTCCACAGCTCCTTTGCTTGGTGACAACTCAGTGGTTCATCATAGCACATCTCCAATGGGTGAGGCAACTACTGTTCCCAGCTCCAAGGAGAAGCACCACACACAACTTTCCACCCAGGACCCAAACAGCCACATCCTCTGTCAGGGTTGAGATCTCTGCTGTACTCCCACTGATGTTCCCAACATTGTCCCTGCTCAAATTTCAAGCAACTCCACATCTTGAATGGGGTGTTCTTGTACCATCTGCTACCTGTTAGCTGTACTCCAGGCTACCAGCTGCACAGTCACTCTCTAAATAAACATAAGTCCAAGCGTCGCTTGACACTCCCCAGTGAGTCTGTTCAAGACAAAACTTTGAAGTATTTCCCTGTCAGGAAGCAGCCAAGAGAAGTCTTCTGCTGGAGCCAGCAGCATCAAGCCAACTGCAGTTCACAGAAGGTGACTGTTGAAGAAGCAGCATGAAAACTACTGCACTGAATGCTATGTCAAGGTAGCGACCACAGCTCCACTGCCATGACAACACTACAGGAAACCTCGCTGGAAGCACACACGTGTGTGAGTAAAAGGTGCAGCATGCCAGAAGAATCATAGTCATAGAATACTTTGGGGTCGAAGGGACCTTACCTTCAAGATCATCAAGTTCCAACCCCTCACCAGCCCACGCTGCTCAAGGCCCCATCCAACCTGGCCTTGAACACCTCCAGGGAGGGGGCAGCCACCACTTCCCTGGGCACCCTGTGCCAGGGCCTCACCACCCTCAGAGGGAAGAATTTCTTCCCATTATCCAATCTAAATCTCCCCCCTTCCAATTTAAACCCATCCCCTCTCGTCCTGTCACTCCCTGCCCTTCTGAAAAGTCCCTTCCCAGCTTTCCTGTAGCCCCTTCGGGGACTGGAAGGTGCTGTAAGATCTCCCCAGAGCCTTCTCTTCCCCAGGCTGACCCAGCCCAACTCTCTCAGCCTGGCTTCACAGGAGAGGTGCTCCAGCCCTCTGACCATTTCCATGGCCTCCTCTTGCCCTGTTCCACCAGTCCCATGTCCTTCTTATGTTGGGGACCCCAGAACTAGACCCAGCACTGCAGGTGGGGGCTCACGAGAGCAGAGCAGAGGGGCAGAATCCCCTCCCTGGACCTGCTGCCCACGCTCCTTTTGATGCAGCCCAGGATGGGGTTGGCCTTCTGGGCTACAAGCAGGCATTGTTGGCTCATGTTGAGCTTCTCACCCACCAGCACCCCCAAATCCTTCTCTGCAGGGCTGCTCTCTACCATTTCATCTCCCAGCCTGGATTGACAATGAAGATTGCCCCAACCAGGTGCAGGACCCTGCACTTGACTTTGTTGAACCTCATGGGGTTCACATGGGCCCACTTCTCCAGCTTCTCCAGGTCCCTCTGGATGACATCCTGTCTTTCTGGTATGTCAAGAAACATCTTAACAATTCAAAGATCCAAAGCTATTGTTTAATAGATGGATAGTTACATTTGATACTGTCACTGCTGGATTAAAACATTCTTTGACATTCCAGTTGCTGCTACAAAATCAAAAGGGGAGCAATCCTGAAATACCTGGGAGAGGGAAGGGGCCAAAACATTTCCACCACATTCAGGAAACCCTGATTTCTTTAGGAAAACTGATGTTCCTGTTTGGGAGATTAATTCACTACTTTTATCTGGATGCCTCATCCCACTTTCCCCAGTAACATGAGAAATGCACCATAATGAATCAACATCGTGGAACTGAACACGTGTTGTTACCTGGTTTTTAATGGAAGGGCAGCCGTGTCGCTAACAAAGGCACAACTGAATTCCAAAGAACTTCAGCTAACAGAAATCATCAGCACAGCTCAGTTCAGGCCAGCAGCCAGCAATGAAGGCTGAGGTGACAACACACCAGCAGCCATATGCCAAATTAGGTCCTTCAGGAGCACCCATATACGGGAGGACAGACTGCATTAATATTCCCTTCCCATGTCCAGCAGAGACAAAGGTGACATACCTGGAGCAATAGTTAATCTACAGAAATTATTCATCATGACAAGACCCTCAAACACAACATGTAATAGCCTTCTCTTCACCTTTTTGGGTTTACTTGAAACAGAATTACCACTCCTGAAGCATCTGAAGAGACACACACCTCATTCCAAGCACCCGAAGGATGAAGACTCCTGGGCAGCTTATTCCAGTGCTCTGCCACCTAAGAAGCCTGAGAGGGGATCTGATCAATGGTTATCAATATCTGAAGGGTGGGACACAGGGGGACATGGCCAGCCTCTTCTCAGTGGCTGTGGGGACAGGACAAGGGGTGATGGCCTCAAGTTGGAGCACAGGGAATTCCACACCAACATGCAGAAGAACTTCTTCTCGGTGAGGGAGCCCTGGGACAGGCTGCCCAGGGGGGTGTGGAGTCTCCTTCTCTGGAGATATTCCAGCCCCATCTGGACGCCGACCTGTGCGACCTGTCCTAGGGAGCTGCTTTGGCAGGGGGGTTGGACCCGATGGGCTCTGGAGGTCCCTTCCAACCCCTACGATTCTGTGAGTCTGTAACCTGGATTGTTGACATTAGAAACATACTGGTAATGTGAAAGGGGTCTCCTGTTAGCTCCTTTCCATCATGCAAGCTCAGGTGCGGTTCTTCAAAGAGAAGAGATCAACACACCACTTCAAAGAGGCAATTTAAAACACGACGTACAACGGAGACAGAACAATCACAAGCAATTTTCATCACAAAGTACCCACGGTGTTCAATTCAGAGACTTTTGAAGGTTGGGGAGTTCACACAATTACACAAAAGATTGGCTTTCCTTTTCCCAAAGAAAACACCTCTGAACACAGGGAATACCATCATCTCAAAGCAACACAATGGCCTTGCCTGGAAGACAGCAACAGAATCCTTTGACTGCTGACAGCACCACAAAAATCACCATCAGCTCTGTGATTTGGCACAAGTCCCTGACAGACAATGGGAAAGCTCTCTAAGCTTCTGCACGTGTTTGTCAAGTTCAAACATGGCATTAAGAAGAAAATAAAAAGTATCTGAAGATAATGACCCATCTTTCCCTTACCACCCAGCTAAAAGGAAGCTGAAGCAAGTTTGCAGCTGTTGGACTTTCAAAGTTACATCTACTGCAAACTGGAAAACCAAACCAAGTCCTGTGGGAGTGGGTTAAGTGCCTAGCAGATCAAGAGAGATGATTCTGCCCCTTGGCTCTGCTCTGGGGAGACCTCACCTGTAGTGCTGTGTACAGCTCTGGAGCCCTCAGCACAAGGAGGACATGGACCTTTTCAACTGGGTCCAGAGAAGGCAACAAAAATGAAGGACTGGAGTATCTCTCCTATGAAGATACGCTGAGAGAGTTGGGCTGGGTCAGCTTGGTGAAGAGAAGGCTCCAGGGGGGACCTTAGAGCCCCTTCCAGTCCCTGAAAGGTGCCTGTAGGAAAGCTGGGGAAGAACTGTTCCCGAGGGCATGAAGCGATAGGATGAGGGGTGATGGGTTAAACTAGAAAAGGGGAGATTTAGGTTGGGCATTAGGAAGAAGTTCTTCCCTCTGAGGGTGGTGGATCCCTGGCCCAGGTTGCCCAGAGAGGTGGTGGAGGCCCCATCCCTGGAGACATTCAAGGTCAGGCTTGCTGGGGCTCTGAGCAACCTGCTCTAGTGAAGATGCCCCTGCTCACTGCAGGGGGTTGGACTAGATGCCTTCAAAGGTCCCTTCCAACCCTACACATTTGATGATTCTATGATTTAATAGCACTGTCCAAACAGAGGTTCACCACTTAGATTCTGAGCTAGCTTTATTTGTCTGATCTCCAGCTAAGCTTGCTGTCTCCTACCCCAGCTCGAGATCATCATCCATGCTGTTCTGCATGGAGATACACACGTGCAATTTTTCCTCCAGGTCTTGTAGAAAGGTGTCCACCAGCACTCAGATCACAGCATTATCGTGGTTCTTCTCTCCAAATGATATGTGAAGCACCTCAGCCCAGGTAAAGATTTTGGCTGCTAGAACTTTGGGGGGGGTGCTGTGGAATAAAAGAAGTTGAGCACTGTGGTCTTTTCCCCTGAAGCCATCACCAGGCAGTCTCCCCTGTTGCCTCTAAAAGTATCTTGCTGCTACCGTTCTCATGGTACCTCTTTCATTACCCTTCACATCCCTGACTTGCTGTAGATGCAACTGATACCGCCCTTCCCCAAGCAAAGCTTTACTTGTCCTCCCTCACTGCCCACCGCTTTCATTTCTATGCTGTCCTTTAGCTCCTTGCTCAGCCTTGTGGGGCTTCTGCTGAAATTCCTCAGCTTCCCACACAACAGGGTGGCTTGCTCTTTGGCTTTCTGTAAGTCGTCCTTCAAAAAAAAACTGAGCTAAAATCATCAATCCAAGCATATTTTTCCCTTCCCCTCGGCTTCCCAGGAGATTCTACCCACCAAATGCATGAAGCAGCTGATTTCTGCTCTAGGTCCTGAAGTCAATTTGTGGTCACAGAAGCTCAAGGTTGCCACTGGTCTGGACAGGACTCCTAAGAGCAAGTTAGGATTACCAGCCTTCCTCCCACGGCAGGTATGGGAAATGTGCAGCTCTTACACCACAAGCATCCAAACACAGCGTGAATGTGGCCTCCGGGGCCAAGAGTTTTAACAAGAGCACGCTAATACAACCATTGCTGGATGGGCCAAGTTCCCATCAGCTGTGAAAGCACACAGATGAGAACAACAAACTCAAAACCACCCTTGTGAGGTCACCCGCAGCCTAAACTTTTGCCCACAATGAAGCCTTGTGACCCCACGGCAAGAAGCCGGTGACATTTCCTGCTTGCAAATCAACTGGAGGCCTGCCTGATCTCAGCAGATGGGTGAAGGACATCTTCACAACTCCTAAAGCACAAATATTTGTACCACCAACAGACTTCTCTGCTCGCTGAGTCAAGGAATTCAGCCGATCTCCCTGAAGGGCGCTGGTCTTGCAGCACGTCACAAAGTCACTGCTTGTTTTCTTCTAGTTCCCTCAACGTATTTCACAGAATCACCAGGTTGGAAAAGACCTTTAAGATCATCAAGTCCAACCATTCCCATCCTATGCTAAATCATATCCCTAAGTACCTCATCTACCCTTTTTTTTAAACACAGCCAGCGCTGGGGACTCAGCCCCCTCCCTGGGCAGCCTATTCCACAGCCCCATAACTCTTGCAGGGAAGAACTTTTCCCTCCCATCTGAGCTGACCCTGCCCTGGTGCAGCTTGAGCCCATTTCCCCTTGTCCCATCTCCTGTCCCCTGGCTGAAGAGACCATTGCCCACCTCTCTGCACTCTCCTGTCAGGTCAGTGGAGACGCTGAGAAGGTCTCCCCTCAGCCTCCTCTTCTCCAGGCTCAACACCCCCAGCTCCCTCAGCCGCTCCTCAGAGGATTTGCCCTCCAGCCCCTTCCCCAGCCTGGTTGCCCTTCTCTGGACTCACTCCAGGACCTCCATGTCCTTCTTATGGTGAGGAGCCCAAAACTGGACCCAGCACTCGAGGTACAGCCTCACCAATGCTCAGTACAGGGGCACGATCCCCTCCCCAGACCTACTGGTGACACAAGCTTTTCTGACACAAGACAGGATGATGTTGGCCTTCCTGGCCACCTGGACACACTGCTGGCTCATGTTCAGTCAGCAGTCACCCAACACCCCCAGGTCCAGTTCTCCAGAAAGTATAAAAGAAAATATAGAATTGTGGAGATTTCAACATTTGATTTTAAGATACATTACCTCTCTATCATCTCCTCTTCAGTCTTAAAATACTGAGGTGTTCGAAACACAGTTTCAGTAGTTCCTGCAGAATGGTGTTACCTCACAGTTGAAAGACGCTGTAACGTACCAGAGCTCTTCTCTCCTCTATAGTTCCTTACTATCTTCATGCAGCAGTTTTCCCCATGTAAATAAAAGGTATAATATCAACCCTGTCCCTTTTATATCCAAGCACACACTAATACCCCCCTGTACTGGGCATTGGTGAGGCTGTACCTCGAGTGCTGTGTCCAGTTCTGGATTCCTCACCATAAGAAGGACATGGAGGTCCTGGAGAGAGTCCAGAGAAGGGCAGCCAGGCTGGGGAAGGGGCTGGAGGGCAAATCCTCTGAGGAGCGGCTGAGGGAGCTGGGGGTATTGAGCCTGGAGAAGAGGAGGCTGAGGGGAGACCTTCTCAGCGCCTCCACTGACCTGCCAGGAGGGTGCAGAGAGGTGGGCGATGGTCTCTTCAGCCAGGGGACAGGAGATGGGACAAGGGGAAATGGGCTCAAGCTGCACCAGGGCAGGGTCAGCTCAGATGGGAGGGAAAAGTTCTTCCCTAGAAGAGTTGTGGGGCTGTGGAACAGGCTGCCCAGGGAGGGGGCTGAGTCCCCACCCCGGATGTGTTTAAGAACAGTATAGATGAGGTACTTAGGGATCTGGCTTAGCATAGGACAGGAATGGCTGGACTTTTCCAACCTTGTGATTCTGTGATTCAGCTACTACAGAACATTTTGCAACCCAGAGCAGTCTTGCTACATCTTTTTACTCCTATTCAGCTACACAGAGGTTTTACAGGAACTCACCAACTGCATCCAATTCAGCACCTCAGTGCTGTGATTAGGAGTACATTCTTCCTGCCATTAAAGCTACTTACCTCAGGCAGCTTCACTAGGGTTTGTCCTTTGGAATGTTTGCTCTTTAAATACCCGCTTATTCCTCAAGTAAGGTAAACTACACTACAGGAAAATTCTCTCGAATGTAAACAGAGGTGTTAGAGCTTCTAAATCAGCGTTTAGCAAATCATGTAAGAAATACCCTCCTAAATCAAGAAAGCAAAGTTATGCAACCTTTGCATCAAGAGCAGCATTCTCCCTCTCCTGCTGGAATTCACAGACTCACAGAACCATAGGGGTTGGAAGGGACCTCCAGAGCTCATCGGGTCCAACCCCCCTGCCAAAGCAGGGTCCCCAGGACAGGTCGCACACGTCGGTGTCCAGATATGGCTGGAATATCTCGAGAGAAGGAGACTCCACACCCCCCTGGGCAGCCTGTCCCAGGGCTCCCTCACCCTCACCAGGAAGAAGTTCTTCTGCATATAGGCGTGGAACTTCTTGTGCTCCAACTTGAGGCCATTGCCCTATGTCCTGTCCCCACAGCCCACTGAGAAGAGGCTGGCCATGTCCCCCTGTGTCCCACCCTTCAGATATTGATAATCATTGATCAGATCCCATCTCAGTCCTCACAAGAAGGACATGGACCTGTTGGAGCATGTCCAGAGGAGGCCACAAAAATGATCCAAGGGCTGCAGCACCTCTCCTGTGAAGCCAGGCTGGGAGAGTTGGGCTGGGTCAGCCTGGAGAAGAGAAGGCTCTGGGGGAACCTTAAAGCCCCATCCAGTCCCTGAAAGGTGCCTGTAGGAAGGTGGGGAAGAACTGTTCCTGAGGGCATGGAGCAACAGGACGAGGGGTAACAGTTCTAACTCAAAAAGGGGAGATTTAGGTTGGGTATTAGGAAAAACATTTCCAGTATTAGGGTGGAGGATCCCTAGGACAGGTTGTCAAGAGAGGTGGTGGAGGGGCTATCCCTGGAGACATTCAAGGTCAGGGTTGCTGGTGCTCTGCACGACCTGCTCTAGTGAAGATGTCCCTGCTCACTGCAGGGGGTGGGACTAGATGGCCTCTAAAGTTCCCTTCCAACCTAATGCAGTCTGTGATTGTATGATTTTGTATCTTTACCTCATGCCTGAACAACGACCCTCTAGCAACGCATGCGGGAAAGAGAATTCAGACAACATTAAACAGCAAGCAACATACTCAACATAAATCATACTGCTGTAGTTTGGTATCAGGAGGAGTTGCCACTAGCAACAGACCCACAAGAATCAATTCTGTCAGTATATAGAGAGAATTCTTGTAACCTCAACCGTAGTCAATGTTTTCAGCCATTTGTCTCATAAATGTGTTAGGAGTCCAGCTTGTGTTCAGAGAAACATTAGGGCCAGACACAAAACAACACTAAAACCACAGGCTTTTCCCTTTAGTAGAGTAAAAAAGAAAAGGAAACAAAACCAACTAGAAAGCTGCTGCATGAACGTTAATATTTCATTCCCTCTCTTCAAAATAGAAGAGTGACATTTTTCTAGTGTTGTTAGTATCTACAGCCCTGGGACAGGCTACCCAGGGGGGTGTGGAGTCTCCTTCTCTGAAGATATTCCAGAACCATCAGAAGAGGGATGACAGCAGGGACAGGGAGGGGATTGTCCCTCTCTGCTCTGCCCTCGGGAGGCCCCAGCTGGAGTCCTGAGTCCAGAGCTGTGGCCCCAACACAAGAAAGATGGAGGACTGTTGGAGAGGGGTCAGAGGAGCCGTGAAGATGATCAGAGGGCTGGAGCACCTCCCCTATGAAGAGAGGCTGAGGGAGCTGGGCTTGTTCAGCCTGGAGAAGAGAAGGCTGCGGGGGGACCTCATTGCAGCCTTCCAGTCCCTGAAGGGAGCAGAGAAACAGGAGGGGAATCAGCTTGTTAAAGGGCAGAGAGTGGCAGGACAAGGGGGATGGAGTGAAGCTTAAGAAGGGAAGGGTTAGATGAGATATTAGGGGGAAGTTCTTTCCAGAGAGAGTGGTGAGGGGCTGGAAGGGGCTGCCCAGAGAGGGGGTGGGTGCCCCGTCCCTGGAGGTGTTCAAGGCCGGGTTGGATGGGACCCTGGGCAACCTTGTGTAGCTCTAGGCCTGGAGGTTGGTGTTCCTTTCTGTGGCAGGGGGGTTGGAACTCTCTGATCCTTGGGCTTCCTTCCAACCCAGACCAGCCTGGGATTCTAAGACACCAACCTGTGTGACCTGTCCTAGGGAACCTGCTTTGGCAGGGGGTTCGGACCCGATAATTTCTCAAGGTCCCTTCCAACCCCTACAGTTCTTTTATTCTATGAACTAATACAAAGATTGGGTTTAGGGCTTGAGTGTATTTAAAAGCATCATTAAGGACTTTGGTTTAAGTGGAAAATTAAGCAAATTGATAAAGAAACATGTAATTTAGAAAATATAAAGCTTTTTTATAGCTTACTCAAACTTAGTTCATGATATTCAAGCTATTTCCTCCTTAGGAAAAAAAAAACCTGCTAGCACAATTCACACAGTCTACTAGGAGCTTGGAGAAAACAGGAATCCGAGGAGTTTCTTTGAAGAAGCCAAGACACATTTCATCATTCAAGCAGCTTATTTCACCCTGGATCTGCAAAATGTTTTCCAGTAGGCAACAACCACCTTGGTGTTTGTACCTCACTCACCCGTCACACTTTAGGAATCTTGATGGTGCCACCCAAGTTTCTTACACAGATTTCTCTCATTTTTTATTAATGATTATAGATATCTTAAGTATGGGATGCAGGGGGAAATGGCCAGCCTCTTTTCAGTGGGCTGTGGGGACAGGACAAGGGATGATGTCCTGAAGTTGGAGCACAGGGAGTTCCACACCAACATGTGGAAGAGCTTCCTCCCAGTGAGGGTGAGGGAGCCCTGGGACAAGCTGCCCAGGGGGGTGTGGAGTCTCCTTCTCTGGAGATATTCCAGCCCCGTCTGGACGCCGACCTGTGTGACCTGTCCTAGGGAGCTGCTTTGGCAGGGGGGTTGGACCTGATGATCTTTCGAGGTCCCAACCCCTACGATTCTGTGAGTCTGTGATTCTTTCCCTGTATTTTTTAAAACAGGCACTTCATTTTTAATGATGCCCTTCACAAGGTTTCATTGTCATTAACGTTGACGTAAGTCAACTTTTGTATTTTAATGCCTTCAACAAGTAATAATAATTACCATAATGGGTTTTTTCCCTTCAAAGCACAATTGCCCTGTCTTATAAGAAGATGGTTCATGTACTGTGAAGTCAATAAAATTCCACAGTTCCCTGAAAATATGTGCTCTGATTTCTAAAATGTATCTGTAGATATATCAGGTGGGAGACAGTCTCTTCAGCCAGGGGACAGGAGATGGGACAAGGGGAAATGGGCTCAAGCTGCACCAGGGCAGGGTCAGCTCAGGTGGGAGGGAAAAGTTCTTCCCTGAAAGAGTTGTGCGGCTGTGGAACAGGCTGCCCAGGGAGGGGGCTAAGTCCCCACCCCTGAGTGTGTTTACCAGAAGGGGAGATGAGGTACTGAGAGATCTGGGTCAGCACAGGACAGGAATGGTTGGACTTGATGGTCTTAATGGTCCTTTCCAACCTTGTGACTCTCTGATCTCAGGAGTAGTCCTTATAAATTTTCAAGCAGGAAAATAAGCTGCAGCTGAAAACAATGTCTCTACTTTTCACACAAGGTGCAGACCTTCAGCACATTCACCCCTAAAACTCTGTTCCCGAGGTGTCTCTGGGTGAAGGCAACATTCCTGCGCTATTTACACCTCGATCTTACTGCTCTGCGTAGTAATCCATTTGTAACTTCACAAAAAGCTGTTGTTGGTTAATAAACAGCTGCTATTTATTGTACATCTCTCCTAGACACCACTGCACATACGACAGTCGGCATGGAATGAGCCCACACCTCAACCACTGCAGTGCAATGTCTCAGAACTTTGCCAAATAAAGCAGGTTTAAGATGTTTAAGGATGGTCATCACCCCACCAGCCAGGTGAACCAGCCCAACTGCTTACCCACAGCTGGCTATGCTGCTCTGCACACAGGGTTGGGAGAAGAAAACGCATTCCTGCTCACCATATAGCTTCCTGCAAACAGTACAGCTCACAGCTCTGCTCTGAGGGACATTGGATACAGGAATTGAATCCATCAGTCATTGAGAACTGTGAAACAGATGCTTCCTCTCACCAGTATCTTCCCATGATCCTTGGGGTCCCTTTCCAACCCAGATCATTCTGTGATTCCATGATGACTTCCCTGCCAGGATAATTCAATGCCACGCTGGTATTACAGGTTGTAGTCCACATCCTATGGAAAAACAACTACCTGTGCCACCAGGAAGGCCTGGGGGCAGACATGGACAAGTTCCTTGGTTCCCTGATATTCTGCTCATAAATGTTATCCCTGGGCTGGATGGGACTCAGAGGAAGCAACAAGGGGAAACACTGATACAGAATTAGGCTTGTGGAATTTGATTGAAATAATGAGAAAAGGAATGGAGGTTGCTAAATTTCTGTAGGTAGAGCATCTGCTGGGTAGGAAGAAAAAAGAAATGAACCACAGTATTGTCCTACCAAGATCACTTGCCACCTGTGCACTGCCTGTTCTCTGACTGTTTCTTTTCCAGTACAGCTCATCCTTCTTTCTGGAATGGTGGCATCCCTTATCATAGAATCATATTCTGGTCTGGGTTGGAAGGGACTCCAAGGATCAGAGAGTTCCAACCCCCCTGCCACAGGCAGGGACACCAACCTCCAGGCCTGGAGCTACACAAGGTTGCCCAGGGCCCCATCCAACCTGGCCTTGAACACCTCCAGGGACGGGGCACCCACCCCCTCTCTGGGCAGCCTGTTCCAGCACCTCACCACTCTCTCTGTAAAGAACTTCCCCCTAATATCTCATCTAACCCTTCCCTCCTCCAGCTTCACTCCATCCCCCTTGTCCTGCCAGTCTCTGCCCTTTAACAAGCCAATTCCCCTCCTGTTTCTCTGTTCCCTTCAGGGACTGGAAGGCTGCAATGAGGTCCCCCCGCAGCCTTCTCTTCTCCAGGCTGAACCAGCCCAGCTCCCTCAGCCTCTCTCTGTAGGGGAGGTGCTCCAGCCCTCTGAGCATCTCTGTGGCTCCTCTGAACCCTCTCCAACAGTCCCACATCTTTCTTGCATTGTGGGGCCACAGCTCTGGACACAGGACTCCAGCTGGGGCCTCAGGAAGGCAGAGCAGAGAAAGGCAATCCCCTCCCTGTCCCTGCTGCCACCCCTCTTCTCATGGAGCCCAGTATCCCATCACCCTTCCGAGCTGCAAGAGCACACTGCTGGCTCATGTCAAGTTTCTCATCCACCATGACACCCAGGCCCTTCTCAGCAGGGCTGCTCTCTAGGAGCATTTCGCCCAGTCTGTAAATATGTCTGGGATTCCTCCTGCCCAAGTGCAACACCTGACACTTCGCAGTGTTGACCCTCATTAGGTTCACCCAGGCCCACCATTAGGTTCACTCCTGTAGCTCTACTCATTTCAACGGGGACCATTCTGAGTATGACCTGTCATTTTCACTTATGTTTTGAGCCTTCTCTACCCCAGAGAGAGACAAGCCAGAACCCCACACCATACTTTTTCCAAAAACAAGAAGCTTGAGTCACACCTACTGCCAACCATCCTCCTGGAAAAGGTATCTGAGAGAGAACAAGAAGCTTTTTCTTCTCGCTGCTGGCTTTCCTTGATCATGATTACTACCTGTATTAACATCAGCCACTACAAACACCTCAGAACAAGAAGCCCAAGAGAGGATAATCTTCCCCAAGGACAAACACAGTTCAGGTGCTTAAGTGGGAATTAAGAATCAGTTTTTAATATAACTAAATTGGAAATCTGAAGACAGCACTTTTGGGGAGCAGGAGTATCATGCAGTTAGAAAAGCCAAAGTGAAGCCAGAACAATTGGTAATACGAGGTGCCCCTCCACTGATGGTTCTCCAGCACAGTCAGGTGAAGCTAAGGCAAAGCATGTTTCAAACATCTCGCTAGCCTTGCCAAGAAAACAGGCTGCAGCCCCCACCAAGCATGGTATGGAACCTACCTGCCCAATTTAGAAAGAGAAAAAACAGATTTTCAGTAGATAAACTTCTCCAGCAGGGAGACCCATTTGCTCCCACACAATTGGGATGTGTCTGGATGCACAACATGGTCTCTTTGGCTGCAATCTCAGGGATTAACTGGACAGCAGCATTGCAGCGCACCTCCACGTGATGGACTTGGCAATAATCAGCTCCAGCAAGCAGAGAACATCAAAGCATCCCCTGCTAACTAAAATGAACTTTTCAGGGAAGATCAAAGCTCAACGTGCTCCACAATCTAGGCCTGGGGTGCTTAAAAGACTACCCCAAACTCCAGAACAAAGACCACTGGTCGACAGTCACATTCCTCTGGCACAGCAGAGCTCTGCAGTAACTGTAAACCTTGGCTGCAGGACACAGAACACGACTGGTCAGAAGTCCAAGTCTCCCCAGGAAATTGGGAATAACAACATGGCTATCCCTAGATTTCAAGGAAAAGAAACATACCTTCACTCCAGCTTCCACGTTTGTAAAGATGAAAGTGAAGATGGCCACCTCCTACTATAAGATAAGGGAGTGCAAATGGGAAGCACATGCCAAAGGAAGAATTAAGGAGCCTCTTTACCAGGCTCCAGCAACACCAGAAGATGCTCAAATGTAGATTTTTGTAGTATTTCTCCAGTACCTAATAGCCAGGAGCTGCATCAGAAGTAACAGACACACAGAGGATTTAATTCCTCTGGCATTAGAGATAGGCAGGTCACTTCTTCCCGAGCAACAGGCAGAGCAAAAGACCAACTTGAACCCATCTTTGAACAGTGGCATTAAAATTCTACAGATTTCCAAATTAAAGACTCATGTAATAACAAAGATGACGTTCACCTCCTCAGCAGAAAAGCCTGAGCTCCAAATAATTAGAAGAACTTAAGTAAAAGGCCATCTTTGTTTTCTACACAACTGATTAGCTCACAGTAATGAACCAGAATCTGGTCTCACGTGGAATAGCAGAAATGCAGATTAAAGTTTGTTTGACTGTGGGGTGGGGTTGGGTTTCTTTGTTTTGCTTCGGTGATTTGAGGGTTTTTTTTACCTGTTGGAACATAATGTGTATCACTGAAGCTCTGCATAGGCTTTGACAGATTTACAGAATCCCAAAATCCATAGGCAGGGACACCCCCCAGCCCAGAGTGCCCAAAGCCCCATCCAACACGGCCTTGAACCCTGACAGGGAGTCAGGGGCAGCCCCAGCTTCTCTGGGCACCCTGTGCCAGGGCCTGCCCCCTCCCCAGGAAGGATTTCTGCCTCCCAGCCCCTCTCCATCCCCCTCCTGCAGCTCAAGGCCATTCCCCTGGGCCTGGCCCTCCCTGCCCTTGGCACCAGCCCCTCTCCAGCTCTCCTGGAGCCCCTTGAGGGACGGGAAGGGGCTCAGAGCTCTTCCCAGAAGCAGCCTTCTCTCCTCCAGGCTTCTGCACCTTTAACACACCAAGCACAGGGGAAAACTTCATATGCCCACAGACAAGCAGTGCACTTGCCAAGCCTGTCCCGGAGTACAGAGCTAGCGATTCCAAAGACTCATCATCTCCCAGATCATTACATTTTTGAGCTCCTCACTTACATTTGAAACACGCAGAAAATACCTGAGAAGCAGATACAAACCAGTCTTACCACAACCACTCATACTAAAGAAAAAATCCTTTTTCTTTCATCTTTTTTCTACTATTGGGTGGAAAACGTGGAGTACAAGGAATAGCTACAGCTCCTGCTAACAGACCCAAAGCTATTCATTCTACAAAACACTTCACTACTCCAGAAACATGAAGTGTTTGCTCAACAGAGATCAGAGTGTTCTTTTAACAACAAAGAAAAGATGACATGGCTTAAAGATCTGGAGAGGAAATCAGATCATGAGCATTGAATCGTTTTGCTCAAACTCACACAAGGTTCTGATATCGTAGAGTGGTCTGGGTTGGAAGGGACCCCAAGGATCACAGAGTTCCAACCCCCCTGCCACAGAAAGGGACACCAACCTCCAGGCCTGGAGCTACACAACATTGCCCAGGACCCCATCCAACCTGGCCTTGAACATCTCCAGGGATGGGGCACCCACCCCCTCTCTGGGCAGCCTGTTAGAGCACCTCACCACTCTCTCTGGAAAGAACTTCCCCCCAATATCTCATCTAACCCTTCCCTCCTCCAGCTTCACTCCATCCCCCTTGTCCTGCCACTCTCTTCCCTTTAACAAGCTGATTCCCCTCCTGTTTCTCTGCTCCCTTCAGGGACTGGAAGGCTGCAATGAGGTCCCCCCACAGCTTTCTCTTCTCCAGGCTGAACCAGCCCAGCTCCCTCAGCCTCTCTTCATAGGGGAGGTGCTCCAGCCCTCTGAGCATCTTCATGGCTTCCTCCTTCTAAGGCCCCCTTTTCCAAATAGTTGGATGATCTGTTTTTTTGAGGTCCCTGTGAACTTGAGTGCCACAGTTAGCTTGCATTTTATTGATGCAGAGAACAAAGCCAGTAAGGTCTGCTCCCCAGTGTTATGTCTACACATATTTCCAGATACAGATTTACATTAAGGAAACACAAGTCACCTCAAGAGCTTTCATTGCAAAACTCAACATGGGGGAAGAGAATCATAGAATCACTTTGCTGGGAAGAAACAAGATCATTCCAGTCACCCAACTATTTCCTCCAGTGCAGTATCAAGAAGGACGAAGTACAGCTGCTCCTCCCCATACACCACATTGTAAAGCAGTGTTCCGGGCAAGCAGAAGAATGGTGTCACATCCAAGGGACAACTGTGGCATCCCATTTCACTTCCTCACCTCAGCAGAAAAGAGCTGGGTCTCTAAAGGCAATAGCTGCAGCACAGAATGAAGGTGTGGTGGAGTTTGACATTCTTACTGGTTAAGACACGCCAGGGAGATACCCTGGAGGCACATCTATTTTTAAAGAGCACCTACATATTCTGGTATTGTGAGGAGAGTTAATCAACTTAAGTTTATCACCTTACACAACACCACAGGAGCTGGTGAAATACATTTATTAACATTCCAGGTCTGGACTATGTGATGCTAAAAAAACCAAACCAACAAATAACACCCTTGTGATGGCCATCTCTCAATTTGTTTCTTCTTCTCCTTCTTGTAAGTCAGATGGAACTAGATACTGAAAGTAACAGTAGCATTCCCAGAAAAGGCTTGGTTTCCCCCACCTATACAAACAGATAAATGCTGTAGCACATCTTCTGCAGAGCATATGAATGTTTAACCTTTGTAACCACATCTCCCATACAGCTGTGTGGAGTAACAGTGTTGAGAAGAGTGGAAGAATAGGAACCATAGAATCATTAAGGTTGGAAAAGACCTCTAAGATCATCTAGACCAACTGTTCCCCCAACATCTCTATCACTCACTAACCCACATCCCTCAGTACCTCATCCAACCTTTCCTTGAACACCCCGAGGGACGGTGACTCCACCACCTCCCTGGGCAGCCCGTTCCAATGCCCAACCACTCTTGCTGAGAAGAAATGTCTCCTCATTTCTAACCTGAACCTCCCCTGGCACAACTTGCAGCCAGTCCCTCTTGTCCTATCGCTGGTTATCTGCGAGAAGAGGCTGACCCCCTGCTCACCACAACCTCCTTCCAGGGAGTTGTAAAGGTCTTCCATGAGCCTCATCTTCTCCAGAGAAAACAGCCCCAGTTCCCTCAACCACTTCTCATCAGACTTGTGTCCCCTCCCCTTCCCTAGCGTGGGTGCCCTTCTCTGGACACACTCCAGGGCCCTGTTGTCTTTCTTGGAATGAGAAGATACAGAGGAAATTCAAAAGCAGGATCTACTTCTAATGAGGTGTTACTAGGCAGCTATATTTACTTGTCCTCTTATTTAGTCACCGTAGATCACACAGAGATAATTAGAAACAATCACACAAAATCAATTAACATGAAAGAAAACTTCATAAACAGGAGGCACATTAAAATAACCTGTAAAGCTGGTGCCACCTACTCCGTCTTTCACTAGTGGCAACACAGCTGAAAATGAGCAAAGTCATAGAATCACAGAATCATAGAATGGTCTGGGTTGGAAGGGACCCCCAGGATCAGAGAGTTCCAACCCCCCTGCCACAAGCAGGGACACCAACCTCCAGGTTGCCCAGGGCACATCCAACCTGGCCTTGAACACCTCCAGGGACAGGGCACCCACCACCTCTCTGGGCAGCCTGTTCCTTCAGGTACTGGAAGGCTGCAATGAGGTCCCCCCACAGCCTTCTCTTCTCCAGGCTGAACAAGCCCAGCTCCCTCGGCCTTTCTTCATAAGGGAGGTGTTCCAGCCCTCTGATCATCTTCACGGCCTCCTCTACCTCTTAATGGACTGTTGGAGAGGGTTCAAAGAGGTTAAAACCAGGCTGGCCAGAACCAACAACATGAAAAGCAGCTGTTAGAAATCAAGACCCCGTAGTCATTCTAGCGCCTCTTCCCTGCCTCTGCCTGGTGTTAGGATGGACAGACATTCATTCCTGGATGCAACATTAACAGAAAGTCCACAGTCTTTATGTTTCCAGATACATACAATTATGTCAAGAGAGTGATAGCACAAAGGGTAATCCAAAAAGGGGCAGATTTCGATTAGGTCTAAGGAAGGAATCCTTCCTGGGGAGGGGGGAGGCCCTGGCACAGGGTGTCCAGGGAAGCTGGGGCTGCCCCTGGATCCCTGTCAGGGTTCAAGGCCAGGTTAGATGGGGCTTTGGGCACCCTGGGCTGGTGGGGGTTGCCCTGCCCATGGCAGCAGGGGGCACTGGGAGGGCTTTGAGGTTCCTTCCAACCCAAACGAGTTTGGAATTTGATGATTCAGCAACATTGTAAAGTATTTTAAAGGTTTAACAATGTTTGGGTCAATTTTATTTCGGTTTTAAAACCTTCAAGCCTTCATCTCTGGTGTTCTCAAACTCCAAATTAAAACCAAAGTTCTTCCACCTTGGAAAACAATTATAAGTAATTTCTTAAATTTCCAGCCATTCCCAGTATTGCCAGGAAGGTCAGACAAACTACACAACCTGTAAAAGAATATCATTCTGATATTCTTTAATCATCTTCTTTTGATCACTTTTAATCCAAGATCTTCTCAGAGTATCATACCCTCAAAGAAAAATTGTGTTGGGTTTTTTTTGTCTTCTCTTTTTTTTTTCCCCTCTGCTTCAAATATACAGACAGAACACAACAAAGCCCCCCCCAAAAAAAAAGATAAAACCCACAATATATTTTGCTCAGTATTTAAATATGGTCACAAGTGCCAAAATTTCCTTCAGTAACACTGTCTCCCATTTGGCACACAAGCTAGAAATAACTACACTTAGGGGGCTTTACCACCATAAATCTTCGAAAGCCTTCTGCATGGCTGAGCTTTTCTCATCAAATTAAGCCACCAAGGCGTTTTGTCCCTCTCATTAAAAGGATGCTTGCTGGAGAAAGCACAGGAGGATAGAGAAGTGTGTGAACAACCTTCTCGTAGCCACTGGAGATTGGGCACAACTGTATTCTCCCAGGCACAAAGAAAGGAATACTTAAAATAATTCAAAAGGCTGCTAGAAGGAACAGCTATTCTTAGGCTTTTAAAAGATGTTCTCAACAGTCAGGGAATCTACGCGCTTTGAACAGTGGAGAGAACAACAAAAAATATAGATTTCAATAGAATTTTTTTAATTACTTTCACTCTCTTCGTATCAAGTATTAATTGGAAATACTATGCTTATTTCAGAAATCAATACAACTAAAGGCTTAAAAACATTGCTTTAATAAAAAGCCTCTCAGCCTCAAACGTCACCTAGTCCTAGGTTTTGGGAAAAGGTTATTAAAATTTTAAATCCTACTATGGAAAAATAAATAGACAAACATTACTTTGAGCTATTATAAACCAGTTTCATTTACAGCAAATACAGAATCACAAGGTTGGAAAAGAGCTTTAAGATCATCAATCCAACTGTTCCTGTCCTGTGCTAAACCATATCCCTAAGTACCTCATCTATCCAGCTGTTAAGCACACCCAGGGATGGGGACTCAGCCCCCTCCCTAGGCAGCTTGTTCCACAGCCCCACAACTCTTGCAGGGAAGAACTTTTCCCTCCCATCTGAGCTGACCCTGCCCTGGTGCAGCTTGAGCCCATTTCCCTCTGTCCCATCTCCTGTCCCCTGGCTGAAGACACCATCGCCCACCTCTCTGCACCCTCCTGGCAGGTCAGTGGAGGTGCTGAGAAGGTCTCCTCTCAGCCTCCTCTTCTCCAGGCTCAACACCCCCAGCTCCCTCAGCCGCTCCTCAGAGGATTTGCCCTCCAGCCCCTTCCCCAGCCTGGTTGCCCTTCTCTGGACTTGCTCCAGGACCTCCATGTCCTTCATATGGTGAGGAGCCCAGAACTGGGCACAGCACTCGAGGTGCAGCCTCACCAGTGCCCAATCCAGAGGCACAATCCCCTCCCCAGACCTACTGGCCACACTATTTCTGACACAAGCCAGGATGCCATTGGCCTTCCTGGCCACCCGGGCACACTGCTGGCTCACGGTCAGTTGCAGCCAACCAAATTCTGGCTGCCCAAAGCATTTAAGATTAAAAAGAAGGTGTGAACGAAGTAGTTTTATCCATACAAGCAGCCCACTGACCATACTAAATATAAAGAAATAACTAAATCAGAAGCTTATTTATCAGAAAACTAAAATCACCAACTGAATACAAGATAACATCCAGGGTAAAAGTCCACAAGGAGCAGGAGATGCCAATCTCAATGACCCACTGGGGATGGTGAAGTAACACGGTACTAAGTTCTCTGCAGTCAAGATAACCACCAACACTGAGTCACTGAATCACAGAATCACCTGTGTTGGAAGAGACCCTTTTAGATCATCGAGTCCAACCACAGTCTGTTCCTGCCTAGTCCACCTCTAGGACCATGTTCTCAAGCACAACATCTACACACCTTTTAAACCCCTCCAGGGATGGTGACTCCACCACCTCCCTGGGCAGCTTGTTCCCATGCCGGACAACCCTTTCAGTACAGAAATCCTTCCTGATACCTGACCTAAATCTCCCCTGGTGCAATTAGAAAACCATCTCCTCTCGTCCTATGGCTTGTCACCTGAGAGAAGAAGCCAAACCAGACATCTCTCTGCAACCACCTTGCAGGTAGTTGTAGAGAGGGATATGGTCTCCTCACAGTCTCCTTTTCTCAAGACTAAAAAGCCCCAGCTCCCTCAGCCGCTCCTCACAGGACTTGTGCTCCAGACCCTCTTCAGCTTCATCACCCTCCTCCGGATGCAATCCAGCACCTCAACATCCTTCCTCTAGTGAGGGGCCCAAAAACCGAACACAGCACTCGAGGTGCGGCCTCACCAGAGCTGAGTACAATCGAACAATCACTTCCCTACTCCTGCTGGTCGCACTGTTCCTGATACAGGCCAGGATGCTGTTGGCCTTCTGGCTTATGTTCAGCTGATTGCCAACTAAAAACCCCCATGTCCTTCTCCCCCAGGCAGCTCTCCATCTACTCTGCCCCAGCCTATAGCACTACCTGGGGTTATTGTGACCAAAGTGCAAGACCCAGTACTTGGCCTTGTTGAACCCCATACAGTTGGCCTCTCCCATCGATCCAGCCTGTCCAGGTACCTCTGCAGAGCCTTCCTGCCTTACAGCAGATCCACACTCCCAACTTGGTGTCATCTGCAAACTTACTGAGGGTGCACTCAATCCCCTCAACCAGATCATTAGTGAAGATGTTAAACAGGACCAGTCCCAGCCCCAAGCCCCGGGGAACACCACTTGTGACCTGCCACCAGCTGGATTTAGCTCTATGCACCACACCGCTCTGGGCCCAGCCATCCAGACAGTTTTTAACCCAGCAAAGAGTGTACCCATCTAACCCATGAGCAGCTAGTTTCTCTAGGAGGATGTTGTGGGCGACAGCGTCGAAGTCTTTACTGAAGTCCAGGTAGACAACATCTACAGCCTTCCCCTCATCCACAGAGCAGATCACCTTGTCATAGGAGATCAGGTTGGTCAAGCACGGTGTGCCTTTCATAAACCCTACCTGAAATAGAAAAAAAGGGGAAAAAAGGAAAAGAAAAATCTTTCTCTTCACCTCTGCCTCCCCTACAAAGAGTATTTACTTGCGGTGTGACCTGCTAATGCTGGTTCCCTCATTCATCATGATAAGCTTCACACTTGGGCATTGAAAGGGCCTGATGGGAAAGGAGACAAGCTGTTCTCTTTTGATTCCAAACCCAGGCTTGACCCGACTGCAGAAACTCCAATATTGAAAGGAAATTCACACAAAGCACCCTCAGGAGACTGGCTGAACAAGCCTACAATGTAAATTCTATACATTTCTTAAGAGGTTCTTCAGCACCTTCCTATAAAGTTCAGCAAGCCTTTACAAGACACAAAATACACCCCAAGTCCCAAATCCATCTTTCAGTAGAAGATAAAAACCTCTCCAGATACAGCAACAACTACCAGAGTTTCCAAGTCCTATCAGCTTCTATGAAGAGAAGAATCTTTAATATTCTTATTTTTAATTTATTTCTTCAGAAGCACCACCCCATGACGCTGTTTGCACTGGGGACCACAGACAAGGTTTCACTTTCTCCTTAACTCCAGCGCTGTGGCTCAAACATGGGCATTGCCAAGAACCAGCGTTCACGATGTGCTAGCAGCTATTTTCAGCACAACAAAAACTGTGCTTGCTTTGAGCCAGCTTGACACATGGTCAAAAACACTTCTGTGAAGCCAGTTCTGGTGGTGTAATCCCGTCTCCTGTTATTCACCACACCCTTCACACAGGCAAGAGACAAGAATCTGTGCCCTCAGGGTAGATAGTTTGGTTCATAGTCCACTATATTAATACAACTTCAGCTTTATGGCAGATGAACACCTCCACGTCAACCTGTGGACCTCTGAAATAACTTCCAAAGGGAAGACAAGGCTGGTATGTCCAGGGGAACCTGCTTTGGCAGGAGCATTGGACCTTATGACAACCTGAGGTCCCTTCCAACCCCTACAGTTCTGTGATTCTGTCTACCTGTGTGACCTGTCCTAGGGACCCTGCTTTGGCAGGGGGGTGGGACCCAATGAGCTCTGGAGGTCCCTTTCAACCCCCCTAAGGTTCTGTGAGTCTGTGGCACAAAGGGGAGGGAAAGAAAAAAAAACCCCATCTTCAGCCACAAAGCTAGATGAGAAGGGTGGAGTGTTCTCAACAGCCTAGTGTCCTCAGCCACAGCAGGTATTGTTTACAAAAGTCTTTGTGTAGGTTACGCCACGGGCTGCAAAAGATGCTGAAAGCAGTATTGGCAAAGGATGCAAAAGCTGCAAAATGAATCCTTATCCCACCAAACATGATGAAACAGATCCAATGAAACACCGTAGGAAATTAAGGCAGGTTATGCTAATTGTGTCTGGAATGATAAGAATGTTCCTCCTCTTTCCAGCGCAGCTTATTGTGACAGTTGTGGTACATCCTGAACATCTTCGATTCCCCTTACACACAGGGGTTTGGAAGGGTGAGGGTTATAAACACTCAGAGCCTCAAATGGAAAGGTTTCCTGAGGGAATCAGGCTTGGGACTGATCAAGTGGATCAAAGAGAGAGCATTTTGCTGCTTTAAAATGATCCTGTACCGTATATTCCGGCGCACACACCAAACTCGGTCCATACCATAAAAATCTGTAACGAAGCAACTCAGAATCATAGAAGGTGTTAGGTGGGAAGGGACCTTTGAAGCCCATCTAGTCCCACCCCCTGCAGTGAGCAGGGACATCTTCACTACAGCAGGTCACTCAGAACCCCATCAAGCCTGACCTTGAATGTCTCCAGGGATGGGGCCTCCACCACCTCTCTGGGCAACCTGGGCCAGGGATCCGCCACCCTCAGAGGGAAAAACTTCTTCCTAATGCCCAGCCTAAACCTCCCCTTTTCCAGTTTAAACCCATCACCCCTCGTCCTGTCGTTCCATGCCCTTCACAGGACGACATCGCAACCTCTGGTTTTCCAGAGCTCTGCCAAGAAACATTGTGGTGAAAAACAACAGCTCCAGGCAAGGCCACCATTTGGATAAAGTCAGAAAGAAAAAGCAACCCCACAGCCCTTTCTGCAAGCTGAAGAATTCATTCTTAAAGAGGAGCATTGAGGCAACACTGAAAACACAATCTTTGGCAGAGACAACACGTGTGGTACTTGCAACCAGAATCCTATTTTCACTGTTTTCCCAGGCAAACACATACTCAAGGCACAAGGCTCACCAGCTGGCGCCACGAGCCTGAATTCTCCTAAAAGCTTCTAAGGAAACACAAGGCCTTAAAAATTCAGACTTCCAGAGCATGTCTTGGAATTCATAGAATCATAGAGTCGTCTGGGTTGGAAGGGACCCCAAGGATCATGGAGTTTCAAACCCCCTGCCACAGGCAGGGACACCAACCTCCAGGCCTGGACATACACAACATTGCCCAGGGCCCCATCCCAAATGGCCTTCAACAACTCCAGAGATGGGGCACCCACCACCTCTCTACGCAGCCCGTTCCAGCCCCTCGCCACACTCTCTGGAAAGAGCTTCCCCCCAATATCTCATCTAACCCTTCCCTCCTTCACCTTCACTCCATCCCCATTGTCCTGCCTGTCTTTGCCTTTTAACAAGCCGATTCCCCTCCTGTTTCTCTGCTCCCTTCAGGCCACGATCCCTCTGGATGGCTTCCTTTCCTTCTACTGTGTCAACCACACTACTCAGCTTGGTGTCATCCGCAAACTTGCTGAGGGTGCACTCAATTCCACAACCAATGTAATTGATAAAGATGTCAAAGAGCACCCGTCCAAAGACAGACCCATGGGGGACCCCGCTTGTCACCGGCCTCCACCTGGACATAGACCCATTGACCACCACCCTTTATCTACATCCTTTCAATCAGTTCCTTATCCACAGGATGGTCCACCCATCAAATCCACATCACTCCAATTTAGACATAAGGATGTGGTGGGGGACTGTGTCAAAGGCCTTGCACAAGTCTAATACAAGTGTATGAGAGGAGGGGTCAAGACAGGACCTTCTCCCCCTCTGCTCTGCCCTGGTGAGACCACACCTCAAATAACGGGTCCAGTTCTGGGCCCCTCAGCTCAAGAAGAACACAGAACTCCTTGGAAGAGCCCAGTGCAGGGCCACCAAGATGATGAAGGGAGTGGAACCCCTTCCTGATGAGCAGAGGCTGAGGGAGCTGGGCCTCTTGAGCCTGGACAAGAGGAGACTGAGGGGTGACCTCATCAATGTCTATCAATATGTAAAGGGTGAGAGTCAGGAGGCTGGAGCCAGGCTCTTCTCAGGGATGGCAGCGACAGGACAAGGGGCAGCGGGTGCAGCTGGAGCAGAGGAAGTTCCATGGGAATGTCAGAAGGAACTTTGTCCCTGTGAGGGTGACAGAGCCCTGGGCCAGGCTGCCCAGAGAGGTTGGGGAGTCTCCTTCTCTGGAGACATTCAAACGCACCTGGATGCGTTCCTGTGTGATTTAGTCTGTGTGCTCCTGCTCTGTCAGGGAGCTGGACTAGATGAGCTTTTGAAGATCCCTTCCAACTCCTAACATTCTGTGAAAGTCCAGGTAGATGACATCGATCACATTCCCTTTAGCCACAGATGCTGAATTGCTTTAATAAAAGCTCATTCAAATGCAAGCCTCAGTGCTGAGGAGGGGTGAGGAACAACCCAATTCATTTCGATGTGAGAAATCGATTGCTGCTTGGGGTTTTGAACACTGTCACTGCCAATACAAAAAAAGCCAAAACCCAAAGCATCATCAGAAACAAACCTTCATCAGCTATTCAAACCACTGCAAAGCTACTTAGAAACATGGAAACAGGCAGTCTATTCCTTTTTACACGTCACAAATCAAAAAAAAAAATAAAAATCCAAAATTGTATCCAGTTCTGGGCTCCCTGGTATAAAAGGGACAGGGATCTCCTGGAGAGAGTCCAGAGGAGGGACACAGAGATGATGAAAGGCCTGGATAATCTCCCCTGTGAGGAATGGCTGAGTGAGCTGGGGCTGTTCAGCCTGGAGAGAAGCAGCCTGAGAGGGGATCTGATCAATGGGTATCAATATCTGAAGGGTGGGACACAGGGGGGACATGGCCAGCCTCTTCTCAGTGTCTGTGGGGACAGGACAAGGGGCGATGGCCTCAAGTTGGAGCACAGGGAGTTCCACACCAGTCTGGGGAAGAACTTCCCAGTGAGGGTGAGGGAGCCCTGGGACAGGCTGCCCAGGGGGGTGTGGGGTCTCCTTCTCTGGAGATATTCCAGCCCCATCTGGATGCCGACCTGTGCGACCTGTCCTAGGGACCCTGCCTTGGCAGGGGGGTTGGACTTGATGATCTGTCAAGCTCCTTTCCAACCCCTATGATTCTGTGAAAAAAAATGAGGGAGTGTGGTCCATTTCTCAATTTCCCTGTGCCAAGCTGGGCCTGAATCATTACACTGTGGTTACGTTTATACTGAAAGGGTTTTTTTTTTTCCCTCAAAACTTGGACTTCCACACCCAGTAGGCAACATTTTTAAAGTACATTCCAAGCTTCCCTCAAACAGTTCCAGTCAAAACATCACCGGGTTTTAATTCCATCAAGAATGTGAGCATCTCATTAAAGGACTAATTATAGATAACGTGCCCAGACCACAGATTCTGGGGCATCTTTATCCAGATTATTACTCAGAGGGAACAGCACCAACTTTTCCCCAAAAGTTCTGAATTTTCTGGATGTTTAGTGTATTACTACGTATTATTATGTGTGTCCCACCCTGATTAACAGATCTGGGGATGAAATAATAATTGACTCCCAATACAGAATCATAGGGGTTGGAAGGGACCTCAAGAGACCATCAGGTCAGACCCTGATGCTAAAGCGGGTTCTATACACATGAGCAGTGGAAACATCAACTGAAGACGAAAGAAATGGGATCAATTCCTAAAAAACTTCCAAGTTTTAAAGAAAAAAAAAAAAAGCCTCTAAATCCACTGATCACACAAGGAAAAAAACCTTTTCAAGTGTCAATGAAACCCAGCCTAACACAGGATGGCTCAAATAGCTTCCATGAGCTTTGCTAATTCTTCAGCTGTTTTCCTCTTGTGCAGGTTATGGAATTCAGAACCTGGAAGCACAGGAAAATCACTATGCTCCTACTTCAATCAAGCCATGAACACTGCAGGCGAGTGTTACATCTGCTGAATGGAGTGAACGACCTTGAAGGAAAAAGGAAAGGTGGCAACAAAGGACAAGTTTCTGAGCAGTACAAAGGAAGAAATTATTCCTTCCTCATGAAAAGAGAAGTATTTAAAAAGAAAAACAAACCAAAAACAAACCAAAAACCTTATCAGGTACCCGCTAGCCAGAGGCAAACACGCTCTGCACCCTAACACAAGGTTCAGGAACATCCAATTACATTCCCTGCAGCTGGAGACCTGGAGAGAAGAGGAAGTAAGGTAAACTCCTCACTCCCACTTTGCCTTAGGACAGGAAAAGTTAAACTTGCTTATAATTTTTCAGAGTTTCTTACGGCATCCTAATCCATATGGCTACAGAATCACAGACTCACAGAATCATAGGGGTTGGAAGGGACCTCCAGAGGTCATCAGGTCCAACCCCTCTGCCAAAGCAGCTCCCTAGGACAGGTCGCACAGGTCGGCGTCCAGATGGGTCTGGAATATCTCCAGAGAAGGAGACTCCACACCCCCCTGGGCAGCCTGTCCCAGGGCTCCCTCACCCTCACCGGGAAGAAGTTCTTCAGCATATTGGCGTGGAACTCCCTGTGCTCCAACTTGAGGCCATTGCCCCTTGTCCTGTCCCCACAGACACTGAGAAGAGGCTGGCCATGTCCCCCTGTGTCCCACCCTTCAGATATTGATACCCATTGATCAGATCCCCTCTCAGGCTTCTTTTCTCAAGGCTGAACAGCCCCAGCTCACTCAGCCTTTCCTCACAGGGGAGATGCTCCAGGCCTTTCATCATCTCTGTGTCCCTCCGCTGGACTCTCTCCAGGAGATCCCTGTCTTTTTTATCCCAAGGGAGCCCAGAACTGGACACAACACTCCAGGTGGGGCCTGACCAGGGCAGAGCACCAGAGAGGATCACCTCCTTTGACCTGCTGGCCATGCTCCTTTTGATGCCCCCCAGGATCCCATTGGCCTCCTTGGGCACACTGCTGGCTCATGGCCACCCTGTCACCCATCAGGTCCTTCTCTGCAGAGCTCCTCTCCAGCAATAGTTATATATATATTCATATAAATAGATATTCTTTTGTGGTTTTCTTTTCCAGTTACTTACGTACAGCGCTGTCCATACTGTAAGGAGACTTTTCCCCAGCACATTATCTGTTAAGTGATCTCCTGTAATACATCTGCCACATTTAAAATTGGAATCACACTTAAGTTTCTACTCCAGTGCCTTGACTCACAGCCAAGGTTGTTGTAAAACCTTATCACAAACCTACCAGCACGACTACAGAAGTGGAGTCAAATTAAACCGGAGAGTACAAAGTATATTCATAGCAAAAGGTTACACGTACCTTTACTAACTGCAGCATAATTCAGGACGTAAAATGACATGTTAAAACGAGCAGCAGCAGCTAGCTACAGGCTCATGTTCATTCATACTTTTTTAAATTTAAAAAAAAATCTGTGCTATTCACTCAGGCTTGTCATAACAAGAACGAGACACCCAGTTAGAAACGCTCGAAGAGTGCTCTGTCCTCATTCTAGGTGCATGAACACAAATCCCCTGTATGTTCCTCCTTCCCTCACCTACGTGTTCCACATCCAACCAGCGGAGCTGAAGCACTTGCCCCTGTACTGGGCATTGGTGAGGCCACACCTTGAGTGCTGGGTCCAGTTCTGGGCTCCTCACCATAAGGACACTGAGGTCCTAGAGCGAGTCCAGAGAAGGGCAACAGGCTGGGGAAGGGACTGGCTGGAGGGCAAATCAAATGAGCAGCTGAGGGAGCAATGACTTGATGATCTTAGAAGACCTCTAAGATCATCAAGTCCAACCACTCCCATCCTATGCTAAACCATATCCCTAAGTACCTCATCTACCCTTTTTTTACAACACACCCAGGCGTGGGGACGCAGCCCCCTCCCTGGGCAGCCTGTTCCACAGCCCCACAACTCTGCCAGGGAAGAACTTTTCCCTCACATCTGAGCTGACCCTGCCCTGGTGCAGCTTGAGCCCATTTCCCCTTGTCCCATCTCCTGTCCCCTGGCTGAAGAGACCATCACCCACCTCTCTGCACCCTCCTGTCAGGTCAGTGGAGGCGCTGAGAAGGTCTCCTCTCAGCCTCCTCTTCTTCAGGCTGAACACCCCCAGCTCCCTCAGCCGCTCCTCAGAGGATTTGCCCTCCAGCCCCCTCCCCAGCCTGGTTGCCCTTCTCTGGACTCACTCCAGGACCTCCATGTCCTTCTTATGGTGAGGAGCCCAGAACTGGGCACAGCACTCGAGGTGCAGCCTCACCAGTGCCCAATCCAGAGGCACAATCCCCTCCCCACACCTACTGGCCACACTATTTCTGATACAAGCCAGGATGCCATTGGCCTTTCTGGCCACCCGGGCACACTGCTGGCTCATGGTCATTCGGCAGTCACCCAACAGCCCCAGGTCCTTCTATGCCTGACAGAAAAAGTAAGGAGGGACAAATCAGAAGAACAGAAGAGGGAAGGGAGAAACCAGAAGGACAGAAGAGGGGAAGAAACAGAAGGAGGTGTCTGTACGTGTATTTGTATTGTGTGAGGAGCACACAAAGCTTGTGAGCCTGTGATTTTGGCAATTCCTTTTACACCACGAATTTAGCTGAAAGTGCTATAAGCCTAGATTTGGGATCCAGCAAACAAAAAGACCACATTGCTATTCCATCTCGGCCAGAAATCATGCACTCTTTACATCTATTTTCTACACACTGCACAGTCAACTGACTTAAAGTGATGAAGCAACAGAGGATCAACACATCCAGACAGCAGAAAATTAGCTAAGACTTAAACAAGGTGGCTTTTCCAGCTCCGTAGCTCACAAAGCAGCAGCTGTGCCTTCTAGAGGAGCATTTGGCTGCAGCTATATGGTGACTTCAATCCCATGTGAGCTGGGCTGCTACAGCACAGTCTTGCTTTCCCTCTCCTCACTCAGGTTCTCATTCCTCCTCCTCTGATGCTAGCGGTGGCCCTCGCACAGCCACACAGAAAGATGGAGCAGGGAATGGATTTACCCCCAAATTATCCTATTTTGGGGGGAAGAGGTTTGATTTCAGTTGGGTGAGCTCCCTAATCCATGTGGCTCACCCATCCTTGTTCTCCAACAAGGAGAGAGCAGAGTTGTGGAGCTGGCCCTTCAGCAGCAGTCCGGACTTTTGAATGGATTAGAAGAGCCACGTAACCACAATCTCATTCTCTCTGGCAAAACACAAAAGCAAGTAAGTTTTTAAAAGCTACAGGAAGGAAGGTTTAAATTGGGTATAATGGGGAAGTTCTTTCCAGAGAGAGTGGTGAGGGGCTGGAACAGGCTGCCAGAGAGGTGGTGGGTGCCCCATCCCTGGGGGTATTCAAGACCAGGTTGGATGGGGCCCTGGGCAACCTTGTGCAGATCCAGGACTGGAGGTTGGTCGCCCTGCCTCTGGCAGGGGGTTGGAACTCTGGTGATCACTGGGGTCCCTTCCAACCCAGACCAGTCTGTGATTCTATGATTCCTTGATTTTAGAATGTGTTAGCAAAAACCACTAAAGGCACAAAGTGCTTTTGTAGAGCAGGCCTTGAGATACCACTCGTGGTAAAGCAGCCATCACCTAAGGAGTTTAGGAATCAGCCAGGTGGGCAATGGTCTCTTCAGCCAGGGGACAGGAGATGGGACAAGGGGAAATGGCCTCAAGCTGTGCCGGGGTAGGGTCAGCTCAGACATGAGGGAAAAGTTCTTCCCTGCAAGAGTTGTGGGAACGTGGAACAGGCTGCCCAGGGAGGGGGCTGTCACCATCCCTGATGTGTTTAAAAAAAGGCCCAATGAGGTACTCAGGGATATGGTTTAGCATGGGATGGGAATGGTTGGGCTTGATCTTAAAGGTCTTTTCCAACCTTTTGATTCTGTGAATCCCATCACATATAAATATGAGTGAAAGCATGGATCGTATGCACTCTTTACAGTTCTGCAGCCACGTGCACAGACACACACACACAAATTAAAGTATGTCTATGTCTTACCACCAAGCAACTACAGCAATCTTTAAAACCAAAATAAAGGATACAAAAATTGCCAACACCTCTGAGAAATTCAGCCATTTATAACCCAGCTGGCTCCTGGGAAAAGAAAATCCAAAGCCAAACCAAAGAACTTCCTGCCTAAAAGCAGCCATGTACAGAATCATAGAATGGTTTTGGTTGGAAAAGACCTTCAGGATCATCGAGTCCAACCGTCTACCCAGCCCTGCTAGGTCCACCACTAGACCACATCACCAAGCACAACATCTACTCTTCTTTTAAACCCCACCAGGGATGGTGCCTCACCCACCTCCCTTGGCAGCCTGGGACAATATCTGACAAAGATGGGTATGGACAGAGTGAAGAAGTACTTCCAGCCATGGAGAAACTTTGAAGGATTTCTGGTTCACAACCAACAAAGCCCACATTTACCTTCCAGGGAGAAAAACCTCTTTCTCCATCACAGTTGCAGAAAGACAATCTTTTTATAGCAATGCCAGCACGGATCTACTGCATGAAAGGATATGGTAGCTTTAGTGAGCTACAGAAGATAAACATATGTCATGCCTAAAACTGAGCCAATGATCCTAAAAGCATCCTGAATCACTTGTTCCACAAATTCCCCAGTCACCAAGTATGAAGAAATGTAACACGAAAGCCAAACAGATTATAAACACAGAAATGTATTTTTAAACCTATTTGCTAACACATTTCAAAACACATTTTTTTATTATAGTCTTGTCAAGTCATAAAAAGATCCTCCAGCTTTCCTGCTACTAAGCTCCCACAGAGAAGAGAAACACAATGCAGTCTGTGAGGCTGCAAGGGATATTTGAGTAGGTTTTATAATGGGTATCGGAATCTTTCGCTGGGTGAGAAGTCATCTAACTCCCAGGAAAGCTTTCTGCTCTGCTACCAGCAGAGTTTTGTCAAGTCCCAGGTAGGATTTCCACAAGCAAAACACCTTGCCTTTTATTCCTGGTCTCCAGGACCTGGATCTGCATCCTTGCATACAGAACATGGCATCATCACTTTGTAACTGTGAGGGTGCCAGAGCCCTGAGCCAGGCTGCACAGAGAGGCTGGGGAGTCTCCTTCTCTGGAGACATTCAAACCCCGTGATCCTGGATGCGTTCCTGTGTGATTCAGTCTGGGTGATCCTGCTCTGGGAGCGGGTTTGGACTGGATGATCTTTTAAGATCCCTTCCGACTCCTAATGTTTTGTGATTCTGTGTACCTGCAGAGAAGCTGAAGAAAATGTAGTTCCACCTATATGCCTGGACCCTGACCCAGAAGAATCCCATTTGGATAGAGAGCAGGCCAGCCTTCCCCCTCCCCAAACAAGTCCAAGTTTCAAACTTCAAGTTTAAGCCTTCAAACTACAAACATTTAAAGCAGTGCTCAGTTTTGCATAAAGATATCAAAAGCTACTGGAATGGCAAGTATGCTTAGGGTCTGGTAGGCTGCCAAAAAACATCTGCTAATACACCCGACAATGGATGTGTTTTATTAGAACTTATAAGAGACCTTCCTGAACTTTTTCCTTCTATCACTTCTTTGTAGTTGTACACAAAACCAAAACACCGTGAAAAAACCTAAATAAGAGTTTTAAATCCTACAGAAATACTATGGTTTGGAAGTGTTACGTGTGTAATTTAAACACCTGCATTTATATAGGGGGTTAGACCCGATGATCTCTTGAGGTCCCTTCCAACCCCTACAATTCTGTGCTAACAGATACAGTAATTATTTGTAATATTTTAACATTTTAAACCCTGCATTCTCAGCCACTAACTTGCAGACCAAGTCTTCAGGGGATTTTTGTGTTGCCACCGCAGCAGTTAAGTTTGCACAACTTCAGAGCAGCATAAAGCAAGAGCCCAAAGTTGTATTCTCCCAGTGCTTGAAAGCTCCAACAGCGCTACAAAAGGACACCAACCATCCCAGGGTTTGATAAACAAACTGCACTCACTTTAAATTTAATACTTTTTGGGTAACAGCAGGGTGCTTTCTATAAAAATCATTCCTTGTTCCAGAGGCAAAAAAAGGTCCTGTGTGTGGTTCCAGCGAGCATTGCTTTCAGGAATGCTCCAGAATCAGGGTGGCTGCATATCCTGAATACACTCATTAAAGACACGAGTAACGAGATGACGAGGTTGACACCCAACTTCTCCTCCGGGTGTCAGGCACTGACCCACACAGTAACCAAATCTTCAAAGCCTGGGTCCTCCTTTGCAGCTAAACACGATCCCAAACCAAGTTTGGGTTGGGGTTTTGTTTTAGCAAGTGTTTTGAAGCAAAAAATTCTCTTGTTCTCTCTTAGTCTGTTATCTGATATTTGAACAAATCATCGCCACGATGGAGCTGTCACATCCTATCACATCACATTGTGTTTAAAGAATGTTTAATCTGTAAATCCCAGCAATGATTCTGCAAACACAGAGATTGCTTGCAACAGGAATGCTGAGCGGAGGCTACGTATGTTTAGTGACCATTAGGGAATTAAATACATTAACACAGCTTCATAATCCATAATATTAAAATTTACAAACTGAATCAACTGTAGAAATTAAATCACATTAAAGAAAAATCACAGAATCACACAGAATCATAGGGGTTGGAAGGGACCTCGAGAGATCATCGGGTCCAACACCCCTGCCAAAGCAGCTCCCTAGCTCATATTGCACAGGTCGGCGTCCAGACAAGTCTTGAATATCTCCAGAGATGGAGACTCCACAGTCTCCCTGGGCACCCTTTAGGGCTGGCATTTCCACGTGTCTTCCTGGCTTTGTATCCACAAGCTAGTAACTCATATGACACCTTTCCGCTGAATCCAGAAGGAAATAATTACAAGCTCCTGAAAAAATAGGAAATGCTAACAAGACTTGGACTAGAGCAGCAGTACCTGGTCTAGATGCTCTAAAAATAAGCTTCTAAGGGGGAAAATTCCTTGGAACAGGCTGTTACTTATTACTCAGCGTTTGCTAGTTAAACACCAGGCAGTCACTCAGTTTAATCTAAGGAAACGAACGCTGCGATCACTCCCATGCAAAGAAAGTGTTTCAACACCCACAGGAGAGAAACAGGGGGAAAGAAGGCTCAGGATTCTGATTTATGAAGAGAGGGTGCTGAGGGTGATGCAGTTTGTCACCTGTCAAAGTTGACGCATCTGCATTTTATATACCAGGACAAAGCAAGAAATCTCATTTAAATAATTAACAGGTGGACTCTACACTGCCAAAAAGAGCAAAACAGCGGCAAACTCACTGCAGAACACTTCACAGAAGAACCACCCTAGAAACGGAGTCTGAACAGAACAATTAACCTCCCATATCATAATGCCAGGTATCCACTGCCACTGTGCTTTGTTAAAAGCAAACTTTTAACTTCATGAGCACCAATCACATTGGGTACACTGAATAATAAAATCCCTATAATCAATATTGACTTTTCTCTACTGATATTAACTCACACAGAGTTTTAAATTCTAAACTCAAATACCATATAGTAAGTTTTTAGTTAAAAACACAATCTATTTAAAAGCGCTGTTAAAAGTCATAGACTTGGTTTGGGTGGGATGGGACCTCAGAACCCATCTAGTTCCCACCCCTGCCATGGGCAGGGACACCTCCCACCAGCTCAGGGTGCCCAAAACCCCATCTGACCTGGCCTTGAACACTGCCAGATGTTTAGTGAAACATAACTCACCAGTGGCTTTAAAATATTTCAATAATTTTAGCAGCCTCTTATACAACCAGTAAATCAAAGTCTCAATCTATTACACAGAGAAATATTGCTGAAAAGGCCAATGCTTTTTGCATGTTGTTTGTGACTTCTTTTCTTTTTTTTTTTTAAACATTTCCCCCATTGAAGAGAAGACAAAATGGTTTGCATTGTGTTAGCTCCAGTTATAATTTCCAGCTGTGTCAAAACTTTAACAGCCTAAAAGCAGGAAATCCAAAGAGGAAATTCCATCGTCAGTTCCTGAAGTTTTGTAACTCCAATGTTCTTCCAAAAAAACTGGATCTTAAAGGAATTTTGGTAGCAATTTCTGTAACCTTACCTGATATCTTCAAGTAGCTCACATTCTGCCTGATGCTTGGCCTGAAGTTTTGTCATCTGCTCGACCTGAATGTTTTTTAGCTCTTGTGTAACTTTCACCTAGGGAAAACAAACCAAAACAAAACACAGACCATGTATATTTTAAGTCAAATCTCAACGAGAAAAATAAAACCCAATTCTTGTCCTTTATATATTTCAGAAATTGCATGTTTTGGTAGAGAACTTGAAGCTTAACCCTACATGATGTTCAAGAAAAACTGTCACCCCAGCAAGCTTACACTGTACATGGCACGAATCTCATGCTTACACCCAACCATTAATGAAAGTACAGCTTTATTCCAAAACCCAGGAGGGTAACTCATGGGCAACAAAAGGGTTTTGCTTACTGAGAAAGAAAAAAGCAGCCCACAGAGGGGAAAAGAATATATATATATATCAGAGATATTTCACACTTCAGACAATTCTGAAATGTATTAAACTGAGCTACAATTGTTATTATTTCAAGCTAGCTTCCACACCGAGTTGCTTCAGATCAAACCAGCCCTCTATGAAAGGCTTCTGAAGGTTGGCCTGAACGTTTTTAGTGTTGGTGGAATTTTGCTTTGAGCCTTGTGATCATGAGGCTACAAATTTAACACTTTGGGAACCTGCTTGATACCACCAGCGTAGGTATGTGGGATGAACTGATTTCAGAAGGGAATCCTTGGGGTCCTTGTTTTTATAAAAGAAGAGGTCTTGGCATTTAAGCCCACTAGTGATCACAAGTTATCAGCCTAAAAACCGATCACTGGCGTTATCTGAAGGCATTATGCATTCATGAGGACAGAAACACCAAACAGTTACTGTAATGGGGGAAGAGGGATGAAGAATTCAGAGGGGAAGGCGACAGAGATCTCTCTTCTTCGCTAGCCAGGCAACAATATATATATATATATATCTATCTCTAATCTCATCAGGTAGCAAACCCCTTAATTTTAATGCTGAAAACATCCCCCCAGCAACAAACACCCTTTCTTTAATCACAACGTTAAATAAAGAGAAATTTTTCACATGATTAAAAAAAATAAATCACATGTACACCCCTGACTCCAGGCTGAAAACGCAGCTATTTTTAATAGGAACTTTCAGCTTTTTGGGTTTTATTTGGAGATTAAAAAAGCCCTACTCAAAATAAACAAACTCGCACAGAACGACCCATGTAATGGAAACAATCTCAAATGGAATCATATAGGCAAAAGAACGACAAACTTGTAACATAAATAAGCCACCAAATGCCAGCTAAAATAGAAATAGGAACAGTTTAACAAAAGCACAGTCCAGCCCCACAAAACAAGAGGTCGAGAGGCAGGAACGAGCCAAGGAGAGATCTTCACTGCAGCTGCCTGCCAGGGCTACTGGGGAGCTCGGGGGATGACAAGGGATTTCTGTTTATGCTCCTTTCTCAAGTCTTCCTCCCCTCCCCATCCCTCCTAGTCACTATTATACAGCCCACCCAGCAGAGCCCTGCAGTCTCCTCTCCTTGAAATCTCAACTCCCCATATGAAACCCCAAACCATCTAGCAAGCTAAGAACAATCAGACTGTAAATAATTACGGCCCAAACCTCCCAAATCGGGTGGCATCGCAAAGGATGTGTGAAAAATAACCCCAAAACACAGAACTCCCCTTCCATGGTGCCTGTAAAGGAGCAGCCTCTCCAGCCAGAGACTCGCTTCACTGGCCCTCGTTCGCCGTCACCCACACACCATCACATGAAACCCCTTGAAGAAGCAACTAACCCATAAATCTCCATGGATCAGACTTCCACGTCCCTCAAGACCCCACTACAGCTCAAGCCTCCCAGATAACAACCTGCTCACACAGACAAGCCACGCCAAGAACAGCCTGGGTTTTATCCACATTCCTTCTTACATCTCTTCCCACGCCAGCCCCCCAGGGTCCCCCCAAGTGCAAAGCACCCCGTATTTCCACGGGATGCAGGGACACAAAAAAGTCTCCCCACTGCATCTGCAGATCGTTCCCAGCACACGTACGTTGCACATTTCTTTTGGCTGCCCCTGTTTGCCAGCACTCCTGGTACACGCTGGGATAGCCTGCATCCTCGCATCAACTCCAGACGTGACCTTCTGCTCCAAGACAACCAACCCAACGCTTGGCTGTTATCAACTCACCATAGCACCCAAACCCAGCCGAGCCCCCAAAATACAGCCAGCGGCACCCCGCAACCGGTACAAGACTTGGCTCAACACCTCCACACAGCCAAACCCTCTGCAATCATCGACTCCTTTCAACGTGGAGATCCTCTGGTGGGTATGGCGGTGGCATGGCCACCCCAAAACCCACTGACCACCCTCCCCACGCTTCTCTCCTCACCAGTCCTTTCCGCAGAGCTTACCTCCCGCACCTGACCCATCCCACCCCCCCCGTGCCCAGCTTCCAACCCCCTCCCCAGACATTCCCACCTTGCTGGGCCAGAGCCCGTCGCCCCCGATTCACCCCACCACCCCCTTCCCTGCTCACACTTCCCTCTCCTAACCTGCTTCTAGACTCCACCGCTGCAGAGCCCACCCCCCCCCCCCCCGCTCCCCACCCCCCATCTCCCACCTCCGGTACCCCTACACCCCTTCATCCCTCCCCTAATCCCCCCATAACCCCACCACCACCACCCTGCCCCAAAACCCACCCCATCCCAGTCATCCCCCACCCCCCTAGCCCCAACCATACCGGACCGCCGCCTCCCTTACCCACCCACACCCCCCACACACACCCCCCGGCGCTGCTCCCCCCAACCCCCTCCACACACCCCGGCCTCCCGGGAGGAGGCGAGAGGGGCCCTCACCTTCCTCGGCGGCGGCTGCATGGTGCTGCGCTGGGTCTCCACATCAATTCCCTCCCCCCGGCAGCAGGATGCGGCCCCCGCTGCAGGAGGAGGAGGAGGAGGAGGAGGAGGAGAAGGAGGAGGAGCGGGCAGAGACCGTCTCCCTCCCGGTCGGCGGGCGAGTCCCGGTCGGCGGGAGGAGCGGGGGTGGGGAACGGAGTGGGGGGGGAGACGGAGGTGAGGCGGGGGGGAGGCCGCCTTTTCCTCGCAGGCAGCGGCGGGCGGGCGCCTAGCAGCGTCCCGAGTCCCGGCCCTGGGGAGCGGGGAGGGACGGGAGGCGGTGGAGGGAAGGCGGGGATGGAGCGGCGGGGTAGGGGGGGCGGGGGGGAGGCGGAAAGCGACTTGTGGGCGGGGGGGAGCGTGGGGGAAAGGCGGCGGCGGCGGCAACGGATCGCGGCTCGGGAGCGCCCCGCTGAGGGGACGCGCGACCCGCCAACAGCCCGCCCCGCCGGCGGCGGAGACCGCCCAGAGCGGCCGCCATGGAGCGGCGGGCGGGGCGTGAGGCGGCTGGGCACGCCCCGCGCGCGCCGCGGCCGCTAGGGGGCGCGGCGAGCAGGGCGGGAAGCGGCGGCGGGGGAGGGGGGGCAGGGAGGCGGAAAGGGGGTGCGCGAGCACCGGGGTGTGAGGGGTGTAAGGGGCGTGACGGGGTGCGCAGGGGGTGCAGGGGGTGCGAGGGAGTGTGGAGGGTCCGAGGGGTGTGAGGGGGCGCACGGGGGTGCGCAAGGGGGGTGCGCGGGGCGGGGGGAGCACAAGCTCTGCAGGGGTTGCACAGGGGTGCAGAGGGGGCTCAAGGCGTTCAGGGGGTGCGCAGGGGGTGCACAAGGGGGTGCAGGGGGGTGCACAGGGGTGCAGAGGGGGCCCAGAGGCGTTCAGGGGGTGCGCAGGGGGTGTACAGGGGTCAGGGGAGTGCACAGGGGTGCAGAGGGGGCTCAGGCTCTGAAGGGGGGTGCAGAGGGGGCTCAGAGGCATTCAGGGGGTGCACAAGGGGGTGCAGGGGGGTGCACAGGGGTGCAGGGGGTGCACAGGCTCGGAAGGGGGGTGCACAGGGGGTGCTCAGAGGCATGCAGGGGGTGCACAAGGGGGGTGCAGGGCGTTGCACAGGGGTGCAGGGGGTGCACAGGCTCTGAAGGGGGGGGCACAGGGGTGCAGGGGGTGGTCAGAGGCGTGCAGGGGGTGCACAGACTCTGAAGGACTGTGCACAGAGAGTGCACAAGGGGGTGCAGAGGGTGCAGGAGACATACAGGGGGTGCACAGGGGGGTGCAGGGCGTTGCACTGGGGTGCAGGGGGGTGCACAGGCTCTGAAAGGGGGGGTGCACAGAGGGTGCATAAGGGGGTGCAGAGGGTGCTCAGAGACGTGCACAGGGAGTGCGGGGGGGTGCACGGGGTGTGCATGGGGGTGCAAGGGTGTGCACAGGAGGGTGCAGGGGGACACAGGAGGATGAAGGGGTTTACAGGGAAGTGCACGGGGGGATGCAGGGCGGTGCACAGGGGTCTTCACAGGAAGGTGCAGGGGTTTGCACAGGGAGGTGCACAGGCTGTGGAGGGGTTTGCACAGGGGATGCACAAGGGGATGCAGAGGGTGCGCAGAGACGTGCACAGAGGGTGCAGGGTGAGGCACAGAAGGATGCAGGGGGTGCACAGGTGTACAGGGCTGTGTGCAGGGGGGCACGGGGGTGTAGGGGTGTGGACAGGAGGGTGTAGGGCATGTGCACAGAAGTGCAGGGGTGTGCAGAGTAGGTGCAGAAGAAGGGTACAGGGATTGCACAGGAAGGTGCAGGGGTGTGCACTGGTGTGCAAGGGGTGCACAGGCTGTGAAGGGGTTTGCATGGGGGGTGCACAGGAGATTGCAGGAGTTTGTGACGCAGTGTGCACAGGGGGTGCACAAGAGGGGTGCAGGGGGTGTGCACGGAGGTGCAGGGGTGTGCACAGGGGGTGCAGAGGCTCTGAAGGAGTTTGCACAGGGGATACACAATTGGAGTGCAGGGGTGTGACTGGGGGGGAGTATGGGTGTGCACAGCGGGTGCAGACTACACATGGGGATGCAGGTATGTGCATGGGGATGCAGGGTGCACACAGGGGTTAGAGGGATGTGCAAGGGGATGTACGTAGGGGGTGCAGGGCGTTGCATACGGGGGTGCAGGGGGATACATAGATGTCTTCAGGGTCCGCACAGTTGGGTGCCTGGGGACCCCAAACCAGAGAGGGGGTGCTCCCCAGCACCATGGAGGCAGGCTGCACCAGGGGAGCAGCAGCCATCACCTTCCCTCCAGCCCTTTTCATCCTGTCCCAGCAAAGTGGGGCAGTGAGAGCTGGACTGAAGCTGGGGTTCAATATTTAAGGGACTATCACCCTCAACCCGCTGGGGACAGTGATCCGAGCAGTCCCATGAGGGTAGCACCCAAGTCCTGGCACATCCCAAAGCCACCACAAAGGAAGGGAAGCACCTCACCACACAATAACCAAGGAGCCTGTTGCAGGAGGTAGCTTTCAATGAAAGAATAAAAGAAAGAAGAAGATGTTGCTCCATCCCTGGAGGTGTTCAAGGCCAGGTTGGATGGGGCCCTGGGCAACCTTGTGTGGCTCCAGGCCTGGAGGTTGGTGGCCCTGCCTGTGGCAGGGGGGTTGGAACTCTTATGATCCTTGGGGTCCCTTCCAACCCAGACCAGTCTATGATTCTAGGATTCTATGAGTCTATGAAGCTGAACCCTCAAGCGTTGCAGATGTGGGTGAGATGCAGGAAAGCCCAGGAGGCCAAAATGTTGTTCCCTGCCATCCCACATTATGTTTCACCAGGTATGAATGGGTTGGGTGGGTGCGTTTTGCCCCCCCACACCTCCCCAAGTCCTTAGGTTGCATGGCTTTAGCTTACTAGATCTGCTGCAAGGAAATCTTTGAAATATTAAAGTGCATTTGGATGTTTCCTTTAAGCAAATTACCAGGGCAGTTTGCAGAGCGTTAAGGCAATTCCCATAATTTCATTTTCCCAAGTGCTCCAGCGTTGCTGCTGTTCCATCACCAGCTCCTTTATTATTGATGAACCGCTTTACTCCAGCTCCCAGAAAATGACCCCTTGCCTTTAAACATGCCTTAACCATCTTTAACACTTAAAAAAACCCTAAAATGCAACTGGAATTCTCCTTTCTCCTCCAGCTATTAGTTTATTTAGTGCTGCTAATTAGTCCAGCTTGTTCTCCCTAGGAAACCTTCTTGAAATGATTAGTGAAACGTGGTGCATCGATGGATTCCTCATGCTGGGCTGCATCCCAAGGAGTGTGGCCAGCAGATCGAGAGAGATGATCCTGCCCCTCTGCTCTGCTCTGGGGAGACCTCACCTGCAGTGCTGTGTCCAGCTCTGGAGCCCTCAGCACAAGAAGGACATGGACCTGTTGGAGCGTGTCCAGAGGAGGCCACAATAATGATCCAAGGGCTGGAGCAGCTCTGCTGTGAAGCCAGGCTGAGAGAATTGGGCTGGGTCAGCCTGGAGAAGAGAAGGCTCCTGGGGGGACCTTAGAGCCCCTTCCAGTCCCTGAAAGGTGCCTGTAGGAAGCTGGGGAAGAACTGTTCCCCAGGGCATGGAGTGATATGATGAGGATTGATGGGTTAAACTGGAAAAGGGGAGGTTTAGGCTGGGCATTAGGAAGAAGCTCTTCCCTCTGAGGGTGGTGGATCCCTGGCCCAGGTTGCCCAGAGAGGTGGTGGAGGCCCCATCCCTGGAGACATTCAGGGTCAGGCTTGCTGGGGCTCTGAGTGACCTGCTCTAGTGAAGATGTCCCTGCTCACTGCAGGGGGTGGGACTAGATGGCCTTCAAAGGTCCCTTCCCACCTGAAGCATTCTGTGATTCAATGATTCTACGCTGTGAAAATATCTTGCACCCCTGTATTTGAGCTGCATGACCTGCAGACCATGCAAGACCAATGCCCTGTGCCCAGCAGCAAACCTGGGTGCATTCAAAGCATTTCCTACCCCTCCACATAGAGCTTTGGGACAAAAGAAGTAACTGAGTGCAATCATTATTTACTAGATGTCCCACAACATCCCTATGTGCAGCATGGTACTCAAAGCCAAGATGAGCAAATGAGGTGGGATGTGCCCAGAAGTGCTTCATTCAAACAGGAACTGGAAAAAATGGGCTGGAAATAAGCATTTTGCTGTGTTTGGAAAAATCAGCTGGTGCTCTGGAAGCCAGGGCTTGCAGGGGAGAGCGGGTTTCTGGAGATAAACTCTCAAGCCAACGGTGCAACATGCAATAATCTGCTTCCTCAGCGATACAATCACTGCACTGAACCAATGCACAATGTGACCTCTGTGAGCCCCCCATGTTTTAACTCATTACCCCAAAACCAAATCACCCTGTAATAGTTTGGGGTCTCATGCCTCATTTCCCAGACAGCCAAAGAAACTTCATCCTAAAACATCTCAAAGTAGCATCCATGTCCTTAAACCCCAGTGCACTCAGGAATAAATCATTCACAGACTCCTGCATGCAGGACTGAGAAGCATTTTAGGTACCACACCTGCAAAGAGATGCATCATCTATCTCCCCCTTCTCAATCATGCATGGCAATGGGTTTCTTTCCCACTGGTTCTTCGCATTTTTCCATAAATAATTTAATTTTACAGGTTGAGTGGGGGTTCCAGGGGAGATTTCATAGAATCCTAGAATCACAGACTGGTCTGGGTTGGAAGGGACCCCAAGGATCACAGAGTTTTGAACCTCCTGCCACAGGCAGGGCCACCGGTCTCCAGGCCTGGAGCTACACAAGTGTCCTGGTTTTGGTCAGGATGGAGTTAACTTCATTTGTAGCAGCGGATGGAATGCTGTGTTTGGGAGTTAAAATGGGAGTAGTGCTGATAACACCCTGATGTTTCTAGTTGCTGTCAGACAGTCAAGGACTTTCTCAGCTCTTCATGAGAAAGGAGGGGTGAAGCCAGGACAGGTGACCGAGCTGACCAAAGAGAGTATTCCATGCCAGTTACGTCCTGCCCAGGATATCGGGGGCTGACGGGAGGAGGAGCGGGGGCGGCTCCGGGACGCGCGGTTCTTGGGGGACGGTCGGGTTCCAGGACAGCTCTGGGTGGCACGGCCTGAGTTGTGGGTTCGGTGAGAAACTGCATTGTGTATCAACAGCTTGATGTATTTTTGCTCTAAAGTCCTGTCAGCATTGTTATATTTTATCTTTCTGTTATCCTAGTAAACTACCCTTATCCCAACCCACGGGCCTCTTAGTTTCTTGGTTTTGGGGTTATTTGCCCCTTCCTTTTCCCTTCCCTTGCCTCTCACCCCCCCCCCCCCCCCCCCCCCCCCCCCGCTTCCCTCTTCCCCTGCTCTTTTCCTTTAAAGAGCAGGCAGCTGCGTGGATCTTGGCTCTCAGCCGGGGTAAAACCACGACAACAAGGTTGCCCAGGGCCCCATCCAACCCGGCCTTGAACACCTCCAGGGATGGGGCACCCACCCCCTCTCTGGGCAGCCTGTTCCAGCACCTCACCACTCTCTCTGGAAAGAACTTCCCCCTAATATCTCATCTAACCCTTCCCTCCTTCAGCTTCACTCCATCCCCCTTGTCCTGCCACTCTCTGCCCTTTAACAAGCTGATTCCCCTCCTGTTTCTCTGCTCCCTTCAGGGACTGGAAGGCTGCAATGAGGTCCCCCTGCAGCCTTCTCTTCTCCAGGTTGAACAAGCCCAGCTCCCTCAGCCTCTCTTCACAGGGGAGGTGCTCCAGCCCTCTGATCATCTCTGTGGCTCCTCTGACCCCTCTCCAACAGTCCCACATCTTTCTTGTGTTGGGGCCCCAGTTCTGGACACAGGACTCCAGCTGAGGCCTCACAAGGGCAGAGCAGAGAGGGACAATCCCCTCTCTGTCCCTGCTGCCACCCCTCTGCTGATGGAGCCCAGGATCCCATCACCCTTCCGAGCTGTAAGAGCACACTGCTGGCTCATGGGGAGTTTCTTATCCTTCAGAACCCCCCAGGCCCTTCTCAGCAGGGCTGCTCTCCAGGAGCATTTCTCCCAGTCTGTAAATATGTCTGGGATTCCTCCAGCCCAAGTGCAACACCTGACACTTGGCAGTGTTGAATCTCATTAGGTTCACCTGGCCCCACCTTTCCAACCTGTCAACATCCCTCTGTATGGCTTCCTTTCCTTTTGTTGTGTTGACCACATCACTCAGCTTGGTGTCTTCCTTAAGCTGTATATGTCAAGAAAGTCCCTGACCAGATATTGGAACTAAAAGAATTAAAGCTCTACCAGGGTTGCTTGGTGGATCACATCCCCATCAACCCCCATCTGCTACATCCACCCCCTCATACAGCTGCATCAGATGTTGCTCGCATGTGCTCCAACCTTCCTTGCTACTGGAAAATTACCTCATGTTGCAGCAGCTCAACCCACAATGCACCCTTAAAATCAAAAGGGAGCTTCTGCTGCCCATTTGGAGCATCGCACGAAGGTCTCTGCCTTCCATAGGGATGGACCCATGGGTGGGTTTTTAGAGGCTGTAGCAATTTTAGGGTTAATAGTAATGCCATTACTGTTGTTAGTTTCATGTTGGATATTAGGAAGAAGCTCTTCACCCTGAGGGTGGTGGATCCCTGTCCCAGGTTGCCCAGAGAGGTGGTGGAGGCCCCATCCCTGGAGACATTCAAGGTCAGGCTTGCTGGGGCTCTGAGTGACCTGCTCTAGTGAAGATATCCCTGCTCACTGCGGGGGGTGGGACTAGATGACCTCTAAAGCTCCCTTCCAGCCTTACCCGTTCTATGATTCCATGATTCTATGATTGCATCACAGTTGGACTTGATGATCTTAAAGGTCTTTTCCAACCTTGTAATTCTGTGTGATTCTGTGTGATCAGTGTGCTGGGTCTAAAGCCTGGGCTTGGCTTTAATTTTGGTGGTATTGATTCACTTTGCGTGGGTAGGAGGTGGTTAAGCCCATAGACCTCAAGGAGGTTCAGTCCCTAATATTCACTAAGGCAAGCAAAGCAGTGAGGGAGATTTATTAAGGGCTTCATTCTCCAGGGTCTCCACAAGGAACGTGCATAATCACAATTAAACAACCCAAACAATATAACTAATGCATCCACTGCTACAGAAATAGAGGTTTTAATGGCAGGGAGTGGGCTAGATTCGTTAAATAATTCTTGAAAGGAGAGATGCAGCATCATTTAAGAGGAAGTTGCAGCCAAAGGACTATTGGAGTTTCCCAAATAGTCATTTGTCTTAGTTCTTCTCCAAAGAAGAAGCACATGAGAAGTTCCTAATGAAACCTGACATTTCCAAAAAGCCAAGCCAAGCTTTAAGTAGAGATTTATGGCTCTAGGCAAGTGTTGGCTTTGGGTTGCAGCTGGCAAATGGGACCAGTTTTGGGTGGGTTTTGCTTCTCCCTTGGCTGGAGTACTCGAAAGGTGACTTGGGATTGTCGTAGCATGATGAGCTGGTATCCTTCAGACATCATGATGCATGCTGAGGTCCCTTAATAAACTTTTCCATGGGGAGAGGGAGGATTGATCAGCTGGTGGCACCCACTACATCTGATGTAGGGTAGATGAGGTACTTAGGGATATGGTTTAGCTTAGGACAGGAATGGTTGGACTTGATGATCTTAAAGGTCTTTTCCAACCTTGTGATTCTGTCTGGCTCCTCATGGGATAATCTGCCCTGCCAGGTAAGGAGACAGAGGTATCCCAGGCAAGACACAGCAGTTCCTCCTCCATCCAAGAAACGCAGCCTGTGACTGATCCTGGACCAGTAGCCTGGAGGTAGCTCCTAGCCCCCAACTTTGAGCTGTTCCCCACTAACTGTGACCCAGTTCATCTCCATCACTGGGAAACCAGGAGCTGGATGCATCAGAAACCGACTGTGATTTGGCAAAAAGGTTGGAATGTATTATTTGGGTATTGAGATAAAAACCTCCCAGCAATGGGCATGAGCAAATACTCCCCCGGCATTCCTTGGAGCAGCCATGCATCCCTAATTCTCCGAGCGATGCACAGTGTGGCAAGCAAATAAGCAAGGAAATGACCCAAATTATGTGCTGGTAGAAGTAAGAGATAGCTGGTTTGGCTCAAAAAGAGGAAAATAAATCATGATCCTCACTGAGATACGCAGTTCCTGGGGTACGAGCTTCTGTGCCGGTGAGAAAGAGCTTTCCCAATAATTCAGAGGGTGGCCTCAGTGATGATGGATTGACTCCAGCTGAGCTGGCTGGTGGCTTTCCCATCAAATCCTGTTGCAGAAATGTGATCCCAAAGGATCTGGCCATGCTGCCAGGCCGTGCCTGGGCTGGTAGCTCTGCCTGAGCATCACTTGTCTGCTTTGATGAAGAAAGTGGCTCCCCAAATCCATCAACAAGGTGGGATCCAAGGTTCAATCCAACATGGTGAGCAAAAAAGTGTGTGTGGGGGGGGTGTCAGTGGCAGGGAGCTGACATCATCAAGCCCAACCGTTAACCCAGCACTGCCAAGGCCACCACTGAACCACATCCCCAAACACCACATCTAATGGCTTTTAAATCCCTCCAGGGATGGGGACACCACCTCTGGCCTGGGCAGCCTGGGCCAGTGCTTGACAACCCTTTGGGGGAACAATTATTTCCTAATCTCCAATCTAAACCTCCCCTGTAACAACTTGAGGCTGTTTCCTTTTGTCCTATTGCTTGTTACCTGTGAGAAAAGACCAACTCCCACCTCACTACCCTTTCCTTCCAGGAAGCTGCAGAGAGTGATCAGGTCTTTCCCCAGCATCCTCTTCTCCAGACCAACACCCCAAGTCCTCTCAGTCCTTCCCCATCAGTCCTTCCCTCCAGCCCCTTCCCCGCTCTGTTGCCCTTCTCCAAACACATCCCAACCCCTCAATGTCCTTCTTCTAGTGGCTTCATCATTTTTCACATCATGTCACATTGTGTCCTTACATCCACAATGGTCCATCTCAAGGGTGATAAGTCCCATCCCTAACCTGCTTTGGTTCCCCAACTGGGGTGCAAAGTCCAGCACCTGGGCTGTCTCTGGCAATAGTTCTTTCCAACAACGTGGTAGATGCCCCATTCCCAGAAACATTCGACATCGTGTTGGACAGTGCTGGGAGCAACCTGATTTAGCTGTAGATGTCTAGTTGGACTAGATGACCTTCAAAGGTCCCTTCCAACCCAAACTGTTCTGACTCTGTAATAACAGAGGACATGACACAACAGTGGGAAACCCCAAGGAGACCAAGCTGTGGGTCCTCCTCACGTTCTTCACCCCAAGACTGTCCTTGTATTACCTCACCAAGGACACAGCATGGAGACAACCGCAGGAGTCACGCAGGGTTTCCTGGCCAACACATCCCAGTGAGGGAGATAAGTAAAACACAATCAGGCCCCAAACAGTTCAGGAAATAATTTGTCAGCCCTGTTAATTCTAATCTTCTGGAATGTCTTCTGTAAACCTGGCTTCCTGCATAGGTTTATCCCCTCCCCACAGCCCCTCCAGGAGGGACCAAGTCCTCATGAGGATGCATGGGAAAGTAATACTCCAGTTTCCCCTCGGATATGCTGGAGAGAATGGCAAGCTGCTTCTTTAGAGTCCACACTAGAGGAGGAGGAGAGGGATGAGATTTGTGGGGAAAGCAGGACTGAATCAGCTGAGAAAAGCAGGAGCTTAACATGACCAGCAGTTTGCCCTGGTGGCTAAGAGGGCCAATGGGATCCTGGGGGGCATCAAGAGGAGTGTGGCCAGCAGGTCAAAGGAGGTGATCCTCACCCTCTACTCTGCCCTAGTCAGGCCCCACCTGGAGTCTTGTGTCCAGTTCTGGGCTCCCTGGTATAAAAAAGACAGGGATCTCCTGGAAAGAGTCCAGAGGAGTGCTACAAAGATGATTAAAGGAGTGGAGCATCTCCCCTATGAGAATAGGCTGAAAGAACTGTTCAGCCTTGAGAAAAGAAGCCTGAGAGGAGATCTGATCAATGGTTATCAATATCTGAAGGGTGGGACCAGCCTCTTCTCAGTGTCTGTGGGGACAGGACAAGGGGCGATGGCTTCAAGTTGGAGCACAGGAAGTTCCGCACCAACATGTGGAAGAACTTCTTCCAGGTGAGGGTGAGGGAGCCCTGGGACAGACTGCCCAGGGGGGTGTGGAGTCTCCTGCTCTGGAGATATTCCAGCCCCGTCTGGATGCCGACCTGTGTGACCTGTCCTAGTGACCCTGCTTTGGCAGGGGGGTTGGACCCGATGAGCTCTGGAGGTCCCTTCCAGCCCCTACGGTTCTGTGATTCTGTGAAAAAGCATGCAGAATATGGTCCCAAAGAGCTAGATAACAGCCTGGGGAACCTTAACAAAGGCAAGACAAAGGCTGGAAACCCTAAGAGCCAAACACCAGCCAATGGTGACAACCCACAGCTGAAAATAGATACCCTCATCTTAAAAAAAAAACAAAAACAACAAAAAAAAAATAATCTGGCCATAAACACTTGGTCTCTTCAGCCAGGGGACAGGAGATGGGACAAGGGGAAATAGCCTCAAGCTGTGCCAAGGCAGGGTCAGCTCAGATGTGAGGGAAAAGTTCTTCCCTGGCAGAGTTGTGGGGCTGTGGAACAGGCTGCCCAGGGCGGGGGCTGAGTCCCCACCCCTGGGTGTGTTTAAAAAAAGGGTAGATGAGGTACTCAGGGATATGGTTTAGCATAGGACAGGAACGGTTGGATTCAAAGGTCTTAAAGGTCTTTTCCAACCTTGTGATTCTGTGATAAAAGCAAAATGTGGAGATGAACCCCAAGGAAGGGAGGGTCATCCGATTGCCATCCTCACGCGGCTCCTTTGGTGTAAAAGGCACCGCTTTGGAGCCAGGCTCCTGAGCAGCTTCTTACCCACGCGCCTCTTTATTCTTCACATCTGAGTTTCATCCCTGAAGGGGTTTTTAAACCTTTTCAAGTACAAAAAAAAGCTCGAGGCCAGGAAGGAAAATGCATCCAAGGCCTCTTGGCTGCAAGCATGCGCTTTGGAAGCAAACAACCCGCATGCTTTAACCCACGCTATGGGCAGGGTGACTAATGCAGGAGGCAGCTCCAGGCTCCTCGGAGAAGCATGTCCACCAGCAAATCCCAGCAGTTGCTGATAAAGCAGATTCTGTCTGCTGAACTGGCAGGAGTTTTCCTGTCAGAAGGATCTGCTCGCCAATGGGAACCGCGGCAGGAGGGGCCTGGCTGACGCAGAGCTTGCTGGTCTGAGAGGTATCCCTGTCCTGTGGAGATGATGTGGGATCTGCTTCCTCCAGGGATGTCAGCTTTTTATATTAAATAATGAATGTATATGAAGATATAGTAGCCCTAGGAGGAGCAGAGAGTTGGACTCAGTCCTTATGGGTCCCTTCCAACTTGAGATATCTGATGATATCTGATGATTCCATGATGTATATTTATAATAAACATGAACGTACAGGAAATAAAAAGCTTAATGGAAAAATGGCATAGCTTTTCCTTTCCCTGCCTGGGCAGGAGGTGACCTCTCTGAGGAGCAGGTAAAGCCAGAAATTGAGTTTGGGATTATCAGCCAGCTGCATTTTGTTTTGAGTGCTTCTCCCAGAGCTTCAAAGACCTCAATGGCACCAAACCAGGTGTTTCCAGCTTCCAGATGTTGTGCTTCCAGATGTTTCTAGCTCCTTGCTGCTATTTCAATAAAATAGGCACAGGTTTGTGGAGACTGCAGAGATGTCCTGCCATGTGTACGTCTCAGGCTAGGGGTATGCCAGCATCTGCTGGGGGGGGTCCTCTTATCCCTTTGCTTCCTGGGATGCAGTGAAAGATGAGGGGTGATGGGCCCTTGTCCCATGTAGGTTGTCCCAAACAACCTGTGCACTCCAGCAATGATGCTGGTATTCACCTTGTACTGCCCTGGCTGAGCTTTCCCAGCACAGCCACAGTTTTCACAGAATCCCAGGATCTCCTGAGCTGGAAGGGACCCGTAAGGCCCATCGAGTCCAACCCCTGGCTCCACACAGGCCCAGACAAGTCAGAGCAGGGCACTGAGCGCATCGGCCAGACGCTTCTTGCCCTCAGCCCAGCTCGGGGCTGTGACCCCTTCCCTGGGGAACCCGACTCCCCTCTCAGGACAGAACCTCTTCCTGACACCAGCCTAAACCTCCCCTGTGCAGCTTCACGCCGTTCCCTCGGGTTCCAGCCCTGGTCCCCACAGAGAGGAGAGAGATCGGTGCTGCCCCTTCACTCCCCTTGGCAGGAAGCCACAGACCCCATGAAGTCTCCTCTCAGCCTCCTCTTCTCCAGGCTGAACAACCGCAGAGACTTCAGCCTCTCCTCATAAGACTTCCCCTCCAGAACCTTTCCCATCCTCACTGCCCTTCTCTGGACACTCTCCAACGGTTTTGTGTCCCTCTTGTCCTGTGGCACCCAAACCTGCCCCCAGGACTGGAGGTGAGGCTGCCCCAGCGCAGGGCAGAGCGGGACAATCCCGTCCCAGGACCAGCTGTCTGTGCCGGGCTTGATGCACCCCAGGATGCGTTTGGCTCTCCTGGCTGCCTGGGCACACAGGATTTTCCCTGGATTCCCCCTAATTAATTATCTGATTTTTATTCCCACCTCTTCATTCTTTCACATGGAAAGTTCTGCACATCCTCCCAAGGGAAAACACCAGCCTGGTGACAGGAGTCTCCAGGCTTTCCCCACGTGGGGGTGCCATGTGGATGCAAATCAGGCTGGTGCTCATGTCCTATAGCAATGGTAAGGAGAAAGGTAACACCTCAGCAACTGAGACCACTCATTTTTTTGGCCATAAAAAAGAGAAAATATATGGATTGGGAAAAATAAGATCTACAAAACATGCAAAAAGCAAGAAATTGTATGGATGGGGAAAAATACCATTCAGTGTGTGCTCAGCACACTCCATGAATCACATTTTTCCCCATCCGTGTAATTTCATGGTTTTTACATGCTTTGGCATTCCCCAGCAGAAGAAAAAATCCCTCTTTGGAGCTTGTTGTAACCTGGTATGAGAAACCTTGTAGTGCCTCTTGAGGAGCCCAGGGGATGAATCAGTCTCCTCCAGGTTAGATTGGGGCAGAACGACTCGTCCTGCAGCTGAGACGGCCGCGGGGGGATAGAGGTCCGGCCAAGCTGGAAAAAGCCCGTACGGCCCTGCTACGTCCTGCTTGGGCCTGTTCCACCACATTTCAGTGAAGGTTGGTACACCCAAGCAGCTTTGTTTCCTATGCTCTGCCGTCCTAGCCTCTCCCCATTCCTCACTCATAATGTTTACCATACCTGGAGGGGTGAGACTGGGATTAATTTCCATGAGAACACAGCTAAAGAGTAAATATCTCTGAGCAGGGATGCTTGGCAGGTTTATGGGGTTTGTTCTCCTCCAAGAACTGGCAGCTTTCCTGCTCTTCTTCTGGTTGCTGGTGACCAGATGTGAACATCATGATCTGTTGGAGGCAGGAGGCTTCTGTCCATCTGGAGCAGGACTCAGAACCTTTGTCCCATCCCAGCATGGGACTATAACTGTTTCCAAGCCTGTCCAAGAGGTACTTCTTGGTGCTTTCAAATGGAGGTGACCTCTCTGCCAGTGTAAATCAGGTAAGTCCTAGCACAGCCTCCTCCTTACATCAGCATTATCTCCCATCCCTCGTGCTGGGAGCAGATGAGGGGAGGGAAAGAGAGGAGATGAGGGTAATGTCCGGTGATGGGTGGAAGGGAATCTGTGAGGCTGCTATGGTCTGGTGCAGGAGTGGAACCTACAAAGCACAGCCCCATGGAGTCACATGAAACACCCGTTGGTTGCTCTTCGGATCTGGAGCTGTGCTACACCAGCAGCACATCAGGAGCAGGAGGTAGGAGGTAAATTATACTACTGTAGTAGAAGACACATGAGAAGAGTCTCCAAGAACCATCCAACAATGCTTCTGAGGTTTGGGAGCATTTAGACAGCAGGCATGGCTTCATGGGCTCATGTTATGGTATGAGATTGCCCCTGGGACATGGGCACCCAGAGATGAGTGCAAAGCCTTCCGCCAAGAGCCAGCCCTACATATTCACAGTCACAGGATGTAACTCCAGAAACCCACACAGGTGTTCAACTAGGAGTTGTCATCATCCCTTGTGTGGAGCTGGGATGGGATCTGAGGTCTGCCTGCATCTTGAGGGTCATCTACGAAGTCCAGGAACTGGAGCATCAGCAAGCCTCCACCAGTTTCTTTCCTCCGAACTCTTCCACATGATACAGACATGGACATCCCAGTGAGTAGCAAGATCACCTGAAGACCTATTCAGGTTTGGACACACCTATTGAGGTGTTCCTGAGAGGCAGTTGTTGAATTTTTCTTCAGAAATGTGGCATTCACCTTCCTAAAGTTGACCTTGACAGGGTTGATATAGCCATCAGGAAATTATGGCAGTAAGGGAAGATGAGACAGTAAGAAAGAAGAGGTGAAAGAGAAGACAAGAACTCTGAGAGGACAGGATACAAGAAGAGACAACAAGAAGAGGCTTAGTCTAGGGAAGAAGACAAAGGACATTGAGTCAGGAGACAGGCTGCAAAGACAACCTGAGATGTGTGACAGGAAATGCACACATGATGATGCCTCTCGGCACTTTATGATGAACCAGAAAGACCCTGGGGTCCTGTGGATGCTTTCCACATTGAAAAACTCTTCCATGCTTGCTTGGTACATGGGAGAAGATGAAGTTGGGGGTCAGACCTACAAATCCCCAAAAGGTTTTGCTGTATGTTCAGCCAGAGGGCTGGAGCACCTCCCTTATGAAGAGAGGCTGAGGTAGCTGGGCTGGTTCAGCCTGGAGAAGAGAAGGCTGCAGGGGGACCTCATTGCAGCCTTCACATCCCTGAAGGGAGCTGAGAAACAGGAGGGAAATTGGCTTGTTAAAGGGCAGAGAGTGGCAGGACAAGGGGGATGGAGTGAAGCTGAAGGAGGGAAGGGTTAGATGAGATATTAGGGGGAAGTTCTTTCCAGAGAGTGGAGAGGGGCTGGAACAGGCTGCCAAGGGCAATGGGTGGGTGCCCCATCCCTGTGGGTGTTCAAGGCCAGGTTGGATGGGGCCCTGGGCAACCTTGTGTGGCTTCACGCAGGGGGGTTGGACTCTGTGATCCTTGGGGTCCCTTCCAACTCAGACCATCCTACGATTTTGTGTTCAGAGCTCTCCCAGAGCAGATGTCCTGGTTTGGTTTCATCTGGGAAGAGTCAAGGTTGTGTGCTCCAGGGCTGTGTTTCCACCCAAACCAACATGCAGTGGGTAGGACAATCAGGGCAATCAACAAAAATCCACTTATGGCTCTGGACTAAAACATTTCCTCTGTGCTCAGCAGCGCAGGCCTCCTCCCTGCTGCCTCACTGTATGGTTCCTGGCAGCAAATACGCCTTCAACAGTGGAGGAGGCAGCATGCCATCTCCATTCTGTAGAGGTGACCATGTCCGTGCATGAGCATCTTCCAGGATGCATCCCCTTTCAACAGAGGGTGATTTGGGGGACAAGACCAGTTGTATGCTCAATGGTCATGGAGAAAAGTTTGATTCACATGTGGGAGACTTCTTCCCCATCACAGATTCACAGACTCACAGAATCATAGGGGTTGGAAGTGGCCTCAAGAGATCATCAGGTCCAACCCCCCCTGCCAAAGCAGCTTCCTTAGGACATATCACACAGGTAGGCATCTGGATGGGTCTTGAATATCTCCATGATGGAGCCCTGAGCCAAACTCATGTGTCTGTCTATCTCCAGGTGATGTGTTGACAAGTCAAGGAGGTGTGGATGGCTTTTAGTTGCCAGGCTTTGTTGTGAGAAAAGATGGTAAAGGATGAGGGTGGTTGCAAGGTAACAAGGCAGATGTGCTGAGGAATAGTGAAACTGGATCCCAGAAGCTGCTCAGAAGGTGTCCATGCCCAGAGATCCTGCTCTGAGATAAGCTTGAGCTGAGGGCCTCAGCAGACTCCCAAAATGGAGGTGCTGCTCATGGGTGGCAGATGTCCAGCTGGCTGTTATATTTTTAGCAACCATCGCCTGCGCTACGGTGCGAAGCCAGAGCTGTAAGAGCTGCTTCTCAGCTTCAGGTAGATTTCTCCACGCTTGGGGGTTTCCCCCACCTTCATTGGAAGTACAAGCTGTTGTCAGGCTGACAAACCCCTATTCGAAATTGCCTGGCCTGGTGGACATGGATCTGATCCCAAAAGCTTTACTTTTGGGATCAAATTGCCTTACTCCCCTGGGCACACCCTGGTGTTTCCAGCTCAGAGACCTGCTGCCTCCAGCCCTGGTTTGTACAGGAGCACGTTGAGATGGGGATGTCCCCTCCACCATCCCCTCTGTGTGAGCTGAGCAACATGTCTATTCCTGCTATGAATTCCCCTGCCCTCTGGCCTCCCTTGTTAATGTGTAACTTGAAACTCGCTGGGGCACATTTCTGTGATCACAACATCATCCCTTCCTGGCTGGACACATCCGTGCCGGCTTGGACCATGGGTATTTTTATCTGATACCATGTGACGGTACCATGTGAAGAGCAGTGGATGGGGAGGACTGAGCGTGCTGGAAGGCTTTCTGGGATTCTTGTAGGGTAGCCAAGGGAAAAGTCCTTCTTGGACAGAGGGTGAACAGTCACCTGAAGAGAAGTTCTTCAAAAATGTGTTTGAGAGCAGTTTAGGGGACCAGAAGGTCAATACAGCTCAAGGGCATTGTGTGGCTGTGAGAAGTACTGCGTCCAGTTCTGGGCTCTTCACTCCAAGAAGGACATTGAGGTCCTGGACCGTGTCCAGAGAAGGGCAACAAGGCTGGGGAAGGGGCTGGAGGGCAAATCCTCTGAGGAGCAGCTGAGGGAGCTGGGGGTGTTGAGCCTGGAGAAGAGGAGGCTGAGGGGAGACCTTCTCAGTGCCTCCACTGACCTGACAGGAGGGTGCAGAGAGGTGGGTGACGGTCTCTTCAGCCAGGGGACAGGAGATGGGACAAGGGGAAATGGCCTCAAACTGTGCCAGGGCAGGGTCAGCTCAGATGTCAGGGAAAAGTTCTTCCCTGGCAGAGTTGTGGGGCTGTGGAACAGGCTGCCCAGGGAGGGGGCTGAGTCCCCACCCCTGGGGGTATTTAACAGACGGAGAGATGAGGTACTTAGGGATATGGTTTAGCTTAGGACAGGAATGGTTGGACTTGATGATCTTAAAGGTCTTTTCCAACCTTGTGATTTTGTGATTCTATGAAGCTATAGGAAGTCCTTCTTACTTACCAGCTGCAGAGGGAAAGAGACTCTTAGATGTCTTCCTGTGTCCATGGTGGGTGTTCAAGAACGACACAGCACTTCCAGCACTGCATGGTTTTTAGAGAAGACACATGGTGACCAGAAGTGGTGTGGGTAGAGCTGTTTTACCCATGGACCATGGGGGTGGTGGACATGCTGACACCTTACTGCACCCTCCCATTACCAGAACATTGCTCTGCGCTAAGAGCTCAGCTATGCAGGGACCTTATCAGCCCATGGCTGCCTGGGTTGGACAGAGATGGCCCAATTCCAGCTCTCCCCACTTGGATACGCCTCGTTGCAGCCCTGGTTATCAAAAACAGCCACCCCCACAACCCTGGCACTGATGTTTGTCCTGGTGTTTTTGGATGCAGCCATCTCCATTCACCCTGGCCAGCCTTTGTATCTGTTCCACCTCTCTTCCTACAGCCAAGGGCAGCTGAAGGGAGGAAGAAGCAGTGTTCTGCTAGGAGATAAGAACCTGCCAACCCCAAATAACCCCATCTTTGAAGCCCAGGAAAAAGACTGTGGTTCAGCCATGGGGAATTGCATGCTTAAGGCTCTGGATGGAGCCTCAAATCAAGGACCTTTTCCCAGCAGAAAAGATGACTCTGGCAAATCTCCTCCTGACACTGTGATCACCAACCAAACCTTCCTTTCTCTTATGCTTCATCCTTTCCATGCTGCTACTGTCTTGGCCACTGGAGCGATGGTTGGATCAGGAGAATTTGTTTCTTACAAAATTTTCTCCTGCTACTGACCACAGAGCTTCTCTAGCGTAACTCAGCAACGTTCACATCCCTTCCTCTCTCATTTATTGGGAATATCACTGTCTGATTCCTCTCACTCTGTTTCAGTCTTTCCCACAAAGTAGGTGAGACCCCCAACACCAAATACTACATCCAGTAGCATACAAACGAAGCCATGCTGAGGTTTTTCTTGCTCAGGCAAGGTTGTAGGAGCCAAGAGCCTCCTTACAGGGAAGGATCCCATTGTTGTTGGTTCCTCCAAAGAAGGTCCTGCCCCTGAGTGCCAGCAAAGGAAAGAAAACAGAGCTAAAGCTTCTAAGAAAATCCTATGGGGAACTGTGACCTTTCTGGTTGTTGACTGGACCCTGCTCAGGATAGAGCACCTGGACAGAGACAGGAGGAGAGGATGGCCTTGGATGTGCCCATCCAAGAATGGGTGGAGATCTTGGAGTTACCCATTCTCTGTCAAAGCTAGGAAAGGAGCAACACTAGGCATGGAGCTGAAAGTGTGCCCTAATCCATTTTCAGCATTTTTACCCATTATCCTTATGGACCTGGCCCACTCCTTCAAGAAGGTGAGTGCAAGAGAGACATGGGCTTAGAGCTGGGTCTTGGCACACAAGAGGGGAACCAAAACTTCCCCTGGAAAGAAGAAACAGTGGGAGCAATGTGCTGATGCTAGCTGCTTTGATTTAATTCACAGAATCACAGAATTGTTTAGGTTAGGATCATCAAGTGCAACTGTTAACCTAACACTGCCAAGGCCACCACTAACCCATGTTGCCAAGCACCACATCTACATCTACATGGCTTTTAAACACCTCCAGGGATGGGGACTCCACCACTGCCCTGGGCAGCCTGGTCCAGTGCTTGAGAGCCCTTTGGGGGAAGCAACATTCACATCTCCAACCTAAACCTCTGGCACAACTTGAAGCCATTTCCTCTCATCCTATCGCTGGTTACTTGGAAGAACCCCCACTGAGCTACAACTTCCTTGCAGGTCTCCCCTCAGCCTCATCTTCTCCAGGCTAAGCCACCCCAGTTCCCTCAGCTGCTGCCCAACAGACTTGTGCTCCAGCCCCTTCCCCACTCTGTTTCCTTTCTCTGGACACACTCCAGCACCTTAATGTCCTCCTGGGAGTGAGGGCCCCGAACATGAACCCAGCACTCAAGGGGCGGCCCCACCAGTCAGTCCCTGCCCTGGTCCTGCTGGCTACACCACTGCTGATAGAAGCCAGGATGCCATTGGCTGCCTTGAGCACCCAGGCATGCTGCTGGCTCACATTCAGCCGGCTGTTAACCAAAACCCCCAGGTCCTTTTCTGCTGGGCAGCTGTCCAGCTCTACAGCTCCAGCCTGTAGCACTGTAGGGGGTTGGTGTGACCCAGGGGCAGGACCTAGCACTGAGCCTTGTTGAACTTTACACAGTTGCCTTGGCCCATTGATCCAGCCTGTCCAGGTCCCTCTATAGACCCTTCCCACCCTCCAGCAGATCAACACTTCCACTCAACTTGGTGTCATCTGCAAATTTACTGAAGGTGCCCACATCTCCTCACCCAGATCATTGATAAAGAGATTAAAGAGAACCAACCTCAGCACCGAGCCCTGGGGAACACCACTTGTGACTGACCACCAACTGCATTTAACTCACTTCACCACAACTCTTTGGGCCTGGCCATCCAGCCAGTTAAACTCTTCTCTATGAAGAACTGAATCTTCTTTATGGAGATGATGCCCCATGGTCAAGTATCATGCTCACTAAAGCAAAGTGGCCACAAAGCAATGGCCTGAGATCACAACTGATTTATCCCTCCTGTAGCAAAGGCACAGAGATCAGCACTGCTCCTGTCTGCTTTTGTCTTGGCTGAGATAGTTGGGGTTGTTCAGCTTGAAGAAGAGAAGGCTCCGGGGGGATCTTAGAGCCCCTTCCAGTCCCTGAAAGGTGCCTATAGGAAAGCTGGTGAAGAACAGTTCCTGAGGTCAGGGAGCGATAGGACGAGGGGTGATGGGTTAAACTAGAAAAGGGAGATTTAGGTTGGGTATTAGGAAAAAGTTCTTTAATATGAGGGTGGTAGATCACTGGCCCAGGTTTTGAGGCAAGAAGAGAAATGAAACCCCCAATATGTGAAAGAAAATAAACCAAATGGCCTCACAGATTTTTATTTTCCTGGAGCAAAGCACTGAATAAAAAGATTGTGACTGTAATTATCAGATCTAATCAAAGTGTTTTAACAATAAGTAACTCTCTAATTGCACTTTCAAATGTAAAAATACAAATATAGAAGGTGGATTTGAGTTCTTTGAGTGTTCTGGCCTTGCTGCTTTTAGCCTGAACATCAGAAAACAGCAATCAAACCCATCAAATTAATAATTTCGGTGCTGGTTTCTCCTAGGAACAAAAGGCAGAACAGCCTCACAGTGCTCTCCCAAAGTTGAGTTCCTCCAACCTTGGTCCATTACCAAGAACTTCCCAACAACACCAAATAAACATGGGCTCAGGTGTTCTGGGTGGTTATCCACATCGCCTGCCTAAAACCCACCCCTCCACACTAAAAAACCTGCCATATTTTCAGGAACAAATTGCTTTTTCAGCTTCAAGTGCATTGCTTATGGTTTCTGCAAGGTTTTCCCTTCTCTGGGAATGGTTGAGAGGTTACAGTGGCAAACAGTAAAATCCACTTACCAAGCCCACTCTTGCACAATAGCCACTCCGGAGGGGGAGTTTTCATCTCTGAGTCACAGGATAAAAAGAAACAAGACTTTGTTTTGGTTTTCAAGTCCATGAAATATTTAATCCATTTACTTTGTCCCTTCACAAATGCAGATTGTATGTCTGGAAAGTTCCAGCGTTTAGAGGCATAAACATGAGCTGAGCTAAGCCTTAGCCTGGCCTTCAGTAGATAAAGATGCACATCTGGCCGTGCACAGGCTAATAAAGCTCAGAAGATCACAGAATCACAGAACTGTAGGGGTTGGAAGGGACCTCAGGAGATCATCTGGTCCAACCCCCCTGCCAAAGCAGCTCCCTAGGACAGGTCACACAGGTCGGCGTCCAGACGGGGCTGGAATATCTCCAGAGAAGGAGACTCCACATCCCCCTGAGCAGCCTGTCCCAGGGCTCCCTCACCCTCTCCGGGAAGAAGTTCTTCCCCAGATTGGTGTAGAACTTCCTGTGCTCCAACTTGGGCTGGATCTGGCCAGTGTTTCCACAAGACAAATTGTGCCGTGAAGCCCAAAGTCTTTACAGGTGTGCTCATGGCATGGATACATCTGAAAACCTTCAAGGTGAGGTTTTTCCCATCCAAGATGAGGCTTTCCAGCCTTGCTGCTGCTGCTCCTGCTTTCACAGACACGTTGTGCTGCTGGTGTTTGCTTTTCTACATGCCTGAACTCTCTCTCAGAAAAAAACCTCACCCCATCATGCAGGGCTGGCTGCGTTGTGGAGAATGTGACTCATTCACTGTGCCCCGCTTCGCTGCTGATTGATTGTGGCAGGTCCCAACTCAGGCTGGGACATGACGGGCAGCCCTGCAACAGGGGAACGCCCTGCAGCTCTGTACCATTAACACCCCCAGCTTCTGGCTCTGGGATAGCACCTGGGAAATATATTAGTGGTTATAGGACATGAGTAGTCTCTGTGGTTGCACAAGCCAAGATGAACTTTGAAGGCGCAGAGCATCCCCTTGCCCCGAGTGAGATGGATTTGGTGGATTCACCAGCTGAGGTCAGGAAGGAAACGCTGCCTGGGGGTGAAGGTTGGCTTTGACAACGTGGGAGCATTTTCCTCTCCTGAGCATCCCTCTTCCTGTTGTAAAAGGCATTGCCCAGGGCTGGGCAGTTCCTTGGACCAACTTGTTTCTTGCCTTGCTGAGTCCTAAATGTGGCTCTTAGTCTTGCCCATGGTTTTGGCAGCCTCCCCTTGTCCCACTCCTCCCCATAGGTCCACTCATTCATCATGTCCCTTTAGGGACACCAGGCAACAGCTCATGCATGGGTACCTCAAGTGAGGGTGTCATTGAATGACTCAGAGACATGGTGGCCTAGATGCTCTCCTCTAGAGCAGGAGTAAATCTGCATGCTGCCATGTCTTGAGATCTTGATGCCCAGAAGAGCTGGATTTGAACTGGAATCATAGAATCATAGACTGGTCTGGGTTGGAAGGAACCCCAAAATCATACAGTTCCAGCCCCCCTGCCACAGGCAGGGACACCAACCTCCAGTTCTCCATCTTCACAAGGCTGCCCAGGGCCCCATCCAACCTGGCCTTGGACACCTCCAGGGACGGGGCATCCACTCCCTCTCTGGGCAGCCCCTTCCAGCCCCTCACCACTCTCTCTGGAAAGAACTTCCCCCTAATATCTCATCTAACCCTTCCCTCCTTCAACTTCACTCCATCCCCCTTGTCCTGCCAGTCTCTGCCCTTTAACAAGCTGATTCCCCTCCTGTTTCTCTGCTCCCTTCAGGAATGTGAGGGCTGCAATGAGGTCCCCCTGCAGCCTTCTCTTCTCCAGGCTGAACCAGCCCAGCTCCCTCAGCCTCTCTTCACAGGGGAGGTGTTCCAGCCCTCTGAGCATCTCCGTGGCTCCTCTGACCCCTCTTCAACAGTCCCACATCTTCCTTGTATTGGGGCCCCAGCTCTGGACACAGGACTCCAGCTGGGGCCTCACAAGGGCAGAGCAGAGAGGGACAATCCCCTCCCTATCCCTGCTGGCCACCAGCAGGAAGGCCCTGAACACTTTTCCTCTCTTTTGCCTGATGATGAAACACCAAGAACTTCAGGAAGCAAACCAGACAGCTGGGACAAGGGATGTGAAGAGTTAACCCAGTTTCTGGCTGCAGGTGGCCAATCCCACAGACGCAATGTCCCACTGCAGCTGCACTTCTGAGACCCTCTTATGCACGCTCCAGGGAAGGCCTGGAGGACCAGGACACGCTCAGCTGCTATTTTAATAACCTCCATCATTCCTGTAACCAGCTGCTTGATGGGAATGGAGCATGATCAGCAAGTTTGTGAACAACGCCCGGTTGGGGAGCACAATTGGTTTGCTGGAGGCAGAGTTGCTGGAAGAACCTGAAAAGGTTGAACAAGGACAAGCACAGGGTTCTCCCCCTGGGACATGCTGTTCTTCTTGAAGGACATAGAACTCCTTGAAAGAGCCTAGCACGGGGCCACCAAGGTGATGAAGGGAGTGGAGCCCTTTCCTTATGAGGAGAGGCTGAGGGAGCTGGGCCTCTTGAGCCTGGAGAAGAGGAGACTGAGGGGTGACCTCATCAATGTCTATAAATATATAAAGGGTGAGTGTCAGGAGGCCGGAGCCAGGCTCTTCTCAGGGATGACCAGTGACAAGAAAAGGGGCAGTGGGTGCAAACTGGAGCAAAGGAAGTTCCAAGGGAATGTCAGGAGAAACTTTTCCACTGTGAGGGTGATGGAGCACTGAAACAGGCTGCCCAGAGAGGTTGGAGAGTCTCCTCCTTTGGAGACATCCAAACCCCATGATCCTGGACACGTTCATGTGTGATTTAGTCTGGGCGATCCTGTTCTGGAAGGGGGATGGACTAGATGATCACTCAAGGTCCCTTCCAACTCCTAATGCTCTGTGAGTCTGTGATTCCGCAACAGGCCAGGCTGGGATGGACAGCTGGAAGCAGCTGGTGGCCACAAGTTGCCCTGGCATCAGCAGTGTACATCTGCAGCAGTGGAAGTTAACCATGCCCTCGGTGGCCTTTGCAAGAGTGCAGCAAGCAGGCCCATGCAATGATTCCTGCTCTCTCTGGGCAATGGGTTCAGTTTGGAGTTCCTCAGTACCAGCCAGAGTGTGACAGATGGGTTCAAGCCCAGAGTGGTCACCAAATTGGAGCTTGGGATATGGAAGGAGAAGCTGAGAGATGGGTGTGCAGTGGGAGAGGAAAAGGCCAAGGATGATTTTATTGCTGCCTGTACCTCTCTGCTAGGATGGTGCAGAGGAGATGGAGATGAAGCTGCCCAGTGACAGGACAAGAGGCAGTGACGCAGTTGTGTCGTAAAGGGAAATTCCCATTAAATACTAGTTAAATAAACCCATAAAGATAGACAAACCTTGGAAGAGCAGGAAATTCTCCATCTTTGGAGATATTCAAGGCTGTTCTTCACACAGCCTGATGTAGTTGAAGTTCAGGCTGGAAGCAGACTTGGAGCAGAGGTCCAAAAGTTCTGACAGAGACCCCAGACGACCGCCCCCTCGACACAGTTATTCTGTGAGTCTCCCATGCTATGCTGAAGCTCGGGCCCACATAGACAAGCTCTCCTGGCAATAAATCCTCAGAAAGCCACCCAGGACTTGCTAAGAGAGGAGCAAGGATAGAGGATGTAGGCATGTCCTCACGATGAGCACCAAGGGACACCATGGTCCATCCATGCCATGGTTCCCCAGCATTCATTGGGCTTTTTGTTTTCTCCACCAAAAGCCAAGTGCTGTCTCATTTCCTCCATCTGGCAACATGATTAATTCCTCCCTAGACAACAGGCTCTGAAGCCAACAAAGTTATCATTTGATGTATCCCTCAGGGGTCCTTGGGAGACCTGAACCCACCTCCATTTGGAAACCCTCTCCACCTGCTCTAAGGTGCCCACCGTCCCTTGGAGCCTCACAAGCTCTTTGTGGAGTAGGACAGGGAGACGGAGTCACCAGCAGTTTCACCCTCTTGATAGAGCATCTCCTGGGGCTCACAGGGGAAATGATTGCAGTACCTGGAGCAGATCGGAGACTTGGTCCTGCTGCTGTCACCCCATTTCTTAGGTTGGTCCTCAAAAGTTAAGAGGAGCCTCCAGAACTGAAACCAAGACAGCAAAATAGGGTAACAGCCAAAACTGTTCCCTAGCTACTGTAAACAATAGGAAAGCAGCTTGGAAATGTAATTAGCTAAAGCAATTAAATTTTTCCACTGGCACAGTTTTGGTTTAGGCCTTGAAGAGGTGTGGAGGTGCAGTACTTGCTCCACACTTATCTTTAACAGATGGGGAGCCCGAGGCACGGGCTTTCCCTGCTGATGAGTAACCAGTGTGGCCAGTAAGCATTCATAGACTTGATGACAGGGCTGAGGATACCTCTGACTGCCCCAGCCCTGAGTCCCAGAGCAAAGACACTCTCTTCCTGAGCAATCCATCCACCAATAGTGCTGCTTTTCATCCATTACAGAGCTCATGGGCATCTTGGAGGAAACCAAAGTTGGGTGCAGGGCTTTTCCCCCAGTTTCTGGAGAAGGTATCTCCTGCTCCTGCCCTTTCACCCCTGTCACACTGCTTAGCTGGGTTTTAGGGTTATGCTGGGAGATGAATTTCAGAGCAGAGGACACCCATCATCCTGGCAGTAGGTCCCCCAGATGCCCTAAAATCAAGTCAATGTGAGATGTCTGTCCCCCACCTCCTCATGGCCCATGGAAAACAACCACAGTTGCCTCACCCCAGTCTCTGTGGGGACATACAGAGGTTGCCCTGGGCTCCAGGACTCTGCTGAGCTGGTTAGCACAAACATTGAGCCCTCCCTGGAGTTGCCCATCAGCTATTCCCACGGGCCTAAGCTGTTGCCATCACTCCATAACCATGGTGGGACAGGGAGCATGGAGTCAGAGTGATATGGAGGATCACCACTGTGCTGGGGATTCCCCAGGCCATGCTGTGGGCCCCAGGGGGATGTGTGAAGAAGCAGGGCATTGTATCCCAAAATAGCTGAATCCTTACAAAGGAAAGGTTGGTGGAGAGCCAATCTGTAGGGCTCCATGAGAGCAGGAGGGCTTCCTCCTGCCACAGGAAGGTGAGTAACTCACTCTGATGGAAACTGTAAGGACGAGGGGGAGAGACAATCCCTCTCCCTAGTGGCTGTCTATTTGGAGATAAATGTCCACCCACTTCCCTTCCAAATACCTGCTCCTGAAAATTACTATTTCTGGGGTTTTCTTATCAGGTTGTCTATTTATTCTGAAAATCACAGGGTCCTTTACTGTGGCTTCAAGCGCATCCCAAGGCTTTGTCATGGCCACCCCGTGAGTGACACATTGAAAGGGAGAACCTGGCCAGTCCCCACGTCTGGAAACACCAGGAAACACCTGCAAACACTTAGCTAAGGGAAGGATCTTCCTCGGGAAAAGGTAGATCACGGTGATGATGAGACTGTTTACTGTGTCTATGTGATTTGGTGGTTCAGTTTTAATGTCAGAGCTTGAGGGTAATGGTGGGTTCATACACCAGACCAGGGTGTCTTTCAACCTCCTAATGCACGAACCCTGCTCTGTGCCCCAGGGTACTCCACAATGGGTGGGAAAAATCTTGAAAGGGAGCAAAGCCATCACCTGTTTTGCATGGGTACCTTGCGTGTGGCACATCTCTCACTGAAACCCCAGGTCTTTCCCTTGGTTTGAAACATTCCAGGAAGTGTCTGCTGGTGACCATCCTCCACTCGTTCACTTTGCAGCCCAGGTCAGCTTCTCCTTTCCAAAAATACCTGCCCAAATCACTTAAAGGAAGATCAGGACCTTGTTTGCACGGCACAAGGCTCTATGTTGTGTATGAAAGGGCCCTTTGGTCACTGGATGTTCAACCCAGAGAGCTGTTCATACTAAACAGGGCACAGAATGTTAATACATAGGGCAGAGACTGTGGGGAAGAGGGCAGTGTTAAATAAAAGGGCCATCTTGGCAAGAGGCATTGGGGTCTCCTCATGGATGTTTCTAATGCCGATTACAGAAACCCAAACATGTTTGTGTGGGAAGAGACCTCAAAGCCCATTTAGTTCCACCTCCCAGGGTCCCCAAGCCCCATCCAACCTGGCCTTGAACCCTGCCAGGGAGCCAGGGGCAGCCCCAGCTTCTCTGGGCACCCTGTGCCAGGGCCTTCCCCCTCCCCAGGAAGGATTTCTGCCTCCCAGCCCCTCTCCAGCTGCCCTCCTGCAGATGAAGGCCATTCCCCTGGGCCTGGCCCTCCCTGCCCTGGGCACCACCCCCTCTACAGCTCTCCTGGAGCCCCTCAAGGGACGGGAAGATTAACCCTTGCACTAGTCACTCACTGGCTTTCATGAGAGGTTGCAGGGTGAAATTCACATGGTAGCTAAAAAAACCTCCTGGATCTGGTTATCTACTTGTCTCAGCAAAACTCCCTGGCACTCACCCAGTTTGAGACAGAGAATTAGGGCTCAGTGCAGTGGAACCATCACAGGTCAGGCCACCATGCTGCTCCATCACTGGCACGTGTCAGCACCTTCAGCCTGACCCCAGTCTGCTGGGACCCCCTGTTCAGAAGATGACAGGATAACTCAGGTCCTTTCTCCCCCATTTTCTGTGTCACAGACTATCAAAGGTCTCTTTCCTTGGAGGTAACAGCATCTCCATTTCTTTTCCCCTTCCCTCCCTCCTCCCTGCTCCTTAGGCACAGTTTATCTCTTCCTTTAGAGAGATAGCCGAGCTGATACCCGCTTCATTAAGCACTCAATTGCTCTCCGCTTGTATTTAGTTTGGAAACCCCATTCCTTTGATTCCAGGACTTGTCTGGGCAAAAACCAGCCACAGGACCTACTGTATGAGTAGGTCAAATAAAGACTATTGCTTCCAAAGATGGTTTTGAAAAATCTGGACTTCCCAGGACTGCTTAGCTGAGGGTGAGGAGCAGATTAACAAGAAATTAACCATTTGACTTGGAGGAATTAGCTTCTGTTTAGCTATGTTGCACCGATAGCTCCATCTTCATCTCAACAAGGATGCTGAACCTGGTGCTGGTGACAAGCCAGCTCCCAGACAGGAACATTGAGAGCATACACCACAATGCTCTTGCTGTTTATTGGTCCCATTAGCAATCCCAAACCAAGGAACTGGCCTGAGATAATCCGGATTAATCCCTGAAACGTTACCTTTAAATGCTGGGAGTGGCAGGACAGTTATTTTAACTGTGGTGGCGAAGAGCCAAAGAAGAAACACCAGCCAGGCCCTAGATAACAATATTGGACATTTGACAAGGACACCAGGAGGGAGTGAGACTTTGAGCTGGTCTCCCTCCTGAGGGGTGGGTTATTGTGGGGTGGAGATGGGAAAGCAGATGCCTCCTATGTTGCCTAGTTGGAGGTAAAAAACCAGACACATCCATGATGAAGCACCCAACCATCAGCCTGCGTTTCCCCAGGAGAAGTCCCTGTGGACCCAATTTCCCATCTCCCCACAGAGTCACAGAACCGTAGGGGCTGGAAGGGACCTCCAGAGATCATCAGGTCCAACCCCCCTGCCAAAGCAGCTCCCTAGGACAGGTCACACAGGTCGGTGTCCAGACAGGGCTGGAATATCTCCAGAGAAGGAGACTCCACACCCCCCTGGGCAGCCTGTCCCAGGGCTCCCTCACCCTCACCAGGAAGAAGCTCTTCTCCAGATTGGTGTGGAACTCCCTGTGCTCCAACTTGAGGCCATCGCCCCTTGTCCTGTCCCCACAGACACTGAGAAGAGGCTGGTCATGTCTTCCTGTGTCCCACCCTTCAGATATTGATAACCATTGATCAGATCCCCTCTCAGGCTTCTTTTCTCAAGGCTGAACAGCCCCAGCTCACTCAGCCTTTCCTCACAGGGGAGATGCTCCAGGCTTTTCATCATCTCCATGTCCCTCCTCTGGACTCTCTTCAGGAGATCCCAGTCTTTTTTATCCCAGGGAGCCCAGAACTGGACCCAACACTCCAGGTGGGGCCTGACCAGGGCAGAGCAGAGGGAGAGGATCACCTCCTTTGACCTGCTGGTCACGTTCCTTTTCATGCCCCTGAGGATCCCATTGGCCTCCTTGGGCACACTGCTGGCTCATGGCCACCCTGTCACCCACCAGGACCCCCAGGTCCTTCTCTCCAGACCTCCTCTTCAATAGGTCACCCCCAGCCTGTACTGATTCAAGCTGTTATTCCTTCCCAGGTGCAAGACTCTACATTTGATTTTATTAAACCTCATTTGGTTTATTCCTGCCCAGATCTCCAGCTCCAGTTGCTTTGTCTACACTCCAACCACAACCAGCAAAATACGTGTGGGTTGTAGAGCTCTGTACTCCTCATTGTAGGCTTTGTGAGCTCAGTTGAGGTTTCATTTCTGTTTAAAATGAGAAAATACAGAAAAAAACCCCACAAGAAAATTAATAATCTTGATGATAGGAAGGATTTTAAAAAGGAGTAGCTGAATTGCATCCATCCTTGGGGAGGTTACTGAATTGAAGTGGATCTAATGTTGGTTAAACATTGGACATAATTTGATTCAGATGATGTTTGTATTCATAGGGAAGCAACTAAGAAATGACTTGTGTGCAGGAGGATGCCACCAACCTTCATCCAAAATGTAGGAAGCAGGATGGATCCCTGAGGAGGGTGGCTGGAGCATTGTGAAGGTGTAATGCTGCACTCCTCATCCTCATCCTCATCCTGCTCTTTGAGGGAGCTGGGGATGTTTAGTCTGGAGAAGACAAGGTTGAGGGGAGACCTTCTCAGTGCCTCCACTGACCTGACAGGAGGGTGCAGAGAGGTGGGCGATGGTCTCTTCAGCCAGGGGACAGGAGATGGGACAAGGGGAAATGGGCTCAAGCTGCACCAGGGCAGGGTCAGCTCAGATATGAGGGAAAAGTTCTTCCCTGGCAGAGTTGTGGGGCTGTGGAACAGGCTGCCCAGGGAGGGGACTGAGTCCCCACCCCTGGATGTGTTTAACAGATGGGAAGATGAGGGACTGAGAGATCTGGGTCAGCACAGGACAGGAACGGTTGGACTTGATGAGCTTAAAGGTCGTTTCCAACCTTGTGATTCTGTGATCAAACAAGGGTGTGTTTGGTTTGAGGTCTAAAGGGAGACTTGGTGAGGCTCTTTCACCCATTTGAAATGTTGATTTAGATGGTCATCTCCCATGCACCAGTTGGACTCATCCTGGCATCACCTGTCTGTGTGTGTGTATGCTTTCCAGCCCTTTCTTAGATAATCTGGGACTGAGCAAACCTCTTGTTTTCTGAGCTGAGCTGTGTAAGGAGCAAAGCCCATCACATGGCATTCACAGGCAGCTGTGTCCATGCATCCATCTGCCCTCCCAACACCATGCCCTGGGTCATCTCAGCACAAATGTCTCCAAGGACACAAGGGTTGTTTTGGAGCAGGAGGGGAAGGAAATGAATTCAAAAGCTTCATGTTGAGAACAAGTGGGGTTTTTTGAAACAAAGGGATTCCAGGGTGGGACCCTGCACTGGTCCCATATTCTGGCTGCTGGGAGCCAAGAGCAAGAAAAAAATACCCAGAAAAATACTGCATAACAGCTTTTCCCCCAGCACTGGTGGGAACATGCTCCTGAGCATCTCTGTGGCTCTTGCCTGCTGTGTCCTTCACAAGGAATAGACCAAGAATGGGATTGCAGACACAGGATTCTAGGGGGGGTCCAACCATCCCCAGCAGAAGACCCAGAGCAAAATCTACCATGGCCCCAGGCTGGGCATTCACCTTCAGGCTGAGCTGCTGATGGGTCAGCTGAGCAGTAACACCCCCCACCCCCCTGGCTGCCAAAACTTAGGAGGCAACTGGACCCTGAAATCTCACTGCCCATGCCCACTGTGCCCCACCACACTGTTACCAGGGGTCCATGCGTAGCTGGACCTATACCTGCATGGCATTTCACCAGCTCTGCATATAAAGAAACGAGCTTTAGAAGGTGTAGGGGAGGGTGGGGGGGGTGGGGGGGCTGGGGACAACCTCTCCCCCAGAACTATTTTAGTCTTGGACTATTATGTGGTTGGGTTGCTGGTGCTGTTTTTAGGGGAGCTTATTTCAGGACACATACTTACCTGCTCTCTTAGACACCAGGATCAGTGCACAACCCCTTCCAGCAGCACCAGCCATGCCCAGGGCATTATCTCTCCTCCCAGTAACTTCTTCCCATCACTGTAACTCATTCAAAGCCCCTAAATCCAGCTCTTGAACAAGACCTTCTTTGTGGGTTTAGGTTTTTTTTTAAATCTCAGTCTTACTATTTTCTGGGAAGTTTCAAAGGAAGTTGCAGAAGAGGAAGAGGCAAAGACCATCAGGAAATTTGGCAGAAAACTCAGCCCTCTGCTTCTCAGAAAAACTCTACCAGTGGGGTCAGCAGCAGCAGAGCTGAGGATGACACTTGGGGAAGACCTTTACTGGGCTTGTTCAACCTAGAGAAGAGAAGGCTGTGGGGGGACGTCATTGCAGCCTTCCCATCCCTGACGGGAGCAGAGAAACAGGAGAGGAACCAACTTTTTAAAAGGGTAGGTAATGGCAGGACAAGGGATGGATTGAACCTAAAGGGGGGGGGAGGTTTAAATTAGATATTAGGGGGAAGTTCTTTCCAGAGAGAGTGGTGAGGGGTTGGAACAGGCTGCCCAGAGCGGTGGTGGATGTCCCATCCCTGGAGGTGTTCAAGGCCAGGTTGGATGGGGCCCTGGGCAACCTTGTGTAGCTCCAGGCCTGGAGGTTGGTGTCCCTGCCTGTGGCTGAGGTGTTGGAGCTCTGTGATCCTTGGGGTCCCTTCCAACCCAGACCATTCTATAATTCTATGATTCTATGAAGGCTGACCCCACCAGCTTGTGGGGTTTGCAGCATCATTATGTACCCCCTTCCCTCTGTCCCTCCATTGGCTGTGGTGCAGAACCACATTCACTGTGAGCAAACACGTAGCCCAAGCCAATGGGTTAATTTTAGACATGCCTGCCCTGGTGTGTTGTGTTTATTTAAGGTCTTTATAGAAGCAAAACTGCGAGCTACAACAGGACCCTTGTGCTTTGGTGTTCATTCTACGTGGGAGGTGGTGGCCCACCCAAATCACTCTCTTACAAGCATCCTTCTGAGGGAGGGGGGATGTGCTTGGAGTTGGGTCGTCTAGGAGCTTGGAGGAAAAGTCAGCAGCTCAAAGCTTGGAGCCTCCATTGCCCTCCAGCTCTGAAGCTCTGCAGTCAGTGGAGAAGGGCTGGGTCATCATGTGTGCTCTGTGGGGAGGAAATGAAACCTGGGCTAAATAAAAACAACAACCCAACTGCTGACAGAGAACAAGAAATAGACACCCAGATGGCTAAAGCTGCAGAGCAAAGCCTTCTCTGTGCTGAAGCAATGTGGGAGAGGTCAAGCCTCACAGCTTCCAGCTGCTTGCTCCAGTGAGAGCATCACGTGTCTCAGGTCTTCTCCAAGCTCCCCCATCCCCAGCTGGATGTGGTCCCAGACAGGAAAGGTTGCCTGTGCTTCATCTGCATCTGCTCGTTGCTTTTTGTTGCAGGGATGAGTGGGAAAAGGGTGCCTTTCTGTGCTCTGCATCCACCCACCCACCACTGTGGTTGCGGCTCCTGGGTGCTGCCTGCAAACACCATCAGCCTTGGGGATGGCAGGAGGAGATTCATACAGGACCACATGTGTATGGTGGATGGACAGAGGGTCTGGCTCATGGTGCTTTTGCAGCCCCAACCCCCATCTCCAATGCTTCTTTCCCTAATCAACCCTGCTTTGGAGCTTGGTTGGCTCCTGGGAAGGTCGTTCCATGTCCCCAACCCCAACTGACCTCATTCCCCACACGCCCTGTTGGCATTCACCACCATGATCAGATGCTTCATCCTCCACTTGGATGGGTTTTTACTGCCTCTTACATACCCTAAGAAGTTGCTGACGGTCCTGAATTAGAGACTTCTGGAGGGAAATTGCAGCCACCTTGGTAAAGTTGCAAAATCAAATCTGCTCCCATGGGATGTCCCGCCTGCCTGTCTGGTCACACAGGGCACATTTCTGCCTCCCCTTAGGTGAATGAACATTTTACCAGCTAAGATACAGAATCACAGACTCACAGAACCATAGGAGTTGAAAGGGACCTCCAGAGCCCATCAGGTCCAACCCCCTGCCAAAGCAGCTCCCTAGGACAGGTCGCACAGGTTGGCGTCCAGACGGGGCTGGAATATCTCCAGAGAAGGAGACTCCACACCCCCCTGGGCAGCCTGTCCCAGGGCTCCCTCACCCTCACCGGGAAGAAGCTCTTCCCCAGATTGGTGTGGAACTCCCTGTGCTCCAACTTGAGGCCATTGCCCCTTGTCCTGTCCCCACATCCCACTGAGAAGAGGCTGGCCATGTCCCCCTGTGTCCCACACTAGAGATATTTAAAAACAATAATAAGATCCCTGTAAGATACCACGAGAAGGGATCAAATGTCCATAGCCAGGTTGGATCAGGGCATCATGTAGCACTTACATGGATTAGGATGAGCATCCATGACCTTTTCCTCTCCCACCAACAAACATGAAGCAGATTGGGAAGCTCAAACCAACAAGTCTGCAAACTTTCTTCCTTACTTCCACCAAGGCTCAAAAAATAAAGCAATAAAAACAGATCTGATATATCCCAGCTTGTCTCAACTGCTTCTACCAGTGTCCCCCTGCCCCTGCTGCAGATTTAAGCTGCACCCATGGGTGCAGCACAGGCTTCTGTTGTGGCCACCCTGACCTTCCCGGTCCTCCCGTTCCCGTATAGCATTCCTCCCCGCCAGACAGCATGGAAATGTTTTGAAAGTGTCTTAGAAACCTGCACTGCTGCCAAAACAGTTGAAAAATGAAGCTGTGAAGGGAAATGCAGGGCTACTTTCCAGCTCAGCTTCAATGGGTATCACCACTCGGCCTCCATTTTCTGGGCTGCAGCTGCACAAATCATTCACTGCTCAATCAGATCCAAAACATCTGCCTCTTTTCTTTGGCCTCTTTAAGCTTCTTTGGAGCTGGAAAATAGAGATTTTAAGGGAGGGAAGCGCTTGGGTCCCCTGGGCAATGTGTGACCTGATGAGTAAGGTGGGTTAGGGTGGACATCAGAAGATAACGAGGCTCCTTCCACCTGCCTTGTGCCCAAATGAGTGGAGAAAGCTGAGAAAATGCAAAAAAAGAAAAAAAAAGGGGGAGGAAAGGCTTTTCCTTGCAGTGGGCAGTGAAGCTGGGAAGCTCCTCTTGTTGGAAGCTGCTGGAATTTCAAGCAGGCTTGGAAAAGTTCTGATGGGAAAGGGACTCTCCAGGGGACCACTTCCCTGCTCCAAACAAGCTTTTAGAAAAGCATCTCCTCATGCTGGTTGAAGCATCCAGCATCGAGCTGCCAACCCAACCACAACTGGTGACCATAATTAATTATCTTGACATGAAAAAGCAGCCTGCCTCTTGTCTTGAGTTGCTTGGCTTTATTTCCTGGTGGACAAGCTGTGGATGCTCAGACCTCAGAGGATCAGACTGGAGGAAACAGGGCCAGGCAAAGGCTTCTGAGCAGCAGCAATCACCCCACGGACCAAAGCTCATACAAGGACAGACAGCAAATCTCTGGACATCATCCACATCTCCTTCCAGCATCTCTGGACATCATCTCTTCTTTTAAGGGAGCCTGGGCAAAGGACTTAGAGAATGAAATCATGGTGCTGGGGTCTGGTTAACCCAATCTTTGCCCAAGAAGTGTTTCCAAATCCCAGAGAGATGGACTTTACTCAGCACCATGCTGGCATCCTGGTATGGCAATGCTAGATAGATTCACCACCGGTCTGAGCCTCACTCAACAGCTCTGCCCAGGCATCTCCCTCCCTCTGTTGAAGCAACAAGCTTGCCCTTCCTCCCTTATCAGCCCCAAATAGCTGCGACATGATGTATTGTTTTCCCTCCTCAAACAAATTACATCAGGAGAAGGAAACAGGCACATTTTTTGTTGTTGTTTTCTGGCATAGAGGTCCATCAGAAAGATCTCTGCAGCACCGTTTCCGTGCCAGATGTTCACATCCTCTCCACACCAGCTAATGCCTCCTTAGCTGGCTGCCACTTTCTACATTTGAATAATGGATGGCATGGGGGCTCTTCCCCTCCTCCCTTTATGTTCCCCCCTCTTCCTCCCCTCAGGCATATCCAGGAGACCCAAGAAGCCCCCCACGTGAAATCAGATCCAGTTGCAGAAGGAGGAGCTGGCTTACACCCACGGACACAGATGGGGAACACACAGGGGAGCGCTGGGGCTCGCTCTGCATTCACGGCGGTAGAAAAACAACTGGGCCACCTACATATGGTCCAGTGGAGGTTGTTCTGTGGGCCCATTCTGCCCAGAAATCCTCCAGCCCGCCCCCTCACCCCCAAATTCGAAGGGTTTTCAGTCCAGGTGAGTGAGTCCCACTTGGGAGGTAGAATTGAATCTGGTCACTGCTTCACTCAGGCATCAATCATCTGCAGGGAGAGGGCAGGCTATGGAGACAGTGGTGGCCCTCCATAGCTTCTTGGAAGGCCGTGTTGTGCCAGAACACGAACCCCAGAGCACCTCTGTAGGGTGTTGGGGGGGGGGGATATGGCAGATGCAACCTCTTGGCTCACACCTGAACTCGACATATTTGACCCTGATTTGGCTGGGTCTATGTGAGGCCAGGAGTTGGACTTGAAGAACCTTATGTGTCCCTTCCAACTCAGTATATTCTATGTTTCTATGATATTTTCTAGAAATTTAGGACCCTTGAAGTACTTCTTTTCCAGTTTGCCCTTAGGTCTCTGTAGATGTTTTGCATCCCAGCAGAGGGATTCTGCCAGGTCTGTTACCTTCTGCAGGAGATGGACACCTATTTGTGGTTTAAACCAGCCCCCAGCAGCTCGCAGGAGAAGACACAATTCCGGTGTTGGGATGCAAGAGGTGCAATATCCCCTTTCCAAGGGTTTACCTGTATCCCCAAGGAAGAGGCATTTTGTTGTCACGTGGCTCCCAGGAAAATACGTGGAGGAGGAGAACCTGTGGTGAATCAGCCCCCCCAAAATGAAGCTTTTAACAAATAAATTCCCCCACCCTAGGGAGTTCATGGCAAGGCAGCTGGGTTTGACTTAGCTCGCTGACTGATCAATGGGAAGGGTTCCTGGGAGCTAAAATTAGAATCAAAATTGGCCTCAAAATTCCCTTTACCATGTCATGACCCCCATCCCTCTGCTTCCCTTGGATATGAAACCAGTTTGAGGAGAGGGATGTGCCACAGGGCATCTCCTGGGGTGCTTTGGTACCCTCCCTGGGTATGATGGGTCACAGTTTGTTGTCACCCACCATGGGACCATGTTCCATGTCAGAGTGGCTGAGGCAGAGCCCAGAATGGTGCTCATCCAGCTGGTTCAGAGGTGGTCCTGGGATCCCCTTACCCCATGTGGCTGCTCCAGGCCCAGGGTAGGGACTATGGGCTCTGCCTGGGGTGGGGGGGCTGTGGCCAGGGCACCCCTTGGGGGAGGCAGCTCCCTGGGGAATGGGGGAGGTTGGATGCAGTGGGGTGGGGATTGTATCCTACCCTGGGTCCAGCCCTGATCCCATCCATGGTCCCAATCCGGGACGAAGGTGGGGGGGTGAGGGTGGGGGGGAGGGGGTGGGAGGGGGTGCTCCTGTCCGAGCATCAGCACCGGTCCCAGCCTCGGTGCGTGGGGAGGCCGGTCCCAACCCCAGCTCCGATCCCATCCATGGTCCCATCTGCGGAGTCGGGGGGCTCGAACTCCAGCTCCGGTTCCCATCCCCGGCAGAGAAAGGCGGGGGGGCGGGGCGGGGGTGGTGGTGGGGAGCGGTCGGTCTCCACTCCCGGTCCCAACCCCGTCCCATTTCGCTGGGGCGAGAGACGGGAGCGACGGGTCTCCCGCCCTGGTCCCACCCCGGAGTGCGGGTGTCTGGCCCCGGTCCCATCCCCGGAGGGCGGTCCCAACCCCAGTCCCAACCCCATGGTGGGGGGGGCGGTCCTGCCCCGCTCCTGCCCCATTCCCAGCACCAGGGGAGGGCGGTACGGTCCCAATCCCGCCCCCCCCACCCCCCCCCCCCCCACCCCGTCCCTTTGCCCGACTCACACGGCTCGGCGGCGGCCGGGGGCAGCGGGACCGGGTACGGGGCTGAGGAAGGACCGAGCCCCGGGCATGGAACTGCCTCCGCCGCCGGCCTGAGCGGAGCGATCGGCACGGAGCCACCCGGGACGGAGCCACCCGGCTCGGCATCGCCCGGTGAGCGGGGCCACATGCGGCCGGGGGAAGCGTAGGGGGCACGGAGGGGGGTTGGGGGGGGGGGGGGGGGGAGGTGTACGATAGTGTGAGGCGGGGGTTGCGACCCACGAGGTGCAGGTGTGCAAGGGGTGCGCGGGGTGGGAGTGGGTACTCGGGTTGGGAGGGGACTCGCACGCACCCCTGTGCACTCACGGGTGGGGGGGATATGCACGCACCCCTGTGCACACACGGGTGGGGGGCACCCGCACGCACCCCTGTGCACTCATGGGTGGGGGGGATATGCACGCACCCCTGTGCACACACGGGTGGGGGGCACCCGCACGCACCCCTGTGCACTCACGGGTGGGGGGTGCACACACGGGTGGGGGACACACACACGCACCCCTGTGCACACACTGGTGAGGGGTACACACATGCACCCCTGTGCACACACTCGGGGGGACATACACATAACCTGAGCTAGTGGAGGGTGTCCCTGCCCCTGGCAGTGGTGGGCTTTGATGGACTTTGAGGTCCCATCCCACCCCAACCAGCCTGGGGTTCTGTGGCTGTAGGATGACATGCACACACCCCTGTGCACACACGTGCATACGCACAGGGGCTGCACTGGCTGCTTATCCCCCTCTTCCATGAGTGAGTGACATTGGTGACACAATGTCCCTGTGCACCCAAAAAGCAGTGAACAGGGCACTGCAAGGGCAGGACCAAACCCTGATTCTCCTTCTCCGTGTGGGAGCAGCTCACACCCCACATATCACCCAGAGGCTCTTTTGCCACTAAAATTCCCCTCAAACCCCTGAACTGATCCAAAACCAGGGTGGCTGGAGCAGCAGCAGGTCCAGTGCTGGCATGAGCACCTCGAGCCAGTAGCTTGGACAAGCCTCCTGGGTGCCCTTTGCTCCTCTTTGCCTGAATTATTCGATTGTTTACCCGTTAAATCCCAATAATCTCTTCTGCCTGTTCGGTTTCTCCCTTCCCAGGGGTGTTCACTGGCTGTTTATCAGGGGTTTCCTGTACACACCTCTGGTAAAAGCCACGGAGCTGAGTCCTTGCTTTAGCCCAGCTTGTGTTTTTCCATCTCTTCACATGCTGGGGTGCCTGTGTCATTTATTTGGGTTTAAGTTGCACCCAGATCAGTGAGACGCTGGCTTCAAACTCCTTTGACTCCCTTTGATAGCTCCTAACCCCAAGACCATCTTCTGCCCCAGACCAGGGGATGGGGTGGCATCGCTGCAGGAGCAATTTTTAAGGATGAAACATCTTAATTTCTCTTTCTGCTACAGTTTTCTTATCAGCTTATTGCAAAACCCATTTGGCAACCCGCTGCCTTCCTGTGTGTGAGGCAGAGAGCACCAAACCCCACTCCTCGGGGCAGGCGGGGGGGCTGCTGGAGGTGGGGGACAGTACCCCTGGTGTGGCTGCTGAAACGGGGACATTTTCTTACCACGAAGCATGTGCCATGAGTTCCTCTTCCTCATTTATACCTGACCAAAGGGAACTTGGGCCTTCAGCCTTGGTGCTTGAGAAGCTGAGGAGCTCCAAAGACCCCCAAAAATAGGCAGCTGAACCCCAAAACGTGGCCGTTTCCTGGGACTGTGGTGGGTTATAAAGCACTGAGAAGTATTTTCAACTGTCCTGGCACTGAGTGGCTTTACCCCTGTCTCTCCCTGACCTGATTTTTATCTCTGATTATTGACATAGAGCCAAAGTCAGGAATACTTTGCTGGCAGTGGAGCGTGCTACCGGCCACATTGTCACCTCTCCTTAATACTGAACATCCCCTCTTAAATTCTTAACGGGAACAAAGGCCCTTTTGCTCCCACAGGATGCTTCTTATGGAAGAACAACCAATTATTCCCTCCCCACCAGGGGGTTTTCTGAGGTTTTGGTGCTGCTTTGGGTTTGCTGTAACTTTGGGTGCCGTGGTGAAGCCTGATAATTGTGTTATCTCCTGGATAGGGCAGAGCGCATTTGGTTTTGGAGGGCGGGTTGTGGGGTTGATGGGTGACTCCCTGGGTTTGGGCGGGAGGCTTTTAGGTCTCCGTGGAAATCTAGTTTCTCCCAGGTATGGGGCTTGTAGGGTGAAACAGAGGGTGACGCAGTAGAACGAATCAGAAAGTGGTTCCACACTGTTCCTCCATCACTTCCTCAGTAAGCACAAAGAAAATCTTGGAGTCAAATTCATATTCCAGGTATAAAAACCCACAATCCCCAAGAAATTTCAAGGATGCCAGTGCCCCGATTTCTCCCCCCCTCCTCTGATAAATAAAAATCAAGATTTAAGGGTTCAAATAGGATGTAATCTGCCTTCAACCCTGTGGGATGCTGCAGGGTCTCCAGGAGGGCAGGTGGGACCGGGGCGACTGGGGATGTCCTGGGACCTGTGTGCTGGGGGTGGGGAAACCCATGCAGGCAGCATCACTTTCAGAGCAGCAGGAAGGGAACTGTTTGATCTGGTGATGACGGGATTAAATACTGGCCAGGGTGAGATTTGCTTCCAGCAGGATCTGTCCCTGGAGACATGACGTGCTGGGAATCGAGTCAGGTTCAACTGAAAGAAGGAGACTTTTTAATTAGATGAAAAACACCAGCACCCGTGGGTTTAATGCTGTTATCTAATTTGCTCTCAAGCCAGAGCGTTGGTTAATCCGGATTGACTTCCTATGGTGGGGATGAAGGCAGGAGAATTTGGTACTGTCTGGGAAGTGGAGGGATTGATTCAGGGAGGAATTCAGGGAGGTTTTTTGGGGGAAAACCAGGGATTCACAAAGTCATTTGGCTTAAAGTGAAACGTTGTGTCTGACATACAAACAACACCAGAAAGTTCTTTTGAAGTTGTTGTTTGAAACTTCCTCTCCCCTTTTTAGCCTAGGTCAAGTGACTGAAAAGCCCTCTACGAAACCAAAACTCCCCCAATAAAATACTTTTCATAGAGAAAAGAAATTTAACTCTACTCTTTCTCAGTCTGGGGGAGGAGGGGAAACTGAGGAATGGGATGCTTTGGCAGAGCAGACTCCCCTATGCCCTCTGAGATGCTTTTTGAAGAGGAGAGATTAGAAACATGGATTCTTTGAAAGCTCCTTTGGGGAAAAATGAGGGTTTCTGGCTACTTTGAGGGTGTGGGAAAGGGGTAGGTCAGATCCATGGGGGGTAGAAGAGGGAGCATTGCCTGTGGCTCCAGGAAAGGAGATAGTTAAGGCCCCTTAAGATCTTTAAACCTTGATTTTGGGTATCTTGGAAATGTATTTTGGGGGTATCTTGCCTTGGGATAGCTGGAGAGAAGCACAGAGGGAACGATGAGGATGGTGGGACCGGGGCAACTGGGGATGTCCTCAGCCCACAGTGGTGGCCGGAGGAGAAAGACACTGAAGGTCACTGTGGAGGAAAGGAGCCAAATGGAAAGGGCAGATGAAAACCAGGCAGTTTGGGCAGGCTCAGGTTTCAGCCTGAGCCCATCTCAGACTCCCAACCAGAGAAGCTCCATAGCATCCGATCACGCTGCCTGTTTGCTTTTGTTTGCCCAGGGTTTCAACCACAGTCCCACAGGAGAGAGAAAATGCTGCCAGGTCATTTGCTTCCCAGTGTCTCGAGTAGTTCCTGATCTGGAGCAATTTTTTTTTAGTTTGATGAGCCTAGTAAATGCCTATAAATTAGGGCAGGGGGAAACAACCGCGGTCTCCTTGTGCCCCTTGCAAATGAGCTGGTGGGGAAGATGCAGTAAATGGATCGTGGCTTCATGCCAACTGAGCCAGCAGTGTGCCCGGGTGGCCAGGAAAGCCACTGGCATCCTGGCTTGTGTCAGAAATAGTGTGGCCAGTAGGTCTGGGGAGGGGATTGTGCCCCTGGACTGGGCACTGGTGAGGCTGCATCTTGAGTGCTGGGTCCAGTTCTGGGCTCCTCACTCCAAGAAGGACATGGAGGTCCTGGAGCATGTCCAGAGAAGGGCAACCAGGCTGGGGAAGGGGCTGGAGGGCAAATCCTCTGAGGAGTGGCTGAGGGAGCTGGGGGTGTTGAGCCTGGAGAAGAGGAGGCTGAGGGGAAACCTTCTCAGCACCTCCACTGACCTGACAGGAGGGTGCAGAGAGGTGGGCGATGGTCTCTTCAGCCAGGGGACAGGAGATGGGACAAGGGGAAATGGGCTCAAGCTGCACCAGGGCAGGGTCAGCTCAGATGGGAGGGAAAAGTTCTTCCCTGGAAGAGTTGTGGGGCTGTGGAACAGGCTGCCCAGGGAGGGGGCTGAGTCCCCACCCCTGGGTGTGTTTAACAGACGGGGAGATGAGGTACTTAGGGATATGGTTTAGCTTAGGACAGGAATGGTTGGACCTGATGATTTTACAGATCTTTTCCAATCTTGTGATTTTGTGATTCTGTGTGATTCAATCTACAGTGTAAAGCAACAGGAGCTGCATTCGCAGTTGGTGGGTTGGATTTCCCAGGGCTTTGCACCAGCAGAAGGAAGGGCTGCATCTGTGAGGTCCTGCCGGTAAATTAATCCGCATTAATTATGCAGGAAGGTCAATTAAACTTCATCATTTCCCATCCCTCCCTCCCCATCATTAACAAACATTCTTTGCAGCTGTAATTTGGTTCTGCTTTGTTTGCTTTGGTGACTTTGCTTCTGCTGGCAGGTTCCTCATCACAGAAAGATGGATGGTGACTGCTGGGATGGTACTGGGAATTCTGAAAAATGGGGCAAACCTCAGGATTAAAGCCCTTTACTCAGTGATTCAGTGTCCGACCCATGGTCCCCCTGTGCTGGCCCTTGCTGCCTGTTCCTCAGCTGCCCATGACCTTCTCCGATGACAGCCCCCCTCCTTCCCTGTGTTGACTCATCTAAATATCCCCTGCCCAACCGTGATAGATAGTGTTATGGGACCGTTTTGGGATGCTGACATCACATGCACATGCCTGTGGGTATATATATATTTAAGGGTAGGTGGCTGCCAGGATTGCAATGCTGATCTGCCTGGTCTCCTTGCATCACAGTGCTTATCCTTCCCCATGCTGTCTTCATCCATTACAGATGATGGGGGTGGGAAACACCAAAAATTATCCAAAGCCACACTGCAGAGAGAGAGATGGTCCAGTCGTTGCAATGAGGTTCATCCAAGGGCCATCAGAAGGCCTGGCATCGAGGAAGCGGGTCTGAGCAATGCCCTTGCTGGGCATGGGTGACTGGAGGGCACCTCAAAAGCAGTGTATGGTCACCCTCATTCAATGCCAGACAAAAACACCTCCTGACATGACCCCAGGAAGGGCTGAGAGAGCCAATGAAGCAGTGGTGGTCCTCACCAAAGCATTGTTAGGGATTTTGTTTTGGGACTCATAGAATGATGAAAGGCCTGGAGCATCTCCCCTACGAGGAAAGGCTGAATGACCTTGGGCTGTTCAGCCTTGAGAAAAGAAGCCTGAGAGGGGATCTGATCAATGGGTATCAATATCTGAAGGGTGGGACACAGGGGGACATGGCCAGCCTCTTCTCAGTGTCTGTGGGGACAGGACAAGGGGCGATGTCCTCAAGTTGGAGCACAGGGAGTTCCACACCAATCTGGGGAAGAGCTTCTTCCCGGTGAGGGTGAGGGAGCCCTGGGACAGGCTGCCCAGGGGGGTGTGGAGTCTCCTTCTCTGGAGATATTCCAGCCCCGTCTGGACACCGACCTGTGTGACCTGTCCTAGGGAGCTGCTTTGGCAGGGGGGTTGGACCCGATGGGCTCTGGAGGTCCCTTCCAACCCCTACGGTTCTGTGACTCTGTGAGAAGTGTTTATCCAGCTCAGCATCCTCAGGGGTGGCTGTTGCTTCCCCTCTCCCCTCATCCCCGCTGGTGCCTTGATGTGTCACACTGAAAGCTGGTGTTTGTGCCATCCGGCCCGTAGGCAGAGGAAAGGGCAGCTGCTGCCTTTTGTGCCCTCACACAAGGCCTTGGCTGGCCACGTCCTCTCCGTCTCGCTCACTGCGGATGCAGCAGGGCTGAGGGTGAGGGGGTGGACTGCAGCCACGGCCCTGACAGACACAGGAGGTTTTGTCCCAGGGATTCTGGGCAAAAGTAGGGGTGGGGGGAACTAAAAAAGAATGGCATTTCCAGAGGGAAAAGGAGGGAGAGCACAACGGCAAGGACAAGGCTGCCTTGTGAGTGGGGCTTTGTCTCTCTGATTACCCTGTTCTAGCCAACCAGAGAGCCCTGTTTGGTCCTTTTCCTGAAGATGGAGATGTGCATCTTGGCACATCTGTGGCGGCAGCATGGCCTGGGGCAGCCTGTGCTGCCCTGCACGCTGGAGGAGATTCCCCACCTTTATTTACAGATGGGTTTCAAACACCTTGTTGGGTTTTCTAGCTGCTGTCTCAGGCGCCTGTGGGGAGGGAGGCTGGGAGATAAGGTGGTTTTGCCTCTGTCTGTGATGGGTTGTCTGCAGGGTACAGGTGGGATGCAGATTTAGAGGCATGAGGAAACCACGTACAAGGTTTCTGGAGCTCTGTAACCCTTCCCCATGCCTTTTAGGGCACCTTGTCTGGCTTCTCTGTTGAAGTCTGACATGTTTGGTCGACTGCCAGGTCTACAGGCAACCTCTGTATTGACTTCACATCTGCAAAGCTCATGGGGAAGGAACTTCGGGACAAGAGCATCTGGAAAGTGTTTTCCCATCTCCCTGAGCACTGTCAGCCTTCTCCAACCCCCTTGCCAAGGAAGCAGGGCAAAAGGTGATGGGTCCAGAGCTGAACCAGGCACAGGGAAAGCTGGGACAGGACAAGATGCATCCTGGTTTCTCATGTCCATCACAGAGCAGTTCCTAAAATTATATTTGGATTTTTGCAGATGTGGCAGATTAGGCAGTGCATGAGCGTGCCTGTGGTTTCTGCTCATGTCCTCAGGAAGTGTGAGCCTCAGGCCGGTGCTACCTGTGGTCTGCTCTGAGGGGGGAACCGTCAAAATGGGGGAAACATCATCAGGGATCATATCCGTGCCATGTGTGGACAGGTTGTTTGAGCCAGTCCCTGAAGCAAGGACCAGAGTTATCCCCATGTGATGGGCTGGAGGCATCATTTCACCCCTTCTCCATAAGCTGTCAAGGTGCATTTTAGTGCCATAATGCTTCGCGCCATTGAGACACCATGCAGGCTGGCAGCTTCTAGGAGAACTTCATCACCTCCTTTCCTGGAGGATCTGAATCAGAAACTGAAGCAGGATAGTTCTGGGTCAAAATGGAACAGCTGAAGAATCTGTGAGTGTTTAGCCTGGAGAAGAGGAGGCTGAGGGGAGACCTTCTCAGCGCCTCCACTGACCTGATAGGAGGGTGCAGAGAGGTGGGCGATGGTCTCTTCAGCCAGGGGACAGGAGATGGGACAAGGGGCAATGGGCTCAAGCTGCGCCAGGACAGGGTCAGCTCAGATATGAGGGAAAAGTTCTTCCCTGAAAGAGTTGTGGGGGTGTGGAACAGGCTGCCCAGGCTGAGTCCCCTTGTGTGTTTAACAGATGGGTAGATGAGGTACTTGGGGATATGATTTAGCATAGTATGGGAATGGTTGGACTTGATGATCTTAAAGGTCTTTTCCAACCTTGTGATTCTGTGATTCAGTACTTGTTTGCAGGAAAGGACATGCTCATGTCAGCATGGTGGCACCAGGTTAGAGCTGAACCATTAAGTTGAGAAGGATGGCATTGCTGTTTCCCACCTAAAATCATGATGGGATTTGCATCAGGGCACATCCCACATACTCATTCAAAGGATGCCTTTACCCAAACCTTTTGTCTCACTCTTGGTCTCTGAGCTCCTTCTCTGGATTCATCTCCCCTAACCCTGTTTCCACGGGTTTCCCATGACAGGGTACAGCAGCACAGGGCTCAGCACGTTGCGTCCCCTGAGATCAAACCAGCTTGTTTTACGGGAAGGGGAGGCAAATGCATTTTAATTTGCTTCCTGGCTGATGGTCTTGCTGAGCGATCATGTGTCGGCTGGGTCGTGGGCTGTCCCTGCCACACAAAAGGGCCCTTGTCTCTCCTGACACAGACAGAGCCAGACTCTGTGTGTCTGCAGAGACTCTTTTGAGTCCATTTTTCTCATTTCAACTGGCTGTTCCCATGCACACATCAGCTTTATGTAAGCACAGGCAGACTTTCTGGTGCTGGTGATGCTGGATGTGCCAGTCTCAAGGCTGGGAAGCTGAATCAGCAAGGTGACCACCATCAGCCCAACACAAGGAAAACTCCTTGGCATTAAAAACTCAGCAGCAGCATCAATAAACCCAGGCAATGGGGTGGAGAACATGCTCTGCTCTGGTGAGACCTCACCTGTGTCCAGCTCTGGAGCCCTCAGCACAGTAAGGACATGGACCTGTTGGAGTGTGTCCAGAGGAGGCCATGGGGATGATACGGGGGCTGGAGCACCTCTGCTGTGAAGCCAGGCTGAGAGGCTGCAGGGGGACCTTAGAGCCCCTTCCAGTCCCTGAAGGGACCTACAGGAAAGCTGGAAAGGACTGTTTAGAAAGGTATGGAGCAATAGGACAAGGGCCAGTTGTTTTAAACTACAGCAAGGCAGGTTTAGATGAGGCATTAGGAAGAAGTTCTTCACTCTGAGGGTGGTGAGACTCTGGCCCAGGTTGCCCAGAGAGGTGGTGGAGGCCCCATCCCTGGAGACATTCAAGTTTGGGCTTGATGGGGCTCTGAGAGACATGATATAGTTAAAGGTGTCCCTGCTCACTGCAGGGGGTCAGACTAGGTGGCCTTTGAGGGTCCCTTCCAACCTAACACAGCCTGTGATTCTATGATTCTTTTTGGCAAGGTCTGATTACCTCGGGGAGCCTTCTGTTATTGTGATGTTTGCTCTACCAGGAATAGCTGAGGACCTCTGAAATCAGAAACTTGCCAGTCACAGGGATTGCTCACTGAAGAGCCCAGTTTCCTTTCCTTGCCCATTCTGCCTGCGATTTAGCAGGACCCACCTTTCAAGGTGCTCAGCTGAGTCACTTCTTATAGGTGGTTAAGCCCAGAATGGAGCATCTTTCCTTTTCCTGTAGTGCAGGAGACCAAATTTCTGTATGAACCTGGTGGGAAGGGTGGGTTGGGGCATTGAGCTTGACTCCCAGGTGGGGCCTGGGATTTTTTGGTGACCTTAGAGCAGCTTGGTTCCTCCTCTGTGCTCCAGATATAACATGAGGATAAATAAAATTCCCTTCATCTGCTTTACTGTAAGTCCTGTACGCTATTGACTACCTTGGTTGTGTGAACACCCAATGCGATGATGCCATGGTCTTCAAGGGTACGTGATGCACTGGCAGGATGTGCACATTGTCACCCCTCAAATCATTGTCACCTGCACTGAGATGGCACTGCCTGGTGGGCAGCAAGCCATGCTTGTGGGTAGATTAGCCAAGCATTGATGGCAAACTTGAAGGGAGGAAAAAGGAAGGTTGTAGCAGTAGTTTAGAGTAGTAACAACAACATTGGCCACACAATGTGTCATGGCATTGTGGCACTGGGATTCATCTAACCCACCACTTCCAGGGACTCCTTACCTCCATGTCCTTACAGCCTCTTTGCTTTCCCCACAGGGTGATGGCAAACCTAACAACTCCTCCAGCATGGACCAGAGTCATCAACAGCTCCTCGGACCCCGGCGGCACAGGAGACAATACCTACAAGTGCATATTTGATGAGGACTTCAAGTATGTCCTGCTGCCCGTCTCATATGGTATTGTGTGTGTGGTGGGTCTCTTTCTCAACCTGCTGGCTCTCTACGGCTTCATCTTCAGAATCAAGACCTGGAATGCCTCCACCACATACATGTTCAACCTGGCCATATCTGACACGCTCTATGTGGTCTCCCTGCCCCTCCTGGTATATTATTATGCCATGGGGGACAACTGGCCCTTCAGCGTGGGCTTGTGTAAAATAGTCCGCTTCTTGTTTTACACCAACCTCTACTGCAGCATCCTTTTCCTCCTCTGCATCAGCATCCATCGATTCCTGGGCATCTGCTTCCCACTGAAGTCGCTGCAGTGGGGACACGTTCGCTACGCCCGGAGGGTGTCGGTCATCGTGTGGGTGGTGACAGTCGTGTGCCAGTCACCCATCCTCTTCTTTGTCACCACCAGTGTGAAGCGTGACACCATCACCTGCCACGACACGTCCAGCAAGGACCTCTTTGGCCAGTTTGTCATTTACAGTTCCGTCATGTTGGTGCTGCTCTTCTGCATCCCTTTCCTCATCATCATCATCTGCTACTGCCTAATGGCCCGGAGGCTGCTGCAACCCACACGCGGGATGTCCCGGCTGTCCCGATCCAAAAAGAAGTCAGTCAAGATGATAATCATTGTCTTGGTGGTCTTCATCGTTTGCTTCCTTCCTTTTCATGTCACTCGTACCTTGTACTACTCCTTCCGGAGCTGGGACTTGAGCTGCCAGACCCTCAATGCCATCAATTTAGTCTATAAGGTGACTCGTCCCCTAGCTAGCACCAACAGCTGCTTGGATCCCATTTTGTATTTCCTAGCAGGGCAACGATTCATGAAGTTTGCAGGCAACAAAATGCCATGGAAGGCTCGAAACGAAATGGCACTGGGGATCGTGCCCAATAGTCACTTGGGAACCACCAACGACACGGACACGTTATCCAAGGATACGAAATCATAGAATCATAGAATCATAGAGTCATAGGCTGGTCTGGGTTGGAAGGGACCCCAAGGATCACAGAGTTCCAACCCCCCTGCCACAGGCAGGACCACCAACCTCCAGGCCTGGATCTACACAAGGTTGCCCAGCGCCACATCCAACCTGGCCTAGCTCTGCATCCTAGCTCTGCTCAAGCATGGCCAGCACCGTCTCCATGATGGAAAGGTTTATCCCAGGTGTGAAAGGAGGTCAGGATGCTTCAGGACCCAGGGCTTTTGGTGTTTGCAGTGTGCCTTGGCTTGCACCCACTTGAGGGTGGTCTGTGTTCAGTGCACCCTTCTGCTTGTCACCATGTCAAACTTATCTTTTTTTTTTCAGGAAGATGCTGCTGTGGTTACACACACAAACCCTGTATCTGTGCAACCTGTCCTAGGGAGCCTGCTTTGGCAGGGGGGTTGGACCCAGTGATCTCTGGAGGTCCCTTCTAACCCCTACAATGCTGTGATCTGCGTGAATCTGTGATCTCTGCCTCTCTGTTCAATGCTGAATGGCTCCTCTCCACCAGTAAGGCTGGGTCACCTCTATCATTGTGGCCAAATATGCTTTAAAAAAAAATAATATATATATATATATCACACACTGAATGCCTTAGATCATTTTCTAAAGCAGAAACGTGTCCAAAAGGTTCCACTCAATAAATCCATCTACATTCCCTGGCACAGAGGTATAGCAGGGGTTTCTCCGTGCCTTGGCAAGGGATGGAAGGCTGTTGGTCGATGAGGAGTGTCAGCTGTGTTTCTGATAAACAGGTCGATGAAAATGTCAAGCACAAATCCCTCCTGCAGTGGGGAAGAGTCTCCCACAGCTTTGCATCCCTGAAGAAATGCTCTCCCAGCTTCAAGCCCCGGCTTCTGCTGGCAGAGCCAGGAGGGGACTCCCAGCTCCTGTCCAAGGGTTGGCTTCTGATTGGTTAAAAGAAGGTGCTGGTGGACCCTCCATCCCACTTGAGTATACCGGTACCACCCCACAGGAGTTTAATGGTACCATCAAGCAGATCTGCGGTAGTTTTCTCCAGCAGAGTCAGCATCTTCCAAAACACCCATTAGTGCTTCCCAACAGCAATGTTGACCTTTGAAAAGCTTTTTGGAACCCATAGCTGTCTCTTAACTGCTGACTTTTAATAATCATCTCCAGCTCATTAGAATTCAGGGTGAGCTTTTCATGTCTTGCTTTCAACCCCCTTACTAGTGACTCACGTTTCCAGCAAAGAAGCAAAGACCATTGCTCATCCCCTTGGCTTAGTGCTGTCACATCCTCTGTGCTGCTCAGAGGCAGGGCCTTTAGCGACCTTTAGCAGCCTGGTGTTACCCGAAATGCTGCTCAGATGCTGCTTCCTGGTCTAATGGAGCCAGTCAGCATATCCCTGACTGACAGTGTGATTCTCCTCTGGGACAAATTTGGCAGTGCTAAACACTGGGTTGAGGAGGTATACCAGTAAACATGGTGCTAAACTTAATCTCAGTCCTGTCTGGATTTGGTCATGCATCCCCCCCTCCACCAGCCAGGACAGTTCAAAGTAAACCAGTGCAAACATCCACAAAACACTTCCCCAGAAGGTCCACTTGGTCTTTCTCTCTGTAATTGTTGGGTTAGAGAGCTGAGAGCCAAAGCCCATGGTTTTCTTGCCCAGCTTTGCCACAAGGATGCTGATTCCTCACCCCAAAAATGTAAACTGCTTGTGCTGCAGCACTGGGCAAGTCATATTTTGTAAAAGCCACCCTGGGTCTATTTTAGGATGAGGCAAACACATCTGATCCTGGTCCAGACCAATTCCTCAGACCTCTTCTTAGCTTCTCCCATTCCTCCTCCTTCTGAAGTGGCTTGGTGGAGATAAAGAATCACTGCTGATGTACCCAGATGAGTTCAGTCAAGGGTGACTGGGACCGTTCAGAGTTAACTGGCAGGTTCCTGTGGTCCCAGCTTGGTAGAGCCACAGTACCATGGAGGTCTCTTGTCCTAACCAACAATGTCACAACCACAGGAGGCGAAGGAGGGGATTGTCTCAGCTTTGAGCACCATTGGCAAAGTGTGGGACACAAGGGGAAATAGCCAGCCTCTTTTCTATGGTCTGTGGAGACAGGACAAGGGTTCTGTGATACTGTGATTGGCAAAGAAAAATAGGACATTTGCAGGGTTCTTGAGTGAACTTTTAGGATAGGGTTGGGTTAAGAGAAAAGGTACACCATGGCAGCACCTTGTGCTTGTGAAGGGAGCTTGGCTTTATGGGGAGGGTCATGGCATAGTCACTGGGGCGAGACGAATAATTGGGTGAAATTAATTCAACTGGTACAAACGTTACTCCAGGCCAGGTCTTGCCTGGTCTCCCACACTTGCCAAAAAGCAGCATGAATACCGAGTTACGTGCTCTGAATAACTCAACAAAATTGTGCACCAATTTCACTCCAGGCCTGGAGGTTGGTGTCCCTGCCTGTGGCAGGGGGTTTGGAACTCTATGATCCTTGGGGTCCCTTCCAACCCAGACTATTCTATGATTCTATGATTCCTGCTCGGCGATGCCACCTTTCTCCAAGCTAGCATCAGCTGGCTTCAAACCATCACCTTGGTCAACACTGCCAGTCCATCAGCATGGTTCCTCTGTGATCCTGACCTTCTGTGAGCTAGTGGCACTGTTCAGATGCAGAGCAGTTGGAGACGTACCAACTGGAAATTTATATCAAGATTTTTTTTATTATTTTTTGTTTGCAAAAGCACTAACTTATACTAAAAAAAAGTGGGTTTTGTGACAATGACTGTACATTTTTATTTTTGTAACATACAGACACCTCAGATTTCTTATAGTAAATAAATTTATTTCTATTATGAGCACTCTTCTGTGTCCTCCAATGTGTACAAGAAGATGCTGGGGATAGAAATTGGATTGTTGAATGTCATAGATGTGACTTAGGGCCAATGGGATCCTGGGGTGCATCAAAAGGAGCGTGGCCAGCAGGTCAAAGGAGGTGATCCTCTTCCTCTGCCTTGCCTTGGTCAGGCCCCACCTGGAGTGTTGTGTCCAGTTCTGGGCTCCCTGGGATAAAAAAGACAGGGATCTCTGGGAAAGAGTCCAGAGGAGGGACATGGAGATGATTAAAGAAGCCTGAGAGGGGATTTGATCAATGGTTATCAATATCTGAAGGGTGGGACACAGGGGGACATGGCCAGCCTCTTCTTAGTGGGCTGTGGGGACAGGACAAGGGGTGATGACCTCAAGTTGGGATTGTTCCCGGTGAGGGTGAGGGAGCCCTGGGACAGGCTGCCCAGGGGGGTGTGGAGTCTCCTGCTCTGGAGATATTCCAGCCCCATCTGGACACTGACCTGTGCACCCTGTCCTAGGGAGCTGCTTTGGCAGGGGGGTTGGACCCGATGAGCTCTGGAGATCCCTTCCCACCACTGCGATTCTGTGTTCTGTGAATTCCTTCAGTCTCTTCCCAAGACCAGTTTCTCCAGCCTTCAAAATAGTTAAGAACTAATTTTCCAGCAATGACTATAAAATGCAGACACAGCAACTGCCCATTGTCCTGTGATGTGGGACAGAGCAGCACTTCGTGGTTCCCTCCACCATGGGAGTAAACTCCACTTGGGTTCCTCTTCTAAAAACTTTCAAGACCTTATTGTTGTCAAAACATGAAGGCTCAAAAGCATAAAGCTGAAGAAATCGCTGCAAGCCTCAAAATTAGTTATCCCAAAATATACTCCCTAATAAAACCCAACCCTTGTGATTTTCAACACAACTTTTGGAGTCTCACTCCAGAAAGAATGGCATGTGGATGATGGAGTAGAGGCCCCAGCCCTGGAGATATTCACGGTTGGGCTTGATGGGGCTCTGAGTGGCCTGAGCTAGTGATGGTGTCCCTGCTCACTGCAGGGGGTTGGACTAGATGGCCTTCAAAGGTCCCTTCTAGCCTAACATGTTCTATGATTCTATAAGGAGTTGCAGATGGATAGCTTTAGCTTTTACAGCATCACACACAAGCAATGACTTCTTTCTCCAGCACCAACTTGTTTGAGCTACTAAAACCCAAGAAAGAGAATTAAGTGGGAATAACATCAACTGATGGGGAACACAGAGACTGTGCAGTTACTTCAGAGAAACAAAGAACAACCCCCCCCTAAGAGAATCCCCATCAAAACCATTTTGCTAAATATCTCTTAGCTGTGGGAGCAGGAAGAGAAAGTTAAGAGCATTGATGGCTTCCTGACAAGCAAATAAATCTGCCACGTGGGCTGGAGGGATGCACACTTCTGCTAGACCTTCCCAGCATCCAAACGTAGGGCTTTCTCTTCCCAGTTGTGCCTTTCTAGGAAGCAGGCCCTTAATCTGGCAGAGGCAGGCAGTGAGCCATGGTGTTACTGGAAGTCACTCTGTGTGTTAACTTCTTATCAAGTGGTGAGTCCTGGCTTCATTTTTCTTCTGTTTTTCCTCCTTCAGTGTTGATTTCTTAATGAACAAATCTGTCTGCCTCTGCAAGTCATTTATCATCTCGTTGGCCAATTCAATAGGATCATTGAATCACAGCATGTGTTAGGTGGGAAAGGACCTTCCAAGCCCATCTAGTCCCACCCCCTGCAGTGAGCAGGGACATCTTCACTAGATCATGTTGAATGTCTCCAGGGATGGAGCCTCCACCACCTCTCTGGGCAGCCTGGGCCAGGGATCCACCACCCTCAGAACTTCTTCTTTAGGTCTCATCTGACCCTGCCCTGCTCAAGTTTAACCCATCACCCCTCGTCCTGTCGCTCCATGCCCTCAGGAACAGTTGTTCCCCAGCTTTCCTATAGGCACCTTTCAGGGACTGGAAGGGGCTCTGTGGTCTCCCCCAAGCCTTCTCTTCTGAACCAGCCCAACTCTCTCAGCCTGGCTTCATAGGATAGGTGCTCCGGCCCTTGGATCATCCTCACACAGATGATCCCAGTACGGACACCACTTGTCACCCTTCTCTATCTGGACATTGAGCCATTAACTACTACCCTCTGGATGCAACCATCCAGCCAATTCCTTATCCAACAGATGGACAAAGTCCCTGTGCTATTGAGCTCCTATGAGTTCCATAGAAAACAGCTTGTCATATGAAGGACAAAGAGCCAAACCTCACCCTTCAGCTCAAGCTACATTAGACACCAGAGAATCCATACCCACTTCCCCCATGCTACAGGCCAAGGTGGCTTGCAAAGGTGTCCATCACACCATCAATGACCATAGAATCATAGAAACACAGAATCTTCTGGGTTGGAAGGGACCCGTAAGGCCCATCGAGTCCAACCCCTGGCTCCACACAGGTCAAGTCAGAGCAGGGCACTGAGCGCATCGGCCAGACGCTTCTTGCCCTCAGCCCAGCTCGGGGCTGTGACCCCTTCCCTGGGGAGCCTGTGCCAGCGCCCAACCCCCCTCTCAGGACAGAACCTCTTCCTGACACCCAGCCTAAACCTCCCCTGTGCAGCTTCACGCCGTTCCCTCGGGTTCCAGCCCTGGTCCCCACAGAGAGGAGAGAGATTGGTGCTGCCCCTTCGCTCCCCTCGGCAGGAAGCCACAGACCCCATGAGGTCTCCCCTCAGCCTCCTCTTCTCCAGGCTGAACAACCCCAGGACCTTCAGCCTCTCCTGATAATACTTCCCCTCCAGACCCTTCCCCATCCTCTCTGCCCTCCTCTGGACACTCTCCAAGAGCTCTGTGTCCCTCTTGTCCTGTGGGACATAAAAATGATGAGCAAGGAAAGAGGACAGATGGTGTCCCAAAGCCATCCAGAAGACCAACACTGGGTTCAAGCAAAAAGAGGAGATTCCCAAACCCTGCAAACTAATCAGATTATTGCAGAAACACCCAAAAATGGATGGGCCAAGGCAGCATTTTCTTTGCAAGAAATGAAACCTGTGGGTGTTTGAAATAACACACCACCCAGCTTTGTGAGTTTATTTTAAGGCTTCCATGGGTTTTATCCCAATATTTGCAGACTTCTCAGCAAATAAATGCTCAGGAAAGCCTGAAGGTTTAAAATATCTTTTTTTTTTCTTTTCTCCCCAAATACCTGCAGTTTTAGGCACTGGCTAAACACCAACATCTTGGTGTGTGTTTTGGGGAAATGCTGGACTGTCACATATATGTACACATGTATGCACATACCCACACCACAAAGAATCCCTTCCCATGCTCCAGGAGAACAGAAGCAAGTCTGGGGCCTCGTGGCTGAGCCCTGCCCTCCCAAGGGCATGGGTGAGCATACAAACCAGCCCTCTGTGCCTCAAAACCTCTGAATTTCTACAAGAACAGCAACTGTTAAAGCCTCCCGGAGAGCTAAATGTTTCTGGCTATGGGTCATCAACCATGAGATGAGCTGAAAGATCTCAGCTTGGTGCTGGAGGCTTCCACCTTTGCAGCAAAGAATGTGCTGAAGCACCCCTCAAAAAACCCTCCCATTTCAACTGGGTGGGTTTTGCAGTCCCATTTGATGCTGACTGCAGTAGAGCATGAGGTCCCCCACAACATCCTACTCCTCTGTTTGCACAACCCACTATGAAAAGTCATCATGTTACAACTCCCCTTCCAAGGCCTCCCCCTCCCCAAACCCAACATGCCCTCAAAGCATCAGAATCCCACCCTTGAACTTGGAAAGAAAGGGCTGGGGGGCTACCAGATGAGCTCCCAGCTGGTGGGATTACCAGTGGGATACTTGGGAAGATGGTGGAAAATGCATGGAAGACTGAGCTCCCCATAGTGTGGTCAGCATCCTGCACTGATTTTTTTAATGGGGAAATCATTTAGCTGAATCAGCTGAACCCTGCTGCAGCAGAGTCCTCTGCTGGTGCTAAGGGGATGTGGCAGCAAGAAGAAAGGGGTCCCCACATCTACCCCCAAGGCAAAATGAGGTTCCCCATGGGGGTGCTAATGCCCTAGAAATGTCCTGGGACCACACCAAGGGATGGAAACAGAGTCCTAGGTTAGTGTTGGCAGCATTGGTCTCACTGTCACCATACTGACATGTCCACCCAGGCACACACGGCCACGCAAGGCAGCGTCCTGGTTTTGAAGCTGGTATCATTTTTCACTGATGGGACTTTCCAGGCCATGAAGATGTTTTCTACTCCCTTTAAAGTTCCCCTTGTGTAAGCTGAGCCACAGCTCGTAAGATGTCAGGGAAATCAATGTCTCTTCCCATGACCTGTGGTTTTTAGGGCAAGGAAAGTGCGTGGTCACTATCTGCCTCTCATCTAGCCACCCACCTGCCACTCCAGCTCCCTCCCTGCCCACATGTAAAGGCTTTATGCTCCTTTAACATCCTTTAATCCTTTTCTCATCAAAACTGGGGCAAGTAAGTTTGAAACCGGCTGGCCACCACTGGGAGAGGGGCCAAAGTGCATGGATAGAAGTGGAGGCAATTTGGGACCAATGTTGGGAAGAACCTTGGTGCATGTCCATCACCATGGGGACTTGCTACCATCTCTGCATTTGGAAATGGGCTTATTTTCGAAAGATGTCCCTGGTCAGCTGTACACCTGGAGAATGACCTGCTCTGCACAACATCATCCATGGCCAGAGTGCTGGATCAGTCACCCTGGTCCCCTGGACACTCCTGGGATGCCATTAGTGTAGCTGTGAGCCAGCACAAGGATATGGGATGCAAGCCAAGCACTGGCAGGTGCCTGTAAATCTCCTCTGCTAGGACACCAGAGGATGCAGTGCCTTTCTTAGGGTCTTTGTTGGGTGAACAGCTCCACCACCCCCAGACAGATGCAGTTCTTCTCCAGTTCCTGCCCTATGACTGATCATATTTTGCAGCTTGGCAGCAGGACAAGATGCCACATGGGCACCAGCACAGCCAGTTTGCAGATAGGGTGTGGGTGCAATGACCTGACAAGGCAGCTCTTCCTTGTGACCTGTTGAACGAGTCCATCTAGTCCCAAATGAGAAAAATGGGCCTGAGCACCTTGGAATGGGATTGCAAAGCAGGTCGTAACTCCTGGGATCTTTGGTATGATCCTGCCCCTGCACATCGCAGTTTCCAGGACCAGGTATAAAGGCTGCAAAGGGGGGGAAGGTCCTCAGGTGATGGCCATGTTTGGTTAGCAGAACTTCTGGTCCTCCTTGGGCAAGGGATTCACACACCTAGCTTCTGTGCTAGGATAAAGGGACATTTCTGTGGCTTTTGGGAAGCTGCTGGACACCCCAGAGCCTGCTGTGCATCCTCATCTCTCTGTGCAGAACCTGTGATCACAAAGGGAGGATGCATTTCTCATGGTCCAAGTCCCCAGGGGATTGTATCCTGCTTGAGTGGACCTCCAAGTCTTGATGGAGGGCAAAGGGGACCATCTGCCCTTCCACCATCCCTATGGGAAACCAGAGGACCCAATCTGACAGTCACCTGTGTTGGTGGCACCTCCATTGAGGTAGCTGCCTGGAGTCCATCAGGGTAGGATCAGGCAGGATCTAAGAAAGGTTTCTGTGGGGGTCTTAGGTCCAACCCCCTGCCCAGAACAGGGCTAGCTCAAAATCACAGCATCCTAGACCTGATCCAATGCAACACAGAACTCTGTCTCAAGTGATCCATGGGTGCATGACCCAGAAACGCCTTTCAGAAGTCTTGACCAGCCATCTGAGAGTTGACAAATTCCTCCCAAAGAGCCTCTGCAGCACTGCCAGGGTCCCGTGCTCAGTGAGATGCCAATACTCTGTCTCACCCCACCAGCAACCTCCCAGGATTAGCTCACAGGGCTGAGACTTAAAAATAATTCAGCGGGGGCAGCGGGTGGGTGGGCATTGCTGTCACCACACCATCACTAACGTCAGCTTTCCCAAACCCATCTGCCTGTGATGCCGGCCGTGAACCCCATCCAACATGCTGTGGCTGCATGAAGGCATCCAAAAAACCATGGGAGTTTGCCAAGGAAGTATCAAACGCCCCGGAGCAGCCTCCCTGATGATGCCTCCCCATCTGCTCTTCATTAGGTAAATGATCTGTGGGCTCCTGGCTGGGTGGTCTGGGCTCAGGGACCCCACTGTGGTTGGCTCCTGGGGTGATATGACAGGGTGGAGAGCAATGACAGTGTTGGGGGAAGGGAAAGTTTTTGGATTGTGGTCCTGGGTGAAAGCAGCATCCACATGGATGATGCCTCCAACCAGGGTTGTGGGCAGTGGCGAGGGCCCATGTCCCATGGCCCCGGTTCCAGCTGGTGATTAATACCCCACTGGTCTGAGCCTCATCCAGATTTTCTGGGAACATTTCCTAGAAATCCATTGTCCCTTCCCAGGCAATACTTCCCAGATGTTGCAACCCATCTCTGCACTTTCAGCATCTGGCTGGTGGCGTGGGGCTCTCCTCTCAGCAGCACAAAGCCTGAAGAGCACTGCTTTGTGACAACCCCTTGTAGCACCAAAATCCCCCACATCTCCAAAACATCTTCTCTTTTTGTCCCAATTAGCAAAGGACTCTCAAGTTATGGTAACTCCTCAAACATCTCTAGAAAGCAGCTGGGTTGAAATGTGATATAAAAATTAATTTGTAGCAGCTGTTCTTCCTCCTGGTTGCCCGTAGATGGAGGAAGAGAGCTTCACCCCTTTGGGTTCCCTCCTGCAGCTATCTGGTTGATGAGGGTGAGTAGCGTTTTGGGGCTCTCCTCCTCCCTGCTTTGGCCCATCAAATGCCTGGTTTGAGAAATTTAATGCCTATCCTGAAAAAAATTATTGGCCATGAGCTGCGAAGGACCCTGCTGCCCAATGAACCCACGAGGAAGAGATGGTCCCTCCAGAATCCCAAATAACCTCTTCAGAAACTCAAGATGCAGCATGAAACGTGGCCCTGGGGTAAGCAGTGATGCTGGGATAAGCAAATACAACTCCTCCTGGCTACAACTGGTCCATGAAGCAGTCCAGGACCCATCTTCTGGTTATACATTCCACAACCCCGTCCCAAGTGCCTACCACCAGCCCACCAGTGGGCATCTCAAAAAGGTGTTCCTTTGAAGACGCACAGGTCTAAACCAAGCCCACAATGATGTAATGATTAATCTAGGTATTTGCAGCCCAGAGGCATGGATCTGGCTGCTGCTGATGATGTCCAAGAAGGCTGAGTCATGTCAAGTGAGGAGCACAGAGACCAGGGTTTGATGGAGAGATAGATTTCCCCCAAAGAGTTGTGCTGTTGCTCAAAGACCAATATTATTGATAATGTAGGTAATCTGGGAGGGCGGGGGGAAAATTTAACTCCTAGAATATGTCAGAAATTTTTGAGATATTTATTATTTCTTCCAAAATGAAGTTTCTGAAGTGCAGAACTATTCCCCTTCCCCCCTTTTCCACAGAAAGTGCTTGATTTTTCACTTCAAAGAAGACACTTGTGCAACAAAGGAACAGCTCATCTCTTTCTTAAAGTGAGCAAACCAATATGTGGAAGAACTTTTTCACGGTGAGGGTGACAGAGGGGGGTGTGGAGTCTCCTTCTCTGGAAATATTCCAGTCCTGTCTGGACGCCGACCTGTGTGACCTGTCCTAGGGACCCTGCTTTAGCAGGGGGGTTGGACCCCATGAGCTCTGGAGGTCCCTTCCAACCCCTGTGATTCTGTGAAAATAGGCAAGGGTTAAAAAAAAAAAACCCAAACAACAAAAAACCCCAACAGAAACTATTTTCTTTGACCTCCCTTTGACCGAGATCATGTTTTCCTCCCAAATTTTGGTTCAACCACCCAGCTGAAAAATGCCTCCCTGTCCCAGCCTCGCTGCTCAGGCCGGCTCTGTGGGTTTTGTCCGGTTGCAAGTTAATGGGATTATTGTGAAACTGGTGGACACACGCTTGACGTCTACCCTGTGTGGGAGGAGGACTCGGTCAGAAGACTCTAAGAAACCTGATTCAGTGGGAAAAGAGCAAGAGAAAGACTTTGTTGCTTAATTACCCTGCAGATAAAGCCCTCACAAAAGCAGGGAGAAGAGAAAGCAGTGCAAACTGACCCCAGGTAATCCCAGGTTTAATGACGTGGTTTAATACCCTGTATTTCTCAGGCTGCCACCTGGAGATATTGTATCTGCCAAGGGGGGGATTTCCTACAGGTATCTGAAGATATTCTGGTGAAAGAGGTGACACTGTTTAAGCGTGTTGTGAAATATGTGTTATATATAAATAGTTTTTTAAGCATGTTGTGCATTTATATAGATATATATATATTTGCATAAGCCCCCTGGTGTCCCATCACTGGCAAAGGTCACCAGGGGGGTTAAGAAATGAGCCGTGTCTTACCTGCCCTGCTTTTGTGGCTGCAGGATTTTGTGAGATGGAGGTGTGGTTAGCATGTTCAATAATCTCTGGAAAATTCCTCTGCCTCAGAAGCCTTTCCACTTTTATAACGTCCACTAGTTGCCTTGCCTCCCCCAGTTTGGTGGGTGATGGAGGATGAGCCGCAGCGGCTGTCACCCCCGTGATTCATCTCTTGGTGGTGGCAGTCTGGGTCTTGGGCAGGTAGAAGAATAATTACCGGGGGAAGATCCTCATCCCCCACTTGGGACTCGTTACAGGTCCAGCCCATCTCTGTGTGGGACAAGCAGGACAGCAAATGCTCACAGGAGATGCATGATGGATTTCACAGAATCACAAGGTTGGAAAAGACCTTGAAGATCAAGTCCAACCATTCCTGTCCTATGCTGACCCAGATCTCTCAGTACGTCATACCCAGGTGTGGGGACGCAGCCCCCTCCCTGGGCAGCCTGTTCCACAGCCCCACAACTCTTGCAGGGAAGAACTTTTCCCTCCCATCTGAGCTGACCCTGCCCTGGTGCAGCTTGAGCCCATTTCCCCTTGTCCCATCTGTATTGTGCCCAGTACAGTTTAATACTTTATTTAAAACAATGAAGTTCTGTGGCTCTTCATCGTGGGCTTTGGTGCCTGTTAATCCATTTCTCAGCTTCAAGTGAGTTGTTCCCTAAAATCTTCCATGCTTACGTACTCCAGCAGGTTTTTTGCATGCAGCTTGCTGTGTTCATGGCCTCTCCCATGCCTTCCTCTTTGGACATGGCAGGGACCTTCTGCAGGAGATTTGCTTTCCTCTGATGACATTTTTCACGCTGCTGTTTAACTCGGGCTGCCCCAGGGAAGCCTTTTTACAGGCTTTTAGAATCAGTCCTTTGCATTTTTATTCTGAGTCCAATTCCACTCCATCTTTGTGTTCAGCTGCTGAATTCTGAGGAGTTTCCTCTTCTCTCTGTAATTTCTCTTTTTGCAGAGCTTTTTTCACTGCAGCTACTTTACTGTCACCAAATCTCCTTTGTTAAAATCATACCACCTGCTAACCATGTCCAGTCAGGGATTTAAACCTTTGCTGACGGAACCCATCAAGATAATGCCCAAGCACAGATGGAACACAAACTCGGGGCTAGATCAGGAGGGACTTCAGGACCTGAAAACTTTAAAGGCTTTTACAGAGGTTGAAACGTTGTTGACCTCTGCAAGGAAAAGCCCAGAGCATCTTGCAGCGGACACATCCAGTGGACCAGCTTTACCTGTGACTGTCTTGATAAGAGAGAGGAAATTATATTGGCTCAGAAGCAAATGTTGTTGCTGAAAACGCCTTTTTCAGATATATCATAGTCTAGGCCAGGGTCCAGGGGATATCACCACCCCCAACATCTTCCCAGACCAACAGTGGTGGAGATAGTGAGAACCTGGTTAACTGGACATCCTGGGGGACACTCCCTGACACACTCAAGGATCTGGGACAACTGGAGCTGGTGGAAACCAAAGGGTGTTTCAGACAGGAGCACGTTTCCATGGACATTTCTAGTCTGGGGCTTGGGGTTTTGCCCAGTAGAGAACAATGTGGTCACCCTGCTTCGGGATGACAGTGCCCCCCGACCACGTTCCTCCAGGGACAACCTCTCCAGATCTCTGCTTTAGCCAGCAGACTCCGGTCAAGCAGTGACTTTCCTGACACGTAGCCTCAGTCTAATTAGTCTAAGAGGAATATTTGTTCTGGCTTTGCCCAGAGCAGCTGGCTGTGGGCCAGGACATTTTAACTTCCCAGTCTGAGCCCCAGAGAGTCGCCAGTCAGACTGTCGCAGAGCAGCAAATACCTTGCCCTAACTCTGTCCGTCACAGCTTGTCTGCTCCGAGCTCGGTGGCAGCATCAGGAGCTCCTGCGTGGCTGCTACAGAAGAAAGGGAAGAGCTAAGGAGAAGCATCCCCAATTTCTAGTGGCACGGGACTTTTACAGTATTACTTGATGGCTTTATGGTGTATCTGCACCCCTGTAGCCCTTTTTTTCCCCAGAAAAGCTCAAAATATGAAAGTTTACACAACAGCACTATCTGGTGCAGATAAAAAGACCCTCTTCTTGAGGCAAAAACTTTATGAAGAGCAGCAGATGTCCCTGATATGCAGCCAGCCCCCTTTTCCAGACATGGTATATAACTCCTTGCCTGGCTGAGCACACATCATAGGATAGAAATCCTGGGGGCGGGGTCCTCAGGAATGAACCCCTCTCCTAACCACTCGCCTTTCTGACTTTATGAAGAACAGAGGATGAGGATGTCTCCTTTCTCCCCTAAATACCATTCCCTGCCACCAGCCTGACTCTTTGCTCTTGTGCTGTGTGGCCTGAGGTTTTGAATGTGATCCAGAGAGAAAGCAAAAATGGAAATTCCCCAGGGCTCAGAGGGAAAGAGGACTGAGAGTGTACGGCTTCTGATCTCGTGGCAGCTGTGAGGTGGCTCCTTCCCCTTGGATGTAGACCAGGCAGTCTGGGCTGTGCTGGCTGGGAAGCCATGGGGACCACCGGGACATGAAGCCCAGGGCACGCTGACCTGGCAGGTCACATCTTACCAGGCTTTGTTCCTCAAGCCAGGTCATCACAGACGTAGAGGTAGAAAGGGGCTGAGGTAATGTGGCTGAGGTCAGGATGAGACCCTGGATCACGACAATAGGCAACCGAAGAACAAGGACAGTGGGACCTCTGTCTGTCTGAGCTGGAGGGGGCATGACTGGACATGCCTTACAGCAATGCCCAGTTCACATGGTCCCTGTGGAACTGGAGAATTCAGAAGGTTTATCACAAGTGGGTTCTCTGAAATCTAATAAGGATTTCTCCCTGCCTTGCACCCCATGGAGGGATTGTTCAGGGTCTGCCTCCTTCCCCTTCCACATGCTGGTGGGAACATTTTCTAGGCATCCCTTATCCTCACAAGGAGCAGAAGGCTGAAACTCCAGGAATGAGCACTTCCCAATCTGCGAACTGGGACAAGCCCACCAAAGCCAGCAGCTTCCCTCTGCCCAGGGGATGGGTGCCTGTTGTTAGAAATGCTGGTGAAACATCACTTCTGCTTCTTGGTGGGCACAGCAGGACTTCTGATTCGTATTCCATCACCATTCCTTGCTCTTCTTTGGCATCATGTCCCAAGCACCATTACACTGAAATGTCCCAGTTAAATTGCCACTGGATACAGGGATAAACATGGCAGGTATCAGCTGCACACATTAATGGCTGGATTAAATGAATCCATTAACACTATGAGGAAAGTTTGGTGTCCTAGATAACATCCTGAAGAGGAGTTGAGTTCATTTTTCAGGATCAGGTTAAAATGCTGGTGCTGATTATTTGCCCACTGTTATTTCCCATCCAGCCTGCGGACCTCCATCCTCTCTTCCCCTCTGCATTTTCCACTCCCCTGCATCCCAGTTTAAGGCCAGTTCCCCTTTCTGCAGAACAAACTTTTCTTGGGCAAGCATGAAAGAACAAATACTTGGCTTTGCATGTGTTGTTTGCGTGCTTGTGTGCACTATTTCTAAGGCACTGGTATTTCCCCAGTGCTCCCACCATTGCTGATCGTGGGAGGTCACTGTAATTCAGCAGTAGGCAGCAGAGCTCCACATAATCTCCAGCCTTGTCCCCAAATATTCAGAAATCGCTGGCTGATGCCCTTTGTGGCATTAAGTGCTTGTGTTGTCTTTTGAAAGCAAGCCTCAGTGTTGGGTGAATGGATAAACCAAGCATGATCCTTCTTGAACCAAAAGGAAAAGGAACCAGTTAAATCACAGAATCACAAGGTTGGAAAAGACCTTTGAGCTCATAATCAGGTCCAACCGTTCCTGTCCTATGCTAAACCATATCCCTAAGTACCTCATCTACCCTTTTCTTAACACACCCAGGGGCGGGGACTCAGCCCCATCCCTGGGCAGCCTGTTCCAGGCCCCACAACTCTTGCAGGGAAGAATTTTTTCCTAACATCTGATATGAACCTGGGATCCTCAGGGATGCTTAGATCTGCTCAGAGTGCACAAACCAAGAAGCAAAGAACAATGTTGAAATCAACAGAGATGAGGAAGGAGGGAGGGAGGGAGGGAGGAAGGGAGGGAGGGAGGGAGGGAGGGAGGGAGGGAGGGAGGGAGGGAGGGAGGGAGGGAGGGAGGGAGGGAGGGAGGGAGGGAGGGAGGGAGGGAGGGAGGGAGGGAGGGAGGGAGAGAGGAAGGGGAGAAATGTTTGCAGTGTGTTGGACCAAGCAGAAGGACGTTGGGTAATTGACCTCCAATCACAGAAGAAAAGGCCAAGGGAAGGGAAAAACCCAGTGCCAGGTTGATTTCCCAAGGGAAACTACCCTGAGCTTGACATTGCCTCCAACCATGGTGCCATAGAGAACAGAGAAGGGGCCAAAATCTGGATCCCACGGTGGGGGGAGGGCAGAGCTGTATTGGTTTATCGTGCCCGCGTGTGCATGTTCAAACACAGGAAGAGATGTAATAGCCAGCTCAAGGGTACTGCGGGGAGATGGAGAAACATCCAAGCAGGTCATGGAGACATTCTAAATTTACTGTTTGGAGAAGAGACCACTCTCTTTAGATGAGGACAGGGGAGCTAATTAGTGTCCATGGATGGATGTTTGGCCAGTTGTGTTTCTGGGAGAGCCTCCTGACTTCCCTCCTGCGATGCACTTTGCTCTGAGCACCGCAACTTCCTCAGAGGAGCATCCATCCCCACTGAAGGGGCATTTTTACCCTTTCTGACCTCTTCATCCCACTTGATCCGAATTCCCATCAGCTCCCAAGTCCTGCCTGGATCACGGTGCCAGTGGATGCTCTGATATAGTTATTTATAGTGGTGATTTTTCACTCCAGGGATGTGAAGGGCAGCAGAGTAAAGCAATCCAGTTTCAACGCACGTGATTTTGGACATGGTCCCAGAGGAGCAGCACGTGTCTGTGCCCCCAGGGTTGGCAGCATGTGTCCCTCTGCTATCTCTGCCACAGTCCAGGGTCACTTGGCCCTGGATGAAGCTCCACAAAGCTGAAACATTTCTATGCTTTGCAGCCTGGCAGGGGTTTGCCAGCGGTTGTTCTCCTACACGTTATCTCAGCCCAGCTCCCTGCGTCTGTACCAGCCCTTATCTGCTCCCAAAAACACTCCCTGTGCTTGTCAACTGGGAGCACTTAGTAACTGGGAGCACATCCCTTTCCTGACACTCAGTTTTGCAGGCTGGGTGAGCGTGGCAGCACGGAGGAGTGATCTGGGGCAGTAAATAAGTGGTTGCACCCATTTTTCCTCTATTTTTCCTGCTTTTCCTCTCTACATTGCAACTTCAGTTCTCAAACTGGAAGCCAGTTTTCCCCAACCTGGATGAACTGGGAGGGATGGGAGAGGCATGCCAGGAGGTATTGCTGGAGGAGAGGGACCCCCACCTCCCCATGCACAGAGCAATGTGCGACTTGGTGGCTCTCTCCCCTTAGCCATGGTGGGTGAAAGGTGCAAGATGCTCCTGAAGGCACTGAGCCAAGCAGCCACAGAGGGCAAGCACAGGCTGGAGCCAGTGATTGGAGGGAACAGGACTGTTTGGGCTAAGGGAGAGACTGATTAGAGCTGCTCAAGGTCCTCAGAAAGCCAGCCTTGCTGCAGCAGCAAGGATGAAGAAGTGGAGCAGAGGGACCCGCTTGGACATCCGCCTCCATATGGGACCTACTCTGCCCCAGTTGCTGAGGTCAAGCAGCCCAGTATCTGTTTTGGCTGTGATTTCTGGAGATGTAGTGATTTTACTTTGTAAGGCCACGAAGATGATTAGAGGGCTGGAGCACCTCCCCTACAAAGAGAGCCTGAGGGAGCTGGACTTGTTCAGCCTGGAGAAGAGAAGGCTGCAGGGGGACCTCATTGCAGCCTTCCAGTCCCTGAAGGGAGCAGAGAAACAGGAAGGGAATCAACTTGTTAAAAGGGTAGATAATGGCAGGACAAGAGGGATGGAGTGAAGCTGGAGGAGGGAAAGGTTAGATGAGGTATTAGGGGGAAGTTCTTTCCAGAGAGAGTGGTGAGGGGCTGGAACAGGCTGCCCAGAGAGGTGGTGGGTAGCCCGTCCCTGGGGGTGTTCATGGCCAGGTTGGATGGGGCCCTGGGCAACCTTGTGTAGATCCAGGCCTGAAGGTTGGTGTCCCTGCCTGTGGCAGGGGGGTTGGAGCTCTATGATCCTTGGGGTCCCTTCCAACCCAGACCAGTCTGGGATTCTATGATTTTAGGGGATTTGTGGTTGCCTGAGAACCCCTCCAAGGCTTGGCCAGCAGTGCTGTTTGAGATCAAGGTAACTGATGGGCCTCTGCATCCCCCAAAACTGCCTGGGACCCCCCAGAGCACAAGCACTCAAGCACTGGTAGCACTTTTTGCCCAGAGCCATGTGCCCCACAACCATCACACCTCCTCTGAACACCTCCCAGGAAAGCATCAACCTTCAGCCCTTTGACTGTCCCACCTGGCACAACCTTTCCTGTCCCACTCCCTTCTTCAATCCATGTCCATGGTGCCTTTGAGGTGGGAGATGCCTGCTTTGGACAGAAAAGAGAGCAGAAAGTGGGGCAGAAAGTAGGTGCTACTTACCCTTCTCCAATCTTCACTTAACTGAGTCATTTCTCATTCATTGATTTTCTCCTCAAAGCATGTGCAGTTTTAGCTCTTTGTGCTCAGCTTTTCTCCTTTCCAAACTGAGGGGTTACCTTGGTCCAAATAAGGAGGACAATTTTCATCAGTGACAGCAGACACAGAGGTGCTACATCCTGGGGACAAAATATCTGAAGAGAAGCAGGCATGAGAGGTGTTTCTGTGCTGTGCAGATGTAAAAGCATAGAACCATAGAATGGTCTGGGTTGGAAGGGACCCCAGGGATCACAGAGTTCCTACCCCCCCTGCCACAGGCAGGGCCACCAACCTCCAGGCCTGGGTCTACACAAGGTTGCCCAGGGCCCCATCTAACCCGGCCTTGGACACCTCCAGGGATGGGGCATCCACCACCTCTCTGGGCAGCCCATTCTAGCCCCTCACCACTCTCTCTGCAAAGGACTTCCCCCTAATATCTAATTTAAACCTTCCCTCCTTTAGGTTTACTCCAACCCCCTTGTCTTGCCAGTGTCTGCCCTTTTCAAAAGTTGATTCCCCTCCTGTTTCTCTGCTCCCTTCAGGGACAGGAAGGCTGCAATGAGGTCCCCCCACAGCCTTCTCTTCTCTAGGCTGAACAAGCCCAGCTCCTTCTACACATCTGTGTATCTCACCCATCCTTCCATCCCTATCCTCATCCTCATCGTGCTTTCTAGGAGTGCAAGATGTTGAGAGTGAACACTCTCCAGAACACCTTTTATGAGAATTGAGGCCTAATCCTCTCAAAAATCTCAAGGTTGGTCTTTTCCACAGCCTGGAGAACATCTGTAAGGTGACTGGGATGGTGAACCTGGCTTGGCAGAGTATGGATAAGTATGAAACCTTCTCCTCAGGGAGGCAGGGTTCATCTGTCCTGGTTTCAGCAGATAAATGTAAACTGTGGGAATGTGAGCTGTGTCTCCAGCATCAGTGAGGACACTTCCAAAAGACAGCTGATGCCACCTCTAGAAATGGAAGATGAATTGTCCTCTGGAGGTAGCTGTTACTCCCCATGGTCTATAGAAGCAAGCTTGAGACTCAGATGTGGACCCTTCAACACACATCTTGACTCACCAGATGAAAACAGGGCATTTAGGATGGATGTCCACTGATGTTACTACCCAGACGGTCAGGAGGGGTGTAGGTGCTTCCTGGTGTTGTTGACCTGCAGCTGTGCCTGTGCTGCCTCTTCAAAGCAGTTGGAAAAGAGCCCGTCTCTAAGTGGAGTAAATTGTGCAGCCACCATGACCAGATGTTTCTCCATGAGCAGCCCCCTCCCTTGCCTCACGAGAGTGTTTGACATCACTGTCAGCTGTGCGAACATCTGGACTTCGCTATCCTGCAGGAGCACCCACTACAGAGGACAGAAGTTCATCTGAGTCAGCCAGAGCTTTTATCTCTGCTCTAATGACAAACCCATGACGCCCCATCCTGCACAGCACATCTGGAGAGTGGTCTGGACTTATTGAGGAGGGAGGAGGAGTTCACCATGACCTCATAGGGCTACCACATGAGGTGAAGCAGCCATGCCTGGATGTGCACTGAATGGCCTGGGTTGCAAAAGACCTCAAAGCCCACCAAGTCCTACTCCCTGCCACAGGCAGGGACACCCCCGCCAGCCTAAGGTGCCCAAAGCCCCATCCAACCTGGCCTTGAACCCTGCCAGAGATCCAGAGGTTGTCCCAGCTTCTCTGGGCACCCTGTGCCAAGGCCCTCCCACCCTCACAGCAGACAGACCTGCGGTGAAATGGGAGTCCTGGACCCATGGTAAGGGTGGGAACAGCCCCCATGGGACACTTGGCTGTGCAATAAAACTGAGTTAGTGTCCTCAGGCCCCCAACACTTGTTTCCTCTCTCCCAAGTGTCCAGGACAGGTCACAAGGGGTAGGGAGCAGACAGGATGGATAAGGATATGCATGTGGTGCAGGTCTCTTGAATACTTGGCGAGTGAGTGTTGGTCATCTGCTTAAGATCACAATAGCTGAGAGGTTGAGAGGGTCAAGAAGAGAATTTCCCTTGTGGTTTGGGCCATGGAAAGTTTCACGGAGGCTTTGGCTCCGTTTCTGTTCTTCCAAAACACCAGCTCCAGCTGAGATGCGAGCAGCTCCATGCAATAAGACCCCATGGCCCAAGGTCATGGAGATCCTGTTTCTGTTAGTGCTTTTCAGTTTTCTTTAGATCCCTGTCTTGCAAACAGGCATGGGAGGACACTTCTCCTTAGCACATAGTCGACACTATCAGATTAAAGCTACTATGGATTAAAGCTAAAGGAAGGAAGGTTTAAATTAGATATTAGGGGGGAGTCCTTTACAGAGAGAGTGGTGAGGGGCTGGAGCAGTCTGCCCAGAGAGGTGGTAGGTGCCCCATCCCTGGAGGTGTTCAAGGCCAGGTTGGATGGGGCCCTGGGCACCCTTGTGTAGCTCCAGGCCTGGAGGTTGGTGGCCCTGCCTGTGGCAGGGGGTTGGAACTCTGTGATCCTTGGGGTCCCTTCCAACCCAGACTAGTCTGGGATTCTATGACCAGAAAGAAGGACCAGCCTCAGCCAGGAACTTGGGGTGGTCTCACCCTGTCTGATCTTCAGCCATGACACTCAGGAGTGCTCTGGGCCTGCAACAAGGGATGAAAGTGGTTTGGTTCCCCCCTGTCTTCGTACGGGAATTTGGATGGAAACAAATCTGTAAGAAGCTAGCCAAAAGGAAATACTCTGCAAGAGATGTCAAAGCAGATTTTAATAACTGTATACAAATAGCCAAGAGCGGGAAGAAAGAGGGAAATAACTATAGAAAAGGACAGTTTTACTATTTTAAGCTTCTTGAATAATTCCTACTCAAAAGAGAAATCAACTGTTACTCATTTTACTCAAAAATAAAGACTTCTTGGACTCTGCAGGACAGGGCTGCATCATCCCGTGCCAGAGCAAGCGAGATACGTGGCACATGGAAGAGGGACCTTCCTAAATCTGGGATGGGGTTGTGTCCCTATGGTACCCACGTGCCCCTCAGGGACAGGTTTTTTTCTTCTCAGTAACACCCCTCTATAGCAACGATGTCCTCCTGAGTCTGTTCCACTTGAGGAGTGGGAGGTCCTGGGCACCAGAGACTGAGAGATGAGATGAGAAGTTTTTCATCTGAATTGGAGTCTCCTTCTCTGGAGATATTCAAGACCCGTCTGGATGCCTATCCAGCAATATGTGCTAGGGAGCCTGCTCTGACAGGGGGGTTGGACCCGGTGATCTCTCGAGGTCCCTTCCAACCCCTACGATTCTGTGATTCTGTGAATTTAGAGAGGACACCCATCCAGTGTCTTTTACAGGACCATCTGGATTTTAACACTGAACAATCCTCAAAAGCTCAGCTGAGGCCTCAGCCTTTGTGTTTGTCTTGGCGCTGGGCCACCACATGAGTCATAAACTGCTTGCTGTTTGTTTAATGTACCAATTCCGGCTCCATCGAATCTCTAAGAGGGAAGTTAATTCATAAGCTCAATCAATAGTAACTGCCGGAGGAGGAGGGAGGAAAAGAAGGAGAAACCAGCCAGTTGGACGTGTGGCTGTTACCACACTGGTGAGCTGTTTCACATTGCCAGCTGCTGTGAGCACGTTTTCCTCACTCAACAGTCCTAGGACCTCACTCAACAGTCCTAGAACCTCACTCAACAGTCCCAGGACAGATGTGACAGTCCTGTGACCTACATGACAGGCCTAGGACCTACACAGACGTTGTTGTCCTCTCCAGGCCCTGCAAGATGCCCACAGAGGCTTCTTGGAGCATAAGGGATGAACACAACCCGCTGGAGACATCTGCTTGGAAGGTTCCCAAAGAAATCATCCTGTTTGTACACAGGTCCCAACAGGATGGCCCCTGAAGAGCAAATTGGTGACGTCTCTGATACCCAAGAGATCTCCTGTGTTAACGCCTATAGCAAGCAATGGGCACGCAGAGGAGGAGGAGCAGGGATGGTCTGCTGAAATGCAGAGCAAGGAAGAGGGAGAAGAGCCAACAGAGGAACGTGTCCAGGAGCCAGCAGGGTGAGAGCCAAGCCCTTGAGCTGTCCTGGTTGTTTGCAGACAGAAACCCTTATGCACTCACGAACACTCTGGAGGTAAGGGCTGTCTCTGGGGGTTGTCAAGTTCCCACCCGGGAATGCCCAAAGTGGATCATCCCCATGTTGACTCCTGGGCCACATGGTACCTCTAAATTCACCAGAGGTCTGGGCGTTTTGGACCCTCATCAAGGAGGAAATCAACTACATGGAGTGTGGATCAGCTCTTACATGGGGACTGAGCAGAGAGGCACGTTCAGGCGTGTCCAGGTGAGATGAGACCACAAGGTGTGTCATGCCCAAAGATCTTGGTTAGCTAAGAGTTGTTTGCACCTGCTTTTATCCCAGTGAAGAAAACCAGCATTTCCTCTTCTGTCTGCATTAAAAAACAGATGCCAAGGTGGCTGGAAAGAGAGATTTAATTACATTCTTAATTACAGCAGCCTGATCACAGCCGGAACCAAGGAAGACAAGGTCCTGTTGACCACTAATACATTGTGCTCAGAGCCATGTGTGGGGATGTAGCCCACAAGTAAACACTTTAAAGATCCCATGGCTTTCTCCAACCATCCTGAGATGAGTCAATTTGGATCAAAAAGGTCCAAGCTCACCAGCTTCAGTCAGTCCTGAAGTCAATGTACCACCTTCGTCTCCCACTCCAACAGAGATTTGGAGTCCAGCACAGTCACGACCCCGTGTGGGACATTCTCCTTGAACCTTCCTGGAAGCCCAATCAAGTTCTCATCCATCATTCCCTGGTTTTATTTTGATCCTGTGTTCGTTATTGTTCTGTTTTCCTTTGCTGAGTATCCAAAAATACACGAGTGTGTAAGATAATAACAGGAAGTAAGTGAGAATACCTAGATTACTGGATATATTAAATCAAACCTATTTCGCAAGGTTTTTGTTCCTATTTATGCTAAAAACTCATCTGGGACTTTATCCCTAAAGTTTATGTTAGAGGAGCTGCCACCTTGCTGAGATCAGGGCTCTTGCTTCGATATGTGTGAAAAAAGAGGAACCCAGCTGCTGGCAGCTCCCAGCTGGAATAAAGGGGTTTAAAGTGTCCAAGCTGTCTGGCCGCTTCTGCTGCTGAGAAAATAAAATAAAATATAATAATAATAATTAAAAAAAACCCAATAGCACCTTGTTTGTGGGAAGGAGGCTGAAAAGATATACAATTTAGAGAGGGTAATACGCTGCAAAAATGGTAATGCACAGCAAACTGGAGCAGTGTTGTGAGTGAAGTCAGCTGCTGCTGCCTGAATTGCTGCCTGTGCTGCTGCCTGCACTACCTGCACTGCCTGTGCTGCATTGCTGCCTGTTCTTACTGTGCTGCCAGCACTGCCTGTTCTGCCTACATTGCTGCCTGCACTGCCTGCATTGCTGCCTGCATTGCCTGCATTGGCAGTGCTGCCTGCATTACTGCCTGAACAGTCTGTGCTGCCTGCACTGCCTGCGCTGCCAGTGCTGCCTGCGCTGCCTGCACTGCCTGCACTGCCTGCACTGCCTGTGCTGCCTGTGCTGCCTGCCAGCACACGCACATGTTGGGGGTAACTGAGCTGGCCTTGTTTGCCATCAAATTCCCCTCCTCCCTCCCCCCGTCCCTCCCTCCCCGCAGCTGCACAGAGCTCCACCACTGTCTTGGTTTTGCAACACATCCCCAACGGGACAGACCTGCTCCAACATTTTTGGCTTGGGCAGGTCTCAGGCGGCCCGGGCGGTTCAGGACAGGCAGGTTGAGGACAGGGAGGCCCTGCCTGCTGATCCAGGAGGCTTCAGCTATAGCAGCCATGGAGTAAAACCCTCTGTTTGAGGGTCCTGGGGAGTTTTCTAGGTATAGCTAGAAGTTTTGTGCAACTGGGGAAACTGAGGCATGGATTAGGGGTCATCACAGCATGGCTCCAGGAGTTCCCTGGTTCAACCTCCCACTCCCAGCAGTGATGGGTGCAGACCTCCTTGCTCAGGATGCTTTTACTCCCCACCCGCCTCTCAGGGATGGATCTGACCTCCACATCACCATCTCTTGAGCATCCATGAGCACTTCCTGGCTACACTCTGTGCTGGCTGGGCATCCAAATACCACCACCCCCCCTCCCTGCAGCACCCAAAATCCCAAACATGGTGCTGCAAGCTACCAAGATGAAAGAGAAGGTGCAGCAATTAGGCCCAGGTTTGCCCAAACCCAGACAGTTGATGGCTGAGACCCCCCAGGATTGTATTTTCCTTGTTATAGTTTCACCCCTGTGTTTGTACAAAATGTCTGGGCACTGGCTCCACTCTGAGCTTTGTTTAGAAGATGCTGCCAAGGGTAATGTTGCTTCCAGCTGCATGAGGACCACATCCCTACTGAGTCCATCCCAGGAAGATATTCCTGTCACCTTCTTATTCCAGGGCACTTACTTGGCCCTGATACCCCCATTCTTGCTCCTAAGGGGGTAATGTTGCCCATAACACAAAGCAAACCTTATAGTGAGCCCTGAGTGGCTTTGTTGGAGCTTCAAGCCCTTCTTTGCTTGCAGAAAAGAGGCTGCTAAGGGTTAATTAGGGAGAAAAGGGTGGGAATTATACCCATGGGGGATGAAGGAATGAAATGGTCCCTCTGTGAGGATGCTCCCAGTAAAGCTTCCATCAATTTGTGGTTTAGTCATCTCCCAGCAAGCAGCCCAGAGTGACCTGTTAACCATAAATCAAGGATCATTAATATCAGGGATATCTCCCAAATCTTCCCATAAAATGGGCTTGACCAATGGGCTGAGACCAATGGGATGACGTTTAACAAGGCCAAGTGTAGACCCCTGCACATGGGATGTAACAACCTCAAACAGCACTACAGGCTGGGGGAGACTGGCTGGAGAGCTGTCAGGCAGAGAAGGACCTGGGAGTGTTGGGTGACTGACCATGAGCCAGCAGTGTGCCCAGCTGGCCAGGAAGGCCAATGGCATCCTGGCTTGTGTCAGACACAGTGTGGCCAGTAGGTCTGGGGAGGGGATTGTGCCCCTGGACTGGGCATTGGTGAGGCCTCACCTCGAGTGCGACATGGAGGTCCTGGAGTGTGTCCAGAGAAGGGCAACCAGGCTGGGGAAGGGGCTGGAGGGAAAATCCTGGGAGGAGTGGCTGAGGGAGCTGGGGGTGTTGAGCCTGGAGAAGAGGAGGCTGAGGGGAGCCCTTCTCAGCGCCTCCACTGACCTGCCAGGAGGGTGCAGAGAGGTGGGCGATGGTCTCTTCAGCCAGGGGACAGGAGATGGGACAAGGGGAAATGGGCTCAAGCTGCACCAGGGCAGGGTCAGCTCAGATGTGAGGGAAAAGTTCTTCCCTGGCAGAGTTGTGGGGCCGTGGAACAGGCTGCCCAGGGAGGGGGCTGAGTCCCCACCCCTGGGTGTGTTGTAAAAAAAAGGATAGATGAGGTACTTAGGGATATGGTTTAGCTTAGGATGGGAATGGTTGGACTTCATGATCTTAAAGGTCTTTTCCAACCTTGTGATTCTGTGATAAAATGGACCGGTCAGGTTTGGTTTAGCTTAGTAGAAACCTCCAGCACTGGTGGGGTTTCTGAAAGCGGCATTAGGAAAATGTGTCTAAATTTTGACCCGTTTCTGTAATTCTGTTCTTTGCCAGAAAAAGGAAAAGAAAAGAAACAAACAAACAAAAAAGTTTCTTTTGTATAGGAAAGGAACAACCTCTTGGAATCAAAAAAAAAAACCAAAACCCTTGAGATGTGGCTTCCCCTTTCGCCTTTATCTTCCCAGAAACAGAACTGAAAGGCAGAAGCAAGAACATGTGAGTTGCTTCATGCTGAAAACAACGTTGATGATTCCAGACATGAAAGAGAGAGTTCTTTTTTTTCTTAAAATAAATGTCTGTTTGGTTGCCTTTGCAAAGGAGGGGACAGGACACTGTCTCATGTATTCGCTACAGCTGTTGGGTGTGATGGACTCACCTGCAGGCAAAGGAGAACGAGCCTAAAAGTTGAAAGTTTTTGCTCCTGGGAAGCAAATGGTCCATGCTCTGAGTTTTAATTCCTAGAAAGTTTTGGTCCCTGTGGGAGATGCTTCACAGCGGGGTGTTATTTTTGGCTGTTCAATAGTCCTCAAGGTCTCCTCACAGCCCCTGGCAAGGTAATGAGCATCCTGAGTCAGCAGTGTTGCATTGAATAGTGTTAATCACAGAATTGTAGGGGTTGGAAAGGACCTCCAGAGATTATAGAGTCCAACCCCCCTGCCAAAGCAGGGTCCCTAGGACAGGTCACACAGGTCGGCGTCCAGACAGGGTTGGAATATCTCCAGAGAAGGAGACTCCACACCCCCCTGGGCAGCCTGTCCCAGGGCTCCCTCACCCTCACCGGGAAGAAGCTCTTCCCCAGATTGGTGTGGAACTCCCTGTGCTCCAACTTGAAGCCATCGCCCCTTGTCCTGTCCCCACAGCCACTGAGAAGAGGCTGGCCATGTGCCCCTGTGTCCCACCCTTCAGATATTGATAACCATTGATCAGATCCCCTCTCAGGCTTCTTCTCTCCAGGCTGAACAGCCCCAGCTCACTCAGCCTTTCCTCGTATGGGAGATGCTCCAGGCCTTTCATCATCTCCATGTCCCTCCGATGGACTTTCTCCAGGAGACCCCTGTCCCTTTTATACCAGGGAGCCCAGAACTGGACACAACACTCCAGGTGGGGCCTGACCAGGGCAAATCAGAGGGGAAGGATCACCTCCTTTGACCAAAACTCCTTTTGATACCCCCAGGATCCCATTTGCTCTCTTAGCCACCAGGGCACACTGCTGGCTCATGGCCACCCTGTCACCCACCAGGACCCCCAGGTCCTTCTCCTCAGAGCTCCTCTCCAACAGGTCATCGAGCAGCAAAATTCTCTCATCGCTTGCTGCAGGAAGCAGTAGGACCGAGCACGGGATTTCTGGGGAAGCAACAAGAAGTTGCACTGAAAATTATTTTTTAATGCAAAGTATTAAATTGGTGGTGCACAAAATTACTGGGTTCATGGTGACTCACACCCTGTCAGGTGAGAAATGTGCCCATCTCACTCCCATGCTGACTGAAGCCCATCCAGAAGACCCAAGTGCTGGGTGGCCACCAGGCAGGTGACAGTCTGTGCTCATCCAACGGCATATGGTGGCAACTTGGAGCACTTGTGTTTCATAAAATCCCAGACTGGTCTGGGTTAGAAGGTACCCCAAGGATCACAAAGTTCCAACCCCCCTTCCACAGACAGGGCCACCAACCTCCAGGCCTGGAGCTACACAAGGTTGCCCAGGGCCCCATCCAACCTGGCCTTGAACATCCCCCCAGGGATGGGGCACTCACCACCTCTCTGGGCAGCCTGTTCCAGCCCCTCACCACTCTCTCTGGAAAAAACTTCTCCATAATACCTCATCTAACCTTTCCCTCCTCCAGCTTCACCCCATCCCCCTTGTCCTGCCAGTCTCTGCCCTTTAACAAGCTGATTCCCCTCCTGTTTCTCTGCTCCCTTCAGGGACTGGAAGGCTGCAATGAGGTCTCCCTGCAGCATTCTCTTCTCCAGGCGCTCAGCCTGGATAAGATCCCTCAGCCTGTCTTTGTAGGGGTGGTGCTTCAGTCCCCTGATCATCTTTGTGGCCTCCTCTGACCCCTCTCCAACAGTTCCACATCGTTCTTGTATTGAGGGCCCCAGCTCTGGACACAGGACTCCAGATGGGGCCTCACCAAGGATGGACACGGTTTACAGTGATGGACCGCAATTATGGAGCCCCTTGGGTTGACCCATATCCAAAATGTTTGGTTTCAACCCTAAACCCAAAGAACATGCCCAAATGTGTAGTCCTGCTGGAATGGTGGTACCCCCAAAAGCAGTTGTCTCCATCAATGTTTCCACCCTTTGTGTCAGGTTGTAACTGAGGGGAGCAAAATCATTTCCCAGGGAAAACTCTCCAGCTGGAGAACTGCTTCTGGTCCAACAGCCAAAGCAAACAAGCTATCGAGGAAACACCAATGAGTCAAAGGAAGATATTTTAAATCCTTCCTGGATACAAAATACCAAAGGTACCTGCACATCTTGTGTGCTTTGACTTCCTTATGCCTCCCTGCAGACATGGTCTGGAAAGCAGAGGAGCCTAGAGGTGGTGAGCCAAAGAGTTGTGGCATGCTCCTCCATCAACCCCCTGGGCAGCTAGCAGCAAGGTCAGATTTTCCAGGCTCCCATGGGAATCTGAGCCTGCTTTTATTATCACTTGATACCTGGACCCACCCCTGAGGCTGCTGGCAGAGCCCAGTTCTCCCAGCACAGATATGGTGGAGGTCTGTGCTGGGTTGCACCTCTGCTCCCATACCATGGTGTCCCATCACAGGAAATGGGGTCAATGTGCATTTATGAAAAAGTGTGTTGGTAACAAATCCAAGGTGGATATTGCTGTGCTGAGCCTCAAGATCTTGGGGCTCTCCAAGCATGGGAAGAGCCACAGAGGCATTAAAAACCCAAAAGGGCTGGGTGATCTACTGGCATAGGATGGAGTGGAAGGAGCTGAAAGAGGGGTGGTGGTGTCCTGGTTTTACTCCAGCTGAGAGCCGAGATCCACGCAGCTGCCTGCTCTTTAGAGGAAAAGAGGAGGGGGAAAAGGGGGGGGGGGTGAGGGAAGAGAAGGGAAGGGAGAAGGAAGGGGCAAATAACAACCCCAAAACCAAGATTGGGATAAGGATAGTTTACTAAAATAGCAGAAAGATAAAATATAACAATGCTAACAGGACTTTAGAGCAAAAAATATATGAAGCTGTTGATACACAATGCAGTTTGTTACCGAACCCACAGCTCAGGCCGTGCCACCCAGAGCCGTCCCGGAACCTGACTGTCCCCCAAAAACCACACTTCCTGGAGCCACCCCTGCTCCTCCTCCCATCAGCCCCCCTTTATACTGAGCAGGACGTAATTGGCTTGTTTGGGTCACCTGTCCTGGCTTCATCTCCTCCTTTCTCATTAATAGGGAAATATGAAGAACTGAAAAAGTCCTTGACTGCTTGACAACAACTAGAAACATCAGGGTGTTATCAGCACTGCTTTCATTTTAACTCCCAAACACAGCATTCCATCCGCTGCTACAAAAGAAGTTAACTCCATCCTGATCAAAACCAGGGCAGGTGGCCAACCTGGAGGTGTTTGATTTCCACTCAACCATGCAAAGTTCATAGATGTCTCTACCCTACAGACCAGCTCTGTCCTTGCAGGGAGAAATTACAATTATTTGTGAGGATGAGGCAGTGAGAGCCAATGACCTCCTGCTTTGCAGAAGCTCCTAGCAGTGGGGGTAGAGAAGATCTCTCAAAGGTGGACACAAATTGTGAAGACTCACCTCAGAAACTGCCATCATGAGACACCCACATGAGACCCAAGCCCTGGGATTTCCTGCCTGCAAAGACCCACAAATGTGAGTCCCAAAATCTCCCTTCCCAACCTCCTTCACCAGGCGATGGACAAGGTCTCCTGCACCCAGGTCACTTTCCAAACACTTTCTTTCTGCTGAAGTGGTAGATGAAATGAGAGTCTAAAACACCACCCATGCCTGGACCTCTGTGCTCTGCACAGATCCTTGAGGATTCCCAGGTAAAGAAAATCCATGAGCAGAGTCTCACGTCTGAGTCACTGAGACATGTCAGGGTTTGCAAGGTAGAAGAAAGGAAGCCGGTGATAATCAAAGTGTTAATTATCTACGTGCTGGGGAGGAGACTCTCAGCAACCCCCTCCTCCTTTGCTGACGTCCACGGGGCTCTAGGAAAGAGGTTTGGAGAGGAAAACGAGATGAAACACACTTCTTCAGAAATGCTGAGGCACTTGGAGCAAAGCCAAGGCTTTTTTTAATCTGAATTCCCATCAAAGCCAAGGTTTCCCGGTGCTCAGGGCAGAAGGGGTAAGTCGGTCTTAAATGGTGCTGCTGGGATCTCATCACCTTCAGAAGGAAATTTGGGGTGGATGGTTAGAAATGTAGGCCTGGGACCCATCATGGGGTTGAAGGTTAGACCAGTTTCTCCATTACAGAGGTCCAGTGGTGAGAAGGCTTGTCTTCTGTTGAGGCTTTCACCCTAGGTAGCTGCACCAGTTTGACTGCAGTGAACATTGACTGCAGCAAGAGGACAGAGAGGCTCATCAGAGTGGGTTTCAAGAGATGAGACTTTCCTCATCAAACACCTTCACTTCCGAAAATTTGGGGACTCAAAGGCAGGTGCTGGGTTAGCAGATGACTGCAGGTGGACTCGAGGTGCCCATCTCCTCTGACCTGGATAAAAAAAAACAGAAAGCTGTCACCAAGTTTCACCTCCTCCTGAGCAAGCTAGGTCCACCTCCCTGGCAGGCTGGTGATAATGGGAGGACATGAGAAATTAACTTAATTTCCGTTATAAACAGCTTTTAGAAGTAATTAAATTTTTCATGCAAGACATCTCTGGTCTGGTGGAGCCTGAGGCAGAAGGGACCCATCCTGCATCCCCCAGGATGCCTGGGTTCAGGGAGAACCTGAAAGCCCTGTAGGACCTTCCCCATGGGGGATGTTCTGTGTCTGGTGGTGGCAACATCCCTGCCCTGAGGCTTTCACAAAGCTTCAGCATTTAAAAAATGCTGCTTTTCGCCTCCAACAAGAGTTTTGGGTGGTTGAAGGAGCAGGATCCCATCACCCAGCTGCCTCCCTGGCCTCAACCACAGCTTCTCCTCTCTCCATCCTCACCGTCCTATCACCTGAGGGTGGCTGGAAACCTGGAGCCCAGCGGGAAGGGGCAGTTACCCTGGGCAGCAGCAGCAAAGGTCGCCTGCAATCAGCCTGTAACACAATTACTGGCAACGTCCAGTTGGAGGAACAGAAACCAGGCGGATGAAGAGTCTCAGGGGGCCAACTCCAGCCACCACGCCAGACATTTTTGGCCAAGAATTAATTCAATAGGTGATTCTCCAAGAGGAACCAAAGCTGTTCCCTTTCTCCAGTTATTCTTTCCCTAATAAGCTTCATCTGCCTTTTGCATGGAGAAAAAGAGGCATTAAGACTATGCTGTGCTTGAAAACTCCTTTTCTAGCCACTGAATTTGCCTCCCCCACCCCTTCTCAACCCCCAAATGTGGGTGGGGAGGAGGTGCTTACATTTATTCCAGGTGCTGCAGGGCTGGGCCTGAGGTTCCAGGTCCATCTGCTCATTGGAGGCAGTTGGGGCTGGCTGGCAGCCAGGAGCCACTATTTTATTTTTGTGGTTGTTTTAACACTCCCTCCACTATTTACAGTGTCCCCACAGCAGGACAGCTGGCTAGGAGGTGTTCACCTTGGGGACCTGCAAGGGCACCAGGAGGGAGGAGGACGTCAGCTCCTTTTCATCAGCTTGGAGAAGACGGAGGCCACCACGGAGGTGGGATAAGTGGTCTCATTGGCAGCTCATCGGGAGAGCGAGTTGTGTCCGTTCTCAGCCACATTCCCCAGGTACTTTGCAGAAAGCCTTGGGCTTCCCATCGCACACTTCTGGGCTTGTTTGCACAAGGTGCAAAGACACTTTCCCCTCTACCCCCCCCTTCCCCCTTTTCCCCCCATTTCCATCTCCCTGAGGTGGCTGAGGGAGCGGGGAATTTCACAAGGGCACCAAGCCATCTCCAACCCAACCCCACAAGCCCAGGCAGCCCTGGGATGAGGGTGACGGCTCCAGCCTGGCTGTGGTTGGCAAATACTCACGGCTGCTCCTGCCAGAGCCTATCTCCCCTGTGGCCCTGCTACCCGGCTTGCCCGTGGGCTCGCGCCAGAATCGATGAAAGCCTGTGTTGTCCAGCGTAGTGCAGGCGCCGGCGGGATCCAGATAGGCTGTGGCACCTCATTCCACCTCCCCATCCAATGCTGAGCAGATAAGCCACTGCACAAACCCCCTCACCTTATAGTTGGGTGCCAGCATTGAGGGCTACATCACACAACAAGAGAGACCCCCGCATGGCAGCCCATCATCCAGGCAATGCTGGCCAGCACATCCTTCCTCTCCACCTCTAGTGAGAGCTATCATAAGCTCAGAAAAAAGAAGGAGGGGAATAATTTTGGAGGACAAACTGGGTTTCTGGGGAATGGAAGGAGCTGAGTTTGCCATCCCAAATAATCTGGGCATCCTTGGGCTATTTATGCATCGGCTCTTTCATACCCAACCTGTGTGTGTGTGTTTCCCGGGGGTTCCTTTCCTTATTGCTCCTTAATAGCCCTGCTCAGGAAGCGTGGAAGCTTGACAGCCTGGTTAATGAGTACTGAAAGCACCGACCCCTTTGGTGGAGACCCAGTGCTGCAGGGAGACCCTGTCCCCAAAAATCCAGCTGTTCACCGAGGGCTCCAGCAGCTTCCAGCCTCCATCTGGGGTGATCCAGCTGTTGGTCGGTGCATGAGCATCCCACCCTGTCAATCCCACTTTTTGGGGGGTTGTTAGAAGCCTTCCCCCCTTCAGCACCCTAATTCGAGCCAGATGTTTCCCCACGATTCCAAGCCAGATGTTTGCATGGCAAGCCTCCTCTATACAGCTGTCAGCCCCCCAGCCCAGCTGTTGCCCCCCAATCCCTGCCCCAATCCAGATGTGACCCTTCCCCAGGCCCCCGCCCCCCACCCCCACCCCCCCCAGCCACTGGAGCCGCCCGCAGGTGCCGGGGCCGGAGTGGGGCGGAGCGGGACGGCCCCGGGGCGGAGCGGGACCGGCGGAGGACGGCAGCGGAGAAGCTGAGCGCTACTGCCGACCCGGTGCATCCCCGCTGCCGGTAAGTGTCGCGTACGGGAGGGACGGGACCAACCGAACCGGAGCAGGATGGGACCCGAGGGGGTCAGACCGAACCGGGAAGGATGGGCCTGGACCGGGCAGGATGGGACTTGACAGGGTCACACTGGATCGGGCAGGATGGGACTTGGCAGGGTCGGACCGAACCGGGCAGGATGGTGCTGGACAGTACAGAATGGGACCCGACAGGGACAGACCAAACTGGGCAGGATGGGACCTGACAGGGTCACATTGGACCGGGTAGGATGGGGCTGGACCAGACAGGACAGGATCTGAGAGGATCATGCTGGACTGGGCAGTATGGGGCTGGACTGGACAGAATGGGATCTGACAGGGTCAGACCAAACTGGGCAGGATGGGACCCGAGGGGTCCCATCACACTGGACCAGGCAGGATGGGACCCGACTGGGACAGGCAAAACTGAGCAGGATGGAACCCAAGAGGATCAGACTGAACCGGACAGGATGGGACCTGACAGGGTCACACTGGACCAGGTAGGATGGTTCTGGACTGGGCAGGACAGGATCTGAGAGGGTCATGCTGGACTGGGCAGGATGAGACCTGAGAGGGTCAGCCCAAACTGAGTAGGATGGGACCTGAATGGATCATGCTGGACTGGGCAAGATGGGACCTGGCAGGATCAGACCAAACCAAGCAGGATCAGACCCAAAAGAGTCAGATCAGACCAGACCAGACCAGACCAGTCCCCAGGATGGGACCAGACAGGACAGGATTGGGCCAGAGCATGTCAGACAAAACCGGGTCAGAATGAGACCTGAGGGTCAGACCAAACTGGGCAGGATGGGACCTGATCCAGTCAGGCTGCACCAGGCAGGATGGGGCCAGAACTGGACCCAAGTGGGAGAGACAAAACCGAGCGGGATTGGATCCAAGCTGGGCAGGATAAGGCAGAACTGGAGGGGATGGGGTTCAGATCCAGAGAGCATCAGTGCTGGGCTTTGGGGTGGTGTCCAACCCCCCCCCACACCCCCCCCCCCCCCGAATGGCAGCTGCTGGACTTTGCTTTTGGGGAGGTCTAACAGCTTTTACCATGGAGCAGGGCTTAAAAACACACCATGACCCCCACAGCAGGGCTGCCACAGAGCTCACAGGGGTGTGTGCTTCCTGGTCCCTCTGCTCTCAGGGCCCAGGGTGCTCCCAGGATGCACCTGCATCTCCTGGGGCATCCATAGAGGTCAGCCCCGTGGTAGAGGTGGTGTCACACGTGTAGTATCCTCAAATCTTCTGCTGTGGGAACAGGGAGTGCAGCCTCTGCCATTGCAGCTGTAGATGTATAGGGTTTATAAGAGCCCAGCCAGAGCCTCAGCGCTGCCAGCTGAGACCAGGCCAACTCATCACACCTTTCCTGTCCCCAGCATCTCCCATTCCCAGCAGGAAAACATTGTCTGGATTGCTCAGAGCACTCTTGAGCTGTTGATTTATTTTAGAGATGGGGCACCAAAGCATGGGGAGGTGAAGGGAGTCACCCAAGGGCAAGAGTCCATCAGTGGCAGAGCCACCTGGCATTGCTGGAGGGACTGTCCCTGTGCCCTGTCCCCACTGGTCCACGTTAAGTGCCTGAAAATACCTCTCTGGCCCAATCTGACCACATCATTACACCTTCAGGCTTGGTCTCCTCCCACCCTGGGACAAGTGAGACATCAAGCTGTTTCAGACCCAGGCAGGAGATGTCTGGGGACAGGGGCATTGCAGCTTCAGCCAAGAGACACACGAGGCAGGAGCATCCCCACTCCATCCCCTTTGAAATCTGCTGAGCTGGAGCTTTCACTTCCACCTCTGCCAGCCAAGCCAGACAAGATGTACCCACCATGGTCTCCTCCCCACAGCAGGACAAACAGAGGAGGGTTTCCAAGGAAGGAAGCCATCCACCCCCCTTGAGATCCTATTCCAGGGCGGCAGCAGCTTTGCAGCAAGCTTGCAGAACCCACTTCAGATCAGCGACGGGGTGTTAATCAAAGCTATTTCACTACAGAGGGGCTTTCTTGAGCTGGTTTGAAAGCCATGGGGTTGGAAGGAGGCAAAGTCATGCCAGCACGTGCTGGAGAAGCTTGTGGTCACTGGTGAGTGGAACCGGTGATTACTTGTGAGGAGACCCACTTCTCTTTCTTAACCTTGTTCCTCCTTTGTAGGCACGTTAAAGCTGTGGGATAATGGTGACCTCATCCTACAGAGCACCCCAACATCAAAGCCACACGTTTTTTTCCACCCTGCAAGTCCCCATTTCGTGATGGGTTTCTCTTGGTGCCCATCATTGTGGTGTCAAGGCATCAGGACCAGGTCTCCATAATCCCATAAATCTGTTAGGTGAGGCTGAGCGTGGAGGGTGTCCACCTCACCACCCCAAGGACTGGCAGGGATTCTTTTTAGGGGGTGAAAAAATGAGATTTTTGGCTAATCCACCAGACCAGTTGATGACCTGGGATGTGCCACACAGGCAAAGCAGCAGGAGGAGGTCAAGTGTCCTGCTGTGATTTCATTAACTGGAAGTAGTGGGGGGTTATGGGATATGGCAGACTGGGACTGTGGTGTTACAGGAGGGTGCAGGCAGTGGGCACAGCTGGGGTGAGGATTCTCTGGCGTCTAATAGAAAGGTTGTGCTCTCCACAACTCACAGCTGGGTTTTTCCTGGGATTGGGAAAGGTATTTCCTCTTCTCCACCAGCTTTCCTACCCCTCCCAGCCCAGCAGCACTGGAGTTCAGGCCCTGTTTCCCTCTGGCAAAGAGATTTTTTGCTTGTTTGTCCTTTTTTGGGGGGTGTCTCTTGGTTTTTTGGTTACTGATGGGATTTTTGGTAGATGCCCACCAACACCAATGTCCTGTGTAGCCTTGGGCACATTCCTTAGCACACCCAACCCTGCAAACACCCCTTTGAGGAGTGTTTTAGGGAGAAAACCTGCAAAAATGGGTCATGAGCTGCACCAGTTCATTCCAAGCCCAGTGCCCGTGCCTCAGTTTCCCTTGTGTGGTTACAGCAGGGAGGACTGGACAACAGGAGTACTTTGGCCACGCAGCACAGTGTGATGTCCCATGGTGCAGTGCCCACCCTACCATGCCCTGCCAGGTGGTCCCCACGGTACTGTACCATGCTGTGCCACGCAGTGCCTGCGGTGCTGTGCCCACCTCACCATGCCATGCCGTGCCATGCTGTGCCCACAGTGCCATGCCATGCCACGTGGTGCCCACGGTGCTGTGCCATGCCATGCCCACAGTGCTGTGCCATGCAGTGTCTACCCTGCCCAGTTTTCTGTTCCCCTTTGCCCCGGGGTGCTTCCGGTTTGGGGGGGAGGGGGAAGGGGAAGCGTTGCTCAATGAAGCACCAGATGTGCCTGGGTGCTGGGTAGAGCAGCAGGTCCCAGCACCCTGTGGCTTCTCCTGGCACCTCAGCAGGTAAGACACCCTTCTGGTTCCCCCAGGACCCCTTTTAGCACCCAGTGTCTTGGTGAGCATGTATGGGATGGTTGAGGCTCCTGTGGGAGCTCAGGGTGGGGGCTGAGTCCCAGGAGAGGTTTGGGGTGCAGGGTCCTAGGGGCTGGGGCAGTTCACAACCCTGGGGGCACTAACTGGTGGCAGAGGTGGGTGCTGGGACTGCCAAAAGCTGAGTGATGATGGGGCGCAGTGGGGTGCCAGAGGGATTCAGTGGGGTGCAAAGGGGCTTATCTGGGTGCAGGAGGTTCAGCAGGGTGCAGGGAGCTCAGAGGGGTGCAAGTGGGTTAGGAAGGCTATGCAGCAGCAGGGAGAGCAGGAGGGGACTGCAGTACTCCCAAAGATGGCGGGGGCGAGTCTTGTGTGTCTCCCCAAAACTCTCCCCAAGCCTGGCCCCATAGCTGGTAGACCCCCCAGAGACTCAAGATGGGGCCACCACAGTGGTGTGAGCCAACAGGGGGGTCCCTGGGCTTGTGTGTGTTCCCCTCCCTGGTGCCCTCTGCCCCTGCACCAGGCCGGCGCTCCGCCATCCAAACCCCTGCCTCAGTTTCCCTTCCCAACCAGTGTGGCGACACTGGCCACCCCTTTTCCAAGCAGGGTCTGCCCTTGGGGCGTTGCAGGGAGTAGATGGCTGGGGTTGAGGACAGGTCTGCCTGCTGGGGAGGAAGCAAGGAGCTTCTGCAACCTGGGAGTTTGTAGCACCCATGGATGGCATTGAGAGGGATTTGGCTAAGTGATGTGGCTGTGGTCAGGGGTGGAGGGGCGTGGGGGGAAGTATCTTCCTGCTGCGGGACCACATCTTTTCCACTAGCCTCAGCTTCTGAGAAAAGCAGGTACCACCTTCTCCAGCTCAGAGCAGCCCAGAGGCCACATGGATGGGCTCCTCCTAGCCCACAAGTCTGAAAACCTCCAGGACCAGAGTGTCACCGTCACTGGTCCCAATTCCTGGGTGAAAGTAACCACAAAACAAACATCTGTAGGTCGGTCTGGGCTGGGTGCAGGTGGCATCTCCTGAAACTCAGGGGACCGAGCCCACTCGGGTGACTGGCCGTAGGGTTTTGGCACCCCCTGCAGAGGAGCGGGAGGCCATGCCAGCAGCTCACAGCGAGCTGGGCCGCAATTTCCTCTTTGGCACTGAGATGAGGGCGGTTTGGCCTTGTGCAAACCCTTCTGTGGGTGTGTTTGTGCCAGGGAAAGTGGAACTGCAATGGTGTGATCGTGGCCACCACGCCGTCCTGTGTTCCAGCACCCTGTGCAGTCACTTTCTCCAGCTTTGCTTTCCTGATGGACGCTGAAACCCGTCATCACGGTTTAGAATCACAGAACCCCGAACTGGCTTGGGTGGGAAGGGCCCTCAAAGATCCCCTAGTGCCCCTCCCTGCCATGGGCAGGGACAACCCCCGCCAGCCCAGGGTGCCCCAAAGCCCCATCCAACCCAGCCTTGAACCCTGCCAGGGATCCCGAGGCAACCCCAGCTTCTCCGGGCACCCGGTGCCAGGGCCTCCCTGCTCCCCAGGAAGGATTTCTGCCTCCCAGCCCCAATCCATCCCCCTCCTGCAGCTCAAGGCCATTCCCCTGGGCCTGGCCCTCCCTGCCCTGGGCACCAGCCCCTCTCCAGCTCTCCTGGAGCCCCTTGAGGGATGGGAAAGGGCTGGGAGCTCTCCCCAGAAGCAGCCTTCTCTTCTCCAGCCTGAGCCAGCCCAGCTCTCCCAGCCTGGCTCCAGAGCAGAGGGGCTCCAGCCCTCCCATCATCTCCGTGGCTCCTGGGGACTGGCTCCCACACCTCTGTGTCCTCCTTGTTCTGGGACCCCTGAGTTGGAGGCAGCACTGCCGGGGGGTCTGTGTCCCAGAGCAGAGCAGAGGGGCAGAATCCCCCTTTCCCAGCCCTGCTGGTCCCTCTGCTGGGGATGCAGCCCAGGACACAGGGGGCTTTCTGGGCTGCCAGAGCACAGTGACAGGTCACACTGTACTTCTCACCCACCAAGCCCTCGCAAGTCCTTCTCCTCAGGGCTGCTCTCCACCTCTTCACCTTCCGGCCTGCACTGACACCAGGAGTTGCCCTGCCCCAGAGGATGGGGCTATGGGTTTGCACACACTGCTTCAGGTTCATGTTGATGGGGTGGATGTGACAAAATGTGGCTGAGTCACCAACTGTCTCCTTTGTCATTCACAGGTGCTGCTGAGGGGCCACATCAGCAGAGAGGAGGTCAGTTGGAGGGGGATCACTACCATGGCCAACCTGACGGTCCCTGTGGGGACCGGGAGGAACTCATGCACCTTCCATGAGGAGTTCAAGCAGGTCCTGCTGCCCCTGGTCTACTCAGTGGTGTTCATGGTGGGGTTGCCCTTGAACGCCGTGGTCATCGCACAGATCTGGGTGAGTCGGAAGGCGCTCAGCCGCAGCATGATCTACATGCTGAACCTGGCCATGGCTGACCTGCTCTACGTCTGCTCCCTCCCACTCCTCATTTACAACTACACCCAGAAGGATTATTGGCCTTTTGGGGACTTTACCTGCAAATTCATCCGTTTCCAGTTCTATACCAACCTTCATGGCAGCATCCTCTTCCTCACCTGCATCAGTGTCCAGCGGTACCTGGGGATCTGCCACCCCTTGGCCTCGTGGCACAAGAAGAAGGGGAAGAAGCTGACGTGGCTGGTGTGTGCTGCAGTGTGGTTCATTGTCATTGCTCAGTGCCTCCCCACCTTTGTCTTCGCTTCCACTGGCACACAGAGGAACCGGACTGTCTGCTATGACCTGAGCCCACCAGATCGATCCGCTGCCTACTTCCCCTACGGCATCACCCTCACGGTCACTGGTTTCCTGCTGCCCTTCGTGGCCATCCTCGTCTGCTACTACAGCATGGCCCGGATCCTGTGCCAGAAGGACGAGATGATGGGCTTGGCAGTGCACAAGAGGAAGGACAAAGCCGTGCGCATGATTATCATCGTGGTCATCGTCTTCTCCATCAGCTTCTTCCCCTTCCACCTCACCAAGACCATCTACCTGATTGTCCGTTCCTCACCCGGCCTGCCCTGCCCAGCTCTGCAGGCGTTTGCCATCGCCTACAAGTGCACACGTCCCTTTGCCAGCATGAACAGTGTCCTTGACCCCATCCTCTTCTACTTCACCCAGCGCAAGTTCCGCGAGAGCACCCGTTACCTCCTCGACAAGATGAACTCCAAGTGGCGGCAGGACCATTGTGCTACCTATGGCTCCTAGGTGAGGACAAGGGCCACCTCGGGCTTCAACAGGACTAGGCATGGAGCAACTTTGGCTTTTAAGCTCCATGGAGCAGAGATGGCTTCGGCTGGGGACGTGCTGGAGGACAAGAGGACAGCATCTCCCAGGCTTTCAGCACTTTCGACCCATCTCCAGTCTGCAGTTGGTACTGACCCCATCACTGCACAAATCCAGTGTCCTCTCTCTGGTTTGGTTGCTCAGTTTGAGAAGCTTAGCAACATGTTTCCTTGGTAGCTAAGCCATCAATGCAATAAACACCACTGGTGGGACCATGGAGAAAATGGTGAGGCCATGGAGAACATGGTGGGACCATGGAGGACACGAGCCCTGGCTCAGGGTAAGATACTGGGGACCAATATCTCTCCCTTCTCATTTAAAGCTTCCCTGATGAGGCCATGCAAAGGCTGAGAAGGATTTATTTCAGCCCATACCTGTTTGAGGAACATGGGGCTGTGTGTTACTCCATCAGTGTCATGGATGGGATTTTTTGGGCAATACTGGGACATTCTTATCTCCCAGTCTTCAGGACGGGGTCACACCAGTAAGAAACATGGTCCCGGTGGTGCTGCAAAATGGTGGGAGAGCATCACTGGCCAGACTGGGAACTGGGAAGGAGGACATACGGGCAACTGGGATACCCATGCCAGATTTTCCACCCAAGCAATGGCCATGGGCTTGGTTAGACACAAGCCAGCAGCATTGTCACTTGCCTGGGGACTGTCAGCATCATCTGGGTCCAGCTCTCTGCTTAGCCCAGCACCCCAAATCTGGCCCACCCCAGCATCCTCAGCATCCTGCTGTCACCTCCTAACTAGGATCCAACAAAACCAGTGTTGACACACCCGGACACAAGGCCTGGAGTCAGGAAACCCAGGCCACCGAGCTAGACGGAGCCCTCGGCTATGTCATCACATGTCCCACCATTGGTTTGGCCTCTCCACAAACCCCCATGTTGGGTTGGGGCTTGAGCTTTGCTCCCCACAACCTCTGTCAGGATGCTGCTTCATCCCAGCAAGGAGGGATGTGCTTACACGGCTCAGGGTAGATGTGCTGCTAATCACTCTGTGAGTCTTCTTTAACATATGGGATGTTTAGAATAAACCTCCCCACCTTTTTCAGATGGATATGTACATATATATACATCCATTATATATACATCCAGAGAACAATACAGAGTTTATAGCCTGGCACAGGCTCCATGGCTTAGATGAATGGGATGAGGTTCAACAAGGCCAAGTGCAGAGTGCTGCACATGGGACAGAACAACCCCAAGCAGTGCTACAGGCTGGGGAGACTGGCTGGAGAGCTGTCAGGCAGAGAAGGACCTGGGGGTGTTGGGTGATTGCTGACTGAACATGAGCCAGCAGTGTGCCCAGGTGGCCAGGTAGGCCAATGGCATCCTGGCTTGTGTCAGAAATAGTGTGGCCAGTAGGTCTGGGGAGGGGATTGTGCCCCTGAACTGGGCACTGGTGAGGCTGCACCTCGAGTGCTGGGTCCAGTTCTGGGCTCCTCACCATAAGAAGGACATTGAGGTCCTGGAGCATGTCCAGAGAAGGGCAGCCAGGCTGGGGAAGGGGCTGGAGGGCAAATCCTGTGAGGAGCGGCTGAGGGAGCTGGGGGTGTTGAGCCTGGAGAAGAGGAGGCTGAGGGGAGACCTTCTCAGAACCTCCACTGACCTGCCAGGAGGGTGCAGAGAGGTGGGCGATGGTCTCTTCAGCCAGGGGACAGGAGATGGGACAAGGGGAAATGGGCTCAAGTTGCACCAGGGCAGGATCAGCTCAGATGGGAGGGAAAAGTTCTTCCCTGGAAGAGTTGTGGGGCTGTGGAACAGGCTGCCCAGGGAGGGGGCTGAGGCCCTGGTCCTGGGTGTGTTTAACAGCTGTGTAGATGAGGTACTGAGAGATCTGGTTTAGCTTAGGACAGGAATGGTTGGACTTGATGATCGTAAAGGTCTTTTCCAACCTTGTGATTCTGTGATTCTCTGGCACAGAAATTCTCTGCCCTGAGCACACTGTATGGATCTATATGGTGTATGTGTGGGGGGGTATATAGGGATAATGGTTCCACCAAATTTCCCATGGGTTGTCTGCGCGTAATTACCACTTGTAAGTTCATTTAATCAATTTGCTTCAAATCTCTGGAGATGAGCATCCTTCCTGCACACAGCCAAGTGTTCAACTTCAGCCCAACTTGCTCTAAATGATCATGTGGCATCTTCCTCTGGTACTCAACTGTCCAAGGACCTCACCAACAGCCAGGTCTGGTGATCCCAGCACTGCTCTCCTTGCTGTCATGAGGATGAGGAGGGTGCCCAGGGTGGTGATCATCTCATGGATGATGCTCAAAGATCTCAGCAACATGGTGAGCTGGAATAACGAGGGATCCTGCATGAGCTCAAGCTGCCTGGCTTTGGAGAAGTGGTCATCGTGTCCTGGTGAGGAAGAACATGTGTGGTGCCAGTGGTTTTGGGTTGGAGCACAGAAAATGGTGGAGGAGGGAGAACCAGCCCCGGGGTTTCCCTTGGTCAGGGGTCTTCTATGCTAAAATCTCCTCCAATGTATTTCTGGGGTCCTGCGACGGACGAGGAAAATGCTGGGGGGACTGCAAGAGCAATGGCTGGTGGGCCAATCCCAGCCTGGTGACCCCCACTCTTCCCAGACAAAAGGAAGGTGACAGGGCAGGAGACATCGGGCCACGCCATCCGGACCCAGGAGAGGGCGCAAAATATTCAGATTTGGAGAAATCCAGCTGGGTCTGTGGGTGCCCACCCAGCTCCACGGAGGGATGGAGGGGTCCTGCTCCATCACACCACCCCTTGCCTGGATGGCACCCGTGGGACAAGGTGGCTGGCCAAAATTTAACCACAATAAAGCTTTCAGGGAGGAAAAAGAAATAAACATTTTAAAAACCAAACACGTTCCAAAAGGCTGGTGCTTGCTGCAGGGACAATGTGGGCTCGGGAGGTGAGTTCTAGTTGACTCACATCACCCTGATGAGGTTCCCAAAGGTGTTATCACCAAATTTTGGATGTTTTCAAGGTTAGAAGGCACATGGAGCTCGCTTATTGTTGCACTGTGGATCTGACCGTGTCCTGCCCAGGTTTCAGGTCCTGTCAGCAGTTCCCCAGGCCTAGAAGACAAGGTGATGGGCACACCAAGGCACCTTAGAGATGCAATGAGTGCTCCAGAACATCTTTGCTTGCAAAGATGCTCAACACCAGCAGCCTGAAGACCAGCTGGTGATGAAACATCACTTCCCAAAATCCCATCCTATACACCAGGTGACTGCGGGGACAACATGGGGACATCATCCTTATAGCCAGGAGACACCCAGCCCTGGAGGAATCAGGGGAGGAGGGCGGAGGGAGGGAAGAGAGAGCTGGGGAAGGAATACCTGCTGGGGTGGTGCATCTCACAGCATCGCCGCAGGCGCCTTTAGGTCCCAAGAAATGCATTTACAGAGGGTGTTGGATTTTTTTTAAATCACCACCAGGTTTTTTTTCATGCCCCCAGGGACACAGATAGCGATGTCCTTTGACGTGGCCAGGACACCTCTCCAACCCCATCCACCCTGCCAAGGCTTCAGGTCACTCATCATAGAATGGGCTGGGTTGGAAGGGACTCCAAGGATCAGAGAGTTCCAACCCCTCTGCCACAAGCAGGGCCACCAACCTCCAGAAATACAAAAGGGACACATGAATCACCTCCAAACCAGCTTCATTTTTCATATCCCCAGTGAGAAATCTGTTGTCTTTGGCAGGGGGGAGGGAGAGGGGGAAGGAGGGAAAGGAGGTTATGGGATGCAAATAGCAAGCGCTGACAAGAGATGCTAAAAAACAACCAGGAAGTCTGGTGGTGGGGCGGTGCGATGCTGGAGCTCTTTACAAGTTTGGGAACAAGGTGTTCTGCCTTCCCAGTGGGTGGGGGGGAGATGAGTCGTGAGGGAGGGGTTGGAGAAACACATAGCAAAAAGGAAAGAAGCCTCGCCGGTACCCACATTTTTTTGGTGGGGCTTAATTATCCCGTTTTCCCCATAATATATAAATAAATTAATTTTAAAAGCTTCTAAGTAAATAAATAAATAGATAGGTAAATAAAGCTGGAGGGAAGGGGATGAAGGATGATAAAGTGATGAAAGATGCCTTGCCATCACCCACATTTTTTTTGGGGGGGGACGCTTAATTATCCCATTTTCCCTTAAATAAATAAATATTGAAAGAAAGAACTAAAGCTTCTAAGTAAATAAATAAATAGATAAATAAAGCTGGACGGAAAGGGATGAAGGATGGATGTTGGGGGGGGGGGGGATGCAGAGAAGGATGGAAGATGTGGGGGGAGGATGGAAGGTGCTGGGGAGGGGGTGGGGGCAGATACAGGGTGCTCCCACTTATCCCGAGAGAGGGAAGGCAACTCTGCTGCTGCTTTCCTCCCCCCACCTCACCCCCCCCCATCCTTTCCGCTTCCCCCTCCTTAAATTAAATCCAAATAATGAATTAAAGAAGAGAACACCCCCCCCCCCAAGGGAAAAATCTCCAACCATCCCCCTCTGCGGGAGGAAACTCCGCCCCCGAGGAGGAAAGTTTATTTGAATGCACCAAATAAAAAAGCAGGGGGTGAGGGAGGAGGAAAAGCCAAAAAAAAAAAAAAAAAAGAAGAGAAAAAAGAGGAGAGAGAGAGAGAAAACAAAGCGGGAGGGATGAAGCCCGCTGGCAGCCCGGAGGAGGAGCGGGGCCGGGCGGTGCCTGCGGCGGGGCCGGGGCCGGGGCGCGGCGGCGGCGGGGCCGGGGGGCGGGCGGAGGAGGCGGCGGTGGGGGTGGTGGTGGTGGCGGGGGGGGGCAGACAATGGCGGAGGGGGTCAGCGGTCGGGGGGTAGCGGCGGGTCGGTGGCTCTTGCCCGCCTCCTCCCCGCCTTCCTCCTCTTCCTCCTCCTCCTCCTCCTCCTCCTCCTTCTTCTTCTTCCCGGGTAGGAAAGTTTCAGCGTCGATCGCGGAGCAACAACCGGGCCGGGCTTTTGGCAGCCTGGCCCCATCGGTACGGCAGCTTTCGCTTCGTTTTACCGAGCCGGAGCCAACGGGCCCGGTTCATGCAGGGGCTCAGCTACCGTCCCCGGCTCCTCCACTGCCGCCGCCGCCGCCGCCGTCGTCGTCGCCGCCGGGCCCGGGGTTAAACGCGGAGCCGCCGCGTTGGCCCAGCGTCCCGGCGATGCGGAAACTCTTCGGGGAAAGCTGCCGGCAACCTACGGGGGGAACCGGGAGTGGGAACGGGAATGGGAGCGGGATAGGGAACGGGAACGCGGCCGGGAGCGGACCCGGGAGCGGAACCGGGACAGGGAGCGTTCGGGGAGCTCCCCCTCCGCCTCCACCCCGCAGCCGTGTCCCGCACCCGGCTCTCCGTTCTCCCCGCGGAGCTCCGCCGGAGCCCGGCCCGCATTCCTGGCATAACTCGGCTCGACCGCAACCACCCTCCTCCTCCCCATCACCCCGCTCCAACGGGGAGGATGAAGCAGCAGCAGCGGCAGCATCCCGTTCCCCCCGCGCTTCGTCGGGCAGCGAAGGTGAAGGGCAAACCGGTGCCCACCGTCACCGGGCTGCCCGGAAGAAGAAGGAGAGCGGTGGTTGGGAGAGCCCGGCGGATGGTGGCGATGCTGAGGCTGAAGGATGTGGGAGGATGGTCTCCCGGCATCCGTTGCCCGCCGTGGCCCGTGTCTCCAAGGTGAACATCCTGCCCTTCAGCAGCCCCGGCGGGTCGCGGAGCAGCAGTCGTTATTCCAGTACAGAGACGCTAAAGGAAGAGGAACAGTTTGGGATCTGTTGGCCCAACCAAGGGCGGACTGTCCAGGCGGGTTACGGCGTCTATCGATCACCCAGTTTTGGGACGAGCGATGGCCTGGCATGGGGACAGCCGGTGGTCCGCGTCCGGCCCAAGCTGCCACAGGGCACGGCCAAGGTGAAACCGGACTTTGGGACTGAGAGCCTGCACCAGCCTACGCTGGAAGGGGAGCGGGCCAAACACCGCAAGTCCTTGTCCAACCCTGACATTGCCACCGAGACCCTGACACTCCTCAGCTTCCTCAAATCGGACCTCTCAGAGCTGAAGGTGAAGAAGAAAGGGGTGAGGATCGGCCTTGACGCTGGCTCTGACGGCTGCTCCAGCATCACCAACCCTTCCCCAGGTAGCCATGGTGCCTCTCAGCCCCCCAACCGCTGGGCGCCAGGCGAGCGGCCGACGCTCAAGGACCTGACAGCCACTTTGCGTCGGGCCAAGTCCTTCACCTGCTCTGAAAAATCAGGGACACGACGGCTGTTCCTACAGAGCACCATGAAGCAGAGCTCCTCTGAGCTCCTCCTGGCCACCGCTGACAGCCAGGACCGGGTGGCTTTGGATGGGAGACAGCAGGGAGAGGAGGATTCTCTCCCCATGGTCATCCAGGACCAGTACATCCAAGAGGCAAGGCAGGTCTTTGAGAAGATCAGCAGGATGAGTTCCCAGCAGGACTACGGCTTCATGGCTGAGCAGAAGGACAGTGGAGGTGTGGAGGGCACTGAGGTGGTGGCACCGACAGGGACAGCAGACGTGAGCCTTCGGGGACAGGTGGAGAGCGCACAGTGTTTGAAGGAAGTGGAGTTGGAGGAGAACCTCGCTCGCAGGAAATCCGTGGAGGAGCTGTCAGGTCACGAGTCGAGCGTGACAGATGAGGGCATCGTCACGGAGCTGGAGCCCACAGGGATGCCTTTCCAAGACCTGTGTGAAGCTGTGGATGCCTGGACACTGCCCAACACTGGGCCAACAGCCAGTGACACCGAAACACCACTGCCCCCTCACCCAGCAGCCACAGCTGAAGACCTTCCAGCGGGCAAATTGGAGACACCGAGCACCCCCGGCAGCTTGCGGCGCCGCCGTAAGTTCCCCTTGGGGAGTGCCAATGGGATGGAGGGTGGCAGTGAGGGTGGCACCGAGCCCTACCGCTCCTTGAGTGACCCCATGCCTCATCGGAGGTGCTCGATGGCAGAGGAGGTGAAGAATTTCTCCGTCGACAGCAACCTCCTGGGCTCGCTGAGTGCCAAGGCAGGCATCCCCCAGCCTGCTGCCATCGCAGGCAGTGCCGGCAGCGCAGGCAGCGACCTGTCACTCGGCAGCGACGGGCCGCGGGACTACAGTAGCCTCATCCAAACCATCGTCAGCCAGCCTGGCGCCATGGCTAAACTCATTGATGAGAAGGGCAACGGCAAGACCATCAAGAAGAAGTCCTTGAGTGACCCCAGCCGCCGCGGTGAGCTGCCGGCTGGCGCCTTCGAAGGTCCCGGTGAGGCCATCAGTGAGCTGGAGGCCAGCATCCCTCCATCCAGCAGTGAGCCCATCCTCTCGGCACAACCAGCAGCACCGGGCGCCAGCCGCGGCTACGGCTTTGACCCCAAGTTGGCAGATGTGTTGTCCCCTCGCATCGCCCGGCGCAGCTCCAAGAAGCGCTCCAACCGCACGGCTCACCAGGAAAACCAACCGCCACCGGCACCTGCTGTCCTCACCAAGAGCCGGCCGCCCACCAAGCACGTCCGTCACACCAGTGAGCCCGCCACCTTTGTCCCCATCACCGTCCCCGAGCCGCTCGTCCCCTCCGGCCACCACAGCCACCTCCCTGCACCGGCTGCCGGCCGTTCACCTGGCAAATCCTTCCCGACCCTTCAGCCTCCTTCACTGGAGGATGTCACCAAACGGTACATGCTGGCACTCAACTCAGGTGACGCGTCCCCCGGTCCTGGGGATGGACCCTGCTCTCCGCCCACTGCGCCACCACCCAGGCTGCCCCGATGCCCACGGCCACCTGATGAACACAGCCCCAGGACCAAGCCACAGGTGGTAAGTGCTCATCCATCCTAAAAACACTTTCGTTTCGTGGGGTACGTGACCCCTCCTCCAAAGTGTTGGTGGCTTTGGAGGTCCCTCGTGTGTCCTTTGTTGGGGACATGCGCGGATGTGCTGCCAAGAGCCTTCTCAGCCCTTTCCTGGTGGTCCCAAGGGGATGAGCTCTTGTTTGTAGGAGCAACATCCCTAATAAAAAGGTGATTTTTTGGGGGGGTGGGAAGAAGCTGTTTTCAGGTTAAATAGCTTGACATTTTGGTGGAAGGAGGTTTTTATAGCTATAAATTTTATATGCTATATTTATATATAGCATCTCCTGGGAATGCTATATAAGGTCTGGGGAAATGGGTGTGCTCTTGGCCAGCCTTGAGATGCTGACCCCCAAAATTGCCTTTTCATTGGTTGGGAAGGGCTTAAAAAAGCCCTTTTGCTTTGGGATTCCCCACGTCATACCCTTTATTGAGCAAATCAGCATCTTCTCTCCCTCCACCCCCAAAAAAAAATCACCATCTTTCTACCTGGGACCATGGGCTTTGCTGTGCCAGCAGCATTGGATAAAGAGGGGAAGAATATTCTGGTGTAAGCACTGAGTGTTTTATGGATCGGTGAAGTTTTCTCTTCTCCATGGAAGAATTAGTGCTGCTTAGGGGATGGAAAAGGTGGTTTGTTCACCCCGAAAGCGCGGCTACCGCGCTTTCGGGGTGAGCAAACCACCTTTTGCATCCTGAGGTCTTTCCTGAGGGTAGGTTTTTCCAGCATTGCAGGCCCTTCAGCTGTTGTTTGAAGGTGGGTTTGGGTTCCCATCGCTCCGGGTGTTTGTGCCGGGAAGCTCTTGGAAGCACCACCTCCTCCTGCAGCACAGCAAGCGCCGGCACCCACGGGGCTTTTAATAGCTCTGGGCAAAGCCCAGAAATACCCATTTCTGCAGGGGATGAGCCAAGAGCTCGCGGGAACAGGGCTGGCAGGGCTCTCTTGCCCTGCTTTGATGCCGATTTAAGAGGACGGGCTGGACGGTTCCCTTCCAACAGCCGCTGGCAGCCAAGCGTGAAGTCCCCGAGGCTGAGCCCAGCACTGTAACCCTTGCTGGCCAGGGCAGAGCTGTGTGGAATGGGCCTTTTTTCATTGCATGCTCCAGAATATTCTTTTGGGGACAGGCACCCCTGGAGCATCTTCCCCCCAAGATATTCTCCTGTGGTCCAGCATCCCCACAGTGTTCTTCCCTGAAGATAACAGTATCTTGGGGTCCAGCATCCCCACAGTGTTACTCCCTGAAGATGGTATCTTGGGGGTGCAGCATCCCCACAGTGTTATTCCCAGAAGATAGGATCTTGGGGTTCAGCATCCCTGCAGCATTATTCCCCACCAAGATGTTCTCCTGGGATCTGGAATCACTGTGGCATCCTCCCCTCAAAATATTTTCCTGAGATCCAGCATCCTTGCAGCATCTTTTCCCCAAGGCGTTCTCTTGGGGTTGGGTATCTCTACAGTATCATCCCACCTAAGATACTCTCCTGGGGGGCTCTGCCCCCCCATACAGCTTCTTCTCCATCAGGTTGTCTCTTTTGCTGAACAACAACCATCGGTGGCCAAGAATGAGGAGCTCCTTGCTCTTGCATAAAACATCCTTAGAAGTAATTTTGGGTGAGTTTTGCAGCATTTTTGCCTTGGGTACCAGTTAGAGGAAGACCCTCGTCCTCTCCAGTCTCAGGGTGGGAAGTGCTATCAGAGCATCAAGCTTTGTAATTAAGCAGGGTGACAAAGAACCTCCCAGGGCCACAACTGGCAGCACCCTGAGGACATCAGCAGGCCCCCAAGGCCAGGCAGCACACCTGGTGGCATTTATTTAGGAAGAAATCCCTTACTGAATTATTAATGGGGCAGGTTTGTATCACACGTGGTTTATGTTAATAATTCATAAAGAGATGTTTCTTATTCAGGCAGCTCCCGGCTGTGCCCCAGGGACAGCGTCCATCCCGAGATGGTCCCAGTATCAGGGATGCTCTGGTGACCCCACACCCCAGTATTACCCCCAACCCTGATCACTTTGGGAACATTTCAGATGGATTATTTTATTATTATTTTCTTTTAACCGGTTCCAGCACTGGGTGTTGGCAACTTGGAGCCCAGTTTGGCTGAGCATCACCTCAGGGACATATCACAGAACCGTAGGGGTTGGAAGGGACCTCCAGAGCCCATCGGGTCCAACCCCCCTGCCAAAGCACCTCCCTAGGACAGGTCATACAGGTCGGCGTCCAGACGGGGCTGGAATATCTCCAGAGAAGGAGACTCCACACCCCCCTGGGCAGCCTGTCCCAGGGCTCCCTCACCCTCACTGGGAAGAAGCTCTTCCCCAGCTTGGTGTGGAACTCCCTGTGCTCCAACTTGAGGCCATCGCCCCTTGTCCTGTCCCCACAGACACTGAGAAGAGGCTGGCCATGTCCCCCTGTGTCCCACCCTTCAGATACTGATAACCATTGATCAGATCCCCTCTCAGGCTGCTTCTCTCCAGGCTGAACAGCCCCAGCTCACTCAGCCTTTCTTCATAGGGGAGATGCTTCAGGCCTTTCATCATCCCTGTGTCCCTCCTCTGGACTCTCTCCAGGAGATCCCTGTCCCTTTTATCCCAGGGAGCCCAGAACTGGACACAAGTTTCCAGGTGGGGCCTGACCAGGGCAAGGCAGAGGAGGAGAATCACCTCCTTTGACCTGCAGGCCGTGCTCCTCTTGATGCCCCCCAGGATCCCATTGGCTCTCTTAGCCACCAGGGCACACTGCTGGCTCATGGCCAACCTGTCATCCACCAGGACCCCCCAGGCCCTTCTCCTTGGGGATGCTGCTCCTCGCTGCTCCTCACCTTGCTTGAACCCACTGGCATCTGGGAAGAGGGTGCAAATTTTCCCTTTTAAGGACAACTCCCCAGCTGTATCTTCCAATCTCCCTCCTGCCTTCAAATTTCTTTGTGCTGCAGCCATAAAATAACTGAAACCAGGATATTTTCTTTCTATTTTTTAGGTGATTTTATATGTATATATATATATTTGTTTATATATATAGCAGAGCTGGGATGTTTTCTTTCAGATGGCACCAGCCAGGGCTGGACTGGGGGGTGGGATTAGAAGGTGGATGGGGACCAAGCCCTGCAAGGGAGTTGGTTTAATTATAGGTGAAAGCATCAAGTACCGGATGTAACTTGGCACCGGGACGGCTGGCTGGGAGTGGAGATTTACGTGTTCCCTGACCCACAGCAAAGAAACAAGCTTTTTTTTGTTATATATTTAATATTCCTAGCCTCCCCCCCCCACCTTTCCCCTTCTTCTTTCTAACTCAATGGAGAGGGCTGGAGTCATGTGGTCGGTTGGCTGCTTGGGGAAGTGGTCGTCACTGCTTGAGGGTTTTGGGGACATTGAGCATCTGTCACCATGGCATGGTGATGGTCTGGTCATCCTGGTGTCCGTCTCCAGTGAACGATGCTAGGAAGGGATTTGTAAAAGGGTCTGTGGGGCAATGTTACCTCAAAATATTATCTCCCAAGGTTTATCTTGTTCCCTCAAGTTATTCTTTCGGGGTTGTGTCTCCCTGTGACATCCTTCCCCCAAGACATTCTCCTGGTGCCCAACGACCCTGCAGCATTGTTCCCCCATGATACTATTTTGGGGTCCAGAATCCCTGCAGCGTCATTCCCCAAGATTTTCTTTTGGAGTCCAGCATCCCTTCAGCATCCTTCCCTCAATATATTATTTTGGGGTCCAGCATCCCTGCAGCATCCTTCCCCCAGGATACTCTTTTGGGGTCCAGCATTCTTGCAGCATCCTTCCCCCAAGATTTTCTTTTAGGGTCCACCATCCCTTCAGCATCATTCCCCCAAGGTATTTTCTCAGCCCCTACATTTTGGGGGTGGCTTTGGCAGAGGTGAGCACCACCGTGCTGGCTGTTTGCTGGATTCGGCCGCCCAGCATGTCCTGTCTCAGAGAGGTAACGTGCTGTTCTCCCTCAGCAGCAGGACTGTTTGTCCTGGGTGCTTTCCAGCGATCCTCCATGGGGCTGGAGCTGGCCAAGCTGTCCTGGGTGCAGAAGAGCTGCTGATACTGGGCATGAAGCTTTTAATTCCCCAGGAACCATTAGAAACACATCCTGCTCCGGTGCATAGTGTGGGGACTGCAGGAAGAAGAGATAATTTCAATAAATCAAGAAAAAAAAAAACCAAAACCTCGAGACAGAGAAGTTTTTCTGCCTCCAGCATCTCATGAGCTTCTGGCATGGGCAACACATGCGTGCACAGCCATGCACACACTTGTGCAACAGCCCAGTGCTGTGCAAGGATGCATTTGGGGTGCATTTGAGGTGCCCTGGTCGCTGCCTTCCCCATCTGTGGCTCCCCAGGAAGGATGGCTGTACCCCTAAAAAAAAGTCATCAGGGTTGGAGGGGAATCCCTGGAGGGAAGCATCAGGGTCACGTTCCCAGGGACACTTGCGTAAACCTCCCTCCACCCCATCCCTCTGGAGCATTGTCCCTCCAAGCTCCTCCTCCAGAAGTTCATCCTCACTTTGGGGTCAGCTGAAGGGCCACATCCGTGCACCATCCATATATATATTCCATGGCTAAAGTTTGGCATCTTCAGACCTATTTATCCCTCAGTTCCCTATCTGTAAATCTCCACAGAAAGCAGGTTTTTGGGTCATAGCTCGGAGTTTTTCTCATGTTTTGGTGTTACTGGAGGTCTCTTGAACCATTGTGGAGGGAGGATGGGAATGGGTTAATGTTGGCTTTCCTCTCCCGGTGCCTGCACCAATGCTTTGCCTGGGTTTTGGCTCCTCCCCAGCTCCGCCGTGCTCAGTGAACTGCCAGGGTGTGGGGAAACTGAGGCACGCAGGCAGCCTGCACTGATGGTTTGCCTGGGTTTTGGCTCCTCTCCAGCTCTGTTGTGCTCAGCAAACTGCCAGGGTGGAGAGAAACTGAGGCACGCAGGCAGCCCTTGCTGCCCTTTGGAGGTGGGAAGGAGTGAGGAGCAGTTAGTTGGTATCCAGGGTGGGGGAGCTCCACGGGTGATGCTTCCAATCAATGGCATGGACTGACACCAGGGCTGCCATCACAGGGGCAAGCAACATGGCTTTAGCAGGGAGGAACCAGCCTAAATCCCCTTAATTCTGCCCATCTTTGCCCCTTCCTCGGGGACAAAGACCTTGGGGTCTTGGCTACCCTTGGGTGCTGCAGATGTCTGCTGTCACCACGTCTGGTGTCACCTAGAGCCACCCCTCTTGGTCCGTGTCCCTGCTGCCTGCCCTGTACATGGCACAGCCCTGTTGCTTCCCTGAGGTTTGCAGGGGAAGCGCCTCATTTGAATTAAAGGCCTCTCATTAATTAGGCAGTAAACCCCACCAGAGGGGTTGGACCAGCTGGGATAGACATTATTGAGCCCAAACAACCCAGGGGAACACCCCATGTGTGAAGGGTGCCCTGTGCTGGTGGCTGTGGGGCAGGATCTGGCCCTGGAGCGAGAGGGTTAGCGTTGGGCTGAGCTCGGTGCTGGGGGCTGGCCTTGGCTGGAGGCCGCCTGGCCCAAAGGTCAGGCTCTTGGCAGGAGGCCGAGCCTGCAGTGAGGGTGGGAGGCTGAGCCAGGCCCGGCCTGAGCTCCACTTCCAGCCCATGGAGAGACCCGTGAGCCTGTGCTGATGCTGGGAAGCACGTGTGGAGGTGTATGGAGAGGTCCTTGGAGCAGGGGGGGTGTATGTGTAGGAGGTTCCTGTTTGCAGAAGTACACGTACAGGGGTGCACAGGGAGGTCCTTGGTGCTGGGGTGCCCATGCAAGGGTGCACAGGAAGGACACTGATACTGGGATGTCCATGCAGGAGAACATGGAGATATCCCTGGTGCTGGGGTGTCCATGCAGGGTGGTAAGGGAAGGTCCCTGGTGCTGGGGTGTCCATGCAGGGGTGCATGGAGACATCCCTGGTGCTGGGGTGTCCATGCTGGGGTGCACAAGGAGGACATTTACTCTGGGGTGTCCGTGCAGGGGGGCATGGAGACATCCCTGGTGCTGGGGTGTCCATGCAGGGTGGTAAGGGAAGTCCCTGGCTGCAGGGTGCGTGTGCATCCCTGCACAGGGTGGTCTGCAGTACTGGGGTGCACAGGACGTCCTCGGTGCAGGGGTGCCTGTGCAGGGGTGCATAGAAAGGTACCTGGTGCTGGGGTTCACATGCAGGAGGGGTGCACAGAGGGGTGAGGGGTGCAAGGGCACACAGAGAGGCCCCTGCTGCAGGAGCACCCATGCAGGGCTGCACCTTGGCTCAGGGGTGTGCGTGTAGGAGGTCCCTGGTTGCGGGGTGTGCGTGCAAGGGGTGCATTGCTTGAGCTGGGGTGCCCATGGGGGAGTCGAGGTCCCTTAAGCCGGGGCACATGTGCAATTGCATGGGGAGGTCCTGGTGCTGCCGTGCACGTGCAGGAGCACCCAGGGGTGCATAAGGAGCTCGGCTGGGCCAGTTTGCACCCGCAGAGGTGCCTGGGGAGATCCCAGGTGCTGAGGTGCACGTGCAGGGCTAAATCCAGGGTGCTCCATGTGCAGGGGTGCATAGGTATGGTGGGGCTTTTCCATGTGGAACCACACACCTCCAGAGCTTCCACGGAAAGGTTCCACCAGCCTTGAGCTCGGATCTGCTCGTGGAGGGGAGGTGGTGGGTTGGCATCTCTGAGACATGTGGTTGTTGGTACCTTCCTGCCAAACTCAGCTGTGGGATGGCGTCTCTGAGCTTCCCGGGTCTTGTTGCTGTTGGTGTTTGTCCATCCTTGCAAGGGTTATGGGATGTAGAGCCGTTCCCAGGGATATTTGGGAAGCAGGACGTTTCCTGCGGATGCTGGTCCCTGTGTGATGGGAGGGACCAGAGAGGGGATGTTCTGAGGTCTCCGCTTGCTGTGACTTTGTTGCTAAGCTCCATTCACCCATCCAGTGCAGGCAGGTCCTGATGGGGTGGTTCCCACAGCTTCAGCGCTGCAGCAGGGCCTAGTTTCTTCAGCTTCTCCCAGGGCTTTCCCCTCAAAACCAGGGAAAGATACTCCCTCCCTTCCTCCCTTCCTCCCTTCCTCCCTCCCTTCCTCCCTCCCTTCCTTCCTTCCTTCCTTCCTTCCTTCCTTCCTTCCTTCCTTCCTTCCTTCCTTCCTTCCTTCCTTCCTTCCTTCCTTCCTTCCTTCCTTCCTTCCTTCCTTCCTTCCTTCCTTCCTTCCTTCCTTCCTTCCTTCCTTCCTTCCTTCCTTCCTTCCTTCCTTCCTTCCTTCCTTCCTTCCTTCCTTCCTTCCTTCCTTCCTTCCTTCCTTCCTTCTCTAGCCACCCTTCCCATCCATCCATCTATCCCCATCCATGTATAGATCTCTATCTACCCATCTCTGACCACCCATCCATCTATATCTATCCACCTATCTCTCTCTCCACCCATCCATCTCCATCCATCCACCCATCTCCACCCAACCAGCCAGCCATTTACCCATCTTCACTCATCCATCTCCTCCCATCTCCAGCCACCTCCATCCACCCATACAGTGATCCCCCTGCACCAATCCCCAGCACCCATCCAAAACTACAGGCCCCACTATCCATACAGGCATGATTTTCAGAGCAGACATGGTCCACCTTCCAGGACATCTCCTCTTGAAGGCATCAAGCCCAGCTTGCACAGACAAAACCCACTAAACCAAATACATTGCCATTTCCACCATGGGTGTTTCCAGGCCAGGATGTGTCCAAAGAAGAAAAAAATCAGCCACTTCCACCCCCCTTTCCCTCAACGTGGCTCTTTTTAAAGCTCTGATGGTTGGTCCCGGTGGGGCTGTTTCTTCGGGCTCCCTCGGTTTCCATGGAGAGGATGGGTGAGGAATTTCAAAGGGAATGGCTCCAGTAAATGAACTCTTCTCTAAAAATAGCATGTTTGCTTTTGGGTCTTTGGGAACTGTGGCCTGACCAATAGGAGGGAGGAGGAAAATCAGCATCTGGGTAAAAATATTCCAGCTTTTCAGACAAACTCCCATTGGAGCTATCTGACTTCCAGGGGATGAGGTGCTGGTCCCAGTCTGCCCAGCTCCTGCACTGGTACCAGTTGTTTTGTGACCACTACCATTCCTGGTTGCAGAAGGGGGTTGTCCCCAAGCTGCGTGCCCCCTCTCCCACCCGTGCCTTATATGAATTATTTTATGGTGAATTCCTTTAATTTGAGGGATGGAGGAGTTGGTGGCAGGAACATGCTGGGCTTGTGTGATTCCCATGTTCTGCAATGTCCCAGAGCCCCTGGACACATCCTTTTTTGGGAACCAGGGGATGGCCACCCACCACTGCCTTCCACCCTACCAGTGACATCCAAGAAACCACTAAACCCCACTAGGACATGGCTGTACTGGAGAAAGGACATCTGTGGTGGTGTCCACCACCAGGTTTCCTCTGGAGAAGGACATCTGACATGGATGGGGACAGCCACCATCAGGTCCCCTCCAGAGGAACTACCCTTCTGACACAAGGATCACCGCTACTACATCTGCTCTGGAGGAGTCACTGTGACAACATGGGGACAGCCACCACCAGGATGGCTACGACCAGGTCCCCTCCAGAGGAGTGACCATTGTGGACTTGATGGTCTCTGGAGGTCCCTTCCAACCCCTACAGTTCTGTGAGTCTGGGCTCGGGCAATGGCTACACCAGGTCCACTCTGGAAGGCTGCACCATCCCAATGGGGAACAGCCACCGTTAGGTCCCCTCTGAAAACCCCACCATCCTGATACAGGCATCACCACTGCCAGGTCCCCCTCCGGAGAGGAGCCACCATCCTAATGTGGGGACATCAGCATCCACACATGATTCCTGAGGCTGGAGAAGGTTTCCTTGGCGGTACTGTGGAGTTGCTATTTGTGACCACCCGTTCCTGAGCCCTACAGTCCTCTCCAAAAAAAACAAGAAGGGAGTTGTTTGCATGGGAAGATTGGCATCTCCAAGCCCGGGATATGGTTTCCTGCTTTTTTTAGCTGGAGTAGCAGCAGACTCCTCGGCCTGCCCTGATTTGGCATCCTTCTTCTTGGGTTTTTTTTTCTTTGGAAGGGTTTCATCCTGACCCCTCAGCAGAAACGCCGTCAATAGCAGTAGGGGATCACTTTTGGTCCTTATTTTCTTGGTTTTTGGTTGCCCAAAACCCTGGTGAGATGGGATGTAGATGGCTCGGAGCCTCAGTAAGCAGAGAGGGGACTCGTCCCTTGGTCATCCGAACACAGAGCAGGTCAGTAGATGCTGAAACATCCTTTTTTCCTCAACCCCCACCCTCCCCTGGGGTGCTGCTGTGACAATGACATGGCAGGGAAGGCGTCACCTCTCGCCTCGCCGTGATGTGACATGAAATATGGGCTTTCTTGCCCCCCCCCAACCTCCCCCCTCCCCCCCCCGCTGGCTTGCTGCCATCCCAGTTGCAGCCGTGCTGGGCGAGGAGACCTGATGAGTGAGGGGTGCTGCAGGGCTGGGTGTCTGTGGGGCACAGGTGATGCTGGGGGTGGAGGCCAGTGTGGGCACAAAGGGGGTCGGTCTTCTCCTGGTGGTTGCACCCAGATGGTTGCTGAGGGCAAGGATCCAGGCAGAGGGGGGAGCATGAGAAGGGCTGGGGCAGGGGCACACCACAGGCTGTTTGGGGTTCCTGGCTACTGTATGTCCATCATCTCAGGGGGGCCCATGGACTCCTGGTATCTATTGGCTCCTGGGTGTCTATCAGCCCCTGGGTACTTGTGGATTTCTGGGTGCTCATGGACTCCTGGTACCTGCTGGATCCTGCGAACCAATCAACTCCTGCATCCCCCAGTCACTCTGGATGCCTGTGGACTTCTGGGTGCCCATGGACTCCTGGGTACCTATTGGCTCCTGGGCACCCATCAGCCCCTGGGTGACCATCAGCCTCTGGGTGCCTGTGGGCTTCTGGGGGCCTATGGACTCCTGGGTACCTGTTGACTTCTGGGTTCCCATCAGCTGTGAGTGTCTCTCAGCTCCCAGTTGCACATGGATTCATGGGTGTCCATGGACATCTTGGTACCTCTAGATGCTGGCCATTCATCAGTTCTTGGGTGCCCATGGACTCTGGATGCCTACAAGCTCATGGATGTCTCTTGTCTGCTGGGTGTCCATCAGTTTGTGTTTGTTGATCCACGGGTCCTTGTGGACTCCTGGTACCTATTGAATCCTGGGCATCTGTCAGCTCCTGGGTGCCCTTGGGGTGCCTATTGGCTTCTGGGTGCCTATGGAGTCCTGGATGCCTTTTGGCTCATGGGAACCCATTGGCTCCTGGTGCCCAGTGGCTCCTGGATACCCACCAGCTCCTTATGCCCCATGGTTGTTGTGTACCAGTCAGTTCCTTGGTGCACTTTGGCTCTCAGGTGCCCATTGGTTCCTGGTGCCCTTCAGATCCTGATGTCCAGTGGCTCCTTGGCTCCTGGTGCCCATCATCTCCTAAGCCCATCAGCTTCTGGGTGCTCTTTGGCTTTCAGGTGCCCATTGGCTCCTGGGTGCCCATCAGCTCCTGATGCCCATCATCTCCTGGGTGCCACTTTGGCTCCCCCAAGTTTGCTCACCCCTTCCTTTGCCTGAATCCATGCCCTGTGCTCCCAGGTACCCAGGGTACCTCCTACCCCAACGTGTGCAGGGCTGGCATTGAATGGCGATTCCAAGGGGTGCCACCTTTGGGTACCAAGGGGTGCCACCTTTGGGTACCCTTCTCCTCCCTGGCTTCCTTCTCCCCTTGCTTTTAAGGTGCTGTGGGAATCGGAGGATGCTGATGGGGGACCGAGGGATGCTGGGGGCATGGGTGGGGGTGGCCTTACCCCTTCCCTGGTGGGTGCAGGGCCCAGCTTGCCAGGAGACAGCAGAGAAGGAGGAGGGGAGGGGGAGTAAAGCGCAGCTGACCTCAGCATCTGGAAAGCTGCGCTCTTGGGCCGCGGCCTGCGTGCCGAAAACCGGAGGCCAAAAAAACCCTTCCATATTTGGTGAAAGCTGCTCTAGGGCTCAGGGAAGGCTGAGGGGCCAGCAAGCCCCCCGCTGCACCCAGGACCACAGTGACACAAGTTTTGCAAGGGCTCTGCAAATGCACCAGGGGGAGGAGAGATGGGAATGGGGGGGGGTGTGTAAATTGGGGTGAGCATCACGGGGCAGGGGCGGGGGGGAAGGAAGCATGGAAGGGTCACCCATGGGGTGCTGTAAGCTCCCAGGAGGGAAGATGCCTTGAGATGTGGCAGCATTACTCTGAGCCTTGTATTTTTGGGGTGGGGGGAAAGAGGGAACCCCTCAAACCCCAGTGCAAACCCCAATTTCAAGTTGAAATCCCTGGGGAAAAACAGATTTAGAGGATGAATTGCGGCTGCTTCAGGAAATGAGCCTCTCTCCTTCTCCCCGCTCTCCATCCCAGCAGCATCACTCTGGGTGCTGCCACTCACTGGAATGGCACTGGGATGCCCAGCATCCTTCCACCCTGCCCTGAAATAGTTGCTCCAAGTTGCTCCTTATTTTTTAGTCCCAGAATTACAGCCAGGTCGTGTCCTCCCAGGATGAATCACCGCAGCCGAGAAGTCGAAGAAAGGGAAAACAGCTGAATTATCAGCTCATCTATTTGGGGCTGAAGCCATCATCCTTCATCCTCCTCCTCTTCCTCCCTGTCCCAGAGGCGGTTGTAATGCTGGGTTTCTCCATGGGAGCATCCCTGAAGAAATCAAGGCTCCTCTATGAGCTGGGAGCCTGGGAAAAACCACGACCAAGGGAAAAGCAAACATCTCCAGCCCCAGGGCTGTGAATAAACACAGGAGTATTATTAGTAACCGAAGAGGAGCTGAATCAGAGCTGCTGATTTATGCTCTTATTTCCTTTCAAGAAGTTACACTTTGGAAAGTGGCTCGGACTTTTCTTACCCGTGGGAGAACAGCAAGAGGCTGGGTGGGAGGGGATGCAGCCCTGGATGTAATGCTGGATGGCGTCAGCCTGGCTCAGGCATGGCCTCTCTTCTGGGGAGCGGGTTCTTGTGTGCCCCTTGGATGTGTTAGGTGGCTTCTCCAGGACATGGGATCTGGTGGTCCTAGGGATGGAGGTGATTGGTACTCAGGGATGAAGGTGACTGGTACCCAGGGATGGAGGTGATTGGTACTCAGGGATGGGATAAAGTGCCTTGGGAAGGAGGTGACTGGTACCAGGGATGGAGGTGACTAGTACCAGGGATGGAGGTGAGTGGTACCCAGGGCTGGAGGTGCCTGGTACCCAGGGATAGAGGTGGCTGGTACCCAGGGCTGGAGGTAACTGGTTCCAGAGGTGATGACTGGTGTTCATGAAAATCATTGACTCATGCTCAAGGATGGCACCTCCTGCTTAAAACCATCCCAAGAGGTCAAGTGATGTACCAAAAGGCAAAGTTTTTATTTCCAAGTGATTTTCCTGTGGGAAACCAAGAGATTGAGGAAATCCAGGATTGGATGAAGTAGCATCATCCTGGTTTGGATGATAGTTCCAGCCAGGGCCTTTTCTGCCCATGTGAGCAAGTTTTACGTGTTGGGGTGATGCTGTTGGCTGCAGAGGTGTTTGCTCATTACATTGGGATGGATGGAAGTGGGACCAGTTTTGTTTCTGAGCCTCTTTTCCCAGGGTTTTGGTAGAAATAAAGCCAAGGGTAGGTTAAAATTGTTAAGGTTGGGAGTTCTACACACACTGTGGGGTCCCTGGGGCAGGGGACTATCCCCATGGGTTGGTAGTTCCCACTATGCCCCAGCTCCCTCTAGTGGGATCTGATCTTGGGAAGGAGCATCCCGGGAGAGAAAAGGTGCAGAAATCCCAGTTATCGCCCCTCCTCTCCCCCCCCCCCCCCCCCCCCCCCCCCAGTTTCTTCCATACTGGGTCTCAAGGAGGTGCTGAAATTCAGGTTCCTCCTAGCACAACCCTGGAGAAAGCTGCTACGAGACCCTGGAGAATCCCCTCCCTCAGCAGAGCAGAGCACTGGGAGCCAGCAGCGGGAAACAAGTCGTAACTGGGGAAAAAACAACTTGTATTTATTTATTCTGAAAATTTTGGCACATTTTGGAAGGGGTGGGGACAATCTGGCTCAAAGCTGTGCTAGCTCCTCCTCCTTTGGATGCTGTGGGAAGGATGAGCTGGGAAGGCCCTGCGCAGTAAATCCAGCTCTCCAAATGGGCTGAAATGCTCCATATTTTTCCTAAAGCTGTTTTTTTTGATGAGGTCTCAGGGTAAAAATCCCCACTGTAGCTCACCCATGCTATGGCTGAGCCCTGACACAACTCATTACACAACTGACCTCAGAAAATCACTGCATCTTGAGGCTCTGGGAAGGGAATTTTGGGGTGAAATGGCATCTCTGAGGATACAGATATCCCCCCCCCCCCCTTCCCTCCTCCCATGGGATGTAATTTTAGCATCCCAACTGGGTGGTGACAGCACGTGTGACACCCTTCTGTGCATCCCTGGCTCCAGTGACCCAGTTCCCACCGGCGGCAGGATTTTGGAAGGGGAGAGTCCTCCAAGTGGCTGCAAGTAGCAACATTGCATGCACTGATGTGTGCATGGTCTCAGCCTGGACTTAAGAAGAAGAGATTACCATGAGGGCTGGGCTTCCTCATGGATGTAAATCCCTGCTCTCCTTTTCACCTAACCCCCCCATTTTTTCCTCTAAAAAAGTGAAGTTTTTGGGACTTCCCTCCATCAATGCCTCCTTGTTTGCAAGGGTTGGAGGCAGGACATGATTTGCCAGGTCCTTTCTTTAATATTTTCAGATATTTTAAAATCCCTGGGGATGCTCAAGCTCATCCTGCATCACTGCATCCAGTCAGGAAAAAGCCAAGTGATGGATTTGCACCCAAAGGCTTATTTAAAAATAAAATAGAGCAGCCTAGGAAAGGACCTCTCCTTCTTCACGAGGCCAACCAGGGTTGGGTTGTAAGTCCAATGCAAAAGGGAAAAACTGGAGTGGGGGGGGAAAATCCTCTCTCTGAGCTGCTCCTCCCCCGCCCCCCCGCCCTAATCCTGGATTTGGGATGGTGCTGAATCCCTCCTTCCAGATCCACTCCATCTTTGGAGTTTTGGGGAGCATCCTCACAACATTGGCACAAGCTTTTAGGATGGGAAATGAACCCCTAGGGATTGAAAAGCTTTTCCCTGGGATGGTTTGGGGATGGGGTTTTTCTTTTCGGGGGGGGGGGGGGGAGGAAATACCCAGATTTCCCGCCCTCCCCACCCCCCCAAAAAAAAAACAACAACCCAACATAAAAAAAGATAGTCCAAAAGGAAATCTAAAGGTGTTTACAAAGAGCCACGCTGCTAAAAATAACCAGCTCATATTTTAGACGGGTCCTAAAAATAGGCAGCGCTGTTGGAGTGGCCAAACACTCCCAGGAATTTCCTGTGGGCTGCGGGCCGCTCACAGGGGGGTCCGGGCTCAGCGGCGGCCGGTGGAGACGGCTGGCATCGCTGTGGCTTGTTTCTTTCCTGGGTGACAGGGAGATAACCTCTGTTGGGCCCCTCCATGCACAGCCTGCTCCTTCCTTGATGCGGGCGGCAATGGGTTTAACCCTTTTCCATCCATCCTTCCTCCCTGATTTCCATCCCAAGAGGGTGGATGAGCTTGAGCCTAAGCTCAGCCTTGAGAGTAGACACCGGAGAATCTATGGTTAAACGGAGGGAGTGACTCAAGGGAGGCGTTTGGGGGAGCGGGGGTGTGGGAAGGATGCTCTGGAGATGATGGAGAGATCCCCCCCCCCCCCCCCCTCCCTGCTCGCCTCCCCCAGGGACAAGCCATCCCTGTGGGAAGGCTGGAGGGCGTTGCTGCAGGCGGAGCAGCCGGGTCATCGTCACAGCGTGGAGGTCACAACCACGTCGGTCGCGACGTCATGGCGTTATGGGCTGGCTGGGGCTGCAATTTAAATGAGGCAGGGATTGAGTGAGGAATGGGATTGCAACCTGAATGGATCAGGGATGGCAGTGCAGGCAGAGCCTGTTTTGCGGCCCGGATGGGGCTGGGGTTGTGATGGGAATGGGTTTGGAATCGCAACCCCCATGGGTCGTGGGCTGCAGCGAGTCTGGGACTGCAACCCCGATGGACCCAGGGATGCAAACCCAGCTGTTTTGAGCTTGCAACCCTGGTTCTGGGGTTAAAGCCCAAATGGACACAGAACTGCAACCCTGGATTGCAAACAGAGGGATTTGGGGTTGCAAACAGATTTGGGGTTGCAACCAGGTCAGTGCAGGATTGCAGCGCAGGGAGACGCGCTGCTGCAGCCCAGATGGGTCTGGGGTTGCAATGGAGATGAGCTGGGGGTTGCAAACCTGATGGTTCTGGGGTCACAACATGAATGGGTTTGGGTTCGCAACCCAGGTGGGTGTGGAACTGGGACCCAAATGAACCCAGGACTGCAGCCCAGGTAGAGTGAAGACTGCAAACCAAGGGGGTTGCAACCCAGAACAAGCCCAGCATCTCAACCCAGTCATGCTCAGGATCCCAGCCCAGATGAGCCTGTAATTGCAACCCAAATGGTCCCAAATTTGCAATCCTGATGGGGCTGGGATTGCAACAGGAGTGGCACTGGGATAGCCATGCAGATGTGCCCAGGGTTGAAACAGAGTCAGGTCTGGGGATTACAACACTGATGGGCCCGGGGTTGCAGCCCAAATGGGCCTGGGACCAGCCCAAAATGGGTCTGGGACTAGAAACCAGATGGGCCAGTTTTGCACCCCTGGTCAGCCCTAGGATTGGAACCCAGATGGGTCTGGGGTTGCAATGGAACTGCCTGGGATTGCAACCCGAATAAAACAGGTTCCGATAGAAACGGGTGTGGGATTTGGACCTCAGAAGAGCCTGGGATTGGAACCCAGATGGGTCTGGGATTGTACCTGAGACGGGTTTGGGGTCATGGCTCAGATGGGTCTGGGACTGGAACAGTCTGAGATGCCTGTGGTGATGCAGAAGGAGCTGTGGGAGCCACTGCCTGGCAAACAGCCTTGTTACCCCTAATGGAATTAGCTGTACCGGCTGCGGCGCAGGCACCCATCATGCCCATGCTGGGTGCTGCAGGTCCATCTCCCCACTCCCAGTGAGGGAGTATTTAAGGCTGTTGCAGTTCCCCTGTTATTATGTGCACTGAACTGTCTGTTCTCTGCCACGCACCCTGGGGAGGGTGCCTGAGGAGGGGGGGCGGGGACCCGGATGGGTCCCTGGAGGGTGGGCTGCTCATCATCCTCATTACCAAGAGGAAATTTACTGGCTGCAATGGGAGGACGCAGCCCTGCTGCACGCTGTTGCTGTGGAAACGGGGTGAGCAGCTAATTAGATTTAATTAAAGAAGCAGGAGGGGAGTGTTACAAGCTAGATCTGGGCAGGGTGCATCACCCGGCAAGCAGGGTTGTGGGTGCTGAGGTGATGATTTGGGGAGGAGCAGGTTTTTTCCGTGCCTCAGTTTCCCTACCTGCAAAATCAAGGAGGGGGGGTATCACATGATACCCAGAGACCCCTCCCCTAACTGATGAGCATGGAGACCCCCAAGGACGCTCACTACCCCAACCCAACATCATCCACACCACCCCCCCAAAAAACCCAATAATCACATGCCCCAAGAAAGCATCATCCCCCCCTCCAACCCCCCCCCTTCCTCCATCCTCCTCCTCCTCCAGCAAAACCTCTCCAACAGCATCCCCAGCAGGATCCGGCCCTGCCTTCATCCGCGTGTGCATGTGGTGTGTGTGTGTGTGTGTGTGTGGGCACGGCTCTACCTCCTCCCTCTCCCATCTCTTTCACCCTGCCCGTGCCTCGGTAGCACCCCGGGGCCGGGGACCCGCGTGCCGCCACGGACGCAGGCGCACGCTCGCCGCACGCATCCTGCAGCCGCTCTGCGGGAGGGCTTATATTTAATATATATATATATATATACATACACACACAGAGAGAAGCCTATAGATATAAATAGCTCCTTGATTTTGTTTCCCTCCTTGCTGCATCCCAGCGCAGTGTTCTGGCTGTTTTAACAAGGTGGCCTCTCTGTATATATATATATATATAAAATATATATATATAAATATATATATATATAAAAATTTTGATTCCTTGGGCCGCGTGGGACGGACCGACCCCCGGGACCCCGCATGCTGCAGATGGTGAGGACTCTGGCGCAGTTCACCATCGCGCTGGAGGACATGCGAGACATCGGGGACGGCATCGACGCGGCCTTCGCCGCCTCCGGGCTCGGCGGTGGGGCGGCTGAAGAGCTACCGGAGAAAGGTTGCGGCAGTCGCGGTGGGACCGAGGTGATGGGGGCAAGAGGGATGGAAGAAGGGGGGGGGGGGGGTCTTGAGGGATGTGGGGAAGGGGGAGTGTGGTGGGATGGAAGAGGGGGGGGGTTATATGGTGGTGGGGGGGGGGGTGGGTGCATGGATGCGTCATGTTTGGACACGTGTGCGCCCAGCAGAACCCCCGGCACCTGCGGGGTCTGGACCGCGATTGCCATGGCAACAGCACCTCCATCCTCATCCTCAACCCGCCGCCTCCGGGGTTCTCAGGATTGAAGTGGAGGAGGGGATGCTCCCACCCGGAGAGGGCTGGAATGATCCCTACCACCTCCCCCCCACCTGCCCCGAGCCCCCCCCCGCCCCCCCAAGGCTGATTTACACCATGGAGGTGTCGGCTAGTGGGGAGATGCCCCAATTCCCATCATGGCAGGTGCTGATCCTGGGGGTGTGGGCCATCTCGGGCCAGGCAGGATGCATGCAGGGTGTGTGTGTATGTGGGGGGTCCCCCCAGGGAGAGCAGATGAAGACATCAACCCTGCAGGGAGATGCTTTGCTGGGGTAAAGGATGCAGTGAGGTCCTGCTTCGCCCTGCCAGGATGGTGCATTACCCCCAGCTGCTGCTCATCCCAGCAGGAATATTCCCCCCACTGGGATAATGCCGCCGGTGTAATGGTGGGGAAAAAATTCCCCTTGCCAACAGCTGGGCCTCATCCTGCATCTCCTCTCCACTGCAAAGCCCCAGACGTGGTGCTGAGCCTGTGCAGCTCTTCAGTCCAGTCTTTGGCGTCAGTAGCTGGGACAGGTCAGGAAAATGCTGGGAGCATCATGTTGAGGCGGGGAACTACCAGTCTGGGGTTTGGGGAAACTGAGGCAGGACAGTGGGGTCAGGTGATGTGCATCCCTAAAGCCCATCCTCCTGTGGGGGCTCTTCAGCTCCTAATTACTACAGATTAATCTGGCGGTGAGACTGTTAATCAACTTCAGGCTGTAATGAAGGGGGGAGGTCTCGACCAGCATCCCTGGAGACTCAGGCTTCAACATGGTTTGGGGGGGGACAGATTTCTTGGGGGGTGGGAGCAGATTTCCTGGAGGGGCTTTGACCCGTCACCATTAATATTTGGCTCTAGACAGTTTCCTTCTTGCTTGGCAGAAAAAGCTGATACCAGTTTGGTGACTGGGGAAACTGAGGCACGGCTCTGTTCTCAAGCCCCAAGCAGGATCTGGCCAGGATCCCTCCTCATTGCGCTGTGGAGACCACTGAGGAGGTGGTGGCCTCTATCCATGGTGATGATGGGTGGGATAATTCGTCCTTCTGTGGTTGCAGAGTGGCTTTACAACAGTTGTGTCCCCACCAGAAGCTGCAGGGGAGACACAACCCCACATGGCCGGGGGACACAGGCTCATCTCACGAGGAGATGGAGAACTTGGGGGGTTTGGTGGCTCCAGCAGCCCCCATAATGGGAGCAAATCAGAGGAACCTGGTCCAGTATGTTGTGGTGGCCAGGTGGGACATCTCTGCACCCAGGACTGCTGGTGGCATCCCTATACCCGGGACTGTTGGGGTGTCCGAACACCCAGGACCTTTGTAGTGTCCTTATTCTCTGGGGTATCTGTGGACCTACATCGTTCAGGTTGTCCCTGCACCCATGGCTTTGGGGTGTCTCTGTTAATGTCTCTGTGCTCAGGTTCATTGGAGCATCTCAGTGCCTGGGGTCTTTGGGGCATCTCTGTACCCTTGGTCTTGGGGTGTCCAAACCCCCAGGGACTCAGGGATGTCTCTGCACCCAGGGTCTTTGAGGTGTCTAGATATTTTGGGGTCTCCCTGACCCCAAAATATTTGGGATATCTCATGCCCAGGCACTTTGGAGCATCTCCACCTCCCAAAACTTTTGGGGTGTCTCTGAAGCCAGGGCCCTTAGAGCATTTCTGCACCCAAAACTTTTGGTGACACTTTTGGGGTATCTCTGCAGCTAAAGTTTTTGGGGTGTCTCTGCACCCAGGGCCTTTGGATGTGTCTACAGGCAGAAATTTTGGGGTGTCTCTGGAACATTTCTGCACTCAAAACTTTTGGGGGGAGGTCTCTGCTCTCAGGGCCTTAAGGAGTATTTCTGCACCCAAAAATGTTGGGGTGACTCTAGAGCATCTCTGCACCCAAAACTTTTTTGGGGGGGTCTCTGCTCTCAGGGCCTTACGGAGTATTTCTGCACCCAAAACTTTTGGGGGTGTCCCACACCCTGCTCCACACCCCACCACCCCACACCCCACCACCCCATTAAATCCCCCTCCTGAGGGGCCAGAACCCAGCTCTGGGGTGCTCAGGGTGCTGGGCGGGAGGCGAATTCCTACGGGACCGCTCCGAGCGGAGCCGACGGAGGGTGCTGGGACCGACCCATGTAGGGCTGTGAGAGCCAGGGCGGGTTCCTGACGCGGCCGAGGAGGAAACCAGGCGTCTCTGTGCGCTCGGTGTCATGTACTTCCTAATCCTCCCGGATTCCTCCATCGGGGTGGAGAGGGAGCAGAGGGGGAGCTGGACGCCAGCCGGGCTCCTCCGGTGTTCAGCTTCCCCACGGAACCCCACCGTGCTGCTACTCGTTGAATAGCTGCCCTCCCCTCCGTCGTGTCACCCCGAAACTCATACTGTTGTCTTCTTTCCACCTGGGCAGGACATGAGGAAACACGTCATCATGACGCTGCTGGACACGGAGCAGTCCTACGTGGAGTCCTTGCGCACCTTGATGCAGGTAACGTGGCCACAATCGGGGACCATGTCATGGCGTGACCCGTCCCTTCCTTGTCACTGTCCCCAGGACCCCCAAGTAGGACCCCCATCTGTGGGTGCTCTACCCAACACTGATGGACTGACTGACCGGGGACGGGTGTCACAGTTGTTGGGGACAGCGGGACCAGAGGTGGGAGCAGCGTGGCTGTAGTGCCAAGAACGGGGTGTGAGGGTCACCTCTGTCCCCCAAATCAAGCCCGTAACGTTCCCGGTGGGTCAGTCACCTGGCCGGTGTCTTGTCCTTTCCCCTTCCCTTGCTCACCCCCTCCCAAAAAGCTCTTCCTTTTGTTGCACCCCATCTTCTAGGCCATTGTTGATGGCCATCCCATGATGGGGGACCTCTTACACCCCCTGTTCCCCCAATTTTCTGCTCAGCTTCATCACCTGCCTAGGGCTTTTCTCCGTCTTTTTTTTTCTCTTTACTGAGCTGGTTCCAACCCCTTTGGAGCAGCCTGGCCGGAGGGTCCACCCCACGTTTCAGATGTTAATGAAGGCGTTTCAGAAGGTTAATGGTGGTCAACGCCCTGCCTGGGCGTAGGTATGGGCTGTCCAACCACTTCGCTGCAGGTAGAAGCACCTAAAAGAAATCAGAGCTCTGCAGTACCTGTGGGACATCTACTGGGCATGTCCATGAGAGCATGGGGCACTCATCATCCCCCTGCGGGGATGCCCCCCCATGGTGGACCCAGGTGTGCTCTGACAGATGTTGCTGCAGGAGGGAAGGAGCCTTTGAGGCTGCTCCGAGTGTAGATGTTGGCTTGGAGGAGCGAGGGGACCCTAGCTCTGGGGTTTATTTTGGGGGAGATTGTGCAAGGTTTGGGGTCTAGTGGTGTCCCTGCTCATCTTGGCATGGACAGAAACTGTCCCATGGGCTGTGTCCTCCTGTGAGATGCGACAGGAGTCTGCTTGGAGAGAGGACAGCCATTCTGGGGGTTCCCCACTGGAGGGACAGGCTGGGCACGGGTGCAAGACACAGGTTCTTAATTCCTGAGCTCTTCCTTGTGGGACAGATCCTGGCACGGTGCAACCAGGGGGACCTGGCTTTCTGGGAGGAGTAACAGTGCTCCAGACCCTGTCTTAGCTCGGACAAGGTGCTTGGATCTGTGATGTGGCTTAGTGGCATGTAGCATGGTGGCTAACAGGGATAGGGACCACCTTGGAGCATCATCTTCCAGCCAAGCCAGATGGTACATGGGCAAGTCCTGCCTGCGCTCCCTGTCTGCCAAGGCAAGGGCTGCCTCCAAGCTCTTCTTCCCCATCTGGTCCTCACTCCCACAGTTTCATAGTGGGTGGGATGCACGGCACAGATCAGCCCAGCTCCCACTGGAGGTGTTGGCCACAGTAGGGCAGATGAGGGAGGTTAGGAGCCTCAGGAAGGGCTTGGCCCTTCTAAGCTGGTTTTGCATGAGATACCCACCTGAGGAACCTTATCCCTGGGGGATGACTGCTCACTCAGCAGGTTGGATGGAGATGTCCAAAGCAGTTCGGGGTGGGGAAGAGGAAGGGGGGATGTTCTTGTCTTCACCATTTATCTCCATGGTCTTCCCAACATCCTGAAGGACACCAGCACTCTCTACTGGTTGGGCTGAAGAGGAGGCAAGTCCTGAGAAGACCTTCATCCTGCATCCCTTGCAAATTCTCTCCCATTCCCACAGGCACTGCTCCCCTCTGCAGCTCTGCCCCACAGGGGGTAGAAAGGGCTTTCATAGCAGAGCTATCCACCCAGCCTCGCAGAGGACCTTCTCTTGTCTTGCTTTTCCTACTGACCCCAAGCATAGCTCATTGGCCATTGCCCAAGAGGTGCTGATGGCAAGGTGGTCCAGGCCTTAACCCAGGCCTTCACCCCACTCACTCCAGCCCCTCCTGGTCCCAAACACCCTAAATCCTACTGGGAACTTGCTGGGCTTTGGATCCCAGGGTTGTGCTGCTGTGATTCCTCAGCTGGGTCAGGCTCTGTAGCAGATGGAGGTGACCAAGGCTCACAACAGGAAAACTTAGGAGCCTTCTCAAGGCTGTGGCTGGGTGACAAAGGTTGCTGTGCTTTGGGGTTCCTCTTGCACCCCTGCCCTGCTCTGCCATGGGGATGCACTGGGGCGGATGGGTGGGACCCAGGGAAGTTGGGGTCCAAAACCTACTGGGACCCAGCACTGTCTGGTCTTTCTGATGCATCCCACAAGCCAACGTTCACCAAAGGACACCCCTGCTGCAGGATTCCACTGACCCCCCTGCTTTTAGGTGTTGAAAAATTCGTATTGGTGGGGTGGAAAGAGAAATTGATGGGAATCCCGATGTCTTTTCTTCCCCACAGGGTTACATGAAGCCCCTGAAGCAGCCAGAGAACTCGCTCTTGTGTGACCCATCGCTGGTGGACGAGATCTTCGACCAGATCCCCGAGCTGCTGGAGCACCACGAGCAGTTCCTGGAGCAGATCCACGACTGTGTGCAGAACTGGCACGAGAAGCAGAAAGTGGGCGACCTCCTCGTGCAGTCGGTAGGTCCTCACAGGGTGGCTTTTCCCTGGGGAACCCAGCCGTGACCTCTCTTGGGCATGGCCCCAGCATGGAGAGGTTTTTGGAGCAGGAGGCAGGCAAGTGATTAAAGGACAGGCCAAACACGCCTGAGATGGAGAACAGGAGACAATCTCCAGGCCTGCAGTCTGCTTAGCGTAACGGCGGGGTGTTGCAGCGACCAGCCAGGTCTGCTTCTGTCTCAGGAGCTGAAAAATCGAGGGGGGGCGGGCGGTAGGCAAGCCCTCCCCACTCCAGTCCAGAGCCAGGATTAACCCTTGGGACAGCTTTTCCTAGGCGTGCCCTAGGAGGTCCGTGCTGGATCTATATACCCTTCCCACCCCCTGCTCTTTTCCCCTCCCAGTTCTCCAAGGATGTGTTGGTGAACATCTACTCCGCCTACATCGATAACTTCCTCAACGCCAAGGATGCTGTCAGGATTGCCAAGGAAGCCCGGCCGGCGTTCATGAAGTTCCTGGAGGTGGGTCCTGGTTCTTCTCCCCATAGATGTCGGCCAAAGTCCATAACCACCTCTAAGGCTGCTGGTGGGGTGGGGTGGGGTTGATGGGAGTCAACTGGTAACCTGTGGTCAGGCTGGGATTTTCCCCCTCCCACCACCACTTTGGTTTCATTGCAAGGAGGCTGGGTTGGGATGAAGCAGAATCACTCTGGGTGGTGTAAGAGTGTCACTCCAACCCAAACGGGTGTTGCTCGAGGTCCTGGGCTTGGTGGGACACTGGGTCCTTGCTGTGTGCCACCTGATGAGGCCATCCTTTGTCCCCCACCGGTGTTTTGCAGCAAAGCATGAGGGAGAACAAGGAGAAGCAGGCTCTGTCCGACCTGATGATCAAGCCGGTGCAGAGGATCCCACGATACGAGCTGCTGGTGAAGGTGGGTGTGGGCAGGAGGGTGGCTGTGCCATGCTGGGAGCTGGTGAGACCATGGCTCCTCCTCACCTCCATGTAATGGAGCTTTTAGGGGGGGTCTCACGTCTCTTCTGCCCCCTTTTTCCATCCCTTGATGATAAAATGATGCCTTTGGGCATGCGTATGGCTCTGGGGATGGTCAGCCTGAGGATTGTCACCTTGCTGTGCCCTGCCCAGAATGTCCCTGTGGGTGCACTGTCCCCTTCTCCTTTACCTTTCTGCTGGGATGTTGGACACTGCAGTGCCATTTTGGGACCAGTTGCACTGTCACCCCTTCCGTGCCTCAGTTTCCCCATACCAGAGTCACTCTCCCCAGCACTGAGGCTGGTGGGGATGGACCTTTGTAGAATCCCAGACTGGTTTGAGTGGGAAGGGACCTCAAAGCCCATCTAGTCTCACCCTCTGCCATGTGCAGGGACACCCTCCACTAGCCCAGGTTGTCCAAGGCCCCATCCAACCTGGCCTTGAACACCTCCAGGGATGAATTTCCAGCATCCATACAAGGTGATATCATGCTCTCAGGATCTGGTGGCCTCTGTAGAGGTGTCAAAGACCAGGCTGGTGCTGGCCAAAGCTCAAGGATTCATTTCTTTGTGAAGCCTTTCCTGTGTGAGGCTGGTTTCCATCCCCATCATCCAGAGCAGCAGTGGTAGGAGCTCCTGCTTGGGGGGTGTCCTGGCATCACCAATGCCCAGACTTTACCTGCAATGACCTCCCATGGTAGGACCTGCTGAAGCACACACCAGAGGACCACCCTGACCACCCATTCCTCATCGATGCCCAGCGCAACATTAAGCAGGTGGCTGAGAGAATCAACAAGGGCATGAAGAGCGCGGAGGAGGTGGAGAGGAACGCCCGGATCGTGCAGGAGATTGAGTCCCACATCGAAGGGATGGAAGACGTATGTATGGGGGTCCTTACATGGGATCAACCTTTCCTTGTCCCTGTGAGGGTCTTACATGGGATCAACCTTTCCTTGTCCCTAAAAGTCAACCATTTCTTCTCTTGCTGGGTTACCACAGGCTGGACTACTTGTTTTCTCCTCCAGGTCCTGCTTTCCCCATCATCACTTGGCCTTGGTGGGCTCCCAGGGGGTTTGGGAAGGGGTTGGAGTGCCAGTTCTGAGCCAAGGGGCCATAGGGACAGGGATGAAGCCCATGAGCATCCCCCTGCTGTGGTTGCCCACTCACAAATGTCCTTGTCCCCACAGCTCCAGGCCCCACTCCGCAGGTTCCTGCGCCAGGAGATGGTCGTGGAAGTGGTAAGAGCGGGATGATCCCTTGTTGCCATTGGGCCATGGGACCCCACGCTGGGTGGGGCAGTGGGAGGCTGTGATTGAGGCTTATGGGAGGCTACAGATGGGTGGATGGATGGATGGATGGATGGATGGATGGATGGATGGATGGATGGATGGATGGATGCATGGATGCATGGATGGATGCATGGATGCATGGATGATGGGTGATGGATGGAAGGATGGGTGGGTGGGTGGATGGATGACAGATTCATGAGGACAATATAAAATTCCCCAAATGTGTGGAAAGATAAGATGGGTTTGAGACCAGGCAGGAGACAGGGAGAACCTGCAGCAGCCCCAGGCCAAGGGATGGACAGGGCGACTGGAGGTGGAGCCACTGGGGGTCCTGGTAAGGCCATGCCTGGTGTTCCCATGGCCCTGGTGCTTCCCTGGAGTGGGACCCTGTGACTTTGCCCACACAGCCACTGCACCCACGTCCCCTTTCACCATCATGAGGGCACAGCCACTCCCCATGCAGATGATGGTGTGGGACCCCTCCTTGTGCCAAGGTAGCACATGGGGAAACTGAGGCAGAGACCACTCCCAGTGCCAGAAGTAGGGGTGGGGCTGACATTAACTCCTTGGTGTCTCCCACTGCCCTGCAGAAGGCGGTGGGTGGGAAGAAGGACCGCTCTTTCTTCCTCTTCACGGATCTGCTGGTGTGCACGACGTTGAAGCGCAAGTCAGGGTCCCTCCGCCGCAGCTCCATGAGCCTGTGAGTACCACGCTGGGTGGGATCCACCATGATTAACCCACAGCACTGCAGTTGCTCTCAACAGCTGGGCTGTCTTTAGGGTGCTGGGGATGTGGGTGCAGCTCATCACCCCCCTCTCAACCTCACAGGTACACAGCAGCCAGTGTGATTGACACCGCCAGCAAGTACAAACTGCTCTGGAAGCTGCCACTCGATGACGTGGACATCGTCAAAGGTCTGCCTGCTGGAGTGTCTCATCCCACCCCAAAACCCATCGCTTACCCCTGGATGGCAAGGGATTAGGTTCTCCTGCGTGGGGAAGGAGAGGTTAATGCCATGTACATGTCCCTGCACAGGTGCCTCACAAGCCACCAACCGAGAAAGCATCCAGAAGAGCATCTGCCGCCTGGATGAAGACCTCAGCACGCTGGGGCAAGTCAGCAAGCTGTCAGAGACTCTCAGCTTCCCCCACCAGGTATGGGGACAATGACCCTAGTGCTGTCTTCTGGCTGGGAGCATTCCCTGTGGGACCACACAGGATGTCCTCAGCAGGAGGGAGAATCTGTGGAAGGACCTCAGAGGACCTGGATGCCACCAGCCCTAAGGCCACAGGGAGGGTTGGGGCTGCTTCTGAAGCATGCTTGGGGTTGTCACATGGTGCCCCTGGTGCTATTTCCTAGCCAGACACCTTCCCCTGGGGACTGCCTTGGATGCCCTTGATGGGAAGGAGAGGTTCTGGAAGGGCTGGTGGCCATTAGTGTCCTCTAAAGGCCCAGATACCAGCAGCCCCAAAGTCACAATAGGGTTGGGACAACCTCTGAAGGATACTAGGGGATGGACGGGGGCATCATCAGGCTGGTGGTGGCCCATCCCTGAGAACTGAAGCATTGTCCCCATTCCCAGAGCCTGGATGACGTGATCAAGGACCTGATGGCCGCCATCCACCGAGAGCTAGCGGAGAAGCAGTCCCTGTCCTTCAGCATGGCCTTCCCCCCAAACAAGGTGGAGCTCAGCACCACCAAAGCTGATGGCACCGAGTCTTTCATCTTTGAGTTCCCCAACCCTGATGCCCGGATTGGCTTTGAGCAAGCCTTCGAGGATGCAAAGAAGAAGCTGGGTAACACCAGGGACTGGGGAGGTGGATGCAGTGGTGGGCTCAGACTCACGCCCCCACTTCAGTAGACCCTTTTTCCCCATTGCTTCTTCATCCTCCAATTCAATTTTCCCAGCTTCCAGCAAAAACTGCCTGGACCCGGAGTTCCTCAAGGCTATTCCCATCATGAAGACACGGAGCGGGATGCAGGTACTTGGTGGCTGGGTTCAAAGCATCCCTCAGGTCCTCTCCATTCCGGTGGGCTTGCTGCCAGATGCCGCAACCTCTTGCATCATTCCCAAATGACCCAACTCATCCTCATCTTTTTGCTCCTTTGCAGTTTTCTTGTGCTTCTCCCAGCCATGGCAGCCCAGAAAGTTCTCATGAAGTTTGGGTTTGCAACAGCGATGGTTACGTGGGGCAGGTTTGCCTGCTCAGCATCCGTAAGGAGCCCACGGTGGAGGCGTGCATCGCCGTTTGCTCTGCCAGGATCCTCTGCATCGCCTCCGTGCCCGGCCTCAAGCGGGCATATAGGTAGGACATTCCCACTGGCACTACAGAGTCGGTGGGCACAGGGCAATGCTGGAGTTGCTTCTTTTCCCCACCCTCCCTTGGTTGTGGCAGGGAGCGTGCCGAGCCGGTGGGCAGTCCCTCCTCGGAGCCGATGCCGGTGCAGCCAGAAGATGCGGGACCACAGCCATGCCTGCACATCTCCATCTCGGGTTCATCGCTGGAGCTCTCAGAGCCAGTCGACGGTGGGAACAGGGAGCTGGTGCCCTTTGATAGCGATGACACAGATGATGAGTCCTCTCCCAGTCCTTCGGGGACGCTGCAGAGCCAAGCCAGCCACTCCACCATCTCCTCCAGCTTTGGCAGTGAGTCCCTGCTTAGCTAAAAAAAACCCCCACAGATTTGCCCCAAAATCATAAAATCACAGGGTGGTTTGGGTTGAAGGGACCTTTAAAGGTCTTATAGTCCAACCCTTCTGCTGTGGGTCAGGACATTTTCAACTGTATCAGGTCGCTCAGAGCCCCATCCAACCTGACCTTGAATGTCTCCAAGGATGGGGCATCTATCAGCTCTCTGGGCAACCTCTGCCAGTATCTCACCAACTTCATCATAAAAAATTTCTTCCTTCTATCTAATATGAATCTCCCTTCTGGTTTAAAACCATTGCTCCTTGGCCTGTCGCTACAGGCCATACTAAAATGGTGGACAGCTCCATTGTTTCGGCCATTCTGCCTTGTGTTCCTCAGGGAATTCCACAGCTGGAGGCTTTTAAGCCTAGGAAATCCCAGGAAAAGAGGTGTTGTGGGGCATCAGCCTCAGCCCTGTGGTGCTGGGATGGGGCTGGTGGCTTTGGGTAAAACCTGGTGGGTTTGGGGCTCATCATCCCTACTTCCTCCCCGGGCTTGACATCACAAGATGACCCATGGTCTCTTCCCCATCACTTTGGGTGGGTGTCAGGTGCTCCTGGTCTGACTTTTCCCCTCCTCTTCCTCCACAGACGAAGAGATCCCAAGCTGCAAGGAGGCAACAGCAGAGACAACGAGCTCAGAGGAAGAGCAAGAACCTGGCTTCATGCCCATCAGTGGCACCTACAGCCAAAACCGACATGGCGAGAGCCCCACAGATGGACGAGCCCTGCGACGCTCCAGCCGTGGCTCCTTCACCCGGGGCAGCCTCGAGGACCTCCTCAGCCTTGACCCTGAAGCCCATCAGAGCTCCATGTGGTTGGGCACTGAGGATGGCTGGTACGTCTCCAGGATGAGTGGGACTCATTTGTGGGGTGGACCCTGATCCCAGGTGAGCCTCCAGCTTTTCTCTTCTCCTGCAGCATCCATGTGTACCAGTCCTCAGACAACATCCGGAACAGGAAGAACAGCATGAAGATGCAACATGCTGCAGCTGTCATGTGTATCTTGTAAGTGGGGAAGAAGACTTTTCTGCTTCAGGATGTCCACAGTGAGGTGCTTTAGGGTGGCTGAGTGGGGCTCTGTGACCGGTTGTACAAGGGTTTTTCTCCCCACAGGTACCTGGATAACCAGGTCTTTGTGTCGTTGGCCAATGGAGAGCTCATCGTGTACCAGCGGGAGGCAGGTGAGGCCGGATCGGGACCATCAAAGGATGCTGTGGGGGTTAAAAGGCAGTCCCAGTGTGGTGCCTGTTGGGTGGGTGCTTGGGCAGCCCCCCAGGGAGGGATGCTTGGGGTGCAGCAACTTCCCTGCCTCTGCAGGAAGGGAACGGACGTTCCTCAAGAGATGGTGAAGACCAAAAAATCAGAGCCAGGTGGAGCTGTGCATCCTCCCCCTGGTCCCTGCCCACAGCTGGCATGCCCAGGGGATGTCAGCTCATGTCCCTTCTAATGGGGGACCTGGAGATGGGCATCTCCAGCCACTGCATCCTATCAGCTGGGCCAAGATGGGGTTGCTTGGGAATGCTTTAACTACCCACCCTCTTCACACCACCCTCACAGGCCACTTCTGGGACCCCCAAAACTCCAAGTCCCTCTCCCTGGGCTCACCGGGAAGCCCCGTCACCAAGATGGTGGCAGTGGCAGGGAAGCTCTGGTGTGGCTGCCAAAACCGGGTCATCGTCCTCAGCACCACCACGCTGGCGCAAGAGGTACCATGGGAAACAGTGGGAGGGTGGAGGGACAGCGACGGGCATGGGTGGCATTACCAGTGACATCCCCGTGTCTCTGTCGCCCGCAGCACACGCTCCAGGTGGGACAGGACAGCGGGCGCAGTGTCACCTGCATGGTGAGCACGGGGACTGGCGTGTGGGTCGCGCTGCAGAGCAGTGCCCAGGTCCGGCTCTACCACGCCACCAGCTACGAGCAGTTGGCCGAAGCAGATATCACCCCCCCAGTACACAAGATGCTCGCTGGTAAGTCCCACCAGGGGTGGGTCTCCAGTGGGTACCCCATCGCTGTCTCTGGTGGGTACCCATGCCCATCATCTGCCTTGGAAATACAACACCCTCAGCATGCAGTGTTGGGAAATGTAGTATCTCCTGCATCTCAACCAGCTTCGGGCAAGGAGACCCCCTTGGTGATGCTCACAGGTTTCATCCTTGGGGTTATGGTGCTGTGTAATCCCATAGGGAAATAGGGCAGATGGAGAATCCCAGGCAGAAACAGAGCATCCCCTGGGTGGCTTTGTAATCCCCTGCAAGAAGTGGGCAGCCTCTGGGTGGCTGCATGATCTCATGTAGAAACACAGCAGCACCTGGGCGTCGGCGTAATCCCACAGGGTGACAGGGATCCCCTGGGTGGTTTCAGAATCCCACGCAGGAATAGGGCTCCTGTGAGAATGTGCTCTTGCAGCTCGGAAGGGGGATGGGATCCTGGGCTCCATCAGCAGAGGGCTGGCCAGCAGGGACAGGGAGGGGATTGTCTCTCTCTGCTCTGCCCTCTGGAGGCCCCAGCTGGAGTCCTGTGTCCAGAGCTGGGGCCCCAATACAAGAAAGATGTGGGACTGTTGGAGAGGGTTCAGAGGAGCCACGGAGATGATCAGAGGGCTGGAGCACCTTCCCTAGGACGAGAGGCTGAGGGAGCTGGGATTGTTCAGCCTGGAGAAAAGAAGGCTGCAGGGGGACCTCATTGCAGCCTTCTTGTCCCTGAAGGGAGCAGAGAAACAGGAGGGGAATCGGCTTGTTAAAGGGCAGAGACTGGCAGGACAAGGGGGATGGAGTGAAACTGAAGGAGGGAAGGGTGAGATGAGATATTAGGGGGAATTTCTTTACAGAGAGAGAGGTGAGAATCTGGAATAAATTGCCCAGAGAGGGGGGGTGGGTGACCCATTCCTGGAGGTGTTCAAGGCCAGGTTGGATGGGGCCCTGGGCAACCTTATGTAGCTCCAGGCCTGGAGGTTGGTGGCCCTGCCTGTGGCAGGCAGGTGGAGCTCTCTGATCCTTGGGGTCCCTTCCAACCCAGACCAGTCTGTGATTCTATGATTCCATGTAGAAATAGGACAACACCTGGGTACCTGTATAATCCCATGGGGGAATATGGCAGCTCCTAGGTACCTCAAGTGCTGTGTCCAGTATGGGTTCCTCACCATAAGAAAGACATGGAGGTCCAGAGAAGGGCAACCAGGCTGGGGAAGGGGCTGTAAGGCAAATTGGAGTGGTTGAGGGAGCTGGGGGTGTTGAGCCTGGAGAAGAGGAGGCTGAGGGGAGACCATCTCAGCACCTCCACTGACCTGCCAGGAGGGTGCAGAGAGGTGGGTGATGGTCTCTTCAGCCAGGGGACAGGAGATGGGACAAGGGGAAATGGGCTCAAGCTGCACCAGGGCAGGGTCAGCTCAGATGGGAGGGAAAAGTTCTTCCCTGGCAGAGTTGTGGGGCTGTGGAACAGGCTGCCCAGGGAGGAGGCTGAGTCCCCGCCCCTGGGTGTGTTTTAACAGATGGGGAGATGAGGTACTGAGAGATCTGGGTCAGCATAGGAAAGGAACGGTTGGACTTGATGATCTTAAAGGTCTTTTCCAAACTGGTCATTCTGTGATTCTGTAAACCCATGGGGATTACAGCAGCCCCTGGACAGATGCATAATCCCACACAGGAATAGAAGAACCCATGGGGATTTTGTAGTCCCACACAGGAATTGAGCAGTCTCTGAGCATCTGCAAAATCCCACCTGGAAAGAAGGCACCCTCTGGGCACATGTGTTATCCCACATAGAAATAGGGTGGCCCTGGAGGCAGCTGCATAATCCCACACAGATAAAGGGCAACCTATGATCAACTGCATAATCCCAACAGGTAGCAAGGCATCCCCTGGGTGGATTCTTAATCCCATGGAGAAATAGGGCTGTCTTGGATGTCTGAGTAATCCCACGTGGGAATAGGGCATCTCCTGGGCATCTGCATAATCCCACGCAGAATTCAGGCAGCCCAATCTGGCATCACCCCAGGGTGCTTTATACCAGCTGAGGGGTTATGTGGTCCCTTCCCACCCCAAATCCCACATCCCCCAGATAGATACCCTTTGGACCAAAGACCGGTGGCATCGGCGGGGTTCACAGCCAGGCAGGGAGGGATAGTGATGGCTGTGATGCTCCACAGGCTCGGATGCCATTATCCGGCAGCACAAGGCAGCCTGCCTGAGGATCACGGCTCTCCTGGCATGCAAGGATTTGCTGTGGATTGGGACCAGTGCCGGCGTGGTGCTGACCCTCACCACCTCTGCCAAGGCAGCCCCGGCATTGGTGGGGCTCTCCCAGGGTCACACCGGCCACGTCCGCTTCCTCACTGCCATAGAGCTGCCTGATGGCTTCGACCTCCTCTTCCCATTGCCGAGGGAGACAGGTAGGTGGGATGATTTGGGAGAGGGGGGTGGGATCCAATCCTGACCTACTCCAAGGGGTGTGGGTTCTTTACAGAGTCAGGAATGCCAACCCACTTGTGGGTAACTGGGAGCAGCCTTGAAATGTGGTCATTAGAGTGCCTCCTCCATCCTTGCTTTATTAAAATCCAGGGAGAAAAATTGGGGGGAGGGTGGAATTGGGTGCTAAAATGCCCTCCTAGGGCTTGAGTGACCCCAAATTTCACTGGGACACCCTGGTCCCCATGGGTAAAGCCACCAGAAAGCCATGGGCTGAGTCTCACCCAGCCCAGGTGGGATGGGGAGAAGGTGGCAATGGGTGGGGAGGTGATAATTTGGGTGAGAGGGGCTAATATGGGGGGGGATAAGGGGGGCTTTTTGGGAATGGGAGGAGGCTTTTTGGGCCAAGATGTGGTGCTTGGGAAAGTGGTGGTCACAGTAGGAAGATGCTGGTGGGAGGACACTGGTAGGGCTGATGCTGGGCTGATGCTGGTGGGAGGATGTTGGGCTGGGATGATGCTGGGCTGATGCTGGTGGGATGATGTTGGGCTGGGATGGTGCTGGTGGGAGGATGATGCTGATGGGATGTTGCTGGGGAACAGGAGATGGTGGGGGGGAGGGAGAGGCATTTAACAGCACATTGAGGTTCTGCTCTTGGCAGGGGCCGAGAAGACGAACGAGGCAGAGAAACGAGACCCGTCACGCCCCCGCGCCCCAGCCCTCACCCTCTCCAAACCCAAGATGCTGGTGATCAGCGGGGGGGATGGCTACGAGGATTTCCGCCTGACCAGCAGCAGCGAGACAGTGGGCCGGGATGACAGCACCAACCACCTCCTCCTCTGGAGAGCATGAACGGCTGCAGCGCCCCCCCGGGGCTATCCCGGCAAGGAAGGGGGGTGCTGGCCCCCCTATACACAGGGGCGGTGGTCCTGAACCCCCCTCCCCACCACCCCCCACCCCAGCGCCTCTCATCTCCAACCCGGCTGCTCTCTGTGTGCTTGGGGTTGGGCGGGGGGAAAGATGATGACCCCCCAATCCCCCCTCACTGTCCCCCCCACCCCGCACTGGACTCGGGGGAGGGTGGGGGGTGGGGAAACACACTGCTTTTGAGGCCTGGAGAAGATGGGGAGGGGGGCGACATGGACACGTTCGCTTGGGAAGGCGCTAACGAAGGAGGAAGGCGTTAACGAGCATCCCTGGGGACCGGCCGGAGGATGCTGTGCAGCCAGGAACCTGCCTTGCTTGCCGGTTTTGTGTGTGCCTGCTTCGGGGCTGGGAGGGGGGGGGGTTGCAGCGCTGTCACACACCCCTCCCCTTCCTCCCTGGCCACACCGCGGGACCACCCCAGGGACAATACGCCCGCGGTGTCCCCCCCACCCTGGGCCTCCTGCTAACCCGCTCGCTCCATCGCCAGCACCCAGATAGCTCTGTTTGTTTGTCTGTTTGTTTTAAATATATATATATTATATATATATAAACATCCTTATTTATTTGGGGGGAGGGTGTGGCGGAGGGGGAGTGAGGGTCAGGTGCATCGTCACGTCGCTGCTGGTCCCTCTGCTCCAGAGCTGTGGGATTAAAACCCTCCCAGTTCATCACCCAGAGCTGGATCCTGCTGATGGAGATGGACCCCACTGATGGAGATGGACCCTGCAGGGCTGCTGGGGGGGGAGCTGATGGAGGGGAGGAGGATGAAAGTGGGGGATCCAAGCCTCCCCACCCCTCCAATCTCTGCAGTTCCCGTGGGATTTCACAGCCTGAGGAGCGGGATGAAGATGCCACCGATGTTCAAAGCATCTTTTGGATGAGAGCAACCATCTTCACCAGAGCCCGAGGGGGTCCCTCCACCCTAAATAGTGGGGGGATAGCAGTCAGGACCTCAAAACTGAGGCTTTTCCTGGACCAAACTCTCCCATTTGTCTTCTTTTTCCCCTCAGTTTCTCACTTCCACCCCAAGGTCCAGGCGCAGCTGTGCTCCCAGACCTGTGCACCCTGTTGTCCCCACATGAGAGGTGACAACCTGGCAATGAACTGGGGTGTCCCCATCCCCATCTGTGGGTGTCAGTGATTCTGCTGTCCCACGTCCATCTGTCTGTCCATGGGGTGCTGGGGTTATAATTGGGATGACAATGAGGATGTTTTGGGGAAGTGGGGGGGGATAGAATTTCGGTCACTTGGGGGGAGGTCTTTGTCATTAAAGGTCACCTGTGCCAGATGAAGGTAGAGTGGTCTTGTCCTTCGCCTTGTTTGGGGGTGGCAAGGACGGGGTGAGGACAGGGGAGGGGGAATGCCACCCCCTCACCCATCAGCTTTGCTGCAGCCCCCATCGCTGTGATGAAGACCCCAACAGGAGGAAGAATCCCTTCCCACTCCTGGGGATGGTGGAGGGATCCCTCCTGCTGTGTCACGGAGCATGGGGCTGTGTCCCACCCCCTGGGTGTCCCCCAGGGGGGACAGACAGACAAACAGCCTGATCGGGGGGGGGGGGGAGGGGGAGGGCACCAGGGACTCCATTGCCCCAGTAGCCTCTCCGGGGTTGGGGTGGGGGGGGTACGCAATAAGCACCTGGCCTACGACAACGGGGGTGCCTTCAGGGTGGGCAAACCATCCCCTGTGGAGGGGGGCGAGCCAAGGTGGGGGGCGCTTTGGGGCGTGTGGGAAAGTGGGGTGCAGCACCCGTGGGTGCCCCACACAGAGCCCCACCCCCCCGTGAGCCCATATGGGGCCAACCCCCCCCCCTATTTTTATTGCGTTATTAACCCCGCGCGCCCTTATCTTCCCGTTTTCACCCCAAAACCCCCCCACCAGCACCGCCCAGTCTCCCCCCTGCACCTCCCCGCCCCCCGGTGCCTCCCGCGGTTCCCCCCCCACGCCCAGCAGGTGGCGCTGTCCGCAAGGGGCGGGGCTAAGTGCGGGGCGGGCAGCGGGCGGAGCCTCGGGGGTTACGTCAAGGAAAGGGGCGGGGCCTAGAGGGAGTAGCGCGCCGGCGGGTTCATTCATAAGGAGTGGGGGGGGCGCCCAGCGGGGCGGCCCTGCGGGGAGCTCGGTGGGGGGCAGGTAAGGGGTACCCCGGGCTGGGCTCCTCCCCTCTGCTGCTTGGGGGGCTTATCCCGAGCTGGGGGGAGGCGGGGGCAGTTTATTTCGGGATAGGGGGGAGGTGTTCCGAGCTGGGGGGGGTATTCCGAGCTGGGGGGGCTTATTTCGGGGTGGCGGATCTTATCCCAGGATGGGGGGGTCTTATTCCGGGATGGGGGGGGTTCTTACAGGCTGGGAGGGTTTATTTCTGGCTAGGGGGGGACTTTGCTTCGGGCTGGGGGGGCTTATTCCGGGCTGGAGGGACGTTATTCCGGGATGAGGGGGGGCTTATTCCGGGCTGGGGGGACGTTATTCTGGGGGGTGTGTGTGGGGCTTATTCCGGGCCGGGGGGCGGGGGGGGCGGGGTATTTCAGGGTGGGGGTGACTTATTGCGAGCTGGGGGGTGGTCGCCTTAAAGGGTTATTCCCTCCCTGGGAGGGGGTTGGTGCAGCTCTGGGATGGGGGTTTCGGGGCGCTGATGTGGTAAAAGGTGGGGGGGTTATTGCCTTGAGCTTGTCTCTGGGTGTCGGGGTGGTGGGGGGAGCTCTGCCTGGGTGCTGCCTGAAGTGGGGTGCGGTGGTTGGCGGCTGGGGTGCGGGCTCTGGCTGCGGTGGAGCAAAGTGGGGGGTGGGGGGAAAGTAGGTTAAGGAGAAGTCAGGAGCTGCTGCCTGGGAAGAGGGATGGGAGCTGTCTTGGGGTTCCTGGCCCAAATCAGTTGGGAATGAGGGGCTGCACCCCGAAATGGGGCTGACATGGCTGCTGGCAATGCCCCTGGGCTCGTTTGTCATCAGGTTTTGGTGATATTAAAGCTCTGATGGGTCCTAGGGGGGCTTGAGGGGGGGTGTAATGATGTTGAGGTTTGCTCCGGCAGCCAGACAATTCCCCTCTTGTCTGAAGCTGCCTCCAGAGCTGTTCCCAAAGGGTTTCTGAACAGTTGCTCCTTTTTTCACCACCTCCCCCAACCCTCCTGTTTATCTGCAGGAGCCATCACCCGAAATCCAGTTCCCCCATAGGGAGGTGAAGCTCTGGCTGGAATCCCTTCAGGCAGCCTTGGTTTATGGGTTGGATTAAGGGAGAACTGGGAATAGAAGGCTGCTGGGATCTGGTGGGAACCCAAAACCATGTCGGGTTCCCCAGTGTCAGTGGGGTACAAGGGTGGGTGGAGGTTGGGGTGTCCCCACAATGCAGCTGGGGGTCGGGCACTGGTTGGGATTTTTTGTTTCCTCTGGTTCTTGGAAGGGAGTAAATGGTGTTGGTTCTGGTTTCCCCTGGGGACTTCAGGGCTTCTTTCTACCCTGCCAGGGCATTTCACCATCACTGGATGCAGGTTGGTTCCCACACCCCCTATCCCTGCCTGGGACATCCCTGAGCTGCTCCCAGAAATGGGTGCTGAGTCCTGGGGTGGCCGTGACTTGGCAAAGCTCTGGTGAGAACCAGAAGCTGAGACACTACCCCCCACCCCATCCCAGTTCTTGTACCTCCTACATCCCCACGGCAGAACTTGGTCATCTATGGGATGTCCTTCATCCACGGGTTAAGCTTGGCTTGAGATCTGCTTTGCTTGGGGCCAGCCCTGTTCCTTGTGGGGTTTAAATCTGTTTGGCATGAGCAGGGATGCTCCAGGAACTTGGGATATGTGGGCCATGGCATTGCTTGGCTGTAGCTTTTGGTCCCCTAACACTAGTGGGACATGCCCATCCATTTCCAAGGCCATCACAACTCCTTCTCCAGCACCCTCATACATCTCAGAGGGTCCCTAAAGTGCTGCTATTAAAGAGGTGAAATGTTTCATGTTAGGCTTAAACTCAGGTTTTGTTAGTCCTGGCTCACAGGCTGGAGGGTTTGAGCCCTTTTCACCCTCACTTCATGATCCAGTGACGCATCCCAAGTGCCAGGGAGTGTTGGGAGGTGTCCCCATGGGATGCCATTGCTCTGGGGCGATGCTGAGTGGGGAGGTGACATGTGGTGGGGCTCAGGCTGGATGAGGCAATGGGGACAGTTGGCTTAGTACATTCTCCTCCCCCACCCCCCTCCTCCCCCCCCAAATTCAAGGTGTCGCAGCTTGGCAGTGAGGATGGGGCTTTGTGGCTCTTAGTTTGGGGATGCAGCTCCCCAGAAGGGGAGAAGGGCTGGTTGGCTCCATGCTGGAACCTTGACAGCGTGCTAACTGGGAGTTACTGGGAGGAACTGGAACACAAAGGATGCTCATTTTGGACTGTACCATCATGTCCCAACCCACGTCCTCTAATTACCTGGCTCTGCCCCACTCGTTCCCCTCAACACCCCTCAGCATCCCTCCCTTCCATGCGTAATTAACTGCATCCCAGACTGATGATGCCGGTCGCTAATTAGGAAAAGCCGTAACGAAGCTCCTACGTGGCTCTCACCGGGCCGTGACGACCGGGGGAGTTTCCATGCGGGCACTGGTGGCCAGATCCAGGTCCAGGTTCCTTTCATCTCTCTTATTTCTTCCCCATAGTGCTGTCAGCGTTTACTGGGAATTTTCCCAATTAATTTTAATTTCAGCAATTAATTGCCGAGCCCAGGAAAAAGGGGGATGAGCCTATGGGAAAAACTTACTGTTTCATGTGGGTTTTTTATATTCTTTCTTTTTTTCCCCCCTTCTTTTCCTTTCCAGTGACCTCATTTCCTTGTGGCAGATGCTGACGGATTTCCTCTGGAAAAGGAAAAAACATCCTTTATTTAATGGTATTTAGTCTCATCTGCTCCTTCTGCTGGTCCTTCTGCTGGTCCTTCTGCAGATGATCTTGACCTCATTTGTAGGATCGGTCCCTCTCTGATCCAGGGTGGAGTTGGGATTTGTGAGGGAAGGGGATGATGCTGAGCATCCCATAAAACATGACATTTTTTGGAGGGGGGGGTGGACCGTTGCTGCTGGGATGTTTAAGCAGATGCCTTGGAGCATGCTGATGAGGGGGGATAGAGCCTCCAGATTGCCTCTTTGATGGGACTTTCCTTGAGTGGTGATCCTGACGCTCCCCAGCAGGTCTTCCCTGGTGATGAAGAGGAGCGGGATGCGTTGGTGGCTTGTCACCGTCCTTGGGGTGAGTACGGCCTTGTCTATCCCATCTCAGCATCTCTGCTTTTGGCTCCTTTGATGCTTGAACCCCATCCCAGCATCCCAACCCTGTAGCCACAGTAGGGCACCCCAAACCACTTCCTACCTGGACACTTCCTCAGACCCCAGGGAGATGCTCGGTTTGGGTTCCTCCCCTCAAATTTCTCCCTCCTATTTTTCTGCTTTGTCAAAGCTTCTTCCCAGGCAGAGTCTGACAGGGAATGTGGCTTCTGCTTCCCATGGGGCCACCATATGGTCACGTGACCAGGAGATGCTCTTGGGATGGGCCCCAGGGACTGGGGATGCTCCCTCGGGGTGACTTGGCCCACACGAGGGTCACGATGGGTTTGCATCAGACATGGCAAGGTTGCCACCATAATGTCCCTGGTGATGGGTTTGTGCCTCTCGTGGTGCATGTGATGGGGTTGCATCTGCTGTGGTGCATGCACCCATCGTGTCGCATCCATCATACAAAGTTTGCATCCACCATGGTGCAAACGTGAGGGATGCAAAGTCAAACTCACCCCATGCACTGAGGTGGGTGCCAACCTGTCACACGGGGTGCAACGGGTGCAAACCCATCCCATGCAGCATGGTGGATGCAAATGGGTGATGGGTTTGCACCCATCATGTGATGAGTTTACATCCATCATGGACAAGCTGAAGGAGGGAAGGGTTAGATGAGATATTAGGGGGAAGTTCTTTCCAGAGAGAGTGGTGAGGGGCTGGAACAGGCTGCCCAGAGAGGGGGTGGATGCCCTGTCGCTGGAGGTGTTCAAGGCCAGGTTGGATGGGGCCCTGGGCAGCCTTGTGTAGATCCAGGCCTGGAGGTTGGTGGCCCTGCCTGTGGCAGGAGGGTTGGAATTCTCTGATACTTGGGGTCCCTTCCAACTCAGACCAGTCTATGATTCTATGATTCTATGGTGCATGGGATGGGTTTGCACCCGTTGCATCCCTTGTGAGGGGTTGGTACCCACCACAGTGCACTTGACTTTGAATCCCTCACGTTTGCACCATGGTGGATGCAAACTTGTCGTATGATGGATGTAAACGCATTGCACGCACCACAGCAGATCTAACCCTGGTCCATGGGGCAGTTCTGCATCCATGTGATGGGTTTCACCTCTGCTGCATTGCCACTGGCACAGTGCTGAGCACCACACTCTGCTTTTCTTACAGGTGCTGAGCAGATCCGAAGTGGGGACTGGGAGCTGCCATCCCCAGGAGCACAGGACATCAGGATGCCCACCTGGAGAGGAGCCTGTTGGGGTAAGCTGTGCCCACCTATGGCTTACCCACCCCAGAGTGAAGGAGCAGGATGGGGCCATCCCTCACCTCCTTTTCCCTCCACACAGGCGTGTGGCTCAGCACCAGCGCCGGATGGGATGTGCCGAGCTTGTCCACCCGGCACCTTCTCACCAGGGAACGTATCCTGCTCCCTTCACACGTGCTGCCGTGCCAGGAACAGGATCCTGGTGGCACCAGGGACAGCCTCGACTGACAGCCGCTGCGGAGTGTGCCTGCCAGGGTGAGCCCAGCTGGGGGGATGCTGCAACCCCCCCAAGTCCTGATGCTGCTCTTGGGCTGGATCCTGACCCTCCCCTCCCACCCTGCAGGTTTTACAGCCCTGAAAGGGAGAGGGACCCCTGGGGCCAGTGCCTGCCCTGCGCTGCCGCTCCCCACAGCACCCTGGGGTGTCCAGGTGGGTGCCCATTGATCCGGAATTTGCTCCAGAGATGTCATGGAATGTGTCCCCCATGAGATGAGGGGGGTGATGTCCTGCTGGGATGTGGCAGCTGAGAACATCCCCGCTTGTTATATAAGTGGCTTCCACTTCCCTGGGGCCCAATCCTACCAGAGGGCTCCCTGGCAAACGGGGTTTAATCCCAAGGACCCCCCGTCTCTGAGGCTGACCTGGTGCCTCCTCCCTCAGGCCGTCGGCGAGCCCGCAGCCCTGAAACCCCAGGCCGGTTGGTGGGGACCAACGGGACACGAATGACACTCATGGGTGAGGAAGAGGAGGAGGCAGCGGCAGCGCAGGCGGCCGTGCTGACCATCGTCCCAGTCTTCTGTGCTATGGGGTTGCTGGGCATACTGGTCTGCAACCTGCTGAAGAAGAAGGGCTACCACTGCACCACCAGCAAGGACCCCCAGCCTGGCACCACCGGTGAGCCCCTGGTTGTGCTGTGGGTGGCTTTCAGTGGTCCCACCCATCTCCATCTTGTCTCAGCCCATTCCTGTGGCTTCTGGTCTTCATTGCCCCAGGGCATTCTACTCATGGGGGAAAGAAGGGCTGTTTATCCCCCATCAATGAGTCATGTGTGTCCCCCGCCCCCCCCCCAACTTCTGCTTCCAGGGCCCAGCTCCATCTACCAGCTGGAGGACACCAATGAGGACACGATAGGGGTGCTGGTGCGGTTGATCACTGAGAAGAAAGGTCAGGGGGGCTCCCTGGGGGGATGACATGGGCTGTACCCTCCATGACACACCCACACCCCCACCTCCACCCCCACCCTGGTGTCCTCCCACCCATAGAAAACGCCGCAGCGCTGGAGGAGCTGCTGAAGGAGCATCACGACCAAGAGCCAATTTCACCACCAGGCTACACCCCCCCAGATAAGTAAGACCCGCCCCCCCCAGGCTGCACTGAAGACCCCACCCATGGTGGGACCAAGCCCATGCTGATGGCATCTCCCCGCGCTTCCCAGGCTGCACCTCCTGCCTCAGTTTCCCCCCACCTGCCAACACCAGCACCACCTCCACACAGTGCAGGGTCCAGCCCCATGTGTCCGCTGCAGCCAGAAGAAGTGGCCCCATGTCCTGCCATCCCTCAGCACCACCAAGGTCCCCAAGCCCGGCCTTCGTCCCAGTGAGGTCACCATCCTCTCCATCGGCAGGTAAGTGGGGACACTTCCCTGGCCCTGGTGTCTCCCCACCTCCAGGGTGGGGACAGGCTGATGTTGATGCCCCCGCCTCCCCCAACAGGTTTCGGGTGTCCCGGATCCCTGAGATGAGGAGCGAGGTTGGGGGTGAACTTGCCCGTGGGCCCATCCCAGCTGGTAGCGGGATGCAGCCCCCATGGTTGAAAAGCATCGACAGCCCCCCCAAGGTGAGGGGGTGCAGATGGAGGGTGGTGAGGAGCCCCTTGCGGGGGGAAAAACAGGGCTCTGGGAGGCTGGAGGGTGGAGCGTTAACTCTGGAGCCTAATGAGGGTGCTTGGTGGTTTGTGAGGACGGAACAGCCCATCAACCCCAGATCTCTTCCAGCAGCAGCAGGGAGGGGCAGCTTAAAAAGATATTTCTGAAATAGAGCCCAAGGGGGTTGGAGTGCTGTCCCCCCCCCCGCCTTTTCTCATTTGAGGTGCTGTAGGTGTTGGGGGTGAGTGCTGGGGCCCAGGGGTGCAGCAGAGACAGGGTGCTTGTGGCCCCTCGGGTGTTGCACAGACACCCCAACACACACCCCTAAACACCGCTGCCCCCTAAACACCGCTACAACACACCAAAGGCACTTATGCAAATGCCCACCCCCCCCCTGCACAGCTCATTTGCATACATTTACATGTAGATTCACATGCACACGTGTGCACCTATAGACCCCCCTCCCTGCAGGGGACACAGAGGGGACATGGGGAGGTAGGACAATGTGGGGGGGGTGTGTCACATGCTGCGGGGTGCTGCAGGCTGGTGGCAGGGCCTGGCACAGGGTGACACTGGCAGGGGATGTGCCAGCGTGACTCACAGGCAGCTGCATGGGCACACATGCCCTCGCACACGCTGCCTGCACCGGCTGCTTGTATACACACATGCACATAGGTGCACATACATGTGCAGGGGTGACGTGTGTGTACACGTGTTCACCTGTGCACGCACATGGATTAGGCAGTCATGTGTGCACGCATGCACACAGATCTGCACACACGTGGTCACACACATGTGTGGGACAAGCATGTGCAAGCCCACCTCTGCACACTTACTGTCCCAAACCCGTCCTCTTGTGTGTAGGTATATGCACATGCATGCAGTCACGTGTGTGTGCAAATGGACACAGACTTGCATGTTCAAAGGGTGTTTCCAACCTAAATGTTTCTGTGATGCTGAGCTCTATGAATGGGCTGGTGCACACGTGTGTGACATGTCCATGCACACACAGGTGAAGGTGCAAGTGCATATGCAAACCCAGCTCTGCACACATGTGTGTGCATGCACACACGCCTGTAGCCAGCCACACATGTGCACACGCCCCCATGCCTGCACCTGGACCTCCACAAGTGTGCAGACACATGTGTGTGCACATGGATGTTCACACCTGGCTGCACATGCACAGTTCATGGGTCAACATGTGCAGAAACACAGGTGCAAACCCACACGTGCCCCACGTGTGTCTGTGGGTGTGCATGTGCAGTCATGCTTACAGGCAGACACACGCTTGCATGTGGGGCTGTGTAAATGTGCAGGGATGCACATGCACGCATACAGGTGGACATGTGTACCTGAACATCACCCCTGCACAGGTATGTGCACCTATGTACATGCACACCTAAGCTTGCAACCAACCCCCCTGCAGAAGACCCCCACATCCCCTTCAGGTCCCATCACCCTGCATGGGAGCATCCCCCCCGCAGAAGACCTCCATCCCCTCCAAGTCCCATCACCCTGGGGACACCTTGGCCTTTGCTAAGCCCATGGTCAAATCCTGCAGTGTCTCATTGTCCTTATGGGGGGGGAACTGGACCAGCTGCTGCAGGTGGGGATGGTGGGTTCTCCTCCACCATGGGATGTCCCTGGGTGGTGACAGCCACTGTGGATGTCGGCCTGGGGAGGGATGCTGTGTGGCTTCTGCCTCTTTGGGTGGTGCTGAGAGCCCAATTTAGCCTCACCCAGAGATATGGGCCATTCTTTGTCCTCCACAGCTGGCACCTGGCCTGGAGGCTGCCTTGGGGGCACGGTGACACCTACAAAGACCCCATGGTGGGGGATGGAGGATGTTTGGGACCAGTGAAAGCCAGTCCCGCTTTGTGCCATGAAGCGCTGGAGGTGGCAGCTTGGCTTCTGCTCCTGCCACCAAGGTGTCCACCGGCAGCACCGCAAATCCAACGTCTTGTCCAGCTGGTGAGAAGGTGTCCCTGCCCCCAAGGTCTGGCAGTGGCCTAATGGAGAGCATCTTCAGGAGCTGTGATGCTGGTGGTGGTGGCCACTAAGTGGTGGCCTGATGGAGAGCATCTCCAGCAACTGCAGTGCCAGAGCACAGCTCCACTGGAGGCACCACGCAATGGAGAACATCACGTGGCTGGGATGCCATTTGAAGGTCACCTTCTGGGTCTGTTGAACTGAAGCCTCTCCAGGAACGTCATGAGCTCTCGATGTCCCTCCATCACCAGGTGCCAGCACTTGATATCTCAGGCTACAACGGTCCCTGGATCATGGGACAACTCCTACCTTCCCAACAGCCCAAACTAGAACATGGTTTGCTCTAGTCGAGGCTGGTCTCCTGCATCCACATCTCCTCCTCCATCCAAAGTCTCAGCCAGCCCAGGAGAACGTGGCAGTGATGCTCTGCTCACCATGAAGACCATACACATGCTGTTTCTACAGGACCACGTTGGGGTCAGTGGCACAGCCCAACCAAGGTTGGGTTGGAGACCCTCAAGCTCCACCACCAACCTAGACATGGGTTTATGGCTGGTCCCGTTCACATCTCCACTGCATCACCACGCTGAGAAACCAACCACCACGGGTTCTTTTTATTTATTTTATTTTTTTTTGGAAACATTTTTTTAATAGTTATCGAATGTTCTACATCTTACAGTAAATATCGTACAGTTACAAACTCTTGGCTGAAATCTGTCAGGGAGACCACAACCTGATCTTCAGAACCCAAAAACCAGAACAGAAAACAAATGGGGAAAAAATACCCAAACCAACCCAAAGAAACCCCCAAAACCAAAACAACAACCCCCAAATTTACAATTCAGATGGACAAACCGAGGCTGTGGGGCTTTCCAGGGCATCAGTTCAAGGCCTTGTTCCCTACACACCTTTGAGACTTAGACTTGGAAGACACGGTTACTCTTCGTTTTTAGGGTTTTTTTTCTCTTTTTTTTCCCTTTTTTTAAAATTTTTCAATATTTCTTTTCACTTAACAGTTCCAATAATACTTAAAAACGAGCTGGCCTGGCAATCAAAATCAATTAAAAACTTAATTACATAGAAAGAAAGGAAGGGGGAGGAGCCTGGCACTGCTTTGCTTCATGCTATGAGGACAGGAGGGTTTGGGTACCATCCTGCACCCTGCTATTTCACTTCTTGCCATGTTCACCGTTGGCTGCTGCCCCCATGAATTGCTCCCCATCCTGATCCTGAACCCCCAGAATAATCCATCCTGTTTGCCCCCCAGCTCCATCTCTTGTGGGAAGATGGACCGTTGCTGCAGCTGACCACGTTGCATTAGGATTTGGGGGTTTTGCTCCCTACAAACAGCGTGATGGAGCGAAGGACCTCCCAGGCCTGGAGGTCCGAGTGCCATGGTGAGACATGCCAGATAAACTCCTTTTCCAAGCTCTCCTCCCTCCCAAGCTCCTTAAAATGCTTTATTTTTCCAAATTTTATGGGTTTTTTTTATTCCCTATGGGAATGTGGAGAAAATGTTCGTAGCCCGATATTGTGTTTGCAGCGAAGCAAAGAGAAGATGGCCAGAGGGTCACCATGTTTTGGGGACAATAGATGCTCAGAGGGCCTGAAAATACTGATAATTCAAAAAAAACCCTCACCCCAATACCTGAATTTACGGGTATCCAATGGCTCTTATTGCTTTCATCGGCTGGTTGAGTTTTCCTATGGACAATAAACCCCCCCAAATGTGGTTCTTCTCCCTCTAGGAAAGCAAGGTCCCATTTCATGCCCTCCAGCTGGGGACTGCGTCATCCCAAATGCCCTATGGGGGACATACTGGGATGCAGGAGGGGAGGGAGGAGATGGCTGGGAGGGGTGTCTCTGGGAAGGATGCTGGCAGCTGGGGGGAAAACCTGACACACTGAAACATCCATCGTTAAACCCCTTAAATAACACTTTGTGGTAATTATGGCAAGAAGCTGGATGTGGGTTATTATTCTTCATAAAATACAGGAGCCAATCCTCACCAGGAGGGTTCAGCAGCTAGGAGGCCTGATGGATCTGGAGGCTCGCTCAGGTTGGGGGCCACTGCCACTATTAATGTGCCTTCTTCCCCTCCCCTCCCCCCCCCCCCAGATCTCCCATGACAGCTTGTGTTTTAAAGCAAAGATAACACCAGGGATGGGTTACTGGTCATTAACAGCAGTTGGAGAGTTGTTCTCTTTCCAGCTGGAATTTTAATCTCAAGATACTTTGCCAACCCTGCTAAGGATGGTTTAACCCCTCCTGCTCCTCCCTGTGAATGCCTGGTGTGATCCTTCAGTGTGGAAAACCCTTTTCCTTATCCAACACCAGCAAAGCTTTACTGGAGTGAAATATTTGAGAAACTGGTGACCCCCCCCTCACTGTGTGTCCCCAAGGTAGTCCCCCCCTAAGCTGCAACCTCCCCAGGACCTTTGCTTAACCCATGACTTGGCCAAGGAAAGGACTTAGGATCATGGTCTTTCCTCCCATCTATCCATAAAACCACATCCCTTCATGGGGAAGGAGACAGGGCTGCAGGCCACCACTGGCATCAGCCAGGGTTGGTAGGTATCAAGCCCCACATGCCACTGCAGTAGCAGGGATCATCTCCTCACCACTGTGGCTCCATGAATCTACCTTAGGAAGGAGCCACTCAAGGCTAGAGCCATGTGGTGGCCCTGGAGCCATGCAGTGATCCAAGCCTAAACTCAACACTGGATGTAAATTTTTCTCACGAAAGCGTCTCACCCAACTTCTTCATACCCTGGTTGAGTTAATGAGTATTTCTAATGAGTATTTCTACCTGGTCATAACAGGATGAGGAGCATCATATCTGTTACTGATCCAAGCAAAGGAATTAAAACTAAACCTCCCCATGTCAGATCTCACTAGTGGTACCACTGGGTCATCCACCATGGTCAACTCCAGGACCTTTCTACTCAGTCTTTAGTGTTTTCTTTCCTCCTTCCTAGTCATAAGCCAAAATTTTAGCAGTCATTCCTAAAACAGTTAAAGGGGAAGAGTGCCTATGCCAGTGGTAGGATGGTGTCTGCTGGTGGAGGTCTGCTAGGAGAGGTTCTCCTCTGCAGAGTTCAGGCTGTGATAATGAAGCTTGTTGGACCCTGCAAGTTGTAGCTCTGTCATGCTGGCTAGAGCTTATTCTGTCCTACATGTTTCAATGCTCCTGATACGTAATGTGAAGTCAACAGGGCAGAAAAAGGGGGCTTGAGAGGTCTTCAATTCTTCTGATCTATCAGTGGGTTGTGAGATTGGCCCAGGTTTAACTGCAGCATGCTACAAACAGTGGAAGGATGATGTAGTATTGTTATGTCCAAATTTTCTGTGGCTTGGTATGTTCACAGAATCACAGAATCACAAGGTTGGAAGAGACCTTTGAAGATCATCGAGTCCAACCATTCCCATCCTAAGCTAAACCATATCCCTAAGTACCTCATCTACCCTTTTTTTGAACACATCCAGGGAAGGTGACTCAACCACCTCCCTGGGCAGCCTGTTCCAGGCCCTGACAACTCTTTCAGTAAAAAATTTTTTTCTAATATCCCTTGACTTTGCCAAGCTGACTGGGCAACCCTCAGATTACTGTTTTATTTGTCCTTCTCTTCCTTTGCAACTCAAAGTTCTACATGGGAGAAATCCACCTCCTTCCCCACTGCACAACACCGGTGTTCAGTCTTCACCCACTCTGTTTGCCTTCAGGTTGGCAAGGTCCACCAGAGCTTTTCCAGACTTCTTTTAAAACCAGCAGAACCAACCAAACAACCCCCACACAGAAGTACTGGCACCAACACATGACCTGACAAGCCACCCAGGACCAAACAGTGGTAGCTAAAGTCCTGCTGGGTCCCTATGTGTGTTTCTCCCCATTTGTACCATGTTTATGGGAAGGAGCTCCAGTAGCTCCTCCCAATGGCAGCAGAAGCCAAGCTAGGAGATACCACCTAAAGGTCTTACCCAGGTGACAACAACTGGTCATCTTGCTCTCCTGAAAAGACCCTTCGATCTGACCCCTACACCACCACGTCCCAATCAAGGTAACCTTCCAGCGTTGGTCTCCACTGCCCTCACTTCCACCTGGAGATGTGATCCAGGCATGACCAAAGCAGAGCAACCAAGCACTGACTCACCACCCATGACCATGGGTCAGAAACCCATGCCAGCCAGTTGCAGGAGGGATTCCCATCTACACCTCCCAACCTGACCTCTTTAAAGGCTCTGGATTTGGTCCGTTGTGACAACCTCAAGCCTGAGATGTGAGAGTTGCAAACATGCTGCTGGGTGAATGCAACTCTTTTGGCACACTTGAGGGAAAAATCCAAACCCAACAATGTTTCTGGCTTAGGAAAACCAAGAAGAAAAGAAAAAGAAGAAGAAGAAATACCTCATTTCCATGCTGGCTTTAGGGATAAGGATCTAAAAATAACTCAAACTGGCTGCAAACGTTGTCTGCTCCCCTTGAGACAACTTATTGCTCCACTTGGACACCCTGAGGTGGGATGTCACCAGCTGCTTCATGTTCTTGTGTCCTTGGGTAAGCCAACCCCCCCCAGAAATTATCCCAATGCCCACAGCCTCTGCATTCTCGTTCTGTCCCAGCCTGGTCCATATCAACTGTGGATCACCTTCCTTGCTCTTGCCTTTTCTCAAGTGCCTTCCACAAGGAAGGCGACGTGTTTATTGCTATTGCTTCCTCTTCCCCCTGCTTCTCTGTGCTCACCAAGCAGAGCAGCTGGACATCATCCTCCTCTCCAGCCTTTCTCTACAGTTCCAGGATTTGTGCCTGGATGAATGTTTCTCCTGAAAGCCTCCAAGCCCAGCTGTAGCCCAAAGAATGGGGCCCCCCTTGATCACCGTGGAGGCATCGTGGCTTGGTTTCAGCCCTGCTGATGTGCTTCAAAGTGAAGCCACCAGTCTTCCCCCTTGCCCTGCCTCAGGGACTCCTCTCCATCAACCAGCTGCCCTCTTTCCCCAGACTGCCAGAGTCTGGAGAAGCCCTTCAGACCAAGCCTTGGATCTGGAGAAGCTCTTCAGACCATTCCTCGGACCTGGAGAATCTCTTCAGACCAACCCTTGGACCTGGCGAAGCTCTTCAGACCAACCCTTGGACATCTCCTTGCTTCCATCAACAGCCACCCAACACATCTCTATCTGCAAACAGTAACCTCACAAGGAAGGAGCCTCCTTCTCCCTCCCACAGCCCCAGGACGTGGCTGATGGGGAGCATCTCATTTTCCCAAGAGGTGCAAGACGCTACGAGGACATGCGTCTCTCGCTGCTCTCTTCCTATCACACACCATCCGTTTGCCCAGTTGGAAAAAGCAGACCAAAGACCCGATGGTGACCAATCCTCCTACTTCCTAAGACAAGTGTGTTACGTTGCTAATTATATTTATAGTCTCTTACTCCTACAAAAGAAGGGATGAGTTCAGAATTTCACCGCAGATAATGCATTTATCACCTATCACGACAGCTATCATCTGGAAGACACCAATTTTTCTTGTAATATGTTATGGAAGCTTAAAGAATTGATATTCTTCAACTAAAAAGACCCAAACCAAATGGGAAGAAGCCTGCCTACCAGCGCTGTGCTTTTCACATAGTACCCTGAACATCAACCACTCTTACTAGCCAAAGAAAATCTAGGCTCTCGTCAACAACAACGACGACAACGGGAAAAGAAATGAACAGATAAGAACCCAAACGAACAAGAAGTGGTGGTGGTGGTGGGGGAGGGAGGGAGATGATCTCTGCACCACTCAGCTGGGCAAATGCTGGAAAAGTGAAGTATTCTGAGCTTTCAAATGATAGGACCAAAGAGAGAACTTTACTATTGCTCAGTGTCAGTATGTGTGTTACACGATTGATGTGGGTCGGGGAAGGAGGAAAGGGGAAGGAGAGGGGTGTGTGGAGGGGGGAGGGGGGAAGAGGCAGAAGATTAGAAAAAGCAGCTTTTACAAAAACCACTAAAGAATGCATAAAGTGACCCTTGCACTTTGTTTGTTTGTTTGTTTTCTTTTGCTCTTGCAAACAGACGAGGTGCTGCGGTACAGTGGCCGCAGCGCCCATGTAAGACTTGTGTAGTTGCATACGATGTTTGACTCCGGATCTGGAAGAGAGCAAAACCAGGTTAAAAATAAGGAGTTAGAAGCAAAAGATGCAGGATCAGCCTCAGGGGTGGTCTCCTCTGAACCCCTGCATCATGTTTAGCTAGTGCATACAGGGCAGAAGCTCTTTGGACCAAGCCTTGGACCTGAAGAAGCAATTCAGACCAATCCTTGGACATGGAGAAGCAATTCAGACCAACCCTTAGACCTGGTGAAGCTCTTCAGACCAAGCCTTGGACCCGAAGAAGCCCTTCAGACCAAGCCTTGGGCATGGAGAAGCTCTCCAGACCAACCCTTGGACATCTTGCTTCCTTCAACAGCCACCTGACACATCTGTTTGCAGACGGTAACCACGCAAGGAAGGAGCCTCTTTCTCCCTCCCACATCCCCAGGACATGACTGATGGAGAGCACCTCATTTTCCCAAGAGGTTCAAGACACTACGCACTGCCTTGCACCACCACTACGGGCAATTTCTTGGGCATGGAGCTTAGAAAGCAGCATCTCACCAGTGGTATTCAATGCCCAGGATGACAAAAATATGCAGATGAGATGCTGCCTGCTAATTACACAATATTTTGTTATGGGCAGGATTAGTCCAGGGTAACATTTGCAGCAAGGAGAGGTTTCAGATGACCCCTTGGACTGGATGAGGTCTGTGCTGCATCCCCAGGCAGCATTGTGTTTCTGTTGGCCACATCGCCCATGGCATGATGGACCAAGGGCTCCAGCAAGTTGCAGAGGGTGTTTAAACAAGCAGCTGGGATTTCTGGGGTCCTTAGCGTGGACAGAACCTGCAGCTGGTTGAAGACAGCTACATGCAACCCCAGTGGAAGTGAACAGGACCATTTCTCAGCATGCTTTAGCAGGGAGGGGCAAAAAATGTCAGGAAAGTGATATGAAAGCTGGGGAGGGGCTCTTTATTGGGGAGCGTAAGGATAGGAGGAGGAGGGAGTGGTTTTAAAGTCAAGGAGGGCAGCTGGAGAGGAGCTGGGAGGCTGAAATCCTTCCTGGGAAGAGGGGAGGCCCTGGCACAGGGTGCCCAGAGAAGCTGGGGCTGCTCCTGGATCCTTGGCAGGATTCAAGGCCAGGTTGGATGGGGCTTTGGGCACCCATGGCTGGTGGGGATGTCCCTGCCCATGGCATGGGGTGGCACTGGGTGGGGCTATGAGGTCTCTTCCCACCTGAAGCAGTCTGTGAGTCTATGAAATGCATCCAGAACCTTAAAGCAGGAAAATTCCCACCCTTTAGCACCAGGCTGCACTCAGAGCACCATGATGTCACTGAGGTCACTGGTAAAGCCTTGCATAGAAGACCAAGGTACATTGTGCGTTGCTAAAAGCCTCCACAGCCCTGTGACATCATGCTGGGCAGCTACCCCTGCCAGGGAGAAGCCCTAAATGGTTCTTCTAGAGCATTTCTGGGACAAAGGGGTTCAGCAGCTTTGCAGGAAGGAGAGGAGCGATGTGGAAGCGCTCAGCGGGCAATGAGTTGACAGGGGCAGAGGGAACTCCGCAGCACTTACATGAATTGGCCAGTGGGTTTACCAGTGTGGAGGTACGTAGCTGTAGGTGGGGGTTCCTTGAGCCCTGTATGTTGGCACGGAAACTGGATGTGCTCCGATGGCGGTGTGTTGTGGGGTGGTCAACAAGGTTCCTGAAATGGCAGGGAGAACTGTTTAGCAAAGAGGAGAGTTCCCTCAAGGCAGCAGCACGGTGCTGCAGGCTGCATCTGAGGGGCAGGCACAGCATCGGCTACTGTTTGTTTTCTTCTTCCATTCCCCCCTCCATCATTCTGCCTGTGAGACCTGGATTGAAGGTGTTTGACTCACAAGCTTCCCTGCACAGAATAAACCCACCTGAAGCTCCAGCATGTTCTCCATGCTACTTTCTGCCCTTAAACTCACCAGTTTTCCTGACTTTCCTTGTCCCTAAAGACCATCTGCTAACCTGGTGGGACCTTCCACCTGCTGAAGGCACCAGACTGCTGCAACAGCAGATAGCTGCAGCAATCAAAGCGCCTAAGGACCAAACAGGAAGGGATAAGGGTTGCCAAAGGAGATGAGAAAAAACCCATAATAAATAGGCCTTCCAGGGAAAACGAAGAGGTGCTTTACCACTCATCCCCCCAGGGCAGTGGAGCTCTTTTGTTTCACTTAAACACAGAGACTCCAGAGCCTTGGGATCACAGAATCACAAGGTTGGAAAAGACCTTTAAGATCATCAAGTCCAACCATTCCCATCCTAAGCTAAACCATATCTCTAAGTATATGCAGCAGAAGGAGCGATCCTCTCCCAGCCATGAAGCAGAAGGCCTTGCCCCACTATAGCCTCTTTATCTTTTCAGGTCTACAGCTGATTGGCAAGGGGATTTTAGGCAAGAATTTACACGGTGCCTTCAGCAGACACGGGCAGGGAGAATACAGCTCCAAACCAGAGTGGCCAGCAGGGACAGGGAGGTGATTGTCCCTCTCTACTATGCCCCCATGATGAGGCCCCAGCTGGAGTCCTGTGTCCAGATCTGGAGCCCACAATACAAGAAAGATGTAGAACTGTTGGAGAGGGTTCAGAGGAGGCCACAGGGATGATCTGAGGGCTAGAGCACCTCCCCTACAGAGAGAGGCTGAGGGAGCTGGGCTTGTTCAGCCTGGAGAAGAGAAGGCTGTGTGGGACCTCATTGCAGCCTTCCTGTCCCTGAAGGGAGCAGAGAAACAGGAGGAGAATCAACTTTCTAAAAGGGCAGACAATGGCAGGACAAGGGGGATGGAGTGAAGCTAAAAGAAGGAAAGTTTAAATTGGATATTAGGGGAATTTCTTTCCAGAGAGAGTGGTGAGGGGCTGGAACAAGCTGCCCAGAGAGGTGGTGGATGCCCTGTCCCTGGGGGTGTTCAGGGCCAGGTTGGATGGGACCCTGGGCAACCTTGTGTAGCTCCAGGCCTGGAGGTTGGTGGCCCTGCCTGTGTCAGGGGAGTTGGAACTCTATGATCCTTGGAGTCCCTTCTAACCCAGACCATTCTATGATTCTATGAAACTGTTCTCTTCTAACTGGGGCTCAAAACAACTCCTCAGTTTCAGGGTATCTCTCTAGAAATGCAGCTAACGAGATGTTAAAACATCCCATGTGCCTTAATTCCATCCACCCACTTCTCAGAAGCAACAGTAAATCTCTTGGAGTGGTTCTTGTCATACCCAGGCAGTAATATCTCTACTTGCAACAGGGATTGTGTCCCGTAACAGAGCCCCATGTCACAGCTAACACAGATGCAAGAGGATGAATGATGTGTTTCTTGGCATAATTCAATACACAATCCTAAGAATTGTTAACGAGAGTGATGCAGGCTTTGGAGAAAACAAACTCCAGCCCCTGACCTTACTTAATGTGCTCTCAGTTAATTGCAGCTTGAAGCAAGGATTTGTGATACATAAACCAGGGTTAATGTTCATTTCATTAAACAAAAGTGAAGCAAGAAGTATCCTAAATTAAGGGGCTTGAGGACAGAAATGCCACTGGGCAAACCCAGTTATTCCTCTACTTGTGGAACAGACAGATGCAAAAGGGCATCACAGAATCATAGGGGTTGGAAGGGACCTCCAGAGATCATCGGGTCTAACCCCCTGCCAAAGCAGGGTCCCTAGCTCATATTGCACAGATAGACGTCCAGACGGGGCTGGAATATCTCCAGAGAAGGAGACCCCACACCCCCTGGGCAGCCTGTCCCAGAGCTCCCTCACCCTCACTGGGAAGAAGCTCTTCTGCATATTGTTGTGGAACTCTCTGTGCTCCAACTTGAGGCCATCGCCCCTTGTCCTGTCCTCACAGACACTGAGAAGAGGCTGGCCATGTCCCCCTGTGTCCCACCCTTCAGATATTGATAACCATTGATCAGATCCCCTCTCAGGCTTCTTTTCTCCAGGCTGAACAGCCCCAGCTCACTCAGCCTTTCCTCGGAGGGGAGATGCTCCAGGCCTTTCATCATCTCCATGTCCCTCCTCTGGACTCTCTCCAGGAGATCCCTGTCTTTTTTATACCAGGGAGCCCATAGCTGGATACAACACTCCAGATGGGACCTGACCAGGGCAGAGTAGAGGGGGATGATCCCCTCCTTTGACCTGCTGGCCATGCTCCTTTTGGTGCCCCCCAGGATTCCATTGGCCTCTTTGGGCACACTGCTGGCTCATCCCTGTCTTCTTTATTCCATCCTTCTAGAGTGATTCAAACGAAAGGTCTCCTCTGCTGACCTAAACACTGGGTTAGATCAGTATCAGCAGCAAGTGAATTGAGTTTTGCCTGCAAAGGAGTGGCAACTAGTGAGCTAAACAAACAGACAAAGCTGCAATTTTCTACCTGCAACGTGCTTCTGCAGCTACTTGCCAGATACACCCTGCAACATACACATAGTTCTCCACCCAGGACACCTCTCCCATACAGGTTGTTTGGGTATGTCCCACCTGAGAGATGAAACTACAACTCAAACCAGGGTAAAACTTCCCTTCTTACCTGCTGACATTGCCATGGTGGTCCCAGCGACCATCCCCATGGCCACACCGTTGGTCCTGGGCGCAGCGACCGGAGCCGGATAGATGGCCGATGGGATGCTGTTGGGTTGAACCACGGTGGTGTGATGGATAACGTGAGGCTGTGCCGCGTACACTGGCTGGGTATAATAAGCTCCCTGTTTGAGAGGGGGGGGGGGGGAAACCACCATCATCTCAGTCATTTGGTTGAAAGCACAAGACAAAGCAGTGACTCTAAGCCTGGGGTTTTATTTAGAGGCAACCACCAGCTCTGCATGCAATGGGTGTAACACAGGGCTTGATGTCAGCAAGGAGTTACAGCTGCTGCAGCTGCAGATCCTGCTAGGGAGTGAGCAGTGATGCTCTCAGGGCCAGTCCTGACAGCTGCAGCAGCACAGCACCACACCTCCCCCCTGCAGCAGTCGGGACACAGGAGGTTCCCAAACCCAGCCCATATTCCAAGCCCGGAGTGGCTCCACTGTGATGGTGCTTCACCTCAAAACTCCAAGCCCTCAGTTCCTCCAGATGTGTTGCACAAGAAATATTAAGGCAAGCAGGCATCACACATAGGTGCTGGTACAAAGAGCTGTCCATGGGGCATCATTTGAGCACTGATCCTCCCCATGAGCAGGGGCAGGGAGGGGATTGTCCCTCTCTGCTCTGCCCTCATGAGGCCCCAGCTGGAGTCCTGTGTCCAGACTGGGGACCTCAGTACAAGAAAGATGTAGAACTGTTGGAGAGGGTTCAGAGAAGCCACGGAGATGATCAGTGGGCTGGAGCACCTTCCCTACAAAGAGAGGCTGAGGGAGCTGGGCTGGTTCAGCCTGGAGAAGAGAAGGCTGTGGGGAACCTCATTGCAGCTTTCCTGTCCTGGAAGGGAGCAGAGAAACAGGATGGGAATCAGCTTGTTAAAGGGCAGAGACTGGCAAGACAAGGGGGATAGAGTGAAACTGAAGGAGGGAAGGGTTAGATGAGATATTAGGGGGAAGTTCTTTCCAGAGAGAGTGGTGAGGGGCTGGAACAGGCTGCCCAGAGAGGTGGTAGGTGCCCTGTCCCTGGGGGTATTCAAGGCCAGGTTGGATGGGGCCCTGGGCAACCTTGTGTAGCTCCAGGCCTGGAGGTTGGTGGCCCTGCCTGTGGCAGGGGTTGGAACTCTGTGATCCTTGGGGTCCTTTCCAATGCAGACCAGTCTGGGATTCTATGATTCTATGAGCATGCTCCTATGCCTGAGACCTGGACAAACAAAGATGAAGCTATAAACTGGAAGAGGGTAGATTTAAACTAGATTTAAGGAAGAAGTTTTCACTGTGAGAGTGGGGAGACACTGGCACAGTGCCTGGAGGTGTTCAAGGCTGAGTTGGATAGGGCTTTGGGCAGTGTGGTCTAGAGGAAGGTATCCTTGCCCATAGCAGGGAGTTGGAACAAGATGATCTCCAAGGTTCCTTCCAACCCAACCAATTCTATGATTCTATGAACCTAATCCCATGGATGTCAGGAATGTTCCTTGAGGACAGGGATTAACATCATGGGTAGGAACGTCAGCTCATCAGGGCAAACTGTGTGGCCTCCATTTGATGGGATGAAACAGGACCTGGACCCAAAAGACTTTGGCTACTTGTGTAACAAATGAACAAGAGATGGAATTAAAGGAGAGGCTGTGGCTTTTGCCTGATCCCGAGGTACCTGCTTGGGTCCAGGAAGTGTGTTGTCTTCTCAGGTTTCTGATGGGAGGCAGAGGGGCTCTGAAATCCAGGCTGCCAAGACCCACAGGGTTTTGAAACAAGGAGGCAAGGGTGGGTGGGAACACAAGACAGGAGCCAAGAAAAAGCTCCACATCCAAAATAATGAAGGTCCCAAAACATAAGCAGTGCAAAGGAGGTAACTGCCATCCCAGGAACAGGCAGGGACACTGCCAGCACCTGCAAACCAGGGATGGGCAGAAAGATTAGAGGGTTGAAAACAACAAAGGAAGATTTTATTGTGTGTTGGTGAAAGCCCTTAAGAACCCCTGAAAGTATGGATTAAGGGCAGAAGGAGATGCAGGTGAACTATTAAATGACTTCTTTCTTTCAGGAGCTTACTTGATGAAAGGAGAGAGGTGATGGCAACAAGAGGAGATGCTCTGGTCTCAACAGGGCTTGGATAAACCATTCCATGAGGTTATAGCTGCTGGAGAAGCTGGTTATTTGACATTGAAGAAGAAGGGGAAGCCAGGGAAGCTGAAGGGCCAGGCTGCTCCAAGAAGCTCATGATCTTCAGTGGGAAGGGACATCAAGGTGATTTCTGGAGGACATCTGCCCTAAATTGCATCCCTGTGGAGGATCTTGGCCCGAACACATAGCTGGAGGCAGTGACAATGGTGGCAGAGAAGATGGTACTAGAAACCCATCCAGGTGCTCAGGGAGGAGCTGCTCCATGAGGTCACAAATCTGGGTCATGCCTGAAGTAGCTTATGCTGGTGAAGGTGACACAGGAGCTTTTCCATGGGAGGAGGGAGATGCAAATCGAGTGAGATGCCAACAGCAAGTGGCCCTTGGGGTGACACAAACATCCACGGGACTGAGAGCTGGGTGCAGGGGCCACCCCAGGGCCTGTCAGCCCCAGCACTCAGGCATGTGATACTGGAGGAAGGGACCCGATTCCCAACCTGGCCAAGCTACAGGGATGCCACTGCATTGATTCCACTGTGCACTGACAACCACGCAACACCACATCTCATCCAAAGTATCCAACAGAGGAGCCCGGAAAGAGACCCCAGCATCCTGGAGACCCACCAAGCCCCAACACAGATGCTCAGCCTTGACATCTAAGGATGAAGCCATACCAGAGCAATGGACTGCATCTCCACACTGTTGAGTGAAGCTGCCACGGTGGCTGGCGAGGCACCTACCTGGGTGTACAGGTTCTGCTGTGGATAGGCACTTCTGATGGGGTACATAGCGGTTTGGTACGGATTCGGAGACGGCGAGTAGGGAGGAGGCGCGTTGTTACTCTGGGTCGGTGGGACCTTGTAGGGGGTCCCCGCAGTGTACCCTGGCAAAGACAAGAGGAGACCAAGTTAGGGTGAGGATTTACAGCCACAGAGCTGGTCCACCCAGCACATGAGCAATGCAAGCCACCGTTCATGAGGCACTGCCTGCTCACTGGACATCGCTCAGCATGGAGGAGACATACCTAGATGCACCAGCACCTACTGTCATCGCATGAAACCCATGGAGCCAAGAGCTATGAGTCTGGCTTCCAGCTCCAGACTAGCTGATCACTTCAGTCAGGACTGCATCCTCCACCCAGCCTGGCAGCAGCTATTCCCACACTCCCTACACCGAGCTATAGAGTGATGAGTATTGTCAGTTGTCAAGGCATAGCCTGATAGGACTCATCCAGCACTTAAATCACCTAAGAGAGCAGTATCCCCACACCTGCTGGCCCATTTTTATACATCTACTTGACTGTGGTACTTGTGGGTGAGAAGCTGGACATGAGCCATCAATGTGCATCTGCAGCCCAGAAGGCCAACCCCATCCTGGGCTGCATCCCAAGGAGTGTGGCCAGCAGATCAGGAGAGGGGATTCTGCCCCTCAGCTCTGCTCTGCTCTGGGGAGACCTCACCTGCAGTGCTGTGTCCAGCTCTGGAGCCCTCAGCACAAGAAGGACAGGGACCTGTTGGAGCGTGTCCAGAGGAGGCCACAAAAATGATCCAAGGGCTGGAGCACCTCTGCTGTGAAGCCAGGCTGAGAGAGTTGGGCTGGGTCAGCCTGAAGAAGAGAAGGCTCTGGGGGGACCTTAGAGCCCCTTCCAGTCCCTGAAAGGTACCTGTAGGAAGCTGGGGAAGAACTGTTCCAGAGGGCATGGAGCGACAGGACAAGGGGATGGATTTAAACTCAAAAAGGGGAGATTTAGGAAAAAGTATTCAATGTGAGGATGGGAGATCCCTGGCCCAGGTTGCCCAGAGAGGTGGTGGAGGTCCCATCCCTGGAGACATTCAAGGTCAGGCTTGCTGGGGCTCTGAGCGACCTGCTCTAGTGAAGATGTCCCTGCTCACTGCAGGGGGTGGGACTAGATGCCTTCAAAGGTTGCTTCCAATCTAACACCTCTTGTCCCCATATTTTTGTCCTTTCACCTTTTTTTGCTTGGGGTGTGATGGGCAAAATCAGAATTTAATTGCTGGGGGGGATCTAATTTCATAGCATAGTATTGCTGTCCTCTGCCTGCATCTGCTCCCAAGCAATGACCAGAAAAGCAGCAAAACCAATGATCCAAACCTTCATCATGATTCTATGATGCTGTCCAAAATATGGAGATTTGTCCAAAAAAATTAGCCTAACAAAAAATAACCTAAAGGATAATGTGGTATCAACTGGTCTGCTGGCTGTGGGTGTCACTTTGGGGTTTTGCTGCTACTTGCTTTAAGTTCTGATATGTCTGTTGCTTAAAATATCGCATTTTCCTTCCAGGAAGACCCAGTGGTACCAGCTCAAGATCATAGAATCATGGAATCATAGAATCACAGACTGGTCTGGGTTGGAAGGGACCCCAAGGGTCACACAGTTCCAACCCCTGCCACAGGCAGGGACACCAACCTCCAGGCCTGGATCTACACAAGGTTGCCCAGGGCCCCATCCAACCTGGCCTTGAATACCCCCAGGGACGGGGCACCCACCCCCTCTCTGGGCAGCCTGTTCCAGACCCTCACCACTCTCTCTGGAAAGAAATTCCCCCCAAAATCTCATCTAACCCTTCCCTCCTTCAGCTTCACCCCAACCCCCTTGTCCTGCCCGTCTCTGCCCTTTAACAAACTGATTCCTATTCTGTTTCTCTGCTCCCTTCAGGGACTGGCAGGCTGCAGTGAGGTCCCCCCACAGCCTCCTCTTCTCTAGGCTGAACCAGCCCAGCTCCCTCAGCCTCTCTTCATAGGGGTTCCCTCAGGCTCTCTTTGTCGGGGAGGTGCTCCAGCCCTCTGATCATCTCCGTGGCTCCTCTGACCCCTCTCCAACAGTCCCCCATCTTTCTTGTGTTGGGGCCCCAGCTCTGTCACAGGACTCCAGCTGGGGCCTCCTGAGGGCAGAGCAGAGAGGGACAATCCCCTCCCTGTCCCTGCTGCCACCCCTCTTCTGATGGAGCCCAGGATCCCATCACTCTTCTGAGCTGCAAGAGCACACTGCTGGCTCATGTGAAGTTTCTCTAATCCTCTAATGCAAGTTAAGATCCTCTAATGCAACTCTGATCATATTTGGGCTTGTTAAGAGACTTTCCCAGGACTAAGAATCCCTATTCTTCTTCCTTCAAGGTTCCTTCCTACCTGTTGGCTTGTGATGAATACGGAGTCAACCCCCATTTTGCTCTCCAAAACAAAGGTGTGGTGTTTAAGTGCTAAACTGGGGGGAAAAAAGTTCTCAACAACACTTAGAATTTGTGCTTTAAGGGTTTGGGTTTTTTTTTTAGGGTAGATTAAAAGATGAGCTGCTGCCATGGGATACCCCAGACTTCATCAAGTATGCCATGAAGAACTCAAGGTGATGCCACAGCTTGATGTACGGTTAAAAAAAGATGGCAATGGTAAAAAAGAATCCACTCACATAAGCAAGAAAAAGCATGTGGAATGGGATGGCTGGTGAGAAAATGGAGTCAGCCAGCAGGTGGGCTGGGAGGGAGAAATCATCCTTAGAGCAAATGGTCCCCGATGACTGTGTAGGATGGAGAAGAGAAGTCAAGGCTCAGCCCAGTGATAACATCTAAACACTCAAATATAATGAACTAATTTACTCAACCAGTGTTGAGGGCAGCAATTAATGAAGGCCAAGACTTCAAGCCTGCTAATAGCCCCTATTATCCACCCAGAGCTGAAACAGCGTGAAGATAACAAGGAGCTTTCTAGGAACTCCCAAACACCATCTAACCACCTCCTGATTACTGCAGATTGGGAAAAAAATGTGTTAATTAAACAACTGAGTAGCTGTGACCCTTTTTCTGACTCACGATAGCAGCAGAGCAGCTATCTTTAAATGAGAGATGGAAGCAGAGAGCGGAAATGCAGGTTTGAATTGGCCGTGTTCACCATAGCAGCAGAATTGGAGACTCCTCCATCATGAGGGGAGGCTGCTCAGGTGGCCAGGAAGGCCAATGGCATCCTGGCTTGTGTCAGAAATAGTGCGGCCAGTAGGTCTGGGGAGGGGATTTTGCCCCTGGACTGGGCACTGGTGAGGCTACACCTCGAGTACTGGGTCCAGTTCTGGGCTCCTCACCATAAGAAGGACATTGAGGTCCTGGAGTGTGTCCAGAGAAGGGCAGCCAGGCTGGGGAAGGGGCTGGAGGGCAAATCCTCTGAGGAGCAGAGCACCAACCTCCTATTTTTCAATCTCTTTTTATTTTTTTCTAATCCAGTTCCTTTTTTCAAACAAAGACCTTGGAGACTGGTAGTTGTAGGCATCACGCTTCACTTCTCATGGGCATCTGGAGATGTGAACCAGCTCAAGGCTGTGTGGTTTCACTGCCTTGAACACTAACACTTGCTGCAGTCACCCCATTGCTGAATCACGGGCAATTTAGCAACGATATTAAAAAAGTTATTAAACATAATAGTCCAGGCAGATGTAATCTTCCATGTTTATAAACTGGGGGAAAATAGAACAATTTGCGGGTAAAAATGAAGCATAATCGAGTTTTAATGACACAAGATGATGGATGCTCCTCTCAGGAAAGCATGTCTGACAGCTAATTTGAAAGCCTAATTATGACTATCTAAATACCTTATTAGGATTAGGAGGTTGGGATGGCCGGTGCTATCGCTGCTTCACGGTTCAGCAGCAGGCTGGGATTTTAAAAGCAATAGTGAGCCTTTAAGCTCCAGCTTCAATTAAAATTGCTGATTAAATCCCTCAGGCCATTCTAGAAAATCTCAGCCTTACTGATCCTGGGACACAGAAGTGCCCCGAGTTGCACAGATAAATTTTTCTACATTAGCTCCAAGGTTGGCAAGGGGAGCGGGAGGAGAAAGATTTGTGTGGACTTTAGAGCAGCTCCTCTTGTTTCCATATGAAGGGTTCATGTTGCCCAGAGAAGGGCAACCAGGCTGGGGAAGGGGCTGGAGGGCAAATCCTCTGAGGAGTGGCTGAGGGAGCTGGGGGTGTTGAGCCTGGAGAAGAGGAGGCTGAGGGGAGACCTTCTCAGCGCCTCCACTGACCTGACAGGAGGGTGCAGAGAGGTGGGCAATGGTCTCTTCAGCCAGGGGACAGGAGATGGGACAAGGGGAAATGGGCTCAAGCTGCACCAGGGCAGGGTCAGCTCAGATGGGAGGGAAAAGTTCTTCCCTGCAAGAGTTGTGGGGCTGTAGAACAGGCTGCCCAGGGAGGGGGCACCCCTGGGTGTGTTTAACAGAGGGGTAGATGAGGTACTGAGAGATCTGGGTCAGCACAGGACAGGAATGGTTGGACTTGATGAGTTATAAAGGGCTTTTCCAACCTTGTGATTCTGTGATTCACAAGCTTAATTCCTTAGGTGGATAAGGAATTGTTTGTGTGGCCATACTGAGGGTTGATGTCAACGGCTCAATGTCCAAGCGGAAAACCAGTAAGGAGTGGTGTCCCTCAAGGGTTTGTACTGGGACCAATACTATTTAATATATTCATCAATGACAGTGATCGATGCACCCTCAGCAGGTTTGCAGAATACACCAAGCTGTGTGGTGAGGTGGACATGCTGGAGGGAAGGGATGCCATCCACAGTGACCTGGACAGGCTGGAGAGGTGGGACAGTAGGAACCACATGAAGTTCAACACGGCCAAAGGCAAGGTCCTGCACATGGGTTGGGGCAATGCCAAGCACAACAGGCTGGGTGGAGAATGGATGGAGAGCAGTCCTGAGGAGGACTCGAGGTCTTGTGGAGCAAGAAGTTCAACCTGACCCATCACTGGGGGCTAAGTGAGATTGAACCGAAGGTCAGAACCAATCTGAGATACCCAACCTGAAATACTTCTGATTTTCCAGATCCATGGTTGAGATGGCATGTCCTAGCACAGCACTGGTGAAAGCCAACCGCAGCTCTAAGCCTGAAGCATCACTGCAAATCAAACCTTGAGGTTTTGTCTATTAAATTTAATTTGCAAATGAAACATTCCCATGCCAGTTATCTGGAAACGAGACCAGCCTGCCTGGGTGTGGCTGGTGACCCCATTATTAATCTTATTTATCATCCATATTTGGGTGGTCACAGCCAAATTTTGCCCCCAAGTCTTTTCCTACCCCGGTACCTGCTCTTGCTCTCCCTGATTTCGAGGGAGGAATCTCATCTGCAGCATCCTGGAGGTGCAATGAGGAGCAGAAATAACACATGAGTATGGGCTGAACTCCAAGGGGATTTTGCTGAATAATATCTACATTTCTACTAATTACAAGCTGAGATTTTCCCCAACACTCACAACTCATTCAAACCCTGTCTGGCATGAAATTAGTTTTGATGGAAAGCCCATGCACCCTGTCAGACATCCAGCTCCTATCCCAAAGAATGGTAGGGACATCCCTCCTTCATAGAGAAAGTCTCCCCAAAGCTTTTAATACATTTATTTGCATCCAAAATACCCAAACCACTATTTTTTCCCGTATTCTCTCATTCAATATTCACAGAATCAGAGAGTCACAGGGTTGGAAAAGCCCTTTAAGCTCATTGAGTCCAACTGTTCCTGTCCTGTGCTGACCCAGATCTCTCAGTACCTCATCTACCTGTTTGTTAAAACACACCCGGGGTGGGGACCAAATGCTCAGCTGAAAGAGAGCTTCACCCTTCTCCACTTGACTTCCTCCTCCTGAGGAGTACTAGGAGGGTCAGTGCTCTCCTTTTCATGTTCCTTCATGGTTTTAACACACACAACTAAAAAGCAGGAGAGATGCTACCATGTTTTCAGAAGAAATAACTCCAAGAGCTCTGCCATTTCATCCCAGAAGGGAATTGCACAGTGCTGCCACTGGGCAGTTCTGGCAGGAGAAGGTGACGGATCTACTACATGGTGCCAGCAAGCTCAAGAACCTGCAGCACCCTCACCTCTATCAGGGCTAAGGACACACGGACACAGAGACACCCACACGGACACAGAGATACTCACACAGACACCAATGATCCCATTCCTTGCCAAAAAAACCCATCCCCAAATAACCCACAGGAGGTGGGGCAAACGGGCATGAAACAGCGAAGTAAAACCCCGGAATAATAAGATTTATTTACTGAATGCTGCAGAAGAAGCCTGGTAAGTTCTGTTCTCGGTCCCGGTGTCCACCGGGAGGTGGAAGGTGCCCTCCGTGGCACAGGAGGAGGAGGTCTGTGGCCAGGCTTGCTTCATCAGAAGTGTAGCTTGAGTGAAGACAGAGAAGAGGTGTCACACAGGGCAATGTGGAGATACAGCTTCTCACATTTATGTTACACCTGAACCACTTTGCTCCTCTCTTCCTCCCCCCTCCCCCCTATTCCTAGGGGACAGCAATCCATAGGAATTTCACACCATGGTTCCTCTCACCTGCTCCCCGTGGAGGGATAGTTTCCACAGTGCATCGCACCAAACCAGTTACCTACTCTAAAAGACTGTTTTCCTGAGCTAAGTGACATGCATGAAGATCTACACCCAAGGGAAGTCGTCACCAGAGCCACCATCCCTCCCCAGATACCACTGTGCAGAGGGACCAGTAATGGCTGTCCTTGGCCATGTGTTTCCCAGTTGGAAAACTGACTGAGGCTGGTGTGCAAGGCATTTTATCCACAGTAAAACCCTTTGAGATCCCGGCATGGTGGGAACCACTGGTGGACAAGGTACTGGTCACTGTGACTGTCCCATCACAACATTGGGTTGTCCCTAGAAATTCTGGAAAGCATGGTCAGCAGGAGTGCTGGCTTTGGGCAGGTCACACTGTATCCTGGTTTGCAGAAAAGTATTTACAAAGCCAAGTAAAATAATCCAGAAGGATCTTAAGAGCCAGATCTTGTGGGATTTGAGATGGGACCATCAGAAACCAGCCATTTTGTGAGACATTTTCTGAAAGAGGAAAAGTTCTTATATGTATATATTCCTCTACATAAGGAACCACCATTGGCTATACCTTTATCCTATATCCAAACACATTGCTGATGCTTATTTAAGGACTGAAGGCTTTCTGGACCGCATCTACGGAGAAGACAAATCACCAACCCAAGCTTACAAACCATGCTCCTTCCCAAAGCTGGAGCCTCCATGAAAAGCTGAACAGGTCTTTTTCTGTCTTTCTTTTCCCCTGAAACTATGGACCTGTCCTAGCTCTTTGTTCCAGGCTGATCTCAAACGGTGGCTCCCACCATCCTTGGTTTAAGACCCACCACCTCCAAATGGAGTGCATACATCTCTTGAAAGCCTCAGCCAGTTATTACAGCTCGCTGCTCACCAGCTTAACAAGCTGTTCAAGCTGTCATTACAAAAGAAAGAAGCTCCAGGTTTTTGATGTGCCAGAGTATGTATTTCACACACCCAGCTACTAAGGAAAGAAAACCACGCGAGGGTTGGTCGACCCTCAGGAAGCCACTTAGTAGTTAGACCTTGCTGTGAAGTTGTGGAGGGTAAAGGAGGTAAAATGAGGCAGCTGCTGGAATGAAAGAAAATCACTGATTTATAGCTTCTTTAAAGGTATTTTTTAGTGAACACAGTAGCTAGACTGTTGATGTGCTCCCTCTTTACACCATATTATTGTATTCCTCAACAGCTCTAGAAGGTTGGAGGTCAAGGCATGTTCCCATTGTCCCCTCTCCCTGCTTGGGTGTTGTCAGGGACAAATAGGATTTCCCCAGAAATGCAGTAAAGGGGTTTTGGGTCAGATCTGCAAACTCAAGAGAGTTCTGGAGGAAAAAAAGAAAAGACCTTTGGGCAAGAAAGGAATAATGGAGGCATGATTTTTTAGGCAGGGAACTGTTTCAGACAGCAGAACCAGCCAACCTTGGACAAAGCCATGTCAGGAAGAAAGAGGAGCTCTCTGAGAGGGTGACCACAGCCCACAGGAGGAGGTGGTGGGTTTCTTACCATTCCATCAGCCCCAAGGGAGTCACACATGAAGATATTTTATGGCTACATTTCATAACTCCTTCTCCCAAGCAAGTTCCTATGCCCCAAGGTGCTTGGTGCTAAGCCTTACAGAAAGGACTTTATGACTTAGTCAGGGCTTGTAAAACTTTCTGTAATGCAAAAGCAAGAGCAATGCTGTTTTGAACCCCTCCAGCACCTCTGTGTCTGCTCAGACTTTTAATTAACCATCTCTGAAAATGTAACTGTGAATCTGGAGTGCCACAGGGCTGGAAGTTCGGAACAAATGATTGACGAGGCCAAAGACGATTAACTGCTGGTACCAGAGCCCTTGCTAGTTGCAGCACAGGTCCTAAAGGTTGGACACCACTGCCCAGAGTGAGCAGAGAACCACTGCTGCAGGACTGCTGGTCCACCAAAAACTCTTCTAATGTGGGACAGAAATAGAGGAGCATGGAGGACACCCATTGGCGATGCTCCAAGGGATGGCATGGCATCATCAGCTGTGAGATATTTATGGGTCCAAGATCTGTCTGGCTGGTGCTCCACTGCTGGAGACATGGAAATATGCTCCCCCTTCCTTAACTTCAAGAGAAAAACAGTAGACTCATGGGAAGTAAGTGATCCAGACTGCAATTTCTCTTCTACCCAAGTGCTGATCATGTTCTCCTCTGTGCCTGTGTCCCTTCCCTGGAAAAGATTTGTGAGTTATTATGGATTTCCTTGCTCTATTTTCTATGGTATGCCGCACTCCTGAACATCATTTATGACCTGTTGGAGAGGAACTCTGAGGAGAAGGACCTGGGGGTCCTGGTAGATGACAGGTTGGCCATGAGCCAGCAGTGCGCCCCAGGGGCTAAGAGGACAAATGAGATCCTGGGGTGCATCAAGAAGAGCACGGCCAGCAGGTCAAAGGAGATGATCCTCCCCCTCTGCTCTGCCCTGGTCAGGCCCCACCTGGACTGTTGTGTCCAGTTCTGGGCTCCCTGGTATAAAAAAGACAGGGATCTCCTGGAGAGAGTCCAGAGGAGGGACATGGAGATGATGAAAGGCCTGGAGCATCGCCCCTGTGAGGAAAGGCTGAGTGAGCTGGGGCTGTTCAGCCTGGAGAGAAGAAGCCTGAGAGGGGATCTGATCAATGGTTATCAATATCTGAAGGGTGGGATGCAGGGGGAAATGGCCAGCCCCTTTTCAGTTGTCTATGGGGACAGGACAAGGGGCGATGGCCTCAAGTTGGAGCACAGGGAGTTCCACACCAAGCTGGGGAAGAGCTTCTTCCCGGTGCAGGTGAGGGAGCCCTGGGACAGGCTGCCCAGGGGGGTGTGGAGTCTCCTTCTCTGGAGATATTCCAGCCCTGTCTGGACACCGACCTGTGTGACCTGTCCTAGGGAGCTGCTTTGGCAGGGGGGTTGGACCCGATGGGCTCTGGAGGTCCCTTCCAACCCCTACAGTTCTGTGATCACACTGGAGAGCTACCTTGCAGTGCTGAGACAAACCCACTCTTTCACCCATGCTTTTGTTCAAAATCAGATTCTTTTCATGCCTCTGTATCTCACAAAGTTTTTAATATCCAAGACTGATGAGACAATTTATTTAGATGTTACATGAATCCTTCCTCAGCCATTTCTCCTCTCCACATTAAGCCTACCAAAACCCCAAAGTAATTTGAGTCTGAAACAGCTGGGACCTTGCAACTTATAGCTATGCATGTTCTTTACATTAAATCATTGATCCTCAGAGAAGCCATCGTTTAAATTAAAACAAATGGTCAACCAAGGAGACTTGTAGGAACATTAACGTCTCCTGGTCCTTTGCAGGAACTACAATGGACAGAGGTTACAATCCAGCCATGGTTATTGAATATCGTTTAAGGTCTGTCCCCTGGTAGTGCTGTCTGGAGATGGTTTAGCCTCTTGCCCATGCTGTTCATTGAAAATTAAAGAGCTTTTATTCATTATCTGGTGGATCCCAGCAGGTCCAGGGAGGGGATCCTGCCCCTCTACTCCGCTTTCATGAGACCTCATCTGGAATGCTGTGTCCAGTTCTGGAGTCCCCAACGTAAGAAGGACATTGAACTGTGAGAACAGGTCCAAAGGAGGCAACAAAGACGATTAGAGGACTGGAGGACCTCTACTATGAAGCCAGGCTGAGACAGTTGGGCTGGTTCAGACTGGAGAAGAGAAGGGAGACCTTATAGTGGCCTTCCAGTTCCTGAAGGTGCCTATAAGAAACTTGGGGAGGGATTTTTTGGGAGGGCATGGAGTGATAGGATGAGGGGGAATGGGTTTAACTTAGAAGTGGGTAGATTTAGATTGAATATTAGGAAGAAATTCTTCACTCTGAGGGGGGTGAGGCCCTGGCACAGGGTGCCCAGAGAGGCTGTGGAAGCCCCATCCCTGGAAGTGTTCAAGGCCAGGTTGGATGGGGCTCTGCGCAACCTGGTCTAGTGAGGGTGTCCCTGCCCATGGCAGGGGTTGGAACTAGATGGGCTTTGAGGTCCCTTCCAACCCATTCTGTGACTCTGTGCTACTCACCCCCCACCCCTGACCCCACTATACCCACCTGAGGGGAACCATTGATGACCCTCAATAGTTGCTGGGCACCTACAGAGGATGGTTCAGAGCACTTCTGTGGGGAAAGACAATGCCTACACTTCCCCTCTGCAGAGCGGCGCTTCCTCCAGGGAGGATACAGGAACAAGAATGGCAGATCAGAGTCTCCACAACATCCCTACAGAGACCCCCTAATTTCCAAGGCTGATTTTAGAAATAACTTTTCTGCTCTGTAAGGTTTAAATTAGATATTAGGGGGAAGTTTTTTACAGAGAGAGTGGTGAGGTGCTGCAACAGGCTGCCCAGAGAGGGGGTGGGTGCCCCATCCCTGGGGGTGTTCAAGGCCAGGTTGGATGGGGCCCTGAGCAACCTTGTGTAGCTCCAGGCCTGGAGGTTGGTGGCCCTGCCTGTGGCAGGGGGGCTGGAACTGTGTGATCCTTGGGGTCCCTTCTAACCCAGACCATTCTATGATTCTCTGATTCTATGATTCTAATGGATGCAAAGCATTAATTTCCCCTGCATTATTAATGAGCCCAGTTGAAGCATAAACCAGCTTCATGCGGAAAGCGAGTGCCCTACTTTCAGGAAAATAAAAAGGCGCCCATTAACAAAGGGAGTTAAAACCAAACAACCATCTCAGGAAGACAGAATGCCTGGGAGGGAACATGCACCAGGTTTAATGAAGGCATCCATCTTTATTTATTTATTTTTTATAATGGTGTCTCTGCAGCAGAGTGATTTTTGGCTTTTTTACAGACTTGAAAGGATATTGTTGTTGTTGTTGTTTTTAATAATACTGTCCTAAATAACCAGGCTTATAGCAAGCATCACAGTTTGCAATGCCAGTGTTTTGCTGGGATCTTGTAGCCTGCCTTGTGTCTTTCCCTCTGAAAAGTATGGAAGAACACAACAAGGCTCCCCAGGTCAAGAAGGACAGGGAGCTCCTGGAGAGGGGACAGCAAAGGGCTGTGGAGATGCTGAGGGCACCAGAACATCTCTCTGATGCAGAGAGGCTGAGGGACTCGGGGCTGTTCAGCTCGGACAAGAGAAGACTGAGGGGGATCTTCTCAGTGCTGACAAACCCTCAAGGGGTGGGCTCAGGAGGACAGGTCGCTGTGTTCAGGGGTGCTCAGGGACAGGATAAGGGGCCATGGGTACAGGACAGGGTAAGGGGCCATGGGTACAAACTGGAGCAGAGCAAGTTCCCCCTAACCCTGAGGAGGAACTTCTTTGCTGGGAGGGTGGCAGAGCCCTGGGCCAGGCTGCCCAGAGAGCTTGGGGAGTCTCCCTCAATCTCTGGAGCCATCCCAACCCCGTGATCCTGGGCGCTGTCCTGTGCAGCCTGCTGGAGGGGACCCTGCTCTGGCAGGGGTGGGACTGGGTGATCTCCAGAGGTCCTTTCCAACCCTCACCAGTCTGGGAGTCTGTTGAATCACGCAAGGCAAAAACAAGGCAGAAACATTTCAATGAATCAGGATGGAAAGAAGTTAATTCCCTTGCCTGATGCAGGGCTCTCTGGGCTGAGCTTTGCAACCAGGGCAGTAGCTGGCTGTTACCTATGCCTTGGGAAGGGCTGTTTTAAAATAAACTGGTGGAGAATCTACCATCTTTTTTGTGCTCAAACATTAGCAAATATTCACCAGATACCTGAAACTGGGAGAAGGAATCAAGATTGGTTCCAGTTACCATTTTCCCTTCCTCACTGCTGCAGGAGCTGCATGGATCACGGTGACTCTAGGGTTCTCCAAGCTACTCTCCATGTTCCCTTACGCTTCTTTGATCGAGGCAATTACAAAGTTTGAGTCACTGAACCATTTAATTTCCCATGTGGTTCCCAGTATCTTGGGAACCGCAAGGTCAACAGAAGAGCATGAGCATCACTGACTTTCAGTGTGGTGTCAGAGACTACAGAGTGAGTGTTTGGAGGGCATCAAGGACAAAAGTAGACGGTATTTAAGTAGCAGGTATTTGAAAGCTTGACTTTGAAAATTAACCACCACCAACACACTTCACTAGGGTGAACCACACCAAGGGCAGGAGCAGAGGGCACTCTTTATCTTTGCTCGGTGGTTATCTCTTGCTAAGATTATGCAAGGAAGCCAATCAAGACTTAGGAGGTTTGGGACAAAAGACATAACCAAAGAATGCTCATCAAAGAAACACCTTTAGGGTGGACAAGATAAGGTGCTCAAACTGGTACAGAACAGTTTCTTTCAAGACTGACAGCTTGCTTTCACTTACATCCTACAAGTTCCAAAATCACAAGCAAAGGATTTGCACCCTTTTCAACCTCTATTCCAACATTAAGGACCCCACTAGCCTGGTTCACCTACCTAAGGAGAATCAGCTATCCAAGCAGATGAAACACTGGTTTGTGATTGCTTTTTTAGTGATCTTGAAGGATAGCTGCCAGCAGGTACCACCCCCCTACAAGCCCGGGAGGTTTGAAAGAGCGAGGGGGGATGCTTTTTGTAGCATCAATTCTCCTGGGAACATACAGCATCTCTTTCTGCAGTGAGGAGGCTAAAGAATCATAGGGGTTGGAAGGGACCTTGACAGCTCAGGGGGTCCAACCACCTGCCAAAGCAGCTCCCTAGGACAGGTTGCACAGGTCGGTGTCCAGACGGGGCTGGAATATCTCCAGAGAAGGACACTCCACACCCCCCTGGGCAGCCTGTCCCAGGGCTCCCTCACCCTCACTGGGAAGAAGTTCTTCAGCATATTAGTGCGGAACTTCCTGTGCTCCATCTTGCAGCCATTGCCCCTTGTCCTGTCTCCACAGACCACTGAAAAGGGGCTGGCCATTTCCCCCTCATCCCACACTTAAAATATTTATAAACATTAATAAGGTCCCCTTCTCAGGCTTCTTTTCTCCAGGCTGAACAGCCCCAGCTCATTCAGCCTTTCCTCATAGGGGAGATGCTCCAGGCCCTTAATCATCTTTGTAGCCTCCTCTGGACTCTCTCCAGGAGATCCCTGTCTTTTTTTGTACCAGGGAGCCCAGAACTGGACACAATGCCTTAAAAATCCGTTTAGAAAGAGTCTGCTGTTTCAGAATCAGAGAGTTGAAAAAGAAAGCTGATCGCCTCTGATTCTCAGTGCGTTTGATGGACAGTGTGAACCCCAGCAGCATGTCCTTCTCTGCGGCGGGGTTATTTCCAGCATCCTGCATGACAGCAGTTGATTCAATTTGAGTAAACGCTCTCTGTACTGATACAGACGACTGGTTTTAACTCAGCCACTGACCCACACTATTACTGTAACTAAATTCCATTTAACACAGTCAAGGATGCTGCCCGCTTCAGTCGCATGTACCCACTGCTGGAATATTTCTGACCTCAACAGGCTGGAGAGCTGGGCAGGGAGAAACCAGATGAGGTTCAACAAAAGCAAATGTAGAGACTTGCACCTGGGAAGGAACAACCGCTTGAATCAGTACAGGCTGGGGGCGAGCTGTTGGAGAGGAGCTTTGCGGAGAAGGACCTGGGGGTCCTGGTGGGTGACAGGGTGGCCATGAGCCAGCAGTGTGCCCTGGGCGCTAAGAGAGCCAATGGGATCCTGGGGTGCATCAGGAGGAGCATTGCCAGCAGGTCAAAGGAAGTGATCCTCCCCCTCTGCTCTGCCCTGGTCAGGCCCCACCTGGAGTGTTGTGTCCAGTTCTGGGCTCCCTGGTATAAAAAAGACAGGGATCTCCTGGAGAGAGTCCAGAGGAGGGACACAGAGATGATTAAGGGCCTGGAGCATCTCCCCTGTGAAGGAAAGGCTGAGTGAGCTGGGGCTGTTCAGTCTGGAGAAAAGACTAAGGGCGGGACCTTATTAACGTTTATAAATATCTTAAGTATGGGATGCAGGGGGAATCAGCCAGCCCCCTTTTCAGTGGTCTGTGGAGACAGGACAAGGGGCAATGGCTGCAAGTTGGAGCACAGGAAGTTCCGCACCAACATGTGGAAGAACTTTTACACAGTGAGGGTGACAGAGCACTGGAATAGGCTGCCCAGGGAGGTGGTGGAGTCTCCTTCTCTGGAGATATTCCAGACCTGTCTGGATGCCGACATGTGCAATATGAGCTAGGGACCCTGCTTTGGCAGGAGGTTGGACCCGAGGATCTCTGGAGGTCCCTTCCAACCCCTACAATTCTGTGATTCTGTGATTTTATGGAGTTTATTTTGCATTAGTCACCTCTCAAAAATTCTTAACTTTTCTCATTTAGGTCTGTTTTCCATAAAGAAGTGACCACTGACAGTGGGTGCAATGCTGAGAGGTCAAAAGTGGTGAAGCCTGCTCCTGCTTTCCGGAGATATTAAAGTGGTATCTTGCCTGCAGCAGAATCAGGATCTTAAAAACCAAAATTCAATAAAAATTGGCCGGGAGTTGCAAGTAACTTGGAAAAGCTTCTAAATTTAAAAAAGATATGAGCAAGGATTGCCTCTGTAGCCTTTGCTCTACCTCTAAAGATGATGTTGATCGATGCTGTCCTCACTTACAGCATCACGCGGGCTTTTTTTCCCCTCCTCTAACTGGCTCCAGAGCTGAAGGTCTGAGCATAGCCGAGTCCATGAAAGCATCTTTCCTCCTGGATGCACACAGAACAAGCTGAGGGCTCTGAACCATGCCTCCTCTGAGATAAATCTCCAAATAGTGGGGGGAAAAAAAGATCCTGCCATGATATTAAATTGCCTGGGTTTCAGGAGATTGTTTATAGGGAGGGTGGAGGTTTCTGCACAGGAAGAGTTGGGTTGAGGAGCACCAGTTTTAATCTTCGTTACTTCCTTACTAATTTTAATGCCTAGCTGTGTTGCATTATGGGCTGGAAGAGTTTTTTTCCTCAATGCAAACTGATCTGTCAACCTTCTGGACAATAGAAAATTACTAAAAACATTTCTAAGAATCATCAAGAGAGAAATTGTCCCCCATCGCTTACTCTCTACAACCTCCTTTCAGGCATATAACTACCTGACAGGAGGGTGCAGAGAGGTGGGCAATGGTCTCTTCAGCCAGGGGACAGGAGATGGGACAAGGGGAAATGGGCTCAAGCTGTGCCAGAGCAGGGTCAGCTCAGATGGGAGGGAAAAGTTCTTCCCTGAAAGAGTTGTGGGGCTGTGGAACAGGCTGCCCAGGGAGTGTGTCGAGTCCCTGCCCCTGGGTGTGTTTAACAGCAGGGGAGATGAGGTACTTAGGGATATGGTTTAGCATAGGACAGGAATGGTTGGACTTGATCTTAAAGGTCTTTTCCAACCTTGTCATTTTGTGATTCTGTGAAATGAAATGTCAACATTGAGATGGGTGCAAGGGCTTTCTTGCTTGAGCATTAAGCTGTATAACAAAGAAAACTCAGGCAAGGCAGACCAACAATGATCAGAGGAGGTTTGATTTTTTAATTTTTTTTAGAGAAAGCAAGTCGGTAAAGATTAGGATTGCACTTCAGAAGGGAGCTTCTGGGGACTGAACAAAAGCCTGGCTGGCACAAAGAAGATTGACCAGGGCTTTCATTTTTTTTTCCCCTTTCACATCATGCAAATCTAAAGTAACAGAGAGTTATTTGCATTGCTTTAAAAAAAAAATAAATCAGGAACTCAAGCCTTAATTAATCTGCAGAACTGCTTGCTGGAAAGTATTGTAACGAAGAAATACAGCAAGAATCAAAGCGTGGGGGTGGTTAAGCATCTTTAATGAAAGAGAGGACACCCACAGCCACAACCACCAGGACAAAGGTAGGGAAAAATCAAAGGCTTTGTGGTTTTGGGCTTATAAAAGCCATCGACTAACAAGGTTTGGGGCAGATTATTCCCTGCTAAAGAATAAGGAGGAAAATTCTGAAGCACAATCTGGCTGTTTTCAGGGAGGAGAGACCAGGGAGGATGGATAACATGGCTCTTGCTGAACATGGGGTCTCTGTTCTGCTGGGTGGAGGACACAGGCTGTGGATGCTGTTGAAGGAATGATGGGGCTCAAGAAGGGGCTTGGTGCTGCCCACCTGTATGAACCCCAATGGCCAGAGTTATCCCTGTATTTCCCTGCTCCCTCCTTGTCTTTCTGACCATTGCCTTGCTGTCAGGGTTGGGACATCCACTTCTTTCACGTCTTTGTTGTGAGTGCAAGTACCTCTTTGTTCAAGAGGAAGCTCGTCCTCCAGCTCACTCCACTCAATTCCTACTCTCCTAACCTCTACCAAAAAAGCAATTCCATAGATCATGATCCTAGTCCTCTCCTTCTCCAAGGGTATCTTGAAGATGTATCAGAGTTACTTGTGATAGCATCCACCAACTCCCTTTGGGTTCATTCATGAGTATGAATGACATGCCAGGCAGGATTAATCTCAAGCTCTCTTCACAGGACAGACAGGCATCCATGGGGAGTCTGTGCCCAAAGATGGGCTCTCTGGGAAGGCTTGTCTTGGTCTCCATTGAATACAGAGGGACCTGGGATGGAAGGGTTAGAGACCTAAAGGTCTATACAGCTAAAGGGAACCAAATCCTGGTGGACATCAGGTTGACCATGAGCCAGCAATATGCTCTTGGGCCAAGAAAGCCAATGGTATCCTAAGGGATATCAAGAGAAGTGTGGGCAGCAGGTCAGGGAGGTTCTCCTGCCCCCCTGCCCTGCCCGGAGGATGCCTCATCGGGAATACTGTGTGCAGTGCTGGGTTCCCCCAGTTAAGAAGGACAGGAACCTACTGCAGAGGGTATCATAAAAGGCTCCAGAGATTCTGAGGGCACCAGAACACCTCTCTGACCCAGAGAGGCTGAGGGACTCAGGGGCTGTTCACCCTGAAGACGAGAAGACTGAGGGGGATCTTCTCAGTGCTGAGAAATCCTTGAGGGGTGGGCTCAGGACAGGTCAGTCTGTGTTCAAGGGTGCCCAGGGACAGGATAAGGGGCCAGGGGCACAAACTGGAGCAGAGCAAGTTCCAACTAACCCTGATGAGGAACTTCTTTGCTGGGAGGGTGGCAGAGCCCTGGGCCAGGCTGCCCAGAGAGCTTGGGGAGTCTCCCTCCATCTCTGGAGCCACCCCAACCCTGTGATCCTGGACACTGCCGTGTGCAGCCTGCTGGAGGGGACCCTGCTCTGGCAGGGGTGGAACTGGATGATATCCAGAGATCCCTTCCTACCCCAACCAGTCTGGGATTCGGTAAAATCTTCCCTAAATGTGGCAATTGCAGCAGCTGTTTAAAAGAGTTGAAAATTTCCTAGGGTTTTTTTTTTTTTCTCTTTTTCTTGTTTAGAATTTGGAAAATGAAACTGAGCTAAAATAAAACCTTTCCAGGGGAATGTGTGTTTTCCATCAAAAGAAAAGTGTTCTGTTTGCACATCAGCACAGCTTCTCTGGGGGTTGCTTCGATTTGCTTTATAACATGAACTCCAGCCTACCACTGATGGCAATTGAGATGTAAAAGAAGCAAGACAGATCCCACAAAAAATTCCTCATTCTGTAACAAATTGATGGTCCCTCTCACTTGGGTGTCCCCTTGGCCACAAGGGGCCACTCAATGGTGGAGCTCCTGCCTACGCAAGGCACAGGCAGTGCCTGAGGACAGGTGACATTTTATGATGTCCAGGGATTTACATCCCTGGCTGAGCAGGGAGGACGTTGCCAGCCTCTGGCAGGACAAGCCACTGATAAATTTGTGGGGTTGGGTTGTTTTTTTAAAATCACAGAATCACAGAGCCGTAGGGGTTGGAAGGGACCTCCAGAGCCCATCGGGTCCAACCCCCCTGCCAAAGCAGCTCCCTAGGACAGGTCACACAGGTCGGTGTCCAGACGGGGCTGGAATATCTCCAGAGAAGGAGACTCCACACCCCCCTGGGCAGCCTGTCCCAGGGCTCCCTCACCCTCACCGGGAAGAAGCTCTTCCCCAGATTGGTGTGGAACTCCCTGTGCTCCAACTTGAGGCCATCGCCCCTTGTCCTGTCCCCACAGACACTGAGAAGAGGCTGGCCATGTCCCCCTGTGTCCCACCCTTCAGATATTGATAACCATTGATCAGATCCCCTCTCAGGCTGCTTCTCTCCAGGCTGAACAGCCCCAGCTCACTCAGCCTTTCCTCATAGGGGAGATGCTCCAGGACTTTCATCATCTCCATGTCCCTTTGCTGGACTCTCTCCAGGAGATCCCTGTCTTTTTTATCCCAGGGAGCCCAGAACTGGACACAACACTCCAGGTGGGGCCTGACCTGGGCAGAGCAGAGGGGAAGGATCACCTCTTTTGAACTGCTGGCCATTCTCCTGGAGCTCTTCTCATTTTAATCTTTCAGCCTTGTATCCTTCAGGGGAATTTGAGGGTGGCCAGCACACATCTAGAGGAACAAAACTTGTTTCATATTACACGCCAATATTTTTAATGGGAAGAAAGGCAGTTAAAGACCCTACCAGAAGTACATAAAACCAAACAAAACACAACAGATTCCTTATGGAGTCATCCACCATAAACGCCTTTATTTAATAACCTTGCAAAATATCAGTGAATTTAAACTGTGATGTGAAAAAGACAGAACCAAAACTTTTTTTGGCAATGAATGCCACCTTGATCAGCCTTGGAAAGCTCCCGAGCCTGGGGATCCACTAAATTTACAGCAACCAGGAGAGTGAAAAACTAGGCAATGGAGAGGAGAAAGAGTTTAGCAAGACCACCACAAGTGAGGGCAAATCATATGAAGAGTGACTGAGGGAGCTGGGGGTGTTGAGCCTGGAGAAGAGGAGGCTGAGGGAAGACCTTCTCAGCGCCTCCACTGACCTGACAGGAGGGTGCAGAGAGGTGGGCGATGGTCTCTTCAGCCAGGGGACAGGAGATGGGACAAGGGGAAATGGGCTCAAGCTGCTCCAGGGCAGGGTCAGCTCAGATGGGAGGGAAAAGTTCTTCCCTGCAAGAGTTGTGGGGCTGTGGAACAGGCTGCCCAGGGAGGGGACTGAGTCTCTGCCCCTGGGTGTGTTTAACAGATGGGGAGATGAGGTACTGAGAGATCTGGGTCAGAACAGGACAGGAACGGTTGGACTTGATGAGCTTAAAGGTCTTTTCCAACTTTGGGATTCTGTGATTCTGTGACAAGACCGCATCCCTTAAAGGAAACACTCTGACAATGTGGTACAGCCTAAAAACCCCACAGCTAATAAATAATGTTCTGACCCCAGACTGGTTTGGGTTGGAAGAGCCCTCAAAGACCCCACCAGTCCCACTCCCTGCCATGGGCAGGGACACTGCCTACCAACCCAGATAGACATAGATGAGGTCACCCCTCAGTCTCCTCTTCTCCAGGCTCAAGAGGCCCAGCTCCCTCAGCCTCTCCTCATCAGGAAGGTGTTCCACTCCCTTCATCATCTTGGTGACTCTGCACTGGGCTCTTTCAAGGAGTTCTGTGTCCTTCTTGAGCTGAGGGGCCCAGAACTGGCTCCAATATTCCAGGTGGGATCTCACCAGGGCAGAGCAGAGGGGGAGAAGGACCTCTCTTGACCTACTAACCACTCCTTTCTTATACAGCCCAGGATGCCATTGGCCTTCTTTGCCACAAGGCCACATTGCTGGTCATGGTCATTCTGCTGTCCCCCAGGATCCCCAGGTCCCTCTTCCCTATGCTGCTCTCCAACAGGCCAGTCCCCAATTGATACTGGTACCTGGGGACAGTGAAGATACATCATGTGAGATCTAGACACTAAACAGTACATGGTTGGTGACATTTCTGCATCTGTGACAAATCAGAAGAGGAGGACGAGCAGAGGGAAGGGGAAGGCAACCTTGGGCAGGCAGCATGCAGTATTGAGAAAATATTAAAAGCCACCAATGCACAAGGTATTACAGCGACACAGAACTCATGGGATTAGGATTAAGATGTAACTCCTGGCTCAAAAGTACTTTGCACCATGGACAAATAATCCCAACAGAGGACATGAAGTCAGGAAGGGGAGAGCTTAACACAGTCACAGAACCATAGGGGTTGGAAGGGACCTTGACAGCTCATGGGGTCCAACCCCCTGCCAAAGCAGCCTCCCTAGGACAGGTCACACAGGTCGGTGTCCAGACAGGGCTGGAATATCTCCAGAGAAGGAGACTCCACACCCCCCTGGGCAGCCTGTCCCAGGGCTCCCTCACCCTCACCGGGAAGAAGCTCTTCCCCAGATTGGTGCGGAACTTCCTGTGCTCCAACTGGCAGCCACTGCCCCTTGTCCTGTCTCCACAGAGCACTGAAAAGGGGCTGGCCATTTCCCCCTGCATCCCATACTTAAGATATTTATAAACATTAATAAGGTCCCTTTCCCTGGAAAGTATTTGCTGTCAAACAGATGGAAACTGATGGCTTTGGTAGACCAAGCAGCAAGAGGTAAATCCTCCTGCATGCTTCAACATGCCCGATCTCATCTCCATGCATGGATTTTACCTGGGGCGTAGCCGGGGCTGCTGGTTGGATACATGTTTGGGTTGTAGGCTGGGGCAGCGGTGGGATAGCCTGTTGGATAACCTGCAATGAGAAGAAAAGAGAGACATTATGCTTTTGTCAATGTTGAGAGAGGAGGCTGGCACCCCTGGAAAGCAATAAATAACCCATGTGAGCGCAGATGCTGTCGGCAGAGCTGAGAGGTAAAGCACAGATGTATTCTCAGTTGGCCAAGGTATAGTAAGGACTAGGAATGTGCTCTACACGTGACATCATCAATATTTCATCTTTCTTCCCCTAGAAAATGAGGGCAGGAACCAGAATGCGGGAATGTTCAATGTGCTCGGAAGAAAACCACTGTGAAAGCTAAAGGAAGGAAGGTTTAAATTAGGTATTAGGGGGAAGTTTTTTCCAGAGAGAGTTGTGAGGGGTTGGAATAGGCTGCCCAGAGAGGGGGTGGATGACTGTATGTTCTTGAACACCTGGAGGTGTTCAAGGCCAGGTTGGATGGGGCCCTGGGCAACCCTGTGTAGCTCCAGGCCTGGAGGTTGGTGGCCCTGCCTCTGGCAGGGGGGTTGTAACTGTGTGATCCTTGGGGTCCCTTCTAACCCAGACCAGACTGTGATTCTATGATTCTATGAAAATACACATGGTGAATGCAGGATTCAGCTAAGAGAAGCCACCAGCACACCTATATTTGAAAGGTTTCTCTTCCTTAGCTGCTTACAGCCACTGTAGCTTGATCATTGGAGCACCTGGCACCCTAACAGCAGCACTCAGCACCCAGCCTGCATCCTCGATGCTCAGCACTTCCATCAACCAGAGCTTATTGCTAAAGGGAAGGTAGAGAGGTTGCACGAAAACATGCCAGACCTTATATTCACTCATGGCTGCACAACTGCTGTCCCTGGGAGGACCGAATTACCTGCCAGGCCACCTGGAAGGACTAAGCGTGGCAGCTCGTACCCTTTGAAGCCTCACGAGGTTTTAATGGGCTCTTTAGAAAAGGTTGCAGAGCATCTTCAATTTTCATTATCTTCACTTGGATCGGTCATAGGGAGTTCAGGGGAAATCATCATTTAAGCAGTCAGTTACATGGAGGCTTGGAAATCACACTGTAGAGACCCTGGAGAAGAGGAGGCTGAGGGGAGACCTCATGGTGGTTGGTGGCTTCCTGCCAAGGGGAGTGAAAGGGCAGCGCTGATGTCTCCCCTCTCTTTGGGGACCAGGGCTGGAACCCGAGGGAACGGCGTGAAGCTGCACAGGGGAGGTTTAGGCTGGGTGTCAGGAAGAGGTTCTGTCCTGAGAGGGGGGTCGGGCGCTGGCACAGGCTCCACAGGGAAGGGGTCACAGCCCTGAGCTGGGCTGAGGTCAAGAAGCATCTGGCCGATGCGCTCAGTGCCCTGCTCTGACTTGACCTGTGTGGAGCCAGGGGCTGGACTCGATGGGCCTTGGGGGTCCCTTCCAGCTCAGGGGATTCTGTGATTTGATGATTCTCTGATTTTATGGCCCATATCCCTGTGAGCAGCCACACACAGTGCAGATGTCTAGCACCAAGAAGTGGTGCCAGAGAAGTTCTTGTCTTCCATGAAGACCACAGCTGACAACCTCCACACCTCAGTCTGCTCGAATTTCCTTTTGTCTACTGCACTACCTCCATTTCTTGGAAGCCTTCCCAAAAGAAAACAGTAACACTTGAATAACTCCATCCCTTCTTACGTGCTCCTGCGTAAATCCCTACGACAGACCGAACGGGACATGTTAATCTTCCTTTGCTGGCAAAGAGTTTGGCTTTGCCATGCTTCACTGCCACGGCAGTTGCCCCACTTTATCTGTGCATCTCGTTGGCCATCATCCCAGAGCAGAGCCAACCCAACAGCAGACAAAAACGACCCTTGGAGAGTCTTTCCACGCCAAGCTCCACTGACGCTGTCTGCCAGTTGCCAGCAAAGGCTGGGAAGAGGTAATTAGCAGTCAATTCACACCCTACCTTATTTTTTCCCCCTTTTTCTTATTAAATAAAAGCAAGCATGGGTCTTTCCTCCCCCTTTCTGAGCAGCAAGACAAGCACATCCCAATCTCTCCCCTCCCCATGCCCCAAAGCTCACCGCTCTTTGACTATATGCAGATTCCTAAAACCTGGCACCCAGCACAGAGCCAATGACTGCAGCAAAATTTTTGAGGTTCATTTGAATAAATCTAATTCAACAATCATGACCACTGTACTGGAATAAATGACTGTATGTTCTACCCTCTCATTTTCATCAGTGATATATTTGGCTTCTAAATCAGGTTAATTAAAAATTGCTGTAGTTAATGTTGGAGAAGCAGCAGCTTAACAGATTTCTTTTTTTTTTTCTTTTTAGGCTACATAAAACTATGTTGTCATCACACTCAGGAATATATACAGCCTTTTAGCAATCAAGAAGCTCCTCAGAAAGTTATTTGCAGATCCGGTGATTGCAAGAAGAACATTAATGATGAAGATCTTAAATCAGAAATATCCCCGCCTACTCGCCGGTTCATTAGAAGATAACCATTTCTATTCCAGTACATTCATCCCTCCAGGCTCCTCCAGTTGCCTGCTCCAGTTCAGGCCCTGGGTGCCCAAAGCCACATCCAACCTGGCCTTGAACCCTGACAGGGAGCCAAGGACAGCCCCAGCTTCTCTGGGCATCCTGTGACAGGGCCTACCCCTCCCCGGGAAGGATTTCTGCCTCCCAGTCACTCTCCAGCTGCCCTCCTGCAGATGAAGGCTGTTCCCCTGGGCCTGGCCCTCCCTGCCCTCAATACCAGCCCCTCTCCAGCTCTCCTGGAGCCCCTAGAGGGACGGGAAGGGGCTGGGAGCTCTCCCCAGAAGCAGCCTTCTCTTCTCCAGGCTGAGCCAGCCCAGCTCTCCCAGCCTGGCTCCAGAGCAGAAGGGCTCCAGCTCTCCCATCATCTCTGTGGCCTCCTCAGGACTGGCTCCCACAGCTCTGTGTCCTCCTTGTCCTAGGAACCCCCGAGCTGGAGGCAGTGCTGCCGGGGGGTCTGTGTCCCAGAGCAGAGGGACAATCCCTCCAACATCCCCCCAAAAGTATTGAGTCCCATGACCTGCTGTAGTAGTCCGTATAATAGTCCTTAATTAATAGTCCTTACGTCAACAACCATGACAAACACAGTCTTGTGTGGATACATGCCATGAGAATTTCATCTACACCCTCTGAGAGATCACCAGCACTAACACACTATCAAATTCCATGTAAAAGCATTCTCTTTTACTCAGACCAAAATTATCAGTATCAGGTTTTTATATATATATGAAAGAAATAAAACAACCTGAAATAAATCAGACCACAGGAAAACTGTGGCTTTGAGAAAGCTCTTCCATCCTGCCAGTTATTGAAAGACTCCTCGGTTATTGCAGATGGAGACAACCGTATATTGTGGTCTTCTTTCTCTTATTTTGGGTTTAACTTTTGCCCCTGTACTGGGCATTGGTGAGGCTGCACTTCAAGTGTTGTGTCCAGTTCTGGGCTCCTCACCATAAGAAGGACATTGAGGTCCTGGAGTGACTCCAGAGAAGGGCAACCAGGCTGGGGAAGGGGCTGGAGGGCAAATCCTCTGAGGAGCGGCTGAGGGAGCTGGGGGTGTTGAGCCTGGAGAAGAGGAGGCTGAGGGGAGACCTTCTCAGCACCTCCACTGAGCTGACAGGAGGGTGCAGAGAGGTGGGCGATGGTCTCTTCAGCCAGGGGACAGGAGATGGGACAAGGGGAAATGGGCTCAAGCTGCGCCAGGACAGGGTCAGCTCAGATGGGAGGGAAAAGTTCGTCCCTGTAAGAGCTGTGGGGCTGTGGAACAGGCTGCCCAGGGAGGGGGCTGAGTCTCTGCCCCTGGGTGTGTTTAATAGATGGGTAGATTAAGTACTTAGGGATATGGTTTATCATAGGACAGGAATGGTTGGACTTGATGATCTTAAAGGTCTTTTCCAACCTTGTCATTCTGTGATTCTGTGAACTTCTGCTTGGTAGGACTGCATCTTGTTTACTGTGGTACCTTCTGTTGTTCTGAAAGAAAGTTATGGCCATTTCCAGAATAATTTCATTTCAGATAAATACTGTTTCTATCAAGGAAGCTTTAATAGCTTCAGATGCGAAAAGATGCAGCCAGCCCTGCTCTCCTCTATCTTCCACTCTGATCTCATAAACTTTGATAAGTGCTGACCTCCAGCAAGAAAACTTGTCTTTTGTATTTTAAGAGGAAACAGAGATGGGAAAGGTGCAGGAAAATTAATGTGGTTTGCTCCTTTTTTGGACATACTGAAAGATAAGAAAGTAGCAGAATCTGGGGCAATTTGTGCCAGGGGAAACGTGCTTGAAAATTCCCAGTGCTCAAAACCCACTGGGTTTAAAAATACATGAGACATTTTTATACCTTATAGTTTTTTGAGGCGTCAGGACTTATGTTTGTTGGCTCTTCTTCATCCTCCAAATGACCACAAACAAGCCTCCTCAGGATAGCAAAAGCTGCAATTCCCATCACTGCCCCCACGTCTTACATCCCCTGGGGTATAAGATGAAGCCCCGATCAAATGATGAACTCAAGAAAGAAGTGTCTAGATTCATCAAAGCATGTGATATCCTGCTCTGATTTTCCCTTTGGATACCCTATAAGACCTCCTGAAAATGCCCATTTCTTCTGCTGACCCTGCTCCCCTCCTGCCATGTCTGCCTTGATTCTTCACCTTGAATCAAAATTAACCCACAAATGGGCCAAACCCCACTTGTTTTATGTTGAGTGCCACTAATCCTCATGGGCTTCCTGTTGGAGACATGAAAATGTCCAGGATAGAAAGAAAATATCCTGTTAGAAGTGGTATTCCTCAGGGGTCAGTCCTGGCTCCAGCCCTGCTCAATACATTCATCGATGACTTGGATGAAGGGACAGAGTGTACCCTCAGCCAGTTTGTGATGGTACCAAACTGGCTGACACACTGGAAGGTTGTGCTGCCATCCATGGAGTTCTGGACAGGCGGGAGAGCTGGATAGGGAGTGATGTTGTGGAATTCAACATGGGCAAGTATGGGATACAGCACCAGGGAGCAGTAACTCCTGGTACCAGTATGGTTCAGGGTGTCCTGCTGGGAAGCAGCCCTGTGGAAAAAGGCCTAGGAGGGCTCGTGGACACTAGGTTCATCATGACCAGCAATGTGCCCTCGTGAACAAGAAAGCCAAAGGCATCCTAGGGGTATCAGAAGAAGTGTGGGCAGTAGGTCAGGGAGGTTCTCCTGCCCCTCTGACCTGTCCTGGGGAGGCCTCACTGGGAATAGTGTATGCAGGGCTGGGCTCCCTGGGACAGGAAGGACAAGGAGAACCTGGGGAGGGGACAGCAAAGGGCTGTGGAGATGTTGAGGGCACCAGAACATCTCTCTAACCCAGAGAGGCTGAGGGACTCGGGGGCTGTTCAGCCTGGAGAAGAGAAGACTGAGGGGGATCTTCTCAGTGCTGAGAAACCCTTGAGGGGTGGGCTTAGGAGGAGGGGTCAGTCTGTGTTCAGGAGTGCCCAGGGACAAGACAAGGGGCCGTGGGCACAAACTGGAGCAGAGAAAGTTCCAACTAACCCCGAGGAGGAACTTCTTTGCTGGGAGGGTGGCAGAGCCCTGGGCCAGGCTGCCCAGAGAGCTTGGGGAGTCTCCCTCCATCTCTGGAGCCATCCCAACCCCATGATCCTGGACACTGCCCTGTGCAGCCTGCTGAAGGGGATCCTGATCTGGGAGGGGTGGGACTGGATGATCTCCAGAGATCCCTTCCTACCCCAACCAGTCTGGGATTCTATGAGATTCTGTGATCCTTTACTTTCTACTTCTATAGATCTTCACATGATGAGACCATGTCTCTGCTGAGGTGTGGAACTTTGTTACAGCAGTAATGCAGAAGGGAAGAAAATGAGATGAAAACATACTGAACAGAATTTATTAGACTCCTCACAGAAGAGATCAAAAGTTGTTTTCTTGCTTGATTTTAATTTAATAGCATCTCCAAAATCAATAGGAGTAGGAAAGCCAGTGTTCATTTAATGTTCTCCCCAAGGAAAATATACAACACTCCAGCTCTGAGAAGCACTAACTGAACTGCTTGAAAAATTACGATGCAATAACTGGCTGTGCAAAGCTCATAGCACACAGGGCTGCATCAAGTAGGTGTTTTAAAGCTGCCTTTAATTTTTCATGTATTTCTAAATGTTTCTATACCATTATTTCCAGCTCTGCTCAAGCCTGTCCTCTTTGGTGCAATGCTGCTTTTGATGACTGGATTTAAAGCTATGAGTCCCAGCTACTCACTCCTCTTTTTAATATGCACACCTTTAGGAGACATGCTAGTAAATGAGTTTAAGAAATAAACTAAAAAAGAATCACGGAATCCCAAGGTTGGAAAAGCACTTTAGGCTCATCAAGTCCAACCGTTCCTGTCCTGTGCTGACCCAGATCTCTCGGTACCTCATCTACCCCTCTGTTAAACACACCCAGGACCAGGGCCTCAGCCTCCTCCCTGGGCAGCCTGTTCCACAGCCCCACAACTCTGCCAGGGAAGAACTTTTCTCTCCCATCTGAGCTGACCCTGCCCTGGCACAGTTTGAGCCCATTTCCCCTTGTCCCATCTCCTGTCCCCTGGCTGAAGAGACCATCGCCCACCTCTCTGCACCCTCCTGGCAGGTCAGTGGAGGTGCTGAGAAGGTCTCCCCTCAGCCTCCTCTTCTCCAGGCTCAACACCCCCAGCTCCCTTAGTGGCTCCTCAGAGGATTTGCCCTCCAGCCCCTTCCCCAGCCTGGCTGCCCTTCTCTGGAGTCGCTCCAGGACCTCAATGTCCTTCTTATGGTGAGGAGCTCAGAACTGGACCCAGCACTCGAGGTGCAGCCTCACCAATGCCCCAGTCCAGGGGCACAATCCCCTCTCCAGACCTACTGGCCACACTGTGTCTGACACAAGCCAGGATGCCATTGGCCTTCCTGGCCACCCGGGCACACTGCTGGCTCATGGTCAGTCACCCACCACCCCCAGGCCCTTCTCTGCCTGACAGCTCTCCAGCCTGTCTCCCCAGGCCTGTAGCACTGCATGGTGCCGCATACAGAGCCTCCAAATGCGTTTAACCACCAGCTTTGTCTAGCCCAGGCTCCTTCATGATTATACTCAGAATGCCCATAAGAAAGCAGTTACTTAGCTTGTATTTCCAGCTACATATATATATATTTTATTGCCTACGTGCCAGACGGATGCATGTGTTAACTGTATACCCAAGCTCACACACAAGGCAAGAAATGGTTGGATGAGGCATTGAAGACAGCCCTTTCCATCCTGGTAGCTTATTCCTGGTACCAAGGTGCTGAGATTCAACACGGCTTCTGCAGTTGTTCGGTGTGTCAGTACAGCAAAAAACAACGAAATACTGTGGGGGAATGAGGTTGCAGGAGAAAAAAAACCACCCAGAGATCTCAGCAGGCCAAGTGTTGCTCTCAGAGGAAAGGCTAGCAGCAGGGTGGGGAGGATTAAAGAACTGAAGGGACAGTGATAGAGGGAAAGGATTTATTTGGACTCAGCCAAGGATTAGATTTGTTGTTCTCTTTCATTCGTTTCAGCAGTTGAAATTCAGGGCACTCATACCAAGCCTTGGGTGCAAAACAGCTCTGGTTTCTCCTATGCAGGAGGCACCAGAAGAGGGTTTTGTGATTCTCTGTGGGTTGGCATGGTCAGACTCCAAAGGACTACACACGAAGGACAACAGGACAGTAAAACCCCAGGGCAAAGGCACCTGTGGGAAGTTTTACAAGGGAAGTTCCAAAGCAAAGATCCCTGTTTTTCTGCTTCCACTACAGGAGACTTCAGGGTGCATTGCCCATCCTCACAACTCACATCCACAGATCCCCAGACTGGTTTGGGTGGGAAGGGACCTCACAGCCACACCAGTGTTATCCCCTGCTACGTGCAGGGAAAACCCCCACAGCCCAGTGTTCCCCAAGCCCCATCCAACCTGGCCTTTAACCCTGTCAGGGATCCAGGGACAGCCCTAGCTTCTCTGGGTACCCTGTGCCAGGGCCTCCCTCCTCCCCAGGAAGGATTTCTGCCTCCCAGCTTCTCTCCAGCTCCAGAGGAAGTTCCACCTAAACCTGAGGAGGAACTTCTTTCCTGGAGGGTGGCAGAGCCCTGGGTCAGGCTGCCCAGAGAGCTTGGGGAGTTTCCCTCCATCTCTGGAGCCATCCCAACCCCGTGATCCTGGGCGCTGTCCTGTGCAGCCTGCTGGAGGGGACCCTGCTCTGGGAGGGGTGGGACTGGGTGTTCTCCAGAGGTCCTTTCTAAGCCCAGCCAGTCTGTGATTCTGTGATTGGGAATTTATTTTTGCAAAAAGTCTCATTCTGTGACCCAAACATGCAAATATGGTGTTTGAGGAATTATCCCAGAGCTGAGAATTTAGAGAGCAGACACCACGTAGGCTTTCTGGCATAGCTCCGCCAAAGCCTTTACCAGCCAGACTTTAAGTAACACTCTTGAACGTTGATTGCCGGTAGCAATGACACCAGAAAGAATGCTCCTAATTATGTGATGATTAGGGCACAGAGGAAATAGCTGAGGAGAACATCTGGAAACTAATTCTGCACTGGAAACCAAGTCTCCAGAGATTAAGAGTTATGGCATTTCAGAAATGACTTGAAGCATGGATTGAAACAAACTTTGCTCTCCCATGGAATGAGCCTTTCCCCACCCAGAAGGATGTGTTTTGAGCTTGCTTTGTGCCTCACACAGCCACAGAGCTTGTGGCTTGGACCATCCATCTTCTTCTGCCTTTTGGAGAGTTCATCCCCTGGGAATCTCCTTTGGTGCATGGAAGGTAGGGAGGTGACATTTTACCAGCTCAGAAATGCAACTACAGCAGGCAGGATGGCAGAACCTCTTCTTTCTTTCCTACTCACACAGAACTATTGAAGAGTTGAACTGAGCACAGTGACTACACACATTTCCACGTCAAACTCTCTCCTGTGTCCCATTCCCTGGGCATTATGAAGGACGAGCATATGGATTGGCAAATCCACCTTGATGTTGCAGGGAGCCCAGAGGCTGTGCCAGGTTTTCCTTTACACTGATTGTCCCACATTACCATCAGTATCCCATCACCACCTTGCCGTGAAACCATTCCACCCCACTCATGCTAAATGGGTGTAAAAATAGAAGGAAATCTGAAAGCAAGGGTGGAACTGTTCTGAAGAGCAAGTTAATGGATGGTTGAGAATCCAGCGTTTCTGGAGTCTCTGAGGATAATAAATACATTCATTCCCATGAAAAAGTGCCACCCCCTTATTACTGTTTCAAGCCTCATCAGCCCAAGAGTAGAACAGTAGAACACGTATTCACCAGACACAGCAACTGCTTTAAAAGTTCTCTAGCATTCCACGACCTGCTCACTTCTCTGGAGACCTTTCACAGTTGGTTCTTTTTTCACCTGAAAGGTCTTTTCCTTTATATAAGCAGCAACTTACTTAGTGCTCGTTACCCACAGCCATGCAAAACCAATCCTCATGTGAGGGGAACCAACTTCTTACAAGGGTAGATAATGGCAGGACAAGGGGGAATGGACTAAAGTTAAAGGAGGTAAAGGAGCTGGGGGTGTTGAGCCTGGAGAAGAGGAGGCTAAGGGGAGAACTTATCACTGCCTACAGTGACCTGCCAGGAGGGTGCAGAGAGGCGGGCGATGGTCTCTTCAGCCAGGGGACAGGAGATGGGACAAGGGGCAATGGGCTCAAGCTGCACCAGGGCAGGGTCAGCTCAGATGGGAGAGAAAAGTTCTTCCCTGCAAGAGTTGTGGGGCTGTGGAACAGGCTGCCCAGGGAAGGGGCTGAGTCCCAGGTCCTGGGTGTGTTTAACAGATAGGTAGATGAGGTACTGAGAGATCTGGTTGAGTAGAGAACAGAAACGGTTGTACTTGATGATCTTAAAGGTCTTTTCCAACTTTGCGATTCTGTGAAAAAGAAAACTTCCAGGTCTCATTGCAGTTGTCTGGGTTCAGGACTCATTTGTGTGAGCAAAACTCATCTTGAAAACTAGGAGCAAATGTCCAAAAGTATTAGTGAGATAGTTTGATTATTTAAGGAGTGTATTATAAATAAACCACAGTGGCAGAACTTGACAGACCATCAATCAACATAACTTCTGGGCAAGAGACATCTGTCATATCCTTTTCTATGCTGAAACAAGTCTCTATGGGAAAGAAGTTTTATAAAGCCATTTAAGTCCTGCGATACGAATGCTCCCTCCAATTATTTACTTCGTTCTGTATTTGACTAAGCCAAAACAAGATATGAACAGCAGCTAATGATAACACAAAATTGTTTGTTGCTCCATGGAAAGCGTAAGCCCTAGATAAAGAAACCATTACAGTTATTTCTTAAACACTGAACTGCAGCTACACCTTATCCAATAATGTTCCCCTGGGAAATATTTAGCTGGAAGGATTAAAATAAGTTATGATAGCAGAAGGCTGCTAAACGTAATGCAGACCAAGTGGTACTCCTCCTATTCTCCCCAAGATAAGCCCTGAAGAATAATGATTTTCATTCTTTCTCAAAGGAATCCCTCATACTGAAAATCAGCATGATTTTTTTTTTCATACTGAAAATCAATCTGCAGATAAAGCCAGGCATCCACATCAATGCTGGGTAACCTCTAACACGCCTGTCCAGAGCCAAGCAGAAGACTAATGAGGAGAAGGTTGCTGGGAGAGGACAGATCTTTTATTAGAGAAGCTAATATAACTGCAAAAGGAAAAGGGAACTTTTTCTGACACAGAAATGTCTGTAGGGAAAACTGGGACAGGCTCCCCAGGGAATTGGTCACAGCCCCGAGCTGGTCTGAGGGCAAGAAGCGTCTGGCCGATGCGCTCAGTGTCCTGCTCTGACTTGGCTGGGCCTGTGTGGAGCCAGGGGTTGGACTCGATGGGCCTTAAGTGTTCCTTCCAGCTCAGGAGATTCTAGGATTAAATTTAAGCATTCCTCTTGCTCACAGTGACTACACACAGCTCATTTTTCATCCTGTCCAGACATTTCTTCCTTTGCCATTTCTTGGACATCACGGAAAGCATTTTCTGGGGCTGTTCTAACATTTGGAAGGTCAGCACGGGTGCACGGCAGGTGAGGAGATGCCACAGAAGGGCTTCTCAAATGGCAGCTGAACTGATCCAAAACGACAAACTAAAGGGAGTTTACAGTCAGAAAAGCAACAGGGTTGCTTTCTTTTTTTTAAATCTGAAAACCTCTGGTTTCCTGTGTGCACCCAGCATCAAACCTGCTTACTTCACCAGCAGAAGATGCCTTCTGCTCTCACTGGCTTAGAGATGCAATGTAGTTTGGGGAAAGTAAGCTGTGGCCTTGCTTAATTCATGCATCTTTAATGGAATAATTACTTGCATTCTCCATGCTGAATATGCATTTCTCTATCTGAACTGAAATCTGCACTGAAGTGCAGAAGTTGGAAGGAAAAGAGCTGCAGTAAATTGAAATTTGGGGGAGATGTATCTGAAAAGAAGGAAGAGGAGCACATCATGTTTGAGGTACTGGTTTTCCACCTTCAAGTGAAGGTTGACTGATGCAACATTGAGAGAGACTTGGGGGTCTTAGTAGATAGCAAGTTACCTATGAGCCAGCTGCGTGCCCAGGCAGCCAGGAGGGCTCAATCACATCCTGGGGTGCTTCAAGCCTGGCACAGCCCGTCCAGGGAGGGGATTGTTCCGCACTGGGGTGGCCTCACCTCCAGTCCTGGGGGCAGGTTTGGGCACCACAGGACAAGAGGGGGACAAACCATTGGAGAGTGTCCAGAGGAGGGCAGTGAGGATGGGAAAGGGGCTGGAGGGGAAGACTTACGAGGAAAGGCTGAAGTGCCTGGGGTTGTTCAGCCTGGAGAAGAGGAGGCTGAGGGGAGACCTCATGGGGTCTGTGGCTTCCTGCCGAGGGGAGCGAAGGGGCAGCACCGATCTCTCTCCTCTCTGTGGGGACCAGGGCTGGAACCTGAGGGAACGGCGTGAAGCTGCACAGGGGAGGTTTAGGCTGGGTGTCAGGAAGAGGTTCTGTCCTGAGAGGGGGGTCGGGCGCTGGCACAGGCTCCACAGGGAAGGGGTCACAGCCCTGAGCTGGGCTGAGGGCAAGAAGCGTCTGGCCGATGCGCTCAGTGTCCTGCTCTGACTTGGCCTGTGTGGAGCCAGGGGGTTGGACTCGATGGGCCTTACAGGTCCCTTCCAGCTCAGGGGATTCTGTGATTTGATGATTCTATGAATTCTGATGCAGAGAAGGCTCCATCATGGTGTATTTTAAGCACATTCCTGGAGGATATGAGCATCCCTTCTCCTCCGGCAACCCAGGAGTCCAACCCACAAACACCCGCACAGTTCCACACATCATGCTACAGAAGCACAAATACTTTTCAATCATGAATTCACCATCTCCCTGGAATCTTGCAGAGGGCAAGGACAGCCTCACTCTTTCAGAAGTGGGCGCTTGAGGTCTCCTTCTGCTCTGACAGAGTTTCTATGGCAACTCTGGATGGGTCTGTAAGGGAAGATTCCTGGTAGGCTCTTTCTCGAGGAGTTTGTAATGCAAATGCAGGCAGGCACAAGAGCAAGCCCCAGCTCTCCATGCCCTCAGGTTATAGGTTACAGAAGGGTATTTACAATAACTAGTCAGGAAACAGCCTTTTGTGATTTCCAAAATGCACTTGTTCATCTGGCTAATTCCCAATTCACCCTTTTCAGCTCCATTTCCAGGCCTGAAGGAAATAAAAACTAAAAAATAAAATATTGGAGCGTTGGCATTTTGCTCCCGATGTAATTTCTGCTCTGTGACAGAGGGGATAATGTGAGGAAGACCTCCACACTTCCAGCTATGGAAAAGGAACTGACTTCAGTGTGCATCTCCGATGCCTTTTTGGACTTTGTAATTGGGAGCTGGGCAGTAAGAAACCAAATGAGGTTCAAAGAAAGCAAGTGGAGAGTTTTGCACCTGGGAAGAAATAACTGCTTGTATCAGTACAGGCTGGGGGGGAGCTGTTGGAGAGGAGCTCTGCAGAGAAGGACCTGGAGGTCCTGGTGGGTGACAGGGTGGTCATGAGCCAGCAGTGTGCCCTGGTGGCTTAGAGAGCGAATGGGATCCTGGGGTGCATCAGGAGGAGCGTGGCCAGCAGGTCAATGGAGGGGATCCTCCCCCTCTGCTCTGCCCTACCAGGCCCCACCTGGAGTGTTGTGTCCAGTTCTGGGCTCCCTGGGATAAAAAAGACAGGGATCTCCTGGAGAGAGTCCAGAGGAGGGACATTGAGATGATGAAAGGCCTGGAGCATCTCCCCTGTGAGGAAAGGCTGAGTGAGCTGGGGCTGTTCAGCCTGGAGAGAAGCAGCCTGAGAGGGGATCTGATCAATGGTTATCAATATCTGAAGGGTGGGACACAGGGGGACATGGCCAGCCTCTTCTCAGTGTCTGTGGGGACAGGAGAAGGGGCAATGGCCTCAAGTTGGAGCACAGGAAGTTCCACACCAATCTGGGGAAGAACTTCTTCCTGGTGATGGTGAGGGAGCCCTGGGACAGGAAGGAAAATCCCAATTCCTCAGCCAGAGATGCCAAAACACTGAGGGACATGCTAGCTTGCTGCAAGTCAATGCTGATAAATCCTTGAGGGATAGGGGTCAGGAAGATGGGGGTCCATATTTTTTCTATGGTGCCCAGAGACAGGACAAGAGGCCATGGACACAAACCAGAGTACAGGAAGTTCCACCGAACCCTGAGGAGGAACTTCTTTCCTGGAGGGTGGCAGAGCCCTGGGCCAGGCTGCCCAGAGAGCCTGGGGAGTCTCCCTCCATCTCTGGAGCCATTCCAACCCCGTGATCCCAGGCACTGTCCTGTGCAGCCTGCTGGAGGGACTCCTACTCTGGCAGGGGTGGGACTGGGGGATCTCCAGAGGTCCCTGAGTCTGTGATTATGTGAGTCACCCAGAAACTAGAACCCAAACAGAAGATGACCCTGTTCAGGTTGTTTGGCACAAGACTATCCTCCCACTTCATTTATCATCACACAAAGTGTTGTCAAGATGCAGTATGAATGTTTTCTGGGGCAAGTCACTGCTTTCCTTTCTGCATAGGAGGGTTTGTTGCTACAAACCTTGTGCCACCAGTGCCACGTCTACAGGAGGAGCTAAAGGTGGAGTAGTAGGTGTCAAAAATATTTCTTTCAGATTGTAACTTCACAGGACCAGGCATTTGCTTGGAAAAGAAGTGATGGCAAGATGTTCCCTACCTGACCAGGCATTACTTTTAGTTTTTCATACTCAAGATTCTTAAATTTAATTTACTGGTGTTGGATGTACCTAAAAAATGGTATTCCATGTGTGCTGCCAAAGCCAAGGTCCTTGGTGCTGTTGGTTTGGCATGCCCTGGACATCCCTAGAGAGTGATCAAGGATTAACACAACAAAATCTGCCCAGAAATTAAGTCTTTCCCTGCCTTGCTTCCTATCTCTGCTTTTTATACTCCATATTCTCCTCTGACATTGGCAGCATCCTCCTGATTTCACCAGAGCTGGTCTTGATTCACACCAAGAAGATCTCTGGGGACACTGAATTTCCTATTTCAGCTAATTGCAGTAATGGGCAATTCCAAGATGATGACAACAAGCTTATAGAATCAAATTATTGCCCCAAAGGGACATTTTTAAAGGGTGAACCTGGCAATTTTAATTCGTGAGGGTTAGCAAAATTGAATAAAAATTCAAAATGCTAAAAAATATGGGGTTACAAGAACAAGCCATGCTTGAGTTAAACACAGGTTTCAGGATCACAACATCCTTAACTTAGATGCTGAATTTAAAAATGCTAATTAACTTTAAAATGTCCATATGGTATTTTGGACATTTTGGACATAGACCAGCAAAGAGAATTGCTCTCAAATACATTAGCTTTAGACAAACACAGCAGCAGATGGAGCACACACAGAATATTAACAAAACCAGTTTTTGGGTGTTAAAAGGCTTAATGGGTCTCTCACATGTATTTGGGCCAGGAGATTAAATTCAAATTGTGCTTGAGGGAAGCTGAGAATACATAATATTTGAACTGGCAAATCTCCACAGTGGCCTTTAAAAAATAAATAAAAAAAAAGGCTTTGGTGAAAATAAAATCTGATTTTACCATCTTGGATGTGAAAAGGTTCTCTTGGAAAGAGAGAAGAAATACAGTGATCCCACACGGACCCCTTATCCCAAGGTCTTTATAGAATCATAGAACCATAGAATCATAGGACTGTCTTGGTTGGAAGGGATCCTTTAGATCATCAAGTTTAACCGTCACCCTAACTAGCCAACCACCACTAAACCATGTCCCTCAGCACAACATCTAACCATCTTTTAAATCCCTGCAGGGATGGAGACTCCACCGCCTCCCTGGGCAGCCTGTTCCAATGACACAACAACCCTCTCTGGGAAGAAGTTTTTCCTAATCTCCAATCTAAACCTTTCCTGGCTTAGCTTAATGCTATTTCCTCTTGTCCTGTCACTTGTCACTAGGGAGAAGGGGTCAGTCCTCATCTCTCCACACCCTCCTTTCAGAGAGCGATTAGATCTCCCTTCTACCTCCTCTTCTCCAGACTAAACAGCCCCAGTTCCCTCAGCTGCTCCTCATGACATTTATTCTCCAGTCCCCTCACCAGCCTCGTCACCCTTCTCTAGACACGCTCCAGCACCTCAAGGTCTTTTCTGTATTGAGGTGCCCAAACCTGAACACAGTACTCAAGGTGGGGTTGAGTACAGGAGGACAATGACTTCTTTATTCCTACTCACCACACTGTTCTTAATACAGGCCAGGCCATTATTGTCTTTCATCTTCCAGCCAAGAGTTGGGATGCCATCCCCCGACCACCCACCAGACCTTAAAGAACCCACCAGCAGATGCAGCAATTCACTGAAAGCCAAGGAGGAAGAGCACTCAAATCATGGGGTTATGAAGCATTTACTACTTCTGGCTCATAAACTGCATTTCTCAATCCCATCACTTCCTAAAGAAGTGTATATAAACCATGTTCTTGCCCTGTAATCCCTCTCCTAAAAAAAGAAAAGAAAGAAAGAAGAAACTAATTTCAGGAAATGTTTTAATCAGAGCTATGTTTTTGCAGCAGCTGTTCTGGTAGAGCTTCTCTTCAGAAAGCTTCAGAAGAAAAAAAATATGAAAGAGCAAATAATAATCCCTTCTCCATCTTGTATATATTTTATTCCTTACAAACAGACTTCTGCCCAGAAGAAACAACAACCATATTAAAAAACCACAGTTGAGAGGTGACAGCCCAGGGATGTTTTAGCACGGGGAAATTTTCATTTGCTTGCTATAAAACAATGATTTCTATGATAGCCCAACTCAGCAAAGCAATTACAGCTAATTAAGTAGATGATATTTTATGGTTGAGGTGCATTCTTCTGGTTGCTCAAGCAGATGTGATAAATTCGTGGCAGCCCCTCTTTTGCTTGTTTTTGACATGGGAAAGAGGTCAGGCTTGTTTAAGAAAATCCCAAGACTTGTGTGGTATTACCCAGGTGTAATATTTTGTAGGGACAAGGAGGGGATGTCTGTGACTCATAGGATGGATGACAGATCACAGAATCATTGAATCACAGGCTTTGTTGGGTTGGAAGGGACCTTTAAAGCCCATCTAGTCCCACCCCCCGTAGTGAGCAGGGACATCTTCACTACAGCAGGTCGCTCAGAGCCCCAGCAAGCCTGACCCTGAATGTCTCCAGGGATGGGGCCTCCAGCACCTCTCTGGGCAACCTCGGCCAGGGATCCACTACCCTCAGAGGGAAGAACTTCTTCCTAATGCCCAACCTAAACCTCCCCTGCTCTAGTTTAAAACCATTACTCTCACCCCATTGCTCCATGCCCTTACAAACAGTCCTTCTCAGCTTTCCTGTAGGTCCCTTCAGGGACTGGAAGGGGCTCTGTGGTGTCCCCGGAGCCTTTTCTTCTCCAGGCTGAACCAGCCCAACTCTCTCAGCCTGTCTTCATAGGAGAGGTGCTCCAGCCCTTGGATCATCCTCATGGCCTCCTCCGGACCTGCTCTAAGAGGTCCATGTCCTTCTTGCACTGAGGGCACGGCAGATTAAAGGTACAAGGAAAGATAAAACCACAAAATGCTTCATATGTGATTTATCAACCAGAGACACAGGGGAGGAAGGTGCTGACAGCACTTTCCAATTCACACAGTCTGCCATAGGACCGTAGGTGGGCTGCAGACCACCAAAAGCTCTGGCATGAATTCAGTGCTGCCTGTCCACGTGGAAGAACAGGAGGGATTTTAGTAACACATCTTGAAATATTTATAGCGTTGGATGCACAACAAGCTCTCCTAAAATACATAATATATGTGTGGGTGCTGAAGAGGTGGGAGATATGTGTTCACGACCCATGCAAGCTCAAGAGCTCAGACTAAAAAGACACCAAGCAAGTACTAAGGAAATAAGTATTGTGGCTACAGCCCCATGCTGTTCACATTTTTGAGGTCTTTTGACACTCAAGCCCATACCCCAAATGATCTAAAGCAGTTGCTGGTGTCCAGATTTAATTAGGTATAACTTATTTCCCTCAATATCCCACGTGTATTGAGTTAGAATGAAAGCTCCCAGAAGACAGTATTCTCATGTTTCATGAAGCATGAAACAGATCCAATACAGATCCAGAACACTGAAGCTAAAAAAAAAAAAGTCCATTCCCACTTCCATGTGGGCTTTTACTAACAGGGTTTCTTCAAGATTTAAAGCTGGAACACTTTGGGACTGAGGTCCCCCCTTAGTGATGGAATGAGTTGCCTGGAGAAGCTGTGGCTGCACCTGGATCCCTGGCAGGGATCAAGGTCAGGTTGGATGGGGCTTTGGGCACCCTGACCTAGTGGAGATTGTCCTTGCCCATAGGTTGGAGTAGGTGATCTTTGAAGGTCCCTTCCAACCCAAACTGTTCTGCTCAGAAACACAAGGCACTGTTGATACCTCTCTGCAGGTGGGAGGAAGTCACAAAAAGCATCCCAGCAGCAATTCCCAGCATGTCCATCCCAATGTCCCACCACAGATGGCTTTCATCTTCGTTTCCTACAACCACCCACTGCAAAGCAAATCAAGCTCTACCAAAGGAAAAATACTATGAAATACTATAACCTGCAGGCTGAGGTTATCAGATCAAACCCAAACCCAACACTGTCATAAGGGATGGCGCTGTGTGTTCCCCCAGTAAATCATCCTGCCTACGGCATCACTTTTTCTCTACAAACTTGAGGCTGGCAACAGTCAGCCCTCCCATCAATACCTCTGTCCCACGAGGTGGCTCCTAACATGAAGACAAGGCTTCTTGGGTCACTCTATGCTCCCTACTTTTAAAAGAGCAATCATGCTACGTTGCAGGAAGATTTTATGACTTTATTTTACTGTTCTTAAAGGATTTGGGGATTTTATGTTACGTTCCTAACTATCCCCTCAAGAATTAAATCCAGAAGCCAACTCCTCAGCTAAAAGTTGGAGACTTGGAAAATCCATAATGAAGTATCATGCCAAGGGTTGTGAGGCTGGATTACAAATATCATGTCCACAACAGTGCCTGGGAAACGGAAAAAAAAAAAGTTACCAGTTCCCTCCAGATACAGGAAATTATACTCATGGACTGGGATGGAAAAGGGAAGTGGGACATAAAAATAGGAAACCTCAGAAGTTAGAGGAAGGAAAAGCATTATGTCGAGCAAAATGAAAATCAGATGGTTTATATCAGCCTCCTCCTGTGTCATGAGTTGTCACGTAGGTAAATTAGCTCAAAAAAAAAAAGGAAGACAACTCGTTATGATATGGGACTTAAAGCAGAAACCCTCAGTAGAACCTGAGGATTTTAAATGAGGAAAGATAATCACAGAATCACACAGACTCACAGAACCGTAGGGGTTGGAAGGCACCTCCAGAGCTCATCGGGTCCAACCCCCCTGCCAAAGCAGCTCCCTAGGACAGGTCACACAGGTCGGTGTCCAGATGAGGCTGAAATATCTACAGAGAAGAAGACTCCACATCCCCTGGGCAGTCTGTGCCAGGGCTCTGTCATCCTCACTGGGAAGAAGTTCTTCCCCAGATTGGTGTGGAATTTCCTGGGCCCCAACTTGAGGCCATCGCCCCTTGTCCTGTCCCCTCAGACACTGAGCAGAGGCTGGCCATGTCCCCCTGTGTCCCACCTTTCAGACATTGATAGAATCACAGACTCACAGAATCATAGGGGTTGGAAGGGACCTCCAGAGCCCATCGGGTCCAACCCCCCTGCCAAAGCAGCTCCCTAGGACAGGTCACACAGGTCGGCATCCAGATGGGGCTGGAATATCTCCAGAGAAGGAGACTCCACACCCCCCTGGGCAGCCTGTCCCAGGGCTCCCTCACCCTCACCGGGAAGAATTTCTTCCCCAGATTGGTGTGGAACTCCCTGTGCTCCAACTTGAGGCCATTGCCCCTGTCTCCACAGACCAATTGATCAGATCCCCTCTCAGGCTTCTTTTCTCCAGGCTGAACAGCCCCAGGTCACTCAGCCTTTCCTCGTAGGGGAGATGCTCCAGTCCTTTAATCATCCTCATAGCCCTAAAGGGATGAGCCATCCAGAGGAGCTTCTTAGATGGTATTAAAAATTGTGACCAAAAAAGCTAACAGTAGAAAACTGCCATTAATTCTTTACACCAAAATAGACTTCATAAGAGATAATTTGAGGCACTTGAAAATGAAAAAAATATGAATCAATATATCTACATACTTAGGATTTTTCTCTTACATGACTTCACATAGGAAAATTATTCCTACAAAATATTCAAAGCACAATTACTTTCACACACAGCTTTGTTTGGGTGAGGACTATCCCAAACCATGGATTTGTATGATGGACTGTGATACATCATTACTGGCTCTGCAAGCTGGGGAGAACTGCAAAACCACCCTCCTGATTTGGAGCACCAAGGACATCATGGAGAAGCCATGGTTGAGGGTGATGTGGTCAACCCTGACCTGTGACTACATTGACTTTTCCTTTCAGGCATGCCCATGCTGCGTTGTATCTACCATGTCTACATTGCTTTGGATGTAAACTTGCAAAATTTTATATATCCTTCAACAAGGCAACACAAAGATGTAGCTGAAGCTCATGACAAGCATCTACTTTTTCTTCTGCGTATGCATGTTAATGGGAACAGTTAAGAAATGAAAGATTGGCTGAGGTTGTCTCCAAATTTAATTAAATAATAGCTTAAATGAAGAAACTATGTATTTATCCTGGTACATCTTTTCAACATCAACATGACTGACAGAGCATACAGTTCCTCCCCAAGGGTTCAGCAGGCAATGGTGCTACTTTCTCTCTACATCTCCTGAAATCCTCCTCTGCCTGGATTTCTGCCTCATGCTCCAGCATGCCACAAACTTCCCATCATCCACAAAGCTGTCATCTCCTTCCAAGCTGGGCAAGTCTAAACACCATATATTTTCTTCCAGTCCCTGAAAGGTGCCTGTAGGAAGCTGTGGAAGAACTGTTCCCGAGGGCAGGGAGTGATAGGACGAGGGGTGATGGTTTTATACTCAAAAAGGGGAGATTCAGGTTGGACATTAGGAAAAATATGATCCACCACCCTGTGGTGGATCACTGGTCCAAGTTGCCCAGAGACATAGTAGAGGCCCCATCCCTGGAGACATTGAAGTTTGGGCTTCATGGTGCTCTGAGTAACCTCATCTAGTGAAGATGTCCCTGCTCACTGCAGGGGGTTGGACTAGATGACCTCTAAAGGCCCCTTCCAACCTTACACATTCTATGATCCTATGATATTTTTGGAGGGATCACCAGCAGAGCCTCAAAGTGGCCAGCTGGTTGGAGGACGAGGCCCAAAGAGGTCTCCCTGGGGGAACTATGCTCCATACAGGACATTGTGAAGACCTGTTAATCATTTCATTTTCAATTCAGCTTTAAAATACGGGAGATACTATTTAATATACACCTATTAAAAAAGAAATAGGCATCAAGCTAGAAATTCCTTTTATAAGGAATGGGAGTTTTTTTCCACATGGTTGGAACTTGCATATTAAAAATACCTTAAAGCTAAATAAGCTAAATTATTTCCCCTGCAATATTTTTTAAGCATCATTATAGAAAGCAGTTGCTAGCTTCTAAGCAGATTTTTCAAGGGACCAACTGCAGGAATGATACTTTGAATTAGCATTCTTTTAATCAGCATAGCTGAAATCAGCCTCCTCGTTACCAAATGAATTAAGTCAACAAAAAAAGCCCAAGTTTGCAGAGACTCTGTTCTTTCAAACCCAAAGGGACATCTCTCTTCATTAAGTTAAACCTCACTGGAAAGGATGAACTGTTTTAGCAGCATCAGCTGAAAGAAAACCAAAGACCCATCACCCATGGGCCTACCCACGTGCAATTTTGTGGTGGTGAAGAAGGACTCTGAGGAAGAGTTTTCACACGTATCACACTCCAAAGGAAAGAGAAACTCAATTTCTTATAGGAATTTGATTTTATCAGGCTGGTTTGAGAAAGAGAATCCTTATGAAACACTCTCAAGAGATTTTGCTCCTTCTTTTAAACACAAGCTCCAGGTTACTTGGCAAACATCAAGTGGGGTCACACACAGAGGCTGTTCTTGGTGATCTTAGAATTATAGAATCATAGACTGGCCTGGGTTGGAAGGGACCCCAAGGATCACAGAGTTCCAACCCCCTGCCACAGGCAGGGCCACCAACCTCCAGGCCTGGAGCTACACAAGGTTGCCCAGGGCCCCATCTAACCTGGCCTTGAACACCCCCAGGAATGGGGCACCCACCACCTCTCTTGGCAGCCTGTTCCAGCCCCTCACCACTCTCTCCTGAAAACACTTCCCCCTAATATCCAATTTAAACCTTCCTTCCTTCCTTTAGCTTTAAATCATCCCCCTTGTCCTGCCATTGTCTACCCTTCCAAAAAGTTGATTCCTCTTCTGTTTCTCTGCTCCCTTCAGGGACTGGAAGGCTGCAATGAGGTCCCCCCCGCAGCCTTCTCTTCTCCAGGCTGAACAAGCCCAGCGCCCTCAGGCTCTCTTTGTAGGGGAGGTGCTCCAGCCCTCAGATATCTTCGTGGCCTCCTCTGACCCCTCTCCAACAGTCCCACATCTTTCTTGTGCTGGGGCCCCAGCTCTGGACACAGGACTCCAGCTGGGGCCTCACGAGGGCAGAGCAGAGAGGGACAATCCTCTCCCTAACCCTGGTGCCACCCCTCTTCTAATGTATTGGGTGTCCATGCTGGCATAAGCAGGCTAAACCTTGGTCAAATAATGACCAGGCACCTGGTCAGCCAGTGCTCCTACAGTCTTGTTCAATACTAATGAACTTGTATAGATTTACAAGTGTGAAATCAATGCATTACAATTAATTTATACTGAGTCATCGTCCTGCAGTGTCTCCTCACAGCAAGCAATGGTAGGGAAAAGCACAACTGAATAACAGCTTTATTTTCTAACTGAAACTGTGTATTGAATATCCAGCCTCACGTCAGCAATGAGCTAAATCTTAGCTATTGTCCTAGAATAAAATAGAATGAGATCTTAAAGCACCAAGCAAAGCTCTGAGATCCAAAATATAGCTGAAATTAAGAGGAAACCTAACCTTGATGATGTGCTGAAAAGCAGCCCTGAGGACAAGGACTTGGGGGGACTTGTGGGTGAGAAGCTGGGCATGAGCCACCAATGTGCATCTGCAGCCCAGAAGGCCAACCCCATCCTGGGCTGCATCCCAAGGAGTGTGGCCAGCAGATGGAGAGAGGGGATTCTGACCCTCGGCTCTGCTCTGGGGAGACCTCACCTGCAGTGCTGTGTCCAGCTCTGGAGCCCTCAGCACAAGAAGAACATGGACCTGTTGGAGCGTGTCCAGAGGAGGCCATAAAAATAATCGAAGTACTGGAGCAGGTCTCCTGTGAGGCCAGACTGAGAGAGTTGGGCTGGGTCAGCCTGGAGAGGAGAAGGCTCTGGGGGGACCTTAGAGCCCCTTCCAGTCCCTGAAAGGTGCCTGTAGGAAGCTGGGGAAGAACTGTTCCTGAGGGCATGGAGCGATAGGATGAGGGGTGATGGTGTTAATCTCAAAAAGGTTTTAGGTTGTATATTAAGGTGTCCCTGCTCACTGCAGGGTGTTGGACTAGATGATCTTTAAAGGCCCCTTCCAACCTAACACATTCTGTGATTCTATGATTCTCTTGCTATCATTAACTGAGGTTTCTGTCCAACCATCTCTCTGCTTGAGTGTAGACTGGTACAACTAACCTCATAAGAGCTGCCAAGCAGTAAACCCTTCAATGGTCAGGCTGTTTCCAAATATCTACATTCCTGCCATCGGATAGATTGGATATTAGGAAAAATTTCTTCACCAAGGGAGTGGTGAAGCATTGGAACAGGCTGCCCAGGGTGGTGATAGAGTTGCCATGCCTGGGGGTGTTTAAATCTGAGTAGACGAAGTGTTTCAGGAGATGGTTTAGAGGTCACGGTGATGTAGGGCTAACAGTTGGACTTGATGATCTTGAAGGTCTTTTCTAACCTTGATGCTTCTATGATCCATCTGGAGCTGTGGCTACTCAGGCACTCCCCCTGAGTGTGCTTAGGGGTTTTGTTGAGCTCAAATCCAGCACTGCCTCAAAATACCAGAATAAATCTGGTGACAACTCAACACCTTCCCTCTACTGGAGCCTGTTTGTGACTCAGAGAAAGGAGAAGTTATGAACACATCTATGGGTCCATCTGGAAAAACTGACTTTACCATTGTAAAAATAATGGTGGAATGAGAATTCCTCAAACTGGAAACAGGTTATTTCTCCATACTCAAAATATTGAGTTTAACAAACATTGGAATTGCCAACAAAATCATCCATCCAGGAGTTTTATGACTAAGAGAGATCCTGAGGAGACACCAAGGATACTTTTCAAAAATGAAAGGACTAATAGCAAAGAAATTCAGAACTATAACAAGACAGGAAAGACCCAATTTAGCATTTTATTTGTAGTAAAATGATGACAGCTCTAGTAGAACCACAGTGGGTTTTAAATTTGTGTTGGAAGCATTTCAGGAAACACACTTCACTTCCAAGCTCCACATTTCATTGCAGGCACATCTGAGTCCTCCCTGGCTTGCCTGAAGCAGCCACTCATGAACTCTGAAGTTACTTATATTCCTCAAAGCAAATGGGCTGAAAGCAAATGCCAGGGTGAGGAGAATTACGGCTGGAATAATTAGGAAATTCATAATCACCAGTTTGCCTCATGGAAAAGCAATGGTAATGCTATAAAAATGGAGGAGCAATAGAAAAAAATTATGGACAAATGCTGACTGGATTCCTAGGAGATAAAAGTCAACCAGGCCATCCACATCAAGACATATAATAGACACCTCTCTGCACATAGACAAAAGATGGCTTCAGTGCCATCTTCTCTACTCACTCTGACCTTCAATAAAAATGAAAGGTGAATTCTGGCTTGTGCTTCATCCCAAATCATAGGTTACAACTTCCTTTTGTTACTGTTTTCCTGGAGAGGACCCCTCCATCCTCTTTGTTTCCTGCTTGGGATTTGGAAGTCAAAATACCAGGACATCAGTGAGGCATCTGGATCTCTAGCAGTCTGGCTTCTCTGCAGACTTATTTCAGGGATCAGAATTTTCAGAATCACAGAATCCTAGGGATTGGAAGGGACCTCAAGAGATCAACAGGTCCAACCCCCCTGCCAAAGAAGGTTTTCCCTGGTTTAGCTGGTGGGGGTGTTTCAACACCTTGCTATTGTAAAAAGGAAGAGCAGGACCAAAAGGAAGCCCAAAGCCCACTCGTAATGGACGTGAAGAGGAAAACAGTTGTCAAACCCAAAGAATCACTGACTGCTTTGAGTGGGAAGGGACCTCAAAGCTTCCCCAGTGCCCCCACTGCCATGGACAGGGATACCCCTCCCCAGCCTAGGGTGCCCAAAGCCCCATCCAGCCTGGCCTTGAACCCTGACAGAGAGCCAGGGGCAGCCCCAGCTTCTTTGGACATCTGTGCCAGGGCCTCCCCTCTCCCCGGGAAGTATTTCTGCCTCCCAGCCCCTCTCCAGCTGTCCTCCTGCAGATGAAGGCCGTTCCCCTGGGCCTGGCCCTCTCTGCCCTCAGCACCAGCCCCTCTCCAGCTGTCCTGGAGCCCCCTGAGGGATGGGAAGGGGCTCGGAGCTCTCCCCAGAAGCAGCCTTCTCTTCTCGGGGCTGAGCCAGCCCAGCTCTCCCAGCCTGGCTCCAGAGCAGAGGGGCTCCAACCTTGTGACCATATTTCATGAATGTCCAAAACTTACATTGCTAATGAATGAACAAATTCAGAGGTAAATTTAAAATATAAGGGCAAGAAAACAGGGGAGATGTGTCAAACAAAGGCAGACCAAAGACATCCCTGAGTCCTTGAAGCATCCAGAACTCCCTAAGTCCCAAGACCAGCTCAGCACAGGACACTTTGAAGATTTCCCATCAACAGAAGACAAAATTTGCCATTATTTTAACCCAGAATTCACCCCTGTGCTTTGTGAACTTGTTCTGTTCACCATAAGGTTGCCTCACATTTGAAGTGAGCTCAAGGAAACGCGCTACTTACAGTTACAGTACAACCCTTTCTCAGAGACAATGGAAGGTATCTGCCAACCTGAAAATCCTACCTAGAGATACCTGGAGGTACCTAGGGAGTCAAGCAGTTCCCTGAGACAGAACTGAGAGTGAGAAGACCACAACCTCAGGTAACATCCTCATTACCAACTATTTTATTCTCACATGAGTATGGGCTACACAGCAGGAAAGACACCTGGTAGGGTCCACCAACCCTCAGGTCACAGTAAATACAACTGATCAATTTTTAGGCGATGTACCACAGAAAAGCTTGCTGATCCCATTTTAGGAAGATGGGATTCCTAAATGATTCCTTTAGTTTTCCCACCATTCTTATGCAGGACAAAGACAGAGGCAAAGGGGTGAACCAATTCCCACCAGCCCTTCTACTCCACTGACAATTTCTTTTAGCTCTACCAGAGCTTGTAATTTTTTTAGGTGTATCAAGATGGATCCATCCCATAGTGCTTACAACAGCACTATGAACTGCAATAAAAAAAGCTGCCATCTGACAATAAAGAGATTTGAAAGTAAAGATAGAAATGGTGCTGAAGAACCAGCTTTGTGGTGTGTAGTCCTGGGTACAAGGAAGTTGCCACCTGGGCTGAATAAAGCAGAAGGAGGATATGGTTCAAGCAGCTCCTCCATCCTGCAGAACCCATTAACTTCTGGATTTCCTGAGCTTGCTGCTGATGTTTTCCCTTCGATTCAGCTGCTGGCTTGAAACAGAGTAAGAGAAACCAAGAGGTGCAAAAGGACATTTAGCTGCCAATTTTATGTATTTTTGGCAGTGGTAGACCACTTCCTACATTATCCAGCCTGGTTTAAAACGTCCAAACCTCACACCAACACCTTTTCTGGAGACAAGTTCTTACCGCTCTTATGACACCTTTGTCTTTGAGGAGAAGGACCATCCAGCACCCCCGGACGTTATTCTGGGAAAAGGAAAGATGAGCATCTATTTTATCTCCACACACATGTGATAAGTAAGCGGGTGTTGCAGGACCAAACTTGTTCAGAATTAAAGTTTTTGAAAAACATGAGTCACAACGTCCTGAGAACCAAATGACTATCACCATCTCCAAAATCCAGCAAAATTTCAGTTGTCTGGCTTCAGGCTGCCTCTACCAACCAGTGAAATGGTTTGTTCCTCGTGGAGAGGAGGAGGCTGAGGGGAGACCACATGGTGATCGGTGGCTTCCTGCCAAGGGGAGCAAAGGGGCAGGTGCCGATCTCCTCTCCTCTCTGTGGGGACCAGGGCTGGAACCTGAGGAAACAGCGGGAAGCTGCACAGGGGAGGTTTAGGCTGGGTGTCAGGAAGAGGTTCTGTCCTGAGAGGGGGGTCGGGCGCTGGCACAGGCTCCACAGGGAAGGGGTCACAGCCCCGAGCTGGGCTGAGGGCAAGAAGCGTCTGGCTGATGTGCTCAGTGTCCTGCTCTGACTTGGCCTGTGTGGAGCCAGGGGTTGGACTCAATGGTCCTTGTGGGTGCCTTCCAACTCAGGAGATTCTAGGATTCTATGGAATGGAGCTGAAAACTGTTGATCATTTGAAATTTCATTTTCAGTACAGCAAAACGTATAAACGGGAAAGTCATACTCATGCCTTTGCCAATTCCCACAGTGCTGGTGTGCCCATCACATGCTCCACCTTCCAAGTTTATTCCTACACATTAAATCAATTGATAAAAGTACTGGGGAGACTTCAGAGTGACCACAGGCAATGCGAGCATCTCAAAGGCATACTCGCACGTTTCACACATGCTCCTGAGCAACAGCACATATACTTCAAATTGGACATTAGGAAACATTTGAAAGATTGATCAGGCATTGGAACAGGCTGCCCAGAGAGGTGGTGGAGTCACCATCACTGGTGAGGTTCAAAAACCATGTAGATGTGGCACTCCAGGACATGGTTTAGTTGACATGTTGGTGTTGGAGTGATGGTTGGACTTGATGATATTAGAGGTCTTTTCACATACTCACAGAACCGTAGGGGTTGGAAGAGACCTCCAGAGCTCATCGGGTCCAACCCCCCTGCCAAAGCAGAGTCACACCCTTCAGATATTGATAACCATTGATCAGATCCCCTCTCAGGTTTCTTTTCTTTAGGCTGAACAGCCCCAGCTCACTCAGCCTTTCCTTGTAGGGGAGATGCTCCAGGCCTTTCATCATCTCCATGTCCCTCCACCGGACTCTCTCCAGGAGATCCCTGTCCCTTTTATACCAGGAAGTCCAGAACTGGATACAATATTCCAGGTGGGGCCTGACCAACCTTAAAGATTCTGTGATTCTGCTTGAACAGGGAAACAACATAAAACAAAGCAGAAAAATCAGACCTTCACTACGCTAGAATGGTGAAATGTAAAGTCCCCCTGCAACATGGTTTCAAGGCAAAGGAGCTTGGTAAAGATATCTAACGCTCTCCAACTGGCTGACTTGCAAATGTCAAGGAGAAGAAATGACCTGAGGCCAGTTTTTCACTGTCACAGCTCTGGTTGAATAAGTTTTAACTTTTCCCCCAAGCCACCTCCTGCCAAAGTAGAATAAAAAATGCATGAAGACAATCATCTCTTTTTTTTGCAGGAGATTTTTCTCCCTATCAAAAACAAACTAATGTACAACACCTCATGAGTTTGAATCTAAAAGAGATTTCCAAAGGGCTCCACGTGGTCTCAGTCACAATTAAAAATGCTTTTAACAACTCAAAATAGGAAGAAAAGCTTCACAGCAAAATGTTTAGTGCAAAAGGAGATTTTTATTTCAAATGAGCTAAATTATGAAGTTAATTTAGAAAGCCATGTTTTTTTCAGAACATGCTCCATTTTGCATGATTAGGGCATGAAAAACGCCAATGCAGGCTGGAAGGCAGTGTTAAGCAGAGATGTAACGGTTTAGGACAGAATAAATCATTGCATTTACTAGTTTTTCTTTGTATCTGGTACCAGGCAATGGATCACTCTCCCACAATGAGAATCACAGAATCATAGAATCATAGACTGGCCTGGGTTGGAAGGGACCCCAAGGATCAAAGAGTTCCAGCCCCCCTGCCACTGACAGGGCCACCAACCTCCAGGCCTGGAGCTACACAAGGTTGCCCAGGGCCCCATCCAACCTGTTCTTGAACACCTCCAGGGATGGGGCATCCACCCCCTCTCTGGGCAGCCTGTTCCAGCCCCTCACCACTCTCTCTGGAAAGAACTTCCCCCTAATATCTAATTTAACCCTTCCTTCCTTTAGCTTTAATCCATCCCCCTTGTCCTGCCATTGTCTACCCTTTCAAAAAGTTGATTCCCCTCCTGTTTCTCTGCTCCCTTCAGGGGCTGGAAGGCTGCAATGATGTCCTCCTGCAGTCTTCTCTTCTCCAGGCTGAACCAGCCCAGCTCCCTCTGCCTCTCTTTGTAGGGGAGGTGCTCCAGCCCTCTGATCATCTTTGTGCCCTCCTCTGACCCCTCTCCACCAGTTCTACATCTTTCTTGTGTTTGGGGCCCCAGCTCTGGACACAGGACTCCAGCTGGGGCCTCCCGAGGGCAGAGTAGAGAAGCAAGCCCCAGGAACATGGTTCAGATACCACTGCTGGGATAGACCAGGAAGAAATCAGATGGGTTTTTTTCTTCACCAAACGTGTCATTGGTAGTTGTGGCGCATTGGGGAAATGGAAGAAAAGATTCTGAAGGTGTTGAGTGTGCTCACCAGGTACACAGCAAGTTGCTGGATCAATTTTAAAATAAATATATGTCTTTCAAAGGTGAGAGCCTTCTGGGATCCAAAATGAAGGTTTGATAATGGTGCCTCAGATTGGTCTGAGGTTATCAGCCAGGTGGAAGAAGCCAATTTCCACAATGGGTCTATTCAACATTAGAAGCATATCAGGAAGAGAATTATTGTGTATAGGATGTCCAGAGACTGTATGTTCATTAAAACAACAGAGCAGAATAGAAAAGAACATCATAGCATAGGATAGTTCAGTTGGAAGGGACCTACAACAATCATCTAGTCCAACTGCAAATTGGGTCCCATTCAAAGGGTTCAGTAATTACAAAATGTCTCTGGAACACCTTGCTATGTCACCTACTACATGAGATATGGGGCAGGTTCACTGTATGATCTCCAGTAACCTGAAAAAATGGAGAATAAATTGTATTTATGAAAATAGCTAGGGGAACTCCTCCTTTCTCAAAGATCAAGGGCAAGAGAATGATCATGAGAAGACACACACATACATATTGCAGTAACACACAGTCACACACTCCTTTGCCACTTCCAAGTTTACAGGTTCCATAGGTTTTCCACAGACTGTCAGGGCCTTCTCTTCTCCTCAACTTCTAAAGCTTTGTCTTGCACAAGCTAACCTAAAAATGCCAATGTATATAGCACCTCTGTGCCAATTACACCTACCATCCCAACCTATGACTTGTCCATAGAACACCCTGAATATACCCCAAGGGCTGACACCTGAGAGATGATCAGGTCACATCAAATGTAGCTCCACCTCATCTCCACAAAAGCCATTCCTACCACATTTTTTTCCAGTTACTCCCCAGATTACCACAATCCTTCTTTTCCCCACAGCCTTCCCATCCCTGAAGGGAGCAGAGAAACAGGAGGGGAATCAACTTTTTAAAAGGGCAGAGACTGGCAGGACAAGGGGGATGGAGTGAAGCTGAAGGAGGGAAGGGTTAGATGAGATTTCGGGGGGAAGTTCTTTCCAGAGAGAGTGGTGAGGGGCTGGAACAGGGTGTCCAGACAGGGGGTGGGTGCCCCATCCCTGCAGGTTGGTTCAACCCTGGAGTTTCAAGACCAGGTTGGATGGGGCCCTGGGCAACCTTGTGTAGCTCCAGGCCTGGAGGTTGGTGGCCCTGCCTGTGGCAGGGGCTTGGAACTCTCTGATCCTTGGGGTCCCTTCCAATCCAGACCATTCTGATTCTATGATACTAGGACAGATCTTGTTTCTCCAGACTATACCCAAAACCTCAACATCCTTGAGGTTCAACACCTCTAAACCCCATCCTTTGCCATCCAGCTACATTGGTATGTGCCTCCTTTGCCACCTTCACCACTGCAACCTCTTTTCCTCTAGTTTAACAACTACAGCCTCACCCTACCTACACAGATTCAGTGTGCTGCTGCAAAGTTCCTTTTCTTGGCTCATCACGAAGATCAACGAATATCCATCTCTGCAGATAAAGCTATTAATAGTCACTTACCTTTCTAACTGCAAATTCAAGGCTTTTCGCCGGCAGTCCTCACCCTCCTCAAAATGTCTCTTCTCATATGTGTAACCCTCTCATTCTACTGAAATGCCAGAATTTTAATCTTTGAATATTAAAAGACTTTTCTACCACACACTTTGAAAGGAAAAGAGCCAATAAGAAACAAACAATTTGAGGTCAGGGTATTTCCCTGTTCGGCTCACAAAATAAAGAGGTGATACTCCTCCCCCCCCCCCCAATTCTTATGTGCAAATTTTAATTGCTTTTTCTGAGATCTACAGAATGTAATCTTCTTTCCATGTTGTTACTAGGATTAGGGCAGTACGAAGGTAAAGCTATTTTTGATTAATATGGAAATCAGAAATTACTCTGGAGAGAAAACTGGGGACTGTTCCTAATACTACTTTATCTTTGGGGAATTACAAATCTAAAGAGTAACAAGAGAGAGCTGGCAGCTCACTAAGTCTTCTGCCCTGTGCAAAATATGCTTAACAATATCTAAAAATCTATTCTGATGGAAAGATGAGACTAATATAAGTAAGAAAGGGTTCAACCTGAAGACAAAGAGACTTAACCCCCCCCCCCCCCCCCCCCCCGAACAGTGAACATCCATTTATTAAAAAAAAATAAATAGAAAGGTAATGAGAGCATATGTTGCAAGGACAGATTCCAAACTCTCATGGGTGAATTTGTTCCCAAATCAAATCTATTTTTTGCTGAAGTTTAAATTTTCCCCATGGCCATTCAGCTGAATTTCTTAGGGGTGAAAATCTGAGGAAAGCAGTGGCATCCAGCTTCTCCTATTTGTGAGATGGGAAGAAACTAGAGATAAATACCAGACTATTTCAGATAGAAAACCTTCGCTTATTACTGCACAATTTATGTTGAAGAGCCTCTGTCATTTTTAATCTGTATGACCTCAGCCCATTTGTGGCAACACATGGGATTAAAACTTTGGTTCAAGTTTGAGATCACATAACACCTTGGCAGCCACCACCATAGAATCATAGAGTTACAGAATGTGTTAGGTTGGAAGGGACCTTTGAAAGCCATCTAGTCCCACCCTGCAGTGAGCAGGGACATCTTCACTAGGGCAGGTCGCTCAGCGCCCCAGCAAGCCTGACCTTGGCTTGGTGGTGGCCTCCACCACCTCTCTGGGCAACCTGTGCCAGTGATCTACCACCTCCAGAGTGAAGAACTTCTTCCTAATATCCAACCTAAATATCCCCTTCTCTAGTTTAACCATCACCCTTCGTCCTATCGCTCCCTGACCTCAGGAACAGTTCTTCCCCAGCTTTCCTACAGGCACCTTTCAAGGACTGGAATTCAGGTATCGTGGGTGAATTCACATAAAAACAGAGTTATGTGGATTCTGCCCATCTCCAGCACCCATACACTGGAGAAGGAAAACAAAGATATGACAACTGAGCACCCCTGTTCTTGCTCAGAGAAATTGTGGCTGCCCCTGGATCCCTGAACGGGTTCAAGGCCACGTTAGATGGGGCTTTGGGCACCCTGGGCAGGTGGAGGGTGTCCTTGGCCATGGCAGATAATTTTCAAAAACTCTTCCAACCCAAACCATTCTGTGATACTGTGATGCTGTGATGCTGTGTCTGGAGACCAGGGATGAAGACTAAAAGCCATGTCAGCAGTCCCATGTTCCTGCCGAGCGTGCAAGAGTAGGAGACAGATGATTTAGGAGGAGTAAAAAAGGTACGTCCTGGCAAGCTTAAGCCTGGGAAATATTACTCAATTATTCTCTGAAGCCCTTGTGAAGCCCCACTCTGACAGCGCCGTAGGTGTACACTGAATAATAGGAAGCCTTTGGAACAGGAACCATACATTATACTTCTTTTTTTTTTTTTTAATGTTATCATTGGGTGCATGAGATTAATGAGATTTTCAAATGGAACTGTAGTGCTCGAGCTACACCTGGAAACAAAGGCATTTACTACGACTGCCATAGAGGACTGAAAAGGAGACAACTGTATTTTATCTTGAAAGCCCTCAGATACTTTCAAACAGATATGGGAATCAAATGGTTCTGTGTAAAGACAGAGAGCCCTCAAGGACCAGCTAGACCAAGCTGCAATGTTTCAAAACGACAAGATGTGGGAGGAGGCTATTGAGTATAAAGACACAGTGTCGGAGCAGAAGGCTTGGTGGAGTGAAAAATTGATTTAGATGTGGGAAAACACTGAAGTCTTTGCAAAGTCAAAAGACTGGGCTGTGTGTGCCAGAGGAAAAAAACAATACATGCTGACATTGTCATGTTAGGTGGCTATCCAGCTGTACAATGGTTATGTATATATTTACTGCAGGACCTTGGAGGCATTGGGTTCAAAGTGGAATATCTGCAGTGGGCAAGGCTCTAAAAGCTGCTGACAGGGATGAGCAGCATAAAAGTCATTCCTAGGGAGAGCCTGTTATAAAGGTGGAAGGAGCATCTCCCCTATGAGGAAAGGCTGAGCGAGCTGGGGCTGTTCAGCCTGGAGAAAAGAAGCCTGAGAGGGGATCTGATCAATGGGTATCAATATCTGAAGGGTGGGACACAGGGGGACATGGCCAGCCTCTTCTCAGTGTCTGATGGGACAGGACAAGGGGCGATGGCCTCAAGATGGAGCACAGGGAGTTCTGCACCAATATGTGGAAGAGGGTGAGGGAGCCCTGGGACAGGCTGCCCAGGGGGGTGTGGAGTCTCCTTCTCTGGAGATATTCCAGCCCCGTCTGGACTCCGACCTGTGTGACCTGTCCTAGGGAGCTGCTTTGGTAGGGGGGTTGGACCCGATGGGCTCTGGATGTCCCTTCCAACCCCTACGGTTCTGTGAGTCTGTGATACCTTGCTGTTTCCTTCTGACCATTTCTCACGGTGCTTCCTTCCACCTAAGACTTTGCAGAAAGGTATGTTTGGGGATGTTCTAAACATTTTCTAACTCCACTGACATGTCCTTGTCACAGCATGCTCTTTTTATTACCCATGCATTTTTGGGAGGGGAAATCCTTGGTTTCATTTTTTTCACTGGATGACATTCATCATCTTAAGCACGTCAAGCACGGACTTTACTTGATTCTCCATTACTTTCCTTCATTTCCAGTACAATTTTTCTTCCTGAATTCTCCCACATGAATAAGAATGATACATATTTTCTTATTTTATTTTTTTTAATTTATTTTTAGCAGTTGGATATGGTGACATTTTCCTGCTGCTAGGTGGCTCTGTCCCTGCCAGGATAAATTAACAAGGCTCACCAAACATTGTGTTTGGGTAAGGAACAGCTTAAGGGCATTGCCTCCTAATTCTATTAAAAGCACTGCAGGAACTCAGTAACATTTTCCTGTTGATCTCAGCTGCTTGATAAATGGGGACCTCATCCACTCCTTCAGGAGGAGAGGTAGCCGTTTTTAGGAAGGGAAACCAATTTCCTTCCCATGTTATTGAGTTAAACACGGTAGTTAACTTTTCAAAGGTATTAAGGTCATTTTGTTATTCTTCCACTGAGCGCTCGCTGAGCCATCGTATCAGAATCCAGACAGAAAAACTTCAAATCCCCCGGCAATTTCCTACAGATCATGTGCTCCCGCAGCAAGGGTACGGTCAGGACATATATACTGACAGTGATGAAATGCATCTGAACACATACATCTGAACTCCTCTCCTGCCTCAAGTTGGAGCACAGGGAGTTCCGCACTAATCTGGGGAAGAACTTCTTCCCAGTGAGGGTGAGGGAGCCCTGGGACAGGCTGCCCAGGGGGGTGTGGTGTCTCCATCTCTGGAGGTATTCCAGACCCATCTGGACACCTATCTGTGCAGTATGAGCTAGGGACCCTGCTTTGGCAGGGGGGATGAACCTGATGATCTCTGGACGTCCCTTCCAACCCCTATGACTCTGTGATTCTGTGATCTGTGATAGAGCTCAGAACAGTTACTGCTGAACAGCCTTCATCACACCACAAGTGAGAGAAAGGGGAAAAAAATAATGAAAATATTAAACTATCTTTGGAAAGATGAACAATCCTTCTCATTATCAACACTTCATTTAGTATCTTACTTTGCCTCAGCCCAGTTAGATCCAGAAAAGGCAACTATGAATGAACGGAGTCTGAGCAACCCCAGTTAATGGGACAAGATAAAAAAACCCACTCCAAAAGTAATGAACTGATTTGGCATTCATCAGTCGTTCAGTAATGAGCAAACACAGATTTCAACTCTAAATTCATGTCAAATACTTCTGGATGAAATTAATGCAAAGCATATTTCAAAACATCCATTCAAAGTGTCTCTGCTGGCTTCGCCATCCCCCTCCAGCAGACCAGACGCTCTCCCCTTCCGTAGCTCCTGGTGTTCCTCCTCCCACTTCTCACTACAGCTTTTAAGGTTTTGTGTCATTTCCCCTACTCCCCAACTTGAATCTCATTTTCCCTGCCTGTCCAAGCTCTCAGGACAGTTTTTAACCCCCTTTTAAAATATTACTTTAAAAGAAAGCCAAAATGAGTAGAGTGATGATGTTGAGGGATAGGAACCAACACAAAAGACTACTAAGAGATCATAGAATCATAGAATGTATTGGGTTGGAAGGGACCTTTGAAGGCTGTCTAGTCCCACCCCCTGCAGTGAGCAGGGACATCTTCACTAGAGCAGGTTGCTCAGAGCCCCAGCAAGCCTGACCTTGAATGGCTCCAGGGATGGGGCCACCACTACCTCTCTGGGCAACTCTGGGCCAGGGATCCACCAGCTTCATGTTGAAGAACATTTTCCTAATACCCAACCTAAATCTCCCCTTTTCTAGTTTAAACCCATCACCCCTCGTCCTATTGCTACATGTCTGTCCCTAACACACCTGGACACACCACAGCCTCGCCTCTGCCGTTACCCAGCCCCCTGATCAACACTTCTGTCTGTGCATTAGCACAGAAGTACACTTTGCATACCACATATTACAATAATTTGACATGCAAACCCAATGCATCCACCCAGGTAGAAACAGACTTGCAATTTTTATTATTACTATTTTATATTGAAGAATAAACTTTGGGCTTCAAAGCCGCAGTGCGTCAAGCAAAGGCAGACAGTTGTGTCTCCTGAGAACTGGCATGAACTCCTTTGCAGGTGAAGCAGGAGTTACATGTTAGCAGGAGAGCAAAAAAGGAGGAAAAAATCTCCCCTGCATCTGGCATCAACAGCAACTCCTTGAATGAGCCTCAGCTGCCTGTGCTCCATCATTTCCATTAGAGGGCTGGAGCACCTCCCCTACAAAGACAGGCTGAAGGAGCTGGGCTTGTTCAGCCCAGAGAAGGCTGCGGGGGGACCTCATTGCGGGGGGACCTCATTTCCCAGCCCTGAAGGAAGCAGAGAAACAGGAGGGGAATCAACTTTTTAAAAGGGTAGATAATGTCAGGACAAGGGGGATGGATTAAAGCTAAAGGAAGGAAGGTTGAGAAGAGATATTAGGGGGAAGTTTCTTATGGAGAGAGTGGTGAGGGGCTGGAATAGGCTGCCCAGAGAGGGGGTGGATGCCCTGGGGTTGTTCAAGGCCAGGTTGGATGGAGCCCTGGGCAACCTTGTGTAGCTCCAGGCCTGGAGGTTGGTGGCCCTGCCTGTGGCAGGGGGTTGAAGCTTTGTGATCCTTGGGGTCCCTTCCAACCCAGACCAGTCTATGATTACATGAATGGCACTTTTGCTTCTACTCAACCGAGAATTCCTTCCGTTAGTTTTGGCAGTGTGAAAAGATTGGCAAAAATCCACAAACACACACACCCTACAAACCTAGAAAATGCCAGTAGGAAGGGATTAGAGGAATAAAAAGAATAGCAGGCCAAGTGTTGAAGACAGCAGTCCAAACAAGCTGCTCCTCTGTGCCTCCAGAGGAAGCCTCAGTGCCCTTGTTTCACGCTGCTCTATACAATTTAACTACTTTTTGACCTTAAAGAACTTTGAAGCTTGCGGGTAATCCAGCTGTGATGAGATTTCATATTCCTTGATGAAACATTTGAAGCCGCTGTTCATTTTGCTGATGGATCCTTTTATGTATCTTTGTAAGGGCAGAAGCAGCTTCTTTTTCTTGCTTGCTTTCTTTCTCTCCTGTTTTTGAAGATGAAGGGCACCCAGTGGACGTGCAAGCTTCAAAATAACTGTTCTGCCAAAAGCAGAAAAGGTCTGACAACAAAGGCTAGTCCTCTTTCCATTCTGAGGTGTCCGTCTACTGACTTTCTTGTCCCACGGACAGTCAGGCTCCTAATCTCTCAAAAAATGAAGACCGCTGGCTTCTTCAGCTTCAACTGTTCCTGATAGGGAATTTAGAGCTCCTAAATCCTGTACAAAAACCTCAAGCTGTGTCTACTGTAGACCTGACTCCTCCTGTCCAAATAAAATTTCAGTATGACATCTCTTCATGGATGTCCAGGATGCCTACCCATCACAAGAAGCTCTAAAGGAGTAGTAGTACATGAGCCTTCTCCACAAGCTCTTCTTACTACTTCTGCATTGACTGCACCCAGCATCTTCCTTGTCACACACACTTATATTTTCATCACTATCTTCAACTGCAACCCGTGCTCCTGTATCAAGCTAGACTGACGTCTTCAAGACACAAACACAGCCTTCCCCATTCATCTAGGCAATCATCCACTTCTCATCTCATATCCCAACAATGGCATACATTTTTCCTCCAACCTTGACAAAAGCATTGCCAGTCCACCACTGTTTGTTCAGAATACCACTAGAAGGATCATTTTCTTGGTGTATGACCTTGTCGCTGCCATTTCTCCTTTGCTCAACTCGACTGATGAAAGCTTGATGAAGTTCTGAGCAACCTGATCCAGTTCAAAGTGGCCCTGCTCACTGTAGGGGGTTGGAATATATGGTCTTCAAAGGTCCCTTCCAACCTACCACATTCTATGATTTTATGACTGGCACCTTTTCCTCTTCCAAGAGTAATGAATTTGTGTTTATTTTTAGGTCCTTCATCAACTAATCCTCCCTTAACCATCCATATTCATTAGTGAGGCACCAACTCCTCCTTGATTCCCCCAGCATGTCAGCCTTGATGGTGCTTCTCACTCACAGAATTTCAAAATAGGCAGTGCCATGTGCTCCCTCTCACTTAGGCTGTCCCACTAAGAAAGGCTAGAATTCCTCCTAAGCATCCAACATCTCTTCAAAATACTCCGTTGACTGTATACCTGCAAAAAACCAACTCCAGGCTGCCACTGTGCTCCATCACCCACCTTTATCCACTTCTCTTAGGCTCTAGGGACAAGGAGATGTTGGTTAACAGTCCTAAGTTCCCTAAGTCCCATTAAATATACAGGAGAATTTCTATTTCCAGCATCCTCTGAAGAGCCCCACCACTAGATTAAGCCCTGCAGGAGTAGGAGATGCTTCAGTAGCTATGAGAGAAGGAAGAAGAAAGGATTCCCACCCCACAATACATGTTCCTCTTACTTCTTTTAACCATCACTGACTCAATTTGATCTACTAACTGCTTAAAAATTGTCAATGACAGAATCCAAGATCATCAATCTATACTTAGATCATGAGAACTCAATGCTTATTGACTGGAAATTCACTGGTGGAAACAGCACATGGTCTGTTTGGTCATTTGCAAGGGTAACAAGTAGATCCTTGAATATTTCAAGACCAGCCTTTGTGCTTGTCCCCTCTTGTCCCTCAAACCTAGGTTTGCTGGTGAATTAAGCTTTGGATGCTACCAGAATGAAGACTTAAAACAGTGTCAATGAACAACTACTTATCCAGAAACACAGTGAGTAAGAGAATACCCCAGCTTGTAAGCACAGGGCATGTGTAGTCTCAGGTTTGCTGTAGCCACCATCAGTTCTCGGGTGCTCAGAACATCCCTGTGAGTCAAATAACATTTAAGTCCATATGCTGAAGGTTTGGAGGGGTAAAGTGGTCTGCAAAAGACCATTCGGTTTGGAGGGGTAAAGTGGTCTGCAAAAGACCATTCAGCAGTCACATGCAAATACCTGAGCACAGAACTGTATTCTAGCTGAGACCAACAGGATGAGGTTTAACAAGGCCAAGTGCAGAGTGCTGCACATGGGACAGAACAACCCCGAGCAGCGCTACAGGCTGGGGGAGACTGGCTGGAGAGCTGTCAGGCAGAGAAGGACCTGGGGGTGTTGGGTAACTGACCATGAGCCAGCAGTGTGCCCGGGTGGCCAGGAAGGCAAATGGCATCCTGGCTTGTGTCACAAATAGTGTGGCCAGTAGGTCTGGGGAGGGGATTGTGCCCCTGGACTGGGCACTGGTGAGGCCACACCTCGAGTGCTGGGTCCAGTTCTGGGCTCCTCACCATAAGAAGGACATGGAGGTCCTGGAGCGAGTCCAGAGGGCAGCCAGGCTGGGGAAGGGGCTGGAGGGCAAATCCTCTGAGGAGTGGCTGAGGGAGCTGGGGGTGTTCAGCCTGGAGAAGAAGAGGCTGTGAGGAGACCTTCTCAGCACCTCCACTGACCTGCCAGGAGGGTGCAGAGAGGTGGGCGATGGTCTCTTCAGCCAGGGGACAGGAGATGGGACAAGGGGAAATGGGCTCAAGCTGTGCCAGGACAGGGTCAGCTCAGATATGAGGGAAAAGTTCTTACCTGAAAGAGTTTTGGGGCTGTGGAACAGGCTGCCCAGGGAGGAGGCTGAGTCTCTGGTCTTGGGTGTGTTTAACAGAGGAGTAGATGAGGTACTGAGAGATCTGGGTCAGCATAGGACAGGAATGGTTGGACTTGATGATCTTAAAGTCTCTTCCAACCTTGCAATTCTGTGATTCTAGCACCCACCTCTCACCTGCTCCTGATAACCACCTCTCATCAGCAAGGCCTTTCTATACTCAGACTAAAATATTACTTTCCCCAGCCTCAAACCACTGTAACAAAAGCAATAATCCACTGTGCATTATCAACATCCAGGAGGACACACTCATGAGTTCCACCCACTTGCATGCAAGTGTGGGGCTGGCTGTTTGCTAATACTCAGGAGGAATTCAGGGTCAAGATCATGAATGCCAAAAGAAAGGAAAAAAAAAAAAAAAGGGAAAGAAGAGGAAAGTAGGTCAAGCAATTCACATTTGCTGAAAAGGACAAAGAACACTGCAGATTTTTTATTACCTTATGCAAGTGCTACCAAATATCTGAGGCATCCTTTTTATCTGATTCAAATCCCACATGAGTAATCCGTGATTGAATTTAGTGGGTGTGAAATTTCATTAGGTCGTTCAATTTTAAGCATATTGGATAATGAAGTTCCCTCGTCCTTCAGAATTAAGGAAGAAAAAAAAAAAATTAGTACTGTAATTTTTATCTCACTTCCAGGCTTCCCCCATCTGTGAGATTATTCTCATTCATGTAATACATCAGTGTCTTACAGCTCCATCTTTGATGCACGTGACCTTTGCTATCGAGAGAGGTTAACTGCTTATAAACGTTGGCAGGCAGTGAGGAGCACAACTGAACCTTCAGACAGCTCTATCAAAAGCTAAAAACCAAACTAGACTTCACCCAGTGCTCTTTTGGGATAAAAACAGACAGAAAACACAAGTTTTCTTGAAACAAAGCCATGGAGCAGCCCACTTCTAAAATATCAGGTTTTCTCAGAGAAATCGTTGGACTAATTCGATCCTATCACACGCGATCACGTTTCTGTTGGTATGGGGAAAATGTTAATAGGTAGCAGATGCCACATTAAGTCTTAATTTGCCACTCCAAAGAGCCAGGCAATTCAAATAGAAGCCACCAGCTTGCTTCGTAGGGAAAGGCTCCTTCCTTGCCAAGACTGAACAAGAGGGGTTTGGAGTTTTTCTGTGGGTCTAAAACTCTATTTTTTCAAAATGTTTGTTTTGAACTCACACTTTATAAAAGGGAACCACTGCTGGGATTTTATAAGACCAGTGGTGCAACGATGGGGAGCGGACTGTGCAAGCACACAGCCAACCATTTAACTGTACATTGCTCTGTGTGTCCCAAGAAGGACCAATAAACTGTCTACCACCCCCTGCCCCAGAAACATTAGACAATTAAATTTTTCATAGAATCACAGAACCTCCTGAGCTGGCAGGGACCTGTAAGGACCAACCCCTGGCTCCACACAGGCCCAGCCAAGTCAGAGCAGAGCACTGAGCGCATCGGCCAGACACTTCTTGCCCTCAGCCCAGTTCGGGGCTGTGACCCCTTCCCTGGGGAGCCTGTGCCAGCGCCCGACCCCCCTCTCAGGACAGAACCTCTTCCTGACACCCAGCCTAAACCTCCCCTGGTGCAGCTTCACGCCATTCCCTCGGGTTCCAGCCCTGGTCCCCACAGAGAGGAGAGAGATCGGTGCTGCCCCTTCGCTCCCCTCGGCAGGAAGACACAGACCCCATGAGGTCTCCCCTCAGCCTCCTCTTCTCCAGGCTGAACAACCCCAGGCACTACAGCCTCTCCTCCTAAGCCTTCCCCTCCAGACCCTTCCCATCTTCATCGCCCTCCTGTGGACACTCTCTGATAGTTCTGTGTCCCTCTTGTCCTGCGGCACCCAAACCTGCCCCCAGGACTGGAGGTGAGGCCGCCCCAGCAGGGCAGAGTGGAACAATCCCCTCCCTGGACCGGCTGTGCCAGGCTTGATGCCCCACAGGATGTGGTTAGCCCTCCTTGCTGCCTGGGCATGTGGCTGGCTCATAGGTAACTCACTGTAAACCAAGATCCCCAAACCAATTTCAATTTAATTCTATAACCCTTGAGAAGAGCCTAGCTCAGAAAGAGTCAAACCACCACCACAATTCATCCCACTGTGTTTTCGAGGCTCTTAGCGAGCAGATGAGGACACTACGTCAGTACGAACGGGTAACATCTAGATACACATCTTAACAATGTCTTTTCATCTTGATGTCATTCACCAAAGCATAATGACAAATAATTGGTGGTGAAACAGGAGTTGTCAATTCTGCCTTAATCATGTGTTTACTCTCAGTCTTGACAGAAGTTGCAATATTTCTCCCATTCCCCTAAATGGCTACCAGCTGTTTTCAGTAAATGAACTGAAAACAGCAAACACCAATCTGCCTTCTGTATCCTTCTGTCCTTTATTGCTGGATAGTTTTATGAAAGAAAGGAAGAAAAAAAATAATTAAAATATCAGCAAAGAAGCTGAAGCTTTGTGTGTCTATAAACAGAATCACAGAATTACAAGGTTGGAAAAGACCTTTAATATCATCAAGTCCAACCATACCCATCCTAAGCTAAACCATATCCCTAAGTACCTCATCTACCCTTTTTTTAAACACATCCAGGGAATGTGACTCAGCCCCCTCCCTGGGCAGCCTGTTCCACAGCCCCACAACTCTGCCAGGGAAGAACTTTTCCCTCACATCTGAGCTGACCCTGCTCTGGCATAGCTTGAGCCCATTTCCCCTTGTCCCATCTCCTGTGCCCTGGCTGAAGAGACCATCACCCACCTCTCTGCACCCTCCTGTCAGGTCAGTGGAAGCGGTGAGAAGGTCTCCCCTCAGCCTCCAATTCTCCAGGCTGAACACCCACAGCTCTGCACACACTCCAGGACCTTGATGTCCTTATGGTGAGGAGCCCAGAACTGGACCCAGCACTTGAGGTGCAGCCTCACCAATGCCCAGTCCAGGGGCACAATCCCTTCCCCAGACCTACTGGCCACACTGTGTCTGACACAAGCCAGGATGCCATTGGCCTTCTAGAGAAGCATCAAGGAGAAGATCACGTTTGGGCAGATATTACTCAATGGCACAAGACCAATATGTGTCAGTCTTGACATTTATTAGAAGTATACCCCAATATCACATCTATGTTAAAAGCTCCTTCTAGGAATTATTTTTAGAGTCTCCTCGAGTAGGAGTTGTGAGACATCATTCAGGCATCAACAGGAAAAGAAAGTAAACACTACAAAACAGTGAAACACCAACAAGCCAACCTGCAACTTTAAATAGTGCTGATGAGCTTTTTTTATCAATAGCTATTTTCTGGCCAACTTCCACTGCATCCTCCCTCAACTTTACCCAAACCTGCACTTTCCACATGACCAAAATCCTCATCCAAGTCTGTATCAGCGTAATTCTCAGCCTGTTTATCCCTCATGAAGTTTCATGCACGCTTCTCATCTTCCTTCCTATCTTGGCTACTTTCTCTGATTTCCTCTCCCATGGGGCTGAACACCTGCACCAGCCATGTTATCAGACACCTTGGAAGTCCAAAGGGAAGAAAACAGACACCACAGGCATCAGGAAAGCCAACAAGTCTACAACCCCAAGTAGTGTAGAAGGATAATGATGGTCCTACATCAGTGTCTTAAGTTGGGTCAGGAGTTCCACCACACTTTAATGTCCCAGGATGATGACACATGCAAGTTGCATGGATAGCATGCACCTAGAGAACATGGAGGAGAACCTGAAGGAGAACCAGGGGAGTGAAGTTCTTCAGTGATGTCGGCAACACTATAGGGCTGACTATGGCAAAAAGAAAGAACACAAAAGTAGAGAAGAAGACACAGTGAATTTACACTTCAATGGACTTTGGCTTGTTCAAGGGTCGGGTCACTGGGATCCTACGGGATGTTGGTTCAGCAGGTCTGTGAGAGGTGGCTGTGCAGGGCTGGCATCAGATAAGCCAAAGCTCTTCTAGAGTTGACATTGTCAAGAAGAGCAACGAGAAGGACTTCTGCAGGTACACTGGCAGCAAAAGTAGATCTAAGGGAAACGTAGGCCCACTGAAGCAGAAGTCAAGGGTCTGAGCAGCAAAGGACACAGAAAAGACTCAGATAATTCAGCTCCTTTTTTGTTTTGTGTTTATTGGGTAGCTCTGCGTCCCTGTGCCTGACAGCAAGATGTCATGGCAGAGTCTGAAGGAGTGAAGTAACACTGACAGTGGACAAAGGAGTTACAGACCACTTAAGAAAGCTGGAGATACACAAGTCCATAGTGCCAAACAAGAGTATCTGAGGGTGTCAAGGGAGCTGGCTGATGTCACTGCCACTCTCTGTCATCTTTGAATGGTAATGGTGATGGGGAAGGTCCCTGGTGACTGGGAAATGGGAAACATCACACTTGCCTTCAAAAAGAGCAAAGAGGATGAAGAGGGGAATTCCAGCCCAGTCAGCCTCATCTCCCTACCCGGAAATTCATGAAGTAAAATCTTTCTGGAAACCATAACTAGGCATGTGAAGGATAAGAAGATTATTGGGAATAGCCACAATGGATTTGTGAAGTACAAACCATGCCCAACTACCCCAACTGCCTTCTTAACAAGACAGCTCAGTGGCTGACCCTGACCACAACACAACTCTCAGCATGGTTTTCCCCAGGACCAGGAAATTAATGACTGGATGGTGGAAAACTAGCTGGATCATCACAGTGGAAAGATAATTGTCAGTGGTTTGTAGACAAACTTCAAGCCTCCCAAGGCTTGAAGCATACAAAGCATGAGGATGGGAGCTGGGTTTGCTGAGCCAGAAGAAAAGAACACAAGTTGGAGACTTTAATGCCATCTGCAGCTTCCTGCTGCGGGGTTAGAAGGATGACTGAGACATGCTCCACTCGGAGGTGCACAGCAAAAGCATCATGTGCAAGTTGCTACATGAAAAAATCAATTCAATATTGGGAGAAAACACATCCATCCATGAGGAGAGTGGAACTGGGGCCCAAGGAGGGGATGGAAATATCCTTTCTTGGCTAAATTTAAAACTCAATTTGGATACCACTCTACATCTAACTTTGAAGTTGGCTTTGATTTGATCCAGGGGCTGAGGAAAAAAGATCTGCAGAGAGCCCTTCCAAACTAAATTATTCTAGGATTTAATATATTAGCCAGAGAATTTCTGACACAGAATTATTAAATAATTGCTATTTTATGCTTTCAGTTTATATACTTAAGTTCATACTGCTTCTGCCTTCTCTCCCCTGAAATCATATCTTTTTGTTCCATACTTGTAATTACAACAAGCGTGCTTTTATGAGAAATATATATGAGATCATAAAATCACAGAATCATAGAATGCTCTGGGTTGGAAGGGACCCCACGGATCAGAGAGTTCCAACCCCCCTGCCACAGGCAGGGCCACCAACCTCCAGGCCTGGATCTATACAACGTTGCCCAGGGCCCCATCCAACCTGGCCTTGAACACCTCCAGGGATGGGGCATCCACCCCTTCTCTGGGCAGCCTGTTCCAGCCCCTCACCACTCTCTCTGTAAAAAACTTCCCCCTAATATCCAATGTAAACCTCCCCTCCTTTAGATTTAATTCATCCCCCTTGTCCTGCCATTATCTACCCTTTTAACAAGCCGATTCCCCTCCTGTTTCTCTGCTCCCTTCAGGGACGGGAAGGCTGCAATGAGGTCCCCCCGCAGCCTTCTCTTCTCCAGGTTGAACAAGACCAGCTCCCTCAGCCTCTCTCCGTAGGGGAGGTGCTCCAGCCCTCAGATATCTTCGTGGCTCCTCTGAATCCTCTCCAACAGTCCCACATCTTTCTTGTACTGGGGCCCCAGCTCTGGACACAGGACTCCAGCTGGGGCCTCCCGAGGGCAGAGCAGAGAGGGACAATCCCCTCCCTGTCCCTGCTGCCAGCCCCCTTCTGATGGAGCCCAGGATCCCATCGCCCTTCCGAGCTGCAAGAGCACACTGCTCGCTCATGGGAAGTTTCTTATCCATCAGAACCCCCAGGTCCTTCTCAGCAGGGCTGCTCTCCAGGAGCTCTTCTCCCAGTCTGTAAACATGTCTGTGATTTTTCTGGCCCAAGTGCAACACCTGACACTGCAGTGTTGAACCTCATTAGGTTCACCCGGGCCCACCATTCCAGCCTGTCAGAATCCCTCTGAAAGTGACACGCTGATCATAATGTCCTTTAGCAATGGGCATAAAGGGCAGGCTGTCACAAAGATGTGCTGGATTCATTTTGGGCACTATGCTCTAAGTGGTATCAAGTGCCTTCTGTTATTAGAAGCAACGCTGGCAACGAAGAGTGTGGTGGATAGAGAGCACAAAGTCAGCGTGTGCTCATTTGTCTGCTAATAGGTGATAAATTAGAATAAGGTAATAGCTTTAATTATTCCTGTTGGAGCTAATTTACTCATTTTTTTGTATGTGGGCAGTTTTACACCTGAGCTTAATGAAAAAGGTAAATAAACTCGAGTGGGGTAATGACATCTACTGACTGAGCTGTCACTCAGAATGAGAGCTTCCGTATCATTTGCTAATGATTTACAGGAAAGGATCTGAACCACAAACATCATTCCCACAGTGAATTACATTTGCCAGAAAATGCCATGAAATGGAGCTTTATGTTTCAGTGCAAGAACTGTACATCAGTTTTTTTCTCCCTGTCCAAGAAGCTGCATGCACTCTGGAAAATTAACTGCAAATCAAGTATAGACAGTCTAGCAGGAAGAATAAAAAAAGGATAGTGAAATGAGAATGCATTTAAATTAATCCTTTGGCAAGGGATAAAGGAAAGACAGACAAAACAAGGGTAGAAGAGCAGTCTCCAAGCACGCTGGAAGGAGCTGATGAATGCTCAGCGCATGCGCGAGCATCTGCCCTCCTCAGCATCCTTATCCCCTCCCGGAGGGTCCGGCCACCAAATGTTCCAGCACACATGCTGCTGTTATCACTGGGCACTTCAATTAAAGATATCAGCTCACTGTCAGCCTTAACAAGGGGGAAATAGGCTGGTTGCCTGAACTGACCCGGGCTCAGTGTCCTGGACAGGGTGTACTTTCCATCTCCCACTGGAACTGATTTGTGCTGTTGCTGTGATAAAGGCATCGATAACAACGGTCCAGCATTAAACAGCCAAAGAAAGGACGTTTGGTCTCGTCCTGATTCAGTGATACCAGCCAGGGACGTGGGGGAAGGTTGAAGCTTTCAGAAAAAACCAACGACGATGCGCATTCAAACTGACATGTTGCCCTGTGGGAATAAGGGTGGCCTGAATTGTGAAACTTGTGAAAGGGATAAACATCCCCAACAAGCTCCCTTGGCTCATGGAGGAGGCTCTAGAATTTATTTTGTATTAATCCTCTATAATTTGTTTTCTATTAATCCACTGCAGCGCCACACCTCTACTGATTTGCAGAAGAAAACCAAAAACCCATTACAAATGTTTGATCACAGACTCACAGAACTGTAGGGGTTGGAAGGGACCTACAGAGCTCATCGGGTCCAATCCCACTGCCAAAGCAGCTCCCTAGGACAGGTCGCACAGGTCGGCGTCCAGACGGGTCTGGAATATCTCCAGAGAAGGAGACTCCACACCCCCCTGGGCAGCCTGTCCCAGGGCTCACTCACCCTCACTGTGTAAAAGTTCTTCCCCAGATTAGTGTGGAACTTCCCCTTCTCCAACTTGAGGCCATTGCCCCTTGTCCTGTCTCCACAGACCACTGAAAAGGGGCTGGCCATTTCCCCCTGCATCCCATCATTAAGATATTTATAAACATCAATAAGGTCCCCTCTCAGGCTTCTTTTCTCCAGGCTGAACAGCCCCAGCTCACTCAGCCTTTCCTCATAGGGGAGATGCTCCAGGCCTTTCATCATCTCCACGTCCCTCCTCTGGACTCTCTCCAGGAGATCCCTGTCTTTTTTTACCAGGGAGCCCAGAATTGGACACATTTATCCTTTTCTAGCATAAAGAATCATCACTTTTTTCCAGTAGAAAATTACAAATGCTGGCTGCCTGGTAATCATGTCTTGGAAGCAGGTACAAGACAGTGTAGAGTTATTTTATTCAACCATTGGTAGAAGAGGAAATGCTCTGAATGTGGTTAAGCGTACCAGCTGTATCTCAGCATCATTATATCTCAGCTGAGCAAGAAGTTCCAAAGGCTCAGATATATCCCCATCATTAAGGGCATCAAAAAAGGATTCTAGCTTCAAATTTTCACTGGTAAGAGTGAAAAAAAAAAGAAGAAAGCACTGTGCTTCCTATAGTATCTGTCTTTGTAACTATATATAAGCAATGTAACTCAATAGCCTGTTTTATTGGAGTGTATAATGAAATCAGTGTCAGTGCTGAATTCATTTCCCATGACAGTGAAAACTTGCCTGAAGTAGCTCAACACGTGGCATTTTTAGTCCAAATCTCAACATGCACCAATCACCCCAGAACTCTTTTGCCTCCTGTGTTTCTTTTCACAGGTTGCCTTTTTTATTTATCTATTCATTTATTTATTTTGGTGTTAAATTTAGCACTGAGCAACAGGCTTGCTAGGTTAAATACCATCATACAGAGGTCTATGATCAGTTATTGTACCAGAGCTTCACACATCTTTATCTCCAGTATCTGTAACAATTAATTAATTATGGGAGAAGGGATTAATTGCAAGTCAGAGTAGTTCTAAATTTGCTGAGATGAGTAATGCACATGAAATCCCTGTTTGTCTCCAGCAAGACCCTGTGGAGAGGAGTGAATGTATAGACTCTGTACTGACACCTCCTAAAGACAGGTGAGATGAATCCAGCTCTTCAGCAGATATAATTTTGGCCTTTTTAAAAATTAATTGTAGGACACAAAGATGTATATACATTACCATAGAATTCCAGAACCACAGAATCATGGGGGTTGACAGGGACCTCTGGAGATCACTCAGTCCCACCACTGCCAGAGCAGGGTCCCCTCCCACAGGTTGCACAGGACAGCGCCCAGGATCACAGGGTTGGAATGTCTCCAGAGATGGAAGGAGACTCCTCAAGCTCTCTGGGCAGCTGGGCCCAGGGCTCTGCCATCCTCCCAACAGAGAAGTTCCTCCTCAGGGTTAGGTGGAACTTCCTCTGCTCCAGTTTGTGCCCATGGCCTCTTGTCCTGTCCCTGGGCACCCCTGAACAGAGACTGACCCATCCTCCTGAGCCCAGTTGGGAAAGCCCTTTAAGCTCATCTGTTCCTCTCCTGTGCTGACCCAGATCTCTCAGTACCTCATTTATCCGTCTGTTAAACACACCCAGGGCTGGGGATTCAGCCCCCTCCCTGGGCAGCCTGTTCCACAGCCCCACAACTCTGCCAGGAAAAAACTTTTCCCTCCCATCTGAGCTGACCCTGCCCTGGTGCAGCTTGAGCCCATTTCCCCTTGTCCCATCTCCTGTCCCCTGGCTGAAGAGACCATCACCCACCTCTCTGCACCCTCCTGGCAGGTCAGTGGAGGCGCTGAGGTCTCCCCTCAGCCTCCTCTTCTCCAGGCTCAACACCCCCAGCTCCCTCAGCTGCTCCTCATAGGATTTGCCCTCCTGCCCCTTCCCCAGCCTGGCTGCCCTTCTCTGGACTTGCTCCAGGACCTCCATGTCCTTCTTATGGTGAGGAGCCCAGAACTGGACCCAGCACTCGAGGTGCAGCCTCACCAGTGCCCAGTCCAGGGGCACAATCCCCTCCCCAGACCTACTGGCCACACTGTGTCTGACACAAGCCAGGATGCCATTGGCCTTCCTGGCCAGCCGGGCACACTGCTGGCTCATGGTCAGTCTCCCAACACCCCCAGGCTCTTCTCTGCCTGACAGCTCTCCAGCCAGTCTCCCCCAGCCTGTAGTGCTGCATGGGGTTGTTATGTCCCATGTGCAGCGTTCTACACTTGGTGTTGTTAAACCTCATCCCATTGGTCTCAGCCCATCAGTCTGTCTATTCAGGTCTCTATGATTTACTCTCTCATCGCCACAACTTTCAAAAGACTGGTTTGCTTTTGAGACCCTTCTTCCAGGTCAACTAAATTTCTTTACATAAGGAATGTCATTATGGTCACACTAAATAAAGGATGGCACTAGGGAAACTTAGTGGAACAACCCCTCAGTGTTTCACAAATGAATTAAAAGTATGCCAGAAGATTAGCACAGTCCTGAGTAGGTATCTTACCTGTTTGATAATGCTCTCAAGCAATTTTCCAAAAAGCCTTTTGGTGTAATTCATGCAGGCTTTCAGGAGATTAAAGGAAATGTAGACACAGGTTCCTTCCAAAAGAAACAGAAATGGGATAAGACTAATTTATTATTGCTCAAGAGCACAGTGCAGCTGAGTGAGACTTAAGTTTGGAGGATTTTTATCCAGGAAATTTTGGGAAGAGGCATTGCAATTACTGTGAGAGTAATCAGCTGGATCACCTATCCAGTGCTGATGCACATGTTTGCAAATTGAGTAATTTACATATGGGGGAGGTCAGGAGGGATTCAGAAAGTAAATATATCACCTAATTAGGTATGCAAGCTCAGGACTTTAGAAGGACTTCTCTGATGAATATTCAAGAAGGTCTTTGCTTCACAAAGGTTGAGGTGTATGCATGCAATAAATTGGATACATAGCAGAAGTCTGGTAGGAAAACTAAAGGTCCCACCAGTTTGCATTGGTATACACTTGTTCCAGGGTGAACTCCGAGGTTTTTCTTGTTGTTGTTAATTACCTTTTCCATTTTACCTTGTGAAAACAGTGCTAGAGAATCAGGGGAATACACACAGTCAAGGAAGGAGAAAAAATATGACCTATCAAGGATGTGTTCACTACTTACTGTATGAGCATTTTTAACAGAAGCTGGCTGCACTTCCCCATTATTCTGCTTAATTTGGACAACACTCAATACCAGACACAATTATCACACTGCACTGCATCAGCCTTGTACTTGGGATAGACAATACAGGGAGATGATATGATCAACAGGCTGCCCAGAGAGGGGGTGGATGCCCCATCCCTGGAGGTTTTCAAGCCCAGGTTGGATGGGGCCCTGGGCAACCTTGTGTAACTCCAGGCCTGGAGGTTGGTGGCCCTGCCTGTGACAGGGGGGTTGGAACTCTCTGATCCTTGGGGTCCCTTCCAACCCAGACCAGTCTATGATTCTATGAATGTCGAGAGCAATACGATGCCTCTCCATTAACCAGGGCTTCTCTCTCCTCTGGATGCTCCACATGGTGCCAGGCTTGAAAGGTGTATTGTAAAATTAATGGTGCTTTGGGAAGGATGGTTCACTTTAGAAAGGAGATAAGAAAGCAGGATATAACAGGAAGATGAAATTTAAGCAGTGACCTACAAGAGAAGACATTGGGACAAGAGTGATCATCTGCTTGCTTTGATGTTCACTTTGCTTCCTATCAAGAATGTCATTTAAGCTCAACTGTACAACTTCCAGGGAAGAAAATTGAGCTGAACTTTTGCTAATTGATACATCATTCCCCTAATAACCATAAAATGTGCCTTGGAGTGAGTTAAGTGACAAAAATCATTGGGCAATGGTCTTAGAGGAAGAGTGCTGGAAAGCAGAGACAGGTCCCAACTCCGAAGAGCCAAGATGTCTCTAGGAGATCCTCCTGCTTTTCTTGCCTTCCCTCAGCTGTTAATCTCTCATCCTGCTATCAAAGAAAGCATGAACAGCACCAGATTTTTATATCTCCACTAATTGCACATTCTAGGAAAACAAAGCAACGTCATGTTCATCACACACAACAACGTGCAGCATGGGTATGAATAGGGATGTGGTTCAGATGAGACCACACTGCAGTTGCTTTCTTGTTTCTGTCGGGTGACTCATCCTGAATTTGGGAGGATGTGGAAATCCATTGACAAAGCAGGACCAGCTGCAAAAGCTTTGTGTCCACAGATCCTGTAAACTCTGGAATTAAAAAAAAAAAAACCCTAAAAAATAAATCAAGAAACACAACACTCAGACTCATAGTGCAGCAAAAGACTTCTATAAAACCCATAAAATTTTCCATCAAAGCCTGTAAGGATTAAAAAGATTTTGGTCCTACCATTGAGGAGATAATGGGGCCACGTTCTGAGGTGCTGGTGTTTGACTTCCACTGCACCCACCCTATTAATTGTCATCCCCAGACAAAGCTCTGATGGGCTCAAACGCCAACAGAGAAGAAAAATATAAAAAAGCAGCAATAAAATGAACATTTCTGCACACATTGCCCCAGCATCTAGACAGAGAGATGGAAGAAAGTCTTTGCTTAACGTGCGGTTGAGGTAAGACATGTCCAACATCCCAAGGACTGCGATGGGTAATAATGTCTTCAGGCTGCCAGGGAACTGAGTCCCCATTAAGAATAAGCTGAAATGATCAGCACCAATAAGATTTAAGAGAAAGTCTCCACAATGCACTTCCATGGCAAGAGCTTGTGACTCTGGAAGAGTAGGCTCATCTTGGTCAGACATCTCGCATATGCTGTAGGAGCTGGACCGGGTGGCTAAGATACATGAAACTGTATATATCCAAGGTGAATCATGGAATCACAGACTGCGTTAGTTTGGAAGGGACCTTTATAGCTCCAACTCCCTGCAGTGAGCAGGGACAACTTCAGTAGAGCAGGGTGCTCAACGCTTCATCCACGCTGACCTTGAATGTCTTCACAGATGGGATCTCCACCACCTCTCTGGCCAACCTGGGCCAGGGATCCACCACCCTCTGAGGGAAGAACTTCTTCCTCAGGTCTCATCTAAACCTGCCCTGCTCTAGTTTAAAACCATTGCCCCTCATCCTATCGCTCCATGCCATTGCAAACAGTCCTGTCCAGCTTTCCTGTTGGTCCCTTCAGGGACTGGAAGGGGCTCTGTGGTGTCCCTGGAGCCTTTTCTTCTCCAGGCTGACTCAGCCCAACTCTCTCAGTCTGTCTTCATAATAATGCCTTCAGATCATCCTAATGGCTTCCTCTGGACCTGCTCCAACAGGTCCATGTCCTTCCTGTGCTGAGGGCTACAGAGCTAGATGCACCACTGCAGTTGAGGTCTCATCAAAGCAGAGCAGAGGGAGAGAATTCCCTCAATCTGCTGGCCACACTTCTTGGGATGCAGACCAAGATGTCACTGGCCTTCTGGGCTTTGAGTGCCCATGGTTGGCTCATGTCCAGCTTTGCATCCATCAGTATCCCAAGTCCCTTTCAGCACGGCTGCTCTCCATCACATCAGCAAAGTCCTGAGGTTTCCCATTCCCCAACTGTCCCTTGAACTACACTCATCCAAAACCTGCCCATCTTTCAGTTTCAAGGAGCAAGTGCTTTACGACATCCTGGATCCTTTGAAAGTCCTGTCCTCTCAAAACCTGGCAACAGTGGCAAAATTTCTGCAGCAAATTTGCCAACCTGCCAAAGCACGTGGCTTCAATCACTCAAAAACATGTCATTAACTTCTGTTAACTGGATAAGGCTCTGAGCAACCTGACTAAACCTGGATCTGATGACTTCCAGAGGTTCTTTCCAACCTGAATTGGTGACTCTCATTCAAATTTATGGGATGATTTCAACTGGAAAAATATACTGAACCTGCTGGTTAGGCCATTCATTTGGACTCTGGTCCCACACCAGTGTGAATGCAAAATGGAACAGGTTTATAAATAAATAGGAAAAGCATCCCAAAATATCCTTAAAACCTTGTGACCGCTCTTGAAATGAGAGCTTCCAGGTTCAAACCTCAGACAGAACTGAAGCTGCTTCTTCCATACCCTGAAAAAAAAATTGTAACCCTGGGACTACTGGGCTGAAGGGGAAAATTAGGACCTCTCTTCACTCTTTGTTTCCGTTATTTTCTCATAAATGATTGAAATTAAATGTTTTGGGTTGAATGAAATAATTTGTATTAAATGGAACCAGAGTGGCTGGCAGGCAAACAGGGTGTTTGGAGAAGAATAAATATTAATTATTACTCCAACTGAACTGAATTATTTTTATGTTTTCAGTTTGTTTGCCAAATTAAACATAACATCATTACCACAGCCTGGGCTGAAAAGGCAGGAAAAGAACAAGGCAGAACTGGGAGTGAAGAATGGGGACAACACAGGGTGATGAAAGAACCAAAGTCCAGAACTGAGACCTGAGGAAACCCTGGGAAAGCTGATGAAGCACCACTTAAGGATTCATGGAGGAGGATTATCCTAACCCCCCTGGGCAGAATAATGATGGACATTGGCTATCCAGGTCTCAAACTGGACACCATCTTTTCTTTCCTCCTTAAAACCACCATGAAACTCATCTTCCTCATCGTCCTGGTGGCTGCCATCCTGGAGCTAATCTTCAGGCAAAAGATTAAGACAAACTTTGAGAGTATTTCTCTTCTTTATTGCATTTAGCTTTTTTTTTATTATTGCACTTCGGTATAGAATCCCAGACTGGTCTGGGTTGGAAGGGACCCCACGGATCAGAGAGTTCCAACCCCCTGCCACAGGCAGGGCCACCAACCTCCAGGCCTGGAGCTACACAAGGTTGTCCAGGGCCCCATCCAACCTGGTCTTGAACACCTCCAGGCATGGGGCACCCCCTAACTCTCTGAGCAGCCTGTTCCAGCCCCTCACCACTCTCTATGGAAAGAACTTCCCCCTAATATCTCATCTAACCCTTCCCTCCTTCAGCTACACTCCATCCCCCTTGTCCTGCCACTCTCTGCCCTTTAACAAGCTGATTCCCCTCCTGTTTCTCTGCTCCCTTCAGGGACAGGAAGGCTGAAATGAGGTCCCCCTGCAGCCTTCTCTTCTCCAGGCTGAACCAGCCCAGTTCCCTCAGCCTCTCTCCATAGGCGAGGTGCTCCAGCCCTCTGATCATCTCCCTTTCCCCCACATGCTTCCCTTGTTTTTTCCGCATCCTGGTGAATATACCAGAAATGTTTTTAAAGCACAAAAGCCAATTTATAACACTCTATTTAATTTTTTAACCTATGCCCTGCCCTCCTCTTTAACAGAATCCTGACTGTTTGCTAAATTGAGAAAATATAGCATTTTATACAACATTTTAAAAGGGTCATATAAATAAATAAGCAGAGGGGAAAAAAACCAACCCAAACCCCAACAGTCTACAAGATGAGAAGATAAAGAGGTTGTCAGTCGTGAAGCAACAGTATGGCACTGGAGGCAACACTACCTGCAAGGCAGAAGGCATGGTTAAGATGCGATGCTAAGCCCCCTGAAATTGCTGTACAGGTGCTCTAGGAAGGGATAGAACTTTAAACAGTCCCACTAACCAACAGCTCCCCTGATTTAATATCTTTATTAATGATCTTTATTCATCTTTATTAGTTATATTGACAGTGAGACTGAGTGCACCCTCAGCAAGTTTGCTGACGACACCAAGCTGAGTGGTGAGATTAATAGAGGGGTGAGATGCCATCCAGACAGACCTGGACAGGCTGGAGAAGTGCGGCTAGGGAACCTCAGGAAGTTCAACAAAGCCAAGGGCAGGGACCTGCACCTGGGTCGGGAAAACCCCTGTTATCCATACAGGTCAGGAGATGATGGGCTGGAGAGCAGCCCTGAGGAAAAGGACTTGGGGGACTTGTGCATGAAAAGCTGGACATAAGCCAATGATGAGCACTCACAGCCTAGATGGCCAATGGCATCCTCGGCTGCATCCCAAGGAGTGTGGCCAGCAGATTGATAGAGGGGATTCTGCCCCTCTGCTCTACTCTGCTATGCTATGTTCTGGGGAGACCTCACCTGCAGTGCTGTGTCCAGCTCTGGAGCCCTCAGCACAAGAAGGACATGGACCTGTTGGAGAGTGTCCAGAGAAGGCCACAGAAATGATCCAAGGGCTGGAGCAGCTCTGCTGTGAAACCAGGTTGAGACAGTCGGGGCTGTTTAGAGAAGGCTCCTGGGTGACCCTATAGTGGCCTTCCAGTCACTGAAAGGTGCCTATAAGAATGCTGTGAAAGACTGTTTGTAAGGGCATGGAACAATAGGATGAGGGGCAATGGTTTTAAACTAGAGCAGGGCAGGTTTACATGAGACCTGAGGAAGAAGTTCTTCACTCAGGGGGTGGTGGATCCCTGGCCCAGGTTGGCCAGAGAGGTGGTGGTGGAGGCCCCATCCCTGGAGACATTCAAGGTCAGGCTTGCTGGGGCTCTGAGAGACCTGCTCTAGTGAATATGTCCCTGCTCACTGCAGGGTGTGGGACTAGATGGCCTTCAAAGGTCCCTTCCAACCTAACATATCCTGATTTTATGGTTTCCCTGAAATGGTTTATTGTTTGCAAAGGATTCTCATGAAAAAGTCCCTGTCTGCCCTTGCAGGGAGTTGCTCTGCTGGGAAGGAAGGGCCTTGAAAGAACAAAATCTAGAACAATGTAATCTGTAATTCTTGTGGCAATTAGAAACATTAATTTATCCTCTGATATGAGCAGATAAGCTTGGAATATGTCAGCTGGACAAGGTTTGTACATGCCTGACTTGCAGGATGTTATCGGATGCTTTTAGTAGTCTGTGCCCTGCAACATTCCTCCTCCTAACAATAATAACCATTTTCAAGGACCAGAAGAAGTTCATTATCTTATCACAGCAACACCCCACCATTATTCAGGCATCCCAGTGTCACCTTTTATCTCCAAAGCCTTGGGTGTAGGGAAAGCCCGTGCCTCCCTCAGAAAGCCAGGTGTATTCCAGTCTAACACCTCATTATTTTACAATACGAACTAAGTTGGCAAGCCTGCCTTAAATCAAATACTTGTCCAATACCTACTTAGGCTCCTGCCATAAATTAGCCAATGACTGGCCAATGGTTGGACTCAATGATCTAAAGGATCTCTTCCAACCTAAGTGATAATATGATTCTTTAAAAAAAAAAAAAAAAAAGGAAAATATTTAAGTCAGGCAAACCTTATGTGAAAGTAAATTAATATGACTCATATGTAACAGAAGTGTGGACTTTTAGTCAAACATTACAAAAATGTATTGTACAGGACACAAGTTAATGACAGTGCTTTCATCTGATTCTCTGCCCAGGGCAGCAGAGTCCTGGAGCACCAAAAAGCAAGACCCACTAAGCAGGAAAATTGTGGAGTCTCCTACTCTGGTTGTGGAGCCTCCTTCTCTGGAGATATTCAAGACCCATTTGTATGCCTACTTGTGTGATAAGTTCTAGGGACCCTGCTTTGGCAGGGGGGTTGGACCCCATGAGCTCTGGAGGTCCCTTCCAAACCCTACAATTCTGTGATTCTGTGATTCTATTTAACCCTAGGGCATCAGTTTTAAACCTCACAGCACATCAGCCCATAAAAGGGCTTGTTGCAACCTACCCCACCTCCCTTCCCCAGCTACAAAACCCCACTACCAACAGCCACCAGCAACAACCTACTGCAACAAGGTAGAGGATATTATTATAACAGCAAAGGTCCTGGCAATGCTCATCAAATAAATAAATATTAAGTACCTTGAAATAACCCCTCAATGGGAGAGAAGGGGCAAAACAGCCAAGAAAAGTTGAATAAGCAAAAGGCTCGCAGGTTCTCAAGGGGATTCTACATAAACAGAAATGAATAAACTATTAAAAAAAAGCCTACTCTATAAAGGGCTCTTTATTGCAATACATTAAATCAGCATGTATTTGCTGCAATGACTAGTACAGCCTAGCTTGTAAAAGTGTGTAGGCCACCATTTTACTCGTAAAAGAGCACAATATTATGAATGTTTTATTAGGAACAATTGCCCAGATCAACACATGACAGAGTCTGCCCCAATTGCTTTTTCTTACCTAAGAAAAGAAACAGGAGTAACCTTACGGATGACAAAATATGCATGGGGGGATGTTTCAGGAAGAAAACTGGAAGTGGGACTTTGATGGTGAGATGATCATAGAATCATGGAATCATGGAATGGTCTGGGTTGGAAGGGACCCCAAGGATCACAGAGTTCCAACCCTCCTGACACAGGCAGGGACACCAGCCTCCAGACCTGGATCTACACAAGGTTGCCCAGGACCCCATCCAACCTGGCCTTGAACACCTCCAGGGATGGAGCACCCACCACCTCTCTTGGCAGTCCATTCCAGCCCCTCACCACTCTCTCTATAAAAAAATTTCCCCCTGATATCCAATCTAACTCTTCCCTCCTTTAGCTTTAATCTGTGGGGCCTGTAGAGAGCTTCTGGCTGCTCCTTGCAGCAGCCACCCCTACAGCCCCCTTCTCCACCAGAACCCCACCACACAAAACTACAACAGTGAGGAACCCCAACAGCACTAATGTCCTGGAGGAAATCTTGGTGAGGATAGGAAACACAAAAATGTGGTGACAAAAGGCAGGCAGAGGGGCAGAGAGCTGACATTATAGCCAGGAACCACATTCAAGGAGGGGGAGCTCCTGCCTGTAAAGCCAGTGTGGATGAGCAGACCATGACCAAAATGTAATTTATATGAAGATGTTTTGAATTTCTTCCAGCTACTCCAAAGTCAATAATGCATAACAGCTCCTTGCTGCTTGCGCACAAAGGTTTCTGCAGAGAATATAGTTTGATTATAATTACAGGACAGCATTTAAAATTGATCACTGCAACAGCCTACATTCAGGTGCACTGTGCAATTTAATTATTACACTCCTTGCTGCCCACAGCATATTCTTCAACCTGCAGCCTATAGAATGTCCACCCTAGCAATGTGTGGTTAATAAAAACATGTTTGGGGGCAACGTTTGGTTTTCTTTGTGGTTTTTTTTTTTAATATGATAAACTTTCATAAGCTTTTTGGAGATAATGTGATAGAAAAGGGCCTGTGGAAAGGACCTTGAAGGGGATTGATGGATGCAAAGCTAGACTCACAGCCCAGAAGGCCAACCCCATCCTGGGCTGCATCACAAAAGGTGTGGCAAGCAGTTTGAGAGAGGGGATTCTGCCCCTTCGCTCTACTCTGTGCCAGGGAGACCTCACCTGGAGTGCTGTGTCAAGTTCTGGAGCCCTAAGCACAAGAACATGGACCTCTTAGAGTGGGTCGAAAGGAGGCCATGAGGATGATCCAAGGGCTGGAGCACCTCTCCAATAAAACAGACTGACAGAATTGGGCTGGTTCAGCCTGGAGAAGAGAAGGCTCTGAGGAGACCGCTGAGCCCCTTTCATTCCTCTGGGAAGGGACCTACAGGAAAGCTGGGGAGGGACTGTTTGCAACAGCATGGAGTGATAGGCCAAGGGGAAATTGGTTTCAACTAGATCAGGGCAGGTTAGGATAAGACCTTAAGAAAAAGTTCTTCCCTCTGAGGGCGGTGAGACTCTGGCACAGGTTGCCCAGAGAGGTGGTGGTGGTGGCCCCATCCCTGGAGACATTTAAGGTCAGTGTGGATGCAGCTCTGAGTGACCTGATCTAGTTAAAGGTGTCCCTGCTCACTGCAGGGGGTTGGAGCAGATGACCTTCAAAGTTCCCTTCTAACCTAATGCGGTGTGTGATTCGGTGATTCTATGATTCTAAGTCAAAGATCGCACGATATCATTTATACCTCCAGAAGTGGTGTGTAGGGCTGTGATATAACTAAGAGATGGATATATGAAACAGAGCTTTCAAACCTGGTGCCATGTACTTACTGACTCCATCCAGGAGAACCATCACTGCCAGAGCAGAGCATGGTGGAGTGGGGACATCTTGGCTCCTTCTTCACCTTCAGTTGCAAAACCATTCTACAAATGCGGAATCTAGCAACAGGCTAAAGGAAGAACCACTTCTCCAGCCCTCTTCTCTGGGTCTGAAGAAACATCTGCCTCAATTTCACTCTTGGAGATATCACTTTTGTCAATAAATCTAATTATGCAATACCAGGAACATCCTGGTTTATTGATTTCACTACCTTGTTGTCCCACCACAAGGACTAACAACCGAGCTTGGTATGAACTTGAGGGAAACGTGGTGGGTTTCACATCCACGTGTGTCCCCCACTTTTGGATCAGTAAATCCCAAATAAAAAGGCACAGTAAGTCTCAATAAACATGCAAATAACTTCAAAAGGAGATTAAAAACCTTCGTCCTGTTTATGTAACTAATGAGTTTGTGTTCCAGCAACAAAACCGCTGGCGGCTTTCTTATTTTAACCATTCCTTGAAGGTCCTTTCTACTCAGAAATTTTAATATATTTTTTTTAAAGATCTCAAAACTCGTTATATAACACAGACAGGTCTAAACATATGGCCTTCGGCGGGTTCAAATTAGCTCGCTTGTATCAACCGCGTTTCATCAATACGCACTGCCACTGTAACTGGTTCCTCGGCTGGAATGCTAATTACTCCCCTCCGCTTCCAGGAACAAGAGCATTAGACCTACAAAAAAGATTCCTTTCTCCTCCTCTCATTAACTAGTTTTACTAGCTCAGCACATTAATGCAGAGCTGAGAGTGATTATACAGGGGCAGCAAATGAGCTGCATAAATCTGCTTTCTGTACGCGCTAGCTGTAGGGACTGGGGTGCAACAAGGGAGATGCTGGGAGGAAACTCAGTGGTTTTCCATGGTGGGTCCATGTGGGTACCACACAGGAGAACAGGGGTCAAGGTCAGTGTGGATGCAGCTCTGAGCAACCTGATCTAGTTCAAGGTGTCCTGCTTACTGCAGGGAGTTGGAGTAGATGGCCTTCAAAGGCCCCTTCAAACCTTACACATACGATGATTTGGTGATTCGATTTAGCAATGGAGTGAGGACATCAATGGCATCACGTTGCACGTAGATGCAGTGCGTGTCAGCTATCTGGAGAGACCTCCCAAGGCAGCCTACTGATTTATGCCATGAGCAAAAGCAAAACCAACCATTTCTGTAAAAATTAGAACCACAAAGAAACTAACATTATCAAATACTATGCATCTTGGACCACTTGCCAACAACTATTGAAGCCATGCCATCCACCTCATCTCCTCACTCTGGAGAAAGCCAAGTCCTCCTGCTCAAAGAAGGTGGTTACAGAAACATGGGATGACATGCCCTACCTGTTGAAGATGCCCAGATCTGCATTTACTTTGGAGGGTAGTTCTGAACAAGTCCACCAGAAGCTTTAACATCTAAATTACTCTTCATAAATATGTATGAGTTAGGCTCTCCTGATAGATGATGTTTGCTCCTGTTAATTCTTCTGCATAATAAAAAAGTCACGCACTACCTGGCAGCAGAAGTCATTCAGACTGTCCCATAAACAAGCTCCAGACAGAGTTACTGGTAGTTGTAGTATCTTGCTTTGATTCTTAAACATTTCTGAAAGTGAAGATTTTGGGATAAACTTCCTGAGGGAAGCAGGAGAGGCTTCTCCAAGGCTAAAGTGGGGCCAGATGGGTTCAAGCTGCTGCCAGATGGACCTGCAGAGAACCACCTGGAGCACCTTGAGCAGGCAATTAGTCAAGAAAGCCCCAGGGCCTTTGAGGGATGATTTAACTATTGGTTAATGTAAAAGCTGGAAGGAAAACAAGTGGAGGAGTTGGTGGATAATCAATTGCAGCACATTCGCTCAGCCAGTGGCCAGCAGCAGTTGTTACAGAGCTTACAGTAAATGCCTCCTGAATTTCCCTTTGCTTGCTTCTCACCTATCTCATACACCATTTCTCTTTGCTCTTTTATACCAGACTACGAGTGGCCTCCAAGGGAACTGAGATGGAAGAACAAGAGATATAAAAACTGTTGTGGGAAAAAGATCCTGAGCTTTGGGCAAGCAAAGTGACAGATGAGAAAGGCTGGATTTTTAAGTACTGTGTCATCTCTGGAGCTCACAGCACAAGAACCTCTTGGAGGTCCAAAGGAGGCCATGAGGATGATCCAAGGGCTGGAGCACCTCTCCTGTGAAGCCAGGCTGACAGAGTTGGGTTGGGTCAGCCTGGAGAAAAGAAGGCTCTGGGGAGACCACAGAGCCCCTTCCAGTCCCTGAAGCGATTTACATGAAAGCTGAGGACTCTTTGTAAGAGCATGGAGCAACTGAACAAGAAACAATGGGGTTTTAAACTAGATCAGGGCAGGTTTAGATGAGATCTTAGGAAGATGTACTTCCCTCTGAGGGTGGTGGATCCCTGGCTCAGGTTGCCCAGAGAGGTGGTGGCAGCCCCATCTCTGGAGACATTCAAGGTCAGTGCCGATGAAGCTCTGGGCAACCTGATCGAGTGAAATGTCCCTGCTCACTGCAGGGATTCGAATAGGTGGCTTTCAAAGGTCCCTTCCAACATAAGACATTCTATGATTCTATGATTTTGTAGTGATCAAGAAGAAACAAGTCTAAGTGGAAAGGAAGATCTGTAAATCTTCAAGGATCCAGTGGGACACTCACAGAAAGTTGGAGATGGGACAAAGTAGAACTTTTGAATCACAAGATAAAGCCTCCTAAATCAGTGGAGCAGGTGCACATCAAGCATTCAAGGTCAGGTTGGACCTGATCTAGTTAAAGATGTCTCTGCTCGTTACAGAGGGATAGACTAGATGACCGTTTAAGGTCCCTTCCAACCCAAACCCATCTGTGATTCTATGAAATTTTGCTGAGGTACTTCAGAGGATGTGGAGCAGACGCTGTGCTAGGAAGGAGGTCAGATGGAGGTACAGAAAAGAAATGCTCCAGATAATTCAGGGCTGGGCATTCACCCTGCAAGAAAATATATTCAGTACTGGAGGAGAGGAAATTTAAAGCTCTGGACTCAAGACCCATCCTGATAATATATTTTCATACCAGACAATAAAATGTCCTTAAACGGACAGGACCCAAAACCATCACTGCTGAGAAGAAGCCAGAACCCAACCAGCAAAGGAAGTAGGCCACAGTTAGATGGAAAAAGAATCCCCTTGTCTTCACAGGATTACCGTAATAAATACCAGCAAGATTTTTGAGGGGCACAAACAACATCATACTTTCAGAAGTTATTGTTCTACATTTTTCAATTGCTCCTTGATCTCAAGGTTTCAAAGATTTGTTTATTATAGTAAAGAGAAATATTTAAGAACAGATTCTTCCTTGAGATAACTTCTCTGGTATCCAAGGAAAAGATGCACCAGCTGCCTAGAGCTGTTTGCCGTCCGTATTTACAAACAGAATGAAGCTCATGCATGATCCTTGTGAGGTTTTTTGTGACAAGAAATACTTGGAATAGCTGCAGATGGGTTACATTTCTACAAAATCTTTACAAGTCCATTTTCCAAGCAACTGTCAGTGCTTTTTTTGAGTGAGTATGTAATCAGAGAGGAAAATCTCCAGGAGTTGTAAGGATTTTACACAGCTTTATTTTATCTCTTAAGTCTTTGTTTACTCCAAAAGTCATTGAAGTGGAATCTGCATTAAGGAGATTCACAGAATGGTTTGGTTTAGAAGGGACAGGAGTAACTGCATTTATTAGAACAGGCTGGGGGATGACCTGTTGGAGAGGAGCTCTGCGGAGAAGGACCTGGGGGTTCTGGTGGGTGACATGTTGGCCAAGAGCCAGCAGTGTGCCCAAGGAGGCCAATGGGATCCTGGGGGGCATCAAAGGAGAGGGGTGGCCAGTAGGGAAAGGGAGGTGATCCCCCCCCTCTGCTGTGCCCCGGTCAGGCCCCAGCTGGAGTCCTGTGTCCAGATCTGGGGCCCCAACACAAGAAAGATGGGGGACTGTTGGAGAGGGTTGAGGAGGCCACGAAGATGATCAGAGGGCTGGAGCACCTCTCCTACGGAGAGAGGCTGAGGGAGCTGGGCTGGTTCAGCCTGGAGAAGAGAAGGCTGCGGGGGGACCTCATTGCAGCCTTCCAGTCCCTGAAGGGAGCAGAGAAACAGGAGAGGAATCAAGGTTTTAAAGGGTAGATAATGGCAGGACAAGGAGGATGGAGTGAAGCTGAAGGAAGGAAGGTTTAAATCAGATATTAGGGGGAAGTTTTTTACAGAGAGAGTGGTGAGGGGCTGGAACAGGTTGCCCAGAGAGGTGGTAGATGCCCCATCCCTGGAGGTGTTCAAGGCCAGGTTGGATGGGGTCCTGGGCAACGTTGTGTAGATCCAGGCCTGGAGGTTGGTGGCCCTGCCTGTGTCAGGGGGGTTGGAGCTCTGTGATCCTTGGGGTCCCTTCCAACCCCGACCATTCTATGATTCTATGGTTCTATGATTGAGGACTTTTACCATCTCCCAGCCCTGGCTTATAATGACAATAGCTTTTGATTCAGAATCTCCTTCTTCATATTAGTCAGGGAACTGAACAGACTTAGTTTGTGCTAGATTTAAGTAAGATGAATTCAAATAGGGAAATTCCCCCTCACTTCCAAAAATCTTCCATTACCCCTTTCCTCTTACATTCCTGTTAAGTGCAAGAGGGAGGAAACTCCGTTTTTCTCCACCTGGAGCTTTCATATTGCGCATCACTGTAGCACATCCCTAGTACCAAGCTTAGATAAAGCACAGGGATCCTGGTGTTACTTTGTTAGCCAACGTGTCTCATAAAATTAATTCAAATAATAAATACAAATTAAAAAAGCCACAAATAAAAATGCTTTTAATAACATGCTTTAACTTGGTCAGCCCTGAATTGATCAGGCAGCCGGAATAGATGATCGTTGTAGGGCCCTTACAACCAAAATAGCCTGTTCTATCTTAAATACCCAAAAAAGAACCAAGAAACCTCAAACAACAGAACCCACTCAATATGAAAGCTGTCTATCTGCAGTGCTATTAATAACTTGCATCAATTATATCAGCTGTATTTTTCATTGCTAACGATATCCATCATCATAACAAATGATATGGGGGAAAACTAAATGCTCTCTATAACAAACCAAAAAAAGACAAAAACCCCTATTTTGAGTACACCATATGTCAAAATTCTGCACTTACAAAGACACAATCACAAACCTTAAAATTCATATGATTCACAAGGATGGGGAAGGGTCTGGAGGGAAAGGCTTATGAGGAGAGGCTGAGGGAGCTGGGGGTGTTCAGCCTGGAGAAGAGGAGGCTGAGGGGAGACCTCATGGGGTCGGTGGCTTCCTGCTGAGGGGAGTGAAGGGGCAGCACCGATCTTTCCCCTCTCTGTGGGGACCAGGGCTGGAACCCGAGGGAACAGCGTGAAGCTGCACAGGAGAGGTTTAAGCTGGGTGTCAGGAAGAGGTTCTGTCCTGAGAGCGGGGTCGGGCGCTGGCACAGGCTCCCCAGGGAAGGGGTCACAGCCCCGAGCTGGGCTGAGGGCAAGAAGCGTCTGGCCGATGCGCTCAGTGCCCTGCGCTGACTTGGCTGGGCCTGTGTGGAGCCAGGGGTTGGACAAGATCATTATTATGGGTCCCTTCCAGCTCTGGAGGTTCTAGGATTCTAGGATTCTAATATCAGCCCTCTACAAGTATTGGTATGAAAAATATTATCGAAGGAATTTATAGACCATTGCTTCCTTTGGGTGCTGCACTCTCAGCACCAGGTCTACAGCTTTTTTGCATCTTGCTGAATGCTGAGCAACATCAGGATAAAAATCATGATCACCCTGGTTAGCACTACAGAATCACAGAATCGTAGGGGACCTCGAGATGTCATCCGGTCCAACCCCCCTGCCAAAGCAGGGTCCCTAGCTCATATTGCACAGATAGATGTCCAGACAGGGCTGGAATATCTCCAGAGAAGGAGATTCCACCACCTCCCTGGGCAGCCTGTCCCAGGGCTCCGTCACCCTCACTGTGTAAAAGTTCTTTCGCATGTTGGTGAGGAACTTCATATACTTTAACTTGCAGCCATTGCCCCTTGTCCTGTCTCCACAGACCACTGAAAAGGGGCTGGCCATTTCCCCCTGCATCTCATACTTAAGATATTTATAAACTTCAATAAGGTCCCCTCTCAGGCTTCTTTTCTCCAGGCTGAACAGCCCCAGCTCACTCAGCCTTTCCTCACAGGGAAGATGCTCCAGGCCTTTCATCATCTCCGTGTCCCTCCTCTGGACTCTCTCCAGTAGATCCCTGTCTTTTTTATCCCAGGGAGCCCAGAACTGGACACAACACTCCAGGTGGGGCTTGACCAGGGCAGAGTAGAGGGGGAAAACAAAATATCTCATAACCACAGCTGGGAACTGAAAAGCAGAACTGAACTATTAACCATCCCATGAAGTCCTGCTACCAAAATAATGATGTCAGAGATCATTATAATGATGTCGGAGATGAGGGCTGAATTACGGGGAAATCATGTTATATTTTGAGTCCATAGAGAAAATGAGGTACTGAGCTGAGTTACTGACAGGCTGACTCCTGTTCAGACACACCAGAAAGCAAAAGGATGAATATTGAGATTCCACAAGCAAGGCATTTAAAAAGTATCCTGGTGTCTCTTATGGGCTGTAAAAAGATTCAGAGTGACCATAAACAGCAAAAGGATTCAATTATCCCAGAGAGGGAAAGATTTTACACCATTTCAAAAGAACATTTAGAATCCATTACAAGCTCCTGGGCCAGAGAAGCCTAAAATTATTGATATAAATATTATCAGTATATTTGTGTCATCGCTTAAAGCAACGTGTTTTGCTTCAAAAAAATCGGAATCAGACTCGCTTGTAAGTTGGGAAAGGCCCTTAAGAGCATTGAATACAATTGTTACCCCAGCACTGCCAAGGCCACCACTAAACCATGTCCCAGAGCACATCTACACAGCTTTTAAACCCCTCCAGGGATGGGGACTCTACACTGCCTTGGGCAGCCTGGTCCAATGCTTGACAGCCCTTGCAATGAAGAAGTTATTTCCTAATCTTCAATCTAAACTTCCCCTGGCACAACTTGAGGCTGTTTCCTCTTGTCTTATTGCTTAGAAGAGACCAACACTCCTTGCCCTTCATTAACCTCTCCTTCCAGGGAGTTGCAGAGAGGCATCAGGTGTCCCCTCAGCCTCCTCTTCTCCAGACCAAACCCCCCAGCTGCCTCAGCTGCTCCCATTAGACTGTGTTTGCGACCCTTCCAGGCTCCATTACCCTTCTCTGGACACGCTGCAGCACCTCTATGTCCTTCTGATAGTGAGGGGCCCAAAATTGACCAACACCAGCTTCATCATAAAAAACTCTTGATGATCTCACTCTCTGCCAGCAAGATCTCCTCCAGGCACGACTTGCAAAGGATCCAACTCCATTCCAATAAAAGTCCAATTCTGCTGCAGGAAAACTAGTGAAAAGCACCAAAAAGACTATGGCAGCAGAAGGTCTGATTTTTGGGAAAGATTGAGGTAGCTAAATATATGTCATTTGCCCAAGTGACTTCATAGAATCATCGAATGGTTTGGATGAGAAGAGACCTTTGAAGATCATCTTGTTCCAACCCCCTAGCATGGGCAGAGACATCTTGCAGTAGAGCAGATTTCTCAACACCCCACTCAATCTCACCTTGAACACTTCCAATGATGAGGCATCCATAACTTCTCTGGGCAATACATGCCCAGAGACCACTCTCATCATAAACCATTTCACCCTTATGTCCAACCTAACCTGTCCTCCTTCAGTTTAAAACCATAGCCTCTCCTGTCACTATGTGCCTTGGTAAAACATCTATTATGGGACACCAATGGATGGCTACAAGCACTTAAAGGCTGTACGCATGAGGAAAGCAAAAGAAGTAGAGCTAAGAGTAAGGCCAGTAATAACAATACAACCATTTAATATGTCTATCAAGTAACTACATAAAACTGTAATAGGTATTAGATGTGGAAAAAAATTCCAAGTACAGTGAAAACCCACTCAAGCTGTGATGAATACAAATGAAATGCCTACAGACTCTCAGCCACCTTCAAGAAAGACTTCCAAGCTGAGGCAGATAGCATTAGATATTCCTCATAAATATAAACCCACAGGCAATAAAATGGAAGAGGGCACAGAATTAGGAACAGAAAGGAGGCTTTGATTGGCTGTGCTGTTTGTGGAGCCCTGAGGAGAAAACCCAACCATCACGGCAGCACCGCCAAGGGTTGGATCAAATCAAGGCCAGAAATGCTCTTTTTTCAATCTTTCTGAGAGAAATAAGGTGTTTGAATGATCTGCATCAGTACTGCATATTAAAAAGCATGTAGGAAGGTATCCTTTTTAAAATTGTAACAGCAATTGTTTAAGGCCAGGGTGGATGAGGCTTTGGGCAACCTGATCTAGTGAGGGTGTCCCTGTCCATGGCAGGGGCTTGGAACTAGATGATCTTTGAGGTCTCTCTGAACCCAAAGCATTCTATGATTCTATGTTAAATGTAAAGAAATGTGGATTAATTCATAGTGTCACCTCTCCTCTAACCCTCTCCAGTGCAGTACAAATGGTGATGCTATCTTGATTTTGCCATTTTACTTTGGAGCATCCACACTCGCACCCACTGAAGAAGCAGCAAGGTAAAGACTTCATCAAGAAAGAGTAGTTCACAGTCAGACTCATCCAGCTTTTGGGAAACAGGCCAGTGGCTGCAATCTAGTTTTCTACTATTTATTCTTATTACTTTTAATTGCTAATTCCAACTGATGAATGGGAGACACCCACAGATCACATCAGCTGGCTACTTGACGGTGGGAAATAAAAGCATGTGGAAAAGGGAGGATCATAAAGTAGAGTTTTATTTCCTTTTTAAATTGCAGGTGTTTTGTAATATTGTTTAATGATATTTTAGTAAATTTTTAGCTGATTGAGCAAATGTTAATCCAGTAAAACTTCCTTCATAAAAGGTTAGAAAGACTGAGAGAAAACTCACTTCAATGAGGGATCTCCTGAAGAGAGTCCAGTGGAGGGCTACAAAGACGATTAAAGGCCTGGAGCATCTCCCCTGTGAGGAAAGGCTGAGTGAGCTGGGGCTGTTCAGCCTGGAGAAAAGAAGACTAAGAGGGGACCTTATTAATGTTTATTAATATCTCAAGTGTGGGACACAGGGGGACATGGCCAGCCTCTTTTCAATGGTCTGTGGGGACAGGACAAGGGGCGATGGCCTCAAGTTGGAGCACAGGGAGTTCCACACCAATCTGAGGAAGAACTTCTTCCCGGTGAGGGTGAGGGAGCCCTGGGACAGGCTGCCCAGGGGGGTGTGGAGTCTCCTTCTCTGGAGATATTCCAGCCCCGTCTGGACGCTGACCTGTGCAACCTGTCCTAGGGACCCTGCTTTGGCAGGGGAGTTGGACTCAAAGAGCTCTGGAGGTCCCTTCCAGCCCCTACAATTCTGTGATTCAATGCATTTTTTCTTCCCAAAACCAACTATATAGCAACTAAAACTAAATCATCACTTTCCATATCCTGTTCACAATCTTCTATAGCTTTTCTTTTTCCCTTGTAGATTATTTTTCTTCCAGTGTCCTATGAAGAATCTGACCTTTTTGGACAGAATTTAAAGCAAAAAAATAGGGTCATATGCAAAGAAGAATACAAGTGCTCGGGCACTACAGCAAATGTAAATGTTAAAAACCACAGTGTAAGATAAGAACTAAAGAGAAGCACACACAATACAACAAAGCAGTAGAAAAAGCATACTGTACGGACCATTCTTGCAAGGGTTGACGGAGGGACCAGTTGACCTCAGAGGTCTCTGCCTTTACTGACTTCCATACTTCTGTGAGGCTCATTAAAGGCTCCAAGCACAAAGCATCAAACACTTCAAGTAAAAGTTGGTCTCCATGGGAATAGAGGACAAACTAAAAATAACTATAGGACGACATTTTAACAATTTGGCAGGAGATTGTCATGGCAATGAAGAGTTGTAACCTGTTGTCATGATAACCAAAGTTTTAAATTAATGGGAAAGCATTCCGTTTCCACTTCATCTTTATTCATACTGGGTCTAACATCCACGATGGGAGAATTACACATTGCTGTCTTTAAGGCACCAGGCAGCTGGGGAGAAGCAGCAGGGGGATAATGTGCTGTCTAGTTAAAAAAGAAACCAAAAAACTCCACAGCCAAACCAAAGCACAAATAGGACAGAAAGGAACCCAGAGATGAAAATGCACGGGGTGATGTGTGATGCCTTTTTGAGGGAGACACCTTCTTCTTTTCTCCTTAAAGCTGAAGGAGGGAAGGGTTAGATATTATGGGAAGTTTTTTACAGAGAGAGTAGTGAGGGGCTGGAACAGGCTGGTTGGTGACCCTGCCTGTGGCAGGGGGGTGAAACTCCATGATCCTTGGGGTCCCTTCCAACCCAGACCATTCTGTGATTCTATGATTCAATGATTCTGTCCTTCACTGCTTAGACTGTTATCTTTACTATGGGGCAAGTAGTGGAAACGCTGGCAGGGAGCAGGCAGGTGACTTGGGCCAACTGCAGAAGTGCCACTAGTGTTCAGGGAAGAAGCAACTTGAATGATTTATCATTTTAATGGAGGCAAATTAATAGGACCAAGGTAGTTAAGGCCATGCTGATACACACTCCTCATGGTGGTGTGAGCATGAGTATGACAGACTAAGCAAGAAGGAGATGAGGCATGGTGGGTTTTTTTATTAAGCCACCTTCCCCTTCTAGATCTCATCTGTTTTTTGATAGAGACATTGCAAGCAACGGCACGGCATGGACAACCCCCCACATTTTTGGAAATTGATATCAAATACAGAATGTAGCACATGTGGATCTTCTAGTAGCTTCCATCACAGCTAGCAAGCAGCATTGACCTTCAACTGTTAAGTTTAGAAGTTAGGTTCAGATCAGACGTTGGGAAATAAATTTTTCACTGAGTTGTCAGGGCCTGGAACAGGCTGCCCAGGGAGGGGGTTTAGTCACCTTCCCTGGATGTGTTTAAAAAAGGGGTAGATCAGGTACTTAGGGATATGGGTCAGCATAGGACGGGAATGGTTGGACTTGATGATCTTAAAGGTCTTTTCCAACCTTGTGATTCTGTGATTCTGTGTTCACTTGGACACAGAAGTAGAAATGCATTTCTGTTCTCTCCCTCCCATCAGACAGGGAGATGTCAACCACAACTACTCCTTACAGCTTGGGGTCAGATCCTGGAGGAGAAGAGACAAACAGGTTCAAATATAAGTACCAAAGATCAAGCACAAAACTGAGGTCCCTACATGAGAAGTGCTGGTATCCTAAACTCTCTGAAGCAAATACAGATAAATAATTACAAAGAATGATCCCTCCACCAAAGATACACCTTGAATACTGCGTTCAGGTTTAGGTGTCTCAATAGAGAAAAGACCTTGAGGTGCTGGAGCGTGTCCAGAGAAGGATGTCGAGGCTGGTGAGGGGACTGGAGAATAAATGTCATGAGGAGCAGCTGAGGGAACCAGAGCTGTTTAGTCGGGAGAAGAGGAGGTAGAAGGGAGATCTAATCACTCTCTGCAAGTACCTGAAAGGAGGTTGTGGAGAGGCTGACCTCCTCTCCCTAGTGACAAGTGATAGGTCAAGAGGAAATGGCATCAAGGTACACCAGGAGAGGTTTAGATTGGAGATTAGGAAAAAATCCTATCCAGAGAGGGTTGATTGGCATTGGAATGGGCTGCCCAGGGAAGTGGTGGAGTCTCCATCCCTGGAGGGATTTAAAAGACAGTTGGATGTGGTGCTGAGGGACATGGTTTAGTGGTGGTTGGCTGTTTAGGGTGATGGTCAGACTTGATGATCTAAAGGGTCTCTTCTAACCAAGACAGTTCTATGGTTGTATATGATAGCTGCAAGAGACCCGAGTGTCACCACCTCATGCTGCTCATGCATTCAATGAGATGCTGTAGGTGTGCATTGTAAATCCAGCAGCTCCAGACCCTGAATTACATTAATAGGCTCAAAGCAAACCATGACCTATTTAAAGACTACATAATCATTACTCTGTCTTTGCTTATGAAAAATTGCTCTGTTCACCCTGGAATTGCTCTGACAGTTACACTACTGTTTCCATAACTGTTTTCAGAGGAGTGAAAAACATTCATTCTGGCAACAGAACGCCTGAACACTACACACACCTTTACCCACACCTTCAACACACAGCTCAAAACTGTACTCACCTCAAGGAATAGCTGCTCATTTGAAGTAAGAAGAAACTAAAGGCAAACAGCAGTTCAGATGCACACACTCCCAGATCTTTCTGAATTAAACAACCCCATGTTCACAGAATCACAGAATTAAAAGGTTGGAAAAGACTTTTAAGACCATTGAGTCCAACCGTTCCTGTCCTGTGCTGACCCAGATCTCTCAGTACCTCATCCACCCAGCTGTTAAGCACAGCCAGGACCAGGGACTCAGCCTCCTCCCTGGGCAGCCAGTTGCACAGCCTCACAACTCTTTCAGGGAAGAACTTTTCCCTCACATCTGAGCTGACCCTGCCCTGGTGCAGCTTGAGCCCATTTCCCCTTGTCCCATCTCCTGTGCCCTGGCTGAAGAGACCATCGCCCACCTCTCTGCACCCTCCTGGCAGGTCACTGTAGGCGGTGAGAAGGTCTCCCCTCAGCTCCTTCTTCTCAAGGCTATTAAAATCTATTTTTACCTCTACCTGTTACCATCTACTTTGCATCTCCTGGGAATGCCACCAAAATCGACAGCTTCTCCCTAAGTATGCATGCTTTCCTCTGCAAAACATTCTACCTCTAACAATGAGAGATGGCAGCATCATTTTTGAGGGTAAATGGATGGCAACATATCAAGTGTAAGGCTGAACCTGCCCTTCATTATTTACTAAGGAGAATTTCTTAACTATGAGACATGAAGGTCTTCACATGTCATTACCCCAGGGTTTCATTCCTCTACTACTCCCTCTAACCCCAACATCCAACACCAGTCAATAACAACTCAAAGCTTCTGAGAGCTCGCTTTTTCAGCCTGATTTCCTCTTTATTCTCCTTCTTCATGTAAAGATTCAAAATGATCTTATGAAGCAAAAAAGAATTAGACCTGTCTACAAGGGCTGTGGGATTGACAGTATTCAGCACTCTGCAAAGCATTTCCAGGAGGGACCTACTGGGGAGCAGCTTTGGAGGCGAGCATGGCCAGCACTGGGATGGTGGTCACAGGCTGCTGCTCTTCTCTGGAAGATTAAAGTGGTGGGTTCCTCCAGATCAGTGCAAAGATAGGACCTTCACACAGGAAAGACATGAACTTGGAGCGAGTTTAGAGGAGGCCACGAAGATGATTCAAGGGCTGGAGCCCCCTCTGCTCTGGAGCCAGGCTGGGAGAGCTGGGCTGGCTCAGCCAGGAGAAGCGAAGGCTGCTTCTAGGGAGAGCTCCAAGCTCCTTCCAGTCCCTGAACGGACCTACAGGAAAGGTGGGAAGGACTCCTTGTAAGGGCATGGAGCAATAGGAAGAGGGGCAATGGGTTGAAACTAGAATAGGGCAGGTTTAGATGAGACCTTAGGAAGAAGCTCTTCCCTCTGAGGGTGGTGAGATGCTGGCCCAGGTTGCTCAGAGACGTTGTGGAGGCCCCATCCCTGAAGACATTCAAGGCCAGTGTGGATGAAGCTCTGAGTGACCTGATCTAGTGAAGATGTCTCTGCTTACTGCAAGGGAAGGTTGAGTAGATACCTTTAAAGATGCCTTCCAGCCTAACACATTCTATGATTCTGTGATTCTAATCTAAGTAGGTAAGTAAAATATTGCCCCAGAGAGCTCAGCTCCCAGCCACTGTGACCCAAATGGCTCTTCTGGGAGTGTGCCAATCCAAAGAGGTAATGAGCATAGAGCTGATGGCCAAGACAAGGACCTCAAAGAACATCTTCCCACAATGCTATGGCATGATCAGTACCCCAGGAGTCCAACCTCGTGTCCTGGCACTAAAGCTTCATTTTTTTCCCAACTTGGGAATTACAATGTCCCACACAAGGACGCAGAGGGGAGACCATATTGCTCTCTACAACGATCTGAAAGGAGGGTGTAGTGAGGCAGGGATTGGCCTCTTCTCCCTAATAACTAGTGATAGAACAAGGTGGAATGGGTTCAACTTGTGCCAGGGGATTTTCAGATTGGAGATTAGGAAATGTTTCTTCATGGAAAGAGTAATGAAACATTGGGACAGGCTGCCCAGGGAGGTGGTGGAGTCGTGGTCCCTGGGACTGTTCAAAAAACGGGTAGATGTGGCGCTTCGGGAGATGGTTTAGAGGTTATGGTGGTTGAGGGCTGACAGTTGGAATTGATGATCACAAAATCACAGAATCAAGGACCTCAAGTTGGAAGGGACCTCGAGAGATCATCGGGTGCAACCCCCCTGCCAAAGCAGGGTCCCTAGCTCATATTGCACAGATAGGTGTCCAGACAGGGCTGGAATATCTCCAGAGAAGGAGACTGCACCACCTCCCTGGGCACCCTGTCCCAGGGCTCACTCACCCTCACTGTGTAAAAATTCTTCTGCATGTTGGTGTGGAACGTCCTATACTCTAACTTGCAGCCATTGCCCCTTGTCCTGTCTCCACAGACCACTGAAAAGGGGCTGGCCATTCCCCCCTGTGTCCCATACTTAAGATATTTATAAACACTAATAAGGTCCCTCCTTAGTCTTCTTCTAGGCTAAACAGTCCCAGCTCACTCAGCTTTTCCTCATAGACATCCCTGTCTTTTTTATACCGGGGACTCCAGATCTTGAAGGTCTCTTCCAACCATGATGATTCTATGACTCTATGATTGAAAGGATTTTGTGTGACAAACATGTTTAGCATAAAAAGATCCAGAGAAAGCAATTTCTGCAAGGAAATGAGCCCTTCTTAACATCAGCACAAACACAGGGTCGGGGACAGGGGAAGGACTGGTGGGGGCAAGGGGAGGGGAAGGGAAAAAAAAAGAGGCTGTAACACTAAAAAGTCTTTCAGGACTCATTTATTTGAGCAGTGCCAAGCCAGCTCACTGATGAAATATTTTCTTCCTGCACTCTGAGCCAGGGCTTTGGGATCTAATAAATCATCGCTGGCCGCAGAGACATTAAAATTCTAGCCCAGTACCGCGTTAGATGAAATGAGGCCGAATGCCAGCAAGCACAGGGAGAGGGAAAGGCAGGGACAGGCACTTTAAAATAACTATATGAATGCGTTTGCATATAAGCAGCTCTGGATTTTGGTTTCAGAGGAGGCTAAATCTAACGCAAACAGAAGAAGAAAATAGATTTAACAAGGCAGATCTCAACCCCACCACTTTGGGAAAGCTGATCCCCATGAAACTAAGATGTTTTAGGTATAAAGAGCAGTAGAAAAATAAGACTCGTGAATTTACAGATCTGGTACAAACCAGGGAACTATTTCTGAAGCTTATAAAAAGTCTTTTATGACCCTGTACCAGATCACATTTCTGTATGTACAGACCTCTGTGTTCTATCCCACTCACTGCCCACAGTGTAAAAAAAAATAATAAATAAATAAAAATTGTGCACCAGAAGAGGAGAAAAAATTCAGTATTTCATCTACAAACCTGTTTCCAGAAGTCAAGCCACAAAAATTTTTCATTTGTTACTTTCAGGCTGCAGAACTATAACAAGTATCTAAGTGAGGGGGAAGGGAAGGAGGAAAGGCAGCAAATATTAAGGGTTTTCAACAGATCACCAGGCAGTAGTGGAGCTTTCTTTCAACGATTTAATTGAAGCACCTGGGGATTTAAGAGCTATTGAATGTGTGGTGTCCAAGTACACACAGAGAAAAACAAGCAGGGAGATGAAATTGAACTGCAAATGACGGGAAAATACGCAGAAAAAGCCATTTACTTCACTTGGGGAATCAACTTTTTGAAAAGGTAGACAAAGGCAGGACAAGGGGGAATGGATTGAAGCTAAAGGAAGGAGGGAAGGTTTAAATTAGATATTGGGGGAAGTTTTTTACAGAGAGAGTGGTGAGGGCCTGGAACAGGCTGCCCAAAAAGGGGGTGGATGCCCCGTCCCTGGAGGTGTTCAAGGCCAGGTTGGATGGGGCCCTGGGCAACCTTGTGTAGCTCCAGGCCTGGAGTTTGGTGGCCCTGCCTGTGGCAGGGGGGTTGGAACTCTGTGATTCTTGGGGTCCCTTTCAACACATGCCATTCTATGATTCTACGATTCAGGCTCTGTGAGACATCAACTCAGAACAAAGTGACTCCAAGCAGGCATAAGGTTTCAGTGCTAGGAGACATTTTCATTTTGGTTTATGAACAACTCCCCCATCTCAAACTCACACGATGACAAGGTCACACTCCAGCGCCGCGGTGCACATGGCAGAGGCTCCCAAAGCGTTCTGCAAAGAATTGCTGACCCATTTAGCGAATGCTGATGGCCTTCTGCCAGCTGATGCTATTCACCTCCAGAAGGAAGGATTTTAAAAACTAGTATTTTTTCCACAATTGCTACTACTGGAGGAGAGACACCGTGGCTTTGCGAAAGGAGGTGTGCTAAGTTGGGGAGCGAGGTCCTTAAATCAACGTCTGGTAGAGGGGCTTCATAGTAGGAACATCACCCACATCAGCAGCTTTCTCAACAGAGAAAACTGGACATCCAGAGATAGTTATGGGGAGAGGGGAAATATTTATGGGGGTTTGGAAGGCAATGAGGCCAAATAAGATAAAGATTTGGTATATGGCAAATGTAGGGTGACTTGGCAATGTGAGAAAGAGGCGTGGAGAACCAAACTGCCACAGGCATGATACTAAGATGGCCAACATGATCATTGAATGTCTATACAGAGGTTCCTTGTTCAGCGGTGAAGTAAAGGGAACATATAGGAAAACATATGGAAGTAAAGGGAGCATACAGGGAAAAGAAGTTTTAAATGGTCTTAACAGGCTGGAAAGGTGGGGCCGGGTGAACCTAATGAGATTCAACACTGCCAAGTGTCAGGTGTTGCACTGGGGCTGGAGGAATCCCAGACATATTTACAGACTGGGAGAAGAACTCCTGGAGAGCAGCCCTGCTGAGAAGGGCCTGGGGAGTTCTGGGGGATGAGAAACTTGACATGAGCCAGCAGTGTGCTCTTGCAGCTCAGAAGGGTGATGGGATCCTGGGCTCCATCAGCAGAGGGGTGGCAGCAGGGACAGGGAGGGGATTGTCCCTCTCTGCTCTGCCCTGATGAGGCCCCAGCTGGAGTCCTGTGTCCAGAGCTGGGGCCCCAACACAAGAAAGATGTGGGACTGTTGGAGAGGGGTCAGAGGAGCCACGGAGATGATCAGAGGGCTGGAGCACCTCCCCTGTGAAGAGAGGCTGAGGGAGCTGGACTTGTTCAGCCTGGAGAAGAGAAGGCTGTGGGGGGACCACATTGCAGCCTTCCCGTCCCTGAAGGGAGCAGAGAAACAGAAGAGGAATCAGCTTGTTAAAGGGCAGAGACTGGCAGGACAAGGGGGATGGAGTGAAGCTGGAGGAGGGAAGGGTGAGATGAGATATTAGGAGGAAGTTTTTTACAGAGAGAGTGGTGAGGGGCTGGAACAGGCTGCCAAGAGAGGTGGTGGGTGGCCCATCCCTGGGGGTGTTCAAGGCCAGGTTGGATGGGGTCCTGGGTAACCTTGTGTAGCTCCAAGCCTGGAGGTTGGTGGCTGTGCCTGTGTCAGGGGGGTTGGAACTCTCTGATCCGTGGGGTCCCTTCCAACCCAGACCAGTCTGTGAATCTATGATTCTGTGGTGTAAAACAATAGAACTACGGCTAAAACAAAGGAAAAAATGATGGCTTGGAAACATACTATAAATTAACAAAGACACCAAAAAAGAGCCTCATTCTTTGATATATAGATATGAAGATATAAGACAAGGAGAAAAATCATATTTGCCAATTTTAATATTGAATATACATTTAAGAAGCCAAAAGCACTGTTTAGAATTTGTCTACACGCTATGTCAGACAGAGCTTTGGTAGAGCTCAAGATTAAAAATAAAGCTTATTTTTTCCCCAACTGAATGAAGAATTTCACATTATGTGCCAATACTGTACAGAAGCAACCAACACATAAGAAAATTCTCCATTCACCTTTTATTTTCTTTAAATGAAGCAGTACTTTCCCCTTCAAAACATGTTTCCAAGGCCATGTCTTCTTTTTTTTCCCATGTATGGCGTTTTTTTTCTTCTCTGCCTTATAGACATTTTCTCCCTCCCTCTTCAGCGCCAGTCATTTAATTTTTTTTTTATTACTTCTCCACTACAGGGAAAACCAAAATCAATACCGTAGCCAAGAAATGAGGCAGAGCATAAACCAGTTCCACATACTAACCAAGGACATGGGATTAAAAGGCACACAATGGGGACATTCAAAGAAACACAACATGAGTTTTGTTTGTTTTTAAGATCTGTGGCTATTCTGTTGGTTTAAAACACGGGGAAACCCGAAAGTGTGTAAAACTTTGTACAAACAGTTACAAAACAAGGGATGAAGGATGTTCCCCAAAGTTTCTGTGAAACTCTTTGGAAGCTTGGTATCAGTTGGACCAATCACCAAACCAGCTGAGCCTACAACATACCTGTGATGTGATGTTAAAAATTATTTTCTTCAAACAACCTTTACTAAGCCTCCATTTCTAACACTTCAGAAGAAAGAATCTGGGGCCTGCAATACAAGAAAGATGTGGGACTGTTGGATAGGGTTCAGAGGAGGCCACGGAGATGATGATCAGAGGGCTGGAGCACCTCACCTATGGAGAAAGGCTGAGGGAGCTGGACTTGTTTGGCCTGGAGAAGAGAAGGCTGCAGGGGGACCTCATTGCAGCCTTCCAGTCCCTGAAGGGAGCAGAGAAACAGAAAGGGAATCAACTTTTTAAAAGGGTAGACAACAGCAGGACAAGGGGGATGGATTAGAGTTAAAGGAGGGAAGGTTTAAATTGGATATTAGGGGGAAGCTCTTTACAGAGAGAGTGGTGAGGGGCTGGAACAGGCTGCCCAGAGAGGGGGTGGGTGCCCCGTCCCTGGAGGTGTTCAAGGCCAGGTTGGATGGGGTCCTGGGCAACCTTGTGTAGCTCCAGGCCTGCAGGTTGGTGTCCCTGCCTGTGGCACGGGGGTTGGAACTCTCTGATCCTTGGGGTCCCGTCCAACCCAGACCATTCTATGATTCCATGAAAGTAGTCTTTTACCTTGAAACACGCTTATATGCCTCTCATTCTGCCTACCAAGTCCTATTTTGCACAGCAACCTGTGTCTATAGGTGAGTGCAGTGGGGTCCCCTCCAGGGCCTAAATCCATAAGTGAGTGCAATGGAGTTACCTCTATGTCCATTGTCCTATGGTGCTGCTGTTGGCAGAAGAACCATCCAAACACAGCTCACAGCTATTGCCCATGCTGATAAATATCAAAATTCTCAGCCAAAACCCCCTCTGCTTCCTTCTCCCGTGCTCTCCAAATAAGAAACCTTGTCCCTCATTTCCATAGGCGTTTTATGTTCGTAATGACTTTGAGAAAGTTCCTCAGTTAATTTATTACAAAGATGGTGAATTAACCGCTATCGATCAACCAGAGCACTGGAACTCCAACAGCTTCCAAGACTGAGAAATTCAGCAAGTTGTTTGGAAGTATTCCCATTAAAAAAATGATGTATTTAAACACAAAAAACACAAGAGTCTACACAAGTCAGAGCTCATTCTTCTCCCAGTCAAGTATGATTTTCCTGTCCGCTCTATACACACCAATTAATAAACATGAAGAAACGCCAGAGGAAAAATATTCACTGTACCCACTTCATACATTTTTAATCCGGCTGAAATCAATTCAACGCCCTGAACACAGTTTAAAATTCCTGTTTTACAGAACCAGAAAGCAATGGATCACCTAATTAAATCCAGAAATGGCATTTCCCAATCAATGGAAGGAGTAGACATGCATGTAGACTCTTACATGCATGAGGAAAGGTAAGCAGATGAGTATCCCAACCATGCCTGCCTCAGCATCAATGCCATTTGCCTTGTGTTTCTCAGCAATCCCCCAAATGCCAAAAAGAAAGGGGAAAAAAAAAGTCTGATTTGTCCTCTTCACATATAGTAGTTCTGAAAGAACTTTGTTTTCTTGGCCAAAGAACTAATCTGTTACCAAAGGCCCAGCCTTTCCAGAGAATAATACAGCAACATTTTAAGTTAATAAGAAAGGCTGAAATCAAGCCTAGAATTATCTTTGTCCTACCAAGCGTACGCAAAAGAGGATTAAAAGCCAACTGTAGAAATCCTATTGGAACATCTCTCTGTCTTCTAGAAAATCAGACGCTCCTGGCTTTCAAGGTAACAATAAATCACAGTCAAGTGTAAATCAGGTCAATCCTCGCATGTGCTGTTGTGTCTGAAGTTGGACAGTGAACCCAGATGACACAGATTAGGATAGAAACACACGTGAGAATCCCACACCTCTTGTCTTGCCAACAAACCAAATGACCAGAGGGTGGCCAATGCTGATTCCCTCTGTTAATCATTATGGCCCAACAAATGTTGTGGTTTCATCCTAGGGGGAAAAAAAAATTGACAGAACTTGAGACTTTGCAATTTGGAGTGCAGCAAAGAGTCTAACTCAGGGATGCATCTTGCTCTTCTGGAGCATGTGGAGGGCCCATGGCAGGGACCCAAATCACAGCTAGGAGAGCTTCAAGTACCAGAGGAAGCGCTAGAACTTTCCACTTCTGAGAAGCGTGGAGCTGGGCTCGCTCACATGCAGAGGTATGGAGGGTCCTAGAGGAAAGGCATCCTTAGCAACCAGTGCCAACCAAGCTATTAAGTTCACTGTCTTTCTGTTTTCCACCTTAACGCAAAGACTTAGAATTAGAATCACAGGACTATAGAACACTTTGGGTTGGAAGGGACCTCAAACATCATCTAGTTCCAACCCCCTGCCATGGGCAGGGACACCATTACTAGACCAGGTTGCCCCCAACACCCCAACCAACCTGGCCTTGAACACTTCCAGGGATGGGGCTTCCACAGCCTCACTGGGCACCCTGTGCCAGGGCCTCACCCCCCTTAGGGTAAAGAATTTCTTGCTAACATCTAATCGAACCCTGCCCTTTTTCAGCTAGGAGCCATCACCCCTTGGCCTGTCCCTGGTGACCATCCACTCTCCCACTTTCCTTGTAGGACCTCTTGGTAGGCTGCAATTAGGTCTCCCTGGAGCCTTCTCTTCTCCAGGCTGAACCAGCCCATCTCTGTCAGCCTGGCTTCATAGGAGAGGTGTTCCAGCCCCCTGATCATCTCCATGGCCTCCTCTGGACTCACTCCAACCGCTCTGTGTCTTTCCTGTCCTGGGGATCACCGAGCTGGAGGCAGCACTGCAGGGAGGTCTCATGAGAGCAGAGCAAACGGGAAGAATCTCCCCCCCCCCCCCGCCAGACCTGCTGGCTACGCTGTTCTTGATGCAGTCCAGGACACGGTTGGCCTTCTGAGCTACCAGTGCACACTGCCAGTTCGTGTTGAGCTTGTAGACTATGACATCAGCACAATTTTTGCTTCAGCCTTGTACAGCCGGCGAGCATGGGTTACAAATGTAAGAGCATCAGCTCGCGCAAACCCTTAATCCTTTCAGGAATCTCTTGGAAAGATCTCCAAGATTTCTGCCACACAAGAAGAATATCAAATTGATGCCTTTCCACAAACACAGAAAACCAGCAATTAGCAGGTTGACTCTGTATTTTTTTGCCTACCAGCCACACCCATTCCCCATCACGAAGTCTTGGCACTATAACCACGCGCGTGCGTTAGCCCGTAAATTAAAATTCCATTACTTTCATGTATTCTTCTCAATGCTCTCAAAAAGTCCCAGAGAGAGATTGCCACTTGAAGAAGCAGGAAAATCAATTAAATTGGAAAGCAAATGAAGCCAGGCCTTCCAGACAGCGTAAAAACAGTTGACAAGTAATTTGGGGAGACACTACGCATTCCTACATACAAATGATAAAGCTTTTAGCCAGGATTTCTCCTTAAATCATCAGAAATAAGACTATTTTAAGCTTTAAAATGAAGGAAGCTTTTTTTTTTTATTTGAGGAAGAACATATTAGGTCTTGAAGCAAGATCACAGATTGTACATGTGATTTTCAAAGTCTTCCTTGCTTTAGACTACCCTGCTTCCCCAAAATACTTTGGTAAATCTTGAGCAGGATAAAACCTGCTGATCAGCTACCCTTGAACCATATAATCATAGACTGGTCTGGGTTGGAATGGACCCCAAGGATCAGAGAGCTCTAACCCTCTGCCACAGGCAGGGCCACCAAGCTCCAGGCCTGAAGCTACATAAGGCTGCCCAGTGAATATTTATTTCACATTTGTGTGATGTGGAGGCTCTCTAAAAGTGCCTCTGGGCAGCAGCTTATGTTAATCCACCTTGGAAATGTGGTTAAACAGAACCCAGTCACACAAAGACCTTTTATTAAAAGGCATCAGGTTCCTCCTGATGAAATGAGTCCAGCTCTCCTGGACCCCTGCAGGTGTTTGCCAGCTGGGCCATGCTGATGGGAAGCAAGAAAGAAGGAAAAATAGCTTGGATGGAGTGAAGAACTCCAGGGAAGGAGCAATGCAAGAAGGAGAAGGATCTGAAAAGCAGCAGTGGGGGTTGACTGATAATCTTGCCCAAAAAGTCAGGGAAGGGGGCAATGGGAGGATGCTAGATCCCAGCCTGTTGTCTTTGTTTCAGTCCTGCCACCCAACAAAAGCTTCTTGATGACAACTGCTCACATTTATGCTCAGTGATCTACTGGTTTCTGAAAGAAACAAAGAGTTGGTTGTCTTCTCTATGCCCTTTATGAGTGTGGAACCCTCCTTAAGGACTCCTTGCTGTCTCTTTCTGCCACATTGTCCTCGGCTGCCACCAAGCTGCATATCCTTGACTCTTCCCTGAGATTGAAGAGGTGGGCAGACCAGTGATCTATGTGGTTTCAGACCAAGAGTCCTTGCTAGTCTAAACAACCTTGATCTACTGGCCTTGGGAATAGACTGCAGGCCTGGCAGAACCAGGGCAGGGACCGTCCCCTGGCCTGGGCACTGGTGGGGATGCCCTTTGAGTACTGGGGTCAGGTTTGGCCCCCTCTCCACCAGAAGGACATTGAGGTGCTGGAACGTGTCCCGACAAGAGCAACAGAGTGGGGAAGGGTGGGGAGCACAAGACTGATGGAAGCAGCCAAGGGACTTAGGGGCTGGTCTGGAGGAGGCTGAGGAGAGACCTGATGGCTCTCTGCAACTCCCTGGAAGAAGGGTATAGTGAGGGAGAGTCAGTCTCTTTTCCCAAGTAACTAGCCATAGGAGAAGAGGAAAGAGCCTCAAACCATGCCAGGGGAGGTTTAGATTGGAGATTAGGAAGTATTTCTTCACTGCAAGGGGTTGCCAAGCACTGGACCAGGCTGCTGAGGGCAGTGGTGGAGTCTCCATCCCTGGAGATATTCAAAAGCTGTTAGATGTGGTGCTCAGGGACAGAGTTTAAGGGTGGCCTTGTCAGTGTTGGTTTAACAGTTGGACTTGATTATCTTAAGGGTCTTTTCTAACCAAAAATATTGTATGATTTTATGGGCTGTAGGGATCAGATGAGAGCTGAAAACCTTGAACTTGAGAAATGACCATCCCAGCTGGCCTTCCGCAGGCAAGGTGTCCGTGTTTCCAGAGTGGTGAGAGTATCCAGCCTGGAAAAACAGGTACCATCCTTCCTTGCCCCACATGTACTCATGTCTGAAGGTACGTTTGCCTTTCCCTTCTCACTGAAAAGCCAGGCACATAACCTTGTCAAGACAGAATATTTTTAAACCGATCTTACCATCTTATAAAATCTGCAGTAAATAATTCAGGTACAAAACCTAGAGACAGGACTCAAGACCAAACAGATGGGTAGATGTTTACATCTCAGTTGGGCATCAACACGACTTTCAGCATCTGAGACAAATGAGCATTTCTAAGACAGCTTGGGGGTCCCCAGGCCAGGAAAGGCACAGAGCTATTGGAGCAAGTCCGGAGGAGGCCATGGAGATGATCAGGGACTGGAGCACCTCTGCTAAGAACACAGGCTGAGAGAGTTGGGCTGGTTCAGCCTGGAGAAGAGAAGGCTCCAGGGAGACCTAATTGCAGCTGACCAATCCTTAAAGGGGTCTTACAGGAAAGCGGGAGAGGGACTGGTCACCAGGGAGTGCGGGGACAGGACAAGGGCTGATGGCTTCAAGCTGAAAGAGGGCAGGGTTAGGTCAGACATTAGAAAGAAATTCTTTACTCTGAGAGGGGTGAGGCCCTGGCACAGGGTGCCCAGAGAGGCTGTGGAAGCCCCATCCCTGGAAGCGTTCAAGGCCAGGTTGTATGGGGCTTTGGGCAACCTGGTCTGGTGAGGGTGTCCTTGCCCATGGAAGGGGGTTAGAACTAGATGATGTTCAAGGTCCCTTAGAACACAAAGTATTCTATGATTCTGTGATTCTAAAATGGTCCTTTCTTGCCTGTTATCGTTAAATCCCAGAGGATCACTCAGAGACAGACCTTCATGCCTCAGGAATCTAAAATTGAACAATAAAATGTGAATCTGGGTGACCAGAAGATACCCCAGGCAGGGTCAAAAGTTGTGTGCAATTCTGCAGCTGGGATTTAGGACTGTATAAGGAGTGTGGATTTTTTCCAGAGAGGAAGTGGGGGGCTGGTTGTGGAAAAAGGTGAAGGGGAACAAACCATTTGCAAGAGTATCATCAGTAATATGTGGTCAAAGAACAATCAGAAGAGAATATTTCTATGTTGTTTAGTGATTTGTCTGAACTGGTAAAGAGCAAAATAACTAGGAATACAGAGCTTTCCTTTTAAAATGTCAAATAACCTACTGAATAAAAAGCATTTTTCCTTTCCCTTCAATAATTGAGGGCAGGGAGGGAGGCAGGGGATGACACAGAAATATTGCTTCATGGTACGTAGAGCCTGAACAGGGCTGTTTGTTGAAAGCAAACCAAGAGCTTCCATCCTCCCATCAGCAAAACTTGAGCTGGAGAATGTTTCTTCTGAGCACGGAAGCTGCTGAGCAGGCGGCTGCTGCAGCAGGACCTGGAAAACGTTGTGCACTGGAGCAGCGCAATACCAACTCCTCGGAGATTTACTAACCAGCTTCACATCTTCAGGCTCTTGGATTTTATTATCATTTATTATTTAGTAATAAGTGCATCGAATACAGAGTCAGTCTACCGAAGGTTCATGAATCACAGCATCTTATCAGCATATTAATCAGCTTCTGGTAGGGAAAATGATAATAGGGTGAGCTATAACAAACACTTTTATGGTTTCACGCTTGAAGTCAAACAAGCTACAGGAGAAACTGATTCTTCATCCTGATTCCATGCCAACGAGCTAATCTATTTGCTGCAGGACTGGTGCCTCAGCAAAAGTGGATGCAAGGAAAATGGGCAGGATAATGGGACAAAGGAAAAGCAGGCAGTTCAGCAGCAGATGTTTGGGGCAGGTAAAGGGTATTCTACATATAACAAGAAAAGCAAATGAGAATCCTGAAGTAGCTTTTTAAAGTTAACCTCAATTAAAACGAGAGCTTACATGAAGATATAAGTTAATTACAGGCTGTTTTAATTAAATGGTAAACAACAGTCAGTGTTTGCTGCTGATATTCTAAAATATGTCAAATTAGCCAGGTGGAAGCAGCCATGAGCCAAGTGTGAGGAACCAGGATGTGCTGGAGAGGAAACCCAGGGCTGGACAGATGTAGGTCTGTCTGCAGTGAGAATATTCTCTCCGTGTCACCTTAGCTCAGCTCAATAACCAGCTCCTTTGACAGCAAAAAATCACTGCTAGCAGAAAACACACAAGGTTTATTCCACTCTTTAGTAGATGCCTTCAACTGGGCTCTGTGTTGCTCATCACAACGCTCTGGGCTCTGCCCTTCAGCCTGTTCTCAGCAACACCCCATTGTCCACTCATCCAACCACCACTTCTTAAGCATGCCTACGAGGATGTTATGGGAGACAGTGTCAAAAAACTCACTGAAGGGCCATGGAAGGGGTCTGCACACGCGACAGCAGTCAGCATCCCCTCTAGATCTACCATGTCATATGCCTTTGTGATTATTTTCAAAGCAATTTGAAAAAACCCACCCATCCAGGTGGGTTTTGAATGTCTCCAGAGAATGAGACTCCACAACCTCTCTGGGCAGCCTGTCCCAGGGCTCTGTCACCCTCACAGAGTAAGTTTCCCCTTATATTCACATGGAACTACCTATGGTGCAGTTTGCACCCATTGCCCCTTGTCCTGGACATTGCTGAGAAGAGCCTGGCTCCATCCTCCTGACACTCACCCTTTACATATTTATAAACATTAATAAGGCCACCCCTCAGTTTGCTCCAGGCTAAAGAGGCCCAGCTCCCTCAGCCTGTCCTCATAAGGAAGGTGTCCCTCCAACAGCTTGTCCCCCAACAAAGACCCACGTTTGTGAATGTGAGGCTGCTCCTGTCCGTCTAGAAACGGATGCATAGCTAAAATGAGGAATGTAAATGAAATCTATGCACAGAAAGCAAAAATCAGACAAAGCCCAGCACTTGTAATACAGGAGACATGGCAACCTTCTTTTAATAACCACTGAGACCACCCTCAGGAGCTGCCAGTCATTGCTATACAATGGAGAGAATTAAAATTTTCTCCCCCTTTTCTGCAATATAACTTTAGGTCTTTCATTAAATATTCAAATATATTCATATTTCAAAATGTCTTATAATTCTCTTTGCCTAGCAAAGAAAACAGTTTTTTGTTTAAGCATTTTTTAACCTGTTACCTATTTTGGGACTTCAATGCAAGAATTCAGTCCACTGACTCCTTATTTTACACCTGTGCAATGGAAAAACCAAGCACTAACAAGATTCAATTCCTGCTTTAGTGTCCTATGTTCAAGCAGTCAGCTGAATCTTCTCTTCTTTGGTTTTCTATTCACATAACCAAGGACCTTGTAACATTTTTCCTCCAACTTTTTCCTCCAAGGTCATCCTGCACATCTGGCACCAATTTATCTTTATTTACTGCAAACCCTGGAAGACAAATTCCTGAAGTCTGATGGTTTAGGATGAAACAACTCTTATGGGGACCACCTCACCATGATCCCTATCAGACGTAGCACAAGCTGGACAAGGCAGACAATCACTTTATATATTTAAGTATAATCTTCATGGCAATTAATCAGCAGGTTATTTTAGAAGATAATATCCTATTTATTTTGCCATTCGACTTATTCAGAAGGCAGTCATGTAGAGTTTATTCATCTAAACCAGAAATCATCCTCTAAAAGTCTCCTTCCAGAAAGGTCAAGGTACAAACTCTGTCCAATCTGCACCTCAATATTTAAATGGAATTGCCTTATCAAGTGCCAGAAAACAGCTTCTGAAATAGCCAGGATCATATGAAAGCAGATACAGAAAACACACACTGAATGGATATTACGGTGGAGCTTTGCATGCATGCCAAAAAAACCCAAATAAAACCCCTAAAGTAGGAGAGAAGTAGACTCCTGTCCAAACCATCCTTGTGCTGGAAAGCACAAATTTGCTGTTCTTTCTAGTTCAGGAAAATAACCTTACACATATGAGCTCAGTCTATCACCCAAGCACTGCTGGAGTCTTCTTCCAGCAGTGATATTTTTGAAGAGACTATTATTCAGAGAGATATCTATTCTTTTTTTCTTTTTCCCCCAAGCCTCTAGTTCTTTGAGTGTGAGACCAAAGTTTTCCCTGAGCTACAGTATCTCCAACAAAGCAGCATGCATAAATTTGATGGGGAAAAAAGAAAGGGTGAACAAAACATGGGGCAAAACGCCTCTGAGGAACTCTCTGCTCTGCAGAGTATGAGACACAGCCAGCTCTGCTGATCTACCAGCTGAAATTGCTACAAAAGCCAATGAGAATATTTTAGAAATGAAGTGGCTGAGTGTATTTGATGTCCACTTCCATTTGCTGTTGACCGCTCTCCTCCACAAAAGCACATTCCCAAGCAATTTCACACATTAGGCAAAAGTCAACACATACAACTGGAAATAGAAATACAAAGAAGGAAGTCTTAACACAACATGACACTTAATAGCTAATTACATTCACCAAAACGTTAGAATGAACTATCTTCCAAGCCTGATTTCATAAGGTGCTTATACAAGATCAGAAGAACAACTGCTGGTGAAGATAATCCACAGGAAAAACCACAGATACACTTAAACCAAGATTATTTTTTTTTCTCCAAACCTCTATTTATTTCTCTCTGAGCTCAATTCTTTCTGTATCAGTAAACTTCAGTTCCCCACTAGTTACATAATTATGGTAAACATCTTTCAGTGCCTTTTTTCAAGTATTAAAGATTACATTTTTGGACAACTAAAGATGGCCCTCAAAGAGCCATCCAACCTGCTGTTCAGTAAAAGATTAACTCAACAAAAGCATAACTTTTGAAAACAAAAATCAGTCAATAACATAGTTTAAATCACCACCTATGACACCAATTGCACGTTCTCCAAATAACAGGCTACCTTGTTTCTACAGCTGAATTATTCCAGAGTCGCTGGGTTCAGCTCTGGAGGCAAACCCTCCAGCTCCCAGCTGACTCACACGGTAACTTCTTGTGTGTTTTCTTTGTCTAAAGTAACCACTTTTTGGTCTTTTTCTTCAGGATTTCCTCTTCTTATGAATTCAGGACCATTTCTTCCCACTAACAGTTACTGCACTGGCTTTGCTGAAGAGTTTTACCTGCAAGTCACGTTCCCATCTGACTTCCTGATGGGAACTCTTTCTCCCTTCATTGAGGGACTAACCACTCATTAACAATCATCTGCTCTCATCAACCCCATACAGACATCCACAAAAGGGCCAGTAAACACCAGTCCTACCTGTATACGCCATGTTCTTCGGGTTTCCGTAGGGAGCCCCAGGTTGGACGGGGCTGTAAACAGGGTTCATCGTGGAAGACCAGGAACTCTGAGGACAAAAGAAAAGCAGGGTTGAGACAACTGCCTTACATTAGCTGCAGAGCTGTCTTCTGTACAGAGTCTTCTTTTCTAGCATCGCCACGTTATAAATTCAAGACAGAGTTCTGCAAAGGAAAGGATTTACAACCAGATAGCATATTTAATAATTCAGGTTTTGGATCTCTCAGTTAATTCCCCTAACTTCTTCAGCACTGCAGGTTCTGCCTACAAATGCACCCGGAGCAGATTCATCTAACACATCCCTGCCTTGAGGGGGGCTCAGGACTCATGACCCCACTTCTATCTTGCAAGGAATAAAGAAGAGAAGCTATAAATTCAGACAAAGAATTCTCCCCCTTGGAGGAGCTAATAGTTCTGGGGTGACAAAACCAACCACAACGAAGACCTGACCTTTCAAAAATTAGCGGATAAAAGACCATCTGCTTCTGGCGAGATGGAGAGAGGCAAATATTTGTGAGCTTTCCAAATGAGATGACTACAATAACCTCAAACCTAAGGCTTGGGCCTATGGGGCACCCAGGGCTATCCACTACATCCTACTGTTGTCCCAGATGGGGAGACGCAGTCATGGACCTAATGCGAGCAATGAGATTTTAGCAGTGCTTCTGCTTTGCCCTCCAATAAAGATGCTGAAGCAGTGCTGGGTTAACTTCTTGTGAGTTTTATTTAGAGGAAAGCAAGTAACTTGGGAATTTGTGTCTACTAACTGTCAGTTAAGCAACTGGCTCAGTTAATTATCTTAATGAAGTACATTCTCAATTCTGATTAATGGGAAAATCAGTCATTAAGTTTTATTAGGCGACACATTTGTCTCCACAGCTATCTAGTGACAATTTCACACAAGAACCTCAACGTTCTTGTTTCAAAATGTGGGGTTTTTTTTTTAAAAAAAATCTATTATTTTACAGTCCATAAACAAAACCATTCTTTCCAAACAAGTCTCTCATGATGGATGCACAATTTGTTAGATCATTAACTCCTTCCGCTTTACCTCAGGATAGTAAACAAGTCAAATGTTAAATGTTAGCACCAATTGACTTGACAACAATTACTGCTTAATTAATTAGCCTTCCCTCCACCCCCAAGTTAGCACAGAAGGAGTAATTCCCAAAGCAAAGCACAGTTATAAAGCGAGCTGGAAGTGGAGACATGTATTTACACCAGCAACTTCACTAAGGCAGGATGGAGCTGTTAAGAAGATCAACAGGGAAATCAATGCAAAACTTTGCATCCATCAGACATTCCAACTGAGGATTCACATTAAGGTATTAAGGTTTTATGGCCATTGGGTCTCCATGTCCCCAGGCAGTGCTGCAAGTCTTGCTGAGCCTGCCCCTGCCTGGCAAGCTCAAGCTTCTGGCTTGAGTTCTCATTTAGAGGAGAAAACTCAACATCATCGGTCTCTGAGATGGTGAACACCTGCTTCTGTAAGGGTCCGACTGAAAGACTGGCTTATGGGCTGCCATATGGAGCCCATTGAATCTGGAATGTTCTCTGCGGTGCTGGGCTCCCCAGGTCAAGAAGGACAAAAAGAGGGGACAACAAAGAGCTACGGAGATGCTGAGGGCACCAGAACATCTCTCTGGTGCAGAGAGGCTGAGGGACTTGGGGCTGTTCAGCCTGGACAAGACTAAGGGGGATCTTCTCAGTGCTGAGAAACCCTTGAGGGGTGGGCTCAGGAGGACAGGTCAGTCTGTATTCAGGGGTGCCCAGGGACAGGACAAGGGGCCATGGGCACAAACTGGAGCAGAGGAAGTTCCCCCTGACCCTGAGGGAGGGTGGCAGAGCCCTGGGCCAGGCTGCCCAGAGAGCTTGGGGAGTCTCCCTCCATCTCTGGAGCCATCCCAACCCTGTGATCCTGGGCGCTGTCCTGTGCAGCCTGCTGGAGGGGACCCTGCTCTGGCAAGGGTGGGACTGGGGGATCTCTGGAGGTCCCTGCCAACTCCCACCAGCCTGGGTTCTGTGAATGTTCAGTGAAAGTTGTGTCAGACACAGGATGCACTCCTAGATATACCTCAAACCGCAAAACCCAACACATTGTGTCTGCATATGCTGTGGGATACCACTACCTTCAACATATACGACTTCTTCAAGTGAAGATGCAATTAAAACATCATCTATATTCATAAAAAATATTTTATTTTCTTAAGCAAAAACAAAAATTCCATGTAAGCCCTCCCATCACACCTCTATTGGACATTATTTCTCCTAATAAATCATCATAGACAAGGTACTGAAGTGAAATGCCTCTCCCTGTCCACATAGGACACGTTTCACCTTACTTTTTCAGAAAGTCAAAAGTATCTGAAAGGATATGGTTTGACAGGAACAAGGTGGCCAGCAGTGCCAGCACAAGACTGTATCAGGAGCATCTTTTCATAGAATCATGAGGTTGGAAAAGACCTTTAAGATCATCAAGTCCGACTGTTCCCATCCTATGCTAATCCATATCCCTCAGTAGCTGATCTCCACATTTTTAAACACATCCAGGGATGGTGACTCAAACCCCTCCCTGGGCAACTACTTCTCTTTTGCTGCTCTAAACACAAGCCAGGAAACAAAAACCTTTAATTACCAAACTCCATCATCACCCTGCAATGCAGATTCTCCATCGATAGTGGGAATACAACAAAGTGTTTTGAACTTTTAATGGTCATCAAATATTCTGACAAGGAAAAGCACTATAAAAATCCAAAGATATGTCTACATAAATAAACACCTCAGTGCAATCAGACACGATCAGGCCGTCAAAGCATTTTGTGCTGAGATTCCTATAGTCTGGTTTTTAGTCTGGTTCCCACCTGATGCACAGTTTAATGTTGTCTCAAGGACATCACCAGTATTCTTTACTGGTATGTCCATCACCAGTATGGACCTGTATGTTCCATGAGAGGCTGGGGGACATGCAATGGGCAAGTGGAGCAAAGTTTCTGAAAGAAACCTGGTCTGTACACACCAAAACCACGTTGGAATGGAAACAACACCAGAGTTGGTGGGAGTCATCTCCAAAGTGTAGTACTGCTCTGAATTCAAACCCTCATAATACAGGTAGCCTGAAGGTTACAAGTAGTGCATGATACTTTCAGTAACAGATGCCACAAATAGAACTTGAGAGAAAAAGGAGGGAGTTGTCAAAGAGTTGCCAAGGTTTCCTGGCCATAATAAATTGTTAAGTCATTAACAGGACTCAAGTCCAGACAAGAAATGCCCAATGGGACAGGGAATGTGACAGACATCTATGTAAATGACCTGGAGGAGGTGGAGAGGCAGGAATCACACAGGCTTTCTCATAACCCAAGTAAGCAGAGGCATTGGAAGAAATATTTGAGCTGCAGGTTCAACACAAATAAAAGGGAAGGTTGGTTACTTTGTTCCTCATTGCTGGGGTGGTGGGATTTGGAAAGTTTTCAAAGGGACAAAGCAATTCCTTCTCTCCCAAATAGCCTAGGCAGGCTTTTAGGACCTTTAATCTGATCCCATACAGCCATCTGTGTGTTCCCAGGAGAAAAATCAATATTCAGGCTCCGTTTTAGGTGCCTGACCACCCAAGTAACAGCACAGAATCACAGAATCATTGAATGTGTTAAGTTGGAAGGGACCTTTGAAGGCCATCTAGTCCAACCAGTCCCTGCAGTGAGCAGCGACATCTTCACTACAGCAGGCTGCTCAGAGCCACATCAAGCCTGACCCTGAACATCTCCAGGGATGGGGCTGTTACCGCTTCTCTGGGCAATCTGTGTCAGGGTCTCACAACCTTCAGAGTGAAGAACTTCTTCCTAAGGTCTCATCTATCTAAACCTGCCCTGCATTAGTTTAAAACCATTGATCCTTGTCCTATTGCTCTATGCCCTTACATAAGAGTCCTTCCCAGATTTCCTGCAGGTTCCTTCAGGGACTGGAAGGGGCTCTAAGGTCTCCCTGAAGCATTCTCTTCTCCAGGCTGACCCAGCCCAACTCTCTCAGTCTGGCTTCACAGCAGAGCTGCTCCAGCCCTTGGATCATTATTGTGGCCTCCTCTGGACACGCTCCAACAGGTCCATGTCCTTCTTGTGCTGAGGGCTCCAGAGCTGGACACAGCACTGCAGGTGAGGTCTCCCCAGAGCAGAGCAGAGGGGCAGAATCCCGTCTCTCCATCTGCTGGCCACACTCCTTGGGATGCAGCCCAGGATGGGGTCGGCCTTCTGGGCTGCAGATGCACACTGATGGTTCATGTCCAGCTTTGCGTCCATCAGTATCTCAAGTCCTTTTCCACAGGGCTGTTCTCCAGCACATCATTCCTCAGCCTGTGTTGGTAGCGAGGATTGTACCGACCCAGTATGATGTCCAACGTTGAGATACTCTCAAGAAGCATGCCCATGCTGCAGAATGGTGCTCTTTGCATAGGGGGGCACGGGAAGATCCCTGCAGCAATACTGAGTGGCTGCAAAAAGCCAGATCCTATTCATTCAGCCAAGCATGGCCATATAGCTCTTCATGTTGGTGATTTCAGAGGATCAGAAAGATGAGGATGTTCTGCAACAGAGCTAGGAAATCATGGCTTCACCTCACTCCAGCCCTGCATTTTCCTTCTACCACATAGAGAGCCAGCCTTCCTGCCCAAGAAATACATTTTTTGAGGATCCCTCTTCCCCAGGAATGGCAAAAGGAAAAGCAAAACCCACCAAGCATCTTCCTCTGCAGCAGCACTGGTTCCTGTGAGTCAGCAAAAGGACCCAACTTTCCTGAAAATCCCAGAATCACCAGGTTGGAAAAGACCTTAAGATCATCAAGTCCAACCATTCCTGTCCTATGCTGACCCAGATCTCTCAGTACCTCATCTCCCCATCTGTTAAACACCCCCAGGGGCGGGGACTCAGCCCCCTCCCTGGGCAGCCTGTTCCACAGCCCCACAACTCTTGCAGGGAAGAACTTTTCCCTCCCATCTGAGCTGACCCTGCCCTGGTGCAGCTTGAGCCCATTTCCTCTTGTCCCATCTCCTGTCCCCTGGCTGAAGAGACCATCGCCCATCTCTCTACAACCTCCCTTCAGGTAGTTGTAGGTGGTGATAAGGTCTTCCCTCAGCTTCCTCTTCTCCAGACTAAACATCCCTCGAAAATGAACCTCTTCCCCTCTGCCTTCCAGCTGGATGTGCATTCCTCCACCCAGACCCATGCACTGAGAGTGGGATGTGACATCCCAGACTCCCCTCAGCAGCAGCATCAAATAACAAGGCATCAAATCTGAATTCCTGGGAATTCAGAATTCCTGGAAACTGGGAGGAAGTGTTGATCTGCCTGAGGGTAGGGAGGCTCTTCAGAGGGATCGTTACAGACTGGACTGATGGGCTGAGACCAATGGAATCAAGGTCAAGTGGAGAGTGCTGCACATAGACGTAACAACCCCGAGCAGCGCTGCAGGCTGGGGGAGACTGGCTGGAGAGCTGTCAGGTGGAGAAGGACCTGGGGGTGTTGGGAGACTGACCAGGAGCCAGCAGTGTGCCCAGGCGGCCAGGAAGGCCAATGGCATCCTGGCTTGTGTCAGAAATAGTGTGGCCAGTAGGTCTGGGGAGGGGATTGTGCCCCTGGACTGGGCACTGGTGAGGCTGCACCTCGAGTGCTGGGTCCAGTTCTGGGCTCCTCACCATAAGAAGGACATGGAGGTCCTGGAGCGCATCCAGAGAAGGGTAACCAGGCTGGGGAAGGGGGTGGAGGGCAAATCCTCTGAGGAACAGCTGAGGAAGGTGAGGATGTTCAGCCTGGAGAAGAGGAGGCTGAGGGGAGACCTTCCCACCACCTTCACTGACCTGCCAGGAGGGTGCAGAGAGGTGGGTGATGGTCTCTTCAGCCAGGGGACAGGAGATGGGACAAGGGAAAATGGCATCAAGCTGTGCTAGGGCAGGTTTAGATTAGATATCAGAAAAAAAAAAATTTCCGGAACAGTTGTGGGGCTGTGGAACAGGCTGCCCAGGGAGGGGACTGAGTCACCTTCCCTGGTTGTGTTTAAAAAAAGGGTAGATGAGGTACTTAGGGATATGGTTTAGCTTAGGATGGGAATGGTTGGACTTGATGATTTTAAAGGTCTTTTCCAATCTTGTGATTCTGTGATTACCCTCCCAGAGCTGCTTGTATCTGGGTCAGGGCACCTTACCTCTGCGCCCGTGTCCCCCCCTCGCTCCTCTAAGCTCACAGACAAGGATGGAGTCACGGCTGCATTTATAAAGCGCCTCGTTCGATGCAATCAGCATTTCATTTGCACTTTTCTGGGTGTAAGGACCACAAATAAGTCATAATTTGGTGAAAATCGCTGCATATGTCTGCCTTGCGTTAGGCCTTCAACCAAACAGTAAGGAAAAGAACCACTTTGATTGAGAAGGAGGAAAGAAAAGGCTTTTTTAGCTGAGATAAAGAGATTGTAATCGTGTTAGGGGTTTGGGTGTATTGTGAGGAAGAGGTTTGTGCTTCCTCCCTGCTTGGTATGCAGGGTGTTATTTCCAGGCAGCGTGAAAGAATCCATGCAAACAGCATTTCAAATGGATGATTTTCTTTCTTTCTTTCTTTTCAGCATCATCTAGTATTAAGGCCCATTTCAGATGAGCTTCCAATACATCCTGCAAGACAATACCATTCAAAACTACATTTCAAATTCATTACAGGAGCTGCTTTGTGGCATTCGTAAAGCAACACTGAAGCAGGAATAAAACCAGGATTAGCAAAATTAAACCTCCTTCACCACAATAACTTGCAGCACTTGCTCGTGGCTGTGAATGCACAACCAAAAAAGACTAATATAAATGAATTATAAACAGACAAACAAAAGTACTGCTCTATCACACAGAGCTTCGTCCGTGTCCTAATCCCCCACAACAGTGATGCTCAGTTGCTTAGAAGCTGCTAGGACTCCACCAAGGAGCTGAAGGGGTAACTCCAGCAGGAATGCCATGGGAATAAGCTGCTAGCAAACAGTCTTGGGATACTTTCTGGCTGTAACCTGGTTACATTTTCCATCTATTTTCTCATTCCTGTGAAAGCGCATGACATGCCTCCATCAGCAAGCTGTGCCAGAGCAGGGTCAGCTCAGATGTGAGGGAAAAGTTCTTCCCTGAAAGAGTTGTGGGGATGTGGAACAGGCTGCCCAGGGAGGTGGCTGAGTCCCCGTCCCTGGGTGTGTTTAAAAAAACAGTAGATGAGGCACTTAAGGATCTGGTTTAGCTTAGGGCTGGAACGGTTGGACTTGATGATCTTTAAAGGTCTATTCCAACCTTGTGATTCTGTGATTCTGTGTGATTCTGTGATTCCATCACACTAGGAAATTACTTGAGATGAAAGGTAAACAGAAATACAAGGGAGGTCAGGCTACGGGTGGCCAATGTGCCATTAGTAGGTCAAGGTGCCAGACAAATCGCGTCTACACAGGGGATTTCCAAGTAGCCCAAGAAGGGAAATGAAAACACTCGTGCTGTGAATGCTGAGCTTGACCTTAGAGCAAAGCTACACTTGGATGTTCACGCCTTGATGGACCAGAGCTGGGCTTCATGCTCTGCATCATGTTCTCCTGCTGCTGCCAAGGCAAGAGGACTCTGTGCTCCATTCCTGATGACACCCTGAGAGTCACAGATGCTATGACACCCTGAGACACTGTCACCTTCATAGAATCATAGAACAGTTATGGCTGGAAGGGACCTCAAAGATCATCAAGTTCCAACCCCCCTGCCATAGGCAAGGACAACTCTCACTAGACCAGGCCACTCAAGGCCCTATCCAACCTGGCCTTGAACACCTCCAGGGAGGTGGCATCCACCACTTCCCTAAGCAACCTGTGCCAAGGCCTCAGCACCCTCAGAGTAAAGAACTTCCTCCTACTATCCAATTAAAAACCATTCTCCCTCATCCTATCACTCCCTGCCCTTCTAAAAAGTCCCTCCCCAGCTTTCCTGTAGCCCCTTCAGGGACCGGAAGGTGCTATAAGATCTCTTTGGAGCCTTCTCCAGGCTGAACAAGTACAACTCTCAGCCTGACCTCACAGGAAAGGTGTTGCAGCCCTTGTACCATCTTTGTGGCCTCCTCAGAACCCATTCCAACAGTTCCATGTCCTTCATCCTCTTCCCACGGGAGCTCTCAAAAGCGAGAGCTCAAAAACCAGCGAAAGTATCACCACGACCTTCAAACCACTACAGACACAAGACAATGGGAGCATCTTACCCTGTGGTTTTTCTCTACTGTTAGTTTACTTCCTACCCTTGAGAAAGCCATGACCAGCTATCCTGCCTCCCAAAAACATTCCTCCCTTTGCTCTTCAAATACCAGTGGGCATCAGTAATTTTTAACACATAGACAAACTTGAATGCAAGTATTTCTATGCACACATTGGTGGATTTAGCATCTCACATGCCTCTCCCACTCTGATATACAGAAATAGAGGTATTTCCCACTGTAGTGCTGTAGGGAGGCAGAGGAAAAGAAAGATGACGTTGAGGGAGATATTAAAAAATCCTAAAAGGAAAGATAAAACCTGGCATGTGAGATTCAGGAAGTTTATGAAGTCTTGTGATTCTGTGACTCATTATCATTTTCTTTTCAGGCTAAGTGAATAAAATCACTATAAACAGAGTGTTACTGAGAAGTAAATATATTTTAAAGGGTGGGTTTTTTTACAGGCACATATTTCAAATTCTCAAAAAAATTAAAGAGTAAATCTAAATTTAAGTCCATTTTTAAAGAAAAGAGTAAATAATGTAAATGTGAGCTTTTCTGGGTAACAGACACTTATCTATCCTGTTTCATGTCAGTCCTTGCATCAAGGTGACTTACTCTTTACCTTCCCATACTGCTTAGGTTGCAATTTGTCATTGTCTTTGTGAAACTGGGATGTAAGTGGCTTTGAAAAAAAACATCCTTACACCACTTGGAAAGAGAATGGTATTTCCTGCTCTGAGAGAAAAACTGTGTACCCAAAATCACTTATTTCACATAAGAACCAAACATGAGAGAGTGTGAACAAAGAAAAAAGGCAAACCAAAAAGATTTATATCTCCCTTGATCGGCACATCACCTCTTGAAATTCATTTTATACAAATTGTATGCTAATTGTATTCAGCCAAGTCCTCCTTGAACATGGAAGGACCTCCTGACCTTACACTGCCTCCAAATTCCAGTAATTTTCTGACAATTTTTCCGCTAAGTCATTTGAAACTTGACCCCCCATGTGAAATTTGCAAGACAATAATTAAATTAACTTCCAATCCATCAGTTGAAGGCTAATTTTTGGCAAGCTACAAGGTTACGTCCCACCTCTCCCCCAAAAGAGTCTACTGTGACAGTATGCATGAGCTCAGAGATATATGATGTGATGTGTTTTTCCTCAATTACCAGGTCCTTTTTGAATCTACTCCTTTTTTAGCTAAACCATAGCTAAAAGTTGATTGAATTTATCTCACTTATAGCAAATTATTTAACTTGTTAACGACCTTAGAAAATCAGGTCAAAGTTGACAAGATATTACTTAATAAAATGAAATGGGATTTGGAAAAAATTCATTTAAATAGGGAAACCAAAGAAAACCCAAACTCCACAAAAAGTTTAAGACTCCAATTATCAGTGAATGATTAACGGCAGCTCTCGTTTGTACAACAGAATGTTCACTGTTCTCTCTCCCCCTACACTTCAACTACATCCTAATGTTTATATAAATCTCAGAATCACAGAATCGTTTGGTTGGAAAAGATCCTTAAGATCATCGAGTTCAACTGCAAACCCAGCACTGCCAAGGCCACCACTAGGTCATGTCCCTGAGCACCACATCCACACAGCTTTTAAATCCCTCCAGGAATGGGGACTCCCACACTGCCCTGGGCAGCCTGGGCCAGGGCTTGACAACCCTTTCAGTGAAGAAGTATTTCCTAAACTCCAATCTAAACCACCCCTGGCACAACTTGAGGCTGTTTCCTCTTGTCCTATTCCTGGTTACTTGGGAGAAGAGACCAACCCCCACCTCACTACCCTCTCCTTCCAGGGAGTTACAGAGAGCCATCAGGTCTCCCCTCAGCATCCTCCAGACCAAACCCCCAAGTCTCTCAGCCACTGCCCATCACACTTGTGCTTCAGCCCCTTCCCCACTCCACTGCTCTTCTTGGGACACGCTCCAGCCCCTCCATGTCCTTCTGGGAGCAAGGGGCCCAACCCTGACCACAGCGCTTAAGGGGCGGCCCCACCAGTGCCTGGGCCAGGGGACGGTCCCTGCCCTGGTCCTGCTGGCCACACCACTGCTGATAGAAGCCAGGATGCTGTCAGCCTTCTTGGCCCCACCCTGGGCACACTACTGGCTCACATTCAGCTGGCTGTTGCCCAACACCCTCAGGTCCTTTTCCGCTGGGCAGCTTTTCAGCCCCTCTGCCCCCAGTCTGTAGAGCTGATGGGGGTTGATGTGACCCAATTGCAGGACCCAGAACCACGCCCTGTTGAACCTCACACATCGATTGGCCCATCGATCCAACCTGACCAGATCTCAAACCCTTCCTACCCTCCAGCAGATCAACACTCCCACCCAACTTGTTGTCTAGGAATTTACAGAGAGTGCCCATAATCCTCTCATCCAGATAACTGATAAAGCAATTATATAGAACTGGCCACACCAACCTGTGACTGGCCACCAACTGGATTTCATTTCATTCACCACAACTGTTTGCACCCAGCCACCCAGCCGGTTCTTTACCCGATGAAGCCATTTTATACCCAGCAGCCAGTTTCTCCAGGAGAATGCTGTAGGAAACCGTGTCAAAGACTTTACTGAAGTAAGTAGACAACATCCACAGCCTTTCCCATATCCACTGGGCTGGTCGCCTTGTCACCGAAGGAGATCAGGTTGGTCAGTCAGGACCTGCCTTTCATGAACTCCTGCTGACTGGACCTGATTACCTTGTTGTCCTGTATGTGCCATGTGATGGCACTCAAGCTGATCTGCACCATAACCTTCCCCAGCACTGAGGAATCAATCTAAGGCATTTCAGAGCATGATAACTTTTTTCTGTGCTTCTCCCAACTTTGCACCACCAAAGAACATTTCAGCCCTGCTCCAGCCTTATTTTTACCTAAATAACTCAAACTCTGTACCACAAACTCCAGTTCCCCAAAACCTGTAGCACCTTGCTTCATAAACACATGTAACCAGAGCAGAAGGGTCATCCTGATCCTCAAACCATCCTACCAATAGATATATTGATATTCCTAGTGCCATCTTTATTGATAAAGCTCCTGTGAAGTGGTAGCTAGCAGCAGGAGCTGGGCAAGAAACTTTTTTTCTATCCTGAGAAGACATTCGCTCTTTCAAGAAGTGTTTCCATGTTTGAAACCATGTTGTGGAGACAGAACAAGGGGCGATGGCCTCAGGTTGGAGCACAGGAGGTTCCACGCCAATATGTGGAAGAACTTCTTCCTGGTGAGGGTGAGGGAGCCCTGGGACAGGCTGCCCAGGGGGGTGTGGAGTCTCCTGCTCTGGAGATATTCCAGCCCCGTCTGGATGCTGACCTGTGCGACCTGTCCTAGGGAGCTGCTTTGGCAGGAGGGTTGGACCCAATGGGCTCTGGGGGTCCCTTCCAACCCTTACGATTCTGTGAGTCTGTGAATCTACATCAGATTTCAGGCTTGCTCACTTGCTCTCCATCATGTCCTGGACCCTTTTTTTTTTTCCTGGGATCGTTTCCAGTGGAAATGAAGAATAACAGCAAAGCAGCAGTTCAGGAACTCTTGAGCAGTCGATGTTCCTGCACGCAGGCATGCCTATGCTGATGAGAACCAGATTTAGGATGGCACGTCTGCATCCCTCAGGGGGTAAAGACTTGCAGACAGCATCAGAGTCCTCCGTGCACAGAGGAAAGATACACCGTATGGTTCCACTCTCCAGTCAAGTTCTGAATTAGAGGAGCTAGTTTAAATAATATTCCCTTCATTCAAGAGATGGCAACTCGAGGAGAATACATAAAAAGCATGATAATACAAAAATATTTGAAGCATAGTCATTACCAAGGGCAATCAAGACCTTCACTGTATGAACAAGGATGGCACTGAAGCCAGCAGTGCTGCTAATGCACCTGGTGATTAACACGACGTCATTAATGTATGGCCTTTCATGAGGCTCTGAACGTGCTTGAGTTGCGTGACTCGTTAATTATGTTGATGGTGTATCTTCCCTGTAGCTACTCCATGGAACACCACTTCAGGAATCTGAAAGGCACGTTCATTTGTATCCAGCTGCTCCGAGGAGTCCCAGGGCTTTGGCTGGCTGTCCCCTGCCACAGAGATGTTACCATCTAGAACTGCATCAACAGGAGAGCTGAGACAGGCATGGTAAGGTGTGAATGACCACCATGGACAGGCAGTACAGTTCTCCTAGATGAAGGCCAAGCCATTCAGCTAAAGCTGACAGTCTCACAGAATGACCAGGTTGGAAAAGATCGAGTCCAACCATGCCTGTCCTATGCTAACCCAGATCTCTAAGTGCCTCATCTACCCGTCTTTTAAATACACCCAGGGATGGTGACTCAACCCCCTTCCTGGGCAGCCTGTTCCACATCCCAACAACAACAGTCATGGAGGGAAAGAATTAAATTAAAACAACTGAAAATGCTGTGGAGCAAAGGAGTCCAGATAACAAAAGGCAGCAAGGGGAAAAGAAAAACAAGCTGGATACTTTAACATCCTGTAGCATCATTCATACAAAACCAACTGGGCGCTATCACCCATCTATTCACTGGGAGACATGGGAGGGTGGCACAGGAGTCACAGAATCCCAGACTGGTTTGAGTGGGTAGGGACTTCAAAGCCCATCTAGTTCCTATCCCTGCCATAGGCAGGGACAACCCCCCAGCCTAGGGTGCCCAAAGCCGCATCCTGGCCTCAAACCCTGCAAGGGATCCAGGGGCAGCCCCAGCTTCTCTGGGCATCCTGTGCCAGGGCCTCCCCTCTCCCCGGGAAGGATTTCTGCCTCCCAGTCCCTCTCCAGCTGCCCTCCTGAAGCTGAAGGCCATTCCCCTGGGCCTGACCCTCCCTGCTCTTGGCACCAGCCCCTCTCCAGCTCTCCTGGAGCCCCTCAGGGGACTGGAAGGGGCTCAGAGCTCTCCACAGAAGCATCCTTCTCTCCTGCAGGCTGAGCCAGCCCAGCTCTCCCAGCCTGGCTCCAGAGCAGAGGGGCTCCAGCCCTCCCATCATCTCCGTGGCCTCCTCTGGACACTATCCAAGCTTCTGAGGAGCCACATTCCCATCACCTATTGCCTTCTCTCATATAAATAACTAAGTAAACCCACACATCTTTCATTTGAGAAAATGAAAACCTATAACAGGAAAAAGCCCTTGTGTCTTCATGTATGAAAAAGCAAATGGATAATTTATAAGCACAAAGCAGCTCTTGACTTTGGAATTTGCTGATCTCAGACTGCCCCAAAATAAATGCTGATACAGGAAAAGATCTTGACCTTTCCTTTGCTGAAGTTTATGATCTACTTAAGAGCCAGAAGATCAAAAAAATGTGATGATTCAATTACACTGGTAAAAAAACATAATTAAAGGAAATCCTTTTCCTAGACAAGGAAGATGGGATCATTTGGTGGCAACAAGAGGTTCCTTAGTGAGTCTGAGCGTCATGTGGCGAAAGATCTATATTTTGTATTATTTTAATCAGGCAGAACTTCTAAAAATACCTATATGGGCCTCAGTAAATGAGATACCTGCTCTCTTACAGGAAACTTCAACAATGAGGAAAAAAATGATGCTAGCACACGTTATATTAGCTTGTTTTCAGAGAAGAAACCATCTTTCCATCAGAAGAGGGGTGGCAGCAGGGACAGGGAGGGGATTGTCCCTCTCTGCTCTGCCCTCGAGAGGCCCCAGCTGGAGTCCTGTGTCCAGAGCTGGGGCCACAACACAAGAAAGATGTGGGACTGTTGGAGAGGGGTCAGAGCTGGGGCCACAACACAAGAAAGATGTGGGACTGTTGGAGAGGGGTCAGAGGAGCCACAGAGATGATCAGAGGGCTGGAACACCTCCCCTAGGAAGAGAGGCTGAGGGAGCTGGGGTTGTTCAGCCTGGAGAAGAGAAGGCTGTGGGGGGATCTCATTGCAGCCTTCCAGTCCCTGAAGGGAGCAGAGAAACAGGAGGGGAATCAGCTTGTTAAAGGGCAGAGACTGGCAGGACAAGGGGAATGGAGTGTAGCTGAAGGAGGGAAGGGTTAGATGAGATATTAGGGGGAAGTTCTTTACAGAGAGAGTGGTGAGGGGTTGGAATGGGCTGTCCAGAGAGGGTGGAGGTGCCCCATGCCTGGAGGTGTTCAAGGCTAGGTTGGATGGGGCCTGGGCAGCCTTGTGTAGATCCAGGCCTGGAGGTTGGTGTCCCTGCCTGTGGCAGGGGGGTTGGAACTCTGTGATCCTTGGGGTCCCTTCCAACCCAGATCAGTCTGGGATTCTATGATTCTGTATGCAGACAACTTCTGCGCTGTAAATTCCTGGCTTGATATCTGCAAGAGTGATGGGTTTCACTAGCAGAAAACCAATAAATACATTTATTTTTTAAAAGATTGTAACATCTCTGTCCCTGTATGGCCAAAAGCATTCTTGGTAGTTCTCAAACGTCTTCCTTGATATATTCCTATTAATTTATTTGAGTCTTTGCTGAGTTTTCCTTTTGAAATGAACCCTACTGTACTCTTCAGTGCTATTGTTGTGCTCTCCAAGTGAGTCATGTCCTCCTCCAGCTGGCTATCTCAGCTCTTTTATCTTCACAATCCTACTTCCCAGGACACACAGTTTAAAGACTCTTTTCTCTCCTCCTTTCTTTCCACAAAGGAAATTCAGGTTGGCCATTAGGAAAAGCATTTTGACTAAAAGGATGCTGCCTTACTGGACCAGGTTGACCACAGATTTCCTGGAGGTGTTCAGGACCGATCTAAGCAAGGCCATGGTTGACCCAGCCTGGTGCTGGGGAAAACCTGCTGCAAGCACAAGGTTGGATTGGATGGCTCCAGATGTTCTTCCAACCAGCATTTCATCTCCAGCTCAAACCAGTTTGTGCTGTAAGCCATGTCTCAGAAGTCTATCTCCCTCCTGATTCAATGAAATGTAATCATGCTGAGTGGATTGATATAGTGTAGCTTAAGAGACAATTAATATAACTCTGATGTAAGAATTTTCCTGGTTTTAAGAATCATAGATCATAGAATGGATTAGTTTAAGAGAAAGTTGTAACTGTGTAAGCTGCTTCTGAGAACAGCTGCAAAACTTAACCATAACAATGCAATAGTAACAGCCTTGAAGATAAAGAAGTAAGAATTTGTGTGTTTTTAGGAATAGGTTAGTTTTCATTTTAGCAGAATCTGGCTGTAATCACATGAGCTGTTTCACGAAAGCAGCTGCAAAACTTACCCATAACAATAGGGTAGCAGCCTTGAAGCTGGAGGGAGTAGAAGATAGGGGAGTCGTGGATGGTGAGACTGACGACCAATTGGGAGATGGAGAGCATCTTGTTTTCAGTGAAAAGGAATGTGGTTTTGAGCTCAGATAACCACGGAGAAGAAACGTAAAGAGCAAGCACTGAGAGCGAGGAAGATGTTTAGCCTTCATCCCTGAAGACCACTGGAAGACCCCCTAAGTGTCACTGAGCATGCTCTATCTGGGAGAAGTTAATGTAAATGATTTCCTGGAAAATAATTTGCATAACCCTGCCTTTTCTTATAATTTATAATGAATATGTAGTGTTAATCTGTATAAATATGAGAAATTTGGTTTTAATGGGCACACACATTCGGAGGAGCCACCCGATGTGTGCCCGGCGCTGCAATAAAGAATACCTGCTTAATAGTCACCAAGGCTGGGGAGTTTTGATTCCGGCTTTCTGAGGCATCAATCCATAGTCTCAGGCTCTAACTTTCTTCCATGTCAGACATAACCACTTCCCAAAGACGTTGGCCTTGCCTAATGGCATCCAGTCAAAAGTTTCCTTGGCACTTGGTAAGACACCAGAAACCTTGGAGGGGTGGTGGGGGACAGGGTAGCATTCACACTTTTCCACTGATGGATATCCATGCTATTGCCTATCAAACAGATGAGGTTATGTTGCCTTGCAGGACCATGAAAATCTGTTTACCATATCAGCTATGATTCCAAACAAGCACTAAATAGTGTCTAATTGACTTCTTTTTTTTTTTTTAATTAACTTACTGCAGAATTTGACCTACCATAAAATTACAGAGGTTTAGGTTAGAAAATTTCCCTGGATTATAAACATTCATCCTATAACACCACCCAGTCACTATTAAAAAAATGCAGGAAAATTATATTCTTGGCTATCTTTCTTATTGGAGACTTCTCAAGCTGCTTCAGACCTTTCTCACAGTCAACCACTGCTCCTTCTCCTAAGAGCAGTTACATTTTGGCAGTTGGACATAAAAACCAGACACAAAAATAATAATAGAAAAATCATTTATGCTACTAATAAATATAAACTTCTGTTCTTCCAAGCTCTTTAAAATATTAAATACTCAATCTGCTTCATTTTACAGATCATAGAAAAGGTTGGAAAAGACCTCCAAAATCATCTAGTCCAACCATCCCCCTACCGCCTCTATTACTCATTAAATCACATCCCTAAGTACCTCATTCCAACCTTTCCTTGAGCACCCCAAGGGACGGTGACTCCACCACCGCCCTGGGCAGCCCGTTCCAATGCCCAACCGCTCTTTCAGAGAAGAAATTTCTCTTCATTTCTAACCTGAACCTCCACGGCAGCCACTCCCTCTCATCCTATCACTAGTTAACTGTGAGAAGAGGCTGACTTCCAGCTCCCAACAACCTCCTTTCAGGGGGTTGTAGAGAGCAAGAAGGTCACCCTTGAGCCTCCTCTTCTCCAGACTAAACAGATGCCAAGAAGCCCGCAGCACAGCAGTGAGATGATGGACTCCAGGTAAGCAAGACCATACTGGCAGGACCCAGATTCAGCTCCGGAGCATAACACTTGCTGCCAGCAGTATATTGCTTTCAGTAGAGAAGACTGAAGTATTTGAGCATGTTTCAGAAATGAAGGCTCCCATCTCAAAGGGTTTCAAGTGGAATTTAAAAATAGAATATGGTCAGCTAGAGAAATACAACGTTGGAAAATGAGTTGAAGGCAACACCATCACAGTGAGCTGAGATCACAGTTGCTTGAAGACAGTATATCCAAATCATACCGGCTCCATGAACTCTTGTTTTCATTTAAGGCCACGGCATCATATTTTCTTTTCCACTGGGTCAAACTAACTTTGTCCTAAGTAACCTGCTTTGGCAGGGGGGTTGGACCCAATTATCTCTTGAGGTCCCTTCCAACCCCCACGACTCTGTGATTCTGTGAAACTAAAGTGTACTAACCAATTTCTAACAGAAAAAAACAAACCTGGAACACCAGAAAAAGTCACATTATCCTCCAAGACATGTTTTAATTTATGTTTTGCTCCAAAATTTCCAACTGCTCCCACTAATTACCTTCCTTCAATTTTGCTAATTACTCCCCTCAGTATGGGAGAATCACTTTCCAAACCCATCCTAAATATTGAAAACATCGCTCTTTCCCCCGCACTGCAATAGGATAAAGATCTAAATTTGTTCCTGAATGGATTGCACTATACAAAGCTGACACATAAGAAACACAATATTCCTGGAAATAATATCAGATGAGGGCAGAGATGTGTCCTTTTCATAATATATGGGTCAGAATCCTCCCAGCTTTATTTGTTCAGCATTCAAATCCACTGCACCGCAGGTTTTTAATTGGGTGATTTATGACTCCCAGCCATAGCTGTTCCTTGTTGCACTCTAATGATCTCCTCCCATGCCCCGTTTTCTGGTCATAGGCTTTCTTCTCCAGTCAAGACTGGAAAGCCAGTGCAAGGTTCTGGGACAGGATGAACCTAATGAGGTTCAACACTGCAAAGTGACAAATGTTGCACTTGGGCTGGAGGAATCCCAGACATTTATGGGAGAAGAGCTCCTGGAGAGCAGCCCTGCTGAGAAGGGCCTGGGGTTGTGGGGGATGAGAAACTTCACATAAGCCAGCAATGTGCTCTTGCAGCTCAGAAGGGCAATAGGATCCTGGGTGCCATCAGAAGAGGGGTGGCAGCAGGGACAGGGGGGCCTCTGCCCTTGGGAGGCCCCAGCTGGAGTCCTGTGTCCAGAGCTGGGGCCCCAACACAAGAAAGATGGGGGACTGTTGGAGAGGGGTCAGAGGAGCACAGAGATGATCAGAGGGCTAGAACACCTCCCCTAGGAAGAGAAGCTGAGGGAGCTGGGCTTGTTCAGCCTGGAGAAGAGAAGGCTGCGGGGGGACCTCAGTGCAGCCTTCCAGTCCCTGAAGGGAGCAGAGAAACAGGAGGGGAATCGGCTTGTTAAAGGGCAGAGACTGGCAGGACAAGGGGGATAGGGTGAAGCTGCAGGAGGGAAGGGTTAGATGAGATATTAGGGGGAAGTTTTTTCCAGAGAGAGTGGTGAGGGGCTGGAACGGGCTGTCCAGAGAGGGGGTGGATGCCCCATGCCTGGAGGTGTTCAAGGTCAGGTTGGATGGGGCCCTGGGCAGCCTTGGATCCAGGCCTGGAGGTTGGTGGCCCTGCCTGTGGGGGTTGGAACTCTGTGATCCTTGGGGTCCCTTCCAACCCTGACCAGTCTATGATTCTAAGACTGGAAAGCCAATGCAAGGTTCAGGGACAGGAGGATGATGGACCCATTCTCCAGGTCCAGTCCCATTTCCCTGGCAGGCAGCACAGTAAATCCCTCCCTTCCCTCTCCTGGTTTTCATCAGTTGCGCTGATGCACAGACAAATACAGGACACAGAGACTGGGAAAAATGAAGATTAAATGTGCAAATGGAAGGGATCAATCTTCTGTAATAGACCTTTCTTCCTTAAATATTTTGCAATCTTTGTTCTAAAACAAAGCTGTACCAGGGAAGATGAAGGAGAGCACAGGCTGAATCTGTTAGCGGAAAGGGAGCTTTGGCAAGAGCTCTGTTTGTCATCCTCTTTCTGTAATTTCATGTTGGCAAGAGGTACTGCACTAACGAGCCCAGGAGACTGAAAGTCTTTCCCACCCATAGGATGGGGAGAAGTTGGCATTCGTTTCCACCATTTGGAAATCAATCTACATGGAAAAAGAACAACAGAGCCCAGATTTACGCTGGACTTGGTGTGCCTGATGCTACTGAAGACCACCAATACCTGGCTCATGTATGGTGCAACAACAGAACCACCTGACAGACAAGCAAATGAGCCTCATTAGCTTTTGCAGGTGAAAGCTGCCAAGTGATGAAGAAACAGATCTCCAGTTAAGGAAATAAGATATTCACAACAATCATAAGCAGGGCTCAGGCAGGTTTTGCACTTCACAAGGAAATATGGACAGTCTGAGCTTAAAAAAAAAACCCCAACAACCAGGGATGCACACCCAAAGGCAGTCGTCTTGCAATTATTGTTACAAGCCATAGAAACAAAGATCATTCAAACTGAAAATAGGAAATTCATCAACTAATTTAAATCCTAAAGACTTAATCACCATCAGCTCTCAAACATCAAAGAGGACTGGGAGACCAGGTGGTCTACACCTTGCTCCCCTTGTCCAGAAAGGTTTTATGTTGCTTTCACTGAAGGTTAAAGAGTGCTGGTGGGGATCACTACCCAACCAGTGTCCCATACATCTTAGCACCTGTCCAAACCCAACTGCCTCTGTGAAAAAGCCATGCCATGCTCCTGGGTGGTGGCGGGTGGGTGAAGGAGCAGAACTTCAGTATCCTCCCTCCGCACCATGAAAGCATCAGATGCCCACGACCAACCCCTTGAAACCTTTGAATGAAGGTTACATATGTTTATAAAGCTGTACTAGGTCTCAAAGACAAGTTAAACACTCACTACAGAATTCCTGATGGTTAGTAGCAGACACTACACAAGAGACAGGAGACCAAGATCCGTTCATGTATGCTATGGCTCTGTAATGCATGCAATATGCAATTGATTAGCATATTCATTTCATATTCACTCTACAAGCCAAGAGTTTTTCAGCCTGCTGTTACAGAGGATTTTGCAGTGCTTTTCTTCACCTACCCTCTCATTCAGGTTTCCAGGGAATATACCCAATCCAGGAGGCCCAAACCAGGAATGCTTTTGCAGTCCATACAAAGGAAAGGGCTGAAAGGCCACAGCAAGTCAACAATTAAGACTTTTCACAGATTTCCGGACTTTCTTTCCTAAACTAAAGAGCGGGAAGAGATTCAATGAAGTTTGAAGGAGCTTACAGCTTGCAGTTTATATCAGCAAAAAAAGAACTGCTAAATCCCCAGCCGATGATTCAGGCTGGCCAGACAACCCAGCTTGGCTTTCTTGTTTTCCATCCGGGGGGCGGGGGGGATAAGGCCAGTTTGGGGACTGAATGGCAGGGTAGAAACTAAAAGCAGGGCAGTCATTCACTCATTCCTTATAATAACAGTGTGTGCTGACGTTAAAAAACAACTCAAAAAAAAAAAAAAAAAAGGCTTTGATGTCTCTCAGAAACACTGAAAAGGAAAAGTTGACTCTGAAGCAGCTAAGCAAATATTGGTCTTCACACGTGAACATTTCTATTCAACTTCAAATTGGTTTCTCCTATGGGTAAGGTCAAGGATAGGCATTTCAGCAGTCGGGGCTTCAGCAACCCTGTGTAGGACCAAAAGAAATAATCCTGGTGTTTCATTTAAAATATGAATGCCCTGTCCCTGGAGGTGTTCAAGGCCAGGTTGGATGGGGCCCTGGGCAACCCTGTGTAGATCCAGGCCTGGAGGTTGGTGGTCGTGCCTGTGGCAGGGGGTTGGAACTGTGTGATCCTTGAGGTCCCTTCCAACCCAGACCAGTCTGTGATTCTATGATTCCATGAATAATGCAATGCTCACAGGAATCCCAGACAAGACAATGTTCTTGTTGTCTATGAGCAAGTAGGATTTCCAGTCATCGCAACAACCAACATTTTTCAAAGAATTGTAGAATGTGTGATGTTGGAAGGGACCTTAGAGGTCTAGTCCAACCCCACCCCTGCAGTGAGCAGGGACATCCTCACTAGAGCAGGTTTCTCAGAGCCCCATCAAGATGACCTTGAATGTCTCCAGTGATGGGGCCTCTACTATGTCTCTGAGCAACCTGGGCCAGTGATCCACCACCCTCATACTGAAGGATTTTTTCCTAATACCCAACCTAAATCTCCCATTTTCTAGTTTAAAGCCATTAGCCCTCATCCCATTGCTACACGCCCTTCGGAACAGTTTTTGATAAAAGCAATACCAACAAAAGTTAACACGCTCATTTGTTGAAGGATATTCCGTGACAGTAAAACTCAAGAGGACATCCAGCAATGACACAATTAGCTTAATTCACTAATCTTTCATTCACGTTCACTTTGGCTTGAAGGATGCCAGAGCCTCCACACAGAGAGCTACACCACCTTTCAACACAGCAGTGATAAAAATCTTATTTTCTGTCAATCAGTGTCCCTTTGATGCTATGACTCCCACTCTGACACACAAAAACTTATCTAAGAGTTTCTATCTGCCATAAAATGGCTTAATTTGATGTTCAACCCTCTTATACAATAGCAGTTCCCCAATTTATGAGAATTTCTGTTTTTGAATTACTATCTACAGCCAACAGGGTACCCCAAATTTTGCACCACAACTTGGACCATCTCTACAAAATCTATTTAATCATCAGCATGCCAAAGTTTTAATCTTTTTTAATATAATTCCAGTATTATTATAGGCGCAAAGGCAAAAGTGTAATTGAAAATGGAACATACTGGCCTCTTCTCCCTAACAACTAGTGACGGGACAAGAGGGAATGGGTTCAAGTTGCAACAGGTGAGGTTTAGATTGGACATTAGGAAAAATTTCTTTGCAGAAAGAGCGGTTGGGCATCAGAACAGGCCGCCCAGGGAGGTGATGGAGTCACCATCCCTAGAGGTGTTCAAAAAATAGGTAGATGTGGCACTTCAGGAGATTGTTTAGAGGTTGCAGTGGTGTAGGGCTGCCAGTTGGACTTGATGATCTTGAAGGTCTTTTCCCACCTTGTTGATACTACGATACAATCTTTGGGTAACAGCCTTCTCCAAAATACACTGAAATCGAACTTTAACATCTATTTTAACATCTTTGCACCACAAATAATGTGACAAAAGACATGAAAAGATACTATTGTTACTTTGTTGTACCAAAGCCAACACCAAACCAAGTGCTTGTGCATGTCCAAATAGACAGTCAGGGAGCTATTACCTAAGATCAATAATTTAATTAATCTTTATAATTCAGCACCACAGCTATTTTACAACACGCTTAGGCATCCTTAAACCTGGGTTTAAGTGCATAGAAACACCTGGAGCCTCATAGCTTTACATGATAAATTCTTCAGAGCAAACTCTTCTGTATAATCTACAAAGAAGTGGACAGGCATCAGACAAAGATTACATGATTTATGGATGCACACCCCTTATTTATGCTTTTTGAAAAAAGAAAAAGGAAAAAAAAAACAACCCAAGCAGGCCTTTGATTTGCAACCAATTTGTGAGACGTTTATTTTCATGCTGATAAGCACCATCTCTGCACGTAACAACCTTTTTGCCATCATCCTTCAGAACAATTCAATTCAGGACTTAAATTAACTCTACCAATTGTATGACAGGTGCAGACCACCTACTCGAGAGACCTCCTTTGCTCCTGCATCTCTCTCCACTCTGACTATGCCCAAATTACTATTACCTGAGATGAAAAACACAGCCTGGCAGGGGACTGATTTTGGTAAGATTTCCTCTCATTTTTAATGAATTTGCAGGTTTGTGTTTACATGAGAAGCAGAGTTCTTTTCTGTTTGTGCTTACATGAGGAGCAGAGGCTCCTCCCCTATGAAGAGAGGCTGAGGGAGCTGGGCTGGTTCAGCCTGGAGAAGAGAAGGCTGCAGGGGGACCTCATTTCAGCCTGAAGGGAGCAGAGAAACAGAAGGGGAATCAGCTTGTTAAAGGGCAGAGACTGGCAGGACAAGGGGGATGAAATGAAGCTAAAGGAAGGAAGGTTTAAATTAGATATTAGGGGGAAGTTTTTTCCAGAGAGAGTGGTGAAGGGCTGGAACAGGCTGCCCAGAGAGAGGGTGGATGCCCCATCCCTGGGGGTGTTCAAGGTCAAGTTGGATGGGGCCCTGGGCAACCTTGTGTAGGTCTGGAGGTTGGTGTCCCTGCCTGTGGCAGGGGGGTTGGAACTCTGATCCTTGGGGTCACTTCCAACCCAGAACAGTTTATGATTCTATGATTCTATGCTTGGAAAATAAGTTCAATATTCCCTGGGAGTGTTTGGTGGAACACAGAATGGCATGTTTGTTGTGGTGGGTTTTTTTTTTTCCTTAAAAAACCAGCAGAAACTATGTTCAGAAAATTAATTCAGTTTTAAGAGATGTCGTGGTTTTACCCCAGCTGAGAGCTGAGATCCACGCAGCTGCCTGCTCTTTAAAGGAAAAGAGGGGGGCGGGGGGGGGGGGGGGGGGGCGGCTGGGGCAGGGTGAGAGGCAAGGGAAGGGAAAAGGAAGGGGCAAATAACAACCCCAAAACCAAGAAACCAAAAGCCTGTGGGTTGGGATAAGGATAGTTTACTAAAATAGCAGAAAGATAAAATATAACAATGCTAACAGGACTTTAGAGCAAAAAATATATGAAGCTGTTGATACACAATGCAGTTTCTCACCGAACCCACAACTCGGGTCGTGCCACCCAGAGCCGTCCCGGAACCCGACCGTCCCCCAAAAATCACACGTCCCGGAGCCACCCCCGCTCCTCCTCCCACCAGCCCCCCTTTATACTGAGCAGGACGTAATTGGCGTGGAATACTCTCTTCAGCCTGTTTGGGTCACCTGTCCTGGCTTCGCTCCTCCTTTCTCATTAATAGAGAAATATGAAGAACTGACAACGTCCTTGACTGCTTGACCACAACTAGAAACATCAGGGTGTTACCAGCACTGCTTTCATTTTAACTCCCAAACACAGCATTCCATCCGCTGCTACAAATGAAGTTAACTCCATCCTGACCGAAGCCAGGACAAGAGACAATTTCAACAGCAAGGAAGAATGATGTCTGGAGAACAAATAGAGAGCTGGAATCACAGGAGGATGAAATACATAGTAAGCGTGGTAAAACCCCTTGGAGCCCAGGAGACAGCACACCCCATTAGTGTGACAGAAAGCAGGCTGGATGAGCATCCTATGGAAGATCAGTCCTAAGATGTTCAACAGTGCAACTGGCACAGAAAACAGAGGGAAAGCACCGGTCAGGACCTAAGCAATCTTCACATGAATTGCCAAGCAACCCAAGGGAAAAGCATGTCCTTGATGGAAAGAAGAGGAGGGTAAATTGTGAGAGTAATCATGACCTCTACGATCTGGAGAGCCTGGGAATATACACTTCATAAAGAAGGAGCATTACACAGCAAGACACTTCCCAAGGTGTCCCCTCCTTTCTTTCTTCTGGCCCCAAACAGAATTCTTTCAGGAAGCATAAAAAAAAAAAAAAAAAATCTGATTTATTCCTTTTTCATTCACAAGGTATATTTAAACACTATATTTAAATATGAATTTTACATTTAATTTTCTTTACATCTATGAATTAATGTAAACAGAACGAGAAGACAGTGCATGGTCAATGACCCTGCCATAAAGTATCTCAACAGAGGTGCAGGGGTCCCTGCATTAGCAGGGGCGTGCTTCCCCCACCAGCATCCCTCCACGTGCAAAAATGCTCCCAGTTCAATTACAGATGAAGCCTCACAACAACATATATCTAGATTTAGCTATGAGCACAATAAGCAGCAGACTCTTTCTCCTAATGTGGCCGAAGGCTACGGAAATGTAATTAGAAAGCTTTCTGGGAGTGGCATTTTAATTTCAGCCTTAGGCAATCTGTTTGCCACAGGCAAGCATTTAAGTGAACCTGTTGTACCTTCAGCGATTCAGCCCTTTGAAGAGGAAGCCCAGGTTTCCCCCAGCCAGCACTATTAGGTTTCAAATTAACATCACACCACGCTGAGTGCATACAAAACCATGGGTAGCTTAGACTTGTGCACTGAGTGCATGAGCAGGGCCTTTTCCACCTCTTGGAGAAGCCGCTGTTGATGCTCACTGGTCTTACATCCCTTCTCTGTTCCACTCAGCCCTATGCAGGAAGCATCTGGGAGAAGATGGAGCACGTGCTATTTGGTTTATTTTTCCTCTGATGCAAAATACTTGTTACTGGCTGAAGGAGAAAGGAAGGTATGCACCTCAAGTTAGGTTGGAAGGGACCTTTAAAGGCCATCTAGTCCCCCTGCAGTGAGCAGGGACATCTTCACTAGAGCAGGTTGCTCAGAACCCCATCAAGCCTGATCTGGAATCTCCATCTCTGGAGGTGTTCAAGACCCGTCTGGATGCCTATCTGTGTGATCTGTCCTAAGTAACCTGCTTTGGCAGGAGGGGGTGGGTTGACTCGATCTCTTGAGGTACCTTCCAACCCCTATGATTCTGTGACCTTGGATGTCTCCAAGGATTGGGCCTCCACCACCTCTCTGGGCAACCAGGGCCAGTGATCTACCACCCTCAGAGGGAAATTCTTCCTAAGGTCTTGTCTATCTAAACCTGTTCTGCTCTAGTTTAAAACCATCACCCCTTGTCCTATTGCTTCATGCCCTTGCAAAGAGTCCTCCTCCAGCTTTCCTGTAGGAAAGGGACTTTTCAGGGACTGGAAAGGGCTCAGAGGTCTCCCCAGAGCTTTCTCTTCTCCAGGCTGAACCAGCCCAACTCTCTCAGCCTGTCTTCACAGCAAGGGTGCTCCAGCCCTTGGATCATCCTCATGGCCTCCTATGGACCCAGTCCTTTTTTTGTATTCTGCAGAGGTGAAATCTTCAAGCACTTCCATAGGAGAACATAAAATCTTGCCAGAGGCAGAAGATCTGTCAAGGCAGCCTTGCCAAGGGATCATAGCAGAATATGAGGTGGCCAATGTCACTGAATTCTGCTCCTCATTACTTCCAGCACCACCTACTCCATAGCTTCACTCCCGAACTCTTGCTATCAACTGATCCAGGACTTGCAATCTCTTTCTGCCAGAGTGTGTTGGATACAAACTCTAATCCTAATCATAGAATCACAGAACCATAGGGCTTAGAAGGGACCTCGAGAGCTCATCAGGTCCAACCCCCCTGCCAAAGCAGCTCCCTAGGACAGGTCACACAGGTCGGTGTCCAGACAGGGCCGGAGTATCTCCACACCCCCCTGGGCAGCCTGTTCCAGGGCTCCCTCACTGTGTAAAAGTTCTTCCGCATGTTGGTGCAGAACCTCCCGTGCTCCAACTTGCAGCCATTGTCCCTTGTTATGTCCCCACAGCCCACTGAAAAGGGGCTGGCCATTTCTCCCTGCATTCCATACTTAAGATATTTATAAACATTAATAAGGTCCCCCCTTAGTCTGCTTTTCTCCAGGCTGAACAGTCCCAGCTCACTCAGCCTTTCCTCATAGGGGACATGCTCCAGGCCTTCCATCATCTCCGTGTCCCTCCCTCCTCTGGACTCTGTCCAGGAGATCCCTGTCTTTTTTATACCAGGGAGCCCAGAACTGGACACAACACTCCAGGTGGGGCCTGACCAGGGCAGAGTAGAGGGATCACTTCCTTCGACCTGCTGGCCACGCTCCTCTTGATGCACCCCAAGATTCCACTGGCTCTCTTAGCCACCAGGGCACACTGCTGGCTCATGGCCAACCTGTCACCTACCAGGACCCCCAGGTCCTTCTCCACAGAGCTCCTCTCCAGCAGGTCACCCCCAGCCTGTACTGATTCAAGCAGTTATTTCTCCCCAGGTGTAAAACAGTACATCCTGTACTTGCTTTTATTGACCCTCATTTGGTTTGTTACTGCCCTCCCAATTTGCAATTCACAGCTGCCATCTGATTTTTAAAACCTTCCTCAGACAACGGAGGGAGGGAAACAGGAAACTGGATATGAGAGAGAACCACAAAGTCCATGCTGCCAGTTATTGGCAGGGAAGAAGCAAGTTAAAAGATTTGTCTGCCCCTTTGCAATCTTGCAAATCTTACTTGACTTCATTGACAAAGTCAGCTTCCCATGCGTCTCCATCCTTCTGCATCATGTTGTGTCCCTCCTGGTCATCTCTATCTCATGGTGATTGAATAATCAGGGTGAAATGATTTAATGATTTAAGTCTAAATCATAGTAAACAGGCATTGACATCCACAACGGGCAGTAACTGCCTTGCTCCTGGCCATTAATGGCAGGGCACACACAATCAAACCACGCACCCATTCTGAACCACTGCCACCATCCTGTCCCAACTCCATGTGACACAAAGAGCGCTTTGTAGCTTCAAGGTCTGGAGGTCAGCCACTGCTCACCATTAAATTCACCCTCCCCTCAACATAAGCACATACAAAATAGCATTCAGTCCCAATGGAAACTTCTTCCCATGGTGTGGACCACGGTTGAGAGAGCAACCTTCACAAACATCACGACGGACTTCAAGAGATGAGAGTCCCTGCACGTAGCTTGTGAGGAACTGTCCGTAGGTGCTAAGTGGAGGAGGAGGAGAGTCTTCTTAGAGATCTAGACTGACCAAAATTACACACTTAAGTTCCACATCTATCATTTTTTTAATAATTAAAATGTCAGGTGAGGGCTTTTTTTTTGTGACAGCCTAACGGCCAACTGGATGTGGTGAATCTCCCATGCTGAAATCTTCCGATGCTGTTTTCCAAGACATTATGACAACGCTGAAAATCCCAGGATTGACATGAAAAGCATTTAAACTGCAGAATGCTACTCGGAGTAACGTGAGAGGATGGGATTAGTAACGAAGAGGAGAAAGTTACAGAGGCGGAGGGAAGAGTTGTAACGTGAAAGCAGCAAAGTGGATCTCCAAGTCCAAAACCAGGAACAGAGGCAGCTGAGTCACAGCAGCTATATTTGGTATAAATCCAGGAGAATCATTCCTAAAATAGGTTAATGAAATACTAAGAAGGGAAAAAAAAGCATCCAAAGGAAATTCCGTCTTGAATATATAGAGAAAGACTTCATCCCAGGGAGTTTAATGTGGTAGGAAGATCTCTGAGGTCACTAGCAGCCAAAGCTAAGGAACCACTGGTGTAGCTGAAGAGTATCTTTGTTAAACATAATCCCAGAATTAGAAACGAGCCAAATATTCCCCAAAAGATGGGGCTCACAGCCTCTGCCCTACAGGGGTGATGGCCATTACTGTGTCCAGTTCTGGGCTCCTCACCATAAGAAGGACATTTAGATTGGATATTAGAAAGAAATTCTTCACTGCAACAGTGGTGAGGCCCTGGCACAGGGTGCCCAGAGAGGCTGTGGAAACCCCATTCCTGGAGGTGTTTAAGGCCAGGTTGGATGGGGCCTTGAGCAGCCTGATCTAGTAAGAGGTGTCTCTGTCCATGCCAGGGGATTGGAACTTGATGACCTTGAAGGCTCCTTCCAACCCTAACCATTCTATGATTTTATGAACTATGAATCCTTTATCGGGGAAAACATATGCAATAAATCAAGAGAACAAGATCTTCATGAAGCATTGTGGTGGCTGAACACCATATGCTGCTAGCTCACTTGCAGAGGAGAAAGAGACAGAGCCTCCACGGGTTGGGATAAGGACAGTTTGCTGACAAAAGCACCATGAAAGTAGAATAACAGCCAATTACATTCACACCTGGTGATAACACAGATTTACTTACTGACCTGAAGATTAGAGAGTGCTGCAGGATGTGAGGACCAACTGGATGCACCAGCTGAACTCAGACTGCCCTGAAAGCAGCCAGGATTGCCCCTCCCCAACCAGCCCCTTTTATGGGGAAGTGATGTCAGGTGGGGTGGAAACAGCCCAGGCTAACTCAGCTCACCTGGGCTAACTCAGCTCACCTGCACTGGCTGTTTGGGGAGGTTGACTCTGGCCTGGCCAGAACCAGGACAAGTACATGCTTGGAAGCATGGACACATCCCTGCATGAAGTCCTATAGTCTGGTTGAGGGAAAGCCAGGCTAGATGCAGTGACCAAGCTCTCTGAGCCTCTAAAAACCTATTAAATACGTTCGCTGGGGAGGCCAAGGAAAGACTCTCCACAAGCAAAGCAAGCGAATGCAACCGCCTGCACCTCAGCAGCTCACCCACGCTCATCGTCAGTGACTGTCAGGGCTTGTTCTGCTCCCTAAGCTGCAAACAAGCTGAAGATGAATCATTATGGATCCGTGGACTTTCAGAACAAAGGGTCATTTTTCCAGCTCCAATCTTCCATATCTTTTGGCTGGCTGGATCAGTACTGTGCCAAGAGCAGGTATTTCAACCACAGATACTACAAAGACATTTACAGGCTCAGATTAAGTAGGAGGACAGCAAGAAGCACTACTTCTCTGCTCAATATTGCCTTGAAATACATTACATCCCCTAACCAGTGTGGCTTTAATCTGTCCCCCAAAATAACCTATCCCATTAGAAACAGGCCAAGTTCCCGTGATTCTCCAAGAAGACCTCAGTAATTTCTTTCAGAGAGTTTTGCTATAAGCTTATGAATGTTTTGGATTTGGTTCCAACGTGGTGAACAATGACTTCTAAGTTGTTCATCTGTGGCCTTGCACCAATTATTAAATGAGGTGTGAAAAGCAAAGTAAATCATACTTATTTGAGTTTGCATCAGCAGAGTGCTTTGCATCCTGGTACTGGAGTGCTGTGATACCTGTCACACACAAAACACCTACTGGTTTATGGCAAACAGCAGTCAAATATAAAACAAGGCACCCATGAGGAGCACAACCTGCATTCAGCACCACACACTGGTACCCTGGCAGCATCACAGCACTGCAGATACCTCCAAAGAGCAAATATAGCAGTCACACATAAGTCTACAGGCAGCTTGTCTTGGCCTCCAAGGCAAAAAAACCCTTGATAGAACCTTGATAGCCCTGAGGACTTGAGGGGTACTGGTGGATGAGAAGCTGGACATGAGCCAGCAACATGTGCTGGCAGCCCCATCTCCTGTGCTGCATCCCCAGCAGTGGGAACAGCAGGGCTGGGTGTTGTAGTTTTGAGTGGCTGGGTTCTGCAAGAAGCAGCCAGAAGCTCTCTGCAGGCCCCACAGAGCAAACACCAGCCAGCTCAAGGCCAGAGTCGCTGCTGACCAAGGCCGAGCCCATCAGCGATGGTCACAGCACCTCTGGGAACCACAGTGAGGAGAAACAAACCCGCAAGCAGCTGCTTTGTGCCCCCAGAGAAGGCAGTGAAGATGTGAGGAGCTGTGCAGGTACCAAGGGCAGGGAAGGGTGGAGGAGGCACCCCAGGTGCCGGAGAGAAAGATGCCCCTGCAGCCCCTGGAGAAACCCATGGTGGAGTGGGTGTCCCCCCACAGCCCATGGAAAAGGCTGAGACCCCACCTGCAGCCCATGGAGAGACCCCACGCTGGAGCAGGGGGAGACATAGAGGAGATGCTAATGGGACCAGAACATCTCTCTGATGAAGAAAGGCAGAGGGACTTCAGGCTTTTTAGCCCAGAGAAGAGAAGAGTGAGCAGAGATCTTCTCAATGCTGATAAATCCTTAAGGGTTCCCAGGACTGGGCTCAGGAGGATGAGTCAGTCTCTGTTCAGGGGTGCCCAGGGACAGGATAAGGGGCCATGGACACAAACTGGAGCAGAGGAAGTTCCCCCTAACCCTGAGGAGGAACTTCTTTGCTGGGAGGGTGGCAGAGCCCTGGGCCAGGCTGCCCAGAGAGCTTGGGGAGTCTCCCTCCATCTCTGGAGCCATCCCAACCCCGTGATCCTGGGCGCTGTCCTGTGCAGCCTGCTGGAGGTGATCCTGCTCTGGAAGGGGTGGGACTGGGTGATCTCCAGAGGTCCTTGCCAGCCCCACTAGTCTGGGGTTCTGTGCTCCTACCACTGAGTTTGTCCCCAGGACTGTGCTACAGGCATTATCCTACTTTTGGGCAGCTCTGAGCATGGAGAGCACAATCTCACGTTGGCTTCGTGTAGACAGTGCTGGAAAAACACGTGCTCTAGGAATAACAAGTGCACAGGGCTCCTATTGCAGGTGATGCCTCTTGCAAGGCATCTTCTAAAGAGGGACACTGAATGAAGCAGCAACTGAAGCTTCAGTAAGATTATAAAACACACAGTCTTGCGTGGAGGTTGTGCCCTTTGAGAAGTACCTTTCTTCCAGCCTCTGTAATAGAAGTGCATCCTAAGGAAGAATTTGAAAGCCTTAAGAACTGAAGCTTCACAAAATCATTTCAGAGGAGGCTCGCAGTGCCCAGAAAGCTGCACGAAAAGCAATTTAAAGGTCACTTCTTACCAAGCAGGAAAGATGATAATACTCACCAGCCTCCTCTATGGAGCAGAAGAGGTGATGTGAACAGAAGCACAACCAGATAAGTAGGGAAGTATTAAGAAAAAAATAAGAAAAAGCTTTGGGTTTACACTCCTAACAAGGAGTCTTAATTCGTAGCGAGACAGCTTCAGAACAACATATCAACACTTGGCCCTCCCCACTGACTGGTTCTCTTAGATCTGCTGAGTTGTTTGGGCTGAATTGAGCAATTAGAGTCTAAGAAAACAGATGGCTCTGTTTGGCAACTTCTTTCAAAGTGTCATTTTGAGACTAGCCAGGTCATATCATAACTAAATTACCCCAGATTAACTGCTTTCAGGCGACCCGTAATAAAGAGATTAAACTATTTGGGCAAGCAATCTCTATGCTTGCCAAACCGGTTACACCCATTCAATTCCCATCGTATTTTACCATTAACAACAGAGTTGATTATTCCTCATTAATAAGAACACAAAATTATAGAATGGGTTGCATTGGAATGGACCTTTTAAAGAGTGTGGCCAGCAGGTCAAAGGAGGGGATCCTCCCGCTCTACTCTGCCCTAGTCAGGCCCCACCTGGAGTGCTGCATCCAGTTCTGGGCTCCCTGGGATAAAAGGGACAGGGATCTCCTGGAGAGAGTCCAGAGGAGGGACATGGAGATGATGAAAGGCCTGGAGCATCTCCCCTACGAGGAAAGGCTGAGTGAGCTGGGGCTGTTCAGCCTGGAGAAAAGCAGACTAAGGGGAGACCTCACTAATGTTTATAAATATCTTAAGTATGGGATGCAGGGGGAAATGGCCAGCCCCTTTTCAGTGACTGTGGGGACAGGACAAGGGGCAATGGCTGCAAGTTGGAGCAGAGGAAGTTCCGCACCAGTATGCTGAAGAACTTCTTCCCGGTGAGGGTGAGGAAGCCCTGGGACAGGCTGCCCAGGGGGGTGTGGAGTCTCCTTCTCTGGAGATATTCCAGCCCCGTCTGGACACCGACCTGTGTGACCTGTCCTAGGGAGCTGCTTTGGCAGGGGGTTGGACCCCATGGGCTCTGGAGGTCCCTTCCAATCCCTGTGGTTCTGTGATTCTGTGATATTTTGTCACTGCAGAAAAGATGCATGTTGGTCAAACAAGGTATTTCTATGGTTAGGGTGTCCATTTCCTTTTCTTTTTTAATTCAAAATCCCAAAGAATTTCCACATATGGAGAAAGACTCTTCTAAAATGTGTTTGGGATTGAGCAGGGATGCTACGGAAGAGCAGTACTGCCCAGTAACCTTGGCTGAGGACTGAAGAAAGATCAGTGTGTGTGAAAAGTCAATGAAGAAAGATCATGGATCATGTTCTTGTGTATAAACAATAGATTTTAAGTACAATCCTCAACCCAAGAGCCAGGGTGACTGTCCATCCCCATCCATCATACACAGGCATACACATTCAACATCACAGTGAATGAAAGTTCTGGGGGTGAATCCATGCTCTCCAACCAGTTACCAGAGAAGCAACAGGAGTTTAGTGAATAATTCTGTTGGGATCACAAAATCACTGGATAATTGAGGTTGGAAAGTCCCTCCAGCAGGTAACCCCTCCATCCTCCACCTCAACACAGTGACAACTTCAAAACTTAGTTGCTTGTGGGGTATCCAAGTGGAGATTTAGCATCTCTGAGGACAGAGACTCTAGTGAACGGTGTTATACAATGCTTATACAATTACAGACTGGTCAGGTTGGCAATGACCTCTGGAGATCATCCAGTCCCACCCCTGCCAGAGCAGGATCCCCTCAATGCACATGACAGCACCTAGGATCACGGGGTTGGAATGTCGCCAGAGCCCTTTGCTGTCCCCTCTTCAGGAGCTCCCTGTCCTTCTTGACCCAGGGATCCCAGCACTGCACACACTATTCCGATGAGGCCTCCCCAGGGCAGAGGGGCAGGAGAACCTCCCTGACCTGCTGCCCACACTTCTCCTGGTATACCACAGGAGGCCATTGGCTTTCTTGCCCCAAGGTAACATCGCCGGTTCATCAGCAACCTGTTGTCCACCAGCACTCCCAGGTCTTTTTTCCACAGGGCTGCTTCCCAGCAGGTCACACTTAACTGTACTGGTGCCAGGGGTTATTCTTTCCCAGGTGCTCAACCCTACACTTGCCCTTGTTGACCTAATTCTCATTCTTTTCATGGTGATCTTAGTTCAGAGTAGAAAATTAAGAACAAAACAGATATGAAAATACACTAGTATGATCTGCAGAGTAATGCAGTCATGAGCATCATTCCTAAATTCCCAATTCCATAAACCAGCTATAATTTGAGAAAGGCCTTGGAGTTGTCAAGGCATTGTTGGAACTCGTTCTGACTGATGACCATTACCTAAAATTTCCCAGACATCGTATTGGGCAGGAAAACAGTTCTTTGTGCTTCACTGAGATGTTTAGGATAGCTTCAAAGTGATCACAGAATCAGAAGGTTGGAAAAGACCTTTAAGATCATCAAGTCCAACTTTTCCCATCCTAAGCCAAACCATATCCCTAAGTACCTCATCTACCCTTTTTTTAAGCATGTCCAGGGAAGGTGACTCAACCCCCTCCCTGGGCAGCCTGTTTCACAGGCCCACAACTCTTTCAGGGAAGAACTTTTCCCTCACATCTGAGCTGACCCTGCCCTGGTGCAGCTGGAGTCCATTTCCCCTTGTCCCATCTCCTGTCCCCTGGCTGAAGAGACCATCGCCCACCTCTCTGCACCCTCCTGGCAGGTCAGTGAAGGTGGTGGGAAGGTCTCCCCTCAGCCTCCTCTTCTCCAGGCTGAATATCCTCACCTTCCTCAGCTGTTCCTTGGAGGATTTGCCCTCCAGCCCCTTCCCCACCCTGGTTGCCCTTCTCTGGACTCGCTCCAGGACCTCCATGTCCTTCTTATAGTGAGGAACCCAGAACTGGACCCAGCATTCAAGGTGCAGCCTCACCAATGCCCAGTCCAGGGGCACAATCCTCTCCCCAGACCTACTGGCCACAAGCCAGGATGCCATTGGCCTTCTTGTCTGCCTGGGAAAACTGCTGGCTCATATCCAGCCTGATCTTCCCTGGTTCCACAAGACTGTCCCTACTTAAGACATTTGAGCAGTCTGAGCATGACAAGTAATTGACATTTTCCAGGATAAAACCAGTTTTGATGACAAGTAACCACCACACTTGTCAACTGCTGCCAACACATGATTTCAATGTCCACTTTTAAATTAGAAGAACAATCTGAACTTCCAGCAACACAAAACACATGAAGGAACTTTAAGCTGGGATTTTTATGTTCAGTAACTGCCCGTATGATACAAACTAATGGAAAAATATCCAACGTGACCCAAATCCATCTTTCAATTATGGATCTGTGAAACGAGACTGTGAGGCCATGACTGATTTCACGCTCTATTTACAGTCCAGGTGAGAGCCTGGCAAACACAAATATATTTTCAAAGCACACATCCTAATTTTGCATTTCAGTTCAATCATAGATAGGTCTAGTTACGGGAGGGATCATAGAATCACAGAACACTTTGGTTGGAAGGGACCTCAAAGCCCATCTAGTTCCAACCCCCTGCCATGGGCAGGGACAACTTCACCAGACCAGGTTGCCCAAAGCCCCATCCAACCTGGCCTGGGGTTTCCTCTCTGTGCACCCTGTTTCAGGGCCTCACCCCCCTCAGAGTGAAGAATTTCTTCCTTCCCTCTAACCTACCCCTGCCCTCTTCCAGCTTGAAGCCATCGCCCCTTGTGCTGTCCCTGCACTCACTGGTGACCAGCCCCTCTCCCACTTGCCTGTAAGACCCCTCTAAGAATTTGTTGGCCACAATTAGGTCTCCCTGGAGCCTTCTCTTCTTCAGGCTGAACCAGCCCAACTCTTTCAGCCCAGCTTCACAGGAGAGGTGCTCCAGCACTCACTCCAACATCTCTATGTCTTTCCTGTCCTGGGGACCCCCAAGCTGGACCCAGCACTCCAGGTGGGGTCTCATGAGAGCAGAGCAGAGAGGCAGAACCCCCCCAGACCTGCTGGCCACGCTGTTCTTGATGCAGCCCAGGACAGGGTTGGCCTTCTGAGCTGCCAGCGCACACTGCCAGCTCATGCTGAGCTTGTCACCGATCAGCACCCCAATGTCCTTCTTCTTAGGGCTGCTCTCCATCCATTCTCTGCCCAGCTGTAGTTGTGCTTAATTTTTACTTAATTTTTTGATGATAGTAACAACATTCTATGCAGATTAACTTTTAAAAAATACTCTAATCAGGTCCATGTGTAAATTAAGTCAATGTCACCTCACATAACTATTCCTACCTCACTCGTTGCCACAAAGTAAGTTCAGGCAACTTATTTAATGCAGAAGTAGAAGAAAATTGGCTTTTTTAAACTGAATTTAACTGTCCCTAATTATATTTAAAGTGATAAATGAGTTAAATATGAAAACCAAATTTGAAATGTTAAGTTCAAGAATATATTTCCTCATGTCTTTTTCACTCTTCCAGAATTTGCTGGGTCCCTATACCCAAAGGATGACTTGCGAGTTGGTACCAAGAAATTCCAGGGGATTTCTGGGCATTAACAGGGACCAGCAGAAAGAAAAATTGACCTGAGACCTCCCTTTTCCAAAGGTTATCTGAAAGACAGCGGAAAGAGCTGGGAGTTATTCTAGGAGAGGGATTTACCAATTCCAGGGAAAAGGGAACTACTTAAATAGCTAGACACCAAAAGTCATTTCTAAAAACTGATCCTTCCTGTCTGGTAACAGCACTGGTAGCTTTGAGCCATTAGATGGTGTTAACACTGCCAATAGACCATCACTTACTGGGGCTTAAGAAAACATGATACTTAAGGGAAAACACTGTTTTGCCTACGTAGTTTGCAATATTCAACCCCTAAGGAAAAAAACAAAACCCAAACAAACCCCAAACAGACAAGACTTGGGAATTTACAAACATCTGTAGACCATCCAAATTACTGACTCTTTTCCAAGTTTCTTAATAGCAAGGATAGATATATTTTCAGGTTTTGTCTATCTGATTCTCTGTACCAGCATTATCTCTTTGCATAGCCAGTCTGACCAAAACACCCCTTTCCCCAAGACATTTCTATTATTATAATTAAAATATAAATAAACACTGCTAGAGTTACAGAAGGCATTATGACATCTCTGCCCCTCTGCTCGGCTCTCATGAGACCCCCCTGCAGTGCTGCCTCCAGCTCAGGGGTCCCCAGGACAGGAAAGACACAGAGCTGTTGGAGCAAGTCCAGAGCACGCGATGGGGATGACCGGAGGGCTGGAGCACCTCTGCTGTGAAGAGAGGATGCAAGAGCAGGGCTGGTTCAGCCTGGAGAAGAGAAGCTCCATGGAGACCGAATTGCAGCTGACCAATCTTTAAAGGGGTCCTCCAGGAAAGTGGGAGAGGGACTGGTCACCAGGGAGTGCAGGGACAGGACAAGGGGTGATGGCTTCAAGCTGGAAGAGGACAGGGTTTAGTGAGACTTTATGAAGAAATTCTTCACTCTGAGGGGGGTGAGGCCCTGGCACAGGGTGCCCAGAGAGGCTGTGGAAGCCCCAACCCTGGAGGTGTCCAAGGCCAGGTTGGATGGGGCTTTGGGCAACCTGGTCTGGTGAGGGTGTCCCTGCTCATGGCAGAGGGGTTGAAACTAGATGATGTTTGAGGTCCCTTCCAACTCAAAGCGTTCTGTGATTCTATGATCCCAGAGCCCAACATTTCATCAGTAAGAGGTTTCACCAACCTAAGGTAAAAATGTTAGTACAGCAGCACTCCCCTACCACTGCTGGCGAGACCTGGCACAGCATTTGCCTTAGTTATTCTTACCACTGTTGCCCCCAAAATACAGAATTTTCAAGCCATACACTTCCGTAGCTCAAGTTACTTCAAATTTTTCTTTTCTTTACCCAACATCCCCCAGATTTCTTTCAGTATTTCCTCTCAAGCCAAGAGCAGCAGATGGAAATCTGCTTCACATCCGTATGAAATAATGGTCTAATAAAAGTGGAAACAATTTCCTTATACTAGAAGAAAACAGCCATCAACAAGACAAATAGGTGGAATTGCTCATTTCTAAGTGTTTCCGGATGAATAGGAAAAGAAAAATAATAAATATTCTGTTTTTTCATCGAAATCACTTCTGATACCCCAGAATCAGACAAAAAAGCCACATGTGCCGTCCCTAACTTGGGAATATTGTTCACATCCTGGCTCTTGTGTTGCAGCTCTGTGTGGCCGGGTTACCGTGGAGGGGCGTGGGCTGCAGGGGTGGCTGCTGCAAGAAGCAGCCAGAAGCTCTCTGCAGGCCCCACAGAGCAAACACCAGCCAGCTCAAGGCCAGAGTCGCTGCTGACCAAGGCTGAGCCCATCAGCGATGGTCACAGTACCTCTGGGAATCACAGTGAGGAGAAAAAAAACACAAGCAGTTGCTTTGTGCCCCCAGAGAAGGGAGTGAAGATGTGAGGAGCTGTGCAGACACCAAGGGCAGGGAAGGGGGAGAAGAGGTCCCCCAGGTGCCGGAGAGAAAGATGGGTGTCCCCCCGCAACCCATGGAAAAGGCTGAGTCTCCACCTGCAGCCCACGGAGAGGCCCCACGCTGGAGCAGGAGGAGACAGACAGGAGATGCTGTGACCCGTGTTGGAGCAAGCCCCTGCCAGCACTTGCAGCCCGTGGAGAGAGACAGAGACACAGAGAGCAGCAAGAGAGAGAGAGAGCAACACCGGAGCAGGTTTGCTGGGTGGGCTTGTGACCTGGAGCAGTCTGGGCCTGAGAGACTGAGTGACTGAGAGACATTCTGTGATTTATGACTGCACTCATAGCAGTGACCCATGCTGAGGCAGCTGGGGAAGAGCTGAAGCCCCATGGGAAAGGACTCACGTTGAAGTTCCTGAAGAACTGTCTGCCATGGGTGAGACCCCATGGTGGAGCAGGGGAAGGGGGTGAGTAATGCCTCCCCCTGCACCCAGCTAAGAAAGAAAACAGCTTGTGAGGAACTGACCCAAACCCCCATTCCCCCAGCCCTTGCCCCTCCCCGTGCCACAATGGGGGTAAGAAGGGAAGGAAATCCTGGCTAAAGCTCAGTCTGCTGAGAAGGGAGGGGTGGGGGGAGGTGCTTTAAGATCTGTTCACACTCTCATCACCCGACTCTGGTGTCACTGAGGGTGCAGGGCAGAGCCATCAATTAGAGAGTTTCTGTCCTTTATTCCCTGTTGAGTCTGTTCTGCCCCTGACGCTGATTGTGGAATGATCTCTCCCTGCCCTTATCTCCACTCCTGAGCCCCTCAATATCTATTTTCCCACTATCCAGCTGAGAAGGGCAGTGACAGAGGTGCTTTGGTGGGCGTCTGGCCTCCAGCCAGGGACAAACCACCACATGGGGTTTTTTTTCTGGATTTCTCATAAAATTTTCAATAGCAAAAACTGTCTTTAAGAGGAGGACTCAGAGGACCAAACGTGCTGTCACCCGTAAATTCTGCTAACAAACAGCATTTGAGATCTTCACGGCCAATAATGAAAGCTTATGGGACAGGGAAAAATTGCAGTTGAAGCTATTTCCAAGGACTTTCTGCTTGGAGTGATGCAGTACCATTTTCACAATGTAACTTGTCTTGTGATATCTTAAATATCTGCTGAATTGCCCTCATATCAGATACATCTCATGAGTAGATTTCTGGGCTTGTTCAACCTAAGGAAGAGAAGGCTGCGGGGGGACCTCATTGCAGCCTTCCCGTCCCTGAAGGGAGCTGAGAAACAGGAGGGGAATCATCTTGTTAAAAGGCTAGATAATGGCACGACAAGGGGGAATGGATTAAAGATAAAGGAAGGAAGGTTTAAATTAAATATTAGGGGGGAAGTTCTTTCCAGAGAGAGTGATGAGGGGCTGGAACGGGCTGCCCAGAGAAGGGGTGTGTGTCCTGTCCCTGGAGGTGTTCAAGGCCATGTTGGATGGGGCCCTGGGCAACCTTGTGTAGCTCCAGGCCTGAAGGTTGGTGGCCCTGCTTGTGGCAGGGGGTTGGAACTGTCTGATCCTTGGGGTCCCTTCCAACCCAGGCCATTCTATGATTCTACGATCTTGCACAATTCAATGCTTGTGCACATCGACTTCCTGGGTGTGAAGCAGTATGGAACGACTCCACTTCAAAACCACATTTTAATTACATATTTCTTTTAATATTATATTTAATTTCTTTCCTTTCCATGTCTCTGATAGCCATGGTTCCTGACCCCTGACTGAGTTTCCATCTGCTGAGCCCTGCCTACGGGATCTGGTGTACCGGAGATAATCATCACAGGCCACCTACAGCACTTAACACATACAGATCATTTCCTGGGTTGTTTCACTTTGAAGAGCGCTGGCTTTGCCTTTGCTGTCTCTTTTTCATCTTTCCAAAGGTCTGATCATTGGTCTACACCTGACTGGACTAAAGAGACTGCAAAATACAACCAACCACACACCTTGAAAGGCTGCCGAGTCGTTGTCTCATGGAGGTGACATGGGGAAATGAATAACTAAGGTGTAGACTTCATGATGGACAACACAAGTAGAAGAGAACCCCTGATCAGCTCTCCATCACACTGGTCTTCAAAGCAGTGTAGAGTTTGTCTGCTTTCTGGTATCTCTATGTAATTAGATCCTGAAACACATAAAACCAGTCTTTCTTCATCAGTGCATAAGCTGGTTATTGGAAAAGAAACTGCTCAATGTTTGGTGATATCTAACTGGTTGAAACAGATGAATGGTGTCAGCTGTCACAGCAGAGTTCAGAAAAATAACTTCTCAGTTACTTAAGCATTTTTTTTTCTTGAAGTAGCTATTTCTAGTGCATTTAAGAATTGAGGCTACTTTGATCTACTGTCCAAAACAGTGTAAATAACAAGATCGGGTTTGAAAATACCAACAGTTGGGGTCACTACATACCAACAGTCACATTGCCATGGAGGACAACGTTTTCAACTACAAATGAGCATGGTGATGTTGAAATCTGATGCATTTCTTCACAGGAGGACTTTAAATCAAGGATAATAGTATGCAAGAGCAGTAAGTCAAAAGGTGAGAAAATCAAAGGCAATAGACTCTACCTGTCATCTACCTGAGGAGATCATAGAATCATCAAATCTTTAAGGTTGGAAAAGACATCTAAGATCATCAAGTCAAACCGTCTGTCTGATGTCAATTAAACCATGTCCTGGAGTCCCATGTCTACACATTTTTTTGACATCTCCAGGGATGGTGACTCCACCGCCTCTCTGGGCAGCCTGTCCCAATGCCTGACCACTCCTTCAGTGAAGAAATTTCCCCCAATCTCCAATCTAAACCTCCTCTGAACCAACTTGAGGCCAATTCCTCTCATACTATTGCTGGTTACCTGGGAGAAGAGACCAACCCCCACCTCACTACACCCACCTTCTAGGGAGTTACAAAGAGCCATCAACTCTCCCCTCAGCCTCCTCCAGATAAAACACCCCTCAGTTCCCTCAGCTGCTCCCATCATACTTGTGCTCCAGACCCTCCTCCTCTCAGTTGCCCATCTCTGGATCTGCTCCAGCCCCTCAATGTCCTTCTGGTAGTGATGGGCCCAAAAGATAACTTCCAGTGGGAGAAGACATCAGGAAGGAGAAGGCTCATCAGAAAACAAGATTAGTTGAAGCAAATGATGCAAAATCCAAACCAAGAGCAATACATACAGACAAAATACCACAAACAACCTAGAAAGTTCATATATCAATTACAAATCTAATCTGCATCTATTTTTATCAAGTCTAGAAAGATTAGATGTGTCCAGAGAGCTACTAGAGAAATACAAGATTGAAGAGAAAAGTAAATATATACCAAAGTCAATAAACCAAGAGATTGTTCACTTAGCAATTCAGGAAAAGCTTAAAATGTCCTGTCACAGAATCTCTGAATTACAAGGTTGGAAAAGACCCTTTAAGACCATCTAAATACCTGATCCACATTTTTTTAAAACACACCAAGGGATGGTGACTCAGCCCCCTCCCTGGGCAGCCTGTTCCACTGCCCCACAACTCTTTCAGGGAAGAACTTTTCCCTCCCATCTGAGCTGACCCTGCCCTGGCACAGCTTGTGCCCATTTCCCCTTGTCCCATCTCCTGTCCTCTGACTGAAGAGACCATCACCCACCTGCCTACAACCTCCCTTCAGGTAGTTATAATGTTCATAATGTTTTCAAGAATACACTATCATATTCAAATCACTCATTGCATAATAGCAGGTGACTCTCACTTATCTCCAGTAAGTGTATTTAGGATTATCATGGAATTACCCAATGTCTTATTTCACATGGAGCAAACTGGCTGGAATGATGCATTGCCATACCATACTGAGACAAATAGACACAGCATGGGTAGCAAAATAACTCAGACAAAAATCCTTGGGTTGTGACTACACACTAATGACTAAAGAGTCTGTAAGTCGGGGAAGAGGACCTCAAAAAGCTATTAATAAAAGCCCTGGTGAGAAATTATTAGAAACCTAAAGTTATGGGATAAAAGGAAACGGGAGCATCATGGATTTAGAGAGGAGCTAAGTGATTGGAAACAGCCTTGTATGACACATTTGATTTTCAGGCTCCCAGACTGCAGCACCAAGGTGTTCCAAGAGCCTTGGCAAGGACCAGCAGTGTTGCAAGTATGGCACTAAAACTGGGAAAAGAGTGGAAAGGATAAGGTTATGTTTGTAGAGATGTTAGGAAGAAAATCTTTCTCGTGAGAGGGGTGAGGCCCTGGCACAGGGTGCCCAGAGCAGTTGTGGAAGCCCCATCCCTGTAGGTGTTCAAGGCCAGATTGGATGGGGCTTTGGGCACCCTGGTCTAGTGAGGGTGTCCCTGCCCATGGCAGGGAATTGGAACTAGATCATCTTTGAGGTCAACATCAACTAAAATGTACTAAATTGATCTCCTAGAATCAGGTTATTTCAACATTCTCAGCACAAGGACAGGCTGTGTGAAGAATGGATGGAGAGCAGCACTGTGGAGAAGGACTGCGGGTGTTGTGGAGCAAGAAGCTCAACCTGACCTGGCACTGTACACTGGCAGCCCAGAAAGCCCCCCCGTGTCCTGGGCTGCATCCCCAGCAGCGAGACCAGCAGGGCCAGGAAAGGGGGATTCTGCCCCTCTGATCCGCTTGGGGACAGAGACTCTCTTGCAGTGCTGCCTCCAGCTCAGGGGTCCCCAGGACAAGGAAGACACGGAGCTGTGGGAGTGAGTCCCGAGGAGACCACGGAGATGATGCGAGGGCTGGAGCCCCCCTGCTCTGGTCTGTGGGGACAGGACAAGGGGCAATGGCCTTAAGTTGGAGCATAGGAAGTTCCACACCAATATGTGGAAGAACTTTTACACAGTGAGGGTGAGGGAGCCCTGGGACAGGCTGCCCAGGGGGGTGTGGAGTCTCCTTCCTGGAGATATTCCAGCCCCGTCTGGATGCCAATCTGTGCCACCTGTACTAGGGACCCAGCTTTGGCAGGGGGGTTGGACCCGATGATCTCTGGAGGTCCCTTCCAATCCCTATGATTCTGTGATTCTGTGATCCCATCCAGAGTATTCCCAAGTATGAATCCTGACTGTGAGGGCTTTGTTATTTCGATCAGGTTGCATCACTGGCAAAAAGCTAATATGAGAGAACGGCAGAGTTTGAATCTCCAATTTGGTTCTCATAAAATGGCCTGTAGCTCAGCTCCAGCACAACCAGCCAATTCTTCAGCCACGAGACACCCTTTCCCATTTTAACTCCCTTTGCTTTAAATTTATCATCTTGCAAAAACATCTGAGGAGGCAGTCAACCCCTTTGAGTCCATCCCGAGGCCAGCACTCATTCATGAGCCATGGCACACACAATATGAAAACCAGATCATAAACCTGGTGTTTGGGTTCTTTTATTCCAAACTGCACCTATTTCACAGGTGGGATTGAAAAAAAAAATAAGAATAATAATTTAAAATTTGCAAAATCATAGAATCACAGACTGGTCTGGGTTGGAAAGGGACCATAGAGTTCCAACACCCTGCCACAGGCAGGGACACCAACCTCCAGGCCTGGATCTACACAGGGGTGCCCAGGGCCCCATCCAACCTGACCTTGAACACCTACAGGGATGGGGCATCCACCCCCTCTCTGGGCAGCCTGTTCCAACACCTCATCACTCTCACTGTAAAAAACTTCCCCCTAATATCTAATCTAAACCTTCCTTCCTTTAGCTTTAATCCATCCCCCTTGTCCTGCCATTGTCTACCATTTTAAAAAGTTGATTCCCCTCCTGTTTCTTTGCTCCCTTCAGGTACTGAAAAGATCAGAACGATAACGAGATCTGAAGGTTCGGTTACGTGTCCAGCCTTCAAAGGAAAAAGCAGAATCAAAGGAGCAAAAAGGAGGAGGAATTCTTTTAAAAATACATATAGGCGAAGGGAGAGACGGGAGGCATCCAGCAACGGCAGCGAGGTCTGGAGCTGGGGGGACAATGACAACGTATGTGTATGGATCTTTAATTTTTTCCCTTCTCATTTTACCAAGCCAGCCTCTTCTTCCTCCTATAAATTGATTTAGTTAAATCATCAGGAGAAAAGTAATGATTTTTGCTGTTGCCCACACCACTCATACAACTGCCCATCTACACCCCTCGGTGAGATATTAAAGGCAGCACGTCAGAACGGTTTCTCTAAACAATATTTGACTGATAACCTCTGGGGCCCAAGCAATTCTGATTATTTTTTTTAAATCACAGACTCACAGAATCATAGGGGTTGGAAGAGACCTCAAGAGATCATCGGGTCCAACCCCCCTGCCAAAGCAGGGTCCCTAGCTCATATTGCAAATCCATATTAGCACCAGCCACACATCGTTCAGCTGGGATCCTGCAGATATAAACCCTTCACACAAAAGGAGTTATTTTTTCCCCTCTCTTTTAAAAGATTTTAAGATTAAAATATTCTAAAATTTTAATAATAATTTTATTATTGAAATTTTTAAAAAATATATTTTAAGGTAGCTAAAGGATTTTTTAATTTTTTTTTCCCTTAAAGCAAGTTGTATTATCGTTTGAGGAGAAAAAAAAATAATGCACATTTCCTTTTGTATAGGGAATATCCTGATTGCACTAGAGAGACCTGTATCCTGATACATTTTCAGCATAAACACTCAGGAAAATGAATTTTTAAAAATACATTAACAATTTCAAATACCTACAGCCACCTTGTAATCCCCCAGGGATGAACCCAACAAATTTCACCCACTCATTAATTAGCTCTCATTGCCTGCCCTGTGTAAAAATGAACAGCCCTTCCTGCCACCGAGACAATCATCTGCAGTCAGGACGCGTTGTTATCATCGTATCAGCTGCAGCCACCGCCGGCTCCGACAACAACTGAACGTTTTGGCAGAGTGCCTCGAATTCCTGCCGCCTAAAAGCACTTTAAACCGTCCTGCTGGAGCTTGACGTGACAAATAAAGCAATGATTCATAAGTGAATTACAGCGAGAGGCTCTGGAAGGCTCGCTGAGGAGAGGAACGAACTCGCCATTCCTCCACGCTGGCAGCTGGGGGGGAAGGGAGGGTGAGGATGCTCTGGTGATGCGTCGACGTTATCATGCTGGCTGGAGAGACTGTTAAACGGAGGGGAGGCATCAAAGGAAGCAAGGGATGGTAAAGAAGCTGCAAGTCTTTCCATACAACATAATTACACTCAATGTGAAGGGCCTGGAGGGCAACTCATATGAGGAACAGCTGAGGGAACTGAGGGTGTTCAGCCTGGAGAAGAGGAGGCTGAGGGGAGACCTTCCCACCACCTACAACTACCTGGAGGGAGGTTGTAGAGAGGTGGGCGATGGTCTCTTCAGCCAGGGGACAGGAAATGGGACAAGGGGAAATGGCCTCAAGCTGCACCAGGGCAGGTTTAGATGAGATATTAGAAAACAATTTTTTACTGAAAGAGTTGTTGGGGCCTGGAACAGGCTGCCCAGGGAGGCGGTTGAGTCACCTTCCCTGAATGTGTTTAAAAAAAGGGTAGATGAGGTACTTAGGGATATGGTTTAACTTAGGATGGGAATGGTTGGATTTGATGATCTTAAAGGTCTTTTCCAACCTTGTGATTCCATGATTACTTCAGGCGATCTGTAACCTTTCTGTCGATAATCATTTATAAATAAATAAGACAACTGGCTACTGACTTTGAAATCCCCATGTTATTGGAACATGAAATGCAAAATATTTAGAAACCTAAACCCAAGCCCACCAGAGCAACCAAAGCAATCAGCTTATAAATCCTCCTGAAAACCTGTAATGAACTGACAAAGATAATCCTCAAACAGCTCCTGTGAAACAGCCCTCGCAGTCCATCAACAGACTGGTTTATTGTTAACTTGTGATGAACAGAAAAGTTTCCAGTTCTTCTTTTGCTGAAGAATCACAGAATGTCAGACTGCCTTAGATAGGAAGAGACCTTTGAAGGCCATCTAGTCCCACCGCCTGTGGTGAGCAGGGATATCTTCATTAGCTCAGGGTGCTCTGAGCCACATCAAGCTTGACCTTGAATGTCTTCCGGGATGGGGCCTCCACCACGTCTCTAGGAAATGTGTGCCAGCATCTCACCACCCTCAGAGTGAAGAACTTCTTCCTAAGGTCTCATCTAAACCCGCCCTGCTCTAGTTCAAACCCATTGCCCCTCATCCTATCACTCCATGCCCTTACAAACAGTCCTTCCCAGACTTGCAGTAGGTCCCTTCAGGGACTGGAAGGGGTTCATATGTCTCCCCAGAGCCTTCTCTTCTCCAGTCTGAACAAGCTCAATTCTCTCAGCCTGTCTTCATAAGAGAGGTGCTCCAGCCTTTGGATCATCCTTATGGCCTCCTCTGGACTCACTCTAAGAGGTCCACGTCCTTCTTGTGTTGTGGGCTCCAGAGCTGGAAGTAAGAAATCCCTTTCAAACCTGACCTGCCCAAAGACAAGGCAATAGCATTTTTGCAAATGTCCAGTGCTGCCATGATTGTGTCCCGAGTGCCTGCCAAACATTTCTTCCTCTCCAAGCAGCGTCTTATTTGCAGATTTGTCTCAGCCATGGGTCTCGGTGTGGGGATGAGTATGGCCAACACCTCCATGGAGCTAACACATACGTTCTCAGGGAGGTTGACAAAGTGGACTTTTACATCTACAAGAGAACATGTTGGCTGTTTTGGTTGGAGACCACTATTTCTACACTTTAACATAAAAAATGGAAAATAAATATTCATAAGGAACTCATCTCCAAAATGAGGGAGACCTTTGGGCATAAAGAATACGTGACAAAATCCTTCAGGCAGCTTTTGCTCCTCTACCAATTTGTCTTCAGTTTTCCCAACATTTGTGTGCCTGGCCTCCTCTTCATTACACAGCTAGACCACATCCAAGGGTAAGTAGGATCCTAATGATCTCTCCTTAGCTAAACTCCCCAGAAAAATGCTTCCAAAGGAAAAAAAAAAAAAAAAGATCAAAACCTGCCATCAGTAGAAAGAATATTTCAAAGGACCAGGAAACCAGCTAAGCTGTTTGCTTTTCCTACTCAAAATCTGGAGCTTGTAAGGATCCCTTCCCCACTGAAAAGCTGTACAATGTGTGGACCCAAGGAAAGGTGTGGCACTACGCCACAAAAGCAGTATAAGAGGGTCGCATCTGGGAGCCATTGTGTAATATCTTGTGACCAAATGCACCACTTGCTATGAAGAAGAAAAAAATATATATATTTTAAATGACAAACACTTCATCTCACCACAAGGGCCACCATCCAGAACTGACCACATCTTCTCTCATTTAATCACAGAATCACAAGGTTGGAAAAGACCTTTAAAGATCATCACAACCAACCATTCCCATCCTAAGCTAAACCAGGTCCCTAAGTACCTCATCTACCCTTTTTTAAAACACATCCAGGGAAGGTGATTCAACCGCCTCCCTGGGCAGCCTGTTTCAGGCCCAAACAACTCAGCAGTCTCATAGCAGGGATTTTATTTGGGAGATTCTCACTAGCTATTTCATCTCCAACAAGTATAAGCAGCCCTTCCTTCAATTTTAAGGCTATTACCTGCTCAGATAGTACAGTAATTGACTCTGCTCCTAAAAGGCTACAGACCACATACTCCCAAATTTTATGCTTCTGTCCCACCAAATTTCACCCAATTCAGAGACTTTGGGGACTGTTAGGTGGGATTGAAAAGGAGAAAGAGGGAACTCTCAGCCTTGAATGAACACATGGGAAAAAGCGTATAAAATCTTTCGAACACCGATGTCTAGACAGCGCCGACGTCTGTCTTTGGGAAGAGGGATTAGGACAGAAGTCTGGCTGGGTGGCTCCTCGTTTCATATGAAAGCTTGAAGACACTTTGGGCTAAAGCCTTGGCCCTGTTCCAGAAACTACTTTATTATGAAGGAACTGAAGAAAAGGAGGTCCGTGAGACAGGAGAGTAAGATTTCTGCCCAGCAGTCACAGCAATTAAGCAAGCTGTCTTGATGAAGAGGAAAAAAACCCTATTGGAATAGAACCCAAAGGCTCCAAAGAGTAGGAGAAAGTAATTTTGAGAGTAGTTCAAGACTCCAGAGGGGATTACCTTTTCAGTCTGAGACATAACACTAGAGATATACTTTGAAAAGCTGACCAGTGAGATTCTGCTGATGCCATGGATGACCCCACAACATCTGCATGCTCAAGCACAAGTCAAGTATTAAAAGTGAATGTTGATAGCCATGTGAGTTAGGATCAAAACTGGCTGAACTAAAAGGTGCCTTCTCCTTCCTTTCCTCCCTTCACATTAAATATTTATTTCTTTCTTTAAGAAAAAAAAAAAAAAAAAAAAAAAAAAAAAAAAACCCAGCCAGCAATGTATTTTGTATACCTGGCATTAGGTCATTCAACATCTCAAGCTGAAAACAGCAATCTAAGCACAGATCTCCATAAGGAGTGGACTTCATATATAAAGTTTTCAAGAAAGAGGGTTTCCCCTCCTCTGTTCAAATTGATTCCACTGCAGCTTGAACTTGTTTTTATTAGGCATCGGTATGATTCCACTCCCTCAATTACTGCACTATCTGAGCAGGTAATAGCCTTAAAATTGAAGGTAGGGCTGCTTATACTTGTTGGAGATGAAATAGCTAGTGAGAATCTCCAAATAAAATCCCTGCTATGAGACTGCTGGGTAAAAGTGGTCTAATCGAATCCCAGATCATATAAGAAACTTCAAAGATTCACTTCAAAGTGCTACTCCAGCAAACAAAGTAGTGAAGTCAATTTAATGCTTCTCATACTGAAAAAAACGCCTTGCTTCAAGTGAGGAAGGAAAACAAATGATGGCAAGTCAAAGACCAAAGGGTTTCTGGTAGCTGTGAATAACCATCCTCAGGCTGTGACTGTGAGAGATGATGGGCTTACACTTTCCTAGTTGTACCCTGTGGATATGATGCCCTATGTGTCCCTACATGCTGGATTTATTACTAAGGATGTGCTGAGTCCAAGCAAAAAAGAAAAAAGAAGCTCAAAGGATTTCATTTTCACCCAAAAATCCATCTGCTGAACAAGATGGACACCAACAACTCACTGCCCCAAGGACTCAGGAGTGCATGGGGAAGAGAGAAGGCCATACAGCTCTTTCAAGTGAATGGAAATCAGAGAATCACAGAATCACAGGGGTTGGAAGGGACCTCCAGAGATCATTGGGTCCAACCCCCCTGCCAAAGCAGGGTCCCTAGCTCATATTGCACAGATTGGCATCCAGATGGGTCTTGAATATCTCCAGAGTTGGAGACTCCACACCCCCCTGGGCAGCCTATCCCAGGGCTCCCTCACCCTCACCGGGAAGAAGCTCTTCCCCAGATTGGTGTAGAACTCCTTGTGCTCCAACTTGAGGCCATCGCCCCTTGTCCTGTCCCCACAGACACTGACAAGAGGCTGGCCATGTCCCCCTGTGTCCCACCCTTCAGTTATTGATAACCATTGGTCAGATCCCCTCTCAGGCTTCTTTTCTCCAGGCTGAACAGCCCCAGCTCACTCAGCCTTTCCTTGGAGGGGAGATGCTCCAGGCTTTTCATCATCTCCATGTCACTCCTCTGGACTCTCTCCAGGAGATCCCTGTCTTTTTTATACCAGGGAGCCCAGAACTGGATGCAATACTCCAGGTGAGGCCTGACCAGGGCAGAGCAGAGGGGGAGGATCTCCCTACTCAAAGGACCTGCTGGCTATACTCCTCTTGATGCACCCCAGGATCCCATTGTCCCTCTTAGCCACCAGGGCACACTGCTGGCTCAGGGCCAACCTGTCACCCACCAGGACCCCCAGGTCCTTCTCCACAGAGCTCCTCTTCAGCAGGTCATCCCCCAGCCTGTACTGATTCAAGTGGTTACTCCTTCCCAGGTGCAGGACTCTACACTTGCTTTTGTTGAACCTCATTTGGTTTCTTACTGCCCAGCTCTCCAGCCTGTTTTAACCTGTCAGAACCTGAGCTCAGGCCCGAAGCCTTTTGCTTCTTCTCCAGGCAGGAGTATCAACAGCCACTGCATGGGATCAAGGAGCTGCATTCTTTCCCCTCCTTCAAGCACTAATGATGTTATCAACTGCATCAGGAGAAACAAACTTGGGAGCCTAAACAAACTGACAGACAAATCGAGGGGAGAACCTGCTATTAAATATCTCCATGCCACTAAAGATATCAGTCATTTTAGATCTGTGCTGCTGTTAGGAACCAAGTTTGGCTAAAAATGCAGTTTAAAGGCCGTTTCCATTTCCTGGAATATGCAGAAGACATGTAGAGTTCAATACTCCCAAGTCCTCCACAACCACCATCACCTCTCAAGGTCTGCAGCTGGATTCTCAGATGTCTCATTTTCTATATTTACCCAATCAAACACACAGAGAGCATATCTTTTTGGGTATAAACACACTACCAATTATTATAAACAAGTAAAGAAACCCCAACCACAAATGAAAAAAAGGAAGAGAGAGTTCACCTCTCTCTTGGTTGTCTAAGACATGTTACAACAGCTCCCTAACCCTGCCTCTAGTCCTCCCTAATCCCTTTACCAGTCTAATTAAACTCATTAAACACAGTTCTGGAAATTCTGTTTCCACTACCCTTTCCTGAAGACAACTGGATCAACTGCCAAGAGGCAGGTCTCAGTTTGGGGTTTTGAAGGAAAGGAAAGAGCAAATGAATATCTGATAACATATATACATGTTACCTTTTACTTACATTTATTTTTATATATTTATATATTCATTATATTTATATATGCATATATAGAATCATAGACTGGTATGGGTTTGAAGGGACCCCAAGGATCACAGAGCTCCAACCCCCCTGCCACAGGCAGGGCCACCAACCTCCAGGCTTGGAGCTACACAGGGTTGCCCAGGGCCACATCCAACCTGGCCTTGAACACCTCCAGGGATGGGGCACCCACCCCATCTCTGGGCAGCCTGTTCCAGCCCCTCACCACTCTCTCTGGAAAGAGCTTCCCCCCAATATCTCATCTAACCCTTCCCTCCTCCAGCTTCACTCCATCCCCCTTGTCCTGCCACTCTCTGCCCTTTAACAAGCTGATTCCCCTCCTGTTTCTCTGCTCCCTTCAGGGGCTGGAAGGCTGCAATGAGGTCTCCCCACAGCCTTCTCTTCTCCAGGCTGAACCAGCCCAGCTCCCTCAGCCTCTCTCCATAGGGGTGGAGCTCCAGCCCTCTGATCATCTTCGTGGCCTCCTCTGACCCCTCTCCAACAGTTCCACATCTTCCTTGTATTGCACGTATATCACACATAATTTAAATTTTCTTGGGTAATACATTTTATATAGATATAACACTTTTGAAATTACGTGAACTACTCCCCTCCTAACTCTCTTATAATCCCACCTCAGTGCTCAAACTAATCTTTTAACTTTTCTGTACATAAAAGAATCTCAAGATTGATGCATTGATTCAATGACATACCAAAAAAAATTCCAAAGAAAAAAGAAAAGAAGGAGCAACTTGAGGATTGTTTTCCCAGGGAGTTGTTTCTCATGTTCATTGACTTTGGTCAAGTGGAAACTCAAAAAGAAGCTTCTCCCATGATTGGACATTTATCAGATCACTGAAGATTTTCTTACACCTTCACATGAATTCGCATTGCTGCTTTACTCACAAAAAGTCTTTGACCTTTAACTTTCAGTATTTTCATGAGACTAAGAAGAATTTCAACATGTCCAAGATGTCTCCTTCCCTTATCAGGCTTCCACAGTTTGCATAATGGAAATGCGAACAGAGCATAAGGCATAAACCCAAATTCACAGAGTCACAGAACTGTAGGGGTTGGAAGGGACCTCCAGAGCCCATCGGGTCCAACCCCCCTGCCAAAGCAGCTCGGTGTCCAGACGGGGCTGGAATATCTCCAGAGAAGGAGACTCCACACCCTGTGTCCCACCCTTCAGATATTGATAACCATTGATCAGATCCCCTCTCAGGCTTCTTCTCTCCAGGCTGAACAGCTCCAGGTCACTCAGCCTTTCCTCGGAGGGGAGATGAAGTTCCTTAAGTCATCAGATTTTAAAAGAAATGGTTAAATCCTAATTATTGCTTTAAGTCTAAGTCCTCATTAGAAATTAGGTTAGCAAAGTTTCCAAGGCTCAGGAAAATAAAAGCATCCTTCCTGCCTAGGACTTCTACGCTGTTCTTCTGCCCATGTCCTCTACATGCCCCTCCTGCACAGACCTCTTTGCCTTAACACATTCTCCCATCCCTCTTAAAGACTGCCTTTCCCACAAATTCTAATTAATGAGCCCAAATTCCTAGTTCACCTCTACTACTCTACATCACAAGCTTCCCAGTGAAGGGGAAATTTGTCCTGGACAATCCCCAATGCATCTCACATGCCTTGAGATGTATCATTAATAACCATGAGCAAACTTAATATCTGAAGCAGGAGCACATGCTTTAAACTGCTTTTGAAAAGCAAATATTGCAGAGAAGACAAATTATCATGAATGTTTAACTGAGCAGGCAATGAGAAATCATCTTTATTATCAAATTCAGCCTGCCTCACAAAAAATAGGTCTTCAGCTGTCACCAATTTTTTTTCTTTTGCCATTATTTCATAGCAGAGAAAGGATGAACCGTTAAAAATTGTTTACATTAGGAAAGAAAAAGTCCCAGCAAGAGGGAATGATGATGATGATGATGATGAGCAAGAGGATGATATGCAGCAGGACAACTGTTCACAAAACTCCTTCAGGAAAAAGGGTTGATTTGGTGGCAAAGCAGTGTACACACACTTGCCATCACTAACAAAGATATGTGTTAGGACCTCTTGGATCGTGTCTAGAGGAGGCCACAAAGATGATCCAAGGGCTGGAGCACCTCTCCTATGAAGCCAGGCTGGGAGCGCTGGGTCAGCCTGGAGACAAGAAGGCTCCTGGGAGACTTCAGAGCCCCTTCCGCACCCTGAAGGGACCTACAGGAAAGCTGGGAAGGACTATTTGAACAGGCATGGAACTGTAGGATGAGGGGGTGATGGTTTTAAACTAACACAGATCAGGTTTAGAGGAGACCTTAGGAACATGTTCTTCAATATGAGGATGGTAGATCAGATTGCCCAGAGAGGTGGCGGAGGCCCCATCCCTGGAGACATTCAAGGTCAGGTTTGCTGGGGCTCTGAGTGACCTGCTCTAGTGAAGATGTCCCTGTTCACTGCAGGGGGTGGGACTACATGACCTTCAAAGGTCTTTTCCAGCTTAACCCAGTCTGGGGTTCTATGATCTACCTGAGCCAGCCACACTTCGTATTTTAATTGCAACATCTTTGCATCAACCTCTGAGTAAACACAAAAATCCCACCCAAGCACGAGTGAAAAGCTTTAGTAGTCACTCTCATCATCAGCCTCACTGAGAGGTGCCAAACCATCATCCTCCTGCAGAGGACACAATGATGCAGAGCTTCTGGGGACCTGTAGGCATCGTCTATCATGTCGTATTATCTCCACGAAGGACCTGGAAACTCGTGATGTACTTCCGGGTACTCACAATACGATACTTGGATAACTATTCAGTGTATTAATAATTTCTGCAACTGCCTGATTTTTAAATAACATGTCAAAAAATGATCAAAATCCAAATCCTCTTTGTCTTTTAAGAAACAACGCAGGTTTCCTGCTAACCCAAACCCTTTATTGGACCAGGCAGAACGATGACCACAAGTCTTTGCAATGGTTCTCTATCTTCATTTCTCGTCCCAGCAAGGAAAGATGTGCCAAAGGTGGATTTATTCAAGGACTCTGAGCAAGATGATAAAAGAAATCCCAGAGCCCAACCCAGTGTCACCTTACAACTCTGCTAGAGTGCCAAAAATCACAAGTCCTCTTCCACTTCCACTTACCAAAACTCAGTGATTTAAAAGAGATGGGAATTTTCCATAGGGTAGGAAAAAGGCAGTACCACAGTGCCAAAGGTAGCTCATGGATGTATTTTGAAGGGTACACCACAGGTTTAGGAGTCAGGCATGAGGGCATCCGGACAAAGATAACAGCTCTCACTGTGTCCTAATCCAGCAGAATCAGAGAATCCCAGAATTGGTTTGGTTAGAAAAGACCTTTCAGATCATTGAGTCCAACTATTAACCCAACACTGTCAAGGCCACCACTAAACCATGTCCATAAGCACCATGTCTACAGAGCTTTTAAATCCCCCCCAGGGATGGGAACTCCACCACTGCCCTCAGCAGACTGGTCCAATGCTTGGCAACCCTTGCAGTGAAGAAGTAATTCCCAATCTCCAATCTAAACCTCCCCTGGCACAACTTCAGACCATTTCCTCTTGTCCTATCACTAGTCCTATCACTAGTCACTGGGGAGAAGAGGCCAACCCTTACCTCACTACCCCCTCCTTGCAGGGAGATACAGTGAGCAATCACGAATCCCCTCAGACTCCTTCAGATTAAGCCCCCAAGTTCCCTCAGCTGCTCCCATCAGCCTTGTGTTCCAGCCCCTTACCTGCTCCATTGCCCTTCTCTGGACATGCTCCAGTATGCCACTGATGTGCCAGAAGGCTCTCTCCAGCAGCACCCAGTGATACCCTCTAGTAAAACCATCATTAACATCTACCTGTGGAGAAGGTCTCAAGTTGCTCTTGGGTTTCTACAGCCAAAAGGAATGGTGAGAGTAGGAAAAAGGATACACAACTCTGCTTTCAAAGCTGCCAAACCCTGAACTAGCCTCCAGAGAATGGCAACCAACTTCACAACACTAACATCCTTGAAAATCCAAATTACAATTACAGCAGCCATGAGTATGTCATTACACACGTTAACAAATGTTCAGGAAACCAAAGAAGGTGTTTTGTTAAGCTTCGGATGCATTCCACTGTTCTCCCTCATCAGAGAACTCAATGCCTTCTGGATCAGATGGATATTTGCATTCTTAAAAACAAATTCAACAGTGGGTCACTGTTCACCTCAGACATGCTCACAGTGAGTGTCATAATAGCTAAATATTATCACAGAAAGGAAATGAAGGCAGCATTCCACGTACTGCACTGGGAAACTGCTGGCTCTTTTATCATGGAATCACAGAACCGCAGGGGTTGGAAGGGACCTCCAGAGCCCATCGGGTCCAACCCCCCTGCCAAAGCAGCTCCCTAGGACAGGTCACACAGGTCGGCATCCAGACGGGGCTGGAATATCTCCAGAGAAGGAGACTCCACACCCCCCTGGGCAGCCTGTCCCAGGGCTCCCTCACCCTCACTGGGAAGAAGCTCTTCCCCAGATTGGTGCAAAACTCCTGTGCTCCATCTGAGGCCATCATCCCTTGTCCTGTCCCCACAGACACTGAGAAGAGGCTGGCCATGTCCCCCTGCGTCCCACCCTTCAGATATTGATAACCATTGATCAGATCCCCTCTCAGGCTTCTTCTCTCCAGGCTGAACAGCCCCAGATCACTCAGCCTTTCCTCGGAGGAGAGATGCTCCAGTCCCCTAATCATTAATCACAAATGTTTGCAGGTTTGGATGCAAACCCAGTCCAACATTTTTTTTCCAAGTTAATTTGATAATATCTAAGACAGAAGGAAACTTTATACAGACAGAAAGAAATCTTCCTTCATAAACAAATCAGAGTCAATTAGCAAAATTCTAGCAATGGTATTCTTTTATTGCAGTCAAGCGTAATCTTGAAGGTCTATTAAAAAAACCTCTCAGCCCACAATTTGCATTTCAATTAAGTTTCAAACTTTTGTGTGGAGAACAGATGACTAGAATTGGGTACTACAGAAACTACCATATACTGGAATATGCTCATAAATGTTAGAAAGTAAGAATTTCAAGTACAAAATGCAGGAAGTCCTGCAAGGTTTGGGGTCTGGTGTTTTCCTGAGAGCCTGTTTGAAACGGGTGAAGACATAGGGGTATAATAAAAATAAACATCAGTGCTAACTGCAACGCAGTTTCATAGGACTATAAAATGTGGTAGGTGGGAAAGGACCTTTGAAGGCCATCTAATCCCACCCCCTGCAGTGAGCAGGGACATCTTCACTAGAGCAGGTCGCTCAGAGCCCCAGCAAGCCTGACCTGGAATTTCTCCAGGGATGGGGCTTCCACCACCTCTCTGAGCAATCTGGGCCAGGGATCCTTCACCCTCAGAGGGAAGAGCTTCTTCCTGATACCCAGCCTAAAACCAACTTTTGTCCTATCATTCCATGCCCTCGGGAAGAGTTCTTCCCCAGATTTCCTACAGGCATCTTTCAGAGATTGGAAGGTCACTATAAGGTCCTCCTAGAGCCTTCCATTCTCCAGGCTGATCCAGGTGATCCACCAACTTCATATTGCAAAACTTCCATTTCATTCACATGTTACTGAAGCAACATGGGGCAAATCCAAGGGGTAAATCCAAGGCTCTTGAAAAGAGCCACGGGAGCTTCAGGTTAGAAATTAGGAGAAATTTCTTCTCTGAATGAGTGGCTGGGGATTGGAACAGGTTGCCCAAGGAGATTGTGGAGTCACCATCCCTTGGGGTGTCCAAGAAAAGGTTGAATGAGGTACTTAGGGAAATGGGTTAGTGAGTAATAGAAGTGGGGACGGTTGGACTAGATGATCTTGGAAGTCTTTTCCAACCTTAATGATTCTGTTATATCCTTTCTGAGGTTTACCAAACACACCCACAGCTTAAAGAAATCCTCTGGATATCGTTACTGCAAATCCAACACTATCAAGTTATCACATCCACATGTTCAAAAGACATTTCTCTGTCACAATATATGTAAAGTACTGGCCAATTGCTTTACAGCTTTATTGCTTATAATTGTACAGGGCTCCAATCACTTTCAAATCAATTCAAGCCCAATCACTGCATTTCATACTAAACTCTAATTATACAATCTAGCAGGAAAACACTGGAGTTAAAGACCCTTCAACAAGTTTAGGCAAAAATCAAAGGCCCATGAAGGGCTAAATCAAAAGCTGGCTCGTACCAACCCCATTCTTTGTGCAGTCAACCAAAACTAATTAATGCTTTTAATGTTAGTTTACCCCTTTTGGCACCCTAAATCAGAATGCACAGCTTTTATGAGTTAACAAAAGAACCTCTGAAAGGTGTACCTCATTAACCAAACTCATAAATTTGTATGCACTTACTTAGAATCAGCTATATTTACAGAATCACAGAATTACAGAATTATAAGGTTGGAAAAGACCTTTAAGATCAAGTCCAACTGCTCCTGTCCTATGCTAAACCATATCCATCAGTACCTGATCTACTCTTTTTTCAAACACTTCCAGCCCCCTCCCTGGGCAGCCTGTTCCACAGCCCCACAACTCTTGCAGGGAAGAACTTTTCCCTCACATCTGAGGTGACCCTGCCCTGGTGCAGCTTGAGCCCATTTCCCTTTGTCCCATCTCCTGTCCCCTGGCTGAAGAGACCATCGCCCACCTCTCTGCACCCTCCTGGCAGGTCAGTGGAGGTGCTGAGAAGGTCTCCCCTCAGCCTCCTCTTCTCCAGGCTCAACACCCCCAGCTCCCTCAGCCGCTCCTCAGAGGATTTGCCCTCCAGCCCCTTCCCCAGCCTGGCTGCCCTTCTCTGGAGTCGCTCCAGGACCTCCATGTCCTTCTTATGGTGAGGAGCCCAGAACTGGACCCAGCACTCGAGGTGCAGCCTCACCAGTGCCCAGTCCAGGGGCACAATCCCCTCCCCAGACCTACTGGCCACACTGTGTCTGACACAAGCCAGGATGCCATTGGCCTTCCTGGCCAGCCGGGCACACTGCTGGCTCATGGTCAGTCACCCAACACCCCCAGGCCCTTCTCTGCCTGACAGCTCTCCAGCCAGTCTCCCCCAGCCTGTAGCGCTGCTTGGGGTTGTTACGCCCCATGTGCAGCTCTCTGCACTTGGCCTTGTTGAACCTCAAGTTGCACCGTACTTGATGAGCAGAATTCTCTGCAGGCCGTACACGGAGAATATTCATTTATCAATTGTCGCAGTTTTCATAGCTGGGCGCTGGGAGAGACTGGGGGCTGTAGAAAATGGCTGTTGTGAGGAGCTGCTGGAATTCTCTGTGGCCCCAAAATGTAAACATCGGACAATTCAAGGGCAAAGTCACTTCTGACCAAGGCTGAGCCAATTGGAGATGGATTCATAGCACCTCTGTGAATCACATATAGGAGAAAAGAAAACCTGGCAGCAGCTGCATTTTGCCACTGGAGAAGGGAGCGAGAAGATGTTACAAGCTGTGCAGACACCAAGGCCAGGAAAGGGCGGGGGAGGAGGCAGCCCAGGTGCCGGAGCGGAAAATGGCCCTGCAGCCCGTAGAGAAACCCATAGTAGAGCGGGTGCTCCCTGTGCAGCCCACAGAAAAGGCCAAGACCCCACCTGCAGTGCGTGGGGGAGCTCCACGCTGGATGGAGCAGGTGGAGACATAGAGAAGATGCTGTGACCCTACGTTGGAACAACCCTCTGCCAGCACTTGCAGCCATGGAGAGAATCAGAGACACAGAGATGAGTGAGAGAGAGATTTGCGCCGGAACAGGTTTGCTGGGGGGAGGTTGGTGACCCCGTGGAGGACTGGAGAGACATTGTGATTTACTGCTGCACCCATACCAGTGATCCATAGCGGGGCAGCTGATGAAAGAGAAAAAGCCCTGGGGGAAAGGACTCATGTTGGAGGAGTTCGTGGAGGACTGTCACCTGTGGGTGGGAACCCACAGCACAGCACGGGGAGGGTGTGGAATGAATGCCCCGCCCCAACCCCGGCCGAGAAGGAAACCAACTTACAAGGAACTGTCTGAAGCCCCCATCTGAAATAAAGGCCATGGTTTCCAGCATGACTTTTGAGAGCACAAATGTGGAGCAAAGACTGTGGGAAGGTGTTACAGAAAGGTGTAGGGAACATGCTGAATGTTTTCCTTATATTCTCATCTCCACCAGAGAGTCTTCAAGGACTGAGCGTGCTGTGGCACTTCTTCAGCAGGAACAGAAAATGGGTCCTCAAGCCGATCTCCTACCACCCCCCCGCTTGATGAGGCCCTTCAGCTGCTGCACTCATTTTGATACATCATTTGAAGAGTCCTCATTAGGGTTTCTTAGAAGCTTTGCAAGTCTGCTGGACTTCGACCTGGCCTCTAAGAGAAGCAGCTATCAAAAGGCTACAAAAAGATACCCAACACATTAAACCTCAGTCCAAAAAGAAGACAAGGCCACAAAGGTTTCAAGATACCTCTTTTTCAGGAAGAGATGTAGATACAACTCACATCCTAGACTTGCAGAAACAAAAGAGACTCTAACTGCCTCTTTCTAGCTAATTAGACAGACAAGAAGTGTTTTGGTCTGTTCCCCACACACCTCAGAGCAGTACCTACGGCACACTTGAACATAAACTCACAGATGGAAAGTAGAAAGTTGGTCCAGAGCATCTGATGAAGTCTTGTGTTAGAGATCTTCTCTGCTGCTTATGTCCATAAATCTTATTCCTTTATTTTTAAATCTGGTTTTGACAGGTTTGGTTTTTTCTTTGTTCTGGGAAATGTCATCTTCCTAACAATGTCTCACTCCTCCAACAATGACGATGTATGAGCAGTATTCAGCCATAAAGAATCACAAAGCCATTTGGTTGACAGCGAGTTATCCATGAGCCAGAAGAGTCCCCAGGCAGCCAGGAGGACCAACTGCATCCAGGGATGCATCAAGCCTGGCATGGCCAGACACATCCTTGTCTCCTTTACAGGACCAGAGGTGATGGGCACAAACTGGACTAGAGAAAGTTCCACCTAACCCTGAGGAGGAACTCCTTTGCTGGGAGGGTGGCGGAGCCCTGGGCCAGGCTGCCCAGAGAGCTTGGGGAGTCTCCCTCCACCTCTGGAGCCATCCCAACCCCGTGATCCTGGGCGCTGTCCTGTGCAGCCTGCGGGAGGGGACCCTGCTCTGGCAGGGGTGGGACTGGGGGCTCTCCAGAGGTCTTTGCCAACCCCACCAGTCTGGGGTTCTGTGATACTTGTGGCTGGCATGGGGAAAGAGGGAAGAAAAGGAACACAACCAAAATCCAACACCTTGTGGGGCTTGAAACAGTCTCTGTTGAGTTACATTTAAGAAAACCTTGCAGAAATGGTCAGGAGACTACAATAATCAAAGGTTTTCCATGAGCACAGAAACATTGAGATGAATGGAGTGAACATATAAAGTCCAGGACAGCCCAGCTGGCCACACACCAAATCCCACTCACACACACTGTATGGAAACCAGCCTAAAGGTAAAAGCCTTTTTAAAAATATTTACATCCAGCCCAACCATTACACAGATAAGAAAGCTATTTTTAGATACACATGGCTTTTACACAGACTATTTAATTGATGGAATTCCAGTTCGGATTTGGGGGAGTGGGGTACTTCCCAAGCAGGAAATAACCTAACCTAAGTAAACTAAGTTAAGAGCTCATGCACACACACATTCAAGAGTTTAATTCCATGTCTTCTGCCTTCTGATTTCTGAACACTGTTCACCATCATGACCCTAAGAGGGAGAGGTTCAATCCAAGGTAAAGACACCCAAGAAGTAAATGTCTGAAGTGGCTGGTGGAGATCCCACAGCCTGGAGACCAACTCCAATCAGCTTGAAAAGGACAGCCAGCAGCTAGTCAGCCAAATGTCCCCAAGTCTCCATCAATTCCACTCTTAAGATCTCCAGGGACTGCACTGGCAGCTCAGAAACTCAGCACACACAAATCTTAAACTCAGGTTTCTTAATCTGGAGCTGAATTGGAACAGAAGCCCTGTGGAGCAGAAGCTCTCTTTCTCATGCAAAGCCAACAACATATTCTCATTTGAAAAAAAAAAAATCAAACAAAAAACCCCATCTTGTCTTCCAGACCTCCCATCGGTTCCAATCCCAATTCTCCAGTCTGAAAAACTGAGCCCCCACCTCTGCTTTCTTCCAACCTTCCCCCCCCTCATCAAACGTGTACCCTTGTTTTTTCCTTTCTCCCTTCTGCTGCCCTGAACCCCTGTTTCTCAGGCTCAAAAAAAGCAGCAGAGCCTCAGCTAACTCTCCTACTTGGAGATACAGGAATGCTGGGCAGTAAAAGGGCATAGGAGCAGCATTAAAGTCCTGGTTTATATTTTTCCTTTATCATTTTTCTAGCATGATGCTCAAAAGGGGAAGAGGGAAGTGGAAATGGGCCCATTGTTGTTGCTTCAAGATTGGGACAATTAAGGAGGAAACAATGCTTTTCCAAAACTCATTTCTGTCCCATCCCACCTAAGATGGATTGAGTTGCCAAGTGTGGGACAAGGAAGAAACAACAGTCTGGTTTTGTCCCTACCCAAAAAGCCAGCATCTAATCAGGATCTAAGCTCTTACTCCCAAAGGAGAGTTGGAGTGCTTCTGTGTGCTAAAATATTAGGAAGATGAGGATCACAGCCTGCCTAAATGTTCAAGATGGATCCAAGAGCTGAGAACATCCGACAGCACTGTTGTTGTCTGTCTGCATCTGGTTTTCAGCAAATCTGACTGGAGTGGGCACAGGACAGAGTATCCTGGCAGCTGACATTTAAAGTTCATGTTACTAAGCAGTAAAACATATGAAAGGGGGATGGAGGGTGGGAAATCAACCCTGTTTCTTCCGTCCTCCTGCACAAGAACAGCTGGATTGGGCAAGGCTGACACTTCAGCTATCCCAATGTCACCTCTGTGGCAACAACCAAGCATGAAAACCTCAGGGAAAATTCAAGCCTGGGGCAGGAGCACAGTGATATTTGCCCAGCATACTTTCCAGCCCATAACCCTGTGCAGGACAGGCATTTCATGAAGAGGTTTGGTTGTATTTAATAGCTAGTTACACATCACCTTATCCCACTATTACAACAGATTTGATTTTCTTTGTACCTAAATGCTTAGAGGGCTTGAACTGTTTAGGTCTTGTAATGCCAGGCACCACATACAAAATAAATAGTTAAGACAGAATAAGTTGGAGCTGATTCTCAGACCACATCATAGAATCATAGACTGGTCTGGGTTGGAAGGGACCCCAAGGATCACAGAGTTCCAACCCCCCTGCCACAGGCAGGGACACCAACCTCCAGGCCTGGAGCTACACAAGGTTGCCCAGGGCCCCATCCAACCTGGCCTTGAACACCCCCAGGCACAGGGCACCCACCACCTCTCTGGGCAGCCTGTTCCAGCACCTTACCCACTGTACATCCCACTGCAAAGTTTGTCTTTTTAAGAATCATTTCTAGTTTTCTTTTATGAAAGGCTGCAACATCAATGAATAGAAAATAATTTGCCTGTCTTTAGGTGAACGACAGAAATTTACCTCAGGAATCAGGCTTCTGCCATCCCAATGAACCTAACCAACACCAGCAGTACTTTTTACTTTCTTCTTTAATATAAAACAACACTAAATTATTTACTAAGAAGATATTAAGATGAATAAACACTAAAAGAACCACCCTAACTCTCACAATCCTTTCTAGGAGCAGTGTGTACCTCCTGTGTGTTCCACTGCAGCCCACTGATTACCTCAGGTTTATTAACCTTATAAATCAACACAATAAAATAAGCTAGACTTACAGTATCACTGGAGCTTCAGCTTATGCATTTTTTCTTGACCCAGAAATTGCTTATTTTAAGCATGCAATGTGATTCTGTACCAAAGTTCATTTAATATAAACAATATAAACCCATACCAACACTTTTTTAATCAACACTCGCAACCTCTGTGAGATCCAAAGCATTTCTGTCTGTGGATGGAGTAGGGAAAAAACATGTTCAGAGGAGTATCTCAACTCAAGAGCTACTCAAGATTCAAAAGCAGACATAAAACATGAATTGATACCTCTTGGATACGAGCTTCCTTTGGATGGAGATGATCCAGAGAGCAGTCTGCCTTTGGCTGCAGGGCAGTGAGTCTTCACAGCATTCCACAACTCTGCAACAGCAACCAACGGAGAGAAAGAAAGAAACCTGTGAGTGTCTCCACAGACAAACTTTTTCAGAAAGAAAACACATCTCTTTCTAGTAAAAAGTGTTCTTTAGCCTCACTGGAGCAAAAGGAAGAGCAGGTACTTGTAAGAAATGCAGTCAAAAAAGGAAGAGCAATGGGGATGCAGGATAATGGGAGGAGAGGGAAGGGATACAGGAGCTGGCTACAAGATTGGCGGTTGCAAAAAAGACGGCGTGATCATAGAATCCCAGACTGGTTTGGGTTGGAAGGGACCCCAAGGATCACAGAGTTCCAACCCCTCTGCCACAGGCAGGGCCACCAACCTCCAGGCCTGGAGATACACAAGGTTGCCCAGGGCCCCATCCAACCTGGCCCTGAACACCCCCGGGGACGGGGCGTCCACCACCTCTCTGGGCAGCCTGTTCCAGCCCCTCACCGCTCTCTCTGTAAAAAAAACTTCCCCCTAATATCCAATTTAAACCTTCCTTCCTTTCTTTAGCTTCACTCCATCCCCCTTGTCCTGCCATTATCTACCCCTTTAACAAGCTGATTCCCCTCCTGTTTCTCAGCTCCCTTCAGGGACTGGAAGGCTGCAATGAGGTCCCCCCTGCAGCCTTCTCTTCTCCAGGCTGAACAAGCCCAGCTCCCTCAGCCTCTCTTCGTAGGGGAGGTGCTCCAGCCCTCTGATCATCTTTGTGGTCCTCCTCTGAACCCTTTCCAACAGTTCCACATCTTTCTTGTATTGTGGGCCCCAGATCTGGTGTCAATGGTGTGCCACTCCTGTCATTAAACAAATAGATACGCTTATTTACTGCCCTTCTCTTACCAATAAATACCTCGATTTGCCTTCCCCTAAACTTACCAAGGATATATTTTTTCCATCACCGAAGGTAAAAGGCAGAAAGACAGCAGAAAGTCAACAGTTGAATCCGCAGATCAGGACACGAAACCCTTTTGCAGCTCTAGGATACAGCTCAACAACTTCGGGTACGATACTCACAGGGTAAGTTTATGTCAACTACACTTTTTCTACGTCAACTACGCTTTGCCTACGCTCTGCTGAAGAACCGCGTAGGGAAACTCGAAACAAACAGAAACAGGAGCAGATGAAACCAGAACTAGGATCTTCTCAGCTTTCAGAAAGGGAAAAAAAAAAACAAAAAAGATCAAGCTTTCACGTAAATACTTGTTAACCAGCTGTTGGCCGGGATTTGGGACTACAGAGGCTGAACAGTGTTTTACACGTTACTCCTATACCCTCCTTTGCCAACTGACACAAAAGCTCAGAAACCTGAAAATGAAATAGCTCAAAAATAAAGTACAGCACACAAAAAAAGCTCTCAAGCAGTTCCACATGCTTTATGCATTATGCAGAGGAACAGAAAACCTACTGTTCACAAACCAGGACCAGTGCTCCTTAGAGCAGTTGTTTATTTTAATCAACACAGTACCAAACGGTTTACATTAAAGATTTTTTCATTGCTTCTAACCACTGATCCAGTATTGGTTTACATTCACTCAAAAAACACTCTCTGGGAGAAAACAGGACATGGAAAACGTCAAATACAGTAAAAGAACCAAGAGTTTCTTTGAGAGCACCGATCCATCCCACTTTTCCCTGCGGCATTACACCAGGAGGCCCTTCAATCCCAGCAACATGAAACAACATGAAACTTGAAATAAACACTGCAGGGGAGGGACCAAACAAAAATAAATAAAAAGAATAAATCTTAATTTTTACTGACATTCCCAGAACCATCTACTGCAGGAAACCACCACCACACCATCTGAGATGGCATCCTCGGATAGAAGTCCAAAGCCACCCTGCTGATGCTCAAAAGTCCAGATAATCCCAAACTCGTTGCACACCAAGGGAAACAGCTTTGTAATATTTCCACCTGTTTTATGGGTGCTCAGCCTCTGTATTTCTACCTTATAATAAAGAGATTCATTGCTTGGGAGTCAATATAGGTTTTAGGCCTCTTGACTTGCCTTTACAGTCCCTCTAGTTCAAAGACATCAGAATTCTAAAATATAAGCAAATATCTCTTGTTCAGCCTGGAGAAGAGAAGGCTGCAGTGGGACCTCATTGCAGCCTTCCAGTACCTGAAGGGAGCAGAGAAACAGGAGGGGAATAGACATTTTAAAAGGGTAGGCAATGGCAGGACAAGGAGGAATGGATTAAAGGAAGGACGGTTTAAATTAGATATTAAGGGGAACTTCTTTACAGAGAGAGTGGTGAGCAGCTGGAACGGGCTGCCCAGAGAGGGGGTGGATGCCCTGTCCCTGGGGGTGTTCAAGACCAGGTTGGATGGGGCCCTGGGCAACCTTGTGTAGCTCCAGGTCTGGACGCTGGTGGCCCTGCCACAGGCAGGGGATTGGAACTCTCTGATCCTTGGGGTCCCTTCCAACCCAGACCAGTCTGTGATTCTACGATCTCTAGGAGATAAAGGAAGGCAGGAATGAATTCCAGCAGAAATGACGACTTGACAAATCTCATCACATCAATCTCTGCAGTGCAAATTAGTCTCTCTTTGAGCACATTCTGTACTCAAAGTAGCCTCAGTGCTTCGGGAGGGACCAAATATAACACAGCCCCGTTTTAACTTCCTTCCAGGAATACACACAGTCATTTATCAAGAAGACGTGGGTTGCAGTTTCAGTTCCAACAGCTTCAGTAACATTTTGTAAAATTAAACAAATGACTCCTTTTGTGGCAAGAAAGAAGCAGAAAATAATCTGGGTCCAAGCAAATTTGGGAGAAAACCACCTCTCCCAAGTCTTCTGCCACCCGTTAGCAATTTTATGAAAAGCAGGCCTTGACAGCTGCATGAGGCTCAGCATCAGTCATGGGATCTATGCTCCTTCTTTCCTCACCTTTTACACCCCAAATCTTGATGCCTTTGCCATTACTACTTCATTTAGCATAGCCGGTCCAGGAAGGGGATTGTCCTGCTCTGCCCTGCACTGTGGCAGCCTCACCTCCAGTCCTGGGGGCAGGTTTAGGTGCCACACGACAAGAAGGACACAAGACCATTGGACAGTGTCCAGAGGAGGGCAGGGATGATGAGGAAGGGTCTGGAGGGGAAGGGTCTGGAGGGGAAGGCTCCCAAGTAGAGGCTGAAGGCCCTGGGGTTGTTCAGCCTGGAGAAGTGGAGGCTGAGGGGAGACGTCATGGCATTCGGTGGCTTCCTGACAAGGGGGAGTGAAAGGGCAGCACCGATCTCCACTTGCCTCTTTGGGGACCAGGGCTGGAACCCAAGGGAACGGCGTGAAGCTGCACAGGGGAAGTTTAGGCTGGGTGTCAGGAAGAGGTTCTGTCCTGAGAGGGGGGTCGGGTGCTGGCACAGGCTCCCCAGGGAAGGGGTCACAGCCCCGAGCTGGGCTGAGGACAAGAAGTGTCTGGCCGATGCGCTCAGTGCCCTGCTCTGACTTGGCTGGGCCTGTGTGAAGCCAGGAGTTGGACTTGATGGTCCTTGTGGGTCCCTTCCAGCTCAGGACAGTCTATGATTCTATGATTAAATATGCATCAAGTCCGAGTTTTGGAATATTTTTACATCTGTCCACTTGTACAGGTAAGGAAGACAATGAGCTCTGCTTCGCAGCTACTAAAAGTTCCCCATAAATGTCTAACACTGCTGTATGTGCCAAATACATGAGGGTTTCTGGTCATCACCTCAATTTAGCAGGAGGACAGTATTGCAGCAACCTTTAATGCCAAGGGATTATCAGAAAGTTCACCTTTTTGTTCATCTCTAGCTGCTGAAGAGAGAGAGAGAAGTACGGTACCCACCTCCCATTAACCTTGTCGGTGGGATCTTTCTTTAGCTGCAACAGCATCAATACCTTCTTGTATTGTGCTGCCACACAGGCACTCTGTAGAATTACCCTTTTTGGGGTTTTTTTTAGTCTTTTTTCTGTTTTTTTCTTGACCAGAAGTCAAAACGATTAGGTTCATAATAACTGGATGCTGCTAGTGCAGAGAAGCCATGATGAGCCGCACAGAGATGTTATCTAACTGCCTACACACGCGTAGCGCCGCTCGCCATCACCGTTCAAAAACCAGGTGGAAATGGTCAGAATTTAAAAGAAATGATTCAGCACAAAAGAAATCTAGTTTCACATGGATCTTTTCCTTCGCTTGGGGGCTGGACTTGATAATCTCTGGAGGTCCCTTCCAAGACACACAGAGTCACAGAACCGTAGGGGTTGGAAGGGACCTCGAGAGCCCATCGGGTCCAACCCCCCTGCCAAAGCAGGGTCCCTAGGACAGGTTGACGTCCAGACGGGGCTGGAATATCTCCAGAGCAGGAGACTCCACACCCCCCTGGGCAGCCTGTCCCAGGGCTCCCTCACCCTCACCAGGAAGAAGTTCTTCCCCAGATTGGTGTGGAACTCCCTGTGCTCCAACTTGAGGCCATCACCCCTTGTCCTGTCCCCACAGACACTGAGAAGAGGCTGGCCATGTCTCCCTGTGTCCCACCCTTCAGATATTGATACCCATTGATCAGATCCCCTCTCAGGCTTCTTCTCTCCAGGCTGAACAGCCCCAGCTCACTCAGCCTTTCCTCACAGGGGAGATGCTCCAGGCCATTAATCATCTCTGTGTCCCTCCGCTGGGCTCTCTCCAGGAGATCCCTGTCTTTTTTATACTAGGGAGCCCAGCACTGGACACAACACTCCAAGTGGGACCTGACCAGGGCACTGTTATTCTGCGAATCACTCAAAGCATGCAAGAAGTTGCAAGGTGTAAAATGTAATTCAAGCCTTGGCAGATTCCTCACCGTATTCTCTTGCTTTGTGATCTAACCCTATCTCCTACCCCTCTTCAGCTGGGGTCCTGGATCACCAAGTTCTCTAACAAGTGATACCACACACAGGCAAAACTTAGATATATTTGCAGAAACACAATCGGTTCTAATAAAGGCCTTCGAGTAGAAGTATGAAGACATTCAGTATAGAACGAGAAAATCAATTTTCAAGAGGGAAAACGTGACATGCAAGGAGGTATTGATTTGGAAAATGAAGGGAAATATCTCAACATTGGGGATTTCTGCTGGCACAACCCCATTTATCAAGAGTGTGATCTCGGATTGACCATGTGATGCCGTCAAAGCCTGCCCACTGGTGCAGCTCTGCCAGGAAACCTGATTCCTCTGAAACCTGAGGGAGAGGAGCTGCAGCTGGAAAAACCTCAGAAAGCTGAATAAATCTGCAGAAGTCACCTCCATGCAGGACAGGAGTGGGTAGGGTTTGAGTTGGAAGCGCCCTCAAGGTAGAAGAGAAAAGCTTGCCTCTCCATAGGTTAACAACCAGATAAAAAGCAAGCAAAGGGAATGAACTCAGTTTAGGAGACCAGCAGGCACACAATGTATCTCAGGAGCATATTTAAATCACAATGCAGCATTCTTAAATACCCTTTTAAAAATGCTGGGCTATGTGTTAAAAGTCCATCAGTCCACACCTCAAGAAACTATGTGCTGCTCCCTGAAGAGCTAGCTGGAGCTTTCATGTGAAGCATCTAGAAATCAAATGGAGTAGTTATCCAGCACACAAGTCCCTGTCAAGTAAATATTATCAGCACTTCCTTGGGGGTGAAGATTAGGGAAGAAATGGACTCTCCTCATCAGTGTTACTATTCCTTTTTCCTGGTTGTCTCTAGGTCTAATCAGGCTTATTGCTCCACCTACTAAAAGAACCAAGAAAGAAAAGGGAGTGGGGAGCAAAGTTTTGAAGAAAACAGAAGAAAACCAACCCTGCCCTCCGTGAGAGTGATGGGTTTCCTTTTCCCACCCCTGCCTCCCTGGCAAGCTCTTGCAAGCTCAGTTTCAAGGCTGATGGAGGTATCATTATCATCCCTTGGTACCCTGGGAAGGCAAACGCTTATCTCACACCAGCAAGCTCAGGCAAAGCAAACACCCATGGAAAGAAGGTACTTGGATGCCTTATCAAGTTTGGGAGGTGCTTGTTTCTCAGTGGTGAGGAGTTTGTCCTGTTGGGGGGGGGGTAAAGATAAAGAATGTTGCCAAACCTTCTCTCCTCACAGATTTTTCAACCTGTACACTAAATTTTTGCAGGTAGAAAACCATCTTGGTTGAGAGTAGAGACTCCTCCAGCTCCTGCTTAATACCTTCAACTTCCTACCAGCCCCTGTCAACTTCTCCTTCTCTAGACCCAAAGCTGCACCAACTTACTGAACAAATGCATTAATTAACGCAGAATACACATTGTACAAATTCCCCATTAACTTAGATTATGTGCCCTTGCTTTTAAAGCAATTTACCTCTATCAAGTCGAGCAAAGAAACCTAAGAGGGTTCCCTCAGCCTCCTCCAGAATGAAGTCCTCTCTCCTCTCCTATTTCCATCTTGGTGTAAAAAAGTTTAAACCAACATTTCCTTAGGAAATTCCTGCAGCCACTTCATAAGAAAAACTGTTCCCTAATGTCTTCATCAACTACATATGGTTATTTCAAGCCAGGAAATAATATTTTTCATTTTAATTCTATCCTCCCCCCCTCCCATGACCAATATTTAGCTTGCTCCTTTCGTTTCAGTACCTACACTGCTATGATGATCTTACAATAATTATTCTTTTCCAAGTCCCCTTTTCTATCCATTACCTTTGTTCTTCTATCCAACTCGACTCTGGTAGTAGGAGTTGGGTACATGGATTATAAAACAGAATAAGAATTACTTAGAACATGGTGATTAAAAAACCTGCCTCAGTAGATTTCATTCTGTTTGATAAAAAAATGTTATGGTAGTTAATTTTAAAATGCATTCCACAACTAATCAAAAGAAGAAAAAAACATTCATTGCATGCTGGAGAGTGAAAATGCAGCATTCTCCACTGAGAAAATACATCTTATTCAGCTGGACAGCACTGCAAAACTTCCCTCACGAGCCAATTTTCCATCTCAGAAACCTTCAGTACTGCTCGAGTCCCTCGCATTGCATAGTCATCCATCAGGACATTCAGCAAGACTGAGATTTTTGAAGGAGAAGAAAAACATTAGGAGCTAAAAATCTAACTGGACAAGTTCTAATGATGCTTGACTAGAGCCAGGCACCTCAGCACCACTCTTCCTTTAAGTCCTATTCTGCAATACCCTGTGTTTAACCATCTGAGTATCCAAAACCAGAGAAATGGAAAGGGATCCTTTGGGCTCCAATAAATACAATTAAATTGACTGAGATTAGGGAATAAATATCCCTTGGGGCAGCAGGGAGGGCTGTCATTGAGCTGGCATAGCCTCATATCACAGAATCACAGAATCACAAGGTTGAAAAGACCTTTAAGCTCATCAACTCCGACCATTCCTGTCCTGTGCTGACCCAGATCTCTCAGTACCTCATTTACCCCTCTGTTAAACACATCCAGGGGTGGGGACTCAGCCTCCTCCCTGGACAGCCTGTTTTATATCCCCCACAATTCTTCCAGGGAAGAATTTTTCCCTCACATCTGAGCTGACCCTGCCCTGGTGCAGCTTGAGCCCATTTCCCCTTGTCCCATCTCCTGTCATAGAATCATAGAATCATAGAATGGTCTGGGTTGGAAGGAACCCCAAGGATCATAGAGCTCCAACCCCTCTGCCACAGGCAGGGCCACCAACCTCCAGGCCTGGAGCTACACAAGGTTGCCCAGGGCCCCATCCAACCTGGCCTTGAACACCTCCAGGGACGGGGAATCCACTACCTCTCTGGGCAGCCTGTTCCAGCCCCTCACCACTCTCTCTGTAAAGAACTTCCCCCTAGTATCTAATCTAAACCTTCCCTCCTTTAGGAAGTTCCCTGGCTGAAGAGACCATCACCCACCTCTCTGCACCTTCCTGTCAGGTCAGTGGAGGCGCTGAGAAGGTCTCCCCTCAGCCTCCTCTTCTCCAGGCTCAACACCCCCAGCTCCCTCAGCCGCTCCTCAGAGGATTTGCCCTCCAGTCCCTTCCCCAGCCTGGTTGCCCTTCTCTGGACGGTTTCAAGGACCTCAATGTCTTTGAAATCTACTGAGGCAGGTTTTTTGATCACCATGTTCTAAGTAATTCTTATTCTGTTTTATAATCCATGTACCCAACTCCTACTACCAGAGTCGAGTTGGATAGAAGAACAAAGGTAATGGATAGAAAAGGGGACTTGGAAAAGAATAATTATAGTAAGATCATCATAGCAGGTTTAAGGGTTCTTAAAGTATCGATTCTGGATTAGTTATTCTCTCTCGTGCAATTTATATATTCCTAAGACACTTAGAGGTTTCAAAGTCACAAATGACTTTGTAAGCAAAAGAAAACAATTTAATTCTCTAAGATTAATGTTAAGTGAAGGAAGCAATTGACTGCACTACTCAACCTGCAAAAGGAAACATAGGAAAGTTTCAGCATTAAAAAAATACACCAGCCATCATCTTAAAAACAGAAGCAAACCTTACAATGATAGTAACCTTGTTAGACCTTTACTTCCATCTAAAAAAAATAAAATCTGAGAAAAATATTCTAACACCAATTCTTTGTGTCATTAGAGAAGAGGGGTTAATTAGAACATGGCATGCAATCTATTTGGACATGAGGAAAAGCACTTGACGGTGCTTCATTCTGAAAGTTAATTCACACACTTTTGTTCACACAGTGAGTGTAATTAAAAGACTCAAATTGAAAGGCAGTAATAAAGGGTGTGGGACTGAGATGGGAGCAAGGAGATACCATAAGGAGGATACCAGAAACATTTGTCATAGAGCCTAATGCATTTAGTGTCTAAATTAAGGAAGTAAGAGTAAAATATTAATGAATTACGGCAATGAGGATGGGGAAGGGTCTGGAGGGGAAGTCTTAGGAGGAGAGGCTGAAGGCCCTGGGGTTGTTCAGCCCGGAGACGAGGAGGCTGAGGGGACACCGCATGGTCTCTGGGCCTTCCTGACAAGGGGGAGCGAAAGGACAGGTGCCAATCTCCTTTTCTCTCTTTGGGGACCAGGGACAGAACCAGAGTGAACGGCGTGAAGCTGCACAGGGGAGGTTTAGGCTGGGTGTCAGGAAGAGGTTCTGTCCTGAGAGGGGGGTTGGGCGCTGGCACAGGCTCCCCAGGGAAGGGGTCACAGCCCCGAGCTGGGCTGAGGGCAAGAAGCGTCTGGCCGATGCACTCAGTGCCCTGCGCTGACTTGGCTGGGCCTGTGTGGAGCCAGGGGTTGGACTCAATGGGCCTTACAGGTCCCTGCCAACTCAGGATGTTCTGGGATTCTGTGATTCTATGAATATATACAGATTATCCAGAACAGAGCAGAGTTCAGTTCTTCTCAGGGCCTGTTAAACAAACCTAACCAACCAACCAAAAACCTGAGAAACCAGAGGTATTAAACACTATATCAGATGGGATCCACCTGGAAGAACTGGAAGCCAAAACATCTGTGAAAATACCTAGCAGGAAATAAATGCATGGAAAGAAATAATTTTGGAAGGTAGAAACCATGGCAGGAAACCACGAGGACATTGCTGGCTGGAAGCCTCTTCCCATCGTTCCTCCCCTCAAAACTTGCCAGTTGCCTTTGTACCAACACAACCGCCACGGAGCTGTACAGGGAACCAGATTATTGAGCTGACTGGGGTTAAAAATAACCTCTTTTTTGCTGTTCACTGATCTGGTTCACCATATGGTCCCCTCAGAGAGGTGTACCAGCATATTTAAGGGAGCCTTGCAATAGGAACAGGCAACAGAGGAGGAACGAAAGCTCCCCAGAAAAAATGTTTTACTCTGAAGGAAGAAAATACAAGAGGCAGCCAAGAGTATTTGCGCTGAGAGAAAAGGACATGACAAGCAGAAATTCACCCTTAGTCTCCCCAAATGTTACAGCATGTTGGGGGTACCCAGGAGAGAAAGGCTACCAGGATTGCTTGCATCTCCTGAGCTTGCTCCTACCAAAAGCTGGGCAAGCAAAGACCCATCCCTGACACTTGTCCTGTCCAGATGGTGGAAGCAGGTTGGGGATCACCAGCAAAGACTTTGGCCAGTCTGGAGAGAAGAGTTTTTGAGGGATGAAGGTGAAAAGCACACACACTTCCCTAGCAAAGTCACAGGCACCTGTGCAAGCTCAATGTCAAGACACACAACAACTCAACATCTCAAGACACGCAACAAACTTCCTGCAGCTAAAGGGCTCTGCAAACCACGAGTATTAAACATCACAGAGAGCAACCTTTATTCTACATACAGGATAAACATAGAGATGCATGGAAAGCACAGGAGCCACTAAAACTGGCACAGCTGGGCATCATCTTTCCTCCAGGAACATCAGGTAGCCTACAACTACCTGACAGGAGGGTGCAGAGACGGGGGTGATGGTCTCTTCAGCCAGAGGACAGGAGATGGGACAAGGGGAAATGGCCTCAAGCTGCACCAGGGCAGGTTTAGATTAGATATTAGAAAAAAAGTTTTTGCTGAAAGAGTTGTCGGGGCCAGTAACAGACTGCCCAGGGAGGGGGCTGAGTCACCATCCCTGGATATGTTTAAAAAAGGGTTGATGTGGTATTTAGGGATATGGTTTAGCACAGGACAGGAACCATTAGACTTGATGATCTTAAAGGTCCTTCCAACCTTGTGATTCTATGATTCTGTGATCCTGTTGTCTTAGCTTGCAAGAAAGGCAGGTGACTAATATCGGTGTTCATCTGCTAAGCATCACCTTCCTTTCAGATAATTTCTTCCACTCTACTGTTGGAATCAATTTCTTGCTCAAAGGATGCTGTAGCAGGGCTAGAAGGGCAGAGCAAGATTAGGAATAGCAGCAAATCCAATCCATGTATTTACTCACTCACCACTTACTGATTAAAAAAAGTCTAATCCACCAGAAAACTGGAGGTTGCTTTTAGACCCAAAGATTGGTAAAAGGACAACTGCTACCAAAATATCAGCAGCATTTTTCCAGTGAGGTTTAGTTCCTTGTTGCTGTTGAGCTCTGGATTTCAGCAACATAGAAGATTCAGGTGCAGAGCTAGGAGCTAGGATCACAGGATCACCATCCCTGGATGTCTTTAAAAAAAGGGGAGATGGGGTACTTAGGGATATGGTTTAGCATAGGACAGGAACGGTTGGACTTGATGATCTAAATGGTCTTTTCCAAACTCGTGATTCTGAGCTGACACAGCTGCAGGATGGGTGGACTCAAGATCTTGAAGTCAACCACTTTAATCTGATCTCACAACAGCAGAAAAGAGAGGCTTGAGCAAACAGAGTGAGAGACCTGGTTTGCTTTTATATTTACATCTATTTAAAGAAGATGGATTCTTACAAGGCCAGTCTTACAACACATCAACTTACAAAGAAGTGTTGCTGCTAACTTAACACAAGCCAGAAGTGTGTGCTCTTGCAGCTCAGAAGGTCAATGGGATCCTGGGCTCCATCAGCAGAGGGGTGGCAGCAGGGACAGGGAGGGGATTGTCCCTCTCTGCTCTGCCCTTGGGAGGACCCAGCTGGAGTCCTGTGACCAGAGCTGCGGGTCCCAATGCAAGAAAGATGTGGGACTGTTGGAGAGGGGTCAGAGGAGCCACAAAGATTATGAGAAGGCTGGAGCACCTCCCCTATGAAGAGAGGCTGAGGGAGCTGGGCTTGTTCAGCCTGGAGAAGAGAAGGCTGCGGGGGGGACCTCATTGCAGCCTTCCAGCCCCTGAAGGGAGCAGAGAAACAGGAGGGGAATCAGCTTGTTAAAGGGCAGAGACTGGCAGGACAAGGGGGATGGAGTGAAGCTGGAGGGTTAGATGAGATATTAGGGGGAAGGTTTTTTACAGAGAGAGTGGTGAGGGGCTGCAATGGGCTGCCCAGAGACGTGGTGGATGCCCCATCCCTGGGGGTGTTCAAGGCCAGGTTGGATGGGGCCCTGAGTAACCTTGAGTAGCTCCAGGCCTGGAGATTGTTGGCCCTGCCTGTGGCAGGGGGGTTGGAGCTCTATGATCCTTGGGGTCCCTTCCAACCCAGACCATTCTATGATTCTAAGCTTTGTAATCCAGAAAAAGACACACTAGGGACAAATGGACTCGTTCTTGATCTTCACTTTGGTATGTTTAGAATAGAAAATGGCATTGGTGTTCTAGTCTAGTTTATTAATCCACTTCAGTTTGTGTAGTCCATCTTTGAAGAAGGTTCTTCTCCAATCAAACTCAGAGTAATTAGGCTCGATACACTGCCTTGTAGCGGACTTTGGGGAGACAGGTATCATACCCACAACAGAGGATAGTAGAGTCAAGGACTAGTTTAATAAGCCAGGGACACAGAAGTCCCCAGGACCAGACAGAACACAATGAAGAATGCTGAAGAAGGTGACCAAGAGCAGTGTAAGAGGCCTTATGATATCAAACTTGAAGGATGATGGCAATCCCATCCTGATTCTTCTGGCATAGGGGTGACCAGCTCCATGTGTGGTGAGAGCACAGTGGGTGGCACTTACCTTGACATTAGCAAGGTTTCCCACATAGTGTCTCACCATTATATCCTCACAATCTACCCATTCACTTCATAGCTCCTCAACTTGGCTACAAGAGACATGGAAAACTGGCCAGTCTGAGAGACTGAAAAGGTGTTCCATGGCTCAAAATCCACAGAGTGGTTGCATGTGGCATCCCTCAGGGATGATGGAGGGTACCAATACTTTTTAACAGCTTTCTCAACAGCTTTGTAGGCAGGATAGAAAACAGTTTGTCCTGTGTTCAGCAGCTAAAGCACAACACAGTTTAATTAAGTTCACAACACATATCAAATTAAACTACAGGAATAATTAACCTTTGAAGGCATCTTGTAATGACAGAGAAATGAATTAACAGGAAATTCATGGAGGTTCAGCAAAGGCAGTTACAGGGTCTCTCACCTGGGATGGAGTAATCCTATGGAAGAGCATGTGGTGGGGAGCAGCTCTGCAGGAAAGAACCTGGGCTCCTGGCAGAATAGAATTGGCCTGTGAGTCTGTCTACCCTTACAACACTGAAGGCCAACCACATCCAGGGATTTATGGTCTTGGATGTTATTATTCCTCTTGCTTTGGCACTTTTGACATTTCATCTGAAATACTAGATCTTGGAAACCGGCTGTACTGGTGTCCCCAGTACAAGAGTCAAACAAAGGCCATCAAGATGGTCAAGTGGCTAGAGCAGATGAGGAAAGGTTATGTATCTGTTCACCTTGGAGAAGAGAAGGCTTTGTGGGTCCTTCTTGGCACCTGCAAGTGCCTACAGAGAAAATGAAGCCAAACTCTTAGAGGTGCACAGTGAGGAACAAGGACAAAGGGCAGCAAAGAGAATTCCAGCTGGGTATAAAGCAGCAGTTGAAGGGGTCCCCAGAGAGAAGGTGCAATCTCCATCCTTGGAATCTCTTGATCTAGCAACATGATCTAGTGAAAGATGTCCTTGCCCATAGCATAGGGATTGGACTACATGACCTTTTCAAGGTCCTTTCCAAGCCAAACCATTCTACAATTGGGTTTTAGAATCTGTTTTTTGTTGGAGCTCCTTGACATGACCACAGGTTGTTGGGTAAGTCCCGCAGCAGAGGCTTGTATCTTAGAAGAAAATCAGATGTTTCCAGCAAAGACAGACACAATTTCCAAAATAAGACATTTATTTATCAAGCAGAATGTTCTGGTTTGGGATACTAAGATAAAACAATAGAAAAAAACCTGCACACACCTCTCCCCCACCACTTCTGATGGTTTTATCCATACTTTTCCTGGCCTGTAAAACCAACTAAGGGGTTGTAGTCAACCTGTAATTTTCTTCTGAAGCTTAAGAACAGATCTTGATCTCTTCCTGATGTTTTGCTAATATAGCTACACAGAGGTGTGATCTTTTCTCCTCTGTCCTCCTGACAACAAAATCAATTTGCAGTTTGTTGTATTGACAAGGAGATTTCTTGCTGTAGTTATTTCAATTTCAAAAAAAAACCAAACAAGCTACAGTGATGAAATCATTGCCTTACCAGTATAAGCCACGTGTTGACCCAGCGAGAGGAGAGGACGCTTTCCTCTCTGTGGGGACCAGGGCTGGAACCCGAGGGAACAGCGTGAAGCTGCACCAGGGGAGGTTTAGGCTGGGTGTCAGGAAGAGGTTCTGTCCTGAGAGGGGGGTCGGGCGCTGGCACAGGCTCCCCAGGGAAGGGGTCACAGCCCCGAGCTGGGCTGAGGGCAAGAAGCGTCTGGCCAATGCGCTCAGTGACCTGCTCTGACTTGACCTGTGTGGAGCCAGGGGTTGGACTCGATGGGACTTGTGGGTCCCTGCCAGTTCAGGAGGTTCTGGGATTCTATGAAAATGCCACTTCCCTCGGAAAGGGCCCTGGCAGATTTTGTGCCAAGTGCACATCAAAATTAAGCAACATGTGATGGATTTTTTTTCCTCTCCATTGACTTCAGTGAGAAATATTCCAAAGGAATAACATGCAATTGCCTGTACCAAAGCTCAGCATCTTCTGCTGAAGCACCCTTGACGTACCCTCTCTCAGAGAAGCTACAGTTTATCTTCAAACAGCCCTGAAAATGCGCCTGGAGAACATATTCTGAGCCAAGCCTATTACCCTGCCCCTAGCTATCTAATTAAGATGCCTACAAAGCCGCATCTTCAGAGGACCTGACCACAAAAAAACCCAAAACCACAAAGTATTTTTCTTAATAACATTTCTGCAAGAGAGAATGGTAGCAGTGCCCCTCTTGTAGAGATAAGAAATAAACCATATTACATAGACTACAGCCTAATCCCTCAAACATATTTAGGAGCTCCACTCCCACCAAACCAATGAAGTTCAATTCCTAAATTCCTCTGCAGATCCAGTCAAGAGAAAAGCCCAGTATTCTCCTTCAGCTGGGGATTTCACCTTTAATTTTTGTTTTGCCTTCTGGAGAACTTCCAAACACACCGAAGCCTCCAAACATACCACAATCTCCAGACCTCCTCTTCCAAAACTGAAGCACTCCCGGCATCGTCATGGCAGTCTCAGCTCACTCGGTTGGGGTGAAAGGTTCAGCCATTTTCTGCTCTCAGCAATCACAACCTAACTCCATTTTACTTCACGTGCCGCGTCAAGAGTTTCACAGAATCAGAAGGTTGGAAAAGACCTTTAAGATCATCAAGTCCAATGGTTCCTATCCTGTGCTGATCCAGATCTCTCAGTACCTCATCTATTCCTCTGTCAAAAACACATCCAGGGATGGTGAATCAAACCCCTCCCTAGGCAGCCAGTTCCACAGCCCCAAAACTCTTTCAGAATTTTTTTTTCTAATATCTAATCTAAACCTGCCCTGGCACAGCTTCTTGCCATTTCCCCTTGTCCCATCTCCTGTCCCCTGGCTGAAGAGACCATCGCCCATCTCTCTGCACCCTCCTGGCAGGTCAGTGGATGTGCTGAGAAGGTCTCCCCTCAGCCTCCTCTTCTCCAGGCTCAACACCCCCAGCTCCCTCAGCTGCTCCTCACAGGATTTGCCCTCCAGCCCCTTCCCCAGCCTGGTTGCCCTTCTCTGGACTCGCTCCAGGACCTCCATGTCCTTCTTATGGTGAGGAGCCCAGAACTGGACCCAGCACTCGAGGTGCAGCCTCACCAGTGCCCAGTCCAGGGGCACAATCCCCTCCCCAAACCTACTGGCCACACTGTGTCTGACACAAGCCAGGATGCCATTGGCCTTCCTGGCCACCCGGGCACACTGCTGGCTCATGGTCAGTCTCCCAACACCCCCAGGCCCTTCTCTGCCTGACAGCTCTCCAGCCAGTCTCCCCAGCCTGTAGCACTGCTCGGGGTTGTTCTGTCCCATGTGCAGCTCTCCGCACTTGGCCTTGTTAAACCTCATCCCGTTGGTCTCAGCCCATCGGTCCAGCCTGTTCAGATCCCTCTGAAGAGCCTCCCGACCCTCAGGCAGATCAACACTTCCTCCCAGTTCAGTGTCGTCTGCTTTTGCCCTTAGTTTGGCAGTATTTTATGTCATAAAAATGTAACAACAATTAACTCCCTTTGGCATAATTGATATGAATCATTGATTTCATACAGATAGCTAGGTGGTATAAAAAATACAGAGAGTTAGGTGGAAAAATGACCTATTAAGTCATCTAAATGATCCTACCATCACCAGCAGATTGTTCCCAGCAGCACATTTTCCTGGGCTTGTTTTAAATATGCTTGCCACAGCATAAGTAGAAAAATCTTCTGCAAAGCAGACATGTTTCACTAGCATATGCTTGAAGTCAACACGGTGTTGGATATCTTCAATTTATGACTAAACGTTGCGCTGCACTCTTATTTCTCCAAATAGACTTGAACGTTTCTTGAGGGAGTGGAAAAAAAGAGGGCTATTTGGATTTCACTGTGTGGCAAAAAATGTGTTGTAAATATTTCCCTGGTGGCTTTCAAGTTGAATCTGATGCTCACACCTCTGAAAAGAAATGGGTGCACTGCAAGAGGACTCCCACTTGAAGTACAAATAATATAGGTATTTTCAGCGTATTTTAAATTTTCTGGGGGTGGTTAATGGCTTCTTTTGATCTTTGTAAGGAAAAAAAGGTGAGACTTTCTTCATGGAAGTCCAACAGGCTGGTTACGGGTAAAGCAGAACTAGAAATAGTCACGATCTCACTCTCAGCTTCAAGGCAAGAACAATACTGTAACTATTCCTGGCAGATGTGCTATCTCATATAAATGTTTCTAATGGGGATTCCCATGTTTCCTCAGGCAACAGTTATAGGTTTGGGGTTGCTTTTCCTCCCCCGCCACGTGTAACCACAATCAAATCTGTGTCTGTTGCCTCTTATCACCACACACCTCTGAGAAGCATGCACCATCTTCCCTGCAACCTCCCCTTCAGGTAAACGAAGATAATGGCAGTAATAAGGTTCCTCCTGAATCTTATCAGGGCCAGGTTGGATGGGGCCCTGGGCAGCCTTGTGTAGCTCCAGGCCTGGAGGTTGTTGGCCCTGACTGTGGCAGGGGAGTTGGAACTCTGTGATCCTTGGGGTCCCTTCCAACCCAGACCAGTCTGGGATTCTATGATTCTCCAGAAGGAGCAGACCCAGCTCATCACCTCTACTAACATCACAACCATCTCAGAGGTTTCCCCAGAATTTCACTGCCCAATTAGTGGCAGGGAGCCTCTTGCACAGGATTATTCCATCCCAGGTGAAGGACTCCTCTGCTGAGCTTCATGGCTTTCCAACATCCCTGTTCTCCACCTTGTTAAACACCTTCTGAAATGGAAACCCTTCCCACCATCCCAACACGTGCTACTTCCAATTCAGCTCCATCAATCAATTGACAAAAGGGGCATCCTATCCCATCTACCAAGATGTTGAGAAAGACGTTAAAACGCGATGGTCCCACTATTACTCCTCAGGGAGGCCATACATTACCAGTCCTTGGGTTACATCAAATCACTGATCTTCACAACCAGATTTCCACCCATCTCATGGTCCACTGCTCCCTACATGGATTTAGAAAACCTTACAAAATCTAAATAAATTACATCGATTGTGCTCTCATCACCCGCCACAACGGACATCACCCTACCAAAAGCAATCAAGGAACAATCATGAGTACCATGACAAGAAATGCAGTATCACAGAATCACAAAGTTGGAAAAGACCTTTAAAGATCTTTAAGTCCATCCAATCCAATCCTAAACTAAACCATATCCCTGAGTACCTCATCTACTCTTTTTTTAAACACATCCAGGGAATGTGACTCAGCCCCCTCCCTGGGCAGCCTGTTCCACAGCCCCACAACTCTTTCAGAATTTTTTTTTTTCTAATATCTAATCTAAACCTGCCCTGGCACAGCTTCTTGCCATTTCCCCTTGTCCTATCACCTGTCACCTGGCTGAATAGACCATCGCCCACCTCTCTACAACCTCCCTTCAGGTAGTTGTAGGTGGTGATAAGGTCTCCCCTCAGCCTCCTCTTCTCCAGGCTCAACACCCCTAGCTCCCTCAGCCACCCCTCGCAGGATTTGCCCTCCAGCCCCTTCCCCAGCCTGGTTGCCCTTCTCTGGACACACTCCAGGACCTCAATGCCCTTCTTATGGTGAGGAGCCCAGAATTGGACACAGCACTCAAGATGTGGCCTCACCAGTAGTGCCCAGTACAGGGGCACAATCCCCTCCCCAGACCTACTGGCCACACTATTGCTGACACAAGCCATTTGTCTCAGCCCATCAGTCCAGTCTGTTCAGATCCCTCTGAAGAGCCTCCCTACCCTCAGGCAGATCAACACTTCCTCCCAGCTTAGTGTCATCTACAAACTTACTGAGGGAACATTCAATCCCTGCATCCAGGTCATTGATAAAGATGTTGAACAAAACTGGATCCAAAGAGAGGTGTTTGCAACAAGCACCTCTGCACAACTGCAAATTAAATATGCTAAACATGCTTAATTTGAAGTTGGCAGTGCTGGCAGAGCATTTGTGTTTTGCTTTTGCTACCACAGCTTAGAAAGCTGCAACCTGAGGGGAGAGAGAGAGAGATTTGGCAATGAAGGGAAAAACAAAGCTAAGCAAAAGCAGTTCGTCGTCCACTTTAAGAGCCCCCCATGGGTGTTTCCTTGACCTACTAAAAGCTTATTGCAATAAAACCCCAACCATATAAGGGTACAACTCCTTCCCGTGGAACTCATTAACTTCTAAACAGCACATAAAAGTGGAAAAAATAAAAGATCAGTGTTTCCAGAGGGGGGAAATAAAAAGAGATGCCATGAACTTGTAAGAATTAAAAGTCCTTAATTTCCCTTTCTATCTTACAACACGTGCTCCAAGCAGGCTTAATGTCCCTTTGACCAGAGGAAAAAGCTTTTTGGCTTATGCCTGTTGGAAAGCTGGGGAAGAACTATTCCTGAGGGCATGGAGCAATAAGGACAAGGGGTGATGGGTTAAACTGGAAAAGGGGAGATTTAGCTTGGGCATCAGGAAGATGGTTTTTCCATCTGAGGGTGGTGGATCCCTGGCCCAGGTTGCCCAGAGAGGTGGTGGAGGCCCCATCCCTGGAGACATTCAAGATCAGGCTTGATGGGGCTGTGAGCAACCTGCTCTAGTGAAGATGTCCCTGCTCACTGCAGGGGATGGCCTTTGAAGGTCCCTTTCCACCTAACACAGTCTGTGATTCTATGATAATACGCAGATCTACATTCCAGCAGAATACAACTGGTATCATCTTCAGGCAAGAGGAGCCCCATAAGCAAGTGAAAACACTGGTACAAACCATGGGTGACCGAGTCTCCATCCTTACTCAACTATTCACACAGGGTAAACATGGTTGGGTGAAAAACAGGGCATCACTTTATAGAAATTTAAAGTGACTGCATTCTTGATGGCATAGGGAAGGTAATTTGCAAGCTCTCCTGAGACCCTGCAAGTAAGACTCCTGACTTTGTGAAGTCCTCGTGGTGCTGAGATTGCTTCCCCCTCAGCTAGTAGAAGGGAAATGATCCCATGTAATAACACCAGGGGTGACAGGACAAGAGGAGATGGCCTCAAGTTGTGCCAGGGAAGGTTTAGGTTGGAGATCAGGAAAGATTTCTTCACCCAAAGGTTTGTCAAGCACAGGACCAGGTTGTCCAGGGCAGTGGTAAAGTTCCCATCCCTGGAAGGATTTAAAAGCCATGTCGATGAGGTGCTTGAGGATGTGGTTTAGTGGTGGTCTTGACAGTGCTGGGGTAACGGTTGGACTCAATGGCCTTAAAGATCTTTTCCAATCTAAATGATTCTATGATTTAACATGGCAAAAGGTCTGATTGTGACCTTGGGAGCTGAAGTGTCAAAGTAGCACAAGTTTGGAAGAGCAACTGGTTTTCCTTCTTTCCCTACAATAACAATGCCTTGTGCTCTTGAAACCCTTAGAAGAAAATATTGATGAGCCCAGCATTTTGACTGCAAGCTCAGAACAGCATGAACAAAGACCAACACACATACAGAAAGTGTCCCTGAATGTCAGTGATTCCTCAGCATCACCATCTGTCTACCTGTTCATAAGTCTCAGAAGTGCTTCTGTTGGACATCCAACACACGATTACCCAACCTCACCCAAACATCTCAAATGGATCCATGTCAGTGTCTACCCATTGCCTTCCTTGGCATCCTCAGATCATTAACACCACAAGACTGACAGTTCCTTGGACTAGAACATCCTTCTGATGAAGAGAGGCTGAGGGACCTGGGACTGTTTAGCCGGGACAAAACTGAGGGGGATCTTCTCAATGCAGATAAAATCTTAAGGGGTGGGCTCAGGAGGATGGGTCAGTGTTCAATGGTGCCCAGGGACAGGACCTGGACACAGACTGGAGCAGAGGAAGTCCCACCTAACCCTGAGGAGGAACTTCTTCCCCAGGAGGGTGGCAGAGCCCTGGGCCAGGCTGCTCAGAGTGCTTGGGGAGTCTCCCTCCATCTCTGGAGCCATCCCAACCCTGTGATCCTGGGCGCTGTCCTGTGCAGCCTGCTGGAGGGGACCCTGCTTTGTCAGGGGCAGGACTGGGGGATCTCCAGAGGTCCCTGCCAACTCCCAACCAGTCTGTGATTCTATGATGTCAACTCCTGTCATATGTTACCAAACTGCTTTAATTTTCTCCTTAATACAATTATCGCCACGTATCCTGCTCCCTGGATTTATTTCTTTCCCAAAAGAAAACAAGAAGCAAAAGGTCACAGTACATTATGGTCAATAACCTGTTTACACAGTTGGTGACACATAGAGAAAGAAAATGTTGGTCTCCTGAACACAACTCATCACCCTTGCCATGACTATGGCCATTGTCATGTCCGGATGTGCAAAATTCAGGTCTAGAAAGTATCTGCACGATAAATTTTATCACTGAAAAAGTAAATCCCAAGCCTTAAAACCTCTCTATTCAGCTGGACTAAGGAGGAAACTCAGAGAGGAAAAAAAACTTGGATGAGTAATAGGAGAGATGTTTAGTGCTACATATAATGCATCAAAATTTATCCTCCAACCTTTTCCACAACCCAAAAATGAGTAATTATGTGCCAGGAGATATCATCTACTCCACAAATCAAGTCGCTGAAACTACAGACTAAAAATGGGGTTTCAAAAAGTCAATTTATTAGAGATTACTGCGCAGACAGACACATGAGTGCTCTTGTGTACTTGCTGCATTAACAACCTCTCAAAAGCCACAGGAAAAGAAAAATCAATAGTGCGTGTTTTTTCTCACATCAATTTATCTACTGCTGGAAAAAAAAAGAGAAAAAGAAAATAGCTTCTGAGTATGTACTCTGTTCAGGGGAAAAGGGAAAAGAAAACAAGATTTTGCTGGTTTTAACCAAAGCAACCCTACTTTGCTGAGCTCTGATATTGCTTCTGATAAACAGAATCATAGAACCATAGGGGTTGGAAGGGACCTCCAGAGATCATTGGGTCCAACTCCCCTGCCAAAGCAGGGTCCCTAGGACAGGGTGCAAAGGTCAGTGTCCAGATGGGTCTTGAATATGGTCATGTCCCCCTGAGTCCCACCCTTCACATACTGATAACCACTGATCCCCTCTCAGGCTTCTTCTCTCCAGGCTGAACAGCCCCAGCTCACTCAGCCTTTCCTCATAGGGGAGATGCTCCAGGCCTTTCATCATCTCCATGTCCCTCCTCTGGACTCTCTCCTGGAGATCCCTGACTTTTTTATACCAGGGAAACCAGAACTGGCATGACTGCTGCTAAACAAAGCGCTCACAGATTCTCCACTCAGGGACAAAATACCCCACCCCCTGCAAAAGTATTTTTCTCTCTACCTAAAAGCCACTATATTTTGCTGTATAAAGTGTTTCAGGCTGATACTTTCACAGGAATGAAAATAAATCCCATGATGGCGTTCCCTGTTCAGCAGACTAATCTTACTCCCTTCATTTTCCTTTTCCAGGTTATTGGTTTACTCCTCTGCACAAGGTGCTCCCCGTTAGACTACAAGAAGGCATCTTAAGGAACTCTCTGCAGCCATAGCATTTCACCACCCTATTGCAAAAGTCTTAAGAGCCCCTGGAAACATTTCTGCACATCTACCAGATCGCAAACAGGGGCAAAGTCCTCTCCAAAACTAGTGCCAAAGGTTTTATTCTCCAGGTCAGTTATGATTTCCAAAGACAAAGGCTTGCTGCTTTCCCATAGCTGGTGGAATGCATGCCCACAAAGCCTGCTTGAGGCTGGAAGCAGGAGAAAGTGGTTTTCACCAGCTGTGGATTAGCATGAGAATCACAGAATCATAGAATCATCAAGGTTGAAAAAGACCTTCAAGATCATGAAGTCCAACCATCATCCCTACACCACTGTAACCTCTAAACCATCTTGCGAAGAACCACATCCACCTGTTTTTTAACAGCCCCAGGGATGGTAACTCCCCCACCTTCCTGGTCAGCCTGTCCCAATGTTTCACCACTATTTTGGTGAAGAAATATTTCCTAATATCCAATCTAAGACATTCGGTGATGTGGAACAAAATAGCAGAGACACCAAGAGGACTCAAGCTGGGACGTGCTACAAGACTCCACCAACCTCTTTACTCAATCACTATGAGATGCTGTCCAATACTCCTCTCCCAGTAACACTTCCTCACTCAGTTGGATCACACTCAACTTGCACATCCAGCAGGACTAATCCTGCCCAAAGCCAGGCTCGTTAAGTCAGAGAGGTTTTGTGGGACAGAAGGGATGACTAGTGCCACAAACAGGTTTCCCCCATTGCCACCTCGCTGGGTTTCACCATCAGGATTGCTCTAAGCTGGTCTAAGCTCCAAATAACATGGCCAAAAAACACTTCCTAAGTAGCAGCAATCCACAAATATTCATGCTAGCATAAGGAAAGGCAGGAACAGAGCAGGAGAAGACATCTCTCTCTGTTGGGAGCCTACCTAGTGACTCTTAGACTCAGGGAACTGCTGCAATCTGGTTTTCCCATCATTGTTATTTTCTACTCTGACAGTCACATCACAGGTCACTCAACAGTGAGGGAACCAGTTCTCCTCCTCCTCTCTTGTTCCCCTGCTTTGTAAGACCACCCTCTCCCTCCCAATCCCCACTGCCAGTGCCTGCAGTCAGGTCAAAAGAGCTCAAAATTCTGTTCTTCCTCAAATGTCACCAGCCACCAAAAGTCAAAAATGGGAGGAAAATTTGTTTTTCTGTCAAAATGTGGTTGAAGTTGACCCATGCACTCAAAATCTGAGAGGAAGGAGCAGATTAACAGATGTCACTGCTGCATAAGCCTCGTTTCTTTAGGAAGCCGGGCTAAAAACAGAACCAGTGATCACCACCATCATCTATGTTTAGACCCAATATTCTAAACAATTCCTTCCTTTGCAGATCCTTCCTCCACCCAACACCTCCCCCCCCAAAAAAAACCCCAACTATCTTTGGCAGAAGAATTAGACAGCTGCCACTGAGAGAAGGAATTGAGTGAAAAGATGAAGAAACACAGCACTGGTAGCAAAGAAGACAGACCAGCTGGACACCTTCCAGGTCACTGCAGCCCACCAAAGAGGACAACCCAGCAGATCTTAACATAGAATCATAGAAAAGTCTGGGTTGGAAGGGACCCCAAGGATCAGAGAGTTCCAACCCCCCTGCTACAGGCAGGGCCACCAACATCAAGGCCTGGATAATCACCAACTTTGCTTTTTGTCCCCCATAGATGCAAAAATGATAACTCCTCTATAGAGAATCGTCTCATGCCGTAAGCTATACAATTCATTCTTAAAATGGTTTGCCAATCAGATTGTTACCTTCAAGGTAAAAGGGGAAAAAAAAAGAAAACCCCACACAGAAAGACTTTTCATGGATAGGGAAAACATTCCACTTGAGATTTTCCCTCTCTTCCTGTGCCAAATTGGCAGGAGAACTGTATAATCACAGTGCTTTTGCAAACAAGATTAATTTATTGCAAGTCTCTACATGGCCACCCTTCCATACGTGTATTTTATGGAGGGCAAACAAAAGGATGGCACAGTTTTATTACACCCTGTAGTTCACAGAATCACAGAATCACAGGGGTTGGAAAGGACCTCCAGAGCCCATCGGGTCCAACCCCCCTGCCAAAGCAGGGTCCCTAGGACAGGTCACACAGGTCGGTGTCCAGACAGGGCTGGAATATCTCCAGAGAAGGAGACTCCACATCCCCCTGGGCAGCCTGTCCCAGGGCTCCCTCACCCTCACCGGGAAGAAGCTCTTCCCCAGATTGATGTGGAACTCCCTGTGCTCCAGCTTGAGGCCATCGCCCCTTGTCCTGTCCCCACAGACACTGAGAAGAGGCTGGCCATGTCCCCCTGGGTCCCACCCTTCAGATATTGATACCCATTGATCAGATCCCCTCTCAGGCTTCTTTTCTCCAGACTGAACAGCCCCAGCTCACTCAGCCTTTCCTCACAGGGGAGATGCTCCAGGTCCTTAATCATCTCCATGTCCCTCCTCTGAGCTCTCTCCAGGAGATTCCTGTATTTTTTGTACTAGGGAGCCCAGAACTGGACACAACACTCCAGGTGGGGCCTGACCAGGGCAGAGCAGAAGGGGAGGATCACCTCCTTCGACCTGCTGACCACACTCCTCTTGATGCCCTGCAGGATGTCATTGGCCCTCTTAGCCACCAGGGCACACTGCTGGCTCACGGCCAACCTGTCATCTACAAGTTAAACCACTCACCAAATAAAACGTATTTTTAAATAAAATCATTGCTGTGGATCATAAGTAGATCTATTGACAAACATAACACCGATCCATGGAGAACAGGGATAACATCCCTCAGTTCTATGCTCCTACGCGGGGACCAGATGGGATGCAGGCTACCCTGGCTCAGCATCAAGACATAGAATCACAGACTGGTCTGGGTTGGAAAGGGACCCCAAGGATAAGGAAAACTACCCAAAAAAGTCACGTTGTTGTATATTAAAGATTTCTTTCCCTTTGTTACAAGATGTACAATCAGCTTCCAAGAACCCTCTGTTGCTTTCACAAACCTTCATTCTGTGTATCCTAATTTTCAGTTGTTTTCCCTGTCACATTCAATACGTCTCCTGTTCATAAATTAGAGACTTGCCTGATTTTCCTAACATTACCCAAGAGTTTACAGTTGTGCAGGAACCCAGCAGAGGCTGGAAAGGTCCAAATACAAGATGCCAAGACGTTTTTAAGATGCTAAGAATACGTGCTGTGACTTATTTTAAGACGCTAATAGACTAAGGCATCTAATTTCTCCCACCCCAGACTGAGCCAGCCACCATCCTTTCCCTTCTTCTCCCTCCAAATTTTAACCCCTAGCACTTTATAGTTGAAGAGCTGGAGAGATGAAGACCCACGTGTGTCATCCTCGGTCCTGCTAGCATAGGATCACACCTCATTGCTCCAAAATTGTACCAAACAATTTTACTCCATCAAACCCTAGAGAGTCCCCATTTCCCCATGACTGTCGTTTCACCAGCATCTCCATGTGACAGTAACACCACCATCATAGAATCATAGAATAGCATGGGTTGGAAGGGACCCCAAGGATCACACAGTTCCAACTCCCCTGACCCAGGCAGAGCCACCAACCTCCAGGCCTGAATCTACACAAGACTGCCCAGGGCCCCATCCAACCTGGCCTTGAACACCCCCAGGGATGTGGCACCCACCACCTCTCTGGGCAGCCTGTTCCAGCCCCTCACCACTCTCTCTGGAAAGAACTTCCCCCTAATATCTCATCTAACCCTTCCCTCCTTCAGCTTCACTCCATCCCCCTTGTCCTGCCAGTCTCTGCCCTTTAACAAGTCCATTCCCCTCCAGTTTCTCTGCTCCCTTCAGGGATGGGAAGGCTGCAATGAGGTCCCCCCGCAGCCTTCTCTTCTCCAGGCTGAACAAACCCAGTTCCGTCAGCCTCTCTCTGTAGGGGAGGTGCTCCCTGTGTCTGATCATCTCCGTGGCTCCTCTGACCCCTCTCCAACAGTCCCACATCTTTCTTGTAATGCAGGCCCCAGCTCTGGACACAGGACTCCAGCTGGGGCCTCAATTACTGGCTGAAGAAATCACTGGCTGGGTGACTTTTTCACCGGCAGATAAGCGGATATACTTCTCATCCGCGAATTCCTTTCAAAGCCTCGTATTATTTTTAGTATTTTGGAGATGGTAATGCTACTGCTACAACTGTAATTCAGAGCAACATACACCACACCCATTCCATTTCTTTCTTCGCTCCTGGGAGAAGCTTGTTAGCTGTACAGCAATTAAAACCAGTATGTGGGGTTCACCGTGTTTGCAACAAAGCTTCATAGCTGCCAGGCTGATGAGCTTCTATCCAGTTATTCACGTTCTTTTCCATTACTAAGAGGCTTTGTTTGTATTGTTTTAGGGGTTTTTAAGTCATCTTACATGTACTTCCCTGGTAGCTCTCTTGGGGAGGTGGGGGGGAACCTATCTTTAAGAGGATTTTATATTATTTTAATCTGAAGAGCACTATAAACATTTCCCACTATCCAGGAAGAACAATCTGTTGTTGTTCGTACATTAATCCTGGCAAGCACTTGAAGGGCAGAAACACAATGGGGTGAAATTGTTACAGATAGCCTGAGGGTTCTTCCAATACTTGAGCAACTAGAATAACGGGGTGGAATTAAAAACGGAGGCCAAAGCGTAGGAAACATGCCTGATGATAAGATCAGAGCGCTTCCAGAAGGGGAACATAAAACTACTGAAAAGGAGACAGTTGCTGAAATGAAACAAATGAGACTTGTAGAAGTGTAAGAATCTATTTGCCAGCCCAGAGGAAAAAAAACCCCAATCATTTTCTACTCTAAAAAACATAAAATAATCACAGAATCACAAGGTTGGAAAAGACCTTTGAGATCATCAAGTCCAACCATTCCCATCCTAAGCTAAACCATATCCCTGAGCACCCCATTTACCCTTTTTTAAGCATATCCAGGGGTGGGGACTCAGCCCCCTCCCTGGGCAGCCTGTTCCACAGCCCCACAGCTCTTTCAGGGAAGAACTTTTCCCTCCCATCTGAGCTGACCCTGCCCTGGTGCAGCTTGAGCCCATTTCCCCTTGTCCCATCTCCTGTCCCCTGGCTGAAGAGACCATCACCCACCTCTCTGCACGCTCCTGGCAGGTCAGTGGAGGCGCTGAGGTCTCCCCTCAGCCTCCTCTTCTCCAGGCTCAACACCCCCAGCTCCCTCAGCTGCTCCTCAGAGGATTTGCCCTCCAGCCCCTTCCCCAGCCTGGTTGCCCTTCTCTGGACTCGCTCCAGGACCTCCATGTCCTTCTTATGGTGAGGAGCCCAGAACTGGACACCGTACTTGAGGTGCAGCCTCACCAGTGCCGAGTACAAATAATAACAATCAGCAGGTCAATTATCCTTCTTCCATTTGGACAAGTAAAATTTTGCAAGGTTACTGTAAAGAACAACCCAGAAGTGGCAAGATGGAAGAGAGGAGAGAGAATCTAATACCCTTTTTTTTTTTCTATCTAACTTTTATGATTCTTATGAAAAATGACCTGAATAAGTGAAGTTATTTGCCCTTGTCCTCTTTGTTCATATTGAATTTAGTCATAAGGGAAATCCTGCCAAGGATAGTATGTTTTACTCAATTTACTATCCTTTGTGATTGCTCTATAAAATATTAGATACATGGGAGAAAAGGTTATGGGGTTTGGGAGGGGGGGTGTGCAACGGGAAGAGAAGGAACATCTTGAATACTTGGTAGCAGAAAGAATTAAGACAACAGGAACTGATGACATTTTCTGTAGAGAATGTTTAGTTATTAGTCCATGTTCAGAGGATTATATTAAACCCAAATGCTGTATAATTTATTTTAAAAAATAGTAATTGAGTATTGAACAAACAGTCTCTAAAAACATTCCCTTCCAAGTAGGTCACAAACACCACTGGAGTGGTCTGGGTTGGAAGGGACCCCAGGGATCACACAGTTCCAACCCCCCTGCCACAGGCAGGGACACCAACCTCCAGGCCTGGAGATACACAAGGTTGCCCAGGGCCCCATCCAATCTGGCCTTGAACACCCCCAGGGATGGGGCACCCACCCCTCTCTGGGCAGCCTTTTTCAGCACCTCACCACTCTCTCTGGAAAGAGCTTCCCCCAATATCTCCTCTAACCCTTACTTCCTTCAGCTTCACTCCATCCCCCTTGTCCTGCCAGTCTCTGCCCTTTAACAAGCCGATTTCCCTCCTGTTTCTCTGCTCCCTTCAGGGACTGGAAGGCTGCAATGAGGTCCCCCCGCAGCCTTCTCTTCTCCAGGCTGAACCAGCCCAGCTCCCTCAGCCTCTCTCCACAGGGGAGGTGCTCCAGCCCTCTGATCATCTCCATGGCTCCTCTGAACAGTCTCCAATAGTTCTACAGAAAAGCCAAAGCTTTTCTTTGAAGCCACGGTATTTTATTAGCTTTCTACTTCTGGACTCTTGCTGTTAATCATAGTGAAACCACTCCTGTTATTACAGCAAAACACAAGAAATAAGAACCTACTCTTTCAGGGCTTGCACTTCTTGCAGCTGACTGATAACCACAGCTATTCCTTATGCTGTGCCTCAAGTGTCCTTTGCAGGTTTCTTCCATAATACACATCGCTATCCCCCAATGCCTGTGCCAACGGAACTTGGGTCACACACACTGCACACCATGAACCATAAATAACAGGCAGAGAATTACAGTAAAACCCAGGTGCAGCCAGTCACAAGCACCACTGATCAGTCCTCCTGGACTCGAATGCACTGAAGGTGTGTTTTAATAAAGCTATAAAGGCAAATGGTAATTAAGCAGGATCTATTAAGTCTTGGGAACACATTTCCCCACACACCTTACTAACACATAAAAGCTGTGGTGTAAGATTTGAGTAACAGGGTGTTTTTTGCCATTTCTCTCTTCCTATTCAATCCCTACCATGGTGAAACAAGAGGCTGGGAACTAGCAGCTGCACACCGTTGTAATAAGTGGTGTCAAAAATGCCAAGCAAATGAGAAACACATGTCTAAGGAGCAGACCCTTTTCCTGGGCTGACCTCTGAGGCTGAACAGCTGCCCCCTTTCCTGACAAAAGGATTGTAAAAGGAAAAACATCCCGACTACCACTATGTATTCCATCAGAAGAGGGGTGGGCAGCAGGGACAGGGAGGAGCCTGACCAGGGCAGAGTAAGAGGGGGAGGAAGGATAAATCTGAGCATTCTCAGGATCAGTCTGAGTATGAGATTACATCCAGGAAGGAAGGAATCTCCCTTTCCTCTTCCTCTGCTGCACATGAACTGCGCTCAAGTGAACCTTCAGCAAAGCCCCATCAAAGCAGACTTGGCAATTAATACTCTTCTTTCCCACCATTTACTTGTGAGAGGGTTTAGCCTGTAAGGACTGAAAGTGTGTATTTAGTTCACTACTCAGAATTTGCACTAATTTACTTGTAATTAGCACAGATGATCTAATATTCTTTTCTGACCTTAATTTTCACAAACCCCATCAAATTAATTTTTCCTTTGGATGTCTACCCAGACTAGAAAAGCTCAAGTCATTATATTCCTATCCAGTTCCACGCTGGTGTAAATGAAAGAATCAAACCCTTAAATTCCCCAAAGAACTTGTAAGCAGCATTGCATTCATGGATCTCCTGGAACAACGACATCTCTGTGAAGAAGAATGTCAACCACTTGTACAGCAGCCTTTGAAGTGCCTCTCCACAGAGGAAACAAGCCATCAAGCCTCAACAAATTCACCGGCTGGGTTTTGATGGTTAGATGGATCACACAACAAACAGATCTGTACGCTGCATTTCAAACAGCTGCTGAAATTGCTTTCTCCTCCACAGCTTCTACTCCCAGGAATCGCTGGTGTCAATAAAGCTCAATGGTACCTGACTATTTTGCTCTCTGTGGTTGCTGTTATTGTTGCTGCATTAAGAAAAATACCTTCCAACAAAGCGTGGGGCTTTTAGGAAGCCGTGTCTTCTTACCCTCAGTATTGTGTCCAGTTCTGGGTTCCCTGGTATAAAAAAGACAGGGATCTCCTGGAGAGAGTCCAGAGGAGGGACACGGAGATGATGAAAGGCCTGGAGCATCTCCCCCATAAGGAAAGGCTGAGTGAGCTGGGGCTGTTCAGCCTTGAGAAAAGAAGCCTGAGAGGGGATCTGATCAATGGTTATCAATATCTGAAGGGTGGGACACAGGGGGACATGGCCAGCCTCTTCTCAGTGGCTGTGGGGACAGGACAAGGGGCGATGGCCTCAAGTTGGAGCACAGGGAGTTCCACACCAATCTGGGGAAGAACTTCTTCCCGGTGAGGGTGAGGGAGCCCTGGGACAGGCTGCCCAGGGGGGTGTGGAGTCTCCTTCTCTGGAGATATTCCAGCCCCATCTGGACGCCAACCTGTGCGACCTGTCCTAGGGAGCTGCTTTGGCAGGGCAGTTGGACCCGATGAGCTCTGGAGGTCCCTTCCAACCCCTACAATTCTGTGATTGTGATTCTGTACTGCTGTCCTGCTGAGCTCTCCACTCACACAGCCGTTATAGAAACCTTAAAGTGGGGACACACATATTTGGGGATGCAAAATACTGTCAAATCCAAGTGCAGAAAGAGAGAATGTTTCATCTGAGTGACCTCAATGTTCACCTTCTGCACCAAACAAGCTGGGACAGGTTCAGACTTTTACGTACCCTCTAGTTTTCTCAAACAGCCCAAAAGGATCAAGAACAGCATGGCCAGCAGATCAGAGCCAGGGGGGTGTGCATCCTGACCCTCTGCCCTGCTCTCGTGAGACCCCCCTGCAGCGCTGCCTCCAGCTCTGGGGTCCCCAGGACAAGGAGGACACAGAGCTGTTGGAGCAACTCCAGAGGAGCCCCCAGAGATGATCAGAGGGCTGAAGCACCTCTCCTGTGAAGCCAGGCTGAGAGAGTTGGGCTGGTTCAGCCTGGAGAAGAGAAGGCTCCTGGGAGACCTAATTGTGGCCAGCCAATACTTACAGGGGTCCGACAGGAAAGTGGGAGAGGGGGTGGTCACCAGGGAGTGCAGGGACAGGACAAGGGGTGATGGCTCCAAGCTGAAAGAGGTAGGTTAGACATTAGGAAGAAATTCTTTACTCTGAGGGGGGTGAGGCCCTGGCACATGTTGCCCAGAGAGGCTGTGGAAGCCCCATCCCTGGAGGTGTTCAAGGCCAGGTTGGATGGGGCTTTGGGGGCACCCTGGCCTGGTGAGGGTGTCCTACTCATGGCAGGGGGTTGGAAATAGATGGGCTATGAGATCCCTTCTGGCCCAAAGCATTCTGTGATTCTATAAAAGCATCATCTGCCTAATGATGGAGAAAAAGCTACATGACATGAGGTCATGTAAAGTAAAAGCTACAGGACATGAGGTATGCAAACAGTTGGGCATCTGTGCCAGGTCCTGGTTCTGCTTAGGATCTCCTTGAATGAGTCCAAGGACAGCACTCCATCCCATATCTATCATCTCCTATACAGATCATGCATGATTCCAGTGGATGAAGTAGCAAAAGCAGGGATGCTGATAAGAGCTGGACCACTCAGAGTATTGAGACAAGATCTTCCCTTCCCAGTGGGGATGAGGCAGGGCAGAAGACACACAGGACCATATTAAGACTTTGAAAATCTAATCTACGGTGACCAGAAACCACCCTGATGGTTCCCACTAGCTGTTAACATCATAGCTGCTTTCAGAGACATCTCTTTTTTTTCTCAGCAATCCATCAAACAGAAAGCAACTCTATTTAGCCCTGCTGAGAAGGACCTGGGTGTCATGGTGCATGAGAAACTTGACATGAGCCAGCAGTGTGCTCTTGCAACTTGGAAGGGCAATGGCATCCTGGGCTCCACCAGAAGAGGGGTGGCAGCAGGGACAGGGAGGGGATTGTCCCTCTCTGCTCTGCCCTCATGAGGCCCCAGCTGGAGTCCTGTGTCCAGAGCTGGGGCCCCAATACAAGAAAGATGGGGGACTGTTGGAGAGGGGTCAGAGGAGCCACAAAGATGATCAGAGAGCTGGAGCACCTCCCCTGTGAAGAGAGACTGAGGGAGCTGGGCTGGTTCAGCCTGGAGAAGAGAAGGCTGCTGGGGGGACCTCATTGCAGCCTTCCAGTCCCTGAAGGGAGCAGAGAAACAGGAGGGGAATAGACTTTTTAAAAGGGTAGATAATAGTAGGACAAGGGGGATGGAGTGAAGCTAAAGAAGGGAAGGAAGGTTTAAATTGGGTATTAGGGGGAAGTTCTTTCCAGAAAGAGTGGTGAGGGGCTGGAACAGGCTGCCCAGAGAGGTGGTGGGTGCCACATCACTGGGGGTGTTCAAGGCCAGGTTGGATGGGGCCCGGGGCAACCTTTTGTAGCTCCAGGCCTGGAGGTTGGTGGCCCTGTCAGTGGCAGGGGGTTGGAACTCTTTGATCCTTGGGGTCCCTTCCAACCCAAACCAGTCTGGGCTTCTATGATTAACATAAATACTTGCACATCCCACGCTGTATTAACCTGAATTCTGGTTTCCAAGGAAAGTCTGACATTCATAACTAGCAGACATCAAGAAACATATCATTCTCTCTTTCCTACATAATAAAAAATTAAACAAAGAATCTCAAATTCCTTATGTCCTTGGATGTCCTTGTTTAAATAAGGGTGTGCAGAAGCATCAGCCAAAAACAAGGAGTTCTAATTTTAAAATGAAAAGGCAACGAGGTACAAGTAATATTTCAAGGAGAAGGGGGGGCAAACTTCTTTAGGAAAACAGAAGTACGAAGGCAAATAGAAAAGGATTTTATAAACTAATGTTTTGAATCAGGAGTATCACCCACACTAAATCACACAAGGGGGTGTTGAATGTCTCCAGAGAAGGAGACTCCCCAACCTCTCTGGGCAGGCTGTTCTGATGCTCCATCACCCTCACAGGGACAAAGTTCCTCCTTATGTTCCCATGGAACTTCCTCTGCTCCAGCTGCACCCGCTGCCCCTTGTCCTGTCGCTGCCATCCCTGAGAAGAGCCTGGCTCTGGCCTCCTGACTCTCACCCTTTACATATTCACAGGCATTGATGAGGTCACCCCTCAGTCTCCTCTTCTCCAGGATCAACACCCCCAGCTCCCTCAGCCTGTCCTCATCAGGAAGGGGTTCCACTCCATCACCTTGGTGGCCCTGCACTGGGCTCTTCCAAGGAGTTCTGTGTCCTTCTTGAGCTGAGGGGCCAGAACTGGACCCAGTATTCCAGGTGGGGTCTCACCAGGGCAGAGCAGAGGGGGAGAAGGACCTCTCCTGACCTACTAACCACCCCCCTTCTCATCATACACCCCAGGGTGCTATCGGTCTTATTGGCCATGAGGGCACATTGCTGGTCATGGTCATCCTGCTGTCCCCCAGGACCTCCAGGTCCCTCTCACCTATGCACCTAAGCGCAGGGCCACCAAGGTGATGGAGGGAGTGGAACCCCTTCCTGATGAGGAGAGGCTGAGGGAGCTGGGCCTCTTCAGCCTGGAGGAGACTGAGGGGTGACCTCATCAATGTCTATCAATATATAAAGGGTGAGAGTCAGGAGGCTGGAGCCAGGCTCTTCTCAGGGATGGCAGCGACAGGACAAGGGGCAGCGGGTGCAGCTGGAGCAGAGGAAGTTCCATGGGAATGTCAGGAGGAACTTTGTCCCTGTGAGGGTGCCAGAGCCCTGGGCCAGGCTGCCCAGAGAGGCTGGGGAGTCTCCTTCTCTGGAGACATTCAAACCCCGTGATCCTGGATGCGTTCCTGTGGGATTTAGTCTGTGTGCTCCTGCTCTGGCAGGGGGTTAGACTAGATGAGCTTTCGAGCTTCCATCCAATTCTTAATGCTCTGTGACTTTTATCACCACCTACAACTACCTGAAGGTAGGTTTTAGAGAGGTGGGCAATGGTCTCTTCAGCCAGGGGACAGGAGATGGGACAAGGGGAAATGGGCTCAAGCTGCACCAGGGCAGGTTTATATTAGACATTAGAAAAAAAATATTTTACTGAAAGAGTTGTCAGGGCCTGGAACAGGCTGCCCAGGGATGTGGTTGAGTCACCTTCCCTAGATGTGTTTAAAAAAAAAGGTGGATGAGGTACTTAGGGATATGGTTTAGCTTAGGATGGGATTGGTTGGACTTGATGATCTTCAAAGGTCTTTTCCAACCTTTTGATTCTGTGATTCTGTGACTCTGTGATCTCACACCAGCACAGGTTATATTCAAGGCTATAACAAATATTATTTTCCCCCCTTTAACTATAAACCAAGAAGATCCAATACAAACTGAAGACTCAGCAGCACTCCCCCAAGGAAATTCCCACGCAGGACAGACCACCTACCTCTTAAACCACAAGTAGGCCATTTACACCCAAGAATGATACAATCTACAGACGTAAAATAAACACACAGGCAGAGCAAAGCAAGCCTAAAAGTTAGAGGAATCTTGGTCTTATTTTCTCACACATATTAAAGTCAAAGCCTCAACGTGTTGGAAACGGCACCTGTCTGGTATCTCCTCAGCTGGATGAGATGCTGTGGTCCTCCTGAAGCCCCAACATGCATTTGCAGCTCTGCTCTGCACTAACAGCCCTCATTACACTCTCACATGTGCTATTTGCACGTCACGATGGGCACAACTTTTCCATCCTGTATCCTGCAGCCCTCTCAAATGTGCAGAGACATTGGGGGTTTTATTAGCAAAACCCCTTTTTTTTTTTTCTTAATTTAACAGGAAAACTTCTCTCTCTCTCCAGAAAGAAATGGAGGTGCATCTGGATCTCAAGGAAAGCTGAAGAGGGCAACAAAACATCAAGCTTTGGGATAAAGAACACTTATAATAAGTAGGTAAAGGAAGCCAGGCAAAAAACCCACCACTTCCTCTCCCAGCAGCCAAAACTCCCAAGATCCTCTCGGCCAAATGAATAGGAAATTTTAAGAGAAATTCAATATTTAAAATGCATTATGGCTGCTGCAGCCCTTTCTCTTATAAAATACAATAATCCTAAAAATAGAAGCAGTCATGCTTCCCCGACAAGGTTATTACTTAAGTGTTTGCGCAGTCATTTTTCATCTTTGATGTATTTCACTAGTGAGAGGAATAACTTCTAATCAGCCTGCAAGGGCTGCAGCCCTCAGCAGCAGAGAGGATGCAGAGGGGATGCAGAGCATGGTCTGTGGCTGTAGCAAACCTTAAGGAATTTTGTATATACTGCCTGTGGAGGAATGGATGGAGAGCAGCCCTGAGGACTTGGGGTGCTGGGGGGCAAGAGCCCAACCTGACCTGTCACTGTGTACTGGCTGCCCCAAAAGCTCCCCGTGTCCTGGGCTGCATCCTCAGCAGTGGGATCAGCAGGGCTGAGAAAGGGGGATTCTGCCCCTCTGCTCCGCTCTGAGACACAGACCCCCCGGCAGTGCTGCCTCCAGCTCGGGGGTTCCCAGGACAAGGAGGACATGGAGCTGTTGGAGTGAATTCTGAGGAGGCCACAGAGATGATGGGAGGGCTGGAGCCCCTCTGCTCTGGAGCCAGGCTGGGAGAGCTGGACTGGCTCAGCCTGGAGGAGAGAAGGCTGCTTCAGGGGAGAGCTCCGAGCCCCTTCCTGTCCCTCAAGGGGCTCCAGGAGAGCTGGAGAGGGGCTGGTACCAAGGGCAGGGAGGGCCAGGTCCAGGCCCAGGGGAATGGCCTTCAGCTGCAGGAGGGCAGCTGGAGAGGAGCTGGGAGGCAGAAATCCTTCCCGGGGAGAGGGGAGGCCCTGACACAGGGTGACCAGAGAAGCTGGGGCTGCCCCGGGATACCTGGCATGGTTCAAGGCCAGGTTGGATGGGGCTGGGGGCACCCTGGGCTGGGGGGTGTTCCTTCCCATGGCAGGAGGGGAACTAGGGGGTTTTTGAGGTCCCTTCCCACCCAAACCAGTCTGGGGTTCTGTGACTGTAAGAAATCAGCTGAAAGCCAGAGGTGATAAGCAGGTTTTCTGACTACAGCATCATTCCCCACACCTCTCAAACAAGCCCCAGCTGGGTACTCTCCCCATACACACACTCACCACAAAGCACACCTCACATAGAATTTTTTAAAGCTAAAAGCTAATAGTTCACCTTCTCAGTTATCTGTTTGGAACTGCAGGGAAAAACATACCCCTTTGGAAACTCAGAACCACAACTAAGATTGTTTAGGTCATTGAGAGCTTGGAAAACTTCTTATTTAAGACTTAAGTCCAATAAATGGGGGAAGTTGACTATAGGAATGGAAAGTGCTTAATTAACACTGTACTAAACCAAATAGGCTACATTTCCTTACTGAGCAATTAACTATCGTTATTAGATGATGATATTAGCTGGGGGTCATGTCATGGAACACTCTGGTACGTGAAGTATCATGCATTTAGCTTGTACGCAATTAAGACCATTTCATTGTCTCATCAGGTTCCCTGTGCCACCCAATTAAGTAATAACACAAGAAAAGTGCTCTTAATTAATGAGGAAAATCCTCTGCAAGCAGGACACAGGTGTGTGTGTGTATCTCAAGTAGAGCCTGAAATAGTTGAACAGATCATTTAATCTTTATTAAAAAACCCCCCACACCACTCAAATTTGTATCTAATTAACTCAATAGCAGGATTCCTTCTGATTTCTTCCGAGGGGGTTAAATTTCTTTGCAGTGTTCCACAATGAAGTGGTTTATAAAAGATTAAAATTGAAATTAAAGAGTCAAAGAGTGGCTGCAAGTCATCACGATTTGCACATCATTATTCCTGGTTTTATCCACAAATTGGCATAAATTATCTTTCCTCTCCCAGGTTTTTCTTTAAAACTAGGCTCCTCTCTCAGTACTGAATGAGCGTGGTGGTATTTGTGTCTAAGGAGATGCTTTTCAGTGTATTTTCAAACACCTCAACCAATCAAAATGACATTGATAATGTGCAATCCCATTATATCACCATTGTTGCCAACACACAGAGTTACAGGATCGCTAACGAGTGACGGGCAGCAAGGAGTCAGAAGAGAGGAAGTTGGACCCTTTCTCAGATCCAAGCAGATCAGGAGACAGAAGAGAGATGGGAAGCTGGTCAGAGGTTTAAGCCCCGTTTCTTGCAGCAGCCCTGTATTTTTCTTGCTTCCTTGATCAGAGGCACAATGCTGTTCTCACACCACAAGAGTATTTCCAAACCACAAAACATTAAGCAATAGAATCATGGAATCCCAGAACCACCTGAGCTGGAAGGGACCCACAATGACCATCAAGTCCAACCCCTGAGCTCAAACACATCATAGAAGTACACCCTGAGGGTGCTGTTTCAGTTTCTGAAGCCAAATTTAAGGTCACTCAAGTCAACAAACTCATGGTGTTACCAGGAGACAAGGTCTCACCTTCCATCCCTTCTCCTCGGTCATGTGTTCCCAAATACAGTTTCACACCAGATGGAAACATAATTGGGCAGCTCCAACCAGAAAGTATTGGTCTACTGGTCCCATCAGTATCCTATGAAACAATGCCTTCAGCACAAGGCATGCTAAAGAGCAGGGCAGGAGGGAGGGCAGAACTGCATCTCTGGCAGCACCAAGGACTCGCACCCACTTAAACCAGCAACAAAACCAGTCTCCCAGGCCACGTGATGCACATTTTAAAGATGGGAAACCAACTTCTCTACCTCCAAAGAACTGTTACAACAACTATAGTTTGTAAGTCATTCGGAAGGTCCAAGAAGGAAGCCATAAAACTACTTCAGGAATTTTTAGCACACGATCTAAATGCTACTTCATCAAAATAGTATCTCCTGGTACTTGGGTATCAGGAGAGCCTTCAGCACATGCTAGATTTCACATCAGGAGGCAAGGAACAGCCTCAGCTCAGAGCGGGTATGTGCTGTATCAGGCAAAGGAACTAAAAATACCACCAGACACCCACACAAACCTTCTTGCCTTCAAAGAACAGCATCAGGATTTCTGGATTTGGGTGCCAGCACTTCAGGAATTTGCAGTCATGAAATAGAAATCACGATTCTTCTTCTGCTGAGACCCAGATGCAGATGGCAGCACAGGGTCCCTTTTGTCTTCAAGTTTATCTTGCACTGCAGTATCATAGAGTTTGGGCGGGTTTTACCTTCTGTAATCAACAGGGTTGGTTTAGCATCCACAAGAATTTATAGTTAAGACTTCAGGTGGAAATTACTGCTGCAGAGGTTACACAGAACCTTCTAAGCTGGAAGGGACCCGTAAGGCCCATCGAGTCCAACCCCTGGCTCCACACAGGCCCAGCCAAGTCAGCGCAGGGCACTGAGCGCATCGGCCAGATGCTTCTTGCCCTCAGCCCAGCTCGGGGCTGTGACCCCTTCCCTGGGGAGCCTGTGCCAGCGCCCAACTTCTTGAGAACCCCAAGATCAGATGTCTGGCAAAGTTCATATTTATTAACTCCACCAGCGAAACAGTTTGGAAAACCCAAGCTTCAGAAAACATGTATTGACATCATCAGTCCTTATGATTTTCCAATGTTCTTTTACTTTTAAATCAGAACTTCAATAACAAGAATCACCTACTTTTCCACAGTGTTGTTCCCAGTCTGTTTTGGTTAGGATAAGCACACGTAGAAAGGGAGAAACACGAAATAACAATAAAAAGGCAAAATCACAGGAAGGTCAGATGAATCCTAAATGACCAGGCAGAGAAAGACCTGGGGGTGTTGGGTCACTGCCGACTGAATGTGAGCCAGCAGTGTGCCCGGGTGGCCAGGAAGGCCAATGGCTTGTGTCAGACACAGTGTGGCCAGCAGGTCTGGGAAGGGGATTGTGCCCCTGGACTGGGCATTGGTGAGGCTGCACCTTGAGTGCTGGGTCCAGTTCTAGGCTCCTCACCATAAGAAGGACACTGAGGTCCTGGACTGTGTCCAGAGAAGGGCAACCAGGCTGGGAAGGGGCTGGAGGGCAAATCCTGTGAGGAGCAGCTGAGGGAGCTGGGGGTGTTGAGCCTGGAGAAGAGGAGGCTGAGGGGAGACCTTCTCAGCGCCTCCAAAGACCTGACAGGAGGGTGCAGAGAGGTGGGCGATGGTCTCTTCAGCCAGGAGACAGGAGATGGGACAAGGGGAAATGGGCTCAAGCTGCACCAGGGCAGAGTCAGCTCAGATTTGAGGGAAAAGTTCCTCCCTGAAAGAGTTGTGGGGCTGTGGAACAGGCTGCCGAGGGAGTTCCCGCCCCTGGGTGTGTTTAACAGACAGGGAGATGAGGTACTGAGAGATCTGGGTCAGCACAGGACAGGAATGGTTGGACTTGATGATCTTAAAGGTCTTTTCCAACCTTGTGATTCTGTGAATGGTTGGACTCCATGAGCTTTCTGTGACAGAAGACAGGTACAGCTTCCTCCAGTTGCCAATACAGGAAAAAAAAAACCCTCCATGATCCATAAGCCCTGCAGCTTATCTCAATAGCCAGAAAATCCTGATAACACTGAGAAAAACATATTCCAGAATCATTCCCCCCCCCTCCTTCCTCCAGCCCCAGGAGAAAACTCCGCTGAAGTCCTCTCAGATTCAAAAACAAGATTGCTAACGAAGTAAAGCCCAGCTAATCCTGACTGCCAGCACAGTCCTGCGGAAAGAGGTCTCCCAAGGAGATAAGATTCAAATCAAGAGTTTCACAGATCAAAGGCACCAGGCAGAATTGTAAACTGAAATGAGTACAGGCACTTAATAGTCTCTGCAGCACCCATGTTAGGTGCTTTCCACAAGAGCCATTTCCATGGAAGCGGAATAATTTGAAGCCATTTAGAAATCTTTATAAAACTTAAAGGAAAAAAACAAACTCCAGATTGGGCACTGTGGAGGAACCCAACCAGGCAGGGTCACCAATCCATGGGAGCAACAATCTTGGAATACCCTTAAGCGCTGGAGAAGGGGGAGAAGTACAAGAGGGAGAGGAAACTATCAGAAAGTGTCCAGAGGAGGGCAGCAAGGATGGGGAAGGGTCTGGAGACCCTCTTGCTGAGAGGAGTTTGGGGGTCAGCAACAAGTTACCCATGAGCATGCCCAGGCAGCCAGGAGGCCAACTGCATCCTGGGGCACATCAAGCTCGGCACGGCCGGTCCAGGGAGGGGATTGTCCCACTCTGCCCTGCACTGGGACAGCCTCACCTCCAGTCCTGGGGGCAGGTTTGGGTGTCACAGGACAAGAGGGACAAAAAACCATTGGAGAGTGACCAGAGGAGGGCAGTGAGAATGGGGAAGGGTCTGGAGGGGAACTCTTACGAGGAGAGGCTGAAGGCTCTGGGGTTGTTCAGGCTGGAGAAGAGGAGGCCAGAGCAGGGTCCCTAGGACAGGTTGCACAGGTCGGCATCCAGATGGGGCTGGAATATCTCCAGAGAAGGAGACTCCACACCCCCCTGGGCAGCCTGTCCCAGGGCTCCCTCACCCTCACCAGGAAGAAGTTCTTCCCCAGATTGGTGTGGAACTCCCTGTGCTCCAACTTGAGGCCATTGCCCCTTGTCCTGTCCCCACAGACACTGAGAAGAGGCTGGCCATGTCCCCCTGTGTCCCACCCTTCAGATATTGATACCCATTGATCAGATCCCCTCTCAGGCTTCTTTTCTCAAGGCTGAACAGCCCCAGCTCACTCAGCCTTTCCTCGGAGGGGAGATGCTCCAGGCTTTTCATCATCTTCATAGCCCTCCACTGGACTCACTCCAGAAGACCCCTCTTTTTTATGTCAGCGAGGAGCATCAGGAAAGCATGACAAAGCCAAGGGCAGCCAGAGGAACACCCATGGTGTAAGTCACAGACAAACTCTGCGCATATGTGTGTGTGTGGACAGGAAAATATGACCTTGGAATACAGGGGAAAACGGTGTCCTGCTGTTTGCTTTCAGACAGTGTTTGGAAAAAACAGCATCTACAAACAATGCTCCATGAATCAGCACGTTGCCTCCAAGAAATACCTGGCTGTCATTGATTCCCTCTTTCAACCAACGATCACAAACGCTGGCTAATTACTCTGGTCAAAAAGAAGTAGCTGTGCATAGCAGGAGCAGCAGCTCAGCATCAGCTGGAACAAAGCAGATGAGAAAAGATCTCAGGGATCCCGGAAAAGACCTGAACAGGAAAGTCTAAATCAAGATTTTGGCATTTGTCGCACGGTGCCACGCCAGGCGTTTTCTTCCCCATGCGGCGACTGGAGTGAGCCAAGAAAAAATTGAGCAGGGTGCTCAGTAGATGCTGCTTCTCAAACAGGCAGGAATCAGCCAGTCAATGGTATCTGTTGTATTTTATGTCATAAGGAATCTGCAGCAATGTGGAAGAACTTCTTCACGGTAATGGTGATGGAGCCCTGGGACAGGAGGCCAGCCCCACCTGGAGTGTTGTGTCCAGTTCTGGGCTCCCTGGCATAAAAGAGACAGGGATCTCCTGGAGAGAGTCCAGAGGAGGGACATGGAGATGATGAAAGGCCTGAAGCATCTCCCCTATGAGGAAGGGCTGAGTGAGCTGGGGCTGTTCAGCCTGGAGAAAAGAAGCCTGAGAGGGGATCTGATCAATGGGTATCAATATCTGAAGGGTGGGACACAGGGGGACATGGCCAGACTCTTCTCAGTGTCTGTGGGGACAGGACAAGGGGCGATGGCCTCAAGTTGGAGCACAGGAAGTTCTGCACCAATCTGGGGAAGAACTTCTTCCTGGTGAGGGTGAGGGAGCCCTGGGACAGGCTGCCCAGGGGGGTGTGCAGTCTCCTTCTCTGGAGATATTCCAGCCCCATCTGGACGCCGACCCGTGTGACCTGTCCTAGGGAGCTGCTTTGGCAGGGGGGTTGGACCCGATGGGCTCTGGAGCTCCCTTCCTACCCCTATGATTCTGTGAGTCTGTGATCTGGTTTCTACACAAGACAGTGGCTTTTCCTGAGTGGAAAACTCAGGAAGAGTCAGAAATTACAAACCACCAGCTCTTGCAAATGAGTGCTTGAAAACATGGGTGCTGTTAGCCCTGCACCCCCTTCACTGGGCACCCACAGGTTGTTGATCCCCAAGCTAAAACACTCATCCTGTACCAGGTGCAACAGAAGGCAAAGGAGAGCAGGAGAAAAGGTCAGGGAACCGAACGAGGCGGCACGACTGATTGAGAACATTTGGATTTGAGTGATTGAACGATATTGCAGGGAACAGAGAGATCATGGATTGCAGAGCCAGCATCTTTCCAACTAATAAGACACCTTCCCAGATGAAACTGCTGATGCATCCAGGAAAGGAATAAGCTAAACACAAGAGAAGGACACTGAGAAGGGCAAAGGAGGTTCAAAGTCAGACAAGAGCGTCCATAAAGAGAATGAATTTTCTATCACTATCTCTGGATGTGAGCAGTCTGAATAACAACCAAGAATAAATCAAACCCTGACCAGCAATAGGAAAAGAAATGCTATCTGGAGGGATGAGCTTTAAACTCCTTAATTTGACAGTGTTCAGGTATGAAAGGGGAGCGAGGGCTGCAGCATACCCCTATAAAAAGCTGGAGGGTGGGGGGGTGGGAAAAGGCTCACCTGTTTGCTGGAACAGGCTGCCCAGAGACGGGGTGGGTGCCCCATCCCCGGAGGTGTTCAAGGCCAGGTTGGATGGGGCCCTGGGCAACTTTGTGTAGCTCCAGGCCTGGAGGTTGGTGGCCCTGCCTGTGGCAGGGGGGTTGGAACTCTGTGATCCTTGGGGTCCCTTCCAACCCAGACCAGTCTGTGACTCTATGATTCTCTCTGACAGGTCTCAGGACTGTGGAAGAACTGAATTTCCAGAGCAACTCAGCAGTAACTCAGTGTGCTGTTAATGGGTGAAGCACAGGAGGTTCTGGGAATCACCAAGGTGATGGTTTAGCACAGGACAAGAACAGTTGGACTCAATGATCTTAACGGTCTTTTCCAACCGTGTGATTCTGTGACTCCATAGGCACATAAAGACGTTGTGTGGAAAGATGTGGGGTTACAGAGGCGAACAGAGGGGTACAGAACATCTCAGGCAGCATGTAATTACAGGGGATTAGTTTCCCAAAACGTTAGGTGACAATTTATAGCTTAAAGTAACTATTTTGGACCTCATTACAACCAATAAAGCTGCAGTAACCACTGGACTGGAAGACTTGACAGCAGAGAAAAGGAACAGACCTGCATTTAAATACATCCAAGTCTCATAATTCAATCACGACTGCGGAACGCCTTGATTTAAATAATTGATTTTTCCTTGTGTGATGTTTGTGCTTTTTCAGCTGCCATCTTCCTGAAACATCAACGTAACCAAAACAGGAATCACTGGAGATGTTGATTTTTCAAGAATGTAACTTCACCAAGGAAAAATAAAGGAATTTGCATATAGATGATCCACTTATATTCACTTGCAAAGTATCAAAGTGCTTTTTACAGAGTCACGGAATTGTAGGGGTAGGAAGGAACCACCAGAGCCCATCAGGTCCAACGCCCCTGCCAAAGCAGCTCCCTAGGACAGGTCACACAGGTCAGTGTCCAGACGGGGCTGGAATATCTCCAGAGAAGGAGACTCCACACCCCCCTGGGCAGCCTGTCCCAGGGCTCCCTCACCCTCACCGGGAAGAAGCTCTTCCCCAGATTGGTGTGGAACTCCCTGTGCTCCAACTTGAGGCCATCGCCCCTTGTCCTGTCCCCACAGCCACTGAGAAGAGGCTGGCCATGTCCCCCTGTGTCCCACCCTTCAGATATTGATAACCATTGATCAGATCCCCTCTCAGGCTTCTTTTCTCCAGGCTGAACAGTCCCAGGTCACTCAGCCTTTCCTCACAGGGGAGATGCTCCAGGCCTTTCATCATCTCCATGTCCCTCCACTGGATTCTCTCCAGGAGATCCCTGTTCCTTTTATCCCAGGGAGCCCAGAACTGGACACAACACTCCAGGTGGGGCCTGACCAGGGCAAAGCAGAGGGGGAGGATACCCTCCTTCAACCTGCTGGCAATGCTGCTCCTGAGGCACCCCAGGATCCCACTGGCTCTCTTAGCCACCAGGGCACACTGCTGGCTAAAGCAGTGGCATGAGAAAGGAAATAGGTACAGACTTTGGAAAAGCTTTGAAAGCAAATGAAGAGCTTCAACTCCCCTTGCAATCACTGGGAAGAGTAAGAAAATTGTTAAAGAACCAATATAAAAGTAGCTACAGGATAAAGACCCCGTCCCTGGGGGTGCTCGAGGCCAGGTTGGATGGGGGCCTGGCCAACCTTGTGTAGATCCAGGGCTGGAAGTTGGTGGCCCTGCCTGTGTCAGGGGGGTTGGAACTCTATAATCCTTGGGGTCCCATCCAACCCAGACCAGCCTATGATTCTATGATAAAGAGAAAAAGCTGATACAACACGGACACATCAAGACCACATTGTATTGAACTAAAATAGCCTGGCAAAACTCAATAAAGACAAGTGCAAGAGCAGGGTAGGGGGGATGCTGTGAAAGCAAAGAACGAGTAGCTAGACTGCTGGATAAGGGAAAACAAACCTAGAGGTTATACTGGATCAGAAATGAATGTCAGTCAGATCCGAAATGAATGTCAGTCAACAGTACAATGAAAAAAAAGACATTTCTGATTGTTTTTATAGATCATCACGTGGAAAAGAGCATCGCTTGGTTTTCTACAGCATTGACAAAGCCAGGGATTGTCAAGTCCATGTAGAGAGGGAAGTAAATACAGCTGAATACTGTGGGAAGCTGTAAAAATAATAAAGTGGTTTGGAAAGGATACGATCCCCAGGAACGGATTAAAGGTCATTGTTCAGCCTGGAGGAAAGAAAAGTGAAGGAGAATGGAACACAGTCCCATCAGTGACAGCGGAGATCACAGAATCGTAGGGGTTGGAAGGGACCTCAAGAGATCATCAGGTCCAAACCCCCTGCCAAAGCAGGGTCCCCAGCTAATATTGCACAGATAGGTGTCCAGACGGGTCTGGAATATCTCCAGAGAAGGAGACTTCACACCTCCCTGGGCAGCCTGTCCCAGGGCTCCCTCACCCTCACTGCATAAAAGTTCTTCCACACGTTGGTGTGGAACTTCCTATACTCTAACTTGCAGCCATTGCCCCTTGTCCTGTCAACACAGACCACTGAAAAGGGGCTGGCTACTTCCCCCTGCATCCCATACTTAAGATGTTTATAAACATTAATAAGGTCCCCCCTTAGTCTGCTTTTCTCCAGGCTGAACAGCCCCAGCTCACTCAGCCTTTCCTCACAGGGGAGATGCTCCAGACCTTTCATCATCTCCATGTCCCTCCTCTGGACTCTTTCCAGGAGATCCCTGTCCCTTTTATGCCAGGGAGTCCAGAACTGGACACAACACTCCAGGTGGGGCCTGACCAGGGCAGAGTAGAGGCAGAGGATCACCTCCTTTGACCTGCTGGACACACTCCTCTTGATGCCCCCCAGGATGCCATTGACTCCCTTAGCAACCAGAGCACTGCTGGCTCATGGCCAACCTGTCATCTACCAGGATGTGGGGATGGGTTATTGTGCACATCCTCTGGAGTGAAGGAAAATATCTTAGTTTGCCATAAATGGAAAATAGTTTAACTAAATTGGTGAAGCACTCCCTACCAGCTACCTACACTGGAAGACTTTAAGGAAAAATTGGAAATGTATTTGTCAGGGATGCTCTAGAGACACATTATCTTGGCTCAAGGAAGGGAACGGACTGGAGACTCTCCTGACCTCTCTACCAGTTCTTTCAGTAAGGAAAGCTGCCTTGGAAGAGCAGGTTATTGAACCTGAGGGTCTTCAAAGAGTCCTTCATTTTCTCAGACCATGAGAGTTCCATTTCAATATTTTTTTTGGAACACAGGAGAAAATTTGGAAGACAAACATGTTCAACATGACATCAGGAGGGGGCAAAAAATAAATGATTCCAGAAACTATCAATCACTTAGCCAGACATCAGCTCTGAACAAAGCTGAGGAACATGGGATCAGACTTGATGTGGACTTCAAAAGGACAGGAAGAAAATTAATGACAATCAACTCGGTGTTATGGAAAAACAAAGCTGATTTCATTCTTAGATGAGATTCTAAGGTAACTGCTGCAACGTAACAGGCAAGCTTCCATTGAGCATGACGTGCTGATTAAAAAATTACCACAACACCATGTCAACAGACACACTAAACAGATTCAGAGTTGGCCAACTGACAGATCACTAAAAGCAGTCATGCATGGAGAATCATCCGTAACAAAGCCAGCGGTGGTAGGGTTCTGCTGGGCCTGATGCAGAGCCCGGTACAATTCAAGAGGTCAGCAATAGATTCACAAATATAATTTATAAGTCCTAAGAAGGACTTTGGGGTGCTGATCGGTGACAAGCTCAACATGAGCCAGCAGTGTGCACTGGCAGCTCAGAAAGCCAACCCTGTCCTGGACTGCATCAAGAACAGCGTGGTCAGCAGGTCTGGAGGGGGGATTCTGACCCTCTGCTCTCGTGAGACCCCCCTGCAGTGCTGCCTCCAGCTCTGGGGTCCCCAGGACAGGAAAGACATGGAGCTGTTGGAGCAAGTCCCAAGGAGGCCATGAAGAGGATCAGGGGCTGGAGCACCTCTGCTGTGAAACCAGGCTGAGAGAGTTGGGCTGGGTCAGACTGGAGAAGAGAAGGCTCCAGGGAGACCTAATTGCAGCCCACCAATCCTTGAAGATGTCCTACTGGAAAGTGGGAGAGGGGGTGGTCACCAGGGAGTGCAGGAACAGGACAAGGGGTGATGGCTCCTAGCTGAAAGAGGGCAGGGTTTAGTTAGACATTGGGAAGAAATTCTTTACTCTGAGAGTGGTGAGGCCCTGGCACAGGGTGCCCACAGAGGCTGTGGAAGCCCCATCCCTGGAGGTGTTCAAGGCCAGGTTGGATGGGGCTTTGGGGGCACCCTGGCCTGGTGAGGGTGTCCCTGCCCATGGCAGGGGGTTGGAACTAGATGGGTTTTGAAGTCCCCTCCAACCCAAAGCGTTCTGCGATTCTATGATAATTACAGGTAAGATTGGTGAATGGTGCTCTGGACGGCAGAGGCAGAGGACAGGCTGAGGATACACACCAACTGGGACTGCAAAGGTCTCTCAAAGTAGATTTCAATACAACCAAATGCAAGGCAAAGAAATTCTGAAAGCCAGAGACCTTGAAAACAACCTGAGGTACCACCAGGGCAGAAACTGCCCAACACTTCCCAGCTCAAAGCCACCTGTTTCAACATACCCATAATAAAGTCTGAAAAGACCACTTGGTTACAGAATCATGAGTTCCCTACAACAACAGAAGTTATTGGGTGTGAAAGGACCCTTTAATTTAGCCAAGAAAAGGCTTTTTGAAGGAAGAGTTGAAAACTAATTCAAACTAGACCTCAATTTTTTAATCAGACAGGGTGATTAATTGCTGAAATTATATCAAGAGTAATGGCAGACTTGAGATCTTCAAACTAACACTGACTGTCCTGATAGAAGGTAAACAGTAGCCCAAAATAAACACCCGTTAGGCTCCTTTTCCACAGAAAATCTGTGCGGTGTCAGCAAGAAATCCCCCAGATTCTGCTCTTCCATGGTGGAAGGAGAGAGAGCATATCTACACACAAACATCTTGCAAGCCAGGATGCAAGAGGTCTGCAAAGACCTTCCAAGAATCTTGCACAGAAGCAATTTTAACAGTTCTACAAATACAGGTCACTGACAGACAATGCATCAGAAAGGAAAGGGGTCATGGACCTTCACAGTAGTGTTGTAGACAAGATGGAGAGGACAACATGATTTGTGCTGGACATTTTGCTAAATGGCATAAAATCACAGAATCACTGACTGTGCAAGGTGGGAAGGGACCTTTGAAGGCATCTAGTCCCACCCTGCAGTGAGCAGGGACATCTTCACTAGAGCAGGTTGCTCAGAGCCCCATCAAGCCTGACCTTGAATGTCTCCAGGGATGGGGCCTCCACCACTTCTCTGGGCAACCTGGGCCAGGGATCCACCACCCTCAGAGGGAAGAACTTCTTCCTAATACCCAGCCTAAATCTCCCCTTTTCCAGTTTAACCCATCACCCCTCGTCCTATCGCTCCATGCCCTGGGGAACAGTTCTTCCTCAGCTTTCCTACAGGAACCTCTCAGGGACTAGAAGCAACCAAGAACACTGAAGGGTTTGGGCCTTTTCTTCAGAAGCTGCTTGTAACACAAACCGAGGGCTCTGATTGACAAACCAGTGAAAACTCTAGACAAGACCAACCTGCTGTAAAACACTCCAACAACATTTCAGGAAGCCTAGTGCTGTTAGATCTGATTTCTTGATGGTAACATGGACAAACACACAGGTAAAAACAAACACTGGGTATCAAGAAAGAAAAGTTAAAACTCAGATGATAATAGATGTGATACCACATTTATCTGTTTAGTCCACCAATGTTAAATCTACTACCACAAAAGCAGCCAACCCAAATCAAGTGTCTTCTCTAGAACTTTGATTTCTCTGTGTGTGTGTTATACACAGACAGTGAAAAAAATTCACAGAATCCCAGAATCACAAGGTTGGAAAAGCCCTTTCAGCTCAGGGAGTCCTGTCCTATGCTGACCCAGATCTCTCAGTACCTCATCTCCCCATCTGTTAAACACACCCAGGGGTGGGGACTCAGCCCCCTCCCTCGGCTGCCTGTTCCACAGCCCCACAACTCTCTCAGGGAAGAGCTTTTCCCTCCCATCTGAGCTGACCCTGTCCTGGTGCAGCTTGAGCCTATTTCACAGAACAACAAGGTTGGAAGAGACCTTTGAAGATCATAGAGTCCTCTTGTCCCATCTCCTGTGCCCTGGCTGAAGAGCCCATCGCCCACCTCTCTGCACCCTCCTGTCTGGTTAGTGGAGGTGGGGAGGTCACCCTCTTTCTTAGCAAAAGGTGTATTTTCTTGAGCTTCCAAATGAAATCAGTCCATGTTCAGAAGACTCAGCTCCCTGCCTCACTCAGAAGCTGGGATTTGGATGTTGGCAGTATAAGGACAATAAATAATTTCCCAAATTGATGGCTCTGAGTTTTAATGCTTCAAAAATTCTGAAGATATGTCAAATCAAGTGCAAAGTTGAGCTTTAACCAACTCTCCTTGCATTGGTTTCAGCTCTCACTGCATCGCAGTAAGAGCAGGGATGACTGGCTGGAGAGCTTGGAAGTGACCCTGTTCTCATGGCCAAGTGACCACCCTTTGAACATGGCACTGGCCACTTCAGGAGAAGAGTAGGGCACACATAAGACAAGCCTGATCTCCTCCTCCAAACAACCACAATGCCAAATGGAAACCTTATACCAGCTGCCTCCACCACACAACGTTGAACCTAGAAAACCTGGGAAACACCGTATTTTACTTGTAAAAGCCATTAAATGTCTCATTAAGTCGTGACAGGAGAGGGAAATGCAGAAAATTATTTGCAAGATAAACTACTACAGAATAAATGTTCACATGGGGACCTATTCCAACATAATTGCACCTTAAATACTCACAGCTTAATTCCAAATGCTTTTCGAGGGGGACAACTCCTTAGAGCCTGCCTGTCTGCGTAGACACTACAGTCATCTTGCTTGAAAAATCATCAGCAGTTGTAGTAAGTGATCTTACTTTGTCCACCTAAATGACAGAAGACCATCAAACATCCTTGGAGACGTCATAGAATCGTGGAATCATCAGATGTGGAAGGGACCTTTGAAGGCCATCTAGTCCCACCCCCTGCAGTGAGCAGGGACATCTTCACTACAGCAGGTCGCTCAGAGCCCCAGCAAGCCTGACCCTGAATGTCTCCAGGGATGGGGCCTCCACTACCTCTCTGGGCAACCTGGGCCAGGGATCCACCACCCTCAGAGGGAAGAACTTTTTCCTGATACCCAACCTAAATCTCCCTTTTCCAGTTTAACCCATCACCCCTCATCCTGTCGCTCCATGCCCTGGGGAACAGTTCTTCCCCAGCTTCTTACAGGCACCTTTCAGGGACTGGAAGGGGCTCTAAGGTCCCCCCAGAGCCTTCTCTTCTCCAGGCTGACCCAGCCCAACTCTCTCAGCCTGGCTTCACAGCAGAGTTGCTCCAGCCCTTGGACCATTTTTGTGGCCTCCTCTGGACCTGCTCCAACAGGTCCATGTCCTTCTTGTGCTGAGGGCTCCAGAGCTGGACACAGCACTGCAGGTGAGGTCTCCCCAGAGCAGAACAGGAAGGCAAAATCACCTCTCTCAATTTGCTGGCCACACTTCTTTTGATGCAGCCCTTCCTTCAGTTGGGGCCAAGTGCTCTTAAAGTATGAAGAACTGAAAGGAGAACGGTGAATAAGCAGACTGCACTCAAAGCTCCTTCCTCCTCTTCAGGATGTATTTCCAATATGGAAATGATAAAATCCACATGTTATCAAATTTAGAGAGTTGGGTATCTAATGCCACGGAAAAGAACAGCTCAAATGCTGTGCTATAATTTCTGATGGATAAATTGAAGAATCTGATGCCATACATGGCCAGATCTTTCTGATTAAGTTCAACAGCAAATTAGAAGCAAGGAGGAAAATAAAAACCCAAACCAACCCTTCTGAACTCGAGATGTTATGGTCTATTGTAACTTCTGCTGCAGCCTGCGATCTTTATCCATTTTATCAAAGAATTAGACATGCCTAGCAGGCGTGATGGCATCTATTCTTTTCTTGCCAGTTTAGTCCTTTTTCTCCTATAAAATATTCTGAAGCTCGTCGTCAATAATCCTCCCAAATCTCTGACCCTTCCTAAGACAAAGGCAGCAGAAAACATTCAGCATAAAAATAGACTTCAGTGTTCATCTTCCTATTAAGAAAGTTATCATATGGAATCACAGAATGACCAGCTTGGAAAAGACCTTTGAGATCATCAGGTCCAACCATTCCTGTCCTATGCTGACCCAGATCTCTCAGTACCTCATCTACTCATCTGTTAAACACACCCAGGACCAGGGACTCAGCCCCCTCCCTGGGCAGCCTGTTCCACAGCCCCACAACTCTGCCAGGGAAGAACTTTTCCCTCCCATCTGAGCTGACCCTGCCCTGGTGCAGCTTGAGCCCATTTCCCCTTGTCCCATCTCCTGTCCCCTGGCTGAAGAGACCATCACCCACCTCTCTGCACCCTCCTGGCAGGTCAGTGGAGGCGCTGAGAAGGTCTCCCCTCAGCCTCCTCTTCTCCAAGCTCAACACCCCCATCCCCAAGAAGCTGGGTCCAAAGGAAGAGGTTTGTAGCTATCTCACGTTGGGATTGTTTCTTAATGTACTGTGAACTCTCAAATCAATGAGGCTCAATTTTTGCTCCTTAAAATCTCTGAGGCATCATGTTCAGTCTATACCTGTATTTGATCCAGAATGATTGGATGAGAAGAGTGTTCTCGTTGCGCTTTACATTGTTGTTCCAAACTATGAAACCAGTGGGCTTTTTCCCTGATTTCAAATGCAAATTGGTAAGTCCTGATTAAAGCTAAAGGTGGGAAGGGTTAAATTAGATATTAGGGGGAAGTTCTTTCCAGAGAGAGTGGTGAGGGGCTGGAACGGGCTGCCCAGAGAGGGGGTGGGTGCTCCATCCCCGGGGGTGTTCAAGATGGTCCAGATGGGTCTTGAGTATCTCCAGAGAAGGAGACTTCACATCCCCCTGGGCAGCCTGTCCCAGGGCTCTGTCACCCTCACTGTGTAAAAGTTCTTCCACATGTTGGTGCGGAACTTCCTGTGCTCCAACTTGCAGCCATTGCCCCTTGTCCTGTCTCCACAGACCGCTGAAAAGGGGCTGGGCATTTCCCCCTGCATCCCATACTTAAGATATTTATAAACATTAATAAGGTCCCCCCTTAGTCTGCTTTTCTCCAGGCTGAACAGTCCCAGCTCACTCAGCCTTTCCTCACAGGGGAGATGCTCCAGGCCTTTCATCATCTCCGTGTCCCTCCTCTGGACTCTCTCCAGGGGATCCCTGTCCCTTTTATCCCAGGGAGCCCAGAACTGGACACAACACTCCAGGTGGGGCCTGACCAGGGCAGAGCAGAGGGGGCTCAATCATCCACAGCTTCCCAAGGAGAAGCCACAGCTGAGCATGGGGAGGTAATTCGGGGTGAAAGGTGCAGTTAGAAACACTGTGATTTAAGGAGAGGCTTTTATGGATTGCAAAGGAAACAGAAAGTACACGGAGCACTCGCGCTGCGGAAGGGGAAATGGGGGGCCTCTGCAGATACCATCGAGCCCAAAAGGCACGACTGGAAGACAAATGAAGATCATAATCTGGGCTGAAGGGAAGAGTGAGCTCAGAAAGGAAGATATAAAAGTTGTATTTCCCTTTTGAAAGCCTCATCAGCTGCTACCGACCGCTCCGGAGCTGGAAATGGGCTGAGTTCCTGAGTGGAAACGTGGAGGTTTCGAACTACCGGGAGGATAAAGGTCGGAAATACGGAGGCCACAATCCAAAAAAACCACCCAGGGTTTAAAACAAGATGGAACTATGTTTGTGCCACAGTTGCAGGTTGGACTTGGCGATCTGGGAGCTCCAACCCAGCCTCCAATGTCCCACTTCCAGAGTGGCAGATCCAGATCAGCACCAATCACTGGAAAAACGATGCCAACCTGGATTAAACACTCTTCCTTTGCCTGAAGCAGCTGCATTTGCACCTCCACCTCCAAACCCAGGTTCCCAATCTCCTCTAGACCGATGGGATAATTAAATTTCAACTGGATTTCATTCTCATTTTAATCATGCTTTCAGCTGAGGTACAGAAGAAGACGTTTCACTTGCCCTGGGATGTGATTTCGGGAGCACCAAGAGCAGCCTCACCTTTCTCTCCTGGTTTTCCCCATTATCCATGCAGCTTGTTACTGATATAAAGGGGGGGAGAACTGCAAAGAGGGGGTATAAAAATCCCTAAATAATTCACCTACTGCAATGCAGACTTATCACCTAGATGTGCCTGGGAGGTGGAAAGGTCCTCTACAGTATATCTTCCCTACAGAGCCATATTCCATCGTTATTTCATGTTCATTTTGATGCAAAACATTCCAGTTTCTGGCTCCAAGCAATATTTCCAAGCAATATTCCCCAACACCTTCACAGCACGCAATCGTTTCGCTTCCGATCCCTTTGTTCCTAAAGCAGAAGGGTTATACATCCACTCCTCTGAAAAAAAAAGGGGGGTCTTCACCAAAAACAGAGAGCTTATATCAACCAAAGAGTATATATTAAAGGAAAAAAAGCCCCATCCATCAGAACAACAGTACCTGGGATACTTTGCACACGTGCATTAAAAGGATGGGCTGCTACAAGCGTACCCTTTGGCAGAGAGAAATCCACTCTGAAACATGTCAACATTTAGTTTGGCTAAAAAAACCCCCAAAAAAACCCCAAACAAACCAAAAACTTGAGATGCACAAGGCACTGAGGCGATATTTGTAACTTCCAGGGCAAAAGTTAACCAGATTTAATAGGTATTTCATCCCCAAAAAATAGGTTTCCTAACTGCTCTGGGTCCTTGGAATGAGCACACAACATCCAGAGGGAATAAATATTCAGTTGTTGGTTTGAGGAGCAGGGGGGAGGAAAGGAGGAGGTATGTACTCAACCATAAAGGTCAAGAGAATCCATGAAAGAGTTAAAATTCAAAATCCAAATCCAAAAGAAATGGGGAGGGGAGGGGGTGGGAGTGGGAATTACACCTTTGGGCTCTGAGTACTAATTTCCTTTTTCTTTCCATGCTCCTCAACATGTTCTAATCAACAACCACTTCACAGTTAACATCTCATGAAATAACCCCGCTTGATGCAATCAAGTCCAGCCAAATGTTTCCCTAAAGATGTTTCCATCATCCACATTCCTTGAAAAAAAAACGAACACCCCCTCCAAACCCCCCCACACACACACCCCTTCCTCCATCTCTATTTACCAGAGAGAATCAACACTCCCCTAGCATCTTAAATCATCTTTTTTTTTTTTTGATTAAAACACAAATAGAATCACTTGGGGGTTCTTTCTGGTTAGTACAAGATGCCTTTGTCCAGGAGAGAAGGATGGGGGGGGGGGTTGGAAAACCCACCAACCCAACCTCAACCTGCTCATTTTTCCTGTGGTTGACAGTACCCAGCGCTCTGTGAATGCCTCTGGAAGGAAATTCAGGCTATGGAAACACAAGCCATAATAAACCTGAAAGCTCATCATCACGGTGTGGGGGAAAGGCAAAGGGGGGAGGGGGGGGGCAAGGGAAAGAACACACACCCCCCCCCCCCCCCAAAATTTTAAATCTGGCTCAAAATCCAACCCTTTTTTTTGTTTTGGGGTGGATTTTGGGGGGATAATGAGTATTTCTTTCGTTTCCATACCTCAAGGAGCCCCTGCTTTCTATAAAGGGCTGGAGCTCAAGCACCTTTTCGGCATTATTAACCCGCAGCGTAGCGATGGACTTCGTTACCCCCCACCCCCCTCAAAAAACACCACGACACCGATAACAGAGCATCCAGGCAGTTGAAACTGGATTAAAAAATATGATTAATGGAAACCAGCTTCCCCCCCCCATTTAAAAAGCCCCAACCCTGAATAGAATACACCATCCCAAAGAGGATAAAAACCCAGAACGCCGCCTTCCATCTCCCAACCTCGCGCTCCCAGGTTGCGCTGCTGACATCCCCCATCAAACCTGGGCCATTTTCAAACACCCGCTCACCGCCCCCTTACCCTCCTCATCGGGACAGGGAGGGAGACGGGCGCAACTCGGACTCTCACATCCCATAAAGTTGGTGGCGGGCTCGTTAATGTCCCCAATATCGCTGCCGCCGCCACCACCGCCATCGTCCCCACGTGTCCCCGATGACTCCCGGTGGGTACGGCCACGAAGATGGGGGTGTCCCCCGTGGTTGGGAGCGGGGGGGGGGTAACGCTGCATCCCCCAACCCCACATCACCTGAGGGCTGAGGGGTGGCCACGCAGGAGAGAATCGCCCACTGGAGCCCAGTGGCTCCGGTTCTCCTCTTCCAAGCGAAGATGAGGAGGAGAAACTTGGCTTCGCCCCCCCACAACGCCCCCCCACCCCCGGGGGGGGGGGTGGCTCCTGGGCGGGATGTCCCCGTTCCCAGCGCATCGAGACTAGGGATGACCCTCCCCCCCCCCCCGCCCCCCGCTCCCAGGGTACCACCGTGTCCCCCCCATCAAGCGCCGAGCCCGCGGGGATGAAGGCAAATCCCGCCACCGAGGTTTGGCAGGGAGGGGGGGGGGGACACGACACCCACCAGGCTCCGAGGCGGGGTGGGGAGACACAGGGACACCGCAGGCTGCGGGGGGAAGGCGGTGGTCTCCCCTTCCCACCAAGGCGGCTCCGCTCCTGCCACGCGTGCCCCTCGCTCGCGATGGGGCCACGCAGCGCCGGGAGGATGCTCGCCCCCCCCCAAAACACTCCCGCCCTCCCCACCGCCATCGCCGGGCCCGGCCGTGTCCCTGAGGGGAGGGGGGGGGGACTCGCAGTCAAACCCCCCGCCCGCTGTCACCCGCGTCCCCCCCCCCCGCGCCTCCAGCCGGTCGCCCTCCGGGGTGTCGCTTCCCCCCCGCCCGTCGTCCCCGCTCCTCACCTGCGGCTGCTCGGGCGGCGGCGGCGTCCCCTCTGCCGGCACGGCGGCGGCAGCGCGCTCCCCCTCCTCCCGCTGCCTGCTCGGCGGCTCCTGCCTCTGCCCGCAGCCGCCAGCCGGTGGGGGAGGGGGCGGCGGCGGCGGGCGGGCGGGCGGAGGGGGGGGGCGGAGGAGGTGGCGGGGGGTGGGGGGGGGGGGAGTACCACCAGTGGGACCGTTACAGGCACCGCGAGGACTACTGCTCCCGGCGCGCCCCGCGCCCCGCCGCCGTGGCCAGGCGCCTGCCGCACGCCGTGGGGCACGCCGGGTAGAGTAGTCCTTGAGGAGGGAGAGGAGGGAAGAGCGGGCCCGGGCGGGCACGGGGCATGTCGGGAGGTGTAGTACCGGCGCGGGGCCTGCTGGGAGATGTAGTGCGGCGGAGCCGTGAGGGGAGGGGGGGTGGGTGAGGCAGCGAGGCCCGACGGGAGTTGTAGTGCGGCGGGAGTAGCGGTGCCGCGGGGCGCGGCGGGAGTTGCAGTCTGGCGGGGCCGAGGCGGGGCCGAGGCGGGGCCGAGGCGGGGCCGAGGCGGGGCTTCCTCACACCGCGGAGCAGGAGAGGAGGGGAGAGCCCCGGGGCCTGGCCTTGGCCCGCCCGCCGGCCTCCTCCTCCTCCTCGTGCCGCGGTCTCGGCCCGTTCCTTCGCCTCACAGCGGCCTCTCGCCCCGTTGCTTCCCCGCACACCCCGAACCGGCCTCCCGCCCGTTCCTCAGCCCGCCCCTTTCCCCTCAGAGAATCCCAGAGCGTCAGGGGTCTGGAAGGAACCTGGAAAGGCTGTCTAGTCCAACCCCCAGCCAGAGCAGGATTCCCCAGACTGAATCCCACAGGAACCACATCCCGGTGCGTTTGAATGTCTCCAGAGAAGGAGACTCCCCAGCCTCTCTAGGCAGCCTGGCCCAGGGCTCTGGCACCCTCACAGGGACAAAGTTCCTCCTGACATTCCCATGGAACTTCCTCTGCTCCAGCTGCACCCGCTGCCCCTTGTCCTGTCGCTGCCATCCCTGAGAAGAGCCTGGCTCCAGCCTCCTGACTCTCACCCTTTACATATTGATAGACATTGATGAGGTCACCCCTCAGTCTCCTCTTCTCCAGGCTCAAGAGGCCCAGCTCCCTCAGCGTCTCCTCATCAGGAAGGGGTTCCACTCCCTCCATCACCTTGGTGTCCCTGCACTGGGCTCTTCCAAGGAGTTCTGTGTCCTTCTTGAGCTGAGGGGCCCAGAACTGGACCCAGTATTCCAGGTGGGGTCTCACCAGGGCAGAGCAGAGGGGGAGCAGGACCTCTCTTGACCTACTAACCACCCCCCTTCTCATACAGCCCAGGATGCCATCAGTCTTCTCACTGGTTACAGTCATCCTACTGTCCCCCCAGACCCCCAGGTCCCTCTCCCCTTCGCAGCTCCCCAACAGGCCAGTCCCCAACCCATACTGGTATCTGGGGTTATTCTTCCCTAGATGCAAACCAGCCTCACACCAGCCTCTTGCCCCCTTTCCCACCAGCAGCCCGTTGTGTGGTGCGTCCCCCTCCAAAAGCCTTCCCTGCCCCCCGACTCCAGCAGTGGGGCGCAGACCAGGGTGTTACCCACTCCTCCCATCCCCACTTCCCTGCCAAAACCCTTTTCCCCACATTCATGGGGGGCAGCCACCCCATCCTGGTAACTGGGAGGAGGTGGCCACTGGCCCCCCCCCACAGCCTGGGGAGGGGAGAAGGGCCTTTCCCCAGGAACTCAAGCCAGCTTTTTCATTTTTCCCACAAGGTCTGGGGGTGGAAAATTCATATGAAACCTTTTAGGAGGGACAGACCACACATGGGTACGAGGTGGGGGCATCACCTCACCCTAGTTTTAGGGCAGGAAGGGAGTGTTTTGGGAAAGCACCGGTGCCTGGGAGGTAGAGAATTCAATTCCCATGGGTCTTCACCCAGCGGGTACGTTCCCACTCCCCCTCCTTGGTCTCTCCCAACGCTCGTTGCTGTGTGAAGGATTTTGCTTCTCATGAAGCTCTCGCAGGCATCAAGCAACCACTCCATGACAGCTTCTTGCTGTACTGACCCTCCCAGTCCCTCCTGCCCCCCCGCCCCCCAGGGTGAAGCACAGACAGAGCCCTGCTGGAGGAAGAACAAACTGGATGCTCCAAATTCTCTCACTTTTACTGAGCAGCACCCAATGGCTGTGGAAAATGTGAGGAATTCCATGATTTGATACAGGGCCTAGCCTGTTCCCACCTTGCATCCTCTTCCCTCTACCAGCTGCACAGCTTCACCTGCTGGGAATAACCTCCTGGCTCCTCAGGTGACCGTTCCCACCCAGTGCATCCCAAATTTATTCCATCTAGCCAAAAGAAGATTAAAAAAAAAACCAAAAAAAACCCCACCCACTTCACAAACCCAACAAATCAAGCCCCCAGAATCCCCCCTCAGAGGAGCACAGAGCGGTTTGGCGATGTCCTAATGCAGTCCCCAACACGTGCCATTTTGGCCTGCCCATCTCAAACAGTGTGGGCTGGTTGATGTTCGCTCCCTGGGGATGGGGAGGTGGTGTGGGGGGGGGTGGGATATATTCCATGGTCAATATATTGTCATTGTCATCGTTGTTTCCCTCTTCTCCTCCTTGGAATAACCGTGATGTCCTACCCACAGCCGGGTGGGGGCTGCGGCCAAGCAGAACCCATTAGCGCAGCGCTATAGATTTTCAACCCCCCCATTACCCCTCTTTCCTCCCCCCCAAAAAAATCCACTGCCATTTTAAATAGAGCCTCTGTTTCTTTCACTCAGGAGCGTGTCCTTTTGCTGTCAAGGAGACAAATTATTCCAGTCCTGTGGCAGAGCTCATGGTAACGTAGGGGAAAAGCTCTGAGAGGGATTTATACCAAATCATGTCCCCACATCTACCTATGGAGGGGCAAGGCTGTGAGGGGGATAACCAAGAATAAATCACTTGGAGAAGAGAAGGCTCTGGGGTGACCTTAGAGCCCCTTCCAGTCCCTGAAAGGTGCCTGTAGGAAGCTGGGGAAGAACTGTTCCTGAGGACATGGAGCGACAGGACGAGGGAGGATGGGTTAAACTGGAAAAGGGGAGATTTAGGCTGGGCATTAGGAAGAAGTTCTTCCCTCTGAGGGTGGTGGATCCCTGGCCCAGGTTGCCCAGAGAGGTGGTGGAGGCCCCATCCCTGGAGACATTCAAGGTCAGGCTTGATGGGGCTCTGAGCAACCTGCTCTAGTGAAGATGTCCCTGCTCACTACAGGGGGTGGGACTAGATGGCCTTCAAAGGTCCCTTCCAGCCTTACACATTCTAGAAATCCAAATGCCAACCCAAATCCCATCCTAAGGGAACTTTTTTAATTCATTCTTTGCAGAATGAAGCATCTGGCCCAGCCCTTAATTTCCACCTGAGAAATATTTAGCACGACCGGGATGCTTTGCAGCCCTGTACCCAGCAGCAGAGGGAGGTGTGGGGCTGATGAGGCTGCACTTTAACTCCTTTTTTGCAATCAACCTGCACACCCCCAGATTAATTTAATTCCTTCCACTGTTCGCCACGGTAATGCCAGCACTGGAGGAAGGGGAAAGGGTTTTAGGTTGAAAAGCCTGCTGGAATAGATGGTGGGGGGGGGATTTTTTTTTGCATTAAGGGCCACCGGATGCTTAATAAACATCTTTATTATCAGCCCAGCCTTGACTCTAAATAACCCAACTTGGATTTTAAGCCATGTTAACACCAGCCAGCCGCTGGGAATTGCGCTGGGGCCAACTGTTTCCTACTGGAGCTGTAGGAAATGTGCTATTTCCTTCCTTCCTATTTCCCAAAAAGGCTTTGGGAGAGGCTCCTCTGGGGTTCCAGCCGTGGGCTCATCTCGACAGAGACACATCCCTGCCCACGCACAAATCCTGCCTGGCACGGGGAACGCCTGCACGTCTGCCTGGGCGGGCTCTACATACAGAGAGAGCCACGTAGAAGGATCAAGCTCTTCCTCACCAGCCCGTATTTTGTGGCAGGAGGGGAATGGATGAGGGGGGTCGGGTGATTTCCAGCTCTTCATCTCCCCAAATAATTCAACCTTCTGTTTCCTCCGTAGTTCCCCAACCTGCTGTTTCCAAATCTGACGGTGCCAGGACGCACCCCGGGCTCTCCTTGTCTCCTCACGTCTGGAATTTGGTTTGCTCCCAGCAGGTTTGCAAAGCTGCAGCTGGGTGAAGGCTTCTGGGGATGTGCAGCAACAAACTCAGCAGCTTTTCCAACCCCGCAGCCTTTGGACTTCACTCCAGAGCCCACGGGAGTTCCACTCTTACCTCCAGCGGGAGCCGGGTCAGACCTTGATTTTAACCCAGAGGGGAACTCACCCCACCCAGAAATTAAATCCAGCCAAACACTTAAGTGCTTGAAATTTGGGTTGTTTCAAAATGATGCTCCTACTTAATACCCCACTGGGGTATTAAACACCTCCTCAGACCCACGCCAAGCATCAGAGGAGGGTCCTGCATCCCATCTCCCTGTGCCCACCTCCCATCCCACCTCTGTTTGGCCCTCAGCCCCTCGCCCCTCACTGTCCCAGGGATGGTTTGGGGGCTCTGGTTGGGCACCCACAATGCTGACACCAGCGCCTGGGTTATTTACGGCTCCTGTAGTCCCTGAGGACCACCCTCGATGGTGGGCACTGCTGCTCACCTCCACCAGATATCCCCAGCAACAGTTCTGAGAGCAGGAGGCAGCAGTTCAGTATTTCCAGAGGCTTTTTGCCCAACTTCTCCCAACCTCGTGGTTGCTCCATCTCCAGAGGAAAAGTGGGATCCTGTGGGGAACATGGGGCTTGGAGCTACTGGATCCTGACTCCTCTGTGGGTCATGGTTGGATCATAGAATCACTTAGGTTGGAAGAGACCTTTAAGATCACCAAGTCCAACCACAGCCTGCCCCTGCCTGGCCCACCTCTAAACCATGTCCTTAAGCACATCTACACCCCTTTCAACCCCCTCAGGGATGGTGACTCCACCACCTCCCTGGGCAGCCTCTTCCCATGCTTGACAACCCTTTCAGTACCGAAATCCTTCCTGATATCCAATCTAAATCTCCCCGGAGTGATTTGAAGCCATCCCCTCTCATCCGATCACTTGTTACCTGAGAGAAGGGACCAACCCTGGGCATCACCGGCGGCACCAGCCCGGCAGCATCCCGGCCGCGCCAGCACCGGGCACCTGGGGTGTTTTTTTTGGGGGGGATAAATGACTAAAAAGCGGCGTTTTCCCTCCGGCCGGTACCTTCGGATGCTCGTAGCCAGCCGTGCCCGCTCCTGCCCGCCCCCGCCGATACCGGACTACAGCTCCCGGCGAGCCGTGCGGGCGGGCAGCGCCGGGCAGGGCCGGGCAGCGGGAGCGGAGCGCAGCGCTGCCCGCAGCGGGGACCCACCGCGTCGCCTCCTCCTCACGGTGAGGGATGCGGGGGCTGGGGAGGAGAACTACCGGGGGATGGGGGGTGCTGGAATGGGGGAACCAGGGAGGGGGGGAAATGTGGGTACGGGGTGGGGGGAGGGGGTGAAGATGCCAGGGGTTGTGGGTACCGGGAGATGTGGGTACAGGAGGATGAGGGCAGCAGGTCTGAGCAGTGGGGGGGGCTGTAAATATGAGGGGGGATAAGGGTGCCATGAGGGTGTGAGTACTGAGGGATGGGAGTACAGGAGGGTGAGGGTGGCCAGGGATGTGGGGACCTGGGAGCTGTGAATTTTGGGGGGAATCTGGGTGCCAGGCGGATGGATACAAGCAGTGGAGGGTTCAGGGGCTGAGGGCTCCAAGGGGGATGTGGATACCTGGGTGTTTGGGCACTGGGTAACACAACTACCAAAGGCACCGGGTGGGGGGGGCTGTGCCTCAGCGTGTCCCCAGGGATGGGGGGCGGGGGTGTGTGTCCCATCAGGTGGTCCTGGCGCCATCCTGGGGTGCTGAGCCACCACCATCGTGGTGTGGGGGTCCGTGGTGGAGTGGTGGACGGGGTGGGGGGCTGTGGCTGGGCAACAGCTCCTGCCTGGCCCTGGGGTGTTGGCTCTGCTTGGGGACCCAGGGAGCAATGACTTCACGGCCTCGTTAAGGACTAATTTCCATCCAGGCAGGGAAAACAAACAAATGTGGCTGCCGTTTGCCATGGAAAGTTCCCGGGGCCGTGGGGAGTCACTGCCTGTTTTCATACACAGCCTGGATTTCCCCATTTACCTCCACGGGCCGATAATCCCTAAATCCCGATGAGATTAAAGGCAGAAAGAAAGGTGGCTGGAATTCCTCCTCCCTGCCTTCCTTCGATGGGATCCCACATCTCCCTAACCCCGATTAACCTGAACACTCTGCTCATCATCCCCTCCAAGCCCAAAAAAAGGGGGAACGAGGGTGAATCCCATCCTGCTTCGATCCCAGAGCAGCAGGGAGGCAAAAGCCGGGGAGGGGGGGAAAGCCACAGGCAGGGCGACAGCTGCTATTTTAACCCCGTTATTATTCCTGTGCCAGCAGGTCTGGAATACTCTCCAGCAGCCATGGCACTGGTGAAGAGCGGTTGGCTTTGGCGGCAGAGTAAGTGCGACCCATGAGCTTCCCAAACTGGGAGTGTGTCCATCCCCCTCCCTCCAAAACAAACCCAGAGAGAGGTTTTTGGTTCTGAGATGCTGGGAAGGGGGCACAAGGCCGGGGATGGCCCCAACCCGGGCGGTTAATCCACAGGCAGTGAGGAAATCGCAGCTCAGCCGCTGGGGGATTTATGTAAGAGGAGAGAGAGGCCCTTCTGCCACAGGAACGGACACACGGCTCCACGTCCGGGGCTGGATCCGGTCCCATGCGCACGGCAGGGCAGCACGGAGATGCCCTGATGGTGGTTTTGGCAGCTCTAAAGCCTCCTGGTCATGCTGTCCCAGCTGCCTGTGCCAGGCAGGGCCGCGCTGGGGGATGGAGCAGCTCTCAAAGGGGGCAGTGGGATCCACCTGCAAATTTGGGGGGACACCACCGGCTCTCGTGGGCTGTAGCCTGCGGGGTTCGCTGTGGTCCCTGTCACCTCCTCCCCATCTCGTCAGGCTCCATCCTGCGCCGCTGGAAGAGAAACTGGTTCGTCCTCTACCTGGACGGCAGTTTGGTCTATTACCACGACGAGACGCAGCGCGACATGGACGGCCGGATCCACATCAAATACAGCTGCCGGGACGTGAGGATCGGCCGGGAGTGCAGAGGTGAGCAACACCCCACCGCCCCAATCCCGGGCAGGGCTCTTCCCATAGCTCCAACCCATTTAATTGATGCTCCACAGGTCCGAAACATGCTCATGGACATCTAGAGTAGCCAAAAAAACCCCTTTCCCCCCAACCCAGGCTGCCTAATTCACCCCTTTAACTCCCAGCCACGAGATGCGTGCCCCGTCCGTTTTTCCCGTTGCTTTTCCATGGGGAAAGAAGGAGAAACTCAAACTCTCCTCCTGGTTCTATGCTGGTTCCAAACACGGATCCCACAGCCCTGACTCATCCCCTCGCCGTCTCGCACAAACAAGGCGAGAACAAAGCTGCAGCTCAGCTCAGCTCGGCCCACGGCTGCCACACAAAGCATCTTTTCTTGAGCTGTGGTGGCAGGAGCACAACCCCAAAGGTTTCTTCTCATGGTGGGCTTCAGATTTTATCCATGCTCATGAGCCAATCCCAGTGCTGAGCAGTTTGTGCTCCAAGGGAATTTGGGTGCCTGCTGGAATCCAGCAAGGTGGAAGTGAACGGAGCTCGGCTGAGGGGGTATTTTTGGCAAGGTTTTGTCCTTCCATTTGCCTTCTGCCACAGGGTGGGAGGTTCTGCTCACCTGCTCATCACTTGCGCTGGCTTTTCACCTCAGAGAGCCTGAGAGCACCTCGTCTCAGATCCAAAATGAACCCCAAATTAGGGATCCCGTGTCGCAGCAGGTTTTTAACAGCTGCGTTCATTAGTGACACCCTGCTGGGGCAGGGTGGGGGTGGGAGGTAATTTGGAGCCCTCTCTCCCAAGAAGGGCCGTGGATGGATGGGGGGTGTCTGGGTGTCACTGAGGCCGGATCCCATCTCTTCCAGATGTGCAGCCACCTGAGGGGAAGAGTCGCGACTGCCTGCTGACCATCGTGCTGCGGGACGGCTCCAAGACGACGCTGTGCGCTGAGAGCGAGGACGATGCTGTGTAAGCCAAAATTAACCCCGCTCTCTGGCCTTATCACCTGATTTATCTGAGTGTGGAAAGAGCCACATCCCGCTCCCGCCACGTCCCGCTCCCACCACATCCCACCTGTGGCTAAACACCCTCCCAGAGACCCGCCCCTCTCATGGGGCGACAGGCACAGGCGGAGATTTGGGTTTCCTGCTGAGTAATTCGAAGCCAAAAGCAGCTGGTTTTAAGCAGTCAGACTCCCATGGGGGAGGTTTCCCTCCTGGATCACACCTCAGCCTGGCTGAGGATCTCTGGAAGAAGGGTTTTCATCGGGATCTGGAGACAAACAGCATCAAAGTGAAGTGGGAATTGGTGTAAGGCCATGGCCAGGAGGAGGAAACACCGGCTTCTCTTCATTTTTAGAAAAAAATAGATTCAAATTTCTATAAAAATGTGATTTTAAATTAAGAATTATTAAAAATTAGTTTAAAAATTCCAAGCAGGAAACCTTCAGCTGCAGGGAGATGTTCAGCTGAGGCCAGGCTGAGCTTGTTGGCCTATGCATGATCCCAGCTGAATGGAAATTCATCCATTATCCACTTTTCCTGGCCCCAGTTCGGATGTCCCGCCCACCTGCCCTGGGTTCAGCCAGGGACTGTGTGTAGCCCTGTGCCCATCCCTGTGGCATCAGGTACCTCCTGACGTGTTCCCATTCCTGTTACCCAGCATTGGTTAATGGGGAAAGACTCGTACTGGCCCCATGGCTGCATCCGGATTCCTGGAGGAAGGGGGACACAGGTGCCTGGTGGAGCTGCCATCCAGCCAGAGGGCCCATGGCGGGGGGGGTGGTGGGGCACATGACACAATTCCTGCCCCCCCCAGCACACCCCAAAACCACATCCCCTCTCTTTTATTTGCAGTGCTTGGAAGATGGCCGTGCTGGAGGCTAAATCCACCCCGGTGAGGCTTCATTCCCAGAAATAAGGGGACACCATCTGGCATGGGTGGAGGTTATGCCAACTGGAGTTGTTCCCCCACACTGGGACCAGTTTTGGGTGTCCCCAAAAACCCTGCACCCATTGGGCAGCCTTGTGGCACAGGGAGAAATCCCCTGGAGCCCAGCGGGGAAGAAGGTTGGGGAGCAATCGCGATAGAGCATGTGATGTCACCAATGGACGATGACAGAGCCGGGGTGGGGGGGGGGGTTAGGGGGGACATGGTTCAGGTGACCCAGGGCATTTTGGATGCTCTGGGCCCCCCATTCAGCAGAGCAGGGGAACCTGAGCGATTCAGGCCCCTGTCACACATGTGGGGAAACTGAGGCACGTCCAGCCCAGGCCCCGTGCGGCCTCAGTGTGGGCACCGGCCTCACACCGTACTCCCGCTACTCCCAGGTGCACGTCTACGACCCCTACGATGACGACTACTACCAGACGGTGCCCCTCGACTCCCACCAGACCGCCTACATCAGCTCCGGCCACTACGGCCCCCAGTATGGAGGTGGGTGGGTGCACCCCGATTCACCCCAGCGTTGGGTTACCAACTGGGGGATGTTTACTTCTGTGGGGAAGGTTGGGGGGGGGAGGGGGGGGGATAGTTAGGGTGCTGCCCACCCCCTGCTCACCCCCCATCTCCCCTTTTTGCCTTGCAGCTCCTGGGGTGACCCACGTCATCGTGCGCGAGGATCCCTACCGGGTCTCCGGGGACCAGATGGCCTTGGGGCTGCTGGCAGGGGCGGCCACCGGTGCTGCCCTGGGCTCCTTCATGTGGATGCCGTGCTGGTTTTAGCAGCCTTCCACCAGCAGGATGTGGCCCCGACCCCCTTTGCCTCCCCAGCCCTGATCAACTCACCCCTGCTTGGTACCTGCCGTAAGCCACCCTCAGCCTCCCCGAACCATCCTGCTCAGCACCCTGCAGATGAGATCCAGCCCCAAACCCACCCCGTATCCTCCTCCCAGCTCCAGCTTTTGCATTAGATAACCCCCACATGCTTTGGAGACACCCCAAAACCTCTCCCAAACCCCACCTTCCCCCCCTCCCCTGCAGAGTCCCAGGCCTGAGGAGCTGCCAGGGTGGAGTGTGTGGAACCTCAGCCCCAGAACCTGGCTCAACTCCCCAATTCCATGCAAGGAGCTGCCTGCAGAAATACCTGGGATTTTTATGGGAAGAGGGGGTGCTGCTCCATGTCGCTGTTTTGGGGGTGACAGCTGATATATTTTGTTTTAAGCCTGCAGCCCAGCTGCTTTGTGAGGGGTTTTTTTAGCAGGGGTGGGGAAAGGGGGCTCCAGCACTGGAGCAGGTGCTGACACAAGAGAGGTTTGAGTGAAGATTAAGGAGGGGGGAGCACAGGGTGTTAAAAAACACTTTGGCGGGATTTTCACCCCCTTCCAGCCTTGCACCAGTCCTCTGGGCCCGGCCAAGCTGGAGAAGTGAGATCAAACCCCAGGGAATTTGGGATAAACCCTGGGAAACTGGGCTGGGAAGAGCCCTGGGAATATCACAGCTTCCCCAGGCAAATGGAAGTCACTGTGGGGGCGACAGGAGTTTCACCCTGAATTTTGGGAAGGGGGTAAAAAAATCACTCAGGGATAAGGGCAGCTCACACTGAGGACCAGCAAGCCCTTCCAGTAGCTAAACCAGGATCTTGGAAGCAGGGATTTGGGACTGAGGGAGGAAACAGGTCCCTTTGGGTGGACCTGAGGCTGGGGGACAAGGGGCAGCTCACCTTTCTCGCGCTGCATCGGGCAGCACCAGCATCGCCCATAGAGGGAGGATGTGATCCCTGGAGACACGGATCGATATCAATCAAATTCCAGAATAACAAACAAAAACCACAGCTAGATAAAGAAACCAAACCAAAACCCAGTGACACCAGCACCCCAGCCCCATTTCTTGTTAAAAGCCTCAGATCAGCTCATCCCTGCACCTGACGGGGGATCGGGGGATCCCAAAACACCATCTTCATCCTCCCCCAGCTTCCCTCCTGCTTCAAACCCGCTTCCATCCACCCCATCGAGTTTTGGAGAGGAAGAAACCACCACGAAGTGTGATCCGCAGTCTAATAAAGGCAGCGAGAAAAGGAAAGAGACCCAGCTTGTGGGCTGAGTGAGGATGAGGAGGGGACCAGGGGGTGGGAGGGTTTGGGTCTCGGTCCAAGAGCCGTGCAGGGGTGGCAGCGGCTCTTCCATCTCCTCCTGCACCCCATTTCTTTCCTCCCTTTTCAACTGGGAGCTCTGAAGGGTGGGATGGGCTCTAGGGAAAGCTCAAAATCACCCTCTGCTTCTCAGGAAAAGGGGGTTTGGGCAGACCTCACTGCACCCCAACATGGTCCCCGGCACTACAAGGGTTTGGGGTCCCTCTGAACGTGACACCGTGGCCCTGAAGGGCCGCAGAAGGGAAAACGCTGAGAGATCCTGCTCACCACAGCTGCGGGGCTGGAGGACTGTGATCATGCCCTGGCAGAGCAGCTCCTTCCTCTGTATACCAACTTCAGAGCCCACAGGAGGAGTTGTCTCCATTCAGGAAGGGAGCAGAGCAGTAAAGGGCCACACCAGCCCCAATTTGGGCCTGAAAATGGCCTCTTTGGGTCTGTTTTGTTTGCACACGGGGGGAGTTGTGCCTGGCCTGCCCCTGCTCTCAGAAACACTTCAGTCTTCTCAGCCAGGGCTTCGGGCTTCCCCCCATGACCCCTCCACACAAACCCCAGCTTTCCCAGAGAGGAGAAGGATCCAGCCCCATACACACCCCCCACCCCGTGCCCTCATCCCTTCTGCCTTCTTCTCCTTCCCAGCCCAGGTCCCACACATGGCACCCTCTGCCTCCCTGGGCTCTTCTCCTGCAGCCGATCCCCAGCTCCCGGGGCTGTTTCTGCTGTGCAGGGATGCTGGAGAGCTGAAGGAAAGCCGTGATGGATTTTAGGACACCCATCAGATGGGAAACTGAGCAGCGCTCGGCCTCATCTAACATGGGGGTTGCCATCCCGCTTTCCAATCACATCCCATCATCTCCACCTAAAACTCCCCACAAGAACCTTTGGGGGTGTCCCCCACCCTGATCCCAAAGGCAGCACTTTGGGAGCAACAGTCCCTTCCCTCAGGTGGCTGGGAACAAGCCGGGGAGCTGGACCTGCAGCAGAACAGAGGGATGGGGCATCCCTCCTGTGAGCAAGGGTGTCACATCCCTCTCACAGAATCACAGACTCACAGAACCGTAGGGGCTGGAAAGGACCTCCAGAGCCCATCGGGTCCAACCCCCCTGCCAAAGCAGCTCCCTAGGACAGGGCGCACAGGTCGGCGTCCAGACGGGGCTGGAATATCTCCAGAGCAGGAGACTCCACACTCCCCTGGGCAGCCTGTCCCAGGGCTCCCTCACCCTCACCGGGAAGAAGTTCTTCCCCAGATTGGTGTGGAACTCCCTGTGCTCCAACTTGAGGCCATCGCCCCTTGTCCTGTCCCCACTGACCACTGAGAAGAGGCTGGCCATGTCCCCCTGTGTCCCACCCTTCAGATATTGATAACCATTGATCAGATCCCCTCTCAGGCTTCTTTTCTCCAGGCTGAACAGCCCCAGCTCACTCAGCCTCTCCTCACAGGGGAGATGCTCCAGGCCTTTCATCATCTCCATGTCCCTCCCCTGGACTCTCTCCAGGAGATCCTTGTCTTTTTTATACCAGGGAGCCCAGAACTGGACACAACACTCCAGGTGGGGTCTGACCAGGGCAGAGCAGAGGGAGAGTATCACCTCCTTTGACCTGCTGGCCACGCTCTTTTTCATGCCCTCCAGGATCCCATTGGCCCTCTTGGCCACCAGGGCACACTGTTGGCTCATGATCAACCTGTTATCCACCCTGTCCCACCAGAGTCCCACAGCTCCAGGGTACCAAGCACTGTGCACAGTTCAGCTCCGGCACTGTGCACAGCCTCAGCTGGCACCGGCACCAATTAGCACTGACAGAGACTCCCCGGTGCCATCCCATCTGGCAGGAGACAGAGCAGCACGTCTGGATGCTTAATGAAGCCGCCTGGGATAAGGAGTCTCAGGGGTGGAGCTCAGCTCCAGTGGGAATGAAGCATCCAAGTGTCAGCAGCGTAATTGGCAGGTGCCAGCCAGCTTGGGCTGGATGGGGAAGAGGGAGCTGGAAGCTCTGGGAAAAGCCTGTCTCCAGCACCAGGCCCAGAGCAAGGTGCAGACATGCCTGGAGATGGAAACATCTGGAAATGCCCCGCAGAGAGCAGCGCTACCTGGAAATCAGCACTCCTTTCCACGCCATGTCCAGCTGCTGACCCACAAAAAGCTCCTTCTCCCCAGCTCAGCCTCCCCCGGCGCTCCCCGGCCCTGCGGTACCTGAACATCCCAGGGCTGATCCTGCTCCTCTCCTACCGGGCAGGGCTGCGCCGGTCCCCGAAGACCCGGGGCCACCAAGTGATCCAGGCAAAAGTCACCAAGCAAGCAGTGATGGACCAGCACGTGCCTCCAGCAGCAATTCCCAGGGGTCTTCCCGCTGTCGGTGGGAGCGGGTGATGGCAGCCGGGCCCTGGGGTAGGAAGCTGAACAAAGGAGCAATTCAAGAGGTTAAAAAGAAATCCGGAAGCACAAAGAACAGAAACCACGGTCTGCAAACCCATCACCTGCAGAAATACCTCCTGGCTTGGCTTCTGCTGCGCTCAGGCCTTCGCCCGCAGGAGAGGGGCTTCCTGGGAGCTTCCCGTGTCGACTGGGATTGATGTTGCGCAGGACCAGAGGGACAAGAAGTGCCAAAACCCAGAAATTAGGGTGAGCTCATTCTGCTCCCACTCAAATACAGAGTTGCACGATCCCTCTCTCCCAGCAGCGAGAGCTCCCAAAACTCCAAAGACAATTTGAAGCCCAGGATAACTCGAAAAACCCCTCTGAAATGAGGATTAACGCCATGGGACCGGGCTCAAGCGATTAAACATCGAAGCTTGGCCACAAACAGCCTTGTAAGATCAGTCCCCGAAGGTCATGGTGAAGAAATCGACCCTCAGTGTGATCAAAATCTTCTTATCTGGAAATTAAAGATACCACAGGCTGCAGAGCCTTGGCAGATGTCAGGACTTGAGCCTTGATTTTCCACCTGTCTCCCTCTTCCCAAGCTGGGGTAAAGGCAGGGAAGGTCAGTGCCAAGGCCAGTGCTGGGAGCATCGATGAACATGGCTGTCTCCCTCCAGCATCCTGTATCCAAGGACATGCAGCACTGCGGCTGGACTGACAGGCTGTGCAGGGGGAGCTGGGGGGGGATACAGAGCAATTTCAGTGCCTTAATTAGCAGTAACTTTAATTAAGCCTGTAACACAGTCCTCGCTCCAGACGCGCTCTCTGGGTGGTCTACAGCAACCGCTCAAAACAGCTTTAATTTATACCCAAATACCTGGGAAAACAGGTGGTGAGCCTGGAAGATTCGACTCTGAAATGGCATTTAGGGAGAGGTTCCTCCCTCCCAACCCAGCAGGGCAGAGCCAGGGGGCAGTGGAAGCATCCTCCGGGCTGAGCTGCCTTCAGCTCTGCCCTACTCCTCATCCTCTGGGGAAGGGCAGAGCCGCTCACGTCATTGCAATTCAGACGGCGTTCAATTCCTGACGCGTCTGAGCCAGGCGCTTAGAGCATCAGTCCGAGCAGCCGGTTATGTTCGGCTGTTCCACCGAAGGGATCCCAAAAAACCTTCTTAAAAAGCCATGTTGGACTTGGGTGGGGAAGGGAAAGGAGGTTAAAAAGGGGAAATACAAGAACAAACCTCAAATTCTTTTGCAAACCGATGAGAAACTGAGCCCAGGAAGATGGGAAAGCCCAGCTCCTGCAGCGCTACAGCAGCACAGCCAGCGGCTCTTTGGAGGTCGGGCTGTTTACAGCTGCTGGCAGAGCAGCTTCCAGCATTAGAAGCCTCCGCTATAGCAGGGAACACAGCAAGAAGCAGCCTGCCCACCCACCCACCCTCCCTCTCCCCCCGTCTCTCTTCCCATCGGGGTTGGGACATGCCCAGCTCTCTCACGCTGTCTGGTTTGCTGAGGATTTGGGTGCTGGGAAGGAGAAGCCGGCACTGCGCAGTGAGGGGACGGCGCTGGCTGCTGCCGCAGCAGCTCTGCGGATGCTCTTAGGATGCTGCCGTTCGCTCCAGCCTGGGAGTGTCAGGGCTGACCCCACCAGCAGAGCAGACAAAGAAGCCGTCAGCAAACACCCAGCGTGAGGTACCTACTAATCTGAGCCAGAGGCCAGACCATCCCTTGCCCAGAAACAGCCCCTTCTCTCCAGTTTAATCCTGTTCTCAATTACAGATGGGAAACTGAGAGATTGGGATTTGAAGGGAGAGCCCTGCGGACACGTACAGCAGCAGCATGAGGTTATTCACCAGCAACAGGGAGCAGGAAGGAGGAACAGCGACCAACACGCTTCAGTGCTACCCTGGAGACAACAGCGCTTAATGCTGAGTCCAGATCATCCAACAGATCCGTCCTACACCAGATTTCACAGGGGACTGTGAGTGAGGGCTCCCACTCAGGGCAGGACCTGTAGGGACCGGGACCAGAAGCTCCACTCCATGACAAGAGCAAACCTGTCCCACACCACTAAGCCCAGCACATCTCCAAGACTACATCCCATTTCCTTCCTCATTAAATTTAACAACCAATTTTACTGATAGTCTTTTTAATGCAGAAGAGCTTCAATAAGCAATAAGAGTTTCAGCTGCTGGCCTCACCAGACCAAAACCAGTTTCTCCAGAACCCCAGACAAGGATAACTCCGTTACTGGTACTCACCTACGCGTCCCCACAGCCCTTCTCTGCCATCTCCAGCAAGGTGGAGGCTTGAGGATCTTCCTCAAGCATGGTAGGGCTGATCCACCTGCGCTCTCAAAGTATAGGCACCCAGGGAATCCAAAGCAGGCAGCAGCGAGGCCACGCAACACACCCAAAGGGAGGAAACAGATGGATTTGGAAAGCAAGAAAGGATCGGAAAGGCACCGCAGCGGCAGGGGGAGGCCACACACTCCTTGTACCCATCCTCACTGGAAACAATCATAGAATCACAGACTGGTCTGGGTTGGAAGGGACCCCAAGGATCACAGAGCTCCAACCCCCCTGACACAGGCAGGGCCACCAACCTCCAGGCCTGGAGCTACACAAGGTTGCCCAGGGCCCCATCCAACCTGGCTTTGAACACCTCCAGGGATGGAGCACCCACCCCCTCTCAGGGCAGCCCGTTCCAGCCCCTCACCACTCTCTCTGGAAAGAACTTCCCCCTAATATCTCATCTAACCCTTCCCTCCTTCAGCTACACTCCATCCCCCTTGTCCTGACAATCGCGGCAACACCGTACCGAACCAGAGGGACAGTAAACTAACAACTCCATCACCTTTTCTCAAGGGGAAACAAGCAGCAGCTCATTTTCTCTTTTCCAAAGCCTCCAGCAGTGCTCTGAGCCCAAAGGAGCATGAGCAAGCGACATCCTGACACACCAAGCCCCCAGGAACCTGTGCTGTGATGGACTTATGTAGAGAAGAGACCCAGAGCTTTCCAATGAGACAGGTATTTATTTAGTTCAAGCGCTAAGGATTTATTGTTGTCGTCGTCATCGTCGTTGTTGTTTCACGTTATCGAACAGAGCTGAGGTACCAAGTGACATTCCAACATGAAGAAAAGGAACCTTTTTTCCCCCCCACCTTATACAGTTTCTTCAACTACTCGTTATCAAGACAAAGTGAGCAATGGAACAGCTGCGTTAACGTACCGTACAACAATCAAGCCAGAGTGGAGGAGGAGAAAAGAAACAAGAGGAGAAACCTTCACTGGTTACAAAATCCTTGTCATTCAATCTGTTCCCGTGGTTCTACTGGCCATGGAGATGGAGTAAACCAGGATTCAAAGCTAAGATGGCAGGAGGAATTAATGGTGCAAAAGAAAGAAAGAAAAGAAAGAAAATTAAGAGTGTGCTGCTCCTGAGCTCCTTTGGAAATGTCTTTTCTCTGGAAAATTGGGATTAAGATGGGATTGAGTCCTGCTGACATGTTAAGCACTGACTGCTGGCAAGGATGCAGGTTAAACATACCTGGGGGGCTATGTGCCAAACGACTGATGGGTCATCCTTGTCCCTGAGACCACCATGGGCACCCAACTTTCAAGATCTTTTTTGGTTTGGGGTTTTTTTGGGGATTAGAGCAAGTTCTATTGGGCCTGTTGAACGAACCTGCTCCTGGATGCGTGGCTGCTCTCCACGGGCGGCTTCTGTGACAAGGAGCTGAGCCACTTGGTCACCGTAAGCTGAGGAGCCAGAGAAGCTGAGGAGCCAGAGAAGCTGAGGAGCCAGAGAAGCTGAGGAGCCAGGTCCTTGCAAATCCGGTGCTTAAAGCTGGCGACTATGGGAAACAGAAGGTTAGAGGGGAAGCAGAAAAGCATGTGCTTGTGGAAAAACAGCCAAAGGATGAGCAAGGCGAGTTGTGTGAAGAACCAAAGGTGGTGGTGGAAACCCAAGGACCAAACCCAAGCAAAACAAAGCAAAAGGAAAAAGCAGCGAGCTGAACCATTTTTACACAGTTAAGAACAGCACAAGCCAGGAAAAGCAGCCAGGTTTCCTTTCCCCCTCCCCCTCCAAACCCCAAGTGTTTCTTTCAAATAAAGAGCGATCCTTTGTCACGTATCATCGATGTTTATTTCCAGACATGCCACGTCAAAAAAAAAAAGAACCCAAAACCACCCCAACCCCAACCCAAACCTCGCCTTCTAAAAGCACTTTCCATCTCCTTCTGCCTTACAATCGTGCAGAGTTGCTCTAAACCCAGGGAAGGGCATGAGCCTGGAGTTTATTTCGGAGGTGAATAAACACCATGACTCTTTTTAAAGCCCTTAAGGGTGGTGAGGATGATTCCCACTTTTTTTTTCTCTTCCCTGGTGGGCTATTTTAGGTGGTAAAAGGGGCAGAAGAGAATAATAAAGAGGAACCTGGTGAATTTGGTTGCAATCGTTGGTTTAAGCAGCGATCACATTCCCAGATTCCAAAGAGAATTGCTTCCCAACACCATAACTCAGCCTCACTGGGCCCAGCAAACAATGTATTTACAACTGGTGTTTATTAACTTACACAGTAACTTCACAACGACTAGTAAAGATTAAAAGGGTGCACTTCTAGTGTGTTCTGATTCTGTGGGTTCTTGGGTAGCTACATCAGCAAAGAGCTGGGAAAAAGGGATTCCTCAGCAAAACGAACCCAAATCCTTCCCAAAATAGTAAAGGGGGGGAAAGAAAAAACAACCAACCCACCCCAAAAACTACGAGAAGGAAAAAAATATCAGCACAGAAATAAATATTCCAAGAAAAAAAGGGTTAATTGTGAGCTGAGTTAAATAGAAAACTAAATTATTGGGTGTTTAAGGGAACTATACAGAGCTCTAGGGAACAGAACTAAACCAACTCAGAAGATGGAACTTAAAAAAGAAGCTAAAAAATAAAGGCATAAATCTGCATAAATCTGCATAATTGTTAAGTCTGTTTCCATCCTACTCAATTCCCTTTTCCAGCTAAGATCTCTCAACTAGGGTTCCTGTCCCATCAACACCACCTTCCCCAGTTGACCTATGACCACACTATGGAAAAGCAGATGTGATTTCCCCCCACACACACCTTTTCCATTGCCATCCCTCCTCCAACACATCCCCCCAACCCCTTCTCCCTCCCATCTCTCCCAGTAGCAAACTGGCCTGCGAGCTCAGCATCTCCTCTGGGTAATCCAGCTGCTCTTATCTCATTTTTGTATACCCAGCCAAATTTCAAGGTTTTAATCCGCTTTGGCAGGTTGTAGTGCCGGTCCCAAATTCCTTACTTTTATTTTATTTTAAATATTTCCCCTAAAAACCACAAAAAAGAAGCAAAACTGGGGGTTTTTATCTCCACCAAGCAGCTGAAGCGTTACGCTCCCATCTCTCAGGCAGTAGTAATTTACTCCCCAAGTATAATTTAACTTCTAGGTTAAAAAAAGGGGAAAATAAAAAAAAATAAAGAATAAAATATAATAAAAAAGCTTCTGCAAACTCATTTCACCCTTGAAAGGTTATTCCCCTCATTATTTTCCACAAGGGGTTTTCCTAAGGCATCCAATCTTTTCCTTTACCCCCCCACCCCCCGACTCAAACCTCAAATCCTCCAGAAGCCATTTGGCCTTTTCTGAAAACACTTTGGGTTTCTCAGGATGCTGTTTGGGTTTTTTTTTTTTGGGGGGGGGATGTGTTCAGGCTGCCTCTGCAAGAAAGAAAATAGTATAATAATAATAATAATTATAATAATCATCCTAATAAGCTGGTAGCTTTTTGGGGTGTTGAAAAAAAACCAAAAAAAACCCCACCCATCCCAGCTAAGGCTGGGTTCCCAAAAAAATGATTTGGGGGGTTGCAAACCAGTTGGGACTATCTCTGTTCTGAAGATTTAAGAGCATGGGTTGAATTTTGGGGTTTTTTATTATGGTTCTTGATAGAATAAGCGGTTTAAACCTCGGCACCTTGTGGTTGTGTTGGTCACCTCCTGGTTTCTTAAAAAAGAGGTGGATTGGGAAGTGTTTTCCTGCATGTAAACCTCTCCTAAATCCAATTCCAAACTTTCCTCAGGTTTTTCCATCTTATCAAAGTGCAATTTCTCATAACATATTAAAAATAAAAAGGAATAGATTAAGAAATTGTACCTAATCTTGTGGGTTTTTTTTTAAAGTTATAACTAGAATACGCTCAGAATAAGTTTGGCTTTTTTTTTTCCTCTTTTTTTCTTATAAATAATGAAGACACCAACATTTTCTTTGCTTGTGTGTTTGTGTGTGTGTGTGCTTGTGAAGCTTAATTAAGATCATCTCCACGAGACAGCCAGCGATGATGAACCGCGCTACGTTATTACTGGAAGGGGGAAGGTTCAAAGCCAATATTCACACTGCAGTCAATGAAGAGTAAAAGGGAAGGAGGGGGGAAAGCAGTGATGTTCTGGAGAAAGGCAGGAGCCCCAGTGGGATTAGCAGGAGCAGCCTCCTTCACTGACTGGCTGCTCTTGAGGCTTTTCCAGTTTTATGTCGATCACTGGAAGAGATTGGTTAAGGTAAAATTTGGAGGTAACTCCAGTTTTCCTACCAGGAAAGTATTTGGATTGGTATTCTGGGGTTTAGTATCACCCAACGTATCATCTACAACGTGTTTCAGCTCGCTTGGGTTAGGGAGAAGGTGGAGAGTGAGAGGGCTCCATCTGCACACGGTTCCCCGGGCAGCAGGACCTCCATGGACAGAATATCTAGCAGGGTTCCTCAGGGACCTGTCCTAGTCAATATGTTCACTGATGACCTGGATGAGGGACCAGAGCGCACAGACAGCGAGTCTGCTGCCCACACAGAGCTGGGAGGGGTGGCTGTCACCCCACCCCAGAGAAAGACTTCTCCTTGGTGCTGTCTCCAGGCACATCATAGAATCCCAGGCTGGTCTCAGCACTGAGAGCAGCAGCTCTGGCTCAGAAGGGGCTTTATGTGCTGGCTCAGAGAACAAAGCCCTGGAGACAGCAGAACCAGGAGGAGCGCACGAAAGGACAGCTCATGGACAGAACCCCCCAGCAGCATAGTCCTTCTCACTAAAACGTCCCTAAAACTCCCACATACATATATCACGATGCTCTGGATGTGCCGTCCTGAGCTCTCCCATACATCCTTCCTCTAGTTAAACCGCTCTGCTCACACCCTCCACTCCCTACTGCGGCCAACAATCCCCTGCCACCTCCCCAGACTCTCTCCTCACAAGGCCAGCTAGCTCTGCTGAAAACATGAGGTTGACAGAGCTCACTGCTCCAAACCAGCCTGTGACAAGCTCCTGCTCCTCTCTGTGACACTCCAATTCCCAAGCGATGTCATACACTGATCCCAAACCCAGCTCACGGCCGATGAGCATGAGTCACAGAATGACCAGGTTGGAAAAGACCTTTAAGATCATCAAGTCCAAACGTCCCTGTCCTATGCTGACCCAGATCTCTCAGTACCTCATCTACTCAGCTGTTAAACACACCCAGGGGTGGGGACTCAGTCCCCTACCTGGGCAGCCTGTTCCACAGCCCCACAACTCTTCCAGGGAAGAGCTTGTCCCTCCCATCTGAGCTGACCCTGCCCTGGTGCAGCTTGAGCCCATTTCCCCTTGTCCCATCTCCTGTCCCCTGGCTGAGGAGGTCTCCCCTCATCCTCCTCTTCTCTTGCTCCCTCTTTCATCTAGGGCCCGTGTTTCCCTCAGGCACAGCAATGCCTGGTGGCACTTTGCCCCTCCGAATCCCATCAGGAACACAAAAAGGATACTGTCTTCTCTACTTTTGTCTTGTGTGCTTTCCATTCCAGGCAGGGCGGCTGCCACGCGTCGGAAAAGCTGCAAAACAAAACACACAGGGAAGAGATCAAAACAATCATAGTTTAAAAGAGTGTCCAGCCCAGTGTGCAGTTCAAACAAACCCCAATACATCCATTGGTACAGAGAACACAGCTTACACCCGAAAGGCCAACACCAAACATAACCTGTCTTCTTCGGGAACAGCAAAGCCTGTTTCTTCTTGTTACTGAAGATCACAGAATCCCCGACTGGTCTGGGTTGGAAGGGACTCCAAGGATCACAGAGTTCCAACCCCCCTGACACAGGCAGGGCCACCAACCTCCAGGCCTGGAGCTACACAAGGTTGCCCAGGGCCACATCCAACCTGGCCTTGAACACCCCCAGGGATGAGGCACCCACCCCCTCTCTGAGCAGCCCGTTCTAGCCCCTCACCACTCTCTCTGGAAAGAACTTCCCCCTAATATCTCTTCCCTCCTTCAGCTTCACCCTATCCCCCTTGTCCTGACAGACTCTGCCCTTTAACAAGCTGATTCCCCTCCTGTTTCTCTGCTCCCTTCAGGGACTGGAAGGCTGCAATGAGGTCCCCCCGCAGCCTTCTCTTCTCCAGGCTGAACCAGCCCAGCCTGTCTTCATAGGGGAGGTGCTCCAGCCCTCTCATCATCTTCATAGCCTCATCTGACCCCTCTCCAACAGTCCCCCATCTTTCTTGTACTGGGGGCCACAACTCTAGACATAGAACTGCAGGTGGGGCCTCCCAAGGGCGGAGCAGAGAGGGGCAATCCCCTCCCTGTCCCTGTTGCCACCTCTCTTGTCATGGAGCCAAGGATACCATCGCCCTTCCAAGTTGCAAGAGCACACTGCTGGCTCATGTTAAGTTTCTTATCCACCATGACACCCAGGTCCTTCTCAGCAAAGCTGCTCTCCAGAAGCTCTTTTCCCAGTCTGTAAATATGTCTGGAATTCCCCCAGCCCAAGTGCAACACCTGACACTTCGCAGTGTTGAACCTCATTAGGTTCATTCGGGCCCACCATTCCAGCCTGTCAAGATCAAATGCTCTTGGCTACATGCAAACCTCCTATGACCCTATCCAGGTATTCTAGCTCTCCCTTGGATGCTGTCTCCAGTTTCCCTGCAATATCTTAGCTCCAAACTCTCTTCATCAATTTATTCTTCTCAAAGGGGCCTGAGTGGTAAGACTGGATGGCAACAGCTTCCTTCCCTGCTTCTCCCACCTCTGCCCCCGAGGCTCAGAATTGAGGTTCCCACCATGTTTCCCAACACTCTGGGTGAGGAACCGACAGATTTGTCCTCTGCCAACACACTGCCATGTCCTCAGCCCGATGGAGCTCGTCCTGGGGGACAGCAGGATGACCATGACCAGCAATATGCCCTCATGGCCAAGACAGACAATGGCATCCTGGGGTGTATGAGAAGGGGGAACAAGGGAAGTCCTTCTCCCCCTCTGCTCTGCCCTGGTTAGACCCCACCTGGAATATTGGGTCCAGTTCTGGGCCCCTCAGCTCAATGAGGACACAGAACTCCTTGGAAGAGCCCAGTGCAGGGCCACCAAGGTGATGAAGGGACTAGAACCCCTTCCTGATGAGGACAGGCTGAGGGAGCTGGGCCTCTTTAGTCTCCTCTTCTACAGGCTGAGGGGTGACCTCATCAATGTCTATCAATATGTAAAGGGTGAGAGTCAGGAGGCCGGAGCCAGGCTCTTCTCAGGGATGGCAGCAACAGGACAAAGGGCAGTGGGTGCAGCTGGAGCAGAGGAAGTTCCATGGGAATGTCAGGAGGAACTTTGCCACTGTGAGGGTGCCAGAGCCCTGGGCCAGGCTGCCCAGAGAGGCTGTGGAGTCTCCTTCTCTGGAGACATTCAAACCCAGTGATCCTGGACGTGTTCCTGTGTGATTTAGTCTGGGTGACCCTGCTCTGGCAGGGGGTTGGACTAGATGAGCTTTTGGGGTTCCTTCCAACTCCTAATGCTCTGTGAGTCTGCAATTCTCCTACCCAGGAACAGCAGAGTTATGGTCCATCCTACAGCTCAGCGCCATTTCTCCAAGAAGCTGGAGGAACCACGCAAGCTTCAACAGCAACATTCTCTTTTTCACACCCCTTGGCAGGACATGAGGACAGGAGATGAATGGAAAGACAGACAGCAACTTTACTATTCCTTGATTCTTACCTATGGCAAACAGCCCTGGTGCAGTTTGGATCCCATGCTGATGTGCTCAGCATGCACCCAGACGTAAGCACTGGCCACACGCTACGTTACTGTTTTCACACTGTTCCTACTACGTGTTTCTTGCTCAAACGTTACCAACTATCCAGGACAGCAGATGTTTCCAAGCACTCAACATCTCACAGGTTCATTAAGGTTGAAAAAGACCTCCAAGATGACCCAATCCAACCATGCCCCTACCACCTCTATCACTCACTAACCCACATCCCTCAGTACCTCAACCAACCTTTCCTTGAACACCCTGAGGGACGGTGACTCCACCACCTCCTTGGGCACCCTGTTCCATCCACCAGTGCATTCAAATCACCCCAGCAAGTGTCCAACAGCAGTTCGGGGAGTCCCAAAACACATCACACAAATCTGACATCAGACTTGACATGTTACAACCACTGTCTCTGTCCTCTCCTCCAGCCCTACAGAACTAAACCACTTATCCCCTGTGACCCACCTTCCATGGAAACTGAGCCAAGACATCATTGACACATCCCTGGCTTAGGTATTGATGTACTTGGCATAGTGTCATTCACAGACCCACAGAATCATAGAGGTTAGAAGGGAGCTCCAGAGATCATAGAATCCAACCCCCCTGCCAAAGCAGCTCCCTAGGACAGGTCACACAGGTCGGCGTCCAGATGGGGCTGGAATATCTCCAGAGAAGGAGACTCCACACCCCCTGGGCAGCCTGTCCCAGGGCTCCCTCACCCTCACCAGGAAGAAGTTCTTCCCCAGATTGGTGTGGAACTCCCCGTGCTCCAACTTGAGGCCATCGCCCCTTGTCCTGTCCCCACTGACCACTGAGAAGAGGCTGGCCATGTCCCCCTGTGTCCCACCCTTCAGATAATGATACCCATTGATCAGATCCCCTCTCAGGCTGCTTCTCTCCAGGCTGAACAGCCCCAGCTCACTCAGCCTCTCCTCACAGGTGAGATGCTCCAGGCCTTTCATCATTTCCATGTCCCTCCTCTGGACTCTCTCCAGGAGATCCCTGTCTTTTTTATACCAGGAAGCCCAGAACTGGACAAAACACTCCAGGTGGGGCCTGACCAGGGCAGAGCAGATAGGGGGATCCCCTCCTTTGACCTGCTAGCCATGCTCCTTTCAATACCCCCCAGGATGTCACGTGCCTGGAGATCCTAGGTAAGGCTCATTCCTGGCATTGCTTTTTCTTCCCTACTTGTAACGTTCATATAAAGCGAAGGATGGAGTTTACGGGCACCAATCTTAAACATAAAAACCTCTCAACTGACAGGAACCAACTGGAACTGCTGTGTTGAAACCAGGCTGCTGATGGAAAGGTTCCATGTCTAACATGTACTCATCCTTTCTTTATGTTAAGCTAGGACTAAAATTAATGTTTCTCCCCTAAATTCTTTCAATAAGAAAAAAAAAAAAAAGGGAATTTGGCAACTAAGAAAAAGGAACTTTCTTTCCTATTAACCTCTGCTTATCAGCCACAGCACATGCAAATGAATCCAATTAGGGATCCTTGGGGATGGATAGGAAGCAGCATTCCACACGGGGTTCATGGTGCCTTCAGGGGAGGTTTATCTCGCTGAGAGATATCACCACTGCACATATATAATGTATATACACACACAAACATATGTATTTGTGCCTCTGTCTATAAAACCACATGTATTGGGGAGCACTCAGTGTTTCCTTCCAAGGCCAGAGTTCAACACAGCCATCTGGAAGCCTGAGAGCCACTCAAAGTCCCTTTCAGCATTCAACCCTGCAACCTCCTTCCCAATTAATCCCTGGAAAACAAAACCACCAATAAGAAAACCACACGCCCCCCTCCCCATCATTTCTCACCATTAGTTTCACCTCCTTTGCCAAACTGCGTCTTTTCCTGCTACTCCAAGAATAAACCCCTAACAGATCAGCAGCACAAACGACCACAGGCACCAGTTTTCCAAGCAATATGGAAAGGCCAAGAAGAATCACTGTCCAGATGGAAAAGCTGGGCAAGAAACCTGCTTCCCCCAACAAGCAGCAAACAAAACATGTTCCCCTAATTCTCATTCTCTGAGGAGAGCAGAGCAGGAGTCGTTCCTGCCTGACAGACAAGAGAGAAAAATCAACAGAGAGGAGAAAGAGCCGAGCTGGGGGATGCAGCCAGCTCAGGGAGAACGGGGTTGGTCGAGGGGCCGGGGTCCTTTCGCTGCTGCCGTGAGAAAGTTGGTCTGCCAAAGGCCACATTCAGGCTGTGGCTCTGAGAGCAAGTGTGAGGCGTGCCAGGTACCGCCCTGACGAGGTCTTTGGGGTACCCCCTCCCCTCCCTTTTCTGTAAGATGGGAAAATGAACCCTGACATACTCTGGGCATGAAACCCAGCGTCTGACAATAAGGTTCCATGAGATACAGACTGCTGAGGGAGAGTGTGAATGTCAAATACTTTCCAGCCTGCTGAGGGCTGGAAAACGGACCAGAGGCTACAACTGTTGGCATCACAGGAAGCAAGTTATCCATCTCCCAGCCCTAAGGGTCCCCTGGGAAACAGTCTCAGAATCCCAGAATCACAAGGTTGGAAAAGACCTTTAAGATCATCAAGTCCAGATACAGAAGGAGGAAGTTTGTCCCTTCAAAGAGAGGTGCCACCCCTCACGATGAAGAACATGAGAGCTTTACAAGGTACCTGTGTTATTAAACCACAGTGTCTTATGTCAAAGAGGACTACAGGGACACCATCCAAAGCCTTCCTACTTCCATCTCAAATCATCAAGGCTCCAACCAGCCCAGAAAGCCACAAAGCTCCTAACTGGCTTGAACATGGACTTCTGGAATTGTGTTCAGTTACAAAGCAACTCCTCTGAGGGAAGAGGGAGTCTGGAGCTTCTGCCAAGAAGGCAAATGGCATCCTGGCTTGTGTCAGAAATAGTGTGGCCAGTAGGTCTGGGGAGGGGATTGTGCCTCTGGACTGGGCACTGGTGAGGCTGCACCTCGAGTGCTGGGTCCAGTTCTGGGCTCCTCACCATAAGAAGGACATGGAGGTCCTGGAATGAGTCCAGAGAAGGGCAACCAGGCTGGGGAAGGGGCTGGAGGGCAAATCCTCTGAGGAACGGCTGAGGGAGCTGGGGGTGTTGAACCTGGAGAAGAGGAGGCTGAGGGGAGACCATATCACCCCCCACAACTATCTGACGGGAGGTTTTAGAGAGGTGGGCAATGGTCTCTTGAGGCAGGGGACAGGAGATGGGACAAGGAGAAATGGGCTCAAGCTACACCAGGGCAGGGTCAGCTCAGATGGGAGGGAAAAGTGCTTCCCTGAAAGAGTTGTGGGGCTGTGGAACAGGCTGCCCAGGGAGGGGGCTGCGTCCCTGCCACTGGGTGTGTTTAACAGATGGGGAGATAAGGGACTGAGACATCTGGGTCAGCACGGGACAGGGATGGTTGGACTTGATGATCTCAGGGGTCTTTTCCAACCTAGTGATTCCACGATTCATCACCATCGTCACCATTCCTCTCAGCAAGGCGACTGCTCTCCAGCACACACATCCCCCCAAATCAAACACAGGACTGCAGCACAGAATCCCAGCCTTAATTACAAGCCAGCCTCTGTGCTGTGGCAGGATTAATTGGCAGACCCTGGAACCAAACACTTTTCCACTCGCTAAGTTAAGACATCCAATTATTCCATTATATAGGGAACAATGTTCTGACTTGTGCGCAAAACGAAGGGACATCGCAACAACAGACCCTTCAGTCCTGCCTGTAACATCCAAAGGAATTTCTACCCCTGCTTTAGCAACTCCTCATACAATCCTGCACACAAACCACATGAGTAACATCATCCAAACCACACACAAGATGGATATGTGCACACACAGTCACTCTATGGAGACACCCAAAAAGGAACATCTCCATCTTGCACTACTGCTTCTCCTCCCACCGCTCTACCAGCCAGCAAGTGCTTTAGCAGCCCCAATTCCCTACAAGAACTTGGCAGATCCATGAAAAAGCAGCATCCTTTATCCATATCCAGCTCCAGCGATCCCCTACAAAGCATTTTTGTTCCATAACTACGCACCAACCATGTTCCTTTCATGTAACCTCCACATCAGTTCCATGGTGTTTACTCATTTCACTGGTTCACCCTTTGCAAAGTGATGTATCTTCATTAACACAAGTGCTAAAACTACATGGAGCAGGTCAGAATTAAATGAACTGCAGCTCCTTAATTTTGTTTCAGCTGCATCAGCTCAAGAGACATCTCAGGGCTTCCTCTGATTCAAAAGCCACTCATCAACCAGAAGAAATAAATTGCTTTGTCTGTCCAACAACATTCGATCACAGCTTCAGTGCCTTCCAACACCAGCTGGAGTGGGAACACCAGTTTACACTGTCTCATTGTATAGTGGAAGCATTTCAAGCCATCACATTTCTCCTTGAACTGGTTTGCCCACATTCTTTCACAGAATCACAGAGCATCAGGAGTTGGAAGGGACCTCAAAAGATCATCTAGTCCAACCCCCAGCCAGAGCAGGATCACCCAGACTAAATAACATAGGAACGCATCCAGGATCACAGGGTTTGAATGTCTCCAGAGAAGGAGACTCCACAGCCTCTCTGGGCAGCCTGGCACAGGGCTCTGGCACCCTCACAGTGGCAAAGTTCCTCCTGACATTCCCATGGAACTTCCTCTGCTCCAGCTGCACCCACTGCCCCTTGTCCTGTCGCTGCCATCCCTGAGAAGAGCCTGGCTCCGGCCTCCTGACTCTCACCCTTTACGTATTGATAGACATTGATGAGGTCACCCCTCAGTCTCCTCTTCTCCAGGCTCAAGAGATGCAGCTCCCTCAGCCTCTCCTCATCAGGAAGGGGTTCCACTCCCTCCATCACCTTGGTGTCCCTGCACTGGGCTCTTCCAAGGAGTTCTGTGTCCTTCTTGAGCTATGGGGGCCAGAACCGGACCCAATATTCCAGGTGGGGTCTCACCAGAGTAGAGCAGAGGGGGAGAAGGACCTCTCGACCTACTAACCACCCCCCTTCTCATACACCCCAGGATGCCATCGGCCTTCTTGGTCATGAGGGCACATTGCTGGTCATGGTCATCCTGCTGCTGCTCCCCAGGTGCCTCTCACCTTCACTGCTTTCCAACAGCCCAGTCCCCAACCTCTAATGGTACCAGGGGTTGCTCATTCCTAGATGCCAGACCCTACACTTGCCCTTGTCCAATTTCACTCGATCAGTATCAGGAACAGTCCTCAGACCTGTGTTTTCCCCAACATTTGAACCTTCATCCCTTCAATCCAAACACCAAACCTGGGTTATCCTGAATCTGGGAATTCCTTCTTCAGGGGAAAAGTTCCAAGTCCTTTGCTGTAAGGTCAGGGATCCTTCTGAACTTCAGCCCACCAGTCAACCCCGAGACGCTGCTTGCTGTGTACAGACTACAGGTGCACGAACAGGTTGTGGTAGACACATCACTCACCTGTTTTACGTTGTATCCCGCTTTTGCGCTAGTTTCAATGAACATTACATTCAGCTCTTTGGCTTTTCTTTCTCCTTCCTCAATGGACACTTGTCTGGGGAAGATAACACAAAATTAGAAGAGAAAAACACCCACAAACCTTGACAAATGAAGATGTTCATCTTCAACCCAAGGACGTGATTGCTTTCTTGCAGTTCTGAAAGCATTTTGTGGGTTTTTCTTCCCCCTCCCAACATGCATATCTCAGAATGACAAGGTGGGAAAAGACCCCTGAGATCATCAAGTCCAACTGTCCCTGTCCTGTGCTGACCCAGATCTTTCAGTACCTCATCTCTCTGTATGTTAAACACAGCCAGGGGTGGGGACTCAGCCCCATTCCTGGGAAGCCTGTTCCACAGCCCCACAACTCTGCCAGGGAAGAACTTTTCCTTCACATCTGAGCTGACCCTGCCCTGGCGCAGCTTGAGCCCATTTCCCCTTGTCCCATCTCCTGTCCCCTGGCTGAAGAAACCATCGCCCACCTCTCTGCACCCTCCTGGCAGGTCAGTGGAGGTGCTGAGAAGGTCTCCCCTCAGCCTCCTCTTCTCCAGGCTCAACACCCCCAGCTCCCTCAGCTGCTCCTCACAGGATCTGCCCTCCTGCCCCTTCCCCAGCCTGGTTGTCCTTCTCTGGACTCGCTCCAGGACCTCCATGTCCATCTTATGGGTAGGAGCCCAGAACTGGACCCAGCACTCGAGGTGCAGCCTCACCAGTGCCCAGTCCAGGGGCACAATCCCCTCCCCAGACCTACTGGCCACACTGTGTCTGACACAAGCCAGGATGCCATTGGCCTTCCTGGCCAGCCGGGCACACTGCTGGCTCATGGTCAGTCACCCAACACCCCCAGGCCCTTCTCTGCCTGACAGCTCTCCAGCCAGTCTCCCCCAGCCTGTAGCGCTGCACGGGGTTGTTCTGTCCCATGTGCAGTACTCTACACTTGGCCTTGTTAAACTTCACTCCATTGGTCTCAGCCCATCGGTCCCGTCTGTTCAGATCCCTCTCAAGAGCCTCAGAGGGATTAGATCAACACTTCCTCCCAGGTTAGTGCCATCTGCAAAGTTACTAAGGGAACATTCAATCCCTTCGTCGAGATCATCGATAAAGATGTTGAACAAAACTGGGCCCAGGACTGAGCTTGAGAGTCTGGGGGGGGGGGAAGCCCTAAAAACAAGTGATCTCTTTAAAACAACCACCTGGGTAAAAGCAGGAGGATATTAAGAAAAGCATTTGAGTTGGTTGTCCCTCCATACCTCTTATCTGCTAGATCTGTTTTATTTCCCACCAGCATAATGATGACATCGCTGCCCCGTTCCGTTCTGACGTCATCGATCCATTTTGTCGTTTGCTGGAACGAGTTTACATCTAACAGAAAAGAGCGGAGAGGATTATCACCACAGGCATTCTTCATGGATCACCAGGAAAGACATCTGGAAGACTTAAAGAAAAGCTTCATGTTCTCCAGAATTGGCATTATCAGGCAATGAAGAACCCCAAAAAAGGCGATGAGTGAACCCCAAAGTCTCCCCCCAACTGAAGTATAGGAGAATTTCAGCATTAACTTAAAAAGGACTGGTGCTTCCTGACAGGAGGATTCAAAGCCAGGGAGGGAAAAGTCTTCTCGCTGTGTTTCAGAGTATTTTCTTTCCTTTTGCTTAAGTTCAACATAAAATATTTTGAATAGAGAATGGGGGTGAAGGATTCTCCATTCCACACTGCTCATCCTCAGCGAGGTGTCCCTACAGCTTAAACTGCTTCTCAGAAGGACTCGATGGTCGCTGCACATTTTGGACAGCTTTAATTGCTTTATTACTTTCTGGGTTCAGGATTTACTCTAGGGAATAGCAGTGTTGGACAACACATGATTCCTGTGTCACTTAACTCTGAGTTCAAAATAGTTAGAGAATCACAAGATGCGTTAGGTGGGAAGGGACCTTTGAAGGCCATCTAGTCCCACCCCCTGCAGTGAGCAGGGACATCTTCACTAGAGCAGGTTGCTCAGAGCCCCATCCAGCCTGACCTTGAATGTCTCCAGGGATGGGGCCTTCACAACCTCTCTGAGCAACCTGGGACAGGGATTCACCACCCTCAGAGGGAAGAACTTCTTCCTAATGCCCAACCTAAACCTCCCCTTTTCCAGTTTAACCCATCACCCCTTATCCTATCGCTCCATGCCCTTGGGAACAGTTCTTCCCCAGCTTCCTACAGGCACCTTTCAGGGACTGGAAGGGGCTCTAAGGTCCCCCCAGAGCCTTCTCTTCTCCAGGCTGACCCAGCCCAACTCTCCCAGCCTGGCTTCACAGGAGAGCTGCTCCAAACCATTTGCATAGAAACCAAAGTACAAATTTAGCCTACACACAGACATTTTTTCTTAATGCTACATCCTCAAAAGCCTCAGGGTGAGACTTTTAGGAAGCTCTCCTCAAAAGGAGCCATACAGGAACCCTGCATTTACCTACTGGTTACACAAAGAGCATCTGAGTTGCTAAAGTAGGTTTCAGCCCTAAAAGGCGGGGGGTGGGGAAGGGGGGGCTCTGCAGCAGCTCTTGATGACTATTGATCTTTTTTAATGGCTTCTGCTGCATAGTAATATATCGTAGGCTAGGCAGTCACACCTTGAACCATTGCCAGCATCTTCCTTCTTCTCTTTACTACTTGATGACACTGAATTTGCTCAGTGAGTACAACCTGAGCTTAAATCTAAGCTATTTGTAACAATTAGAGCTGTTAGAGGCAGTTATAAATCAAAGGCCAAGCACTTCTGCCTTTGTATAGAATCAGGTCATTGCTCTTGGTCAATTCAGGTTTAAAAGCATCCAAAGGGTTTAATTCTCCTAAACTAAAGCTCTGTAAATAGGGAAAGGGGGTAAGTCAAGGGGGGGGGGCTCTGGTCTAAGGGGAGGAACAGAAGAAGGGTTGAAAAAAGCACTAATATTTTTAGTTCACAAAAAAATGTACATACCTTAGTGAGAAATGAAAGAGCAATTGTTAAAGGAGAAGGGCTCAGTGGTTAAACTGGACATGAAAGGGCCAGATTCAAATGGAAATGGAATGTTAATGCATCTCTCCCCCCCACACTCCGCCCCCAGCCCATGCCCAGATTTATCTGGTTTTTGGGGGGTAGGGGAGGGTAAATGGAGTGAAGCAAGCTACAGCTATCAGTGCAAAGTCTGGAATTGAAGAATTTGGTTATCTATCAACATGATTCAGGTGTTTGAGACCAAAAGTCTTAAGTGGTATTACAACCAAAAAAGCAAATGAAAGAGGGGAAAGTGCAACAAGACCGGGGGGACTCAGGGTTTTAGGGGAATGTGATGGGAAAGCGTAAAGGTATGATGTCATTTGTTAAGAGGTTTATATGTTACATCAGCAGCTTAAACCAGGAGAAAAGGAACAGTGGTGGGTTAGGGGTTTCTTTTTCATGCCAGAATGAAGACCAAGCAGATGACTGCGATAGGACCATGCAAAGCTAAGCTAAAGGATGGAAAAAGGGGCAAGAGGATTAGAAATGCAGAATTCCCCCCCACTCACTTGTGATATCATAAACAACAACTGCAACAGTGGAGTCACGAATGTAGCTAGGAATCAAGCTCCTGAACCGTTCTTGACCTGCTGTGTCCCATAATTGCAACCGTACCTAACAAAATCAGTCAAACAAGCAAGAAAAATCAGAAGAAAAAGGTCAAAGCCAGTGGAAAATACCTACTTGTGATATCGTAAACTACTACAGCAGCGGCAGAGTCGCGGATGTAACTGGGAATGAGGCTACGGAAACGTTCCTGACCCGCAGTATCCCACAGCTGCAACCTGATCTGTGGGTGGGAGAAAATGGAAAAAAAAAGCCAAACTGCCACTAAAAACCAAAGAGGAAATTAAATTGTACTTGTTGATCATGAAAAAAATTAAAGGAAAAGGAAAAAAAAAAAGCTAAATGAAGCTATTGATTCATGCAGGACGTGATGGGGGAATGGGAGCAGCGGCACGCTGTCTCCTCCTCAGCAAGCTTGCCCAAGCACTTGTTGTGGACTAACTGGTGTATGTGAAGCCATCTCAGCTTTCTGCTGTAGCCAAACTGGTTTATGTGAAGCCATCTCAGCTTTCTGTTGTAGGCAAACTGGTGTAAGTGAAGCTACAGCCAAACTGGTGCACATAAAGCTACCTCAGCTTTCTGCTGTAGCCAAGCTGGTGTACGCTCAGCTTTCTGCTGGCTTTAATTTGAAAAAAAAAAAACCCAGAAAACCCAATGTTTCCACTCCTAAAGGGGAGAAATGGAATTGTTCATGTTTCAAATTGAGAGGACCAACAAGAAAACTAAGGGCAATGTCCACCTGCAGTTCTCCCTACACAAGGTTTTCATGCTCTGCTGCCATCCTTCCACAGGACTCAAGTGTGTAACCTCCAGTGGAGGACCGTTGCTGGTGGAAGGATCAGACCTCAATTCTCAAGGAAGAGCCTTCAGCTGCCATCAAAGCCCAGGCAAAACTACTGCTGCGAGGTATTCAAGGAGGATAAAGCACTAATTACTGCTGTATATTTAAGCTTTAGCCACGCTGCAAAGTAACATGTGCAGGGATGAGGCTGAACGACTCTCACCATCAAGGTCCCGAAAGAGAAGGCAAGCTATGCTCAGAGCAGCACGCACAGCAGGACGCACAAGGGCCATGTTTTGGGAAGAACACTCCATCCAGCTCAGGCACTTCCAAGGCAACCCCATTTACGTGGTGCTTTAAGTGCAGCACTCTGCAATTTGCTTCTGCAAACAGCTCAACAGGTGAAGTTCTTCACTGGGGACCTGAACTTGGTTTAAACCACAGACCAGTTTAATTGCAGGAGCTGGTGCTGCACTAAGCTAAGAAACAAGGATCAAAACCTGAAGAGGATTTCTCCAAATTCCCACCACCACGTGCTCCCTCAACCTATCCACATCATCTCTTTCTTCAAACAGGATGATACCAGAGCACCTTCTGCTGCTGGCAAAAGATGCTCTCCCATTTTCCTGAGAGGAAAAGGGAGCTGTCTCTACAGCACTTGTGGGCTGGAAGCAGCTGGTCGGTGAAGGCTCTGTACTTCCAAGGGATCTCAGAACCTGGGGCTGCACAACTGCTGATCCTCATTCCTACTGCGCATAGAGAAGTGTGATAAGAACATCTTACTCACTGTTCGATCCTCCAAATACATGGTTTTTGATAAGAAGTCAATGCCAATTGTTGCCTGGAAAATAAAAACAAAAGAGAAGAAAAGAACATCTCAAATAAAATGTCAGAAAGCATAGTGATTCTCAGGGGACATAGAAACATTGATACATCAGGATTCAGCACTGAGAACGAGCAAAATACACTGCAAGACCCCTACCTGTAAGGAGGATGGAAGAAGCTGTTTCCTTAATATCCATAAGGAGAACAGAATCACAGAGTCACAGAACGACCAGGTTGGAAAAGACCTTTAAGCACATCAAGTCCAACCGTTCCTGTCCTGTGCTGACCCAGATCTCTCAGTACCTCATCTCCCCATCTGTTAAACACATCCAGGACCAGGGACTCAGCCCCTTCCCTGGGCAGCCTGTTCCACAGCCCCACAACTCTGCCAGGGAAGAACTTTTCCCTCACATCTGAGATGATCCTGCCCTGGTGCAGCTTGAGCCCATTGCCCCTTGTCCCATCTCCTGTCCCCTGGCTGAAGAGACCATCGCCTACCTCTCTGCACCCTCCTGGCAGGTCAGTGGAGGTGCTGAGAAGGTCTCCCCTCAGCCTCCTCTTCTCCAGGCTCAACACCCCCAGCTCCCTCAGCCGCTCCTCAGAGGATTTGCCCTCCAGCCCCTTCCCCAGCCTGGTTGCCCTTCTCTGGACTCGCTCCAGGACCTCCATGTCCATCTTATGGTGGAGAGCCCAGAACTGGACCCAGCACTCGAGGTGCAGCCTCACCAGTGCCCAGTCCAGGGGCACAATCCCCTCCCCAGACCTACTGGCCACACTGTGTCTGACACAAGCCAGGATGCCATTGGCCTTCCTGGCCACCCAGGCACACTGCTGGCTCATGGTCAGTCAGCAGTCACCCAACACCCCCAGGCCCTTCTCTGCCTGACAGCTCTCCAGCCAGTCTCCCCTAGGCTGTAGCGCTGCTCGGGGTTGTTCTGTCCCATGTGCAGCTCTCTGCACTTGGCCTTGTTAAACCTCATCCTGTTGGTCTCAGCCCATCGGTCCAGCCTGTTCAGATCCCTCTGAAGAGCCTCCCTACCCTCAGGCAGATCAACACTTCCTCCCAGCTTAGTGTCATCTGCAAACTTACTGAGGGAACATTCAAACCCTTGAAGGATACCACAAAGCAGAAAGAGTTAACTTTAACTTCGATTTACCCATGTCGCTTCACCCTGACAGCCCTGTGGGTCTCATCAAGGATTTTTTTTTTATTTTGTTTTTTTGACACATACACTTGAAATTTAGAGTCCACCAGCTAAAGCAGGGTATCTGGGCACACATCTGACTGCCCAATTCCTTAGCTTACCTTAACTTGAAGTCTTTTCCACCAAGGTCAAGGTGGACACCTTCACACCTGCTGCCGCACAAGCACAGGTTACAAGTACTAAAGCTCACTGCTGCATTGCTGGGTCCAAGTTTCTATACACTAATGGGAGCTTCAGGTAGAACATCCTTAGATACATTTAAGAGGAAAGCACTACTAAGCACCCTCAACAGGCCACTTCTCTAAGAACTTGGTGGATGAAAAACTTCCCGTGAGCCAGCAGTGTGCTCTTGCAGCTCGGAAGGGCGATGGGATCCTGGGCTCCATCAGCAGAGGGGTGGCAGCAGGGACAGGGAGGGGATTGTCCCTCTCTGCTCTGCCCTCGGGAGGCCCCAGCTAGAGTCCTGTGTCCAGAGCTGGGGCCCCAACACAAGAAAGATGGGGGACTGTTGGAGAGGGGTCAGAGGAGCCATGGAGATGATCAGAGGGCTGGAACACCTCCCCTAGGAAGAGAGGCTGAGGGAGCTGGGCTGATTCAGCCTGGAGAAGAGAAGGCTGCAGGGGGACCTCATTGCAGCCTTCCCGTCCCTGAAGGGAGCACAGAAACAGGAGGGGAATCAGCTTGTTAAATAAAGGGCAGAGAGTGGCAGGACAAGGGGGATGGAGTGAAGCTGAAGGAGGGAAGGGTTAGATGAGATATTAGGGGGAAGTTCTTTCCAGAGAGAGTGGTGAGGGGCTAGAACGGGTTGCCCAGAGAGGGGGTGGGTGCCCCATCCCTGGAGGTTGGTGGCCCTGCCTGTGGCAGTGGGGTTGGAACTGCATGATCATTGGGGTCCCTTCCAAGCCAGACCAATCTAAGATTCTATGATCTTCACCCCGCTTTTCAAGGCTGCAGGGAGGGTAAATCAAAGCTCTAGGAGTTTTGTTTGCAGCAGGGATACAACAGAATCACAAGGTTGGAAAAGCCCTTTAAGCTCACGGAGTCTAACAGTTCCTGTCCTATGCTAACCCGTATCTTTAAGTACCTCATCTACCTGTGTTTTAAACACATCCAGGGATGGTGACTCAACCACCTCCAATTGAGCTGACCTGCTTGGGCTATAAGGTTGCCCTGGCTTCAGCAGGACCCTGAGCAGCTCAAGCTCACCAGCAGTGTTCTCCAGGGCCCAGTCCTGTTTAATGTCTTTATCAATGATGTGGAGGAGGGAGTCGAGTGTGTCCTCAGTAAATCTGCAGATGATACCAAGATTGGCAGGAGTGTGGATCTGCCAGAGGGTAGGCAGGCTGTACAGAGGGACCTGGACAGGATCGATGGGCCGAGGCCAATGGCACGAGATTCAACTAGGCCAAGTGCTGTGTCCTGCACTTGGGTCACAACAACCCCATGCAAAGCTCCAGGCTTAGAGAGGGGTGGCTCAAGAGAAAGACCTAAAGTGAGCCAGCAGTGTGGATGGGTGGCCAAGAAGGCCTTCAACACCCTGGCCTGCATCAGGAACAGTGTGGCCAGTAGGACCAGGGAAGTGATCCTTCCTCTGTACTCAGCACTGGTGAGGGAGGACCTTGAGTACTTTGTTCAGGTTTGGGCCCCTCACTACAAGAAGGACATGGAGATGCTGGAGCGTGTCCACAGAAGGGCTACAAAGCTGGTGAAGGGTTTAGAAGACAAGTCTTATGAGGAGCAGCTGAGGGAGCTGGGATTGGTTAGTCTGGAGAAAGGAGACTTAGAGGAGACCTCTACAACTACCTGAAAGGCAGTTGTAGTGAGGTGGGGGTTGGTCTCTTCTCCCTGGTAGCTGGTGATGGGACAAGGGGAAACGGCCTGAAGCTGTGTCAGGGGAAGGTTAGGTTGGGTATTAGGGACAATTTCTGTACTGAAAGGGCTGTCAGATATTGGCCCAGGGAGGTAGGTGAGTCACCATCCCTAGAGGGGTTTAAAAGAAGAGCAGATGTTTTCCTTGGTGACATGGTCTGGTGTTGTTGGACTTAGTTGGGCTGGAGTTGGTTGGACTTGATCTTGAAGGTCTTTTCCAACCAAAACCATTCTATGACTCTATAAATGCTATGTCCAATGTCTGAGTAGAGGAAAAGTCTGCTTACTCATGGGGGGAAATACACAATGTGAAACTAAGCTAATTACTGTAATTAAGGTGGAAGCAGGTTTAACCTAGTTGTGAGATGCTGTGTGTCACATGGAACAAGAAGGAACCAGGCATGCTCTGGACACGATGCGAGGTGCTCTATGTCCCCATTACAAGTCTAAAGACACCAAGCAGAACAAGAAAAGCCACACTGTGGATGGGGTCACGTACAAGACGCTTCTGAACCCATCTGCCCTGACAAAATGATCGACTAATGAAGAACTGTCGTTACCCTATCTTAAAGGCTATACTCACTGACACAGAGCTACACAAGACCCTGCAAGGAAGCCTGAAGCAAAGCAAGAACCTGAATTATCTTTCAATTCACAGGCCACCATTTCAGCTCCCTCAACCCTGTTCCAAGTGGCTGAAGCTAAAGAGAAGCATAGCCCCTAATTCTGTTCTACACAGGGCTTCATCATGTTCGGTCCTTCATTATACATCTCATACTGTGACACAGGACAACAAAAACCTTTCCCAGCATGTCCATGGAGAAGGAAGAAGCATGTCCCTTGAGGAAAAAAAGCCTGAGAGGGAATCTGATCAATGGTTATCAATATCTGAAGGGTGGGACACAGGGGGACATGGCCAGCCTCTTCTCAGTGGCTGTTGGGGACAGGACAAGGGGCAATGGCCTCAAGTTGGAGCACAGAAGTTCCACAGCAATCTGGGGAAGAACTTCGTCCCGGTGAGGGAGCCCTGGGACAGGCTGCCCAGGGGGGCGTGGAGTCTCCTTCTCTGGAGATATTCCAGTCCCGTCTGGACGCCGACCTGTGCGACCTGTCCTAGGGAGCTGCTTTGGCAGGGGGGTTGGACACGATGAGATGTGAAGGTCTCTTCCAACCCCTGTGGTTCTGGGATTCTGTGAACGACACTATGCCAAGTACACCAACACCCAAACCAGGGACACATCAGTGATAGCTAAATGGAAGATATCTTGAAAGCTGTTCAGATTTCTTACCGGTTTAAGCCCCACTCATTCATTTTAAGTGATTCTGCAATCGTTTAGTCAATGGTGTCAGACCAGCTTCCCATGGAGACAACTGTATTATCATAAAGCTCAGAGGGGTCAAACCTCTTCAAGAAAGAACTAGGACACAAGCTCCAGAGAGAAAAGGAACAGACCTGAAGGAAAAAATCTGTGGGAATAAAAAACCCTCAACAGATTAAATAAAAGAAGCTTGTTCATATGTTCATGTAATTACAGTGGGTGGAAGGTCAAAGGATGTTTGCTCTCTTGGGAGCAGTGATGTGTACTCCAGCCCTTCTACACCACTAGAACTTTGCTTCTCCCATAGTTAGGGGAGAACTTGTATCTCATTCCACCCAACTTGAGGAATTCCTGAAGAGGCAGCAAGGAAATCATTAAGGGGTAAACAGATTTGAAGGAGACACTTGGGCAGTGACTAAGGAACAGAAGAGTCACAGCATTCTTCTTTCTTTCCCATTACCTTCTCCTCCCACCCCCCTAAAAAACTCTTCACATTCATCAAGGAACAGATTTTTCTCAGCTTAGTGTACTCACCAAGCCATGAAACGTTTTCTGCTCAGAGAAGACATACTTGTGGGAGCAGACAACAGTTGCTCTCCTAGAATTTAGGGAAGTTGGCTTGTGTCTACTTCAACTGACTTGTCAGCCAACGCAAAGCAGAAAGGGGGCTGCAGGGCCAACTGGAATAAAAGACAACCACCACTTCAGCCCCAACTTTTCTAACCTAAGCTTGTTTAAGAGTAAATAATAAGCATTAATAAGCAGTCACAGGATGGGGATGTGGAATAGTCGGGTTTGTGGTCTTTTTTCCAGCAGACAGCATAAAATAGTGTCCCCTAAAGTACCCATAGCCTTACAATCCACTGCTTTCTGCTCCCCAAGTCCTTGCTTACACTGCAGACCCTCCTGCTCACTTCTTTTTTAGAAGACCTGGTTGCTCGTTACATTCTTCTCCATAGAGTTGTTAAGATCTGCGATGGTCTGGTAGCAAACGGTGGGAAAACACCACCACAACTGCTGTTACCCTTCTGAACTACAGCTCCTCTTTCAAGTAGCAGCTAAGCTCCTCGAGCTGCACCCAACACTGAAATGCCATTTGGAAGGGTTATTAAAATACAAAACCCAAAGATCTTACAGTTAAGAATTTGCTCTTATGGACCACCATCAAATGGATTCTTCCTGCAACAGGAGATGTGGCAATAGAAGGACCTGATGGAAGATAATAATGTGGATTCATTTACCTGGTAGGTGTTGTCAAAGCTGTCATACATGAACCTGGTGATCAAGGAAGTCTTCCCCACTAAAAGAAGAAAAAATGAGAGAAAAACACAGCGTAAAGGAACCATTTCAGAGCAAGTTTTAAGCAAGTGATTTAAAAATGGATTTGTGAGGAGGTTTACTCAGTGTCTGATGGATCCACACTGTGGAATCAAACTTCTTGCCAGCAATGATGTCGTGGTTTTGGCCCAGCTGAGAGCTGGGAACCATACAGCCACTTGTTCTTTAGAAGGGAATAGGGGGGGGGGGGGAGTTGAAGGAGGAAGAAGGAAAAACCCAAGGAACCAAAACCTCATGGGCTGGGATAAGGATAGTTTACTGGGAGAGCAGAAAAATAGATATAATAACAACAGGACATTATAGCAAAATATGTAAAACTGGTGCTATACAATGCAGTGGCTCATTGAGCCGTACAGCTCAGAGCCATCCCAAAGACAGACTGTCCCCAAAACCACGCATCCTGGAGCTGCCTGCTTCTCCTCCCACCAGCCTCCCTTTTATGCTGAGCATTGGGATACCTGTTTTGGCCAGTTCAGGTCACCTGTCCTGGCTGTGTCCCCTCACTTTTCATTAGTAGGGACATATGAACAACTGAAAACAACTGTTTCTGGTGCTAGAAACATCCATGTGTTATCAGCACTGCTCCCATCCCAACTCCCCAACAGGGCATTCCACCCACTGCTGGAAAAGAAATTAACTCCATCCTAGCCCAAACCAGAACAAACGAGGGGCTATTGGGCTTTACAACCATCAAGTCACTAGCAAAAGTGGCATTCTTCTGCAGAAGGTTGGTTCCTGCATCATTCCCCAACACCAGTTTTACCTTCAAGAGACGAGCACTGAAATCACCTGGTTATGCCAGTTTCTACCAAGCAGTTCAGAAATTTTAGCTAAAGTAAATGAAGGAATCCAAGAGGTCTGACAACCCCTAAGACAACCCCTTACAAACAAGATGCTCTTCTCAAAACCCAAGGTAGTTAGATAGCTTTAAAATAGATCTAGTTCTACATCTCCTTGATGCATCACTCTCTGTATCTGTCATGGAAATGGTGGTCCCTGCTGTACTATTAGAGTAGTGTAAGACAAGATTGAAGAGCATCGTTGTCAAGAGGGTTGGGTACCATCTGCACACAATCCCCAGAGTCCTCATCACACCATTAACTTCCCCCTTCCTTTGACAGCGTCTTCACGACACCTTTTCATACAAGCAGGTTCAGCTGCTATTAAAACCAGGCCATCACACACCCCAGCGTGCCTGGGACATCACTCAGCTGTTGGGAAGGGGGTTGGCACTGCGATCAGAAGGTGTCACTGCAGCACATGCAGGCACACCTGAGAGGAACCCACACACCAGCAAAGTCTTTTTCACCCAGTAGTACCAGTTTCCTCTGGAACTGCCACTCAGCCCGGCCAAGTTAAATCACAAACGACATTAAACCACATCAAGATTCTAATTTCATAACCAAGATGTATGTAATGTGTGTATAATAAAATCACAGGATGATCTGGGTTGGAAGGGACCCCAAGGATCACACAGTTCCAACCCCCCTGACACAGGCAGGGACACCAACCTCCAGGCCTGGAGCTACACAAGGTTGCCCAGGGCCCCATCCAACCTGGCCTTGAACACCTCCAGGGATGGGGCACCCACCCCCTCACTGGGCAGCCTGTTCCAGCCCCTCACCACTCTCTCTGGAAAGAACTTCCCCCCGAAATCTCATCTAACCCTTCCCTCCTTCAGCTTCACTCCATCCCCCTTGTCCTGCCACTCTCTGCCCTTTAATAAGCTGATTCCCTTCCTGTTTCTCTGCTCCCTTCAGGGACGGGAAGGCTGCAATGAGGTCCCCCTGCAGCCTTCTCTTCTCCAGGCTGAATCAGCCCAGCTCCCTCAGCCTCTCTTCCTAGGGGAGGTGCTCCAGCCCTCTGATCATCTTCGTGGCTCCTCTGAACCTTCTCCAACAGTCCCACATCTTTCTTGTGTTGGGGGCCCAGCTCTGGACACAGGACTCCAGATGAAGCCCCATGAGGGCAGAGTAGAGAGGGACAATTCCTTCCCTGTCCCTGCTGCCACCCGTCTGCTGATGGAGTCCAGGATCCCATTGCCCTTCTGAGCTGTATTGTAACATCCCAGCAAGGTATCAGCCTACCTCATCACCTCATTCTCCCTAAAAGACACATCCTACAAGGCTCATTTTAAAACAGTCTTTGTCTCAACGCTTACTTGTTGTAAGCCAACGACACGTCCACACTGGGACGTAGCCTAACTCACACTCAACAGAGAACTTTTTACTGCTCTATGCCATCTGCACTGGGAGGGCCACCAGCAAGGCACACAGGAGCCAGAACATCTTGTTAAATACTCTTAATTGTAGGCAAATTATTTAGGGAACAGCAGAAGATGCCCAAGAACATGTACCACCTCCAGTTGTTTTCCTCTAACCTCCCTGCAGCTAGAATTGGCCATCTCCCATGGAGAGGGAAGAGCTGTATGACTTGTCACCCATCAAACATTGCAGGTACAGATAAAAGGCGGTGAGATGAGCACAAGCCAAAGCTTGGTTTGTTTTCTTCAAGTAAGCTTCCAGAGATGTTAGTCACAGAATCACAAAATCACTTCGGTTGGGAGAGACCTTTAAGATCACTGAGTCCAACCACAGCCTGACCATCTCTAGACCATGTCCTCAAGCATATCTACCTGCCTTTTAAACTCCTCCAGGGATGGTGATTCCACCACCTCCCTGGGCAGCCTGTTCCAATGCCTGACAACCCTTTCAGTACAGAAACTCTCAGTAAATAATTTCATTAAAGAAATAAACTTTCAGTAAAGAAACAGTCCTCTGCACGAGTATCAAGAGAGTAGGAGAATTTAAGACAAGATTTTGGGGTTGGAGGGTGTTTTGGGGGGGGCTTCTGGCTTTTAGGTTTGGGGTTCTTTTAAATTTTAGTAGAATATTTTCACAAAGGTTTCCATGATCATGCTTAAGCAGCATTTTATTCCACCTGCAAAGTTCAGTTACCTCTGGAGAAGCTCTAAACCAACAGGGATCCAGGAAACAGCCTTTGAGAAAAAGATTTTCCCAAGTTAAAATTTGAATTCCCAGGGAAATTGTTAAAATATTCTGCTCCATCGGCATAACTGGGCTCCCCATGAAGTTTAAAGGTAGATCAAACATTCCCTCTGGTGAGGAGGTTTGTGGAAGCAACACATCTCAGATGGGAAGGATTTCCAAATCCCTTATCCCCATGGATGCTGCGAATAAGAGTATAAGCTGGTGCAGGACAGAATCACAAGGTTGGAAAAGACCTTTGAGATCATCAAGTCCAACCATACAGCCAGGGACCATGACAGAATGGGTTTGTGGTCCAGACTCAGCTAAAGCTACGATCCTCAAGGGACACAGATGAGTGAATCCAACTGCTTCCTGCTGCAGCACATACTACAAATCCCAGGAATGGGTTTGAAGTACCACAAACAGGGTGGCTTTTCCTCACACGGCCACTAATGCAAACGGTCCAACTCAACTCTTCAGAGGTGCAAGGAGAATGTCATCAAACCCATGAAATCATTTGCTTTCAGGAGTCACAACCCATGAAGAACATTGAGGACTTCTGGCAAATCGTTTCCTATCCCACTATACATTGAGATGCTGATGACACCAAGCTGGGTGAAGGGTTAACATGCTAGAGGGAAGGGATACCATCCAGAGGAACCTGGTATGCTGCACAGATGGGACCATGTGAACTGCATGGAATTCGACAAAGCCAAGGGCAAGGTCCTGCACATGAGTTGGTGCAATCCCCAGCACAAGGACAGGCTGGGTGGAGAATGGATGGAGAGCAGCCCTGAGGAGGAGGACTTGAGGGTGCTGATCAAGCTCAACATGAGCCAGCAGTATGCGCTGACAGCTCAGAACGCCAACCCTTTCCTGGGCTGCATCAAGAACAGTGTGGCCAGCAGGTCTGGGGGAGTTTCTGTCCCTGTGCTCTGCTGCCTCCAGCTCAGGGGTTCCCAGGAAGGGAAAGACACAGACCGGTTGGACTGAGTCCAGAGGAGGCCACAGAGATGATCAGTGGGCTAGAGCACCTCTCCTGTGAAGCCAGGCTGAGAGAGTTGGGCTGGTTCAGCCTGGAGAAGAGAAGGCTCCTGGGAGACCTAATTGCAGCCGACTAATCCCTAAAGGGGTCCTACAGGAGAGTGGGAGAGGGGCTGGTCACCAGGGAGTGTAGGGACAGGACCAGGGGTGATGGCTCCAAGCTGAAAGAGGGCAGGGGTAGGTTAGACATTAGGAAGATATTCTTCGCTCTGAGGGGGGTGAGGCCCTGGCACAGGGTGCCCAGAGAGGCTGTGGAAGCCCCATCCCTGAAGGTGTCCAAGGCCAGGTTGGACAGGGCTTTGGGCACCCTGGTCTAGTGAGGGTGTCCCTGCCCATGGTAGGGGGTTGGAACTAGATGGGCTTTGAGATCCCTTCCAAATCAAAGCATTCTATGACTTTGTCTTCGAAGGAACCTGCTAGAAACCATAAGGTCTGAAAGGATTTTCTATTTCTTGAGCTTCCTTACCCTGCCTTCCCTCATGTCACAAGAGGAGACGACAAATACAGTGCTGCTTGGCTTGCTTACACCTAATCATCTACTCAAACCAACGTTTGGAGGGGTCTTAATGCACTTCAGTTCCAAAACATTTCTTCTCCAAACAGAACAAGCTTCTCTTTACACAGCATGGCAACAGACACCAGCCTGAGTTAGTACCGACTGTTCCCAGGTTTAATTCCAGCACAACTGCTGGAGCATCACCACTTCTCCTTTAAAAACACCCCCAAACAACAAAAACTGGCTTTATAAAAACCCTGGCAAAAGCTAAAGCCCACAATTCCCACCGGATCTATAAAAGGAAAAGCCAAAAAAATCTCTCCAGAAACTCACAGGTTTAGATTATATAGAGACACCTTGTCCAGAGGGTTAAAGGCTTTAAGCATTCTCTCTTTTGGAGGCTACTCCTAATATTTAACACCATCTCCTCCCCCTCCCCACACACACCGCCCCACCTGCTGATGGCAAGAACCATCCCATAATAAAAGAGCAGGATAAATCACCTCAGGATTAATATCCCATCTGTTGCACACTAAAGCGATGCAGATGCATGAGTTGATCCCTCCATCCCCACACTGCTCTAAGCCCTGTTTCACACAGCCTGAAGAGAGAAAACCCACAGAAATTAATCTGTTGTCAATTATGTCGATTGTATTTCTCCTGTATGGAAGCCCACCACAGGCCCTGAGGCCTGTGTCACATGTGATTTTGTGAATAAACACACTAACTGTATTTATGATGGGCCAAACTCCATGGTTACAAACTAAATTCCCTGTAAGACTAAGTCCTTATGAAGGGAAAACTCATTGTGCAGCCAGCACATCACAACCTGTACAAAGAATCACAGACTCTCAGAATTGTAGGGGTTGGGAGGGACCTCCAGAGATCATTTGGTCCAACCCCCCTGCCAAAGCAGCTCCCTAGGACAGGTCACACAGGTCGGCGTCCAGACGGGGCTGGAATATCTCCAGAGAAGGAGACTCCACACCCCCCTGGGCAGCCTGTCCCAGGGCTCCCTCACCCTCACCGGGAAGAAGCTCTTCCCCAGATTGGTGCCAAACTCCCTGTGCTCCAACTTGAGGCCATCGCCCCTTGTCCTGTCCCCATGGACACTGAGAAGAGGCTGGCCATGTCCCCCTGTGTCCCACCCTTCAGATATTGATAACCATTGATCAGATCCCCTCTCAGGCTTCTTCTCTCCAGGCTAAACAGCCCCAGCTCACTCAGCCTTTCCTCACAGGGGAGATGCTCCAGGCCTTTCATCATCTCCATGTCCCTCCTCTGGACTCTCTCCAGGAGATCCCTGTCTTTTTTATAGCAGGGAGCCCAGAACCGGACACAACACTCCAGGTGGGGCCTGACAAGGGCAGAGCAGAGTGGGAGGATCACTTCCTTTGACCTGCTGGCCACGTTCCTTTTGATGTCCCCCCAGGATCCCTCTTAGCCACCAGGGCACACTGCTGGCTCATGTCCACCCTGTCACCCACCAGGACCCCCAGGTCCCTCACTGCAGAGCTCCTCTCCAACAGCTCACCCCCAGCCTGTACTGGTACATGTGGTTATTAAACCATGGGTTTTGAGAGATGACTTTTCTGCTGTAATGACAACAAAGTCCACAGTGCCAGGTCCCAGTCACACAGTGGTGGCTTCAGGAGCTCAATCACACAGATCATTCCTGTGCACTCCTGGAAGGGAAGGACACGAGATCCAGCAGGGATTCTGAAGTTTGTACCTGACTTTCTAAGATGGTTTTCTTCAAGCTGTGCCAGCTCTGCTAGAACCTGGAGCTAGAGATCACTGGTGGCTCCTGTGCTGAACTGGTTATTCCCCAGCTGTAGATGTACTCCCTCCTCTAAGCATCAAACCTTAGCAGCGCCCAGCACTACACACTGCAGAGCCTGAGTCCTGCTTTCTTCTGGAAGGCTGCAGGGAAAGCAGAGAGAAATGTTCTCCTGACAAGGCAGTAAGTAGAATCACAGATTGTGTAAGGTTAGAAGGGACCTTTAATGCCCATCTAGTCCCACACCCTGCAGTGAGCAGGGACATCTTCACTAGAGCAGGTCGCTCAGAGCCCCAGCAAGCCTGACCCTGAATATCTCCAAGGATGGGGCCTCCACCACCTCTCTGGGCAACCTGGGCCAGGGATCCACCACCCTCAGAAGGAAGAGCTTTTCCCTAATACCCAATTTTTGTGGCCTCCTCTGGACACGCTCCAACAGGTCCATGTCCTTCTTGTGCTGAGGGCTCCAGAGCTGGACACAGCACTGCAGGTGAGGTCTCCCCAGAGCAGAGCAGAGCTGAGGGGCAGAATCCCCTCTCTCCATCTGCTGGCCACACTCCTTGGGATGCAGCCCAGGATGGGGTTGGCCTTCTGGGCTGCAGATGCACATTGGTGGCTCATGTTGAGCTTCTCATCCACGAGTCCCCCCAAGTCCTTTTCCTCAGGGCTGCTCTCCGGCGCATCATCTCCTGGCCTGTGTGGATAATGGGGGTTGTCCCCACCCAGGGGCAGGACCCTGCTATTGACTTTGTTGAACCTCCTGAGGTTCCCCTGGGCCCACTTCTCCAGCCCATCCAGCTTCCTTTGGATGGCACCATCCACATCAATTCTGATAAGTTCAATGTTTTAATATATTATGGGATGGAAAGACGAAGGCTGTTCTGATCTATAAAAATAGGAAACTCCTAAAAGGAAAGACCTGATCATTGGTTCAGCACCGAAACATGTAGATGCCTAAATAAGAGCGTCCTACTAAATCAGCAACCCCATCTCTGGCAAACAGTGACGTTGCCAAGCCACATAATTGAGTTAAAAACAGGAACCTGTGAAGCTATCAAGAAAATTACCATTAACTATGAGAGCCCAAACTCAAAGCTTTCAACAGCTAATTGAGTCAACTTGATCAAAGCTCTTTGTCTGGGAGCCTTGAGCCACTGCCTAGCACTTATTTGAGACAGAGCATTCATCTGTGAGATGAAATCAATACATTAATCTCATAGTTCCAGCAACTTTGATCTGACAGCATCAGCAGCAGAAGAGATTTCAAGGTCATTCATCTGATTATTGAAGACTGCCTCAACCCGCTTCTGGGGCCTTCTGTACTGGAGATGTCCCAAAGCCAACTGCCACTAATGACATTGATTAACTGTGGGGACCAACAGCTCCTCTGCACCAGTGTGCACAGAATACAGGCTACTGGGTACTGCTGGCAGCACTGGGAGCAGCACACCATGCTGCGTGCTCTAACAAGTCACCGGGGAGATTCTCAGGGATGGAAGAGACCCATCATATCACCTCCCCACCAGCCTGGGATTAGAAGGTGGTTTGTTGCCTGGCAGAGGCTGGAAAGGGCTCACAGTACAGGCAGGAGTGACCTACAGGAGGAAAAGTATTTGGGATTGGACCACTTGTCCCGTTCGGTGTACAAGAGCAGCAGCAGCAGTCCTCACCTCCCCGTTTCATTGTCAGAGGCACACAGTGGTCACAGAAACACCAGGTTGGAACAGACCTTTAAGCTCATCAAGTCTCTTCTCCAGGCTGAACACCCCCAGCTCTCTCAGCTGCCCCTCACAGGATTTGCCCTCCAGCCCCTTCCCCAGCCTGGTTGCCCTTCTCTGGACTCGCTCCAGGACCTCCATGTCCTTCTTATGGTGAGGAGCCCCAGAACTGGACCCAGCACTCGAGGTGCAGCCTCACCAGTGCCCAGTCCAGGGGCACAATCCCCTCCCCAGACCTACTGGCCACACTGTGTCTGACACAAGCCAGGATGAAGAAAGCCTGCTCTCATCACACACACACAGTGTAATCCCCAAAGTTCACTTCCCAAGACCCCTTTCAGATTAGGCTGAAGGATAAATCCCAGTGATGCTACAACGTTTTTTCTCAGATAAGCTCACCTCAAAGCCTTCACTGGAAGGGTTTCCTTTACTAGACACACATATCTCAGCTTATCCAGCAATAACCCAGGTGCTCACAAGGATCAGTGTTTCTGGCTGAGAAATCAAACTCCGTTCTGCCCTCAGCTCTCACAACAGATGACCTGACACCACTTGAGGAATCCGGTTGAAAAATCACAGCTCCAAGTTCTTCCAGCTGCTGGCCTCACAGCTTTCATGCTCAGATTTGCTGAAGCTTTGGAGCCCAATACTTAAAACTGTTGCCAAAACTTGAGAGATTGAACGCTGAGGATCAGAGAACTTGCTAATGCAGACCTGGATAAAGCAACCTAAGGCAACAAGACGAAAGTGTAGAGTTCTGCATCTGGGGAAGAACAGCCCCAGGTACCAGTAGAGGTTGGGGATAGATCTGTTAGAGAGCAGCACAGGGAAGAGGGACCTGGAGGTCCTGGGGGACAGCAGGATGGCCATGACCAACAATGTGCCCTCGTGACTAGTAAGACTGATAGCACCCGGGGGTGTATGAGAAGAATGGTGGTTAATAGGTCAAGAGAGATCCTTCTCCCCCTCTGCTCTGCCTTGGTGAGACCCCACCTGGAATATTGGGTCCAGTTCTGGGTACCTCAGCTCAAGGAGGACACAGAACTCCTTAGAAGAGCCCAGTGCAGGGCCACCAAGGTGATGGAGGGAGTGGAACCCCTTCCTGATGAGGAGAGGCTGAGGGAGCTGGGCCTCTTGAGCCTGGAGAAGAGGAGACTGAGGAGTGACCTCATCAATGTCTATCAACATGTAAAGGGTGAGAGTCAGGAGGCCGGAGCCAGGCCGGAGCTCAGGGATGGCAGCAACAGGACAAGGGGCAGTGGGTGCAGCTGGAGCAGAGGAAGTTCCATGAGAATGTCAGGAGGAACTTTGTCCCTGTGAAGGTGCCAGAGCCCTGGGCCAGGCTGCCCAGAGAAACTGTGGAGTCTCCTTCTCTGGAAACATTCAAACCCCATGATCAGGAGTTGGACCAGATGATCTCTCGAGGTCCCTTCCAACCCCTATGATTCTCTAATTTTATGATCCTGGATGTGTTCCTGTGGGATTTAGTCTGGGTGATGCTGCTCTGGCAGAGGGGTTAGACTAGATGACCTCTCAAGGTCCTTTCCACCCCCCATCATTCTGTGGCTCTGTGAAAAAACATTGATGAGAACAATGTACTGAATGATGTATGTGTGAAAACCCTTCCTAGAGCTTTATTTTAAAAGCAGCCACCAAAGAAGGTTGCTCACAGCTGACTGAAAAAGATCTCTAGGAGCCAGTAATCAAGAATATTTTAAGAGCTCAGGCTGACGTCCCCTAAAAACAGAAGCAGCTTCTTTCAAAAAAAAAAAAAAATATTTAAAATATCTTCCTCTTCTCCTCACTGCCAAGCTGTGGGAATTTCACCCAGCTCCCCCAAAAGCCAGGAACAAAACTCATTCATTATCCTAAAGACACTGCCAGAGCCAGACTGCGTTAAACTAACATTCTCAGGAAGATTGAGTTTATCCATAGTCACAGCTGAGCAACTCTGAGGACAGTGTCAAGCCCAGTCCCAGAGCAGAGGATAAAAGCAGGGTTGATGTGGTCTCATCACGATACTCTAATTAGTTTTTTACCCTGATGGTTGGGTTTTTATGCCCCCCACATTGATTCTGCTTCTGCTCTATTGTAAAACCTCTTTTCTTACAGAAAGACCAGGTTGGAAAAGACCTTTAAGCTCATGGAGTCCAACCATTCCTGTCCTATGCTGTCCCAAATCTCTCAGTACCTCATCTCCCCATCTGTTAAAAACCCCCAGGGATGGGGATTCAGCCCCCTCCCTGGGCAGCCTGTTCCACAGCCCCACAACTCTGCCAGGGAAGAACTTTTCCCTCACATCTGAGATGACCCTGCCCTGGTGCAGCTTGAGCCCATTGCCCCTTGTCCCATCTCCTGTGCCCTGGCTGAAGAGACCATCGCCCACCTCTCTGCACCCTCCTGGCAGGTCAGTGGAGGCACTGAGAAGGTCTCCCCTCAGCCTCCTCTTCTCCAGGCTCAACACCCCCAGCTCCCTCAGCTGCTCCTCAGAGGATTTGCCCTCCAGCCCCTTCCCCAGCCTGGTTGCCCTTCTCTGGACTCGCTCCAGGACCTCCATGTCCTTCTTATGAAGAGGGGCCCAGAATTGGACCCAGCACTTGAGGTGCAGCCTTCACCAGTACCCAGTCCAGGGGCACAATCCCCTCCCCAGACCTACTGGCCACATTGTGTCTGACACAAGCCAGGATGCCATTGGCCTTCCTGGCCACCTGGGCACACTGCTGGCTCATGGTCAGTCAGCAGTCACACAGCACCCCCAGGTCCTTCTCCATCTGGCAGCTGTCTAGCCATCTAGAAGATGCTGCTGGTAGCAGCCAGCAGGTCCTCCATGACTGTAGGGGGAAAGAAGGATAACAGAGCAACCAGTTCAGTATGGGTGTTCCGGTGGTTTATTTCTGTGGGTTTCATGGCATCCTACCTCACAAAGTAATTCTAGAAAGGCAGACATGTTCAATATCGATATCAAACAACTGTAGTTGACCTTTATAGGCTAATGAATCCCTGCCAATCCTTCATTCCTTTTCAGGTCAGCACCCATAACAAAGCTTTCCCCCCCCCCCGCTCCTTTAATTAAAAGCATTATTGAAATCTGTTTGATACAGTCCTGGATCAATTACTGTGACCTCAGGGACTGCCGGGAGTCTATCGCTATCAATTTCAGAATCATTGGCTTGTACCTAACAAAGCAGAGTAGGTAAATCAGCTCCTAGGGTATGTTCCTCATGCGCTGCACAGTGCTGTGTCAGGCCACACACCTGTGGCTCCAGCTCTGGAGCCTTCAGCACAAGAAGGACATGGACCTGTTGGAGCAGGTCCAGAGGAGCCCACAAAAATAACCCAAGGGCTGGAGCATCTCTGGTGTGAAACCAGGCTGGGAGAGTTGGGCTGGGTCAGCCTGGAGAAGAGAAGGCTCTGGGGGGGCCTTAGAGCCCCTTCCAGTCCCTGAAAGGTGCCTGTAGGAAAGCTGGGGAAGAACTGTTCCCGAGGGCATAGAGCAACAGGATAAGGGGTGATGGGTTAAACTGGAAAAGGGGAGATTTAGGTTGGGGATTAGGAAGAAGCTCTTCCCTCTGAGGGTGGTGGATCCCTGGCCCAGGTTGCCCAGAGAGGTGGTGGAGGCCCCATACCTGGAGACATTCAGGGTCAGGCTTGCTGGGGCTCTGAGCGACCTGCTCTAGTGAAGATGTCCCTGCTCACTGCAGGGGATGGGACTAGATGGCCTTCAGAGGTCCCTTCTTCCAACCTTACACATTCTATGATTCTATGAAAAGATGCTGAGGTGTTTGTAGCACACTAACCAGTAATTTCAGGGATGTGCTTATCAAAATCAGCTGTTCAAAGTCTGCAACAACGCATGAAACCAAGATCCTAACATCCACAAGGTAACAGGAGCCTAAGGAATTCAAGGTCAGGTTTGATGGTGCTCTGAGCAACCTTATCTAGTGAAGATGTTCCTGCTCAGTGCAGGCCCCTCTGAGTGTTATGTCATACAAAACAGTATCACCATTCAGTAGCCTTTTACAACCGGAGGTGAGAAGAAAGCTCAAGCTGCTCCAACACCTCCTCTCCTTCTCCTCCCCAAATTAAAACAGAGCAGCCACTTGAGACAATAAAACACATGGTAGAATTCCCTGGTGTAAAGTCCATGAGGATTTTAACTCTACCACCTCATCCTTCCTCATCATCACCCTTCCCAGCTGAATGTCTCCCTCTTACGTGCTTTTCACACGTCTTGGTGGGCTCCAGCACTGGCAGAGACATTTCACATCAGTTTTAGTGGTGACAGCTTGGACTTTTCAGGTGGTACTTGGGATCAGATGTTTTAACACAGATGGCTCTGGAGGAACCTGTGGTGGAGGATTCCCATAGCCCAATGTCAATGCCATGGCAGCCTGTCCAGCCTTCAGGAGCTACAGGGAAGGGCATGCTTCAGGTTTTCTACTTGCATTGGTTTGTCCCCAGCTGACAAAGCAGTAAGAAGCAACACATAACAGCCACCACCACAGCTGTTCAAAGGCCACAGATATTAGAAGCAATCAAACGTCCTATGTCTACAGAAATTAATCAACTGAATAATACAAGGGACTCTCAGAAGCTCAAAGTTAATCCTGAAGCATGTCAATTCTTTTTTCTCTCCCACTCCCCATCCCAGGCCATAGTACTGGACACCACAGAATCACAGAGCATTAGGAGTTGGAAGGGACCTCAAAAAATCTAGTCCAACCCCCTGCCAGAGCAGGATCACCCAGACTAAATCCCACAGGAACACGTCCAGGATCACTGGGTTTGAATGTCTCCAGAGAAGGAGACTCCACAGCCTCTCTGGGCAGCCTGGCCCAGGGCTCTGTCACCCTCACAGGGACAAAGTTCCTCCTGACATTCCCATGGAACTTCCTCTGCTCCAGCTGCACCCTCTGCCCCTTGTCCTGTCGCTGCCATCCCTGAGAAGAGCCTGGCTCCAGCCTCCTGACTCTCACCCTTTACAGATTAATAAACATTAATTATCACACAGCATCTTAACATCCTTACTAACCTTGAAGTGCCAAATTCAGAGTATTAAAATCTTATCAGTGCCCAATCCTCCAGCTCAGGTTAAGATGTGCTGCTCATCATCTAGCTCCCCTTCAGGGAAGATGCTGGAAGAAGGGTTGATTCTCTTCAAAATTCCTTTTTTTTTTTATCCTAAACACACATTTTAATTCCTTCCCAAGTGAACATTAATGGCATTGCTCTAGTTAAGAAACCAGAGAGCTCCACCCAAAATAGTGATGAATCTAATGAGATCCAGCATCTCACCAAGAACACAGTGAAAGGAAGAAGGTACCTGGTACCTGAAGGTATGTGAAGGATGGTACCTGGACTCAGAAACAACCCCCCTTCCCCTCCCAGCCAGACACAGCCCTGAGCAGTATGAAGTACTGAAAGACACTGAACAAAAGGAACTTATTTTCTCATTGTAACTTTGATTTTATTATGTCCTTACACAGATAGCATCCAAACTGGACTATCCAAGGCAAGTTGAGATGGTTCATTACTGCTGAGCACCTGCTTTGATTACAAAGCCAAGTTTCACTCATTTAAGGATTAAATAAATGAAGAACCAGCATGGGCAGAATGTTTGCTGCTGAGGAAATTTCCATTTTCTCTCTTACCATGTAACAATCTTGAACTTGTGATGGAGGAATCTCGGAAGAAAAATAATTTTCAAGTCTCAACTTCACAAAGGAGAAAGTGTGACATCAGCCTTTTAGCCCACCAGACAGCCTTCAGCACCCTGGTGTTAAAAAAAGCCTGCCTTTAACAAACCAGAACAGCCCATAAGCTCGGTACACAAGCCTAAATGGATGGTAGGAAGCATGCTCATGAATATTTATGAGTGTCTGGTGCAGAACAGCAGGAAGAGAATCAACAGAGTGGAGTGAACTAGCATGATGTAACAAGGAATGACACCTACCTAGCAGATGAGCACACATAAAGGCATTATGTGAATGGCTGGTATCATCCGCAGCTTCTCACAGTAACGGGGACACAAAGAAAGGAAGGAAGGAAGCCTGTGCTCGCAGCGATGCCATGCGAAGGAGTAAAAGTACACCCCAACGCAGTGCCACAACCCCGCAGCTCACACGCGGTGCTGATCACTTGAGGCTGCATCACAGAATCCCAAGGTTGGAAAAGACCTTTAATTTCATCAAGTCCAACTGTTCCTGTGCTGACCCAGATCTCTCAGTACCTCATCTTCCCCTCTGTTAAACACCCCCAGGGGTGGGGACGCAGCCCCCTCCCTGGGCAGCCTGTTCCACAGCCCCACAACTCTGCCAGGGAAAAACTTTTCCCTCCCATCTGAGCTGACCCTGCCCTGGTGCAGCTTGAGCCCATTGCCCCTTGTCCCATCTCCTGTCCCCTGGCTGAAGAGACCATCGCCCACCTCTCTGCACCCTCCTGGCAGGTCAGTGGAGGCACTGAGAAGGTCTCCCCTCAGCCTCCTCTTCTCCAGGCTCAACACCCCCAGCTCCCTCAGCCACTCCTCAGAGGATTTTCCCTCCAGCCCCTTCCCCAGCCTGGTTGCCCTTCTCTGGACTCACTCCAGGACCTCAATGTCCTCCCAATTCCCTCCCCAGACCTAATAGCCACACTATTTCTGACAGATGCCATTGGCTTTCTGGGCACCCAGGCACACTGCTGGCTTGTATTTTCCTCTCAGAGGCAGGGGGCATGATGTGATTTTCCTAAAGGATTCTGAAGAGTTATGATAAAAATATCTATCTACTGTGTGTGGTTTTGTTACAGTCCCAGGAAACGAGTGAATTGTGGGGCTCCTTGAGCCTCAGTAAAACGACATCAAATGGCACACCCCACTAAAGCAATCTGTCACTCAAGGAGGTAAAGATTAAAACCATCATCGTAGCCAAAGAGGAATTTTTTCTAACAGAAATTGCTGAATACCCATTTCAAGCCTCATCCAAAATCTACAGGTTGCCCAAGCATATGAAAGGAAGCTGTGTCCTTGCTCCTGAGAAGCAAAGAGGAATATTCTTGTGGAGAGAGAGATCCAGTCAATCTCTCCAGGCAATAACCCACACAAAGGAGGAGTTTTCATGCCTGCTGCCCGGCCGACTGCTCTTTCCTGTCAAGCACTTCCATAATTTACCAAAAGGGCCCAATTATTCCCTTATCTACAACAACCAGTAATCAAATGATTAACACTTCAGCAACTGCCTTATAAAAAAAAAAAAAAAAAAGAGATGACTATGAAAATACACTTTAGTCTGAAAAGCTCATTAGCATTAATTTTCATTCAGACTTTCCCTCGAGTACCTCAGAAGAGCGTGTACCCGGTACTGTTTTCCTAAAGGAAGCCTTGAGGGCACAATACTTGATCCAAGACACAAAGGACATTTAGGTTGGGGCACTTTTCTGACCCAGAAAATGGGTCTTTTTCTTCCAAACAGCCATATCCAGCAAGGGCTGTAACATCCAAATACTGGCATCACAAGCAGGAGCTCGGGTAACCTCAGTATTCCAGCCCAGCTTCATCTATTCCTGCTGAGGAAACCACCAGCTCTGGTTCAAGAGGCTTTCCTTTCATCAGCAGAAGAATCCTATCTTGATGATAAAACATGATCTTTTACAGCCAGGTTGTATCTAAATTACTGGCCCAAAACAGGAGCAAGATTCTTATTGCTCTTATTAAAGCCCTGCAGATATGCAGATTATTTATGCCCATATGTGGACTTTGGGTGCTTCATTCAGAGGGATTAGGATTGAAGGCTGGTGCAGCTGATGATAAAAAGCCACCCTGGCTACAGCAACGGCAGTAAAGAACAACTGGTCATCTTCAATCCAGGCTGGGAGATGAAGTGGTAGAGAGCAGCCCTGCAGAGAAGGACTTGGGGGTGCTGGTGGGTCAGAAGCTCAACATGAGCCAACAATGCCTGCTTGTAGCCCAGAAGGCCAACCCCATCCTGGGCTACATCAAAAGGAGCGTGGGCAGCAGGTCCAGGGAGGGGATTCTGCCCCTCTGCTCTGCTCTCCTGAGCCCCCACCTGAAGTGCTGGGTCCAGTTCTGGGGTCCCCAACATAAGCAGCACATGGGACTGGTGGAACAAGCCCAGAGGAGGCCATGGAAATGATCAGAGGGCTGAAGCACCTCTCCTGTGAAGCCAGGCTGGGAGAGTTGGGCTGGGTCAGCTTGGGGAAGAGAAGGCTCTGGGGAGATCTTACAGCACCTTCCAGTCCCTGGAGGGGCTACAGGAAAGCTGGGGAGAGACTTTCCAGAAGGGCAGGGAGAGACAGGACGAGGGGGCATGAGTTTAAATTGGAAGGGGAGAGATTTAGATTGGATATTGGGAAGAAATTCTTTGTTGTGATGGTGGTAAGGCCCTGGCACAGAGTGCCCAGGGAAGTGGTGGCTGCCCCCTCCCTGGAGGTGTTCAAGGCCGCATTGGATGGGGCCTTGAGCAGCCAGGCTGGTGAGAAGTGCCCCTGGCAGGGGGTTGGGACTGGATGGTCTTTAAGGTCCCTTCCAACCCAAAACCATCCTGTGGTTCTATGATTCTGTCTTCCAGCAGGATTCTGCAATAGATTCTGGCATAAGTCCTGTATCTGCAGGAGTATCACGCTCCATGACAACACTGCCTCAGAGTTCAGCCTGCCACATGACAATTACAAATTGGAATCAGAGAGGTTCTGCATCTGCATTAACACAAAATTCAAGTTTTGTGACCAATTTCTAGTCTGGATTTTTATTTTTTACCTATTATTGCCACAGGAGATACACAGAAATAATCAGCTCTGTGAAACCACACTCCCAGTCTTGGTTTTAAGTAAAAGTCAATATAATCCAGAGCAGAGAAAACTGCAAAACTTGAGGATTTATTTTCTCTCTCTCCAACTTTCTATAACCTAGCAGTTCTGACTCAGTTCATGCATCAAAGCTGAAGTTCTCAGCCTGATGTTAGACAGCTAAACATTGATACAGACTCACACTTGGATTCTGATGCCGTTGAAATCTTCTCTTCATGCTGAGAAAAAAATGCTCAGAGAAGAAATGCAAAGACTCTCATTTCTGCCACTTAAAAAAAAGAGGCTTTTGGGGAAGCACGTGCCAGGAAAGGTGTGAAAAATATTGTCCTTGCAAATGGCTGTTGTGTCTCTCAACCTCAGGCTGTAGCAGTGGGACAGGCTGAGGGACTCAGGGCTGTTCATCCTGGAGAAGAGAAGACTGAGGGGGATCTTCTCAGTGCTGAGAAACCCTTGAGGGGTGGGCTCAGCAGGAGTGGTCAGTCTGTGTTCAGGGGTGCCCAGGGACAGGACAAGGGGCCGTGGGCACAAACTGGAGCAGAGAAAGTTCCCCCTGACCCTGAGGAGGAACTTCTTTGCTGGGAGGGTGGCAGAGCCCTGGGCCAGGCTGCCCAGAGAGCTTGGGGAGTCTCCCTCCATCTCTGATGCCATCCCAACCCTCTGATCCTGGGCACTGTCCTGTGCAGCCTGCTGGAGGGGACCCTGCTCTGGCAGGGGTGGGACTGGATGATCTCCAGAGGTCCCTGCCAACCCCACCAGTCTGGGATTCTGTGACACAGACCCTGGGAAACACTTGCTCACAAAGAATTCTCATCCCACAGGAAAAACCCAACAAAACCAAAATATCCTCAGCGTTACAGGGCAAAGGCCAAAATATTAAAAGCAGGGTTGTACTGTATAAAAAGCTAACAGCCTCCACACACCAAAGAACCCACCCTGCTGTCCTGGACACGAAAAATGAGCCCTTCTAGCACCAGGGCCCTTTTGTGCAACATCTGCCAGAACATCCTCATTATGATCTTCACTAATTACTCTCAAGTGACACACCCCAGACCTTGCTTCACCTGGCTCCAGCATCCAGGAGGCTGCAGCTCCTGGAACAGCATGTGTCCTACCTAAGAGCATCACACAATGCACTCCCAACATCATGTCAAGCTCGTGTTAAACCTCACATATCCACTCACAGGGGGACAGCAAACAGACAAGAAAATGCCTCTAACAAGCTGAGTACCAATTCTCCCAAAGGCTCCTACCTTTATGCAACTGTTCCACCAAGATCCAAATGCCACCCTATAAAAAGCAGTTTTCCAGCTGACAGCAAGCTATTGAAGGACGATGGATACAAGTCTGCTGTGCCACTGATCTAAGTGTTCAGCACCATATGGCTGCGCTTTGTGCTGTCTCCAGGCATTTTAAGACCAGCAAGAGAAGCAAAGAATTGTCACTTGGATTTAAAGTCTGGCAGTAGCTAAAGGGAAAAGGCAGAAAAAGATCTTTGCTATTACCAATCTTTTTTTAAAAGTAAACTGGAGCATGTTTGCTTTCTTCAGACAAGTTAAAATCCTGTTTTATTGAGGATTAATTTATTGCCTTTTATTCCTTGAGGGAGAAACAAGCTCATATGGGCCAGAGTTCAGTATCACAGAACCACAGGGGTTGGGAGGGACCTCCAGAGCTCATCAGGTCCCACCCCCCTGCCAAAGCAGCTCCCTAGGACAGGATGCACAGATAGGCGTCCAGACGGGGCTGGAATATCTCCAGAGAAGGAGACTCCACATCCCCCTGGGCAGCCTGTCCCAGGGCTCCCTCACCCTCACCAGGAAGAAGCTCTTCCCCAGATTGGTGTGGAACTTCCTGTGCTCCAACTTGAGGCCATTGCCTTGTCCTGTCCCCACAAACCATAGAAAAAAGGCTGGCCATGTTCCCGTGTCCCACACTGTTTTCCAGTAATAAACTACACCACACACCTAGAGCAATCATCACCGGCCAGAGTAGAAGGCACAGCCAAGACCTGGAAAGCTGGACCAGGATCTCCCTTGGATTTTGGTCTACAAAATATTCACCCCAAAGCAAAGCAATTTTGTGAAGACTCATCACAACTTCAATGACTTAAACTGACTACTCTTTCCCACTCAGTAAATCCTAATAAGCACTGGCACAGTTGATAAAGTAGAACAATATCACTGATTATAAATGCATAGGCAAGATTTCCCTCGGGATGCACACCAAGCCTTGTGACAGTGACAAAAATACACAGCGATAAATAGCTTCATTAACTCTTGGGGGCTTTGTCGGTAATTAGTTTTACTTTTCCTCCCAAAATGGAAGAGCACATGCAAAAAAAAAAAAAAATCTTGTTCTATTTACTCAGTCAAAGCCATGAAAAACTGAAATGTTCAACATCAGTCAGGCCTCTCGTTTCATCTCCTAACAACTCAGCTGAAGGACTTCCCAGCTGTGGTAGTTACTGAACAAGTTGTTCACAGCGAAGTTTTCACAGAACCCATCTCCCCAAGTACCCCATCTCCCTGTCTATTAAACACACCCAGGTGTGGGGACGCAGCCCCCTCCCTGGGCAGCCTGTTCCACAGCCCCACAACTCTGCCAGGGAAGAACTTTTCCCTCCCATCTGAGCTGACCCTGCCCTGGTGCAGCTTGAACCCATTTCCCCTTGTCCCATCTCCTGTGCCCTGGCTGAAGAGACCATCGCCCACCTCTCTGCACCCTCCTGGCAGGTCAGTGGAGGTGCTGAGAAGGTCTCCCCTCAGCCTCTTCTTCTCCAGGCTCAACACCCCCAGCTCCCTCAGCCACTCCTCAGAGCATTTGCCCTCCAGCCCCTTCCCCAGCCTGGCTGCCCTTCTCTGGACTCGCTCCAGGACCTCCATGTCCTTCTTATGGTGAGGAGCCCCAGAACTGGACCCAGCACTCGAGGTGCAGCCTCACCAGTGCCCAGTCCAGGGACACAATCCCCTCCCCAGACCTACTGGCCACACTGTGTCTGACACAAGCCAGGATGCCATTGGCCTTCTTGGCCACCTGGGCACACTGCTGGCTCATGGTCCCAACACCCCCAGGTCCATCTCTGCCTGACAGTTCTCCAATCAGTGTGTCATCCCCCCCCCACCCAGTAGCGCTGTATAAATCAAACCTATTCAAATCACAGACAGCAAAGAACGATGGTTTGATTGCTCCAGCAGGACAGCGAACCAAACAAAACCAGCACGGGAACGCTGCCTCCTAAGCTCAGCTATACAACTTGGGGTTGAAACACAGGGCCTGTGCTCTGAAGATTAAACTCCACAGAGCCAAAATTAGTGTCACAAGAGGAGGACCATCAGAAAATTTCAGTTTTCCTCATCCGGTGTAACATCAAGGATCTGGGAAGTTACACAATGTCACTTTCATGAGAAGTGAAGTCTTCTGGTTTTGTTAGAACAGGACAGTTTGGGGTGTGCTGCTGGGAAGCAGCACTGTGAGAGAAGCCCTGGAGTGCTGGGGGACACTGGGCTGACCATGGCCAGCAATGTGACCTCGGGCTATGAAAGCCAACAGCATCCTGGGTGTATGAGGAGAAGTGTGGGCAGCAGGTCAGGGAGGTTCTCCTGCCCCTCTGCTCTGCCCTGCCCTGGGGAGCCCAGCCCAACACACACTGTTCCTGATGAGGCCTCCCCAGGGCAGGAAGGACAGGGAGCTCCTGGGGAGGGGACAGCAAAGGGCTGTGGAGGTGCTGAGGGCACCAGAACATCTCTCTGACCCAGAGAGGCTGGTCAGCCTGGAGAAGAGAAGACTGAGGGGGATCTTCTCAGTGCTGAGAAACCCTTGAGGGGTGGGCTCAGGAGGAGGGGTCACTCTGTGTTCAGAGGTGCCCAGGGAAAGGACAAGGGGCCGTGGGCACAAACTGGAGCAGAGGAAGTTCCCCCTGACCCTGAGGAGGAACTTCTTTGCTGGGAGGGTGGCAGAGCCCTGGGCCAGGCTGCCCAGAGAGCTTGGGGAGTCTCCCTCCATCTCTGATGCCATCCCAACCCCGTGATCCTGGGCGCTGTCCTGTGCAGCCTGCTGGAGGGGACCCTGCTCTGGCAGGGGTGGGGCTGGATGATCTCTAGAGGTCCCTGCCAACCCCACCAGTCTGTGGCTCCAGGTTCTGTAATATCCATCACCCCCCCACATTTAGTGTCTTCCATCACTTAGTACAGAAAAGGCAAATATTCTGCTAAAATATGGCTGAAAACAATTAAGTTGAAGCAGAATCCTCCCCATTTCTGACACTTTTTAAGCTGTTGTGGAAGCAACAATTTCCTTGGGGGAAGAGTGTCTTATAAAGACCTGTAAGAAGAAAGCTGAGATGGTCTGACCGTATTGTACACGTAAACACATGTAGAAGCAACAGGAAAAGGATTAACAAAATTGCACATGCTAATTGCTACATCCTGTGGTAAACGTGCTTTCACTGAGACAGCAAGAAGAGGAAGAATAAGCCTAAGATAAAGTAACAAGATGATGGAGACCTGGAGTCCCCAGATAAGGGAAACAAAAGAACAAGGAGCCTTGGGAATCTCACACAACCTGCAAGAGGGATGAAAGGAGAGGTCCCAAATCGCTTCAGTTCCTAAGTGGTACACAAGTACAGTGTCTGAAAGTCTACAAGAATCCAACGGCCATTACTTGGGGGTTGGACCTGATCTCTTGAGGTCCTTTCCAACCCCTGTGACTCTGTGGTAACTGTTCCCTGTCACATTAAACTCTGGCCACAACACTTCTCACAAACATCTTGACACTTTTGAGAACAAATGCAAATAAAATCATAGAAAGGTCCGTGTTGAAAGGGACTTTAAAGATCATCTAGTTAATTAGCCAGTGGTACTCACAAATCACCTTGATGTTTCCAAGACTGCTGCTTATTTGTCAGCAATAAAACACCCCCAACCACCCAATGTTAACAGGACCATGAGGATTTTTTTCCCACAGACTAAAAATTTGGCTCATTTTCTTGTCTTACACAGTTAAAGGTTTTTAAAACAACTTTCCAATTAGGCTGGAAATATTTTCCAAATTATTATTACTTTAACTGCTCACAAAATGCCTCAGAAGTAAGGATCTTCAAGCCTTGCTGATAACACAAAGCAGCACCTCTATAAAACTATGAATGAAGAGTGTTCAGAGGAGGGCCACAAAGAATTTGGGCTGGAGCTCAGTATCACAGAATCGTAGGGGCTGGAAGGGACCTCCAGAGCCCATCAGGTCCAACCCCCCTGCCAAAGCAGCTCCCTAGGACAGGTCACACAGGTCGGTGTCCAGACGGGGCTGGAATATCTCCAGAGAAGGAGACTCCACACCCCCCTGGGCAGCCTGTCCCAGGGCTCCCTCACCCTCACCGGGAAGAAGGTCTTCCCCAGATTGGTGCAGAACTCCCTGTGCTCCAACTTGAGGCCATCGCCCCTTGTCCTGTCCCCACAGACACTGAGAAGAGGCTGGCCATGTCCCCCTGTGTCCCACCCTTCAGATATTGATAACCATTGATCAGATCCCCTCTCAGGCTGCTTATCTCCAGGCTGAACAGCCCCAGCTCACTCAGCCTTTCCTCACAGGGGAGATGCTCCAGGCCTTTCATCATCTCTGTGTCCCTCCCCTGGACCCTCTCCAGGAGATCCCCGTCCCTTTTATACCAGGGAGCCCAGACTATACACAATACTCCAGATCGCTCCGAGCCCCAGCAAGCCTGACCTTGAATGTCTCCAGGGATGGGGCCTCCACCACCTCTCTGGGCAACCTGGGCCAGGGATCCCCCACCCTCAGAGGGAAGAACTTCTTCCTGATACCCAACCCTACATCTCCCCTTTTCAAGTTTAAAACCATCACCCATTGTCCTATCACCCCATACCAAGTCACTTGGAGCCTTACCAGTGGTTTCTAAGCTACATTCAGAGAACACCACCAAAAAAAGGAAAGTTTGGTCCATTAAATATTTACTCTACCCTTAATTTTAACTGTGTATTTGTTTATTAACTCAGCAGCAGTTCGGGTAGGGTTGCTTCTATTACTTCAACTGTTTTAACAGTCCACTTGCTTCTCACACAAAAAATTTGAACCTATCAAGTGTAAGTGACCAATACTTACGTTTTATTCTTGTCCTTAGAGGGCAGCTTAATATCCACATTATATATGATGGCAGTTAAAGCCTATGGGAATCAACTCACTTTCTGAAGCATAAATACCACATGTAGGCTCCACCACTCAGATATCCCATAAAAAAATCAAGCGCGGCGCTGAGCAAAAAATCCACAAGGAGACCTTCAGTAATTAATTTTTCATTAGATCCAATTTTTACATCCCAGTATTTTATTTTTAAATACCTAATTATCTGCTTGTAAGAGAAAAAAAAACCTCAGAAGATGTAAAATTCTACATAGATGGATGAAAAGTAATTAAGCAGCTTTGGGCAGACATTACATCTGAGCGTGGATCTGATTCTACTCAGCCCTCGGGAGGCGCCAGCTGGAGTCCTGTGTCCAGAGCTGGGGCCCCAATACAAGAAAGATGGGAGACTGTTGGAGAGGGATCAGAGGAGCAACGGAGATGATCAGAGGGATGATCAGAGGGCTGGAGCAGCTCCCCTAGGAAGAGAGGCTGAGGGAGCTGGGCTGGTTCAGCCTGGAGAAGAGAAGGCTGCAGGGGGACCTCAGTGCAGCCTTCCCATCCCTGAAGGGAGCAGAGAAACAGGAGGGGAATCAGCTTGTTAAAAGGGTAGATAATGGCAGGACAAGGTGGATGGAGTGAAGCTGAAGGAGGGAAGGGTTAGATGAGATATTAGGGGGAAGTTCTTTCCAGAGAGAGTGGTGAGGGGCTGGAACATGCTGCCCAGAGAGGGGGTGGATGCCCCATCCCTGGGGGTGTTCAAGGCCAGGTTGGATGGGGTCCTGGGCAACCTTGTGTAGATCCAGGCCTAGAGGTTGTTGGCCCTGCCTGTGGCAGGGGGGTTGGAACTCTGTGATCCTTGGGGTCCCTTCCAACCCAGGCCAGTCTATGATTCTATGATCTGCTCTTTTAGGAATGGTTGTGGTGGGTGCAACTGCTGGTCTGCTCTGCACTGAGCTCCTCTTGCAAAAGAGGAAGGAGCAATGGGCTCCTCCATCATCTAGACCATTAGAATCAAGCAAAACAAGATTCAAGAAACCCCAACAGACAAACATTCCCTGATTCAGAAAACGGCTCTGAATATTTTATCAAGTAAGCAGCAGAACAATTGTTTCCCCTCTCTTACTATCTCTTGCTTTTGAAGAGTAAAAACAAACATTCAGGACTTCTACTTCTCCAGAACTACCAAGCTTTGGGAGAGTGTGAACAGGAGGTACTTGCTCGGATTTACTGAAGAGAAAGTAGGGAAGTAGAAAAAGAAGTTATCCCTTCAACTAGATTTCCAGATTTTACTGGAAACTTTAGGTTGAATGATAAACTAATTGCCACAGAAGCATTAGAGGCATTCGAAAGATAATGAATTTCTGGTTTAAATACCTTTGACATAATATTTCTTTCCAGAACAAACCATATTCACAGGAGGTTGATACAGGAATCTGCATAGAAATCAAACATAACAATGCTTTTCCAGAAATAATGTGTGATAAAAGATGCTAAACTAAGTAAGATCAACTAATACATCACCTAATGTGAGAATGCTCTTCTGGATTCTTCAGAATTATATTGACCTGGGGGCATCTCCCTGCAAAGGTATCTGTTTCATTATCTCCATGGTACAACCCCACAAAGTGTAACATCTGCTTCTCTGCCACCATCAAACCCCAAGCTTGGTGTCTGAGGAACACAGTGCAATAACAAGAGAGATTCCTCTTCCTGATGCAAAAGTACTTCAGTGCTTTCAGCAATCCTGTTTTTCTTTGCATCATTTATCTTCCCCTGAGATTTGAATATTATCAGCAAAACTGTAAATTACATCAGCAAAAAGACGTTTTGCCATGTCCAGGGATTTGCTAGCTGAAACCACCGAGCTCAGCCACTAGTTAGGCTCAGTTCTGGATAACATCAGCTCACCTTCCTTTTCTTCTTTGTTACAGAGTCCCAGGACTGTGAGGGGTTATGTTTCGCTCTTCCAAATCCCAGGGGTCTCACATCTTTTAATTTAAGGCCTAAGATTCAGTAAGATGAACAGCAACTTAACAGTAAACAACCTAAGCACAGAGAACAGAATCATAGAGTTGGAAAAGCCCTTTAAGCTCATCAAGTCCAACAGTTCCTGTCCTATGCTGACCCAGATCTCTCAGTATCTCATCTGCCCCTCTGTTAAACACACCCAGGGGTGGGACTCAGCCCCTTCCATGGGCAGCCTGTTCCACAGCCCCACAACTCTGCCAGGGAAGAACTTTTCCCTCCCATCTGAGCTGACCCTGCCCTGGTGCAGCTTGAGCCCATTTCCCCTTGTCCCATCTCCTGTTCCCTGGCTGAAGAGACCATCACCCACCTCTCTGCACCCTCCTGGCAGGTCAGTGGAGGCGCTGAGAAGGTCTCCCCTCAGCCTCCTCTTCTCCAGGCTCAACACCCCCAGCTCCCTCAGCTGCTCCTCAGAGGATTTGCCCTCCAGCCCCTTCCCCAGCCTGGCTGCCCTTCTCTGGACTCGCTCCAGGACCTCCATGTCCTTCTTATGGTGAGGAGCCCAGAACTGGACCCAGCACTCGAGGTGCAGCCTCACCAATGGCCAGTACAGGGGTACAAACCATTTCTACATTACTGTGTAATTACAATGTAAAATTGGTCACAAAACTGCACTTTAATGAAGCATAATTAATGCTTCATCAATTCTTGACCAGCAGTTTGCTGCTGCACGGAGAACAAAGGCCAATTCCTCCAACTACAGAGTATCTACATACTGGAGATACCTGCATGTCTTAAATACGGCTGGTCAGTCTGATATTCTCTAGATGTAAGTAAAACACCTTTAATTGAGTTTTTAGAACAACTGAATCCTAGAATCACAAGGTTGAAAAATACATTTGAGATCATCAGGTCCAACCATTCCTATGCTATGCTGACCCAGCAGAACAGCATCTTCTCTCATTCAGGAGCAACCCCAAACTGAGATTGTACATCGAATGCTTCACCAAAGAGGTCACACGGATGAGTCCCACCACAAGAAGGTGAAGGTGGCACTGCAGGTAACACCAGAAGAAAATTTCCTTCTGCATGGTTTATTACTGAAGCACAAACACATCAAAATCAGTTCATTTCCTGAAAGCTGATGTGCCCATCCCAGGCCTCAACACCACATAAAAATCACTGAAATAACTCCAGTCTTTGTAAAAACATTCCATTTTGACCTGAAGCATGACACTGAGTTCTGCTGGTGGCTGTATTACACCTTCCCAATGAAGTCTGGGGAAGGATTATAATTTCGAGTTAAGACACCCAACCCCCCCAGAATATCCCAATATATTTGATAATAATAATTTCTGTACAAGGGGAAATGGCCAGCCTCTTCTCAGTGTCTGTGGGGACAGGACAAGGGGCAATGGCCTAATGCTGGAGCACAGGGAGTTCCACACCAATCTGGGGAAGAGCTTCTTCCCAGTGAGGGAGCCCTGGGACAGGCTGCCCAGGGGGGTGTGGAGTCTCCTTCTCTGGAGACATTCCAGCCCTGTCTGGACGCCGACCTGTGTGACCTGTCCTAGGGAGCTGCTTTGGCAGGGGAGTTGGACCCAATGGGCTCTGGGGGTCCCTTCCAATCCCTATTCTGTGGTAATGTTGCCTACTAAAGGCAAATTATTTGAGCCTACTTCAGGAGCCGGCAGATCTGAAAAATCCTGGGAGCAAAGACACCCAGAACCCCCTGATTCCTGTCACTTGACTTACAACAGTTGTGGTTTCACCTTCAGCTTCTCGTTATTTCTTTATAGTTTGCACGGTTAGGCTTCCTGCTTGAAAGCTTAACAAAGCACCTATAATGCACCTATGAAGAGAGGCTGAGGGAGCTGGGCTGGTTCAGCCTGGGGACGAGAAGGCTGTGGGGGGACCTCATTGCAGCCTTCCCGTCCCTGAAGGGAGCAGAGAAACAGGATCAGCTTGTTAAATGGCAGAGAGTGTCAGGACAAGGGGGATGGAGTGAAGCTGAAGGAGGGAAGGGTTAGATGAGATATTAGGGGGAAGTTCTTTGCAGAGAGAGTGGTGAGGGGCTGGAACAGGCTGCCCAGAGAGGTGGTGGATGTCCCATCCCTGGAGGTGTTCAAGGCCAGATTGGATGGGGCCCTGGGCAACCTTGTGTAGCTCCAGGCCTGGAGGTTGGTAGCCCTGCCTGTGGCAGGGGTTTGGAGCTCTGTGATCCTTGGGGTCTCTTCAAATCCAGTCCATTGCTATGATTCTAGGATAGCACACAAAGCCAGCCTGGTTCCAGAGCAGCCCATTAAGGGAACTCAATACATCATCATCTTAAAGAAGGAAAAATATGTTCATTTGTAGACACTAGCAACATAGAGCAGTGCAGCCTTCAGGATTGCTCCTCAACTGTACAGATTTCATGACAAAAGTGAAGTGGGGGGACAAAAGGACAGTATCTGAGAGTTATCTGCAGTATTTTAGGAACTCTTCTCAAATTCTTAAGGCATTGTAAAGAAATTTCTAAGCAACAAAAGTTTCTAGATAGTTCCTCTCAGGCAAACTGGCTCCAGCGACTGAATCACAAGATTCAAAGGGTTTGACTGATGAGAGTGTCCCACAGAAAGTATTCAGCGCTGCAAAGAGGACAACACCTAAAATGCCTCTATTTAATTAACGTCTGTTGAGATGTTTTTAACTCATAAGAGGTGTTTTCAACCACAAAACACAAAGACAGATTCTATTTAGGTACAGCGAACATACTCTGCCATGACTAAAAATCTGGAAGAGGTCAGTGTAAGGAAGATGGAACTTCTGGACAGTCCCACAGTATCAAAAAGCATCTTGTGACAAAGCTAAATTAACACATTAATTGGTACTCCATGCTCAGAAAAAAAAAAAAATGGAAGAGAGGAATCTACATGGTTCAGCTTCCAGGCAGAACTGTTCCAGGTATCTCAGGGCATGAAGAGAAGTGGTGGATTGTCCTGTTGTTACAAGACACACATGACCTGTGCAAGCCTCAAAGTTCTCCCAAGACAACAGAACTGGATTCCTCTCCTGAAGCTACTGAAAACAATGGGGAAAACTAGTTTTCGTGAGCTAATTCTCATACATATGGATTATATAGAGGTTACAGGTGGGCAGGTGAACTATTGCCTACCTTCTTTATGTTTGTTATAGAACCACAAAAGGGCTTGGGCGGGAAGGGCCCTCAGACCCACTGCCAGGGATGCGCACCCCCACCCCCAGCCTCTCTCCAGCTGCCCTCCTGCAGCTGAAGGCCATTCCCCTGGGCCTGGCCCTCCCGGCCCTGAGCACCAGCCCCTCTCCAGCTCTCCTGGAGGCCCTTGAGGAATGGGAAGGGGCTCAGAGCTCTCCCCAGAAAGAGCCTTTTCTTCTGCAGGCTGAAGAACCTGAGAACCATCTGAATTATTAATTTCTGTGAGTCTTACTGAAGAGCTTCTAATGCCATCTCTGCCTGAATAGCTGGCAGAATCCAGTGTGCTGCAGGTTCACTTGTTATACTATCATCCCTTTATACATTGTATCTATATATAACTTTATACACGAAAGCCAAACAAAAGCACTAAACCTCCAGCTTTCTCAATGTTTCAAGAATACAGAAGTTTCTTTGGGGTTTGAAACTCTTTCTTTTATAGTTCACCTATAAACTCTTTCCTGGTTATCCAAATCTGGACTCTTCCTTAACCTTAATACTCTATGGTCACTCTGGTATGAGTGTCTCCATCCTCTGCCACACAGCCACAGTCTCTGGACCACTAACTCTTGAGACGAAATAAAACCCCAAAATCAAAACCAAACCTGTTCTGTTTTCACTGTCCTCTCCTTGAAGTAAGAGACATTCATTGCCGTGACAGGAATAACCTGAATTTTCCAAACCCATCCCACCCGTCTCTCCTGATCCTGTTGCATTTGCAGAAAGAATCATAGAATCATAGACTGGTCTGGGTTGGAAGGGACCCCAAGGATTGCACAGTTCCAACCCCCCTGCCACAGGCAGGGCCACCAACCTCCAGGCCTGGAGCTACACAAGGTTGCCCAGGACCCCATCCAACCTGGCCTTGAACACCCCCAGGGATGGTGCATCCACCACTTCTCTGGGCAGCCTAAGCCCAGGAATAAGACATCTGACATGGTCAAAGGACGTCTGATACAGTCCCCCCCCAACATCCTGCTAAGTTGTAGACACATGGATTTGATGGGTGGGCTGTTCAGTGGATAAGGAGTTGGGTGGATGGTCGCATCCAGAGGGTGGTGGGCAATAGCTCCAAGTCCAGATGGAAGACAGTGACAAGTAGAGTTCCTCAAGGGTCTGTGCTGGGACCAGTGCTGACAGCAGGATTAAGCACACCCTCAGCAAGTTTCCTGGTGGCACCAAGCTGGGTGGTGAGGTGAATGTGCCAGAGGGATGGGATGGCATTCAGAGGGACCTGGACAGGCTGGAGAAGTGGGCCCAGGGGAACCTCAGGAGGTTCAACAAAGCCAAGAGCAGGGTCCTGCACCTGGGTCAGGTCAACCCCCGTTATCCACACAGGCCAGGAGATGATGGGCTGGAGAGCAGCCCCAAGGGAAAGGACTTGGGGGGACTCGTGGATGAGAAGCTCAACATGAGCCACCAATGTGCATCTGTAGACCAGAAGGTCAACCCCATCCTGGGCTGCATCCCAGGGAGTGTGGCCAGCAGATGGAGAGAGGGGATTCTGCCCCTCAGCTCTGCTCTGGGGAGACCTCACCTGCAGTGCTGTGTCCAGTTCTGGAGCCCTCAGCACAAGAAGGACATGGACCTGTTGGAGCATGTCCATAGGAGCCCACAAAAATAACCCAAGGGCTGGAGCACCTCTCCTATGAAGCCAGGCTGGGAGAGTTGGGCTGGGTCAGCCTGGAGAAGAGAAGGCTCCGGGGGGACCTTAGAGCCCCTTCCAGTCCATGAAAGGTCCTGGTAGGAAGCTGGGGAAGAACTGTTCCCAAGGGCATGGAGCAACAGGACAAGGGGTGAAGGGTTAAACTGGAAAGGGGGAGATTTAGGTTGGGCATTAGGAAGAAGCTCTTCCCTCTGAGGGTGGTGGATCCCTGGCCCAGGTTGCCCAGAGAGGTGGTGGAGGCCCCATCCCTGGAGACATTCAGGGTCAGGCTTGCTGGGGCTCTGAGCGACCTGCTCTAGTGAAGATGTCCCTGCTCACTGCAGGGGGTGGGACTAGATGACCTCTAATGGTCCCTTCCAACCTTACACATTCTATGATTCTATGTCATATTTCTGCAGACAAAAGCAGCTGAAGGTGCTTCTTTGACTTGAGTTTTTCCTATAATATTTGATTATCCAAAATTTGGCTAATCCCTTTCCCATGATGACCTCCAGATGCTGCCTTCCTAATGAAACCTTGCTCTCTGCAGTGACAGAAACACAGCACTAGGATGGACATCTGTCACTCTGCTTTAGCATCACCTATCCTGGTCCTTTCTTCTGAACCACCAAGCCTGCCTTTAGTTTTCTCAGAGCCACTTGACACAGAATTTCCCCGTGATGCCTGGGCACAGCTGGATTCCTCCCTAATAAATCTTTTATTTGCAGTGGGAGGCAGATGATTTCAGCTCAGTCTGGAGTTATGCAAATACAGATACTGGATTCTTCCTGCCAGGAGCTATTTGTGTCAACAGGAAGTTGGACAGAAAAATCTTGCTATCTGTTACAGAGCAAACAGCCCCTAACCAAGTCCACTACAGGACTTGAAATGTTTATCTTCCGATTTCCCCCCTGAATAAACACGCTGATTGTGACCTCCAGCTTTGTCCTCTGTTTCCACATAATCTCCCCTCCACCCCACTTTTTTACCTGCATGATTTAATGAGCTAAAGTCAGAGAATTTCCAAAAAAAAAACCCTGCATTAGAAGATGGAACTGACACTGGAGAGTTAGAGAAAAGTAAATAAAGCCTCAGGCAGGAGATTGTGTGAGGACAGGCAACATAGCTTCAGCCTGTCTCACAGAAGAAATCCCTCATCATATACAACATGCAGAGCTTTGGACAGCTATGGGAAATAATGTTACAACAGCAATATCCTCCAGCACAGAACAGCTGCAGAAGGGAAGAGAAAATGGGCGGCCACCTCAGCAGACATTTCTGGAGTGAAACTTTGATGGTTTCGACTCTTTTCAGCACCAGGCATTATTGTGATGCAAGGTAGGCCAGCATATGCTATCTTCCAGCCCAGGGAATTCAGTCACTGTTTCCCTCTATGCTGAATGGAGCGCTGAAAACAAGCTATCGTTATCTTCCTAAGCACATTTTGCCCTTGAAAGCACAACGAGCAATGCTAAGCCAGCCTTTTCAAGCAACCAATTAAAGAAGTTCCAAGAGACCTATTAAAATGCTGGGGATTACTACTGCTTTCCCTTCCCTCCATCCTGGAAATAAGTTCCCTGGAACCATTATCCACCCGGGAAAACAAGCAAATATCCCCTCCTGTTCCCTACACTACGTTGCGCCAAAGCAAGCTCTGCCCTAAATCAAGCTCTGCCCTCTCATGCCACAGTAAGTTTTGTCCTGACTTGAGGAAGGAGAGAAAAGGAAAAGAAGCAAGCAAGCTCCACAGTTTCCTCCTCAATGATTCCATCTTATTCCCAGAACCTAACCTCAGCTCTGGAAGGTTTAAGACTCAGGCCTTTACTCTTTCCACGACAGATGCAGAAACAGCTTCCAGGAGAACTCTCTACTCTCAAACTCCTGCTTCAGGCAGACCGAGGGTGAGTATTCCTTCAGAACAAAGCCAGTCCTGATTTAAGGTCCATGCAGCCCAGTGTCTAAGGAGGCAGCTTGTAAGGCAAAGAAATTCACTGAGTACATTCTACACATGTTCATTAAGGGCATCTCTCCACAAAGCGCAGTGAGAATTCAGCCAGCATTTGCTGATCTGAGTTGACAAGGACATCCATGGAGAGTATCAGGGGACTGCTGCAAAAATAACCAGAGATGTACACAATCCTCTGCACAGCAATACTCAGGGGTGAGGCTGTGTGATGCAACTCCCCAGCAAGGCAGGAGGAAAATAGCCACTATCAAAATAGAGCAGAAAGCGTGTACAGAGCATGTTATACCAGTAGCAAAACCAAACCCAACCACAAGTTATATTTTTAGCAACAAACAAGAAAAAAAAAAAGCAGAATTTAGAATTTCAAGGTTTAAAAATCACAGAATGACTAGGCTGGAAAAGACCTTTAAGTTCAGGGAGTCCAACCGTTCCTGTCCTGTGCTGAGCCAGATCTCTCAGTGCCTCATCTACCCTTTTTTTAAAACACCCTCAGGGGTGGGGAGTCAGCCCCCTCCCTGGGCAGCCTGTTCCACAGCCCCACAACTCTGCCAGGGAAGAACTTTTCCCTCCCATCGGAGCTGACCCTGCCCTGGGGCAGCTTGAGCCCATTTCCCCTTGTCCCATCTCCTGTCCCCTGGCTGAAGAGACCATCGCCCACCTCTCTGCACCCTCCTGGTAGGTCAGTGGAGGTGCTGAGAAGGTCTCCCCTCAGCCTCCTCTTCTCAAGGCTATTAACATCTCCTGAATAAAAGCAGCAGAAAGAGATACAATGTAAGGGCAGATTGCTGAGTCGTGTGGTTTTGGCAAGCATTGCAGAAGCATCAGATCAGGAGAGAAGAACGGAGTTGTTCTGAAACTCTTTAAAAACAATTCATGGAGGATATTTCCTTCCTCCCTCCACTATCCAAACGGTAAAGCTAGAAAGTCTTTGCTCTTCCTGGGATCAAGGCTCCTCCATCTTCATAGACTCATAGAATGGTCTGGGTTGGAAGGAACCCCAAGGATCGTAAGAATTCCAACCCCCTTCCACAGGCAGGGCCACCAACCTCCAGGCCTGGAGCTACACAAGGTTGCCCAGGGCCCCATCCAACCTGGCCTTGAACACCTCCAAGGAGCACAGTTCTGACTTGTAGCATGCTGCAAACAAAAAGGCTCGATTAAACTTGAAACCAAGCGGATCTCAAGTCTTTCACTCATTCTTAGCTGTGTAAGTCTTGCACTAGCTACAATAACCATTTAAAATATCATCCACACAATTCCATAGGGAAGTATTTCTCTAGATGTAAGGACTTACAGGAGGGAATGCATGTAGTAATTAGCACAAGGTTCCTCAGGAGTTTACTATTTATTCTGGAGTTTAACAGAATCACAGAACCATAGGGGTTGGAAGGGACCTCCAGAGCCCATCAGGTCCAACCCCCCTGCCAAAGCAGCTCCCTAGGACAGGTCACACAGGTCAGTGTCCAGACGGGACTGGAATATCTCCAGAGAAGGAGACTCCACACCCCCCTGGGCAGCCTGTCCCAGGGCTCCCTCACCCTCACCGGGAAGAAGCTCTTCCCCATATTGGTGCAGAACTTCCATGTTCCAACTTGAGGACATTTGGGTAAACACCCAACCGCATTGCAGAGAAGAAAAAAGAAAACCCAAACCACCACATCCCTCTCATTTTTAAGCAAATTTATAGAATTCTTCGGACCAGGACTGTAAATCACTTGCCACAACAGCATAACCAGTTGGCCAAGCCTACAGATAGGACCAACCCATCAGCCCCTTCCATTCTTGAACAGAGACGGGGAAGGGAAATAATTTTTAACACCAAACCAGCAAGCAATAATAAGATTGTCACACTTTCACTTTTTTCAAGTCTGCTATCCCACTACAGCATCCAAATAAAGAGGAGAAATTTTATGGGACACAAGCTTTTGATCTGCCTACTGTTTATGCAGTTTCAAGAGAGAAACCTATCCCATCCCAGTCACATTGAGGTTTAAGAGCAACTAAAAATAAAAGAAGTGGAAAAGAACTATGGTCACAAAGTTAATTGGATGACGGCAGATAAAAGCCACTCCAACGACATCTTTCGCCAAGCAAAGTCAACTACAATAAAGAAAGTTGGAAGAACAGAGAGAATAGGGGCATAATTATGGCCTGACTACATAAAGAACTGATATTAAGAGGCAGCTTGGAAAACTGAGAAGGAATTAGGAAAACCCGAATTGGTGGGTGAGTCTGGAAGTGACCCACCCTGTGAAAACCTCTTCATAAGCTATCAGAAAGGAAAAAGCAAGCTGAAGATTTCCTGGAGACGATGCACCAAACTTTCTTCAGCCATTTTAATTTGAGGCCCCTCTGGCTGCATTCATGCTGCTATGATGGAAGATTCTCCTACAGCTTTACACAAGCGAGCAGCAGACCAGCTGTAGGAAAACCCTCGTAGCTTTTCTGCAGCCATGAGTGATCTGCAGCCATTTTGAGCAAGCCAAGGACAGAATACTCAAAAACTGCTTCAGCAGCAAATACATCCATCTGAAACCACAGGAAGACAAAAAAAACACCAGGTAATAAAGATAGGGGAATAAGGCAGTGAGCTTCTAGCATGAGGACCTGCCTAGCTAAGTCAAGAAGGGGTCCCAACTTCCTTTGAAATAGAAGACACTGCAGTACAGTGTTTCACCACCAATTAATTCTGTTCTACATGAAAGTTAAGCCCTGTTCATCTCCCTTCACAATCCTGACCACATCCATCAGGAATGGTCCACCACAGATTGGGTTGCTTTTCCAAAAGCGAGTCTTCTCCACTCACCTGTGCTTCTAATCGAACGCCCTCTTACCCTGGCTGTGAGCTCACGCTGCTCTCACCAAGATTTATTGATCCTGCTGTTTTTGCTTGCAGCACTTAAAATAAATTTTGTTCTCTGCATTTTCTCCAGTGCCTCAGACATCCACTGGGTGATTCAATCACTCATCTAGTTCAGATTCCTCTGCTAAGCATTCCTTCTGTCAGGCCATAAAAGAAATCCACCCATCAACCAACACGTAGGGTTCCTCAGGGCCATTGCTGTGCCTGCAGAAGAGGCCAGTCAGTAACGAGTGTTTTCTACTCCCAGACAAGGCAACATCTTCATTAAGACAAATGAAGTGCCTAACCCTACGAGCTACAGGGAAACACTTCTGCACTCTGGGAAACACAACGGTGCTCAGCCATTTCTGGGGGAACAGCTTCAGAACCTCAGAACTCTCAGCCCGCTAGCAGGAAGTCACTGGGGAGACCCTGGCACAGGGTGCCCAGAGAGGCTGTGGAAGCCCCATCCCTGGAGGTGTTCAAGGCCAGGTTGGATGGGGCTTTGGGCACCCTGGTCTAATGAGGGTGTCCCTGTCCATGGCAGGGGGTTGGAACTAGATGGGCTTTGAGGACCCTTCCAACCCAAAGCGTTCTGTGATTCCATGACTCAAACAAGCAGCTACTTAAACCCCTCAGCCCAGATCAAACTGAGAGGAATCTCATCAATCCTGCATCAACCACTGCTTGGAGCTTTGCCAGCCAGACTGCACCTCTCCTTTTAGCTACACATCTACTCTTGATTCTGTCACACATATCATGAACATTAAGAAAATGAACTGGCTGTAACTCAAACCTAGAGAGAGGCAAGAACAGGAAGCGTAGCAGGAAACATTTAGAGGAATAGAATAAATGGGCCTCTGCATTAATTACAGAAATGCTGGAGCAGGTCAGGGTTTTTATTTGCTGCAGCAATTGCTGACTGCTCTCCTAGAAGCAAATCATTAAAAAATGTCACTTAGCAGGATAAATGGCGTTCATTTATACAGCCACAGAGGTTTAAGTGGTCACAATTCAAGACACAAAAAAGATCAAGTGAAAGTTAAGAACATTTTCTCATTAGCAGGTTTACCTGCACCTTCCACTGACACCACTGGTTACCTGCTCATCAGTATCGCTCCAATATTTCTTCCCAACTCTTTCAGTCCTGGCCAAATACGCTTTAGATTTAAACCAAAGCCTTAGCTCTGTGTGTTGATGACACCTACACATGTCTGGATGAGAGAACACTATGAGCCTGCAAGTCTCAGAATAGCTGTGTGGCATCTCCAGGGGATACCGGCAGCTAGTCAAGTCATGGAAACTCTTAAAAGTACACCCCAACTCTGTGCACTGAAATGCAAGTGACTGTCCCCCTGGACTGTGCATTGGTGAGGCTGCACCTCGAGTGCTGGGTCCAGTTCTGGGCTCCTCACCACAAGGAGGAGATGGTGGTCGTGGAGCGAGTCCAGAGAAGGGCAAACAAGCTGGGGAATAGGCTGGAGGGCAAATCCTCTGAGAAGCGGCTGAGGGAGCTGGGGGTGTTGAGCCTGGAGAAGAGGAGGCTGAGGGGAGACCTTCTCAGCACCTCCACTGAGCTGACAGGAGGGTGCAGAGAGGTGGGCAATGGTCTCTTCAGCCAGGGGACAGGAGATGGGACAAGGGGAAATGGGCTCAAGCTGCACCAGGGCAGGGTCAGCTCAGATGGGAGGGAAAAGTTCTTCCCTGGCAGAGTTGTGGGGCTGTGGAACAGGCTGCCCAGGGAGGGGGCTGAGTCCCCGTCCCTGGGTGTGTTTAAAAAAAAAAAAAAGGTAGAACAGGTACTTAGGGATATGGTTTAGCATAGGACAGGGACAGTTGGACTCTATGATCGTTAAGGTCCTTTCCAACCTTGTGATTCTGTGAAGCGGCTATCGGGGCGACAGCAGGGTGCACCTGCACTCAGCCAGGCACCTGCACTCAAAGTAGCCAAGGTCAAGCAGGATTTGCAGAGTTACCAGCTGTGAGCAGCGTTCCCAGCTCTCGCTGTTGTGACGGGGCCAAGGGATGAAGTTATAATATGGACAAAAAACACCATAGGAGAAGGAAAGGGACTCCTGAGCACACATAGTTTTTGACTGGTTGTAATCATTACCATGAGTCTCAAGGATTTTGTGTTCAGCTTCATAAAGTTATTTTGAAAGCCAAACTTCAGCACATTACATGCATAGTACGTGCTTCCTTGTGCACCCAGTACCGGTCAGCATCACGCTGGGGATGTCAGGAATCCTAGAAGTCTTGTCAATGCATACAGCTAGGAAACCTGGAATCCAGGCAGCCCTGGTTCAGGAAGGTTTGCAGTGGCCCAGTAGAAAGAACAGGCTAGTGGGGAACAAAAGAGGAAAGTTACACCCTGGTTTTAAGAAGTCAAACTAAACAAATGCCACTATTGTGCCAGACATTGAATAAGGACTTCCTTCCTAATTTGAAGCTTGAACTCTGCCTGACAGACTGGATTAGAAGGCAACCAGAAGCAAGCAAGGGGCTCAGGAACTTGGTGCCTTGCAAAAACAGGTCCCTGTATCCAACAAGGAAGGTTTTAGTAGCACATTTTATAACCATGTTGAGCTGCAGGCAAAATCAGGAGCAGGAAGAAATTCTGCTTAGAATCACAGAAACCTGGAATGCTTTGGGTTGGAAGGCACCTCGAGGATGAAGTCCCACCCCCTGCCATGGGCAGAGACATCTCTCACCAGCCCCGGCTGCTCAAGGCCCCATCCAACCCAGCCTTGAACACCTCCAGGGAGGGGGCAGCCACCACTTCCCTGCGCAAAACCTAGAAATCTAAATCTACCCCATTCCCATTTAAAACCATTTCCCCTCATCCTGTCGCTCCATGCGCCTGGGAACAGTTCTTCCCCAGCTTTCCTGTAGGTACCTTTCAGGGACTGGAAGGCTGCTATAAGATCATCCCAGAGCCTCCTCTTCTCCAGGCTGAAGAACCCCAATTTTCTCACCCTGGCTTCATAAGAGAGGTGCTCCAGCTCTTGGATCATTTTTGTGGCCTCCTCAGGACACATTCCAACAGTTCTTCTTACAGTAAAGATTCCAGAACTGGACATAGTATTTAAAGCCCCAATTCTGAACCTGCTTTGCATTTAGATTCGGTTATTTTCTTGAGTTGGGATGTTTACTCGTTGACAACCAACAAAAGACAATTTCCATTTCATAGGATCATAGAATCACAGACTGCATTAGGTTGGAAAGGACCATTAAAGGCCATCTAGTCCCACCCCCTGCAGTGAGCAGGGACATCTTCACTAGAGCAGGTTGCTCAGAGCCCCAGCAAGCCTGACCTTGAATGTCTCCAGGGATGGGGCCTCCACCACCTCTCCGGGCAACCTGGGCCAGGGATCCACCACCCTCAGAGGGAAGAGCTTCTTCCTAATGCCCAGCCTAAATCTCCCTTTTCTAGTTTAACCCATCACCCCTCATCCTGTCGCTCCATGCCCTCAGGAACAGTTCTTCCCCAGCTTCCTACAGGCACCTTTCAGGGACTGGAAGGGGCTCCAAGGTCCCCCCAGAGCCTTCTCTTCTCCAGGCTGACCCAGCCTAACTCTCCCAGCCTGGCTGCACAGGACAGGTGCTCCAGCCCTTGGACCATTTTTGTGGGCTCCTCTGGATGCGCTCCCACAGGTCCTCAACACTCTGGCCTTCGCACTAATTCTGACAGTTTCCTAGTAGAGCATAAATACAAACCATTTACTGAACCATCATATAGTTCACAGAGATGAAAAGCATTTATTTTGTCTCATAAAATTGCAGGTTTTTTGTGACTCACTGGGTTCTACTTGAATAATACTGAAATTCTGCTGAAACACAGAAAGGGGGCACATTTTTTTTCAGCTGTGCTGCTCAAATATTCCAAAATACATTTAGCTCATCACATCTTGAGCACAAAAAGAAACTATCTGATGTAAAGCAATTGATTTAACTGCTCCCTGTCCCTGGGCCCTTCAATATACTTGAGCCAGGAGAGATTCTGAGGGGAAAAAAAGGAACCCACTTAGTTTTTTAGCTTTGTGTAACCTCATTAAAAGAGGAAATAATGAAAACAGACCTGAAAAATCCTACTGTTGCTGCCAGTCCCTATTTTCACTGTTGTTTCCTTGTTGAGCCACATTTTTCATTTAGAGTTCCATAAATTATTTATCCTAATGCATGAGATTTGTCATCATTTTCCCAGTGCTTTTAGTCTTGTCCTATCCTGCTTCATACCAGGTGATGCATCAGAGGTCCCATTCCCTGTTGGAAACATTCAACTGTCACAAGTAAACTCTTCTTCACAGACTCACAGAATCACAGGGGTTGGAAGGGACCTCCAGAACTCATCAGGTCCCTAGGACAGGTGGCACAGGTGAGCATCCAGACAGGGCTGGAATATCTCCAGAGAAGGAGACTCCACAACCCCTGGGCAGCCTGTCCCAGGGCTCCCTCACCAGGAAGATGTTCTTCCACATATTGGCGTGGAACTCCCTGTGCTCCAACTTGAGGCCATCGCCCCTTGTCCTGTCCCCACGGACACTGAGAAGAGGCTGGCCATGTCCCCCTGTGTCCCACACTTCAGATATTCTTGCAGGTCACAGGACTCACAGGTAAGTTTTGGAGGCTGTCTTGACATGAACACCATCATATTTTTCAAGACAGCAAAATTCCATGTTTTCTGGGCCATGTTTCAAACCACAGAGTGTTTCTGTTTGCTTGGTTTGGATTGTTAGTTTTTGAGAACAGGTACTTTGTACGTGCATGAACATCATCATTGCTTTTGAAGACCTGGGTAAATAGGAAGGCAACTGCTTCCAGAAGACAGGTTTAATAAGCAGTGAAGCCAAGAAGAATGGCTGACAACTGTCTGTCTGCAAACACTAGTTCTTCTGCCAAGGGTGGCTTTCAGGTGAGGCTCCTCACCTTTTGTTTCTCTGTTAGTGCCATTTAAAGCTTCAGCCCTTAGACATCAGCTTTGTAGAAGAAAATGCCCCAAGAGTTGCAGATATAAAATCCATTACTTTAAATCAAGGGATAAGATGATCCTTTCCTTCCAAGTTTATGACTTATTTTCCAGATACAGACACAAAAACATACCAAAGCACAGAAAGGTGCAGCTATTCTTCCTCTGAAAAAAGACCTCGGTCTTTCAGAGGCTTCCACAAATAGACAGGGATCAAAAGGCACCATGATAAGAGGCACCACAAAATATCTCAGTCCTTTTCTTCCAAGCCTGGTGTGCCTCTTCCAAACATTGCTATAGGAAGGGCTATTTCAGAGGTGGAGAAGAGAAAGAAAGGGGTGGTATTCAACCTCCAGATGTACTCAAGAAAAATGAAGTTCATTGACTTGTAGAAAATGCATGTTTGGTCCTAATGTAAACCCAAATATCTGAAGAACCCATTGCAGGAATCATAGAATCCCAGACTGCTCTAGGTTGGAAAGGACCCCAAAGATCACAGAGCTCCAACCCCCCTGCCACAGGCAGGGCCAACTTCCTCCAGGCCTGGAGCTACACAGGGTTGCCCAGGGCCCCATCCAACCTGGCCTTGAACACCTCCAGGGATGGGGCATCCACCACCTCTCTGCGCAGCCCATTCCAGCGCCTCAAAAGCCAAAAGGCCAGGACATTAACAGGAGGGGAAGGGAAAAGATTTTAAACCACTGGTAAGGCAAATTAGTAGCTCTCTGGAGCTCGTCAAGCAGAGAATTCCTTAAAAACAAGGGAGTTTTCAGTTGCAGGGGAATGCCAGCCTCCGCAGGCGGGCTGAACTGTGACCGGCGTTACACCAGCCTCATGTTACACACAACCACCTGCAGTTTTCCAGTTATCTAATAAGACACATCACACTGTTCAGCAGTGCCTGTACCAACAGCGTTATGCAACAATATCATTCATGAGTGGTTTCCAAACAGTTCCATTCCTCAAGTTATTACATTGCACTTAGCAGGGGTGGTTTTTTTTCAGTCCTAAAAAAATAATCTCAGTTTCTGTTAAAGAAAATTAGAACAAATTAACATTTTTAAGATCTTATGCAATGCAGAAATGCCAGGAGAAAGAGACAACGGGCCCTTATTTTGCTTTCTGTACATATTAATGCCCTTCAGACTCACTCACCAATAAAAGCTGCAGCATAAACCCACGTGATGGAAAGAGTATTTCTGTTGCAGCACCCCAGCGTTCTGATCTGCACACTCCATCAAAAAATAACTGATAAATTGTGAAGCAGAGGTGTTCATATGCGACACAAAACTAAAGATGTTATTAATATTTGAATAGATATCGTATTTACTGCAGGTTACCCCATAACATGGGCAATACCTACAGTGACTGGTGTGACCCAGAAATGGGAATTTCTTAAACCTGAGGTATTAGGGCCGATGAAAACCATCTGATAGAACAAGATCAAAGACATATGAGGCATACTTCCCCCCCTCCCCACAATAGCTCCATCTAATCCCTCAGCACAGAGCTCTCGCTGCCTTTTCAGTAAAGATTAGCATATTTAAAACTGCTAAACTCTGTATAATCTTCAATCATTGAGAAAAGTAATTCAATTAAGGCAAGCACTGGTGAACTTGCCTTCTCACTAGCTACCCAATGCTATATCCTTGTACTACAAGTTTAAAAAATAAGGAAGAAAGAAAGAGAAGCTTCTTCTAGCTGGACTGGGATTATTATATTGCAGGCTGGCGATGAGTCCCCAGTACATGCGGCAAGTATCCAGGCTCAGCTGGGGAGGGGCGTGGGGGATCCAACAACCATCTTGCTATTGAGAGGGAATGACTTGCAGTAAATCCTGAAAGGAGCCACGAGTGACCCAATGTCATTCAGCCACCGGAGCGATGAGCAGGACCAAGGGATGGAGAGCTGCAGCCGTGTGTCAGCTCGCTCGCTACGGCACTGAACGCTCGAGGAGTTGGTGCAATAAAGGCAGAAAAGCCAGGCAGTGTAAGTAACAGGCATCAGAGACAAGGTTTTTGGGGACCAGGGAGCAAGAAAAGAAGGTTTTAAAAGAAAAATAATAATTTAAAATGTAGCATCTTAGAATGGGGAAGAAAATCTGCAGCTAGTGACAAACAGTGGAAGTAGGTAGAATCACTGCAGTCCACACAAACGCCTAGGTATACGGCATTGAACTCCCACAATATGGCTGAGGATACCAGCAAAAAAAAAAATCCCAGGCTCCATCCACCATGCAATCCCCCCCCCCCTTTCAAATAAAACCTCTAGAGACACTTCCAAATCCCACATGCAAAAATTCCATCTTCACTCACACAGCTGCATGGAAGGGCTGTAAACCCCCCTCTCCCCAGTAAACTCCAGTTAAGAATTTCTTAGCCATAATGTACACATTTATTGAAGGGGGGGACATACAGTCAGCAGAGAAGGTCTGACACTGGCCAGCTTCGGTTGCTGAGGCAGCTAATCAACACTGTGGCCCTTTATTACATTTCATTTGTCATTGTGAAGTCCCTGAATGTAAATGAAAGCAAAGCGCTCAGCCTCCCTATCAGCAGCATTAGGATACCTTTAATTACGGCCTTCTGACAGGGCAGACAACCTCTCAGCTAAACAGGAAGCGAATGCAGCAATCCAAAGCAACAGTTGTACAAAGAGATCTTCTCCTTTATGAAAGCTGCTGTTATTTAAAAAAGAAAAAAAAAACCCAAAACTTTTATTTCCAGATTTCTCTTAACCTTCAAAACAAAGATTGACAATGAGAGCTACGTGTAATTCCCTCTGCAGCATCGGAGATGCTTCTGTCATTATCTCTTAGTGTATGGAAGAATATTATTAGGGCATTTGTTCTTCCAGGAGCCATTTGTAATGGGAGTCATACACCCTTTGGCCAGTAAAAAAAACCTACATGGAATGACATCATGACAGCGGTATCTATAGAGATTCAAGCTGAATTCAGAAAAAGCCGATTCTCCAGCACAGGCAAGAAGCATCCAAGCTGGAGCATGCCCACGCTGCAGCACCCGTGGGCTGCGTGGACGCACCGAGGGCTACACGGCCACATTTAGAACAGGAGTTCAGTGTAGATCAGTCACAGAGTCATCGCCCAGGATCCAAGACAAAGGCAGGTCTGAAACCCACACTGCAGCTGCTAGCCGGTCCCTAACAGGCTAGATTCAAATCAGCTTCACACATCCATCCATAAGCCACAGTCAAGACAGTAGTGGCAGAGCTATGTAAATTTAGTTTGGAGCATTTTGCTATACTGTACCCATAAAACCTCCTCCCTCCTCCCCAGATTTGATGCCAGGAAGAAGAATTATTGAAAACCAGATGATTAGCTGAGAGGGGTGTGGGGAAAGAATAATAGTGACAAAGACTAGAGGAAGCAGATAGCTGATCTTATGTCTGCTGGAACAGGCTGACAAGAAATCCTCCTGTAAACTATGAGCTGCTGAGATTTCAGATCTGCACCAGGTGCTACAACCTTCCATGGAGGTGCTGGAAAACCTTCACGAAATCAAAACTCAGAAATACAGGAAAAGCAGCAAAGCAGTTTGCAAATTAATAGGTAACACTTAAGATTCCAGTTATTAAATACCTCAGTGGGGAGAAACAAACAAACAGTATATTCCACACATGACCCTCCACCAAAATCCTCATAAAATGGCTGGCCAAACAGCACCTCCTCAAGTAGATCAGGTGACTCACCCCCCCCTCTACTCCCCCCCTCTACTCCCCCCCCAAAAAATTCCAAGTTGAACTTGTGGTCCCCGAAATCTCTAACATGGAGGGGAGCTGTTCCAACACCAACAAAACCTACCCCAAAATCTAAAAGATATATACGAAAATTATGAAGATCAGGCTAAATGAAACCACCGATGCGTTAGTAAATAATTTTACTAGAACCCTTACCACCAAGCTCACCTGTATGTAAGAGAAGAAACACCACAAGTCATTGGGGGGAGGGGGGCAAATAAAAAAAAAAATACACTAGTATTTCATCATCTCCTACAACAGAGAGACCAAAGGTGGCTGAGGGAGCAAATACCCCACCCTGAGACAAGAGACTATTTTTCACCTACTCATTATGTCAAAGATCGCTCAGTATCTGACCAGGATTACACAAAGCATCTTTGATTATTTTTTTTTTCACTCTCCAAAGTGAAATGTTTGGAATGCAGTACTGGAGATAGAGGCCTTCTCCTGAGGAAGGAAGAGATATCGTTTGGGTTTGTGGAGTTGTTGGGTCGATTTGGTTTGGTTTTTTTTATGTATTATTGTTCCAAAGATAGGGAAGAAAAAACTCATTGACTTCATTAAATATTTAAAGCGTTGGATCCGCTTTGCCCAGGCATAACCCCGTGTTCGAAAAATGCGATATTTACATAGAAAACAGCTCCTGCTCCCCTGCCCCTCCAAAAATATACAGCAAAATCACCCCCCCCCCAAAAAAAAAAACCCACCCCAAACCCGGAGGAGCTGGGATCAAATGAATCAGCAACTGCTCCTGGAGACTGGGTGGTTTGGGGGGGGGTTTAAACCGCGCTCCGTCCCTCCCTGTCACCGAAAGGACCAAGGGGGAGGCAATCGCCCGGAGGCAGCCCCCCACCTCACAGAAAGCTGCGGAGAGAGGGCGGGAGACCCCCTTTTCCCCACAGAAGTTGGGGTTACGGCACAGCCAAGGCCCCACAGAGGGTGAGGAACGGAGGGATGGGGGGGGGGGGGGGGGGAGGGGGTGTTCCCCGAGGCAGCCCCCCACCCCACAGAAAACTGCGGGGAGAGGACGGGAGACACCCCTTTCCCCTCAGAACTTGGAGGGCAGCACAGCCGAGCCCCCCACGGAGGGCGAAGAGAAACTGGGGAGGGGGGGGGGATCCCCTCAGGCGCGACCTCAGCCCCCGCAAGGGTGGGTCCGCCGCGGCGTGAGGTGGGGGGGAGGAAGGAGCGGGGTGGGGGAAAGGGAGGCACTCGCCCCGCCGCCGCTGTGTGAGGGAGCCCCGGACCGAGCCAAGCCGGGCCGGGCGGTGACTCACCGCTCTGCTCGCCCAGGAACACCAGCTTGAATTTCCGCAGCGGGTTGCCGAAGTCCCCGCCCGCCGACATGATGGAGGAGCCTCCGCCACCGCCCCGCGCTCGCTCCGCTCCCCGCGGCGGGACCCGCGTCCGCTCTCCTCTCTCTCACTCTGGGTTCTTATCCCACCCCCTCCTTCCGAGAAGGCTGCGGGTGAGCGGCGCGGAACCGGGCACGGGTCCCCGGCGAGGCGCAGGCGGCTGGGCGAGGGGCGGCGGTCGCTCCCCTCAGGGCCGGGCTCCTTTTCTCTCCTCCCCCTCCCGGCGCCTCACACAGCTGCCGCGCGCGGCGCCCCGCCCCGCCCCGCCCCGCCCCGCGCACGCGCGCCGCCGCCGGACCCACCCCTCGCGACACGTCACCGCGTACCTCACCTACCGCCTCCTCCTCCCCACACTCCCAGCAGCCAGCCAATCACAGGCAGAGGGGCGGGGGCGAGGTGGGAGAGGGAGGGGCTGGCCGGCCGCGGCCGCAGCGCCGGTGTTCACTCTGGAGCCTAACGATGGTGTGCGGAGGGTGGGTTTGGAGGCGGGGGGGGCTCAGCTGGGAGGGAGCCCGAGGGCGGGAGGATGTGTTCCTCCTTCAGAGCAGAGCTCAGCCCTAGAAATGATCGTGGTTGGTGTCTTCCTGCCGAGGGGAGCGAAGGGGCAGCACCGATCTCTCTCCTCTCTGTGGGGACCAGGGCTGGAACCCGAGGGAACGGCGTGAAGCTGCACAGGGGAGGCTTAGGCTGGGTGTCAGGAAGAGGTTCTGTCCTGAGAGGGGGGTCGGGCGCTGGCACAGGCTCCCCAGGGAAGGGGTCACAGCCCCGAGCTGGGCTGAGGGCAAGAAGCGTCTGGCCGATGCGCTCAGTGCCCTGCGCTGACTTGGCTGGGCCTGTGTGGAGCCAGGGGTTGGACTCGATGGGCCTTAGGGGTCCCTTCCAGCTCAGGAGATCCTGGGATTCAAAATAAACACACTCCTAGGGAAAGACCACTTCAGCTGGAGCGGGAATGTGGTCACAAGCAGAAGGAGATGAGAGGTTCCTGTTTGCCTGGCATCCTTGGGGTGCTCCGTGATAAGGAGACCCCAGGGGACTCCCCGACCTCTGGTCAGAGTGAGGTGACCCCCTCCTCTGCTCACTCACCCAGAGTTCTTTGACAAGGATGGCTCGGAGCTGATCCTGCCCTTCGGAGGGCTGCGAGGAAGAGGAGCGATGAAGCAAGACCCCCCGATCGTGCGGGATCTCTACCTCTCAGCTCAAGAGATACTGTGATTCTTTTCAGAGGAGCAATTCCAGGTGACACTCACTCTGTGTGCCTCAGCAGATCCCTCCTGGGGAGGGTGATGGTTCCTCTGTCACCCTTTGCCTCCTGGCTGGGGATGTTGTTTGGAAACGGGTCTTAGGAGGGGCGGCTGAGGGAGCTGGGGTGTCCAGCCTGGAGACAAGGAGCCTGAGGGGAGACCTTAACTCTCTCTACAGCTCCCTGAAAGGAGGGTGTAGTGAGGCAGGGGGGGCCTCTCCTCCCTAATAACCAGTGGCAGACAGGGGGGAATAGGTTCAAGTTGCACCAGGGGAGGTTCAGACTGGAGATTAGAAAACATTCCTACAAGGAAAGAGTAATGAAGCATTGGGTTGGGACAGGCTGCCCAGGGAGGTGGTGGAGTCACCACAGCTGGGGAAGGGGCTGGAGGGCAAATCCTCTGAGGAGCAGCTGAGGGAGCTGGGGGTGTTCAGCCTGGAGAAGAGGAGGCTGAGGGGAGACCTTCTGAGCACCTCCACTGAGCTGACAGGAGGGTGCAGAGAGGTGGGCGATGGTCTCTTCAGCCAGGGGACAGGAGATGGGACAAGGGGCAATGGGCTCAAGCTGCACCAGGGCAGGGTCAGCTCAGATGGGAGGGAAAAGTTCTTCCCTGGCAGAGTTGTGTGGCTGTGGAACAGGCTGCCCAGGGAGGGGGCTGAGTCTCTGCCCCTGGGGGTGTTTAACAGATGGGGAGATGAGATACTGAGAGATCTGGTCAGCACAGGATAGGAACGGTTGGACTCCATGATCTTAAAGGTCTTTTCCAACCTTGGGATTCTGGGAAAAAACAGGTAGATGTGGAGCTTTGGGAGATGGTTTAGAGGTTACCGCGGTGTTGGGCTGATGGTTGGCCTGACGATTGAACTTGAAGGTCTTTTCCAACCTTGATGTGGTTCTATGAAACACCTTGGTGTTGCCTCCCTGCCTGGCAGAGAGGACAGAACCCCACCCGATGGGACCAGCTCTCCTTTCAGCTACTTTTTGCTCAGTTCTCCCCATTTTGCACCCGGTGTTTGGGGAGCACTTCCCCCTCGCCCTGGCACTGGTCATGTGGCTGCTGTCTTACACCACAGGGAAAGGGAACCCAGACTGGCAGAGACATGACTTGAATGCCCCCAACATCCCTTTAAACACATATTTTGGCCTTGTTTACATGGAGGGTGGATTCAAGGCTCTTTCCAGATGATCCCAGGGAAAACAAGGGCTTTCCACCAGGGAGAAGTCTTGGCTGGTAAAGCCAATTATTTTTAATCACCAAAGCTCTGCTCAGGCTCAGCGTCTCTTTGTGCTGGGCAAAGGAAACTGTTCAGCACTGCCTGCCAGAGACGTTCTGGCCCTGGGGGCTGGCAGGGGGCATAGAATCCTACAATCCCAGCATCTCCTAGTCGGAAGGGACCCATAAGGATCCTCAATTCCAACTCCTGGCTCCACACTGCGCTGGGGTGGCCTCACATCGAGTCCTGGGGGCAGGTTTGGGTGCCATGGGACAAGAGGAACACAAAACCATTGGAGAGTGTCCAGAGGAGGGCAGAAAGGATGAGGAAGGGTCTGGAGGGGAAGTCCTATGAGGAGAGGCTGAAGTTCCTGGGTTGTTTAATCTGGAGAAGAGAAGGCTCCTGGGGGACCTTAGAGCCCCTTCCAGTCCCTGAAAGGTGCCTGTAGGAAAGCTGGGGAAGAGCTGTTCCCGAAGGCATGGAGTGACAGGACGAGGTGATGGGTTAAACTGGAAAAGGGGAGATTTAGGTTGGGTATGAGGAAGAAGTTCTTCCCTCTGAGAGTGATGGATCCCTGGCCCAGGTTGCCCAGAGAGGTGGTGGAGGCCCCATCCCTGGAGACATTCAGGGTCAGGCTTGCTGGGGCTCTGAGCGACCTGCTCTAGTGAAGATGTCCCTGCTCACTGCAGGGGTGGGACTAGATGGGCTTTAAAGGTCCCTTCCAACCTAACACATCCTATGATTCCATGATTCTATGATCTCCTCTCTTCGGGGACCAGGGACAGAATCCAAGGGAACAGCATGATGCTGCTCCAAAGGAGGTTTAGTTTGGATGTCAGGTTCTTCTTCAAGATAAAGCAATTGAGGGTCCTGCTTCTGCTGGCTGAAGCCCCAAGGACATCATCCCACTGACTCCTGAAGATTTTTGGTGAGGTCCTAAGAAGCGCTACAGAAGGTAGAGGGGGAAACACGGACATCAGAGGGTTTTTTTTCTAGGTTATATTTGCTTTTCCATGGGTTTTATAATTGCACAAACCTGAAAAGAAATGGAGACTTTCAGGTACTGGATCACAGTGCTCCCAGGATGGCTCTGCTCTCCAGTCAGAGAAGGGCCAAGGGCTCTACAACACCCTTCTGTGTAGGTCAGAGCATCACCTCTGCCAGCCCTTGTGCTGGGTCACTACTGGGCCACATCCAGCTATGTGCCAGGGAGAAAATCTGTAGGGAAGCAGAAGAGGATGGATGAAACAATCCCTGCAGCAAGGCCTGGTCCTCTCATCAGCTGGGCGAGAAGAGCAGCTCCCTGGGTAGGTTCTTTTTTTAGCACAGTATGGAAAAGGGGTGGTTTGGGTTCCTTCAGCTGAGGGGGGCGAACAACAAAGCAACATCTTTGCCTCTTTTTATTCTGAACATCACCAAAAGGTTGGTTGTGCTTCTGCAAACTGGGATTCGGGTACCTGGTTGAAACGCTTCACTAATCAAAGAAAAACATAGCGAGGACCGGGTGGCTGGGAGCTGAAGCACATTCATACCAGGAAAGAAGGTCCACAGGGTTTTTTTTTTAACAGGGAGGGTGCTCAGCCGCCAGAACAAGCTGCCAAGAGCAGTGCTATCTTTGTATCCAGGGAAAATCAAGAGCAGGAGCCTTTATGAGAAAGATGCTTTCATCGAAACAGGAGTGATTGCTTCCATACAGCTCCAAGGCAGCAGAAATCTATAGGCTGCAATGTGCCTGAGACCAAATGATGTGATTTAATAGTCCCTTTTGGCCTTAAAATGTATCTGTCTGTGATAGATGTGGGAGAAACTCCCCCATGAAGAGACAGACTTGATTTTCACGGAGACGTGAAGGACAGTGATGGTCATTAGGAGTAGGGGGATTGTACTGCAATATGTTTAGCTGTGTTTGCTGTACCCCAGATTTGGTCTGGGGCAGTGCTCCCTCCTCAGCCACATTTTGAGGGTGATGGAAAGATGAGTCTGCATGAGGAGCAGAGGGAATTTGGGGGTGTAGTCCCTCTCCATGAACACACAGCGTTTGACAAGGAATCATCATGACTATGACCTGTTCTACGCTGCCCATCAACGGCCTCCGCCCCACCAATGCAGGACCAGCCAGTCCCCCTCCTTCCTCCAGCATGGCGTGTCCTCCAGGGCTTCATGGAAACTCACAGAAGGAGAAGCCCAGCTTTCCTGGACTAGGAGTTCTGGTCTTAATGCAGCTCAGATTCCCACAGTGTTGTTTGCCCAAAGCTCCCTGGAGTTATCAAACGAGTGTCATTGCGAGGGTGGCTGTGCCTGGGGCTCCTGAGGAGAGATGAAAGGGCAGTATTACATCCATTCCACATGGGCAGTTTTGTCATGTCTAGGGAATGCCACAAAAACACAGCTTAGAGCTCGGAGCCCGTGTCCTTGAAAGACATGGAGGAGAGAACAAAGGTAGCACAGATCCCCTCTGCTTCCTCCAGATGCTGAGCAGGAGGAAGAGAGCCCGTTCAGGCCCCGCTTTCGGGCAAACCTTGTCCTCTCATGTTCCTTCTCTCCTCTTCATGCACCAGATCGCAATGGGGAATGAACATCTGGGGTGTCAGGTGTGTGTCAGGAGCTCCGGGCACTAGGAAATGCAGGACAGGGCCTGGCAGGGTGGATCACAGAATAGGAATCAAACACACAAGCCTGATCTGCGGCAGAGGAGACTTGCCACATCAATGAACACAGATGAACTGGAGAGAGGGAAAGAGAAAGTCCATCATGAGCCCTGACAGCTCCAGCCAAAAGCAATTGGAGCAGCGATCAGTCAGCAGAGCTAGAAATCCTGACCCGAAATCAAACTGCCAGGCAGCTGCTTGTGCACAATGGAGAGCTTCACGATGAGGGCTCAGAGAAGCTCGTGAGAGCATCTGCAATAAAAAAAGGGGGAAATTTGGACCAGGTAGAAGAGGCGGGGGTGGGGAAGAGTCTAGGTGAAATGGAGGATTGTGCTGGAGATAGCCTGGTAAAGAAGAGGAAGGTGGAAGAGAAAGGAGGTGGGGCAGTTTGCAAAGGGATGGCTTTTCCCAAACCAAGTCCAGACTGCCAGGTTTTGGGGGGGGGGGGGGGGCACAGGGCTAATCAGTGCCTACCACTTCCCACACCAGTCTGCTCACCCACCTCCACTCCCACTGGGAAATACAGGCTGCAAGTCAGGGAGGCGCCTCTCAGTCCATCCTTCCTATAGAGTTCCCACTTAAAGTGTTTTAGGGAATCGCCTCCAGATGGCAGCTGGGATCAAAGCACTGTCGGTAAGGCTGGATTCACCGTGTCCTTGCAGAAAAGCAGCCTGCTGCTGAAGGAACTTGGTTTTGCTCCCTCCACAAGCTGAGGTAATGCCTGCCGAGGGGCCTGAACACCTCACGCTGACACACTCCTCTGTCTTCAAAACCCGTGGGCAGCCCGCCAGCATGGCCACAGCCGACCCTGGACTGCCACACAGCTGCTGACTGCAGGGTAAGGTCCAGCCCTGCCTTCCCAACCGCAAACACTGACGAGGCGACCTTTGCAGTGCCGATGGCAGATGGCAGGGCCAACCCAGGCAGCATTAGTGCCGATCCCTCTGCCCTCCCGTCAGCCCCTCAGAGGGGCTGCTGCAGCCTGTCTCCGAGGCAGAGCAGCTATGGGAGCCGGGGCTTTTTTGGTCTGGAGAAAAGGAGGCTGAGGGGAGACCTTATCGCTCTCTGCAAGGTGGTTGCAGAGATGTCGGGGTCGGTCTCTCTCAGGTGACAAGCAATAGGATGAGAGGGGATGGCTTCAAATCACACCAGGGGAGATTTAGGTCAGATATCAGGAAGAATTTTGGTACTGAAAGAGTTGTCAGGCATGGGAACTGGCTGCCCAGGGAGGTGGTGGAGTCACCATCCCTGGGGAGGGGTTAAAAGGGGTGTAGATGTTGTGCTTGAGGACACAGTCTAGAGGTGGGCTGGGCAGTCAGGCTGTGACTGGCCTTGGTGAAACCTCTCTTCCAACCCAGGTGGTTCTATGATTCTAGGGGCGTGCTCAGCCTCTGCTGCCTCATCCAGCGGGAATAATGTGTGCTGGCTGAAGGTCCTGAAGCCGCCCCGGCCCTAGAGAGATGGACGGCCTGTCCCCGAACACACACACCCCCCCCACAGCTCTCCCGCTCCGCACTGACATGGCCGCCAAAAAGCGGAGGCTGGGCAAGCCGCACTCAAGATGGCCGCCACGCCACGCCACGCCGGGCGGAAGCTCGCCAGACCGCGCTCCGCACAGTCGCGTCAGTACGCAGGGGCTACTCCGTCCGAGCCACACTCAAGATGGCCGCCGCGCGTGGATGGACGTGGCAGGAAGCCAATCGGCGTGCGGCAAGCGGGAGCACTGCGGGCCGCGGGGAGCGGGCAGGGGGCGTGGCTCTGGGCTCGGGATTGGTTGCGCCCTTCCGGGGGGCGGGAACGAGGTGTCCGCCATTCTGATTCTCGCGGCGCCTCATGGGACTGCGGCCCTGTCCGGAAGTTGTTCCTTTCCCCCCCGGGAGGTCCCGCTGAGCGGAACGGGGGGCGGGAGCCGCGGGGACCCGTGCGGGGCAGCAGCGGGGCAGCAGCGGGACGCGGCCTGTGGACGCTTTGGGGGACGGGCGCGGTCCCGTCTGAGGCGCAGGGATGAGCGCGGCGCTGGCGCAGGTACCGACGAGCCGCGGCTGGCGCTGGGGGCGCCGGGCACGGCCGGGAGAAGGCGGGAAGGACAGGCCCGGCCCCGGGGGAGGGGCAGGCCCGGTTCTGGGACCGGGGACCGGGCGGTCAGGCTGCCGGGGAGGCTGAGGGTACGCAGCCCCGGGGCTGGGACTGGGGCGCTGTTTGTGTCTCTTGGGGGACTGTGGTGGTGTGACCCGGGCTGGAGGCCAGACACCCACCAAAGCCGCTCTGTCACTGTCCTTTGCAGCTATACAGGGGAGAAAATAGATACAGAGGGGCTCAGGAGTGGAGATAAGGGCAGGGAGAGATCATTCCACAATCAGCGTCAGGGGCAGAACAGACTCAACAGGGAATAAAGGAGAGAGACTCTGGTTGATGGCACTGCCCTGCACCCCCAGTGACACCAGAGTCGGGTGATGAGAAGTGTGGCCAGATCTTAAAGCACCTCCCCCCACCCCTCCCTTCTCAGCAGACTGAGCTTTAGCCAGGATTTCGCGTGGGTCACTGCTATGGGTGCAGTCATAAATCACAGAATGTCTCTCAGGCCCAGATTGCTTCAGCCTTGTCCCCCCGGGGTCACAAGCTCCCTCAGAAAACCTACTCCGGGTCACTCTCACCTCCCTCCCTCCCTCCCTCCATCTCTCTCTCTCTCTCTCTCTCTCTCCATATCCATCTCCATTTCTCTCTCCATGGGCTGCAAGTGCTGGCAGGGGCTTTCTCCAACATGGCTCACAGCATCTCCTGTCTCCCCCTGCTCCACCATGAGGTCTCAACCTTTTCCATGGCTGCTCCACCATGGGTTTCTCCAGGGGCTGCAGGGGCATCTTTCTCTCTGGCACTTGGAGCATCTCCTCTGCTTCCCTGGCCTTGGTGCCTGCACAGTTCCTCACATCTTTTCACTCCCTTCTCTGGGGTCACAAAGCAGCTGCTTGAGGGTTTGTTTCTCCTCACTGTGGTTCCCAGAGGTGCTGTGACCATCGCTGATGGGCTTGGCCTTGGTCAGCAACGACTCCGGCCTTGAGCCATCTGGTGTTTGCTCTGTGGGGCCTGCAGAGAGCTTCTGGCTGCTCCTTGCAGCAGCCACGGCTGCAGCCCCCTTCTCCATGAGAACCCCGCCATGCAAAACTGCAACAGGACACAGGCCTGGCCCTGAGGACCTGCACCCAGGGGGCAGAGAGCCCCGCTGCACCCATCCAGGGATTACCCAGGGTCCCTTAGAGCCCCCCTGCCCAGGGGAACCAGTGGATCCCTGGTGCTTTATGGTTATATTTTTTATTCTTTGGGGACATCGGTAATTTTCCCCCCCACCCATTTGATGTAATGCAGCTCCTTCCTGTCCAGGTTGCAGTGCCAGCAAAGCTCTTTGCTTCATGGTGATGGATGAGCTGTGTTTCCTTCCATTCCTGTGGGGCTGGAACAAGCACGAGGGTTGTTCAGGCAGCTGTTGTAACCTGGAGGCGGTGGGATGGTTCAAGGCATGGGTATCTCATCAGTGCTGAGAAACCCTTGAGGGGTGGGCTCAGGAGGACGGGTCACTCTGTGTTCAGGGGTGCCCAGGGACAGGACAAGGAGCCATGGACACAAACTGGAGCAGAGAAAGTTCCCCCTGACCCTGAGGAAGAACTTCTTTGCTGGGAGGGTGGCCCAGAGAGCTTGGGGAGTCTCCCTCCATCTCTGGAGCCATCCCAACCCCGTGATCCTGGGCACTGTCCTGTGCAGCCTGCTGGAGGGGACCCTGCTCTGGCAGGGGTGGGACTGGGGGATCTCCAGAGGTCCCTGCTAACACCCACCGGTCTGTGATACAGTCCATAACTGAACAGAGGAGGGCCTCCCACCCCAACTTGTAGCAAAGTGAGGGGAGACATGAGAAGGTTCCCACAGTCATTGTGCTCCTCCTTCATCCCTTTCATTCCTCCCTGTGTCACAGTGGTATTCTGGAGAGTGATAGTGGCTGGATGCCATGGAGAGATTGGGAGGGTTGTTGTTATGTCTGGAGGGTCTTGGGTGACTTTCTGATGGGTGTCTTCTGGGAAGCATCAGTGAAAACTCCTGTTGTACCTGCCATAACATTTCATTTTGATCATGATGGCTCATTGCAGGTGCTGTGCTCAAAGAAAGGAGCGTTGCTTAAGCAGGTGTTTGCACTCAGCAGGTGAGTGATCTGAAATCAAACCCAGGATGTGAAACACAGGCATTGAAAACACTTGGTCATTCCTACCAGTGGCATCAGAAAGCATCTGGGACAGAAAAATTCCTTTTTGCCAAGGGAAGAGGTTTTAATTACAGAGGGAAGGCTTTCACCTGATGCCTGGGAGCTGAAAGGGCTGTAGGAAGAACAGAAAGTCTCTTTGCTAATGAGATCTGCCTGTGTGAGGGACTTGGGCTGTGAGCTTTTGTTGGAGGAGACTCTTTTGTGTGAAACCAGCTTTTAACAATTACATTGTTTTCCTACAGAGCAGCTGTGCCTCGGGAAAGCCGCTTGTGTGCTGCAGGTAAGGCCTCTGATGAATCCAATGCAAGGCAAAACTTCAGTTACCCTAAATAAATATCACACATTTTAGTGTTTACATCACCTTTTTAATTTGTTTAACCACTTTGGGGCTGGTTAAATAGCCTGAGCGAGTGTCCGTGACACTAGACAATCTCTAAGATGAGTTCCAACCCGAACCGTTCTGTGATTCCCTGATTCCCTACTTTTTTTTCCTAACTCTTCCTTCTGTTTCCATGTTCTTGGCTGAGCGGATACTCCCAGTCATGGTGTACTCCTAGCACATAGGACATAACCCTGAGCAGCGCTACAGGCTGGGGGAGACTGGCTGGAGAGCTGTCAGGCAGAGAAGGGCCTGGGGGTGTTGGGTGACTGACCATGAGCCAGCAGTGTGCCCGGGTGGCCAGGAAGGCCAATGGCATCCTGGCTTGTGTCAGACACAGTGTGGCCAGTAGGTCTGGGGAGGGGATTGTGCCCCTGGACTGGGCACTGGTGAGGCTGCACCTCGAGTGCTGGGTCCAGTTCTGGGGCTCCTCACCATAAGAAGGACATGGAGGTCCTGGAGCGAGTCCAGAGAAGGGCAACCAGGCTGGGGAAGGGGCTGGAGGGCAAATCCTCTGAGGAGCGGCTGAGGGAGCTGGGGGTGTTGAGCCTGGAGAAGAGGAGGTTGAGGGGAGACCTTCTCCCCACCTCCACTGACCTGCCAGGAGGGTGCAGAGAGATGGGCGATGGTCTCTTCAGCCAGGGGACAGGAGATGGGACAAGGGGCAATAGGCTCAAGCTGCACCAGGGCAGGGTCAGCTCAGATGGGAGGGAAAAGTTCTTCCCTGGCAGAGTTTTGGGACTGTGGAACAGGCTGCCCAGGGAGGGGGCAGAGTCCGCACCCCTGGGTGTGTTTAACAGATGGGCAGATGAGGTACTGAGAGATCTGGGTCAGCACAGGACAGGAACAGTTGGACTCCCTGAGCTTAAAGGTCTTTTCCAACCTTCTGATTCTGTGTTACACTGCAGAGCGACGCCAGGCAGATGTCATTCTCTATGTTAATGGCTGGGAACTGACTTAGGCTCCTGTGAGGAGCTTTAATGTTTACTGAGCTGGTGGAGTCCACTCTCACAATTTAAAATAGAATTTGATGTTGATGTGGAGGTAAAATGTAAACAAGTGGCTCATATCCTCAGTGATCAGTTTCTCTTTGCTGTTCTGAGCTTTGTTGATTAAAATACAGATTATTGAGAGTTTCATTCCCCCTGGAGAAGGCAGTAGAAATAAAAGCCGATGGAATTTTGATTTGGCTTCCTAGCACAGGAATATTTGAACAGGGCTAAGTTCAGTGGGGCTCAGATCCAGCATAGCAGCATCGGTGCTGTCGGGTGAGAGGAGACAGATCTAACAGTTCATTGGTATCTTCAGTCCTGGCAGGTCTTTTTGCCTGAGGATTCACCTGGGAAATGAATTGTCTTTAATCTCTCCCTTATTTGTTGCTCACTGTAACCGACTGTGAGTTGCAACAGGATGTTGACATGGGGCAGAGATTGGCTGGAGCCTTTGCTTACCTTTGCCTTCTGTCAACTGAGGATGAATTCCTACCACCAGTGTGGATTTTGGGCTCTCAGAGCACCCTTGTATGTGCGTGTGTGTGTGTGTGTGTTGAAAGCAAGGCTGCCTGCCCTTCAGCTGGGAACACGTTTGCTCTGCTTTGATTTTAAGGTGATGCCATTGTGAGTAGCCACAGACACTATAAATCCCGTCCTACACACGGCATCGGGAGGTTCAGACACCTGCTACCAAAGGAGGTAAGTGTAAGAACTCCCCTCCTGCGCTTGCCTTTGGCTGGCCCATCTTCTTCCAGCCCAGTTTAAATGGTGGTATTGATGTAGGTTGGGGCAGTCTGGTTGTGACAGGCTGGGCAGAGAATGGATGGAGAGCAGCCCTGAGGAGAAGGACTTGGGGGTGCTGATCGGTGACAAGCTCAGCATGAGCTGGCACTGTGTGCCAACAGTGCAGAAGGCCAAACGTGTCCTGGGCTGCATCAAGAACAGCGTGGCCAGCAGGTCTGGGGGGGGTTCTGCCCCTCTGATCTGTTCTCATGAGATGCCCCTGCAGTGCTGCCTCCAGCTCAGGGGACCCTGGGACCAGAAAAACACAGAGCTGTTGGAGCAAGACCAGAGGAGGCCATGGGGATGATCAAGGTGCTGGAGCACCTCTGCTGTGAAACCAGGCTGAGAGAGTTGGACTGGGTCCGCCTGGAGAAGAGAAGGCTCTTGGGAGACCTAATTGTGGCTGACCAATCCTTAAAGGGGTCCTACAGGAAAGTGGGAGAGGGACTGGTCACCAGGGAGTGCAGGGACAGGACAAGGATGAAAAAAGCTTCAAGCTGAAAGAGGGCAGGGTTAGGTGAGACATTGGGAAGAAATTCTTCCCTCCGAGGAGGGTGAGGCCCTGGCACGTGTTGCCCACAGAGGCGGAAGCCCCATCCTTGGAGCTGTTCAAGGCCAGGTTGGATTGGGCTTTGAGCAATCTGGTCTAGTGAGGGTGTCCCTGGCCATGGCAGGGGGTTGGGACTAGATGGACTTTGAGGTCCCTTCCAACCCAAAGTGTTCTGTGATTAGCTGATAGTAATTCCATGGAATAAAGTATGTGCTTTTTCCTGGCAGAGACTCACACTGTATGAAGTGCCCACTCTCAACACTACATAAATATGTTCTTTTGTCCAGTACCTTATCTAAATTACTGAATGCTCTTGGGAGGGAGGAATCGCTTCTTGATGCTGGATTTAACACCCCAGCTTCAAAATATTGCAGAATATTGTGATTGGGTCTTAATTTGCATTTAAACTTTCTACATTCCTTGAAATTCAGAAAGATGACAATTTTTTTGGAAAGGGGAAACAATAACTCATCCAGACAGCTGCGTTGAAGGCAGGAACTGAAATAAAAAGCAATTTGTTTTCTACTCCTTGGTTTCTTCTGGAAGAAATTAATCATGGCATGCATGTATCTTCTGTGGTGCTGCCATCCAAGAACCCAACTGCTCAACTTGAGAACATCTGTTAAGATAATGTCATCCCAGTTTTGTAGGGGGAAGTGAGCACAGATGGGCTGGGATAGCTTTGACATAGAATCATAGAATCCCAGGCTGGTCTGGGTTGGAAGGGACCCCAAGGATCACAGAGTTCCAACCCCCTGACACAGGTAGAACCACCAACTTCCTGGCCTGGAGCTACACAGGGTTGTCCAGGGCCCCATCCAACGTGGCCTTGAACACCTCCAGGGATGGGACATCCACCCTCTCTCTGGGCAGCCTGTTCCAGCCACTCACCACTCTCTGGAAAGAACTTCCTCCTAATATCTCATCTAACCCTTCCCTCCTCCAGCTTCACTCCATCCCCCTTGTCCTGCCACTCTCTGCCCTTTAACAAGCTGATGCCCCTCCTGTTTCTCTGCTCCTTTCAGGTACTGGAAGGCTGCAATGAGGTCCCCCTGCAGCCTTCTCTTCCAGCCCAGCTCCCTCAGCCTCTCTTCCTAGGGGAAGTGCTCCAGCCCTCTGATCATCTTCATGGCCCTCATAGTTCAGTGAACCTGTGTCAGAGGAGATTCACCCCAGTGTGGTCTCCTGTGCAGGCAGCAGTTAATGTTTTCTGTTTCCAGCTTTGTTCGAAACAGATACGCTTTGTATTTAAGTTAATTAACTTAATGCATTTATTTAACTAAAGGGTCCAAAGAAGAAGAAGGAGAAAGTACAGATGAAAGAGATAAACGTTGGGACAGACCACGAGTATGGAGATATCAACATCCAGATGACTTCCTACGACATGTGTCTCGTGGAGCATTTCGCCCGATACGTGCATCGGCTCTGCAACCGTCTCTCCGTCAGAGTGAGCGAGAGGTAGGAGCAGCGTGGCTCTGAGTGTCATCCCTTGTGGTCCCATCGCATTAGGCCACGTGTGTGCCAGGGGTGATGGTGCCCTGGGGATGAGAGTGTGAATCTTGCATGTAAATACAAACCTTCTGTCATCTGCCTGCTGTTCTCTGTGTGTGGGGGTGTGTGGCATGGTTTTGGGGTAGATGAGGTACTGAGAGGTCTGGGTCAGCACAAGACAGGGATGGTTGGACTCCATGATGTCAAAAGGGCTTTTCCAAACCTGTGATTCCGGGATGTAGCAGGTTGTCACCGATGCTGCTGCGAATGGAGGTGGGGAGGCCAAGCTCCCTGAGTGACACTAACCAGAGAGCAGACTGATGATCGTGCTTCTGTTCTGTTCCTGGGGCTGACAAGGACATCTTCTGAGTGCTGTGTTACATCAGCACATTTTAGCTCTGTTCCCACTGAGAATAGACAGACTGTTACACAGTAAATCAGAACTGTTCCTTTAAAGCCCTCCTACAACACTAAAGAAATTTAAAAGTTCTCTTATCAGGCTGGTGTTTGGAACTGAAACAGGTTTTTGCTGGCAGTAGCACTGCAAGCTTTTCCCTTATCTCTTTCCACCCGGCTTCTGCCAGCACTTGATTCGCAAGATACATTGTTTGCATAATTAATTTCTCATGAAAACTTAATCTCCTTCCACATTCTCTGCTGCTGGAGGTTGATTCATTCCTGTAAAGCAGCGTAAATCTGTCCTCCCTGCCCTAAGCACTGACCTGTGGTTCCTGCAGCTACGCGATGCCCACCAAAACCAATGAAGTGCTATTCTTGGAAGAAAGAGGTTCCAAAATGCAGCTGGATGCAGTCCTTACTACCCATCAGAGGGTTGTCCAGGTATGAGCTGGTGTTTGCTGATAGTGCTGTGGCTCTTGTGTGTCACCTCCTACCTCAGGCTCTCAAAACTCCGTAAGAATCAGGAGAAAAAGTCCTCATAACAAATAAAAGGCATAAATTGAAGCACAAAGGAGCTTTATTAACTTTCTTGCTAAATGTTGCTTGCCAAGTAGAAGCAAAAGAGGGCTTTCCAGCTTCTGTAGTTCATCCAGAAGCTTTATTATCTATTTTATGCTGAATACTTGATATGGGGGGATAGAAAAAACACGTTTAAGGATGAAAAAGTGGACAAACGGGATGAAATTCAAACCACTGTTAGTCAGGCCCAGCTTGAAAAGTGCACAGCAAAGTGAAGCAAGCAGAGATTTCTCCTAGGTGAGTCTTCCATGGTATATAGGGGGTTCCTTTATCCCAAACCTCAGCCTAATTACACATTAAAACTCGAGATTTTAAGGAATTTCTTCCCTGCTGGAGAGACCTGACATGCATCACAGAGCCAAGAGTGCTTCTCTAAGGAAGTGATTGACCACCACAGGCCCAGACTGACATGGGCTCTTCCTGTGCCATTAGAGTCTGGTTTGTCTGTGGTGTTCTGCTCTTGCAGTGCTTTTTCTCTTTCCTTTCAGATCAGTCATTTGAATGCAACGTTTGCTCCGATACTCTTGGAAATCATTCAGAGTAGTCAGCCTGAAGGAGTCCATCTTTTAGTGAAAGAGGTATGTTTCCTTTTACCTTTGCATTCACAAGAGGTGATGGGCATAAACCTGGAGATGGGAAGTTCCCCCTAACCCTGAGGAGGAACTTCTTTGCTGGGAGGGTGGCAGAGCCCTGGGCCAGGCTGCCCAGAGAGCTTGGGGAGTCTCCCTCCATCTCTGGAGCCATCCCAACCCCGTGATCCTGGGTGCTGTCCTGTGCAGCCTGCTGGAGGGGGACCCTGCTCTGGCAGGGGTGAGACTGGGGGATCTCCAGAGGTCCCTGCTAACCCCCACCAGTCTGGGGTTCTTGGATTTAGGAAGCAGGTATGATGGATGATGTGAATTTGCTTAGAAAACACAGACCTGGTCCTGAGACTACTGTCTGCTGTAGGTGTAGAGATACCCAGGACCTCACAGAACCAGCCCCTCCCTTGGTCTGTTGAAGACATTAATTCTTGAGCGTTTCACCTTCTGGTTAACCTCCTGTAACTGGTGCCACAGACAGTACCTTCCCAGCCAGTAGGTGTGTAGGACAGGTTACAGCAGGTTACAAGAGGCTTTGCAGACACAGATTCCTTCAACTTGGAAGAATCATCAAATTATGGGATGCATTAGATTGGAAGGGACCTTTGAAGGCCATCTAGTCCCACCCCCTGCAGTGAGCAGGGACATCTTCACTAGAGCAGGTCACTCAGAGCCCCAGCAAGCGTGACCTTGAATGTCTGCAGGGATGGGGCCTCCACCACCTCTCTGGGCAACCTGGGCCAGGGATCCACCACCCTCAGAGGGAAGAAAAGAAGGAAACGCTTCCTTTCAGCAGCACTTCACTGCCTCTTAGCTGGGAATCACCAGGAACTCCATGGAGCAGTCTGCAGCAGAGCTGAACCGGGAAACCCAAATGCTGTGCCCTGGTTTTGATAGACTTTGCTCTGGGAAGGGTTAAACTTGAGGACTTCAGGGCAGAACTCCACTCACTGGTGGATCTGGCACAAAGAGATATTTAAGCTCTTGTCATTTTACATTCAGGCAAGTCCCTGGAAGCTCTTCTTAGGGACTAAAAGACCTTTGTAGCTGGAAAGGGAAGGCAGCACGCTGATTTCAAACATGAAAACACGATTGGCTTCTTAACTAAATATTCTTCAGAGGCTACTTATCTCCAGCTCTGCAAAACTGAAAGGAATATGGGAGAAGGTCTCTTGAGCCCAGTAATCTCTGCTTTGGTCACAGTGCCCTCTGTGCTTCAGACTGCTATTTCTTTTTGTAATGGTGGGGGATGACTTTGTCTCTGGAGGGAGAGCTGTGACGTTGTGCCATTTGAAAAGCCATCGATGTCCGGTGCAGAACACCCAGGGAACAGACCCAAGATGGCTTTGTAAGATTGGTAGTGCAGGAAGGAGATAAAGCCCTGGGATGTTCTTGCAAGGTTCTGGAGAAAGTGGCAGCTCTCCCTAAGAAAGCATTTTGGAGCCCATGTGTTGACCAAGCCCACAGCCGCCACACTCGCTTGCTTGACAGAAGCTTTCTGCCCTCTCTGCTTTACCCCCAGCTCCTGTTGGAGGCTGGATGGAAGAGAGGAGGTGCAGAGCTCTGCCACCAGCTTCCAGGGAGAACTGCCCATGAGATTGACAGAGCTGCAGGCTGGTGGGGGTTGGTAGGAATGTCTGGAGATTATCCAGACCAATCCCTGCCAGAGCAGGGTCACCTTGAGTAGGCTGCACAGGTCAGTGTTCAGGACCCCAGGGCTCGAGGAAGGAGACTCCCCAACCTCTCTGGGCAGCCAGGCCCATGACTTGCACATCTGCAGAGGGATGAAGTTGTTCATCCTGTTGGGATGGACCTTCCCCTGCTCCAGTTTGTACCCATCACCCCTTGTCCTGTCACTGGGCACTCTGAGAAGAGTCTGGCCCCAACCCCTAGACACCCCTTTTAGATAGGGGTCAGTGTTGATGGGATCCCCTTGCAGTCTTCTCTTCCCCAGCTCTCGCAGCCTTACCTCCCACCAGAGATGCTCCGGCTCATCCTCATACCCTCCCCAGACTCTCTCCAGCAGCTCCCAGTCTGTCCTGAACTGGGAGCCCAGCACTGGACACCCAAGTCCAGCTGTGGCTCAGCAGGGCTGAGCAGAGGGGACGAGAACAGAACCTCCCTGGAGCTGCCGGCCACTCTCTGATCAAGGCCCCCAGGTCCCGGCAGCCCCTTGGCCATGAGAGGACACACTGCTGGGCATGGAGAGCTCAGTGCCACCAGCACTCCCAGGTCCTTCTCGGCAGCGCCGCTTCCCAGCGGGTCACCCCGAACTGTTCTGGTGCCGGGGGTTGTTCCTCCCAGGGGCAGGACCCTACACTTGCCCTGGTTGAACTTCAATTGGTTCCTCTCCACCCAACTCTCCAGCCTGACCAAGTCTATCTGAACAGCAGCACAGCCTTCTGGTGTGTCAGCAAGTCCTCCCACTTTGGTATTGCCAGCAAACTTGCTGAGGGCACGTTCTGTTCCCTGCCCAGCTCACTGATGGACACGTTGAACAAGTCTTGGGGCACACCACTGCATCTCAGCCTGCAGTCACATCCCACTGAGGCTTCCCACTCCCTGGGTTCAGAGACAATTAAACCTTCTGTTTCCCCACACGTAGTTGTGTCTATTTGGGAAGTCTCTAGAGATGATTCTGATTCCTTTGCCTTTTTCCTCTGCAGCACACAGAGGCTGACTTCAAGAGCCGATTGAAGTCTCGGCCAGAACTGGAAGAGCTGCTGGCGCAGATGAGCTGAGGGGGACAAGAATCCATCCATTTCAGAGCCGCCCTGGGAAAATGAAGGCTTCTCCTCTTGACTGCTCAAGCCTCCAGAAGGTGGCTTCATACGTGCTGTGTTGGTAATCAAGGGAATTGAAGATATTTCCACTGCTGTTGAGCAGCTTGACTTAAAAAAAGCAGATGTGTATATTTATACAGGGGTTTTTCCTCTGCTAGAGATAGTAAAGGGTTGGGGACACATGTCTGACCTCTGTGACTAGGTCGAGGTCTCGTGGGCACAGGTGGCTCTTTCTCTCCCTTGCACATTTCACCATCAGGCCAAGGGGGATGGAGTGAAGCTGAAGAAGGGAAGGGTTAGGTTGGGTATTAGGGGGAAGTTTTTTACAGAGAAAGTGGTGAGGGGCTGGAACAGGCTACCCGGAGAGGTGGTGGATATCCTGTCCCTGGAGGTGTTCAAGGCCAGGTTGGATGGGGCCCTGTAGATCCATGCCTGGAGGTTGGTGGGCCTGCCTGTGGCAGGGGGTTGGAACTTCATGATCCGTGGTGGAGTGCTTCCCACTCTTGGTCCCTTCCAACCCAGACCATTCTATCATTTGATGAGTCTATGATTCTACTTTAAGAGGACGTGAACCTTAGTAGGTCAACCTGCTTCCACCAAACAGCTAAGACATCCCTGAAATCAGCTATGTATTCTACTAGCAATAACTGAGAGACTGGCATAACCAGTGTGCATGTCTTGTAAGCAGAACCACCTGAGCTGCTGCCAGCCTCTCTACGTGTGCTTCACAAGGCCTGGGGGTGGCACTGCTGGTCCAAGGCGAAGAACATATTTCCCAGCTCCTGATCTGCCGCTGGCTTTGTGGCTGGGAATCCCCTGGGTCACCCCCCATCTGCAATGTTGGAGCAATAAATATTCTTTCTGTTCCTAATGCTGTGGTCCATCCATACATCCATACCCCAACCTTTCCCTCCCTCCCTCCCCGGGTTGCGGTGCGAGCCCCTTAATACCCAACCCCTGCGAGCACAAGCTGGCCCCAGGCACCGCTGGCACCCCCAAAAGTGGGGTGGAGGTGGCTGGTATCCCAGTGGGTGTGCTGGTGCCTGGGGATGTGGGTGGGCTCGGAACGGGGCCAGCAGCACCCACAGGGGACCCTCACCCAGGCCCCCGAATGCTGAGCAGCGTCTCAGGGGCTGCAGTGGAGATAGGCCCTGAAGCCCTGAGGCTCGACCCAGAGGCCCTGAAGCAAGGCTGACCTCTAGATGAGTCTCACACCCCAGCACCGTGTTCCCTCCACAGCGGTCGGGATGCCGCTGTCTCTCTCTTCACATCTCTCTCAGATGGGCTTTCACCAAGGCCCGCTACTCCTTCCCCGAGCCCTGGCCCGGTGCCATGGAGGAGCTGGAAGCTCTCAAGCCATCGCCAGCCCTCCAGACCCATCAAGATCCTGAGGGACTGGGGACAGAGCCAGGGCCAGCCCTTCACCAAGACTTCCCACTGGAGACTGACCAAGAGCAGGGCCATGGACAGGTCTGGGACAGGCCATGAGCAGCACGGACATGGAGCCTTCTCCTAGCAGACACCCAGCCATGGACATGGACAAGGAGTAGCTGGTCCTCGAGGTCATCCACACTCTGTGCAGCGTGGAGCGAGAGTGCTACAAGGAGCTACAGGCGTCTCTGGTCCTGTGGCAAGGGGCTACAAGGGGAGCCTGCAGTGTGATCCCACTTGAGCATCCCTCCCTCCAACCAATAGGAAGAAGGTGCTTGGCCAGATGAGTCTGCTGAAGCCCAGGCTGTGTCCCCGGTGTCTTGGAGAGGAGCAGCCAAGGCTGGACAAGGCTGCAGGGGAGGACTCAGTGAAGCAGGAAAACACATGTGATCCCCTGTGTGCCCTGCACCGCCATAAAGAATACCTGCTGAACAGCCACCAAGGCTGGGGAGTTTTGATTCCTGCTTTTCAAGGCATCACCCTCAACTCGGAGTCCTGTGCCTGTTGTGATTTTTGGCTGGCAGCCCCTGTACCCAGCTCCCAAGGAGATGCCCTCAAAGTTTCTGCCCCCGGGGAGATGCCGTGGGCAGCCTGTCCTTTCCAGCCCCACGCAAATGCCTTTTTCTTTTCTTTTTCATAGCTTTGTTCCACGGAGGCAGCATCAGAGCAGCCTCTCACTCCTGAAGAGCACCTTCCCCACCCCCACGCGGCTTCTCACGAGAGAAATTCTGCCTTCCCCATTCCCCCCTCCCACCCCAATCCTCTCCTGTGGAACATGAGGTTATCACGCTGGAAGGACGGGATGCCATGCGGAGGGACCTGGAGAAGTGGGCCCAGGGGAACCTCATGAAGTTCCACAAGGACAAGTGCAGGGTCCTGCCTTTGGGTCAGGGAAATCCTCACTGTCAATCCAGGCTGGGAGAGGACGTGGTAGAGAGCTGGTGAGAGGTGTCCCTGCCCATGGCAGGGGGTGGGACTCAATGATCTTTGAGGTCCCTCGCAGCCCTGAGCAGTCTGTGACCATTGCTGGAAAAGCTTTGGGACAGCACAGGGAAGGACACAGAGTAGAAATCCGTGGTAGGGCTGTTGCAGAGCCGAGCCTCAGCTTGGGTACCCCAAGCGCTCCCAGTTTGGGCTATTTTGGACCGGAAACACCCATCTGTGCCCAGAAGCATCCCCTCCCCCTGGTGGCACAGACAGAAAGGAGCCCTTTGGCCACCAACAGATTTAATTCCCCAGTGCTGCTGCCAGAAAATCGGGGTCAGGGGGGTGTGGCTGCCCCCCACACCTGGGCCACTGGGGGTGGGCTGGGTGACAGCACCAGCACCAAAGGTCCCCAGTGATTTCAGTTCCCAGGTGGTGAAGCAGGGTGGGCTTGGTGTGAGCCAGGTGCTGCTCCACGGGGCTGGGTGTCACGCTGCCGGCGTGCCATGCACTCGCCGAAAGCACGGACCTGGGGCTGGCAATGGCGCCAGTCCTGCCGCGCCACCATGCAGTCCTGCAGCTCCCGGTGCTGCGTGGCGCAGCCCGTGCGTGAGATCATGGCGTCCACTGGGTCCTCCTCCTCCTCCTCCTTAGCCTTCTTCAACGGTGGAGGGTTCCTGGCGTGCCCGGGTCTCGCCATCGCTGAGCCAGGCTGGAGCAAGGAAGCAGGGTTTGGGGTGCTACCTTCCCCTTCTTTGGGGGCACCCACCCGCCCTGCCCCTGTGGGTGTCTTCATGCAACCCCAGGAGGAGCTCAGCACCCCTCACACCCCATGCAGCCTACCGCCCACTCATGGGGGCCCAGAACCTTCCCAAACCCACGGGTGCCTATCTCTCCTACTCCCACCCATGGGTGCTCAGCGCCTCCCCCATGAATCCCATCCCTTAGTATTGGCTTTAGAAAACAGAGAAAAACAGAGAGAAAGAGAAACAACGGAAGAGGTGCTGCTCTGCTTGGAAAATCTGGGAGTGTGGTACACGGAAAGGGGCTTCTAGAAGAAAAGGGGGGATGAAATACTAGAATCTTGATGGGTCTGGAGGGCTCACGATGGGTTGAGAGCTTCCAGCTCCGCCATCGCACCAGCCAGGGCTCCAGGAAAGAGTAGAGAGACACAGATCTGGTGTCCAAGAGGGAGCCCAGGGAGCTCACGGAGGTTGATGATTGGCATCTCGATAATGATATCGAGTGTTCGTTCTGGTTTGGATTTATCATCCAAAGAACTTGTGCAGGTGGGACTGAGACGTTCAAGTAAGCACCAAGTGAGTGTGGAGTGCTGCTGTGTCTGTCTGTAACCGCATCCTGCTCTGTGGGTCAGCAGGAGAACTCCTGCCTGTCATGCAGGAGTTTGATTCCCAACGGAGTGGCTGCTCTGCTGGCACTGATTGGTTGGTCTTGATTTTGGAGCTGAGTATTGAAAATTGATTTAGATTTGATGAACTGTTGGTGTGAGTGAAATGAGTCAACTCTGGTGGGAGTGGTGAGCAACTGAGTCGCAGCAAATCTGGGAGAGAGAGAAATACTGACCACTAGAAACTCCAGGTTTGTTGTTTTGGGTTTGTATATTTGATGTAAGCAATGGGGAACTGAGAATGGGTTAGAGAGATGGGAGTTGGGTTATAAACAAGAACAGGGATCAAGAGAAACTCTAACAATAGCGGGGCGGGGTGGGGGGGGTGGGGGAACAAAAGGAGTGAAATCTCCAAGAAAAAACCAGAAATGCCATAGAAGGGGTCAAGGGATGAACTGGCTCTGTCACCGGTCCTCAAAAGCTTGATGGGTCTGGAAGGCTCACAGTCAGTTGAGAGCTTCCAGCTCCACCAGGGCTGGACTCGGGGAAGGAATCCAGGCAGACGGATCCTCTGTCCAAGCATGAGCCCAGGTTGTTCAGTGAGGCATGCGGGGACAGGCCCTTCATGCTCAATGTCTCCTCGTTCTCCTGGCTGAGGAGGAGAGAGAAGAGACCCAGTTGCAGCCTGGGCCCTCCTCTGGGACCCCCGGGCAGCAGCCCCTGCTCGGGCAGCAGGCAGGGCTGCCCACTCTGGGCAAAGACAGGGCACAGGCAGAGAGTCTGGGACAGGAGCTGGGCATCTCCCCAGCACTCACCACATGCCCTGGGGTGACAGAGGCTTCTCTGCACCTCCGGTTGCTTGGGAAGAACCTGACGAGGGACGAGACAGGAGTAAGAGGCTGGCAGCCCCCAGCACAGCCCGGTGGCAGGGCTGCATTGGGGTGTCAGCCCTGACACAGGTGCTCGGTGCCGGGGCCACTCACTGCTTGGCTGCTCCTGATGCACTCTGGCCTTGCTCTTCCCAAACATCATCTTCCACCACTTCTGCAAAAAACCCCAGAACATGGGTGAGTGTGGAGCAGCTCCCAGCACTATGCTACAGACCTCCATGCTCCCCCCACACCACTCCATATGAAGACATGGTGTGGCCCGGTGTTCTGCAGAGTAACAGTCACCTACCTTGGGTCTGGTGCGGGAAGGCTCCACATCCATGGGGCTCTGCGCCCTGTCTCTGAGCAGTCCAGGTGACTGCTCTTGGTCCGTCTCCAATGGCCGCTCTAGAGGGAGAACTTGGTCAAGGGCTGGCCCTGGCTCTGTCACTGGACCCTCAACAGTTTCAAGGTTCTGGAGGGCTGGGGATCGTCTCGGAGCTTCCAGCTCCGCCATCGTACCAGCACTGGACTCGGGGAAGGAGTTGGGAGATGAGGATGTACTGCTCAAATCCCAGTGCAGAGAGCCCGGGGAGGGCAGCTGAACACATGGGGACGGGCTGTTCAGGGTCATTGTGTCCTTGTTCTCCCTGCAGAGGAGGAGAGAAAAGAGACCCAGTTTCAGCTTAGACCCTCTGGTGGGACCCCTGGGCAGCAGCCCCTCCTTGGCCGGCAGGCAGAGATACCCGCACCGGCCAGGGCACAGGTGGAAAGTATGGGGCAGGATCTGGGCATCTCCCCAGCACTCACCACATGTCCTGGGCTGATGCAGGCTCCTCTGCACCTCCAGTTGCTTGGGAAGAACCTGATGAGGGAGGACACATGAGTCAGAGGCTGGCAGCCCCCAGCACAGCCGCTTGTCAGGGCTGCCGTGGGGTGTCAGCTCTTTGAAGGGCGCTCGGTGCCGGGGCCACTCACTGCTCGGCTGCTCTGGATAGACTCTCGCCTGGCGCTTCCCATACATCATCTTCCACCACTTCTGCAAGACCCCCAGAATGTGGGTGAGTGTGGAGCAGCTCCCAGCACTATGCTACAGACCTCCATGGTCCACAGCACTCCATGTCATGACATGGTGCAGGGCGGTGTGGTGCAGAGTCACGGTCACCTACCTTGAGTCTGCTGGGGGAAGGCTCCACATCCCTGGGCCACCGTGCCCTGCCCCTGACCTGTCCAGGGAACTGCTCTTGGTCGGTGTCCATCAGCAGCTCCAGAGGGGGGCAAAGGTCAAGGACTGGCCCTGGATCTCTCACCGGCTCCTCAACGGTTTGCGGGATCTGGAGGGCTGGGGATCGGCTCAGAGCTTCCAGCTCCGCCATCGCACCAGCGCTGGACACAGGGAAAGACAAGAGATGCGGATGTGCTGCTCGAGACAGAGCCCAGGGAGCTCAGCCGAGCACACAGGGACAGGCTGTACAGGCTCATTGTCTCCTCGTTCTCCCGGGTTAGGAGGAGAGAGAAGAGACCTGGTTTCAGCTCGGCCATTCTGGTGGGACCCCCGGGCGGCAGCCCCTCCTTGGCCGGCAGGCAGGTGGGGATACCCGAAACAGGCAGGGCACAGGGCACCGGCAGAGAGTCTGAGGCAGGAGCTGGGAGTCTCCCCAGCACTCACCACATGTCCTGGGGTGACAGAGGATTGTTTGCATCTCCAGTTGATTGGGAAGAACCTGATGAGGAATGAGACATCAGTCAGAGGCTGGCAGCCACCAGCACAGACGTGTGCCTGCGCTGCCGTGGGGTATCACCCCTTTACAGGGTGCTCGGTGCCGGGGCCACTCACTGCTTGGCCGCTCCTCATGGACTCTGGCCTTGCTCTTCCCAAATATCTTCGTCCACCACTTCTGCAAAAACCCCCAGAACGTGGGTGAGTGTGGAGCAGCTCCCAGCCCTATCTACAGACACCCATGCTCCCCCCACACCACTCCATGTCATGAATGGTACGGCGCAGTATGGTGCAGAGTAACGGTCACCTACCTGGGAACTGCTGGGGGAAGGGTGCACTTCCATGGGGCTCTGCGCCCTGTCTCTGAGCAGTGCAGGTGACTGCCCTTGGTCTGTCTCCAATGGCCGCTCTAGAGGGAGATCTTGGTCAAGGGCTGGCCCTGGCTCTCTCACCAGCCCCTCAACAGTTTCAGGGGTCTTGAGGGCTGGGGATCGTCTCGGAGCTTCCAGCTCCGCCATCGTACCAGCACTGGACTCGGGGAAGGAGTTGGGAGATGAGGATGTACTGCTCATGTCCCAGTGCAGGGAGCCCGGGGAGGGCAGCTGAACACTCGGGGACGGGCTGTTCAGACTCATTGTGTCCTCCTCCTCCCTGCAGAGGAGGAGAGAGAATAGACCCAGTTTCAGGTTAGACCCTCTGGTGGGACCCCTGGGCAGCAGCCCCTCCTTGGCCGGCAGGCAGAGATACCCGCACCGGCCAGGGCACAGGTGGAAAGTATGGGGCAGGATCTGGGCATCTCCCCAGCACTCACCACATGTCCTGGGCTGATGCAGGCTCCTCTGCACTTCCAGTTGCTTGGGAAGAACCTGATGAGGGAGGACACATGAGTAAGAGGCTGGCAGCCCCCAGCACAGCCACTTCTCAGGGCTGCCGTGGGGTGTCAGCAATTTGAAGGGCGCTCGGTGCCGGGGCCACTCACTGCTCGGCTGCTCTGGATAGACTCTCGCCTGGCGCTTCCCATACATCATCTTCCACCACTTCTGCAAGACCCCCAGAATGTGGGTGAGTGTGGAGCAGCTCCCAGCACTATGCTACAGACCTCCATGGTCCACAGCACTCCATGTCATGACATGGTGCAGCGCAGTGTGGTGCAGAGTCACGGTCACCTACCTTGAGTCTGCTGGGGGAAGGCTCCACATCCCTGGGCCACCGTGCCCTGCCCCTGACCTGTCCAGGGAACTGCTCTTGGTCGGTGTCCATCAGCAGCTCCAGAGGGGGGCAAAGGTCAAGGACTGGCCCTGGCTCTGTCACCGGATCCTCAACAGTTTCAGGGATTAGGAGGGCTGGGGATTGGTTCAGAGCTTCCAGCTCCGCCATCGCACCAGCGCTGGACACGGGGAGAGAGTCAAGAGATGCCGATAGGCGTCCCGAGAGAGAGCCCGGGGAGCCCACAGATCCCAGCCGAGCACGCGGTGACAGGCTGTTCCGGCTCTTTGTGTCCTCATTCTCCCTGCTAACGAGGAGAGAGAAGAGACCCAGTTTCAGCTTAGACCCTCTGGTGGGACCCCTGGGCAGCAGCCCCTCCTTGGCCGGCAGGCAGGCAGGGATATCTGAAATGGGCAGGGCACAGGTGGAGAGTCTGGGGCAGGAGCTGGGAGTCTCCCCAGCACTCACCACATGTCCTGGGGTGAGAGAGGCTTCTCTGCACCTCCGGTTGATTGGGAAGAACCTGATGAGGGACGAGACATGAGTCAGAGGCTGGCAGCCCCCAGCACAGACGCGTGTCTGCGCTGCCGTGGGGTATCACCCCTTTACAGCGTGCTTGGTGCTGGGGCCACTCACTGCTCGGCTGCTCCTCATGGACTCTGGCCTTGCTCTTCCCAAATATCTTCGTCCACCACATCTGCAAAAACCCCCAGAACGTGGGTGAGTGTGGAGCAGCTCCCAGCACTATGCTACAGACCCACATGCTCCCCCCACACCACTCCATGTCATGACATGTTGTGGCACAGTGTGGTGCAGAGCAAGGGTCACCTACCTTGGGTCTGCTGGGGGAAGGCTGCACTTCCATGGGGCTCTGCGCCCTGTCTCTGAGCAGTCCAGGTGACTGCTCTTGGTACGTCTCCAATGGCCGCTCTAGAGGGAGATCTTGGTCAAGGGCTGGACCTGGCTCTGTCACCAGCCCCTCAGCAGTTTCAGGGGTCTGGAGGGCTGGGGATCGGTTCAGAGCTTCCAGCTCCACCATCGTACCAGCGCTGGACTCGGGGAAGGAGTGGAGAGATGCCGATAGGCGTCTCGAGAGAGAGCCGGGGGTGCCCACAGATCCCAGGCGAGCACGCGGGGACAGGCTGTTCACGCTCTTTGTGTCCTCGATCTCCCTGCAGAGGAGGAGAGAGAAGGGACCATTTGCAGCCTGGGCCCTCCTCTGGGACCCCCGGGCAGCAGCCCCTCCTTGGCCGGCAGGCAGGCGGGGATGCCCGAAACGCGCAGGGCACAGGTGGAGAGTCTGGGGCAGGAGCTGAGCGTCTCTCCAGCACTCACATGGCCTGGGGTGACGCAGGCTTCTTTGCACTTCCAGATGCTTGGGAAGAACCTGATGAGGGACGAGACCAAGTGAGCGGCTGGCAGCCCCCAGCACAGCCCCGTGTCAGGGCTGCTGTGGGGTGTCAGCCCTTTCCAGGGCGCTCGGTGCTGGGGCCACTCACAGCTTGGCTTCTCTGAAGACACTCTCGACCTGGTCTTCCCAAACCTCCTCCTCCACCTCTTCTGCAAAAACCCCCAGAACGTGGGTGAGTGTGGAGCAGCCCCCAGCCCTATGCTACAGGACTCCCCCATGCTCCACACTACTCCATGTCATGACATGGTGTGGCACAGTGTTCTGCGGAGCAAGAACCTTTGCCCTAAGAAATGCATAGAATACGTGTGATTTCACCCAATAAATGGCTTCACCTAAAATTCATATCAAATTGCTTGTTGCTCATCGCCGGTCTCCACAGCAAGACCCCCAGAACACTGGTGAAATGGGAGCAGCTCCCAGCCACCCACACCCCCCGACACCACCCCATGTCAGGACTCGGCACGGCTCAGTGCGCTGCAACGTTCTCCTACCCGGCGCTTCCTGTCCCGTTGAAAGGTGGAGATGAACCGGAGATACATCGCCAGCATAATGAATGGCATCAGATCACCCACAGCCAGGGCGCCGAAGCAACCCATGGCTTGGGCTGAGCTACAGCTGTGTCCCTCCGGTCACCAATGAGCTCCGAGATCTCCAGTTATCCGACAACCAAGACACTGACAAGCGATGGCTGAGGCTGCAGTCTGCAGTGACGCTGACAGACGACAGTGTCCAGTGCCAACTGCCCTGCGCCCCCTTACACCTGCCCGGCAGCCACACCCCCCTTTGTGGCAATAGGGGCATGCTGAGCCCTCATTGGTGCTGAGCCCTCATTGGTGCCCTCAGAGGCAAGCAGAACTCTGATTGGATAAATCTGGTGGCACTCCAAGGCTCTTCCTCATGCCACTCCTGTCAGCCCTACTTGGAAATGGGTCCCACCTGCGTAAGGAGAAGAGCAAGCACATCACGCCTTGCAAGAAACGTTTCAGGAGAGGGAAACTTCAGATTGCTCCTGACACCCCACAACCAGAACAAAATCGTTACCTTAAACACCCAAGATCCCATCTCTGGGTGCTTATTCCTTGGACCAAGCACCCTGCTTGCGAGATACAGACTCACAGAACCGTAGGGGTTGGAAGGGACCTCCAGAGCCCATCGGGTCCAACCCCCCTGCCAAAGCAGCTCCCTAGGACAGGTCGCACAGGTCGGCTTCCAGACGGGGCTGGAATATCTCCAGAGAAGGAGACTCCACACCCCCCTGGGCAGCCTGTCACAGGGCTCCCTCACCCTCACCAGGAAGAAGCTCTATCCCAGATTGATGCGGAACTCCCTGTGCTCCAACTTGAGGCCATCACCCCTTGTCCTGTCCCCACAGACACTGAGAAGAGGCTGGCCATGTCCCCCTGCGTCCCACCCTTCAGATATTGATAACCATTGATCAGATCCCCTCTCAGGCTTCTTCTCTCCAGGCTGAACAGCCCCAGTTTATTCAGCACTGAGAACTGGGGTGACTCCCAGCTTCAGTGTTCCAGAAGATTCACTCCATTTCTTTTGCAAGCCCCAAGGACCCAAACGAGCCGAGAATCGGGGTAACAAAAGCAAGGGTGGAAATCAAAACACCTTCATTCCTTCATGGCAAATGTAAGACCGTTGCTCCAGCAGGCTTTTCCCACCTAGCGACCTGTCCTCAGAGATCAGTGGAGGATGGGTGAGAAGAAAAATGCAAACACGTACGGCAACGCCTGACAGATACTCTCCCAGCTTTGATAGCCTGCAGGCTCAGGCGCCTGCTGACCAAGAGGCCTTTAACAGCCTCCGGTGTCTTTTCATCTACTAAATGGTCTAACAATCTCTAAAATCCACAAGAGCTTTCTACACCTTCAAGTTCTTGCCATTAGGACTTCCCAAGGCATTTCTTGTGGACATGTCATAGAATCATAGAATCATAGAATGGTCTGGGTTGGAAGGGACCCCAAGGATTATAGAGCTCCAACCCCCCTGCCACAGGCAGGGACACCAACCTCCAGGCCTGGATCTACACAAGGCTGCCCAGGGCCCCATCCAACCTGGCCTTGAACACCTCCAGGGACCGGGAATCCACCCCCTCTCTGGGCAGCCTGTTCCAGCACCTCACCACTCTTTCTGTAAAAAACTTCCCCCTAATATCTAATCTAAACCTTCCCTCCTTAAGCTTTAGTCCATTCCCCCTTGTCCTGCCATTATCTGCTCTTTTAAAAAGTCGAATCCCCTCCTGCCTATAAGCTCCCTTCACGTACTGGAAGGCTGCAATGAGGTCCCCCCGCAGCCTTCTCTTCTCCAGGCTGAACAAGCCCAGTTCCCTCAGCCTCTTTTTGTAGGGCAGGTGCTCCAGCCCTCTAATCATCCTTGTGGCCCTCCTCTGAACCCTCTCCAACAGTTCCACATCCTTCTTGTATTGAGGGCCCCAGATCTGGACACAGTACTCCACGTGGGGCCTCACGAGGGCAGAGTAGAGAGGGACAATCACCTCCCTGTCCCTGCTGGCCACTCCTCTCCTGATGGAGCCCAGGATACCATTGGCCCTACGAGCTGCAAGAGCACAGTGCTGGCTCATGTCAAGCTTCTCATCCACCACAATCCCCAAGTCCTTCTCAGCAGGGCTACTCTCAAGAAGCTCTTCTCCCAGTCTGTATCTGCGTCTGGGATTCTTCCGTCCCAAGTGCAACACCTGACACTTGGCAGTGTTGAACCTCATTAGGTTCCCTCGGGCCCATCTTTCCAGCCTGTCAAGATCCCTCTGCATGGCTTCCTTTCCTTCTGGGGTGTCGACCACACCACTCAGCTTGGTGTCATCCGCAAACTTGCTGAGGGTGCACTCAATTCCATCATCGATGTCATTGATAAAGATGGCATCCTTAAAGAGTAGCCAGCTGTCCTCAACATTTCTGTCTCTAAGGACCACCTCCCAGGAGATCTTGGCCAACAAGTCCTTAAACAGCCTAAAGTTTGCTCTCTTAAAGTTCCGTGTCCTGGTCCCACTTTTCGCCAGGCCCACATTCCTTGAGATTACAAACTCAACTAGGGCATGGTCACTGCAGCCCAGGCTGTCTCCAACCTTAAGACCTTTAATGATCTCCCCCACATTGGTGAGCACCAGGTCCAGCAGTGCATCGCCTCCGGTTGGTCTATCCACTATTTGAACCAGAAAGTTATCGTCTACACACTCCAGGAGTCTCCTGGACCTCTTGCAGCTCGCCATGTGGTTTTCCCAGCAGATATCCGGGTGGTTAAAGTCCCCCATCAGGATGAGTGCCTGTGACCGTGATGCCTCCTGCAGATGAAGGAAGAAAGCCTCATCGGTAGTCTCTCCTTGATCAGGTGGCCTGTAGTAGACCCCTATCACCAGCTGCTCTTTATTAGCCCCATCCCTAATCCTGACCCACAGGCTTTCAACCTGCTCCTGGCCACCTTCCAGAGAGAGCTCCTCACAGTCTATCCACTTTTTAACATAGAGGGCAACCCCACCACCCTTCCTTCCTAGCCTATCCCTTCTAAAAAGGCGATACCCTTCTACGGGGGTATTCCAACTGTGGGAATCATCCCACCATGTTTCCGTGATTGCAACTAGATCATAATTCTCCAGTGACACCTGTAAATGTATTAGATGACACATTCTACCTGAAAGGAACAGCAAATCTTTTCCTCTTCACCTTCTGCAGATCACTCAGGAGTTTAAAAACCTAACACAGGCCCTCACCTCTTCACCAGCTACAAACTCGGTTAAGGGAAAGGTTCTCAAGACCTCTCCTCATGCTTTCACACTTCTCTATCTTTTCCAGCTTTTCTAAACCCTGAGACCAGCACTGAAGAGTGCTGAAAAGAGAGATCTACAGAGACTACCATCTACAGTCCCTTCCCTTCCCAGTAAATTCTACAGTGCAGTTTGCACGTTGGTAACTCCTGAGCATCACATTTCTAACTCTAAGGTCTTGCTCCTCAACAACAGACAGTTACAGCTTGGGTCCTCCTCTTTCTCTCCCTTGCACATCTCACCATCAGGCCAAGGGGGATGGAGTGAAGCTGAAGAAGGGAAGGGTTAGGTTGGATATTAGGGGGAAGTTTTTTACAGAGAAAGTGGTGAGGGGCTGGAACAGGCAGACCAGAGAGGGGGTGGGTGCCCCATCCCTGGAAGTGTTCAAGGACAGGTTGGGTGGGTCCTTGTAGATCCATGCCTGGAGGTTGGTGGGCCTGCCTGTGGCCTGCCTGTGGCCCCCAACCTTTCCCTCCCTCTCCTGGTTTGGGTGCGAGCCCCTTAGTGCCCGACCCCTGCGAGCACAAGCTGGCCCCAGGCACCGCTGGCACCCCAAAAAGTGGGGTGGAGGTGGCTGGTATCCCAGTGGGTTTGCTGGTGCCTGGGGATGTGGGTGGGCTTGGACCGGGGCCAGCAGCACCCACAGGGGACCCTCACCCAGGCCCCCGAATGCTGAGCAGCGTCTCAGGGGCTGCAGTGGAGATAGGCCCTGAAGCCCTGAGGCTCGACCCAGAGGCCCTGAAGCAAGGCTGACCTCTAGATGAGTCTCACACCCCAGCACCGTGTTCCCTCCACAGCGGTCGGGATGCCGCTGTCTCTCTCTTCACATCTCTCTCAGATGGGCTTTCACCAAGGCCCGCTACTCCTTCCCCGAGCCCTGGCCCGGTGCCATGGAGGAGCTGGAAGCTCTCAAGCCATCGCCAGCCCTCCAGACCCATCAAGATCCTGAGGGACTGGGGACAGAGCCAGGGCCAGCCCTTCACCAAGACTTCCCACTGGAGACTGACCAAGAGCAGGGCCATGGACAGGTCTGGGACAGGCCATGAGCAGCACGGACATGGAGCCTTCTCCTAGCAGACACCCAGCCATGGACATGGACAAGGAGTAGCTGGTCCTCGAGGTCATCCACACTCTGTGCAGCGTGGAGCGAGAGTGCTACAAGGAGCTACAGGCGTCTCTGGTCCTGTGGCAAGGGGCTACAAGGGGAGCCTGCAGTGTGATCCCACTTGAGCATCCCTCCCTCCAACCAATAGGAAGAAGGTGCTTGGCCAGATGAGTCTGCTGAAGCCCAGGCTGTGTCCCCGGTGTCTTGGAGAGGAGCAGCCAAGGCTGGACAAGGCTGCAGGGGAGGACTCAGTGAAGCAGGAAAACACATGTGATCCCCTGTGTGCCCAGCACCGCCATAAAGAATACCTGCTGAACAGCCACCAAGGCTGGGGAGTTTTGATTCCTGCTTTTCAAGGCATCACCCTCAACTCGGAGTCCTGTGCCTGTTGTGATTTTTGGCTGGCAGCCCCTGTACCCAGCTCCCAAGGAGATGCCCTCAAAGTTTCTGCCCCCGAGAGATGCCGTGGGCAGCCTGTCCTTTCCAGCCCCACGCAAATGCCTTTTTCTTTTCTTTTTCATAGCTTTGTTCCATGGAGGCAGCATCAGAGCAGCCTCTCACTCCTGAAGAGCACCTTCCCCACCCCCACGCGGCTTCTCACGAGAGAAATTCTGCCTTCCCCATTCCCCCCTCCCACCCCAATCCTCTCCTGTGGAACATGAGGTTATCACGCTGGAAGGACGGGATGCCATGCGGAGGGACCTGGAGAAGTGGGCCCAGGGGAACCTCATGAAGTTCCACAAGGACAAGTGCAGGGTCCTGCCTTTGGGTCAGGGAAATCCTCACTGTCAATCCAGGCTGGGAGAGGACGTGGTAGAGAGCTGGTGAGAGGTGTCCCTGCCCATGGCAGGGGGTGGGACTCAATGATCTTTGAGGTCCCTCCCAGCCCTGAGCAGTCTGTGACCGTTGCTGGAAAAGCTTTGGGACAGCACAGGGAAGGACACAGAGTAGAAATCCGTGGTAGGGCTGTTGCAGAGCCGAGCCTCAGCTTGGGTACCCCAAGCGCTCCCAGTTTGGGCTATTTTGGACCGGAAACACCCATCTGTCCCCAGAAGCATCCCCTCCCCCTGGTGGCACAGACAGAAACGAGCCCTTTGGCCACCAACAGATTTAATTCCCCAGTGCTGCTGCCAGAAAATCAGGGTCAGGGGGGTGTGGCTGCCCCCCACACCTGGGCCACTGGGGGTGGGCTGGGTGACAGCACCAGCACCAAAGGTCCCCAGTGATTTCAGTTCCCAGGTGGTGAAGCAGGGTGGGCTTGGTGTGAGCCAGGTGCTGCTCCACGGGGCTGGGTGTCACGCTGCCGGCGTGCCATGCACTCGCCGAAAGCACGGACCTGGGGCTGGCAATGGCGCCAGTCCTGCCGCGCCGCCATGCAGTCCTGCAGCTCCCGGTGCTGCGCGGCGCAGCTCGTGCGTGAGATCAGGGCGTCCACTGGGTCCTCCTCCTCAGCCTTCTCCAACGATGGAGGGTTCCTGGCCTTCGCTGAGCCAGGCTGGAGCAAGGAAGCAGGGTTTGGGGTGCTACCTTCCCCTTCTTTGGGGGCACCCACCCGCCCTGCCCCTGTGGGTGTCCTCATGCAACCCCAGCACCCCTCACACCCCATGCAGCCTACCGCCCACTCATGGGTGCCCAGAACCTTCCCAAACCCACGGGTGCCTATCTCTCCTACTCCCACCCATCGGTGCTCAGCGCCTCCCCCATGAATCCCATCCCTTAGTATTGGCTTTAGAAAACAGAGAAAAACAGAGAGAAAGAGAAACAACGGAAGAGGTGCTGCTCTGCTTGGAAAATCTGGGAGTGTGGTACATGGAAAGGGGCTTCTAGAAGAAAAGGGGGGATGAAATACCAGAATCTTGATGGGTCTGGAGGGCTCACGATGGGTTGAGAGCTTCCAGCTCCGCCATCGCACCAGCCAGGGCTCCAGGAAAGAGTAGAGAGACACAGATCTGGTGTCCAAGAGGGAGCCCAGGGAGCTCACGGAGGTTGATGATTGGCATCTCGATAATGATATCGAGTGTTCGTTCTGGTTTGGATTTATCATCCAAAGAACTTGTGCAGGTGGGACTGAGACGTTCAAGTAAGCACCAAGTGAGTGTGGAGTGCTGCTGTGTCTGTCTGTAACCGCATCCTGCTCTGTGGGTCAGCAGGAGAACTCCTGCCTGTCATGCAGGAGTTTGATTCCCAACGGAGTGGCTGCTCTGCTGGCACTGATTGGTTGGTCTTGATTTTGGAGCTGAGGATTGAAAATTGATTTAGATTTGATGAACTGTTGGTGTGAGTGAAATGAGTCAACTCTGGTGGGAGTGGTGAGCAACTGAGTCGCAGCAAATCTGGGAGAGAGAGAAATACTGACCACTAGAAACTCCAGGTTTGTTGTTTTGGGTTTGTATATTTGATGTAAGCAATGGGGAACTGAGAATGGGTTAGAGAGATGGGAGTTGGGTTATAAACAAGAACAGGGATCAAGAGAAACTCTAACAATAGCGAGGCGGGGTGGGGGGGGTGGGGGAACAAAAGGAGTGAAATCTCCAAGAAAAAACCAGAAATGCCATAGAAGGGGTGAAGGGATGAACTGGCTCTGTCACCGGTCCTCAAAAGCTTGATGGGTCTGGAAGGCTCACAGTCAGTTGAGAGCTTCCAGCTCCACCAGGGCTGGACTCGGGGAAGGAATCCAGGCAGACGGATCCTCTGTCCAAGCATGAGCCCAGGTTGTTCAGTGAGGCATGCGGGGACAGGCCCTTCATGCTCAATGTCTCCTCGTTCTCCTGGCTGAGGAGGAGAGAGAAGAGACCCAGTTGCAGCCTGGGCCCTCCTCTGGGACCCCCGGGCAGCAGCCCCTGCTCGGGCAGCAGGCAGGGCTGCCCACTCTGGGCAAAGACAGGGCACAGGCAGAGAGTCTGGGACAGGAGCTGGGCATCTCCCCAGCACTCACCACATGCCCTGGGGTGACAGAGGCTTCTCTGCACCTCCGGTTGCTTGGGAAGAACCTGTCGAGGGACGAGACAGGAGTCAGAGGCTGGCAGCCCCCAGCACAGCCCCATGGCAGGGCTGCATTGGGGTGTCAGCCCTGACACAGGTGCTCGGTGCCGGGGCCACTCACTGCTTGTCTGCTCCAGATGCACTCTGGCCTTGCTCTTCCCAAACATCATCTTCCACCACTTCTGCAAAAAACCCCAGAACATGGGTGAGTGTGGAGCAGCTCCCAGCACTATGTTACAGACCTCCATGCTCCCCCCACACCACTCCATATGAAGACATGGATTGACCTACCTTGGGTCTGGTGCGGGAAGGCTCCACATCCATGGGGCTCTGCGCCCTGTCTCTGAGCAGTCCAGGTGACTGCCCTTGGTCCGTCTCCAATGGCCGCTCTAGAGGGAGAACTTGGTCAAGGGCTGGCCCTGGCTCTGTCACCAGCCCCTCAACAGTTTCAGGGGTCTGGAGGGCTGGGGATCGGCTCGGAGCTTCCAGCTCCGCCATCGTACCAGCACTGGACTCGGGGAAGGAGTTGGGAGATGAGGATGTACTGCTGAAGTCCCAGTGCAGGGAGCCCGGGGAGGGCAGCTGAACACACGGCGATGGGCTGTTCAGGGTCATTGTGTCCTTGTTCTCCCTGCAGAGGAGGAGAGAAAAGAGACCCAGTTTCAGGTTAGACCCTCTGGTGGGACCCCTGGGCAGCAGCCCCTCCTTGGCCGGCAGGCAGAGATACCTGCACCGGGCAGGGCACAGGTGGAAAGTATGGGGCAGGATCTGGGCATCTCCCCCGCACTCACCACATGTCCTGGGCTGATGCAGGCTCCTCTGCACCTCCGGTTGCTTGGGAAGAACCTGATGAGGGAGGACACATGAGTAAGAGGCTGGCAGCCCCCAGCACAGCCACTTGTCAGGGCTGCCGTGGGGTGTCAGCTCTTTGAAGGGCGCTCGGTGCCGGGGCCACTCACTGCTCGGCTGCTCTGGATAGACTCTCGCCTGGCGCTTCCCATACATCATCTTCCACCACTTCTGCAAGACCCCCAGAATGTGGGTGAGTGTGGAGCAGCTCCCAGCACTATGCTACAGACCTCCATGGTCCACAGCACTCCATGTCATGACATGGTGCAGCGCAGTGTGGTGCTGAGTAACGGTCACCTACCTTGAGTCTGCTGGGGGAAGGCTCCACATCCCTGGGCCACCGTGCCCTGCCCCTGACCTGTCCAGGGAACTGCTCTTGGTCGGTGTCCATCAGCAGCTCCAGAGGGGGGCAAAGGTCAAGGACTGGCCCTGGCTCTCTCACCGGCTCCTCAACGGTTTGCGGGATCTGGAGGGCTGGGGATTGGTTCAGAGCTTCCAGCTCCGCCATCGCACCAGCGCTGGACACAGGGAAAGACAAGAGATGCGGATGTGCTGCTCGAGAGAGAGCCCAGGGAGCCCAGCCGAGCACACAGGGACAGGCTGTACAGGCTCTTTGTGTCCTCGTTCTCCCGGGTGAGGAGGAGAGAGAAGAGACCTGGTTTCAGCTCGGCCATTCTGGTGGGACCCCCGGGCGGCAGCCCCTCCTTGGCCGGCAGGCAGGTGGGGATACCCGAAACAGGCAGGGCACAGGGCACCGGCAGAGAGTCTGGGGCAGGAGCTGGGCGTCTCCCCAGCACTCACCACATGTCCTGGGGTGAGAGAGGCTTCTCTGCACCTCCGGTTGATTGGGAAGAACCTGATGAGGGACGAGACAGGAGTCAGAGCCTGGCAGCCCCCAGCACAGACGCGTGTCTGCGCTGCCGTGGGGTATCACCCCTTCACAGGGTGCTCGGTGCCGGGTCCACTCACTGCTCGGCCGCTCCTCATGGACTCTGGCCTTGCTCTTCCCAAATATCTTCGTCCACCACTTCTGTAAAAACCCCCAGAACGTGGGTGAGTGTGGAGCAGCTCCCAGCCCTATCTACAGACCCACATGCTCCACCCACACCACTCCATGTCAAGACATGGTGCAGCTCAGTGTGGTGCAGAGTAACAGTCACCTACCTTGGGTCTGGTGGGGGAAGGCTGCACTTCCATGGGGCTCTGCGCCCTGTCTCTGAGCAGTGCAGGTGACTGCCCTTGGTCTGTCTCCAATGGCCGCTCTAGAGGGAGATCTTGGTCAAGGGCTGGCCCTGGCTCTGTCACCAGCCCCTCAGCAGTTTCAGGGGTCTGGAGGGCTGGGGATCGGTTCAGAGCTTCCAGCTCCGCCATCGTACCAGCACTGGACTTGGGGAAGGAGTTGGGAGATGAGGATGTACTGCTCAAATCCCAGTGCAGGGAGCCCGGGGAGGGCAGCTGAACACACGGGGACGGGCTGTTCAGGATCATTGTGTCCTCCTTCTCCCTGCAGAGGAGGAGAGAGAAGAGACCCAGTTTCAGCTTAGACCCTCTGGTGGGACCCCTGGGCAGCAGCCCCTCCTTGGCCGGCAGGCAGGGATACCTGCGCTGGGCAGGGCACAGGTGGAAAGTATGGGGCAGGATCTGTGCATCTCCCCAGCACTCACCACATGTCCTGGGCTGATGCAGGCTCCTCTGCACCTCCGGTTGCTTGGGAAGAACCTGATGAGGGAGGACACATGAGTAAGAGGCTGGCAGCCCCCAGCACAGCCACTTGTCAGGGCTGCCGTGGGGTGTCAGCTCTTTGAAGGGCGCTCGGTGCCGGGGCCACTCACTGCTCGGCTGCTCTGGATAGACTCTCGCCTGGCGCTTCCCATACATCATCTTCCACCACTTCTGCAAGACCCCCAGAATGTGGGTGAGTGTGGAGCAGCTCCCAGCACTATGCTACAGACCTCCATGGTCCACAGCACTCCATGTCATGACATGGTGCAGCGCAGTGTGGTGCTGAGTAACGGTCACCTACCTTGAGTCTGCTGGGGGAAGGCTCCACATCCCTGGGCCACCGTGCCCTGCCCCTGACCTGTCCAGGGAACTGCTCTTGGTCGGTGTCCATCAGCAGCTCCAGAGGGGGGCAAAGGTCAAGGACTGGCCCTGGCTCTGTCACCGGATCCTCAACAGTTTCAGGGATTAGGAGGGCTGGGGATTGGTTCAGAGCTTCCAGCTCCGCCATCGCACCAGCGCTGGACACGGGGAGAGAGTCAAGAGATGCCGATAGGCGTCCCGAGAGAGAGCCCGGGGAGCCCACAGATCCCAGCCGAGCACGCGGTGACAGGCTGTTCAGGCTCTTTGTGTCCTCGTTCTCCCTGCAGAGGAGGAGAGAGAATAGACCCAGTTTCAGCTTAGACCCTCTGGTGGGACCCCTGGGCAGCAGCCCCTCCTTGGCCGGCAGGCAGGCAGGGATATCTGAAATGGGCAGGGCACAGGTGAGAGTCTGGGGCAGGATCTGGGCATCTCCCCAGCACTCACCACATGTCCTGGGGTGAGAGAGGCTTCTCTGCACCTCCGTTTGCTTGGGAAGAACCTGATGAGGGACGAGACATGAGTCAGAGGCTGGCAGCCCCCAGCACAGACGCGTGTCTGCGCTGCCGTGGGGTATCACCCCTTTACAGCGTGCTTGGTGCTGGGGCCACTCACTGCTCGGCTGCTCCTCATGGACTCTGGCCTTGCTCTTCCCAAATATCTTCGTCCACCACTTCTGCAAAAACCCCCAGAACGTGGGTGAGTGTGGAGCAGCTCCCAGCACTATGCTACAGACCCACATGCTCCCCCCACACCACTCCATGTCATGACATGTTGTGGCACAGTGTGGTGCAGAGCAAGGGTCACCTACCTTGGGTCTGGTGGGGGAAGGCTGCACTTCCATGGGGCTCTGCGCCGTGTCTCTGAGCAGTCCAGGTGACTGCTCTTGGTACGTCTCCAATGGCCGCTCTAGAGGGAGATCTTGGTCAAGGGCTGGACCTGGCTCTGTCACCAGCCCCTCAGCAGTTTCAGGGGTCTGGAGGGCTGGGGATCGGTTCAGAGCTTCCAGCTCCACCATCGTACCAGCGCTGGACTCGGGGAAGGAGTGGAGAGATGCCGATAGGCGTCTCGAGAGAGAGCCGGGGGTGCCCACAGATCCCAGGCGAGCACGCGGGGACAGGCTGTTCACGCTCTTTGTGTCCTCGATCTCCCTGCAGAGGAGGAGAGAGAAGGGACCATTTGCAGCCTGGGCCCTCCTCTGGGACCCCCGGGCAGCAGCCCCTCCTTGGCCGGCAGGCAGGCGGGGATGCCCGAAACGCGCAGGGCACAGGTGGAGAGTCTGGGGCAGGAGCTGAGCGTCTCTCCAGCACTCACATGGCCTGGGGTGACGCAGGCTTCTTTGCACTTCCAGATGCTTGGGAAGAACCTGATGAGGGACGAGACCAAGTGAGCGGCTGGCAGCCCCCAGCACAGCCCCGTGTCAGGGCTGCTGTGGGGTGTCAGCCCTTTCCAGGGCGCTCGGTGCTGGGGCCACTCACAGCTTGGCTTGTCTGAAGACACTCTCGACCTGGTCTTCCCAAACCTCCTCCTCCACCTCTTCTGCAAAAACCCCCAGAACGTGGGTGAGTGTGGAGCAGCCCCCAGCCCTATGCTACAGGACTCCCCCATGCTCCACACTACTCCATGTCATGACATGGTGTGGCACAGTGTTCTGCGGACTAAGAACCTTTGCCCTAAGAAATGCATAGAATACGTGTGATTTCACCCAATAAATGGCTTCACCTAAAATTCATATCAAATTGCTTGTTGCTCATCGCCGGTCTCCACAGCAAGACCCCCAGAACACTGGTGAAATGGGAGCAGCTCCCAGCCACCCACACCCCCCGACACCACCCCATGTCAGGACTCGGCACGGCTCAGTGCGCTGCAACGTTCTCCTACCCGGCGCTTCCTGTCCCGTTGAAAGGTGGAGATGAACCGGAGATACATCGCCAGCATAATGAATGGCATCAGATCACCCACAGCAAGGGTGCCGAAGCAACCCATGGCTTGGGCTGAGCTACAGCTGTGTCCCTCCGGTCACCAATGAGCTCCAAGATCTCCAGTTATCCGACAACCAAGACACTGACAAGCGATGGCTGAGGCTGCAGTCTGCAGTGACGCTGACAGACGACAGTGTCCAGTGCCAACTGCCCTGCGCCCCCTTACACCTGCCCGGCAGCCACACCCCCCTTTGTGGCAATAGGGGCATGCTGAGCCCTCATTGGTGCTGAGCCCTCATTGGTGCCATCAGAGGCAAGCAGAACTCTGATTGGATAAATCTGGTGGCACTCCAAGGCTCTTCCTCATGCCACTCCTGTCAGCCCTACTTGGAAATGGGTCCCACCTGCGTAAGGAGAAGAGCAAGCACATCACGCCTTGCAAGAAACGTTTCAGGAGAGGGAAACTTCAGATTGCTCCTGACACCCCACAACCAGAACAAAATCGTTACCTTGAACACCCAAGATCCCATCTCTGGGTGCTTATTCCTTGGACCAAGCACCCTGCTTGCGAGATACAGACTCACAGAACCGTAGGGGTTGGAAGGGACCTCCAGAGCCCATCGGGTCCAACCCCCCTGCCAAAGCAGCTCCCTAGGACAGGTCGCACAGGTCGGCTTCCAGACGGGGCTGGAATATCTCCAGAGAAGGAGACTCCACACCCCCCTGGGCAGCCTGTCACAGGGCTCCCTCACCCTCACCAGGAAGAAGCTCTATCCCAGATTGATGCGGAACTCCCTGTGCTCCAACTTGAGGCCATCACCCCTTGTCCTGTCCCCACAGACACTGAGAAGAGGCTGGCCATGTCCCCCTGCGTCCCACCCTTCAGATATTGATAACCATTGATCAGATCCCCTCTCAGGCTTCTTCTCTCCAGGCTGAACAGCCCCAGTTTATTCAGCACTGAGAACTGGGGTGACTCCCAGCTTCAGTGTTCCAGAAGATTCACTCCATTTCTTTTGCAAGCCCCAAGGACCCAAACGAGCCGAGAATCGGGGTAACAAAAGCAAGGGTGGAAATCAAAACACCTTCATTCCTTCATGGCAAATGTAAGACCGTTGCTCCAGCAGGCTTTTCCCACCTAGCGACCTGTCCTCAGAGATCAGTGGAGGATGGGTGAGAAGAAAAATGCAAACACGTACGGCAACGCCTGACAGATACTCTCCCAGCTTTGATAGCCTGCAGGCTCAGGCGCCTGCTGACCAAGAGGCCTTTAACAGCCTCCGGTGTCTTTTCATCTACTAAATGGTCTAACAATCTCTAAAATCCACAAGAGCTTTCTACACCTTCAAGTTCTTGCCATTAGGACTTCCCAAGGCATTTCTTGTGGACATGTCATAGAATCATAGAATCATAGAATGGTCTGGGTTGGAAGGGACCCCAAGGATTATAGAGCTCCAACCCCCCTGCCACAGGCAGGGACACCAACCTCCAGGCCTGGATCTACACAAGGCTGCCCAGGGCCCCATCCAACCTGGCCTTGAACACCTCCAGGGACCGGGAATCCACTACCTCTCTGGGCAGCCTGTTCCAGCACCTCACCACTCTTTCTGTAAAAAACTTCCCCCTAATATCTAATCTAAACCTTCCCTCCTTAAGCTTTAGTCCATTCCCCCTTGTCCTGCCATTATCTGCTCTTTTAAAAAGTCGAATCCCCTCCTGCCTATAAGCTCCCTTCACGTACTGGAAGGCTGCAATGAGGTCCCCCCGCAGCCTTCTCTTCTCCAGGCTGAACAAGCCCAGTTCCCTCAGCCTCTCTTTGTAGGGCAGGTGCTCCAGCCCTCTAATCATCCTTGTGGCCCTCCTCTGAACCCTCTCCAACAGTTCCACATCCTTCTTGTATTGAGGGCCCCAGATCTGGACACAGTACTCCACGTGGGGCCTCACGAGGGCAGAGTAGAGAGGGACAATCACCTCCCTGTCCCTGCTGGCCACTCCTCTCCTGATGGAGCCCAGGATACCATTGGCCCTACGAGCTGCAAGAGCACAGTGCTGGCTCATGTCAAGCTTCTCATCCACCACAATCCCCAAGTCCTTCTCAGCAGGGCTACTCTCAAGAAGCTCTTCTCCCAGTCTGTATCTGCGTCTGGGATTCTTCCGTCCCAAGTGCAACACCTGACACTTGGCAGTGTTGAACCTCATTAGGTTCCCTCGGGCCCATCTTTCCAGCCTGTCAAGATCCCTCTGCATGGCTTCCTTTCCTTCTGGGGTGTCGACCACACCACTCAGCTTGGTGTCATCCGCAAACTTGCTGAGGGTGCACTCAATTCCATCATCGATGTCATTGATAAAGATGGCATCCTTAAAGAGTAGCCAGCTGTCCTCAACATTTCTGTCTCTAAGGACCACCTCCCAGGAGATCTTGGCCAACAAGTCCTTAAACAGCCTAAAGTTTGCTCTCTTAAAGTTCCGTGTCCTGGTCCCACTTTTCGCCAGGCCCACATTCCTTGAGATTACAAACTCAACTAGGGCATGGTCACTGCAGCCCAGGCTGTCTCCAACCTTAAGACCTTTAATGATCTCCCCCACATTGGTGAGCACCAGGTCCAGCAGTGCATCGCCTCTGGTCAGTCTATCCACTATTTGAACCAGAAAGTTATCGTCTACACACTCCAGGAGTCTCCTGGACCTCTTGCAGCTCACCATGTGGTTTTCCCAGCAGATATCCGGGTGGTTAAAGTCCCCCATCAGGATGAGTGCCTGTGACCGTGATGCCTCCTGCAGATGAAGGAAGAAAGCCTCATCGGTAGTCTCTCCTTGATCAGGTGGCCTGTAGTAGACCCCTATCACCAGCTGCTCTTTATTAGCCCCATCCCTAATCCTGACCCACAGGCTTTCAACCTGCTCCTGGCCACCTTCCAGAGAGAGCTCCTCACAGTCTATCCACTTTTTAACATAGAGGGCAACCCCACCACCCTTCCTTCCTAGCCTATCCCTTCTAAAAAGGCGATACCCTTCTACGGGGGTATTCCAACTGTGGGAATCATCCCACCATGTTTCCGTGATTGCAACTAGATCATAATTCTCCAGTGACACCTGTAAATGTATTAGATGACACATTCTACCTGAAAGGAACAGCAAATCTTTTCCTTTTCACCTTCTGCAGATCACTCAGGAGTTTAAAAACCTAACACAGGCCCTCACCTCTTCACCAGCTACAAACTCGGTTAAGGGAAAGGTTCTCAAGACCTCTCCTCATGCTTTCACACTTCTCTATCTTTTCCAGCTTTTCTAAACCCTGAGACCAGCACTGAAGAGTGCTGAAAAGAGAGATCTACAGAGACTGCCATCTACGGTCCCTTCCCTTCCCAGTAAATTCTACAGTGCAGTTTGCACGTTGGTAACTCCTGAGCATCACATTTCTAACTCTAAGGTCTTGCTCCTCAACAACAGACAGTTACAGCTTGGGTCCTCCTCTTTCTCTCCCTTGCACATCTCACCATCAGGCCAAGGGGGATGGAGTGAAGCTGAAGAAGGGAAGGGTTAGGTTGGATATTAGGGGGAAGTTTTTTACAGAGAAAGTGGTGAGGGGCTGGAACAGGCAGACCAGAGAGGGGGTGGGTGCCCCATCCCTGGAAGTGTTCAAGGACAGGTTGGGTGGGTCCTTGTAGATCCATGCCTGGAGGTTGGTGGGCCTGCCTGTGGCCTGCCTGTGGCCCCCAACCTTTCCCTCCCTCTCCTGGTTTGGGTGCGAGCCCCTTAGTGCCCGACCCCTGCGAGCACAAGCTGGCCCCAGGCACCGCTGGCACCCCAAAAAGTGGGGTGGAGGTGGCTGGTATCCCAGTGGGTGTGCTGGTGCCTGGGGATGTGGGTGGGCTCGGACCGGGGCCAGCAGCACCCACAGGGGACCCTCTCCCAGGCCCCCGAATGCTGAGCAGCGTCTCAGGGGCTGCAGTGGAGATAGGCCCTGAAGCCCTGAGGCTCGACCCAGAGGCCCTGAAGCAAGGCTGACCTCTAGATGAGTCTCACACCCCAGCACCGTGTTCCCTCCACAGCGGTCGGGATGCCGCTGTCTCTCTCTTCACATCTCTCTCAGATGGGCTTTCACCAAGGCCCGCTACTCCTTCCCCGAGCCCTGGCCTGGTGCCATGGAGGAGCTGGAAGCTCTCAAGCCATCGCCAGCCCTCCAGACCCATCAAGATCCTGAGGGACTGGGGACAGAGCCAGGGCCAGCCCTTCACCAAGACTTCCCACTGGATCTGCCACTGGAGACTGACCAAGAGCAGGGCCATGGACAGGTCTGGGACAGGCCATGAGCAGCACGGACATGGAGCCTTCTCCTAGCAGACACCCAGCCATGGACATGGACAAGGAGTAGCTGGTCCTCGAGGTCATCCACACTCTGTGCAGCGTGGAGCGAGAGTGCTACAAGGAGCTACAGGCGTCTCTGGTCCTGTGGCAAGGGGCTGCAAGGGGAGCCTGCAGTGTGATCCCACTTGGGGATCCCTCCCTCCAACCAATAGGAAGAAGGTGCTTGGCCAGATGAGTCTGCTGAAGCCCAGGCTGTGTCCCCGGTGTCTTGGAGAGGAGCAGCCAAGGCTGGACAAGGCTGCAGGGGAGGACTCAGTGAAGCAGGAAAACACATGTGATCCCCTGTGTGCCCAGCACCGCCATAAACAATACCTGCTGAACAGCCACCAAGGCTGGGGAGTTTTGATTCCTGCTTTTCAAGGCATCACCCTCAACTCGGAGTCCTGTGCCAGTTGTGATTTTTGGCTGGCAGCCCCTGTACCCAGCTCCCAAGGAGATGCCCTCAAAGTTTCTGCCCCCCGGGAGATGCCGTGGGCAGCCTGTCCTTTCCAGCTCCCCCAAATGCCTTTCTCTTTTCTTTTTCACAGCCTTGTTCCATGGAGGCAGCATCAGAGCAGCCTCTCACTCCTGAAGAGCACCTTCCCCACCCCCACGCGGCTTCTCACGAGAGAAATTCTGCCTTCCCCGTTCCCCCCTCCCACCCCAATCCTCTCCTGTGGAACATGAGGTTATCACGCTGGAAGGACGGGATGCCATGCGGAGGGACCTGGAGAAGTGGGCCCAGGGGAACCTCATGAAGTTCCACAAGGACAAGTGCAGGGTCCTGGCCTTGGGTCGGGGAAATCCTCACTGTCAATCCAGGCTGGGAGAGGACGTGGTAGAGAGCTGGTGAGAGGTGTCCCTGCCCATGGCAGGGGGTGGGACTCAATGATCTTTGAGGTCCCTCCCAGCCCTGAGCAGTCTGTGACCGTTGCTGGAAAAGCTTTGGGACAGCACAGGGAAGGACACAGAGTAGAAATCCGTGGTAGGGCTGTTGCAGAGCCGAGCCTCAGCTTGGGTACCCCAAGCGCTCCCAGTTTGGGCTATTTTGGACCGGAAACACCCATCTGTGCCCAGAAGCATCCCCTCCCCCTGGTGGCACAGACAGAAAGGAGCCCTTTGGCCACCAACAGATTTAATTCCCCAGTGCTGCTGCCAGAAAATCGGGGTCAGGGGGGTGTGGCTGCCCCCCACACCTGGGCCACTGGGGGTGGGCTGGGTGACAGCACCAGCACCAAAGGTCCCCAGTGATTTCAGTTCCCAGGTGGTGAAACAGGGTGGGCTTGGTGTGAGCCAGGTGCTGCTCCACGGGGCTGGGTGTCACGCTGCCAGCGTGCCATGCACTCGCCGAAAGCACGGACCTGGGGCTGGCAATGGCGCCAGTCCTGCCGCGCCGCCATGCAGTCCTGCAGCTCCCGGTGCTGCGTGGCGCAGCCCGTGCGTGAGATCATGGCGTCCACTGGGTCCTCCTCCTCCTCCTCCTCAGCCTTCTTCAACGGTGGAGGGTTCCTGGCGTGCCCGGGTCTCGCCATCGCTGAGCCAGGCTGGAGCAAGGAAGCAGGGTTTGGGGTGCTACCTTCCCCTTCTTTGGGGGCACCCACCCGCCCTGCCCCTGTGGGTGTCTTCATGCAACCCCAGGAGGAGCTCAGCACCCCTCACACCCCATGCAGCCTACCGCCCACTCATGGGGGCCCAGAACCTTCCCAAACCCACGGGTGCCTATCTCTCCTACTCCCACCCATGGGTGCTCAGCGCCTCCCCCATGAATCCCATCCCTTAGTATTGGCTTTAGAAAACAGAGAAAAACAGAGAGAAAGAGAAACAACGGAAGAGGTGCTGCTCTGCTTGGAAAATCTGGGAGTGTGGTACACGGAAAGGGGCTTCTAGAAGAAAAGGGGGGATGAAATACTAGAATCTTGATGGGTCTGGAGGGCTCACGATGGGTTGAGAGCTTCCAGCTCCGCCATCGCACCAGCCAGGGCTCCAGGAAAGAGTAGAGAGACACAGATCTGGTGTCCAAGAGGGAGCCCAGGGAGCTCACGGAGGTTGATGATTGGCATCTCGATAATGATATCGAGTGTTCGTTCTGGTTTGGATTTATCATCCAAAGAACTTGTGCAGGTGGGACTGAGACGTTCAAGTAAGCACCAAGTGAGTGTGGAGTGCTGCTGTGTCTGTCTGTAACCGCATCCTGCTCTGTGGGTCAGCAGGAGAACTCCTGCCTGTCATGCAGGAGTTTGATTCCCAACGGAGTGGCTGCTCTGCTGGCACTGATTGGTTGGTCTTGATTTTGGAGCTGAGTATTGAAAATTGATTTAGATTTGATGAACTGTTGGTGTGAGTGAAATGAGTCAACTCTGGTGGGAGTGGTGAGCAACTGAGTGGCAGCAAATCTGGGAGAGAGAGAAATACTGACCACTAGAAACTCCAGGTTTGTTGTTTTGGGTTTGTATATTTGATGTAAGCAATGGGGAACTGAGAATGGGTTAGAGAGATGGGAGTTGGGTTATAAACAAGAACAGGGATCAAGAGAAACTCTAACAATAGCGGGGCGGGGTGGGGGGGGTGGGGGAACAAAAGGAGTGAAATCTCCAAGAAAAAACCAGAAATGCCATAGAAGGGGTGAAGGGATGAACTGGCTCTGTCACCGGTCCTCAAAAGCTTGATGGGTCTGGAAGGCTCACAGTCAGTTGAGAGCTTCCAGCTCCACCAGGGCTGGACTCGGGGAAGGAATCCAGGCAGACGGATCCTCTGTCCAAGCATGAGCCCAGGTTGTTCAGTGAGGCATGCGGGGACAGGCCCTTCATGCTCAATGTCTCCTCGTTCTCCTGGCTGAGGAGGAGAGAGAAGAGACCCAGTTGCAGCCTGGGCCCTCCTCTGGGACCCCCGGGCAGCAGCCCCTGCTCGGGCAGCAGGCAGGGCTGCCCACTCTGGGCAAAGACAGGGCACAGGCAGAGAGTCTGGGACAGGAGCTGGGCATCTCCCCAGCACTCACCACATGCCCTGGGGTGACAGAGGCTTCTCTGCACCTCCGGTTGCTTGGGAAGAACCTATCGAGGGACGAGACAGGAGTAAGAGGCTGGCAGCCCCCAGCACAGCCCGGTGGCAGGGCTGCATTGGGGTGTCAGCCCTGACACAGGTGCTCGGTGCCGGGGCCACTCACTGCTTGGCTGCTCCTGATGCACTCTGGCCTTGCTCTTCCCAAACATCATCTTCCACCACTTCTGCAAAAAACCCCAGAACATGGGTGAGTGTGGAGCAGCTCCCAGCACTATGCTACAGACCTCCATGCTCCCCCCACACCACTCCATATGAAGACATGGTGTGGCCCGGTGTTCTGCAGAGTAACAGTCACCTACCTTGGGTCTGGTGCGGGAAGGCTCCACATCCATGGGGCTCTGCGCCCTGTCTCTGAGCAGTCCAGGTGACTGCTCTTGGTCCGTCTCCAATGGCCGCTCTAGAGGGAGAACTTGGTCAAGGGCTGGCCCTGGCTCTGTCACTGGACCCTCAACAGTTTCAAGGTTCTGGAGGGCTGGGGATCGGCTCGGAGCTTCCAGCTCCGCCATCGTACCAGCACTGGACTCGGGGAAGGAGTTGGGAGATGAGGATGTACTGCTCAAATCCCAGTGCAGAGAGCCCGGGGAGGGCAGCTGAACACATGGGGACGGGCTGTTCAGGGTCATTGTGTCCTTGTTCTCCCTGCAGAGGAGGAGTAAAAAGAGACCCAGTTTCAGCTTAGACCCTCTGGTGGGACCCCTGGGCAGCAGCCCCTCCTTGGCCGGCAGGCAGAGATACCCGCACCGGCCAGGGCACAGGTGGAAAGTATGGGGCAGGATCTGGGCATCTCCCCAGCACTCACCACATGTCCTGGGCTGATGCAGGCTCCTCTGCACCTCCGGTTGCTTGGGAAGAACCTGATGAGGGAGGACACATGAGTAAGAGGCTGGCACCCCCCAGCACAGCCGCTTCTCAGGGCTGCCGTGGGGTGTCAGCTCTTTGAAGGGCGCTCGGTGCCGGGGCCACTCACTGCTCGGCTGCTCTGGATAGACTCTCGCCTGGCGCTTCCCATACATCATCTTCCACCACTTCTGCAAGACCCCCAGAATGTGGGTGAGTGTGGAGCAGCTCCCAGCACTATGCTACAGACCTCCATGGTCCACAGCACTCCATGTCATGACATGGTGCAGCGCAGTGTGGTGCAGAGTCACAGTCACCTACCTTGAGTCTGCTGGGGGAAGGCTCCACATCCCTGGGCCACCGTGCCCTGCCCCTGACCTGTCCAGGGAACTGCTCTTGGTCGGTGTCCATCAGCAGCTCCAGAGGAGGGCAAAGGTCAAGGACTGGCCCTGGCTCTGTCACCAGCTCCTCAACGGTTTCCAGGATCTGCAGGGCTGGGGATCGTCTCGGAGCTTCCAGCTCCGCCATCGTACCAGCACTGGACTCGGGGAAGGAGTTGGGAGATGAGGATGTACTGCTCATGTCCCAGTGCAGGGAGCCCGGGGAGGGCAGCTGAACATTCGGGGACGGGCTGTTCAGACTCATTGTGTCCTTGTTCTCCCTGCAGAGGAGGAGAGAAAAGAGACCCAGTTTCAGCTTAGACCCTCTGGTGGGACCCCTGGGCAGCAGCCCCTCCTTGGCCGGCAGGCAGAGATACCCGCACCGGCCAGGGCACAGGTGGAAAGTATGGGGCAGGATCTGGGCATCTCCCCAGCACTCACCACATGTCCTGGGCTGATGCAGGCTCCTCTGCACCTCCAGTTGCTTGGGAAGAACCTGATGAGGGAGGACACATGAGTAAGAGGCTGGCACCCCCCAGCACAGCCACTTGTCAGGGCTGCCGTGGGGTGTCAGCTCTTTGAAGGGGGCTCGGTGCCGGGGCCACTCACTGCTCGGCTGCTTTGAATAGACTCTCGCCTGGCGCTTCCCATACATCATCTTCCACCACTTCTGCAAGACCCCCAGAATGTGGGTGAGTGTGGAGCAGCTCCCAGCACTATGCTGCAGACCTCCATGGTCCACAGCACTCCATGTCATGACATGGTGCAGGGCGGTGTGGTGCTGAGTAACGGTCACCTACCTTGAGTCTGCTGGGGGAAGGCTCCACATCCCTGGGCCACCGTGCCCTGCCCCTGACCTGTCCAGGGAACTGCTCTTGGTCGGTGTCCATCAGCAGCTCCAGAGGGGGGCAAAGGTCAAGGACTGGCCCTGGCTCTCTCACCGGCTCCTCAACGGTTTCCGGGATCTGGGGGGCTGGGGATCGGCTCAGAGCTTCCAGCTCCGCCATCGCACCAGCGCTGGACACGGGGAAAGACAAGAGATGCGGTTGTGCTGCTCGAGACAGAGCCCAGGGAGCCCAGCCGAGCACACAGGGACAGGCTGTACAGGCTCATTGTCTCCTCGTTCTCCCGGGTTAGGAGGAGAGAGAAGAGACCCGGTTTCAGCTCGGCCATTCTGGTGGGACCCCCGGGCGGCAGCCCCTCCTTGGCCGGCAGGCAGGTGGGGATACCCGAAACAGGCAGGGCACAGGGCACCGGCAGAGAGTCTGAGGCAGGAGCTGGGAGTCTCCCCAGCACTCACCACATGTCCTGGGGTGACAGAGGCTTGTTTGCATCTCCAGTTGATTGGGAAGAACCTGATGAGGAATGAGACATCAGTCAGAGGCTGGCAGCCACCAGCACAGACGTGTGCCTGCGCTGCAGTGGGGTATCACCCCTTTACAGGGTGCTCGGTGCCGGGGCCACTCACTGCTTGGCCGCTCCTCATGGACTCTGGCCTTGCTCTTCCCAAATATCTTCGTCCACCACTTCTGCAAAAACCCCCAGAACGTGGGTGAGTGTGGAGCAGCTCCCAGCCCTATCTACAGACACCCATGCTCCCCCCACACCACTCCATGTCATGAATGGTGCGGCGCAGTATGGTGCAGAGTAACGGTCACCTACCTGGGAACTGCTAGGGGAAGGCTGCACTTCCATGGGGCTCTGCGCCCTGTCTCTGAGCAGTGCAGGTGACTGCCCTTGGTCTGTCTCCAATGGCCGCTCTAGAGGGAGATCTTGGTCAAGGGCTGGCCCTGGCTCTCTCACCAGCCCCTCAACAGTTTCAGGGGTCTTGAGGGCTGGGGATCGTCTCGGAGCTTCCAGCTCCGCCATCGTACCAGCACTGGACTCGGGGAAGGAGTTGGGAGATGAGGATGTACTGCTCACGTCCCAGTGCAGGGAGCCCGGGGAGGGCAGCTGAACACTCGGGGACGGGCTGTTCAGACTCATTGTGTCCTCCTCCTCCCTGCAGAGGAGGAGAGAGAATAGACCCAGTTTCAGGTTAGACCCTCTGGTGGGACCCCTGGGCAGCAGCCCCTCCTTGGCCGGCAGGCAGAGATACCCGCACCGGCCAGGGCACAGGTGGAAAGTATGGGGCAGGATCTGGGCATCTCCCCAGCACTCACCACATGTCCTGGGCTGATGCAGGCTCCTCTGCACTTCCAGTTGCTTGGGAAGAACCTGATGAGGGAGGACACATGAGTAAGAGGCTGGCAGCCCCCAGCACAGCCACTTCTCAGGGCTGCCGTGGGGTGTCAGCAATTTGAAGGGCGCTCGGTGCCGGGGCCACTCACTGCTCGGCTGCTCTGGGTAGACTCTCGCCTGGCGCTTCCCATACATCATCTTCCACCACTTCTGCAAGACCCCCAGAATGTGGGTGAGTGTGGAGCAGCTCCCAGCACTATGCTACAGACCTCCATGGTGCAGCGCAGTGTGGTGCTGAGTAACGGTCACCTACCTTGAGTCTGCTGGGGGAAGGCTCCACATCCCTGGGCCACCGTGCCCTGCCCCTGACCTGTCCAGGGAACTGCTCTTGGTCGGTGTCCATCAGCAGCTCCAGAGGGGGGCAAAGGTCAAGGACTGGCCCTGGCTCTGTCACCGGATCCTCAACAGTTTCAAGGATTAGGAGGGCTGGGGATTGGTTCAGAGCTTCCAGCTCCGCCATCGCACCAGCGCTGGACACGGGGAGAGAGTCAAGAGATGCCGATAGGCGTCCCGAGAGAGAGCCCGGGGAGCCCACAGATCCCAGCCGAGCATGCGGTGACAGGCTGTTCCGGCTCTTTGTGTCCTCGTTCTCCCTGCTAACGAGGAGAGAGAAGAGACCCAGTTTCAGCTTAGACCCTCTGGTGGGACCCCTGGGCAGCAGCCCCTCCTTGGCCGGCAGGCAGGCAGGGATATCTGAAATGGGCAGGGCACAGGTGGAGAGTCTGGGGCAGGAGCTGGGAGTCTCCCCAGCACTCACCACATGTCCTGGGGTGAGAGAGGCTTCTCTGCACCTCCGTTTGCTTGGGAAGAACCTGATGAGGGACGAGACATGAGTCAGAGGCTGGCAGCCCCCAGCACAGACGCGTGTCTGCGCTGCCGTGGGGTATCACCCCTTTACAGCGTGCTTGGTGCTGGGGCCACTCACTGCTCGGCTGCTCCTCATGGACTCTGGCCTTGCTCTTCCCAAATATCTTCGTCCACCACTTCTGCAAAAAACCCCAGAACATGGGTGAGTGTGGAGCAGCTCCCAGCACTATGCTACAGACCCCCATGCTCCCACCACACCACTCCATGTCATGACATGTTGTGGCACAGTGTGGTGCAGAGCAAGGGTCACCTACCTTGGGTCTGCTGGGGGAAGGCTGCACTTCCATGGGGCTCTGCGCCCTGTCTCTGAGCAGTCCAGGTGACTGCTCTTGGTCCGTCTCCAATGGCCGCTCTAGAGAGAGATCTTGGTCAAGGGCTGGACCTGGCTCTGTCACCAGCCCCTCAACAGTTTCAGGGGTCTGGAGGGCTGGGGATCGGTTCAGAGCTTCCAGCTCCGCCATCGTACCAGCGCTGGACTCGGGGAAGGAGTGTAGAGATGCCGATAGGCGTCTCGAGAGAGATCCCGGGGAGCCCAGGCGAGCACGCGGGGACAGGCTGTTCACGCTCTTTGTGTCCTCGATCTCCCTGCAGAGGAGGAGAGAGAAGGGACCATTTGCAGCCTGGGCCCTCCTCTGGGACCCCCGGGCAGCAGCCCCTCCTTGGCCGGCAGGCAGGCGGGGATGCCCGAAACGCGCAGGGCACAGGTGGAGAGTCTGGGGCAGGAGCTGAGCGTCTCTCCAGCACTCACATGGCCTGGGGTGACGCAGGCTTCTTTGCACTTCCAGTTGCTTGGGAAGAACCTGATGAGGGACGAGACCAAGTGAGCGGCTGGCAGCCCCCAGCACAGCCCCGTGTCAGGGCTGCTCTGGGGTGTCAGTCCTTTCCAGGGCACTCGGTGCTGGGGCCACTCACAGCTTGGCTTGTCTGAAGACACTCTCGACCTGGTCTTCCCAAACCTCCTCCTCCACCTCTTCTGCAAAAACCCCCAGAACGTGGGTGAGTGTGGAGCAGCCCCCAGCCCTATGCTACAGGAGTCCCCCATGCTCCACACTACTCCATGTCATGACATGGTGTGGCACAGTGTTCTGCGGAGCAAGAAACTTTGCCCTAAGAAATGCATAGAATACGTGTGATTTCACCCAATGAATGGCTTCACCTAAAATTCATATCGAATTGCTTGTTGCTCATCGCCGGTCTCCACAGCAAGACCCCCAGAACACTGGTGAAATGGGAGCAGCTCCCAGCCACCCACACCCCCCGACACCACCCCATGTCAGGACTCGGCACGGCTCAGTGCGCTGCAACGTTCTCCTACCCGGCGCTTCCTGTCCCGTTGAAAGGTGGAGATGAACCGGAGATACATCGCCAGCATAATGAATGGCATCAGATCACCCACAGCCAGGGCGCCGAAGCAACCCATGGCTTGGGCTGAGCTACAGCTGTGTCCCTCCGGTCACCAATGAGTTCCAAGATCTCCGGTTATCTGCCAACCAAGACACTGACAAGCAATGGCTGAGGCTGCAGTCTGCAGTGACGCTGACAGACGACAGTGTCCAGTGCCAACTGCCCTGCGCCCCCTTACACCTGCCTGTCAGACACACCCCCCTTTGTGGCAATAGGGGCATGCTGAGCCCTCATTGGTGCTGAGCCCTCATTGGTGCCCTCAGAGGCAAGCAGAACTCTGATTGGATAAATCTGGTGGCACTCCAAGGCTCTTCCTCATGCCACTCCTGTCAGCCCTACTTGGAAATGGGTCCCACCTGCCTAAGGAGAAGAGCAAGCACATCACGCCTTGCAAGAAACGTTTCAGGAGAGGGAAACTTCAGATTGCTCCTGACACCCCACAACCAGAACAAAATCGTTACCTTAAACACCCAAGATCCCACCTCTGGGTGCTTATTCCTTGGACCAAGCACCCTGCTTGCGAGATACAGACTCACAGAACTGTAGGGGTTGGAAGGGACCTCCAGAGCTCATGGGGTCCAAGCCCCCTGCCAAAGCAGCTCCCTAGGACAGGTCGCACAGGTCGGCGTCTTTTCATCTACTAAATGGTCTAACAATCTCTAAAATCCACAAGAGCTTTCTACACCTTCAAGTTCTTGCCATTAGGACTTCCCAAGGCATTTCTTGTGGACATGTCATAGAATCATAGAATCATAGAATGGTCTGTGTTGGAAGGGACCCCAAGGATCACAGAGCTCCAACCCCCTGCCACAGGCAGGGACACCAACCTCCAGGCCTGGATCTACACAAGGCTGCCCAGGGCCCCATCCAACCTGGCCTTGAACACCTCCAGGGACCGGGAATCCACTACCTCTCTGGGCACCCTGTTCCAGCACCTCACCACTCTTTCTGTAAAAAACTTCCCCCTAATATCTAATCTAAACCTTCCCTCCTTAAGCTTTAGTCCATTCCCCCTTGTCCTGCCATTATCTGCTCTTTTAAAAAGTCGAATCCCCTCCTGCCTATAAGCTCCCTTCACGTACTGGAAGGCTGCAATGAGGTCCCCCCGTAGCCTTCTCTTCTCCAGGCTGAACAAGCCCAGTTCCCTCAGCCTCTCTTTGTAGGGCAGGTGCTCCAGCCCTCTTATCATCCTTGTGGCCCTCCTCTGAACCCTCTCCAACAGTTCCACATCCTTCTTGTATTGAGGGCCCCAGATCTGGACACAGGACTCCACGTGGGGCCTCACGAGGGCAGAGTAGAGAGGGACAATCACCTCCCTGTCCCTGCTGGCCACTCCTCTCCTGATGGAGCCCAGGATACCATTGGCCCTACGAGCTGCAAGAGCACACAGCTGACTCATGTCAAGCTTCTCATCCACCACAATCCCCAAGTCCTTCTCAGCAGGGCTACTCTCAAGAAGCTCTTCTCCCAGTCTGTATCTGCGTCTGGGATTCTTCCGTCCCAAGTGCAACACCTGACACTTGGCAGTGTTGAACCTCATTAGGTTCCCTCGGGCCCATCTTTCCAGCCTGTCAAGATCCCTCTGCATGGCTTCCTTTCCTTCTGGGGTGTCGACCACACCACTCAGCTTGGTGTCATCCGCAAACTTGCTGAGGGTGCACTCAATTCCATCATAGATGTCATTGATAAAGATGTTAAAGAGCACCGGTCCCAAGAGAGACCCTTGGGGGACCCCGCTTGTCACCGTCCTCCACCTGGACATAGACCCATTGACCACCACCCTTTGGCTACGGTCTGTTAACCAGTTTCTTATCCAGTGGACGGTCCACCCATCAAATCCACTTCTCTCCAATTCAGAGACAAGGATGTGGTGGGGGACTGTGTCAAAGGCCTTGCACAAGTCCAAGTAGATGACATAGGTCGCCTTCCCTTTATCTACCGATGCTGTCACTCCATCATAGAAAGTCTCCAGATTGGTGAGGCACGACCTTCCCTTGGTGAAGCCGTGCTGGCTGTCCCAGATCACATGCTCTTCCCTCATGTGCTCCAACATGTCGTCCAGGAGGATCTGTTCCATGATCTTCCCAGGCACAGAGGTGAGGCTCACCGGCCTGTAATTCCCTGGGTCTTCCTTGTTCCCTTTTTTATAAATGGGAGTGACATGACCTTTTTTCCAATCCCCAGGGACCTCTCCTGACAGCCACGACTTTTCAAATATGATGGAGAGCGGCTCGGCAACCACATCAGCCAGCTCCTTCAGGACCCTGGGATGCATGTCATCCGGCCCCAGAGACTTGTAGACATTCAGTCTCATGAGGCGGTCTCGGACTTGCTCTGCTCTTACAGTGGGGGGGGATTTACTCCCCCATTTCCCACCTTGAGTTTTAGGGATGCAAGGTTCTGGGATTTGAGAATTATGAGAATCCTGGCTGCCAGAGAAGACCGAGGCAAAGAACTCATTCAGTACCTCAGCCTTCTGTGGAGGATTCAGTGCAGACTTGGTTGTTGGAGAAGGGACACAGCTGCACAGACCTGCTCGAGATGGCATAAGTAGGGTAAAGGTTGGTTCAAAGTCAGTGTGCCCTTGGGACCAGCTACAGGCAGTCCTGTTGTCTTAGAAAGAGGTCTTTCTCATAACAAAATGCAACAGAATGTAAGCAAATGTGTAATAGAATGTAAGCAAGGGCAGGACTGCAATCGATTAGCTGGACCAATGATGAGCTCGGCTTTGCAATATGCAATGAGCTAATTAACTACTATATTTAAGCTATGCTTGTGTGATTAAAGTTTGAGACAGCCTGACGAACCACATGGTGTCCGTGTCTTCCTTCTCCGACAAAATGGTGACCCCAACGTGATTCTCGTCAACTCCCAATCCCCCGACGTGAATACTGCGACGCGGCACCACGGTCGAAGAAGTCGAGCTGGGTCCTGTATGCAGGCAGGACGGCGACTTAATCAGGGTGCGCCCCCAAAGATTACAAAGGTAATTTTGGGCCATATGTGTCACAGAAGCCTGGAAGCTGCAACGGCGCGCGCTGAGGATTACACGATGGATAGGCAAGTGGCACATGATTTATTTGCAAATACTTTAAGAAAATGGGATATTACGGGGTTAGATCTAAAAAAGGAATTACCGGGGTTATTGGCTTATGGGTATGCTAAGGGGTGTTTTCAGAACCCGCACACGGTTCACGAGTTAACTGCATAAAGCAATATCAAGCAAAAGCTGCTCAATTAGAAGATCAAAGGGGATAAGCCGGAAAGTCAGTCTTGGAAAGTGATTATGTACCTACCACCCCAACTGGACTATCGGTAACAGCTGAACCCTTTAAAACATCAGGGGCTTTTGAGGCAATTCCTCTACAATCTGCTGTCTAAGAGAGTGATTAAGAATTAGGAAGTCTTTAAAACCCCTCCTTTTTGAGCAGCGAAGAAAGAAAACTGATAACAAGCCTTGACAGCACATTTGATTTACCTACTTGGGAAGCTATTGGAGCTCAAATTCTTGACGAACCCTCAGTTCGGGCGAAAGAAAGTAAATCCTTAATAACTCTCTGGAAATCAAGTAAAAGGACTTTAACCAAAATAGAGACAGAACACATAGCTGCTACTTCAGCCTTTGCAGCTTTAGCACCAGTTCTGGATTCTACAGAACCGATTTGAAAAGGGAAAAATCTACTATGAAGAATGTGTTTTTGTTTCTGGGTGCTTTTTCATCTACCCCAGTTACTATGCCAAGTAAGAATGCCGTGTTATCAGAACAAAGTGATAAATCTGTCAGAACTGACCGGGAAGGGGAGTGAGTAGTGCGTGTAAATCTGCCACCACGGCCTGCGCCCCCCCCCACTACTATACCTTTGGAAGGAAAAATGTGGAAACAAACGTACAACTGACTGCCTTTAATATATGTTTACCTTTAACTTTTACTGAGCCTAAAAAAACACTATGATGCAGTCGAAAATGTTAACTGGCATCAACAACTTCAGCCTGTTCTTGAAAAGCTGGAAAAAAGCAGAGCGGGCAATGGCATGCCCCGCTGGGAAAGGGTTTGCAGAACTGCCCACCCACCCACCCGAAAATTACTGAGATAAGATCTACCTACATGAAGAATCACCAACTAAGGCACAGAGCAGTGTTGCCCCCATGGACAAAGAACCTAAGCACGGGGACAAGAACCCTACGGAGATGGACACATCACCCACGCCTCCCGACGAACTCATCAATCCATCACTGTCTCCTGACGCCCGAGACACTCTGCAGAGGCTGCTAGTCACAGCCTGGGCATGTAAGATGCCGTCAGAATGGGATAAAGGGTTACATCAGGGTATTTGGATTCCTACTCAGTTGCGGAACTTACTGGGGAAAAGTTTATGTGGGAATGAGCGGGTGGTGCAGAGAGTGAATAGTGGGCCGGTGGGAGGTGGACAGAAAAGGGAGACCGTGCGGCAGGTCCTGGTGTTCCGCCAGGTCCTAGTGCTCACCCAGGGCTCGGCCCCGGTGACCGTCGGGGTCGCGCTGTGGTTCACAGCACCGGTAGAAGGGCACTGCGGGCAGCAGCCGACACCACCGACACCATGCTGCGCAGCCGAGTGCCTTGGCATAATTGCCATAGAAGTGGGAGAAACCCCCCCCACCCCCATGTGGACTGGATGGGACCACTTGCGTCTTGCAATGTGGTTTGTTTGGTGACTTGCTTTGCAGCATTTGTTTGTATGTGCTATGGGTTCAGAGATGCGTTTGTCCACTGAGAGCAAGGCTGCCTACTTAGCAAAGGGATTTTTGATAGCAATCATTGAAACTGGGCAGCTTACTTTATAAATTTAACCTGGAAAACAAAAAATCCTCGTTTGGGCTGATAGTAATAACTACTTACTTGGACAAAAAAAAAAAAAAAAAAAAAAAAAAAAAAAAAAAAAATTGCCCAATTGCAACGTTTAATACAGGAGTAACTGACTACGAGGTGTATAAAGCCTTCCGCAAGTTTGTGGAACATGCAAAGATTTTCAAGGATTGGGTTTTATTTTCCATTATGCGTTTGGACATTGAAAGTTTGATTCATGAGTTACCAGTGCAAAGGATTAGAGATTACTGTGTTTTCTGGCAGTGTGAGCTGCTACACAAACAGGGGAATCCAGTAAGTGTGCTCTGCTTTAGCAGCACTTGAATACCCCGTGAAATCAAACTGGACAACAGCTCAGAATATATGGCACAAACATTGCCTATGTTACAGGGACACCACATTTGCCTTCAGGCAAAACCATGGTAAAATATATGAATCAAACTCTCACAAAGCTCTTTATGTTTTGACCTAGTTATGTCTCTCACAGAACAGTTTGGTACCTCCAATAGTGAACCATGCAGTAGGTTTAAAAGAAGGTTTGAAAAAAAAAAAAAAAAAAAAAAGGAAAAGAAAAAAAAAGAGGGGGAAAAGGGGAGAGAAAAGTCAATGTCAAGTGTTATTAAGAACGAAGTTCAGGTACTAACTTGGGAAGGAGATCTGCCTGTGTCATTACAGATACGGGACCCAAGTGCATAAAGCCGTGGATCCAGAAGAACTCAAGCTTGCATGAACCAGGACGAGATCCTGATCCCAGTAACTGAAGTCAAGTGTTCCAAGTGCAACCACAGTGGACTATGAACTTTGCTGTGAGATATTTTGAATGATCTGACAGTCTTTGAAAAAATACATGTATTTGTGCTAAATGAAAATTAGGGAAATAGTCATTTCTGAACAGCCTAAGGTCACAGATTGCGATCAGTACCTGCAGGAAAACATGAGGCTGATGTTACCTGCACTCCTGACACTCCTGATTGGCAAAACAAACAAATGCAACAACAAAGGTATCAAGGCACTTACAATTGGTTTCATGACTGGAGAATTTCAGGATGGATATTGTCAATGGTCAAATTTGGATTATTGGATTTGGTAATTATGGTACTTGTCTTACATTTACTGTCGGGTTCATTGAGCTTTCTGCAAAGGGCCCTTGCAGAGACCTCAAAAAGCAGTTTTTGTAACACAGATGCTAAAAAGGAAAAATTGGCAAGGAGGACAGTGGGCCTGCTAGCGGCCTGGCTCTCCTCACAGAAGACAATATCCTTGAATTCCCATAAGACAGGAAAATTACTCATGCTGAGAGATATTTGGTAATTACATTCTCAAACATACTGACCTTGAAGACAGAGGTACGCACTGCCTCAACCCAAGGAGGAGTTTGAAGGCATGTGTTGTATGAACCTCTCTGATCATTCGCAATCCATACATTCCCAAATTAATGAACTACAGAGGTTAACTAACAACTTACAAGTGGATTCTGGTTTAGGACTTGATGGATGGTTACGATCACTGGGACTGGAACCCTGGTTGCTATCCATAGTAAAAGCAGCCATTCTGATAGGAATAATACTACTAACCTTTGCCTTACTCTTACCACGTCTCTGTATGTGTCTGCAGAACATGATGCAAAAAATGGTATCGGCAGCTTTCAATCAGGTGCTATTAGCCCAAAAAGAAAACGGGGGAAATGTGGAGGATTCAGTGCAGACTTGGTTGTTGGAGAAGGGACACAGCTGCACAGACCTGCTCGAGATGGCATAAGTAGGGTAAAGGTTGGTTCAAAGTCAGTGTGCCCTTGGGACCAGCTACAGGCAGTCCTGTTGTCTTAGAAAGAGGTCTTTCTCATAACAAAATGCAACAGAATGTAAGCAAATGTGTAATAGAATGTAAGCAAGGGCAGGACTGCAATCGATTAGCTGGACCAATGATGAGCTCGGCTTTGCAATATGCAATGAGCTAATTAACTACTATATTTAAGCTATGCTTGTGTGATTAAAGTTTGAGACAGCCTGACGAACCACATGGTGTCCGTGTCTTCCTTCTCCGACAGCCTTCTCCTCATCAGTCGCAGCCAATTCTCCTTTCTCATTTACCAAGGGGGGTACGTTCTCTTTGGACTGTCTCTTCTGGCCAATGTACCTGTAAAATCCCTTCTTGTTGTTTTTAACATGCCTTGCCAAGTTCAGTTCCATCTGCGCCTTGGCTTTCCTGATCCCATCTCTGCAAGTCCGAACAGCATCCCTGTATTCTTTCCAGACTACACACCCTTGCTTCCAGAGCTTGTATTTGCCTTTCTTTTCCCTCAGTTTGACCAGCAGGTCCTTGCTTAGCCATGCTGGCCTCCTGCCCCTCTTGCCCGCTTTCTTATTCAGGGGGATAGAGAGGCATCCTTAAAGAGTAGCCAGCTGTCCTCAACATTTCTGTCTCTAAGGACCACCTCCCAGGAGATCTTGGCCAACACGTCCTTAAACAGCCTAAAGTTTGCTCTCTTAAAGTTCAGTGTCCTGGTCCCACTTTTCGCCAGGCCCACATTCCTTGAGATTACAAACTCAACTAGGGCATGGTCACTGCAGCCCAGGCTGTCTCCAACCTTAAGACCTTTAATGATCTCCCCCACATTGGTGAGCACCAGGTCCAGCAGTGCATCGCCTCCGGTTGGTCTATCCACTATTTGAACCAGAAAGTTATCGTCTACACACTCCAGGAGTCTCCTGGACCTCTTGCAGCTCGCCATGTGGTTTTCCCAGCAGATATCCGGGTGGTTAAAGTCCCCCATCAGGATGAGTGCCTGTGACCGTGATGCCTCCTGCAGATGAAGGAAGAAAGCCTCATCGGTAGTCTCTCCTTGATCAGGTGGCCTGTAGTAGACCCCTATCACCAGCTGCTCTTTATTAGCCCCATCCCTAATCCTGACCCACAGGCTTTCAACCTGCTCCTGGCCACCTTCCAGAGAGAGCTCCTCACAGTCTATCCACTTTTTAACATAGAGGGCAACCCCACCACCCTTCCTTCCTAGCCTATCCCTTCTAAAAAGGCGATACCCTTCTACGGGGGTATTCCAACTGTGGGAATCATCCCACCATGTTTCCGTGATTGCAACTAGATCATAATTCTCCAGTGACACCTGTAAATGTATTAGATGACACATTCTACCTGAAAGGAACAGCAAATCTTTTCCTTTTCACCTTCTGCAGATCACTCAGGAGTTTAAAAACCTAACACAGGCCCTCACCTCTTCACCAGCTACAAACTCGGTTAAGGGAAAGGTTCTCAAGACCTCTCCTCATGCTTTCACACTTCTCTATCTTTTCCAGCTTTTCTAAACCCTGAGACCAGCACTGAAGAGTGCTGAAAAGAGAGATCTACAGAGACTGCCATCTACGGTCCCTTCCCTTCCCAGTAAATTCTACAGTGCAGTTTGCACGTTGGTAACTCCTGAGCATCACATTTCTAACTCTAAGGTCTTGCTCCTCAACAACAGACAGTTACAGCTTGGGTCCTCCTCTTTCTCTCCCTTGCACATCTCACCATCAGGCCAAGGGGGATGGAGTGAAGCTGAAGAAGGGAAGGGTTAGGTTGGATATTAGGGGAAGTTTTTTACAGAGAAAGTGGTGAGGGGCTGGAACAGGCAGCCCAGAGAGGTGGTGGGTGCCCATCCCTGGAAGTGTTCAAGGCCAGGTTGGATGGGGCCTTGTAGATCCATGCCTGGAGGTTGGTGGGCCTGCCTGTGGCCTGCCTGTGGCCCCCAACCTTTCCCTCCCTCCCTCCCCTGGTTGGGGTGCGAGCCCCTTAGTGCCCAACCCCTGCGAGCACAAGCTGGCCTCAGACACCGCTGGCACCCCCAAAAGTGGGGTGGAGGTGGCTGGTATCCCAGTGGGTGTGCTGGTGCCTGGGGATGTGGGTGGGCTCGGAACGGGGCCAGCAGCACCCACAGGGGACCCTCACCCAGGCCCCCGAATGCTGAGCAGTGTCTCAGGGCCTGCAGTGGAGATAGGCCCTGAAGCCCTGAGGCTCGACCCAGAGGCCCTGAAGCAAGGCTGACCTCTAGATGAGTCTCACACCCCAGCACCGTGTTCCCTCCACAGCGGTTGGGATGCCGCTGTCTCTCTCTTCACATCTCTCTCAGATGGGCTTTCACCAAGGCCCGCTACTCCTTCCCCGAGCCCTGGCCTGGTGCCATGGAGGAGCTGGAAGCTCTCAAGCCATCGCCAGCCCTCCAGACCCATCAAGATCCTGAGGGACTGGGGACAGAGCCAGGGCCAGCCCTTCACCAAGACTTCCCACTGGATCTGCCACTGGAGACTGACCAAGAGCAGGGCCATGGACAGGTCTGGGACAGGCCATGAGCAGCACGGACATGGAGCCTTCTCCTAGCAGACACCCAGCCATGGACATGGACAAGGAGTAGCTGGTCCTCGAGGTCATCCACACTCTGTGCAGCGTGGAGCGAGAGTGCTACAAGGAGCTACAGGCGTCTCTGGTCCTGTGGCAAGGGGCTACAAGGGGAGCCTGCAGTGTGATCCCACTTGGGGATCCCTCCCTCCAACCAATAGGAAGAAGGTGCTTGGCCAGATGAGTCTGCTGAAGCCCAGGCTGTGTCCCCGGTGTCTTGGAGAGGAGCAGCCAAGGCTGGACAAGGCTGCAGGGGAGGACTCAGTGAAGCAGGAAAACACATGTGATCCCCTGTGTGCCCAGCACCGCCATAAACAATACCTGCTGAACAGCCACCAAGGCTGGGGAGTTTTGATTCCTGCTTTTCAAGGTATCACCCTCAACTTGGAGTCCTGTGCCTGTTGTGATTTTTGGCTGGCAGCCCCTGTACCCAGCTCCCAAGGAGATGCCCTCAAAGTTTCTGCCCCCCGGGAGATGCCGTGGGCAGCCTGTCCTTTCCAGCCCCCCCAAATGCCTTTTTCTTTTCTTTTTCATAGCTTTGTTCCATGGAGGCAGCATCAGAGCAGCCTCTCACTCCTGAAGAGCACCTTCCCCACCCCCACGCGGCTTCTCACGAGAGAAATTCTGCCTTCCCCATTCCCCCCTCCCACCCCAATCCTCTCCTGTGGAACATGAGGTTATCACGCTGGAAGGACGGGATGCCATGCGGAGGGACCTGGAGAAGTGGGCCCAGGGGAACCTCATGAAGTTCCACAAGGACAGGTGCAGGGTCCTGCCTTGGGTCGGGGAAATCCTCACTGTCAATCCAGGCTGGGAGAGGACGTGGTAGAGAGCTGGTGAGAGGTGTCCCTGCCCATGGCAGGGGGTGGGACTCAATGATCTTTGAGGTCCCTCGCAGCCCTGAGCAGTCTGTGACCATTGCTGGAAAAGCTTTGGGACAGCACAGGGAAGGACACAGAGTAGAAATCCGTGGTAGGGCTGTTGCAGAGCCGAGCCTCAGCTTGGGTACCCCAAGCGCTCCCAGTTTGGGCTATTTTGGACCGGAAACACCCATCTGTGCCCAGAAGCATCCCCTCCCCCTGGTGGCACAGACAGAAAGGAGCCCTTTGGCCACCAACAGATTTAATTCCCCAGTGCTGCTGCCAGAAAATCGGGGTCAGGGGGGTGTGGCTGCCCCCCACACCTGGGCCACTGGGGGTGGGCTGGGTGACAGCACCAGCACCAAAGGTCCCCAGTGATTTCAGTTCCCAGGTGGTGAAGCAGGGTGGGCTTGGTGTGAGCCAGGTGCTGCTCCACGGGGCTGGGTGTCACGCTGCCGGCGTGCCATGCACTCGCCGAAAGCACGGACCTGGGGCTGGCAATGGCGCCAGTCCTGCCGCGCCGCCATGCAGTCCTGCAGCTCCCGGTGCTGCGCGGCGCAGCCCGTGCGTGAGATCATGGCGTCCACTGGGTCCTCCTCCTCCTCCTCCTCAGCCTTCTTCAACGGTGGAGGGTTCCTGGCGTGCCCGGGTCTCGCCATTGCTGAGCCAGGCTGGAGCAAGGAAGCATGGTTTGGGGTGCTACCTTCCCCTTCTTTGGGGGCACCCACCCGCCCTGCCCCTGTGGGTGTCCTCATGCAACCCCAGGAGGAGCTCAGCACCCCTCACACCCCATGCAGCCTACCGCCCACTCATGGGGGCCCAGAACCTTCCCAACCCTACGGGTGCCTATCTCCCCTACTCCCACCCACGGGTGCCCAGCAACCTCCCAAATCTAGGTGTGCCTGTCTCCCCTGCCCCTGTGCCCCCTACACAAATCTCCGGATGCCCAACACCCCACCCGTGGGTGCTCAGCACCCTCCTCACCCCCCACCTGCCCTTTCGCCCAGGCACGTGCCGTGCACTTTCTATGCCACTCCCGCGGGGGTCCAGCACCGCCCCCCACGCCCCCCCCATAACCCTCTCCCTCCCCCTCCCCCTCCCCCTCCCTATCCTTAGCCCCTCCTTAGCCCCTCCTTAGCCCCCCCCCCCCATACCCCCCATACCCCTCCCACTCCTTGGCCCCCCCATACCCCTCCCACTCCTTGGCCCCCCCATACCCCTCTCCGTGCCTGCCCAGCGGCGCAGCGCGGCCCCTTTAAGCCCGGTGACGGGGCGGGGCGCGACCGCGGAAGCGCCCGCTCACTGGCGGCGTCTTTCCCTTTGCGCTTGGCGGGGGGCGGCGGGCAGGCCGGGGGCGGCAGAGGCGGCGTCGGCCGCGCTGGGATGGCGGCGGCGCTGCGGGTGCAGAGCGACTGGAGCCGGGCGCTGAGGTGGGCGCGGCCCTCCCGATCCCCTTCCCCCCGCTCCCTTCTCTGCTCTCTTTGCTCCGGCTCCGCTCACAGCCGCTCTTCCTCTCCGCAGGAGGGACGAGGGTGAGGCCTGGCTGAGCTGCCGCAGCCCTGGTGAGTGCTGAGGCGGTGTGGGGGGGCTCAGGGGGTGGCAGGCTGGGGCGAGAGGAGGCACACGGGGACACAGCACGGGCAGTGCTGTCAGGGACCGCAGAGATGGTTGAGTCCCGCCCCCTGCCATGGGCAGGGACACCTCTCACCAGCCCCGGCTGCTCAAGGCCCCATCCTACCCAGCCTTGGACACCTCCAGGGAGGGGGCAGCCACCACTTCCCTGGGCACCCTGTGCCAGGGCCTCACCACCCTCAGAGGGAAGAATTTCTTCCCATTATCCAATCTAAATTTCCCCCCTTCCAGTTTAGACCCGTCCCCCCTCGTTCTGTGTCTCCCTGCCCTTCTGAAAAGTCCCTCCCCAGCTTTCCTGTAGCCCCTTCAGGGACTGGAAGGTGCTGTAAGATCTCCCCAGAGCCTTCTCTTCCCCAGGCTGACCCAGACCACCTCTCCCAGCCTGGCTTCACAGCAGAGGTGCTTCAGCCCTCTGAGCATTTCCGTGGCCTCCTCTGGGCTTGTTCCACCAGTCCCATGTGCTGCTTACGTTGGGGACTCCAGAGCTGGATGCAGTACTCAAGAAATTAATTAGGTTTTTATCTAGTATAAACAGGGCAAGTGAATAGTTTTCAACTCTGTGCTCATGTTTTGTTCTAAAATCTGTCTCTAAGGGCTAAATTATATGAAATGCTCCAGGCTGGGTTGGTGTAAAGAATTGCAGCAAAATTCCTTTCAGGTCCAGCTGAATCCATAACTTTTCCTTGTGTTTGTCAGGTTAATCAAGATCTTACTCACTTTTACAGTGCTAAACCTGAGGTTGAAACTAATAGCATTTACAGGATCCTAGAATCCCCTGGGTTAGAAGAGACCCTTGAGTTCACCGAGTCCAATCAGGGCCTGGTCCACCTCTAGATCATGTCCTTAAGCTCTTCATCTACACCCCTTTTAAATACCTCAAGTCTGGGGCTTAAGGGGGTGGAGGGTTGCGGTGGGTTAGGAGAGGTGAGGGCAGTTGGGGGGCTGTGTAAGGAGTGAGGGCGGTTGGGAGTGTTTCCTGTGTCTCAGGGAGGGCTGAGGGTGGTTGGGAGGGGTGCCCTGTGGTTTGGGGCGGGCTGAGGGGAAGATAAGCTGGGGAGGGGGTGGGGTTGAGAGGTGGCTGAGCTGATGGCTGTTCTCCCCACAGGGAAGCCCACCCTGTACGGCAGCTTGACCCGCCGTGGGCTCAGCACTGAGGGCGTCCCTGACATCGCTGCTTCCGAGGGCTTCGTGGTTGGGGAAGTCACCGAGGTGCTGGGGTGGGCTGGGGGATCGGTAACTGCCTTCTGTGTGTGAAGGGGTGGTACTGTTATACCAGCCAAAATAAGAGCCTAAAGCTGTTTCCCAGTTCCTTGCATGGATTATCCAGCTGTCCTTGGCACCTCGCCTGTGCTGGGTCCTGGAGCTGGTCCGTAGCATCTGCTCGTGAGTCTCCCTCTCTGGAGGTATTCAAGACCCATCTTGAGTTCCCAAGGTGAACTCAACTACAAGCCCCAAGCTGCTGTTCCCAGACTGCCACTGGTCACACACAGCCAAACTGGTGAGGTGGAACAGGTCTGGAATGAGGTGTACAGGGAAGGCAACAGCTCCCAGCAAAACAAAGTATATGGAGCAGGAGATCACCAGTATCTTCTCATGGAAGAACTTTTCCTGGTGAGGGTGAGGGAGCCCTGGGACAGGCTGCCCAGGGGGGTGTGGAGTCTCCTTCTCTGGAGATATTCCAGCCCTGTCTGGATGCCGACCTGTGCGCCCTGTCCTAGGGAGCTGCTTTGGCAGGGGGTTGGACCTGATGATCTCCTGAGGTTCCTTCCAACCCCTGGGATTTTGTGATCATGCTGGGGTCGTGTGTCCCATAATCTTAGCATCTCCTGACTTAGAAGGGACCCACATGGATCATAGGGTTCAACTCCTGGCTCTACACAGGCCCAGCCAACTCCTGTGGCCATAATGGCCATCACTTCCCACCCCAGGCTTTGTGTCTTGCAGCAGTAGAACGAAGCAAGCCCAACACTCTGCTTCATCCCTCCTCTGGCTCTTGAGAGACCACAGCCAGGTCCAAACCACAGTTCCACCTCGACAGCCTGACGGCCCTTCTAACTCTTCTTCTTCCCTTTTCTTCCCTCCTCTAGAAAAGCATTCTCATTTCTTGTCCACATGAAAATGCATCCACAAAGTTTCTGGCTCCTTACACAACTTTTTCCAGGATTCATCAGAAAAGTGTAAGTAACCTTGTGAAATGAGGTGGGGGGGAAACACATGGGACTGACCCCGAGCTTTCGCAGCGTGTCTCAGGCGTGTTGCATGCTTGGTCTGAGGGTTGACCAGCAGTGTGACTTCATATTTGAACTGGGTCATTAAATGTTATAGGATCAGAGAAACTTGGGGAAGTTGCTTGTGATTGGGAAAGCTGGAGAGCTGGGCAGGGAGAAACCAGGTGAGGTTTGATAAAAGCAAGTGGAGAGTCTTGCACTTGGGAAAGAATTGTACAGGCTGGGGGTGAGCTGCTGGAGAGGAGCTCTTCAGAGAAGGACTTGGAGGTCCTGGTGGGTGACAGGGTGGCCATGAGCCAGCAGTGTGCCCAAGCAGGCCAATGGGATCCTGGGGTGCATGAAGAGGAGCGTGGCCAGCAGGTCAAAGGAGGGGATCATCCCCCTCTGCTCTGCCCCGGTCAGGTCGCACTTGGAGTGTTGTGTTCAGTTCTGGGCTCCCTGGTATAAAAGGGACAGGGATCTCCTGGAGAGAGTCCAGTGGAGGGACACGGAGATGATGAAAGGCCTGGAGCATCTCCCCTGTGAGGAAAGGCTGAGTGAGCTGGGGCTGTTCAGCCTGGAGAGAAGCAGCCTGAGAGGGAATCTGATCAATGGTTATCAATATCTGAAGGGTGGGACACAGGGGGACATGGCCAGCCTCTTCTCAGTGTCTGTGGGGACAGGACAGGGGGCGATGGCTTCAAGTTGGAAGTTCCTTGGGGTCCCTTCCAACCCAGACCAGTCTGTGATTCGATGATTCTTGTCCTTGTGTAAGGGTGTTAAGTGTTAGAAGAGCGTTACCGGGCTGGAACTGTGAAGCCGTGGTGATGGAAACTCTGCGCGGTGCTTTAAATCCCCCCAGCAGTGTATGTCTGGGGGTGACAGTAGCACCCGGGGATGTACTTAGCAGGTCTCCCCCAGAAAGGAATTAGGCTCTGGAGCAGAAAACCCTATGTAGGAGGTGACACAAAGCTAATGTTTGGTGTTTCCACCCTCCTGCAGGTTACCTGTCTTGATATTTCCAGCGGCGGTGGGCTCGGCGTGTCAACCAGCACAGATGGGACCATGAAAATCTGGCAGGCTGCAAATGGAGAAATAAGAGTAAGAGCATCTAGCTTTGATGTTGTGTGTTGGCTGTGACCTTAACAAAGTCCTTTGACCATGAATTCAGTCAGGCTACCCATCCACTGTGGCCTAGGGAAGGTGGGAACCTGACTTTTGATTGCAGAGCTAATTGAAATTATCCACCTGGGAGGTTTAAAGTTCAATCTCTTGGAAAGCCTGACTGCTCCCAAGGGAAATGATGGCTGGCAATCCAGAGGGAAATCCCAGGTTGAAAATGAGAAAGGGTAGTTAGGAATGACAGCTCCTAACCTGTGTGCTGCAAGCCCTGAATTGGCTTCTGCAGTAGAGAAGAGGTGAGGAAAAAGACTCCTGCCTGTGATGAATTAACTGGGTCGTGGCTAGAAACACCGGTTACTGTGGTTCTTGTGCAGCTTGACCTGTCAGCTGCTTGTTTAGCAATGGATAAAGACATTTCACCCGTTCTTAGAACCAAATGTAGCATCCTTTGCTGTGTAATTAGCGACTCCAGCAGTGGAGGGAGGCACAAAGTGGACCTGCCAGCTCTGTGCCTGCCTCAAATTGAGATGAGTTCCCTTGCAAGAACCCAGACCCAGAGGATTTGAGCTTAATCCACTACCCACATGGGAACACCAAGTTTTAGAATCCCAGACTGGTCTGGGTTGGAAGGGACCCCAAGGATCACAGAGTTCCAACCGCCCTGCCACAGGCAGGGCCACCAACCTCCAGGTCTGGAGCTACACAAGGTTGCCCAGGGCCCCATCCAACCTGGCCTTGAACACCCCCAGGTACAGGGCACCCACCCCCTCTCTGGGCAGCCCGTTCCAGCCCCTCACCACTCTTTCTGGAAAGAACTTCCCCCTAATATCTAATTTAAACCTCCCCTCTGTTAGCTTTAATCCACCCCCCTTGTCCTGCCATTAATTACCCTTTTAATAAGCCATTTCCCCTCCTGTTTATCTGCTCCCTTTAGGGAAGGGAAGGCTGCAGTGAGGTGCCCCCAGCTCTTTAAGCCTCTCTTTGTCGGGGAGGTGCTCCAGCCCTCTGATCATCTCCGTGGCTCCTCTGACCCCTCTCCAACAGTCCCACATCTTTCTTGTGTTGGGGCCCCAGCTCTGGACACAGGACTCCAGCTGGGGCCTCCCGAGGGCAGAGCAGAGAGGGACAATCCCCTCTTCTCCAGTGTCACAGCTCAAGAGTCGCTCTGTGTAAGGGTGATAACAATGGAACTAGCACGTAGTTCTTTGTTTTCCAGAGACTGTTGGAAGGCCATGTGTATGATGTGAATTGTTGCAGGTTTTTTCCATCGGGCCTGGTGGTTCTGAGTGGAGGAATGGATGCCCAGCTAAAGATCTGGTCAGCAGAAGATGCCAGCTGCGTAGTAACATTTAAAGGTCACAAAGGAGGTACAGAGTGCTCAGGCTTTAAATACTGCTTCATCTGCCATGTGTATAACTGTTTTGTGCCTGAGGGGTAACGGTCAGTCACCAGCCTACTGGAACAGGCTGCCCAGGAGGGGAGAAGCCTCCCTTGTGAGGCAAGATAACACAACCCCTTTTTCCTTTTTCTCCTTTGGGTTTTGGGGAAATATTTTGACTCCTCCAAGTCTCAGGATGTCACCATGTGAAGATGCCCTGGCTGCAGGGCAAACCAAGGGTCTATAAAAGCTGGGACTTGGCTACAGAACCCCAGCCAGAGGTAGATTTTGAGTGGCATGTGGCCAGGGCTGTGGGCTTTGGCTTCTGCCCCCTCAGAAATCTGAAATGCGTTTAAAAGATGTGCTGGTTCTGAGGATAAACCTGGCTGGAGCTGTGTGGAGCCAGGAGTTGGACTCGGTGATCCATATGGGTCCCTTCCAAGTCAGGAGATTCTGGGATAAACAGCTCTAGGATGAGGCTGAAGGCCACTCTCTACAGGGCGATGACAGGAAGAGTTTCATCTAGTGCAGTCACTACAGATATTTCTATTTGAGTTCTGGGAGCTTGATAGAATCACAAGGTTGGAAAAGACCTTAAGATCATCAAGTCCAACCATTCCCATCCTAAGCACAACCATAACCCTAAGTACCTCATCTACCCTTTTTTTAAAACACCCCCAGGGGTGGAGACTCAGCCCCCTCCCTGGGCAGCCTGTTCCCCAGCCCCACAACTCTTCCAGGGAAGAACTTTTCCCTCCCATCTGAGCTGACCTTGCCCTGGTGCAGCTTGAGCCCATTTCCACTTGTCCCATCTCCTGTCCCCTGGCTGAAGAGACCATCACCCACCTCTCTGCACCCTCCTGTCAGGTCAGTGGAGGTGCTGAGAAGGTCTCCCCTCAGCCTTCTCTTCTCCAGGCTCAACACCCCCAGCTCCCTCAGCTGCTCCTCAGATGATTTTCAAAGCATCAATTAAATCCTCTAACCATCATTTTTCAGATCCAGACTCAACATCCCCATGGTTAACTCTTTTGGGGGTGTTAGCAACTGGAATGAACTGTGCTTCTGATGTTGCTGTAGCTGGATGATGTGGATGCTTCTTGCCCCACACAAGCCTTAGCATGATCCAGAGTTGGGCTGGGCTTGGACTTCTGTCCAAGTTAGAGGTTGATTTTGGAGCTGGAAACTCAGCTGTGGTATCAGCTCAGTCTGAGGCAAGGTGTTGCCAATTATTTTACTGGTGATACATGAAGTCACAGAAGCATAGGGGTTGGAAGGCACCTCCAGAGCCCATCGGGTCCAACCCCCCTGCCAAAGCAGCTCCCTAGGACAGGTCACACAGGTCGGTGTCCAGCCGGGGCTGGAATATCTCCAGAGAAGGAGACTCCACACCCCCCGGGCAGCCTGTCCCAGGGCTCCCTCACCCTGACCATGAAAAGTTCTTCCATGATACTGGTGATAATCTGCCTTTGTGCCAGGTGATGGCTCCTGCTCCATATGCTTTGCTTTGCTGGGAGCTGTTGCCTTCCCCGTACACCTCGTTCCAGACTTGTTCCAGCTCAGCCAGTTTGGCTGTGTGTGACCGGTGGCAGTCTGGGATCAGCACTTTGGGGCTTGTAGCGCAGTTCACCTTGGGCAATGAGCTGCTGCGTCTGTCCGTCTTCCATGCTGTCTGTCTGACTGTGGCCTTTGCCTTGACACAGGTATTTTGGACACTGCCATTGTGGATCGGGGAAGAAATGTCCTCTCCTGCTCTAGGGATGGCACCGTGCTTCTCTGGGACTGCGGGAAATCCTCCTGCCTGGGTGTCATCGCTGACTGTGGCTCTCCTGTCAACGGCATCGCTGTGGGTGCTGCTGACAGCTCCCTCAACCTGGGCTCGCCTGAAAAAGCTCCTAGTAAGGATCTTGCTCTTAAAAATTCATATTTCTTCTCCTAGCCCAAACTGCTTAGGTTTGTCACCAATAATGCTGAGTGTGGAGCTTGCTTCTGTGCCCCTCCTATCTGGGGAAGGGACCCTGGGTGACCAGACCAGAGCACTCTGGTCCTGTGGAGGAGTTGAGCGTTATCAAGCAGGTTAAGACCGACTGAGTCTCTCTAATTGCTCCTGGGGTGTCTCAGTTACTGTTACACAGCCAGGGAATTTGAGTATTATAAAGGAAAAGCTTTATGTGGAGTGAACTGGAGACACATGGCTCTTTCCTTGTGGTGGTGTGGCTCTGGCTGGAGGCCAGACACCCACCAAAGCTGCTCTGTCAGTGCCCTTCTCAGCTGGACAGGGGGAAAATAGATATTGAGGGGCTCAGGAGTGGAGATAAGGGCAGGGAGAGATCATTCCACAATCAGCGTCAGGGGCAGAACAGACTCAACAGGGAATAAAGGAGAGAGACTCTAATTGATGGCACTGCCCTGCACCCCCAGTGACACCAGAGTTGGGTGATGAGAAGTGTGGCCAGATCTTAAAGCACCTCCCCCCACCCCTCCCTTGTCAGCAGACTGAGCTTTAGCCAGGATTTCACTCCCTTCTTCCCCCCATTGTGGAACGGGGAGGGTCAGGGACTGGGGGAATGGGGATTTGGGTCAGTTTCTCACGAGCTGTTTTCCTTCCTTCTTAGCTGGGGAGGGAGGGATGGGGGCATTCCTCACCCCCTCTCCCTGCTGCACTGTGGGGTCCCACCCACAGCAGACAGTCCTCCAGGAACTTCTCCCGACATGAATCCTTTCCTGTGGGGCTTGAGCTCCTCACCAAGTGCCTCAGCGTGGGTCCTTCCATGGTGTGCCGACCTTCAGGCCCAGACTGCTCCAGCCTGGTCCCCCACAGGGTCACAAGCTTCCCTCCCCCCTGCCCAGCAGACCTGCTCCGGTGTGGGTCTGTCTGTCCACAGGCTCCAGGTTTCACTGCCAGGAGCTTGCTCACACATGGGATTCCTACGGGGTCACAGCGTCCTTCAGGTGTTCCCACCTGCTCCAGCACGGGATCATCCATGGGTTGTAGATGGGATCTCTGCGCCCTCTCATCATCCATGGGCTGTGGGGGGACACCCACTCCACCATGGGTTTCTCCAGGGGCTGCAGGGGCATCTTTCTCTCCGGCACCTGGGGTGCCTCCTCCCCCCTTCCCTGCCCTTGGTAGCTGCACAGCTCCTCACATCTCCACTCCCTTCTCTGGGGGCACAAAGCAACTGCTTGAGGGTTTGTTTCTCCTCACTGTGGTTCCCAGAGGTGCTGTGACCATCGCTGATGGGCTCGGCCTTGGTCAGCAACGACTCCGGCCTTGAGCCATCTGGTCTTTGCTCTGTGGGGCCTGCAGAGAGCTTCTGGCTGCTTTTTTGCAGCCCCCCTTCTCCATGGGAACCCAGCCACCCAAAACTGTGAGACTCAGGGTACAGAGTTAACACCATTACGGGTTCAGCTGTCAGGTTTGGGTATCACCAAGGCTCATTCCATCCCCCGCTGGAGTGAACTGATGTCTTTGTCAGGTGACCGTGAGGTTGGGACAGAAGGGAAAGTCCTGCTGCTGGCTCGAGAAGATAAGAAGCTTCAAGGAGTGGGACTGCAGAGCAGGCAGCCGGTAAGGGGACTCTCAGAGGTGTTTCCCTGGGGAAGGTGCTAGAAAATCCGCTCAGAGGCATCAGGCCTTTGGCTTCTGTTTCCTTGGGTTGGAAGCTGTGGGTTGTGTGGCTGTGCAGAGCACTGGGCTGAGGAATGAAACCAGGTTCAAAACAACCCAGATCAGTGAGCTGGTTAGTGTTAATCCTGTTCCTTTCCCCTGGTGAGGTCCCCCCCAGGCCACACAACGGGACAGAGCCAGGCCAAGTGGTGGTGGGGAGCTGATCCACCTGCCTTTGGGCTTGTGTGCTCCCCAGATATGCTCTAAACGAAACCCCAGTACCACAAAGTGGTGCTGTCTGTGCTTCCCACTGGCCAGATTTATTTGAGAGGGGGGAGGTTAAGGATTAAGAATTGGCTCTGGAATTTAACCCAGGTACTGGGTTAAATGAAAGGCTCTTTAAACACTGGCCAGTAGATGTCACCGTGAGTGCAGGAACCGCAGGCTGCCTCCTGCATCCAGAGTGGAAAGCTGCTCTTGGTTCTGCCTGGTGTTTTAACCACGGTGTGAAGGGAACCTCAGGTGGTCAGCAGTCCATTGCTCTCCTTTTGGAGAGGGAAGATGGTGGTGAATGGAGTCACAAGTGGTGTTCCTCAGGGGTTGGTCCTCCAACCCACCCTCTTTAATATCTTCATTGATGATTTGGAGGAGGGAATTGTGTGCTCCTTCAGTAAGTTTGCAGATGACACCAAGTTAGGGGGAAGTGTGGATCTGGCAGAGGGTGGGAATGCCCTCCAGAGGGACCTGGGCAGCTTGGATCGATGGGGAGAGGCCAGTGGGATGGAGTTCAACACGGTGACACGACGGATCATGACGTGAGGAGGTCTCCCCTCAGCCTCCTCCAGGCTGAACACCCCCAGCTCCCTCAGCCACTCCACGTAGGATCAAATCTCGGCCTTTTGGCTAAGAGTGTAGTGTCTCTTCTTATCAGTTTAATATCTGATACGTCCTTGATGAGAGGGTTTTATATTAAATGAATTTTTGGTCTTGGGAGTTGAACCCTGAATTTGCTTGTGGCAGGGGGGTGGGAACTTGGGGTCCCTTCCAACCCAGACCATTCTGTGATCCTGTGATTTGCCCTCCAGCCCCTTCCCCAGCCTGGTTGCCCTTCTCTGGACACATTCCAGGACCTCGACGTCCTTCTTACGGTGAGGAGCCCAGAACTGGACCCAACAGTCGAGGTGCAGCCTCACCAGTGCCCAGTCCAGGGACACAGGATCATCGAGTCCAACCCCAGGATCCAGGAGCATTTCCTGACTGCGCCGTGTCTGCTGACTTAGCGAGACTGATCCTGGAGACCTGTTCTCCTGCCCATCTTGGAGCAGGGCTGAGGGGTTACTCACCTGGCTCTGGGTTTGCCAGTTTGTGCTGTGGCTCCTGGAACTTCTGGGTGTCCCGTGGCCTCATCTGTCAGTGTCTGACTCTTGCATTTGTTCTGTGTCCTCAGGTGTTCCTCTTCATCGGATCCGATGCGTTCAACTGCTGCACGTTCCTCTCTAGTACCTACATCCTAGCAGGGACTCAGGATGGGAACATCTATCAGCTGGATGTGAGAAATATTAAGTGAGTGTGTGCCAGGAGCTGTGAGTTATTGAACAACCAACATGATCTCCTACTGGAAGGCGACCTGCTCAGTAAAAGGATCATATAATCATAGACTGGTCTGGGTTGGAAGGGACCCCAAGGATCATAGAGTTCCCACCCCCTCGCCACAGGCAGGGCCACCAACCTCCAGGCCTGGATCTACACAAGGTTGCCCAAGGCCCCAGACCATCCTGGCCTTGAACACCCCCAGGGACGGGGCACCCACCACCTCTCTGGGCAGCCTGTTCAAGAGGGAAAGGTGTGGATGTTGTCTACCTGGACTTCAGTAAAGCCATTGATGCTGTTTGTTAGGGCATTCTCCTGGAGAACCTGGCTACTCAGGGCTTGGGTGGGCTTACGCTTCACTGGGTAAGAAAAAGAGCTGGATCCCCGGGCCCAAAGAGTTGTGGTGAATGGAGTTAAATCCAGTTGGTGGCCGGTCACAAGTGGTGTTCCCTGGGCTCAGTTCCCAGACACTCCTGGGTGATCACTGATCACACCCCCACGTCCTGCAGATGTTCCTCCTGTTATCTTCTAACCCTGAGCTCGTATTCACGCATTGGGGTGGGCTCCTGACTACAGCCTGTAACCACCTTCCTTGTTTCTTCTCCTTCTAGTGCTCCAATCCAGGTGATCCATAGATCAGGAGCACCAGTGCTGTCGTTGCTTCCATACCGAGACGGATTTATCGCCAGCCAAGGTACCTCAAGTGTTCCCCTCTTCCAGTAGAAATTGTAGAAGCAAATTGAGGAGCTTTGTGCTCTTCGTTACCCTTTTACATATAAGCACAGTCTGTGTGGGCAGTGTGTCCCTGGCAATGAGTGAGGGGATGTAGCTGTGTTACATGGCTGCTGTTGGCATCATGAGTTCCGTTCCTCACCTTCCCTGTGTTCCTCCAGAATAGGGTCTGAGGGCGCCTCTCGGCTGCTAGAGCCTTTTCTCATCTCTCTGACATCTTCACAGCATGTTTCCCTCTGTACCCTGTGATCAGTGACCCTGTACTGGGCATTGGTGAGGCTGCTCCTCCAGTGCTGAGTCCAGTTCTGGGCTCCTCACCATCAGAAGGACATGGAGGTCCTGGAGCGAGTCCAGAGAAGGGCAGCCAGGCTGGGGAAGGGGCTGGAGGGCAAATCCTCTGAGGAGTGGGTGAGGGAGCTGGGGGTGTTGAGCCTGGAGAAGAGGAGGCTGAGGGGAGACCTTCTCAGCGCCTCCACTGACCTGCCAGGAGGGTGCAGAGAGGTGGGCGATGGTCTCTTCAGCCAGGGGACAGGAGATGGGACAAGGGGAAATGGGCTCAAGCTGCACCAGGGCAGGGTCAGCTCAGATGGGAGGCAAAAGTTCTTCCCTGGCAGAGTTGTGGGGCTGTGGAACAGGCTGCCCAGGGAGGGGGCTGAGTCCCCACCCCTGGAGGTTTTTAACAGATTGAGAGATGAGGGACTTAGGGATAAGGTTTAGCGTAGGACAGGAATGGTTGCACTTGATGAGCTTAAAGGTCTTTTCCAACCTCAGGATTCTGTGCCCAGGCCTTTTCACTGGGCCCACTGGAGCTGTCTGTAATTAAGAGCGTGGCTCACTTCACTAATCGCCCTGTTTTCCTTCCTCTGGCCAGGCGATGGAACCTGCTTCATCATTCAGCAAGACCTCGATTACATCCTGGATCTCACAGAAGCGGACTGTGACCCTGTGTACAAGGTGAGGGATGCTGTCTTATCACCCCAGGTAAGGGGTGTAGGGAAGCTTGATGCCAGGTAGCAGGCAGCTGCCCTTATCTCAGGACTTGGCAGCCTGCACCTCAGGTTCCTTCACACAGTTGCCTTTTAAGCTGGTTTCCCCCCCTCCCCCAAATAATCTAAATATTTGGCATAAACAAACCCTCTGGCCTCTTATCTGCATCACGCAGGAGCGATACCAAAGCAGCAGAGTAGCTTGGTTGTTGGAGCAGCTCTGGCAGAATTAACTGAGCTGTGAATTAATTGTGCTTGGAGGATCCCTGGGGGTAAAAGCAACAGCTGGCTGGGCACTGCTGCCTCTTCTCTTGCCCCCTGGTGACTCGGGACCCAAAAGCAGGCCTCTGGCTCCTGTGTTTCCAGACACCCCGCTGCCCTTGGGAGTGTGACACGGGTTCCCTCAGCTCTCAGCTTGGTGGTGCCAGTGGAAATGTGCTTCTGGTTTTAACCCACAGAATCACCAGGTTGGAAAAGTCCTTTAAGCTCAGGGAGTCCTGTCCTGTGCTGACCCAAAACTCTCAGTACCTCATCTCCCCATCTGTTAAACACCCCCTTGGGATGGGGACTCAGCCCCTTCCCTGGGCAGCCTGTTCCACAGCCCCACAACTCTGCCAGGGAAGAACATTTCCCTCCCATCTGAGCTGACCCTGCCCTGGTGCAGCTTGAGCCCATTTCCCCTTGTCCCCTGGCTGAAGAGACCATCGCCCACCTCTCTGCAGCCTCCTGTCAGGTAGCTGTAGGTGCTGAGAAGGTCTCCCCAACCCACTCCAGCTCTGCCAGCCGGTTTTCCCCCTTCTAAGTACCACTCCTGTGGAGGCTGAGATCTGACCCACACCAGTCCTTGGTGTCTCAACCCCTTTTTGCATTTAACAGAAGAACCTCTGTTTGAGGGAATCAATGCCAGAAACAGGCTGTTAGCTGTCACTTGAGCAGCAACTCTCCTTAAATCCCACTCACTTTCCCCTCCCTCTTTTTCAGGTAGCTGCTTGGGAGAAGCAAATTTACACGTGCTGCAGAGATGGCATAGTGAGGAGATACCAACTTTCTGACCTTTAGTTGCCTGGATCAGTGTGGAGTTGCACCAAAGTAACTCTTCCAAGCTTATTTTCTGGGGTGGTATGTTTGAGGTGCGTGTGTAGAAGCTTCTGAGGCCTGTGGAATCTTCTGAGGCTGTTGGGATGAGCGGGCTCTGTACAGCTGGTTTTGGGGATGTTTCTTACTGTGGGACAACTTTGGATTTTATTTTTTTAAATTTGGAGAGAGGGGCTCTGAGGTGTCAGGGAGGGTCTTGTGCTGCCACACATCTTCTCACTGCTGGCATGGGGCGTGGGGCGTGTGTGCAAACTAATAAAATATATTGGATGTGGGGGTGACCTTATGGCAGAATGGCCTGAAATAAAGCAACTGCTTTAGTAACACCATGTGGGAAATACATTTTCACAGACTCACAGAACTGCAGGGGTTGGAAGGGACCTCCAGAGCCCATCGGGTCCACCCCCCCTGCCAAAGCAGCTCCCTAGGACAGGTCGCACAGGTCGGCGTCCAGACGGGGCTGGAATATCTCCAGAGAAGGAGACTGCACACCCCCCTGGGCAGCCTGTCCCAGGGCTCCCTCACCCTCACTGGGAAGAAGCTCTTCCCCAGATTGGTGTGGAACTCCCTGTGCTCCAACTTGAGGCCATCGCCCCTTGTCCTGTCCCCACAGACAATGAGAAGAGGCTGGCCATGTCCCCCTGTGTCCCACCCTTCAGATATTGATACCCATTGATCAGATCCCCTCTCAGGCTGCTTCTCTCCAGGCTGAACAGCCCCAGCTCACTCAGCCTTTCCCCACAGGGGAGATGCTTCAGGCCTTTCATCATCTCCATGTCCCTCCTCGGGACTCTCTCCAGGAGCTCCAAGAAAACTCATTTTAAAAAGCCAAAGTGTTTTTAAAAGGAAATAGAAAGAACCCGCGGGCGAGGCGGGGCCCGGGGCGGGAGGGCAGAACTGCCCCTGCCGTGCTGCCCTGCGCGGCCCGGAAGCGCCGGGCTCCATGGCAACGGGACGCCATGGGGCAGAACTACTACGCCGTGCTGGGCCTGGAGCGGGGGGCCGCGGACGCCGACATCAAGAAGGCGTGAGGGGCTGCGGCCTGGCGGAGAGGGGAGCCCCAAGGCCGGCCGGCGCTGGGGGGGTGCGGGACGCGGTGTTGGGGATGGGGGAAGCCCCGTGTGTCTCCGCAGCAGGGCCCTGAAGTGGGAGGTGGGGAGGAGGGAGGGGCCTGGGAGAAGCGGCAGGGCCACAAATCCTGGGAGAAGGAGGGAGGGAGCAGCCGGGGCTGGGGGTGTCCTGCCCCTGCGTCCCCTCCCGCGTCCCCGCGTCCCCGCCCCCCCAGGGCGGGCTGGCTGCAAGGCTGGCTTTTCCCTTCTTTTCCCCTCCATAGCTATCGGAAACTGGCCTTAGAGAATCATCCATTCAAATGCAAGGAGCCCTGGGCACCGGAGAGGTTCAGGCAGCTGGCAGAGGCCTATGATGTGCTCAGCGACCGTAAGTGGGGGGACAGTCCCGGCCCCTGGGTCTGGGGGGGGGTGGGCCTGGCAGTGAGACGCCTCTGCTCCGGCCAGAGGTCTAAGCCCCCTGTCACTAGCACCCTATGGAGGTGGCATCAGCCCTTGAGCCCCAGCAGCTGGCAGCTCTTCCTGCTGCCATCCCACTTGGAGAGGGATGGAAGCCCTTCTCCAGCCTCTTCCGGATCGCAGCCTGGATCTCAGGCTCTTCCCCTGCTGTGGGAGACCATGGCCAGTGCTGACTCCTCCTTGTTCCCTAAGCCATGAAGAAAGGGATCTACGACAAGTATGGAGAAGAGGGTCTCAAAGGTGGCATCCCCTTGGAGTTTGGGGACGAGAACCCCTGGAGCGTGGGCTACGTGTTTCACAACAACCCTGACAAAGTCTTCAGGGAGTTCTTTGGTGGAGACAACCCCTTTGCAGGTAGGTGGGGGTGACACTCTCCTAACACATGAGCATGTGGCTGTGAAGTTTAACAGGGGCAAGTGCTGCATTCTGCCCCTGGGAAGGGGTGACTCTGGCTGCACATCCGGGCTGGGGGATGAGACACTGGAGGCCAGTCGTGCTGGGAGGGGTTTGGGGGAGTCTTGGTTGATAGCAAGTTACCCTTGAACCAGCAGCATGTGCAAGCAGCCAGGAGGGGCAACCACATCCTGGGGTGCTCTGACTTGACCTGTGTGGAGCCAGGGGTTGGACTTGATGGGCCTTAGGGGTCCTTTCCAGCTGAGGAGATCCTGGGATTCAAAATAAACACACTCCTAGGGAAAGACCACTTCAGCTGGAGCGGGAATGTGGTCACAAGCAGAAGGAGATGAGAGGTTCCTGTTTGCCTGGCATCCTTGGGGTGCTCCGCGATAAGGAGACCCCAGGGGACTCCCCGACCTCTGGTCAGAGTGAGGTGACCCCCTGCTCTGCTCACTCACCCAGAGTTCTTTGACAAGGATGGCTCGGAGCTGATCCTGCCCTTCGGAGGGCTGCGAGGAAGAGGAGCGATGAAGCAAGACCCCCCGATCGTGCGGGATCTCTACCTCTCCCTTGAAGACCTTTTCCATGGCTGCACCAAGAAGATTAAGATCTCCCGTAGGGTGGGTGAAGGTGGGGAGCTCAGCAGGGGGAGGAATTTGGGTCTGGACTCTGGCTGTAGGATGTTTTGGTGGCAGAACCTGAGGTTTTAGAGCTGGTCCTGCTCAGGGGGCTTGGCAGACCCCGGCACTCCGCATCTGTGCTGTGCCACAGAGAGGAATCTGAACCAGACTGAGCACAGATGCTGGAAGGATCTGAGCTGGTACCCTCCTCCTCTGGCTGGAGATGGGGAAATCAGCAGGAGGGGATGATGTAAAAGCTGATGGGAACAAGGGGCTTATTTTGGAGAGGGGACACAGCATTACCTGGGCAACCACAGACTCATTTTCCCTTGGGGCTGCATCTCCTTCGTGCTGTCAGCAATCTGTATCCCTCTTCCTGCTGTCACCATCTCCTGGTTCCAGCCCTGAGTGTCTCCTGCTCAGTCTGACTCCATTTGTCCCTGCCATGCTGTGGAGTTGGAGCCACCCTCACTCTCCTCTGCACCGGCTTGAACGCAGCTGGATGAGCAGAGCAGCTGTGATCCCCTCTCCGTGCTGTCCCTCAGGGTGTCACAGCCCTGAGGAGCAGGACTTGGGGGTACCAGTGGGTGAGAAACTGGCCATGACCTGTCACTGTGCGCTGGCAGCCCAGAAAGCCCCCCCTGTCCTGTGCTGCATCCCCAGCAGCGGGACCAGCAGGGCTGGGAAAGGGGGATTCTGCCCCTGTGTTTGGGGGTCCCCAGGACAAGGAGGACATGGAGCTGTGGGAGCCAGTCCCCAGGAGCCCCAGAGATGATGGGAGAGCTTGAGCCCCTCTGCTCTGGAGCCAGGCTGGGAGAGCTGGGCTGGCTGAGCCTGGAGGAGAGAAGGCTGCTTCTGGGGAGAGCTCCCAGCCCCTTCCCATCCCTCAAGGAGAGCTGGAGAGGGGCTGGTGCCCAGGGCAGGGAGGGCCGGGCCCAGGGAAATGGCCTTGAGCTGCAAGAGGGCAGCTGGAGAGGGGCTGGGGGGCAGAAATCCTTCCCAGGGAGGGGGGAGGCCCTGGCACAGGGTGCCCAGAGAAGCTGGGGCTGCCCCTGGCTGCGTCTCAGGGTTCAAGGCCAGGTTGGATGGGGCCTGGGACACGCTGTGCTGGTGGGGGTGTCCCTGCCCGTGGCAGGGAGGCACTGGGGGGGGAATTGGAGGTCCCTTCCAAGCCAACCCAGTCTGTGATTCTCTGAGCCAGCTCTTCTGATCCCCTCATCTCCCCCAGGTGATGAATGAAGATGGTCAGAGAAGCACCGTGAGAGAGAAAATCCTGACGATCGAGGTGCAGCCGGGGTGGAAGCGGGGCACTCGCATCACCTTTGAGAAGGAAGGAGACCAGGTAATGGTCATGGTGGGAAGTTCTGGGCCGGGTTTCCTCAGGACCAACCATCTCTCCAGGCCATGGGCACTTTGTCACATGGCTCCCAGCACAATTCCCTGGTCCTGATAGAAAACCATTTGGTTTCTAGCAAACCATCCCCAGGTGTCTTTTCAGTTTGGGTTTTTCTCCCCTTAATTTTAGGGCCCAAACATCATCCCATCTGACATCACCTTTGTTGTCCAAGAGAAACTCCACCCGAGGTTTCAAAGAGTCAACGACAACCTCACCTATGTCAGCACCATCACCTTGGGAAAGGTAAAGAGCCAAGGGAGGCAACGGGGCCAAGCCCAAACCTCTGCTTTCCCTCTGGGGCTGCAGGTGCAGCTCTGAGTCCCACTCCTGTGCCTTGCAGGCCCTCATCGGCTGCACGGTGGACGTGAAGACGCTGGACGGGCGGCTCCTCAACATCCCCATCAACGACATTGTGGAGTAAGTGCTGCTGGGCAGATGGATGGCTGGGCTGGGTGGCCAGATGGGGCCTTTCTGCAGAGCTCGGTGGCCAAGGAGATGAACAGGTGCTCGGGAAGAATCACAGACTCACAGAGTCACAGGGTTGGAAAAGCCCTTTAAGCCTCAGCCTCCTCTTCTCCAGGCTGAACACCCCCAGCTCCCTCAGCCGCTCCTCAGAGGATTTACCCTCCAGCCCCTTCCCCAGCCTGGTTGCCTATTTCTGACTGGCCACCCGGGCACACTGCTGGCTCATGGTCAGTCACCCACCACCCCCAGGCCCTTCTCTGCCTGACAGCTCTCCAGCCAGTCTCCCCCAGCCTGTAGCACTGCTCGGGGTTGTTCTGTCCCATGTGCAGCACTCCAGCCTGTTCAGATCCCTCTGAAGAGCCTCCCTACCCTAAGGCTGATCAACACTTCCTCCCAGCTTAGTGTCATGACCTCAGGATTGACCTGGAAAAAGGTGGGAAAGGCAGTGAGGTGAAGGCTGGGTGGTAGAGCCCACAGGGCACGGGACGTGGGGCTGTGAGGCTGGAGGAGGACGGGCCGTCAGTTGAAGCTGGAGGAGCAAAGTGACCTCCAGAAACCCCCTGAGAAGCGTGCATGGGGCTCTGTGCCGTGACACGTGGCTGTGGGCTCCAGGCCAGGATTGTCCTGTGGCTCCTCAGCCCCTTCCTTTGCTTTGCAGCCCCAAGTACTGCAAGGTGGTGCCAGGGGAGGGGATGCCGCTGCTCCACGACCCCAGGCGCAAGGGCGACCTCCTCATCTACTTCAACATCTGCTTTCCCAAGAACCTTACAGCTGAGCAGAAACTGCTCTTGCAAAGGGCTCTCCTCTCCTAGGGGACAATGTCCTTCCCCTTCCCCTCTCACCAATAAAGTGCTGGAGCCAGCACTGTCACAGGCCAGAGCTGGGTGCAGCCCTGGGATCCTTGAGGCTGTTTCTCCCGTCTCTCAGATCCACCTTGTTTTCCCAACATGGTGCCAGCCTGCAGCAACCCAGAGGGTGATGGAGGATTCTTGTGGGGAGGGGGGGAGCAGGGGGGCTTGCAGTACTCCCAGCACAGCTCATGCATGAGGACAGGGAGGGTTTGGGCGTGCGGGGGTGGCAAGGGGAGTACTGGGGGGTAGGGGAAAAGATTTACTCCAAGCCTCGCTGTAGCCATGACAACGGTTGGGCTCTGGCAGATGTGATCCCTGAGGTGCCTCCAGGATGGTGGCGATGGCCTCAGGCATTGGGCTCAGGAGGGGACCCCCTGCCCATGGCCATTGGGCCCCATTTCAGCTGCTCATAGGTGAGGAATGTCACAAGGCTCCAGGACCTGAGCAGCAGGAACCTTCCAGAGTGTCTGGGCTCAGGATGTCCTGTCCCATCTTCCTCCACTCCAGCAGCAGCTGCGTTTTGGAAGAGGATGGACAAGGGTGGCAAACCCCTTGTAGAAAGCCTTAGGCCCCTCCCCACCCCATGTTGGAGCAGGGCCAAGGCGCTGCAGCTGCCACCGTCCCCATCCTGCCCTGAGCTCAACTTAACCACCTCCCTGGGGGGAGGAGGCAGCGATGGTTTTTGGGGTGCCTGCTCCCTGGTTCTCCCTGTCCATGGACACGGCGGGGGGTGACAACTCAGTCTTGGGGTGAAGAGAGGGGTGGGGGCTGTCTGCTGCAGGTGCCACGGCCCCCACAGGAGGCAGGGATGGAGGTTGGGGTGCCCACCTGAAGGGATGAGGGGTGTGGGTGAGGCCTGGAACCCCCTAGAACCCCACTTGGGGCTGGCGGGGCAGGGCAGTTAGGAGAGAATTGGGGGACTCCCCAAGGCAGCTGGAGGGGACAGGGTGCTCCACAGGGAGAGTGGAGGGCTGGGGCGGGGGGTCTGACACAGGATTGGGGTGTCCCAGGAGCAGACACAGAGCAGACCCTGTGCAAGGACACAGAGAGGCAGGGGGCTGGGGGGTGGGCTGGGTGTGGCCATCGCTGTGGCATCAAGGCTGCACAGCCCACTTCAGGTGACTGGTCTCTTCTAAGGGCAGTGGGGGTGCCTCCCACCTGGAGTGGGGGGCAGTCGCTCTTTGCGCCCACATGTGGCATGTCTGGCCAGGGACTTGCACCTCTGGCTGCAATGTTTTTCCTTTTTCCCTTCCCCTTCCCTCTTCCCCTTCCCTCTTCCCTTCCCCTTCCTCTTCCCCTTCCCCTTCCCTCCCCTTCCCTCACCTCCCTGCCTCTCCCCTCCCCGCCTCTCCCCAGTCATCCCCTTTCCCTTGGCCATTCCCAGGGGCACCCCCAGGGTTGGGAGAACGCCTCTAAACCCCCATGAGAGGCGCAGGAGACCCGAGCTCTGCTGTGACCAGGCCCCATAGGGGCAATTTATTGGAAGCAGCAGGCAGGAATAACAGGAATCACTGTGGAAAACGCTGGGAAATGTTGCTTTTGCAAATTGAAAAGGGTTATTGTATTTTCTGCAGAAGAATTTAGGATATATAGAAACTCTTGGTAACTGAACAAAACTGAACTTTATTGGTGTACACAGCTGTAACAACAATAGAAACCAGCCACAACCAAAACCAAAACCAAAACAACAAGAGCTCCTCACAGTGCATAGAATTCTATCATGCGGCATCGTTCACACATCGCCACGGCATCTGCAACCCTGCGACAAGAAGCATGGGGCCTCTGCCTAGAAGGAAAGCGATAACAGAACAGGAAAACCTTGATTCTTTCTAAACCAACTATCTGAGTTTGAAGAGACCTCTCAGTCTCAGCAACACCCACCTCTCTGGTTGCTGCGGGAGGTGAAACCGCACATGTTGGGTAGGCTGTGATGACCTGAAAGTCTAATAGCAGGGGAACAATACACCACTATAGCCATAGCAAGGACATTGTCCCTGCTGCCTGGCTAGAGTGCTGTAGAAAGGAAGCTCACGCATACGTGAATCCAGTGAACCCAGTATTTCCACCATGATGATGGTGCATGACAAAAAAAAGAAGACTCCAGCCGGTTTTGACCAGGCCTGGAGACCCACCTAAAGCTTAATTTGCTAAGTAATGGGTGATGGGGTGGGAAAGCTGTGGACTTATGTCTCCACATTGCTGAAATGTTGCATTAAGACACTTGTAAAGGGTTAAGGAAGACTTGCTAACAGGATAGCTTGAAGTGCCACAGTGGTGACCTCCTATAAACAATGCCTCCCTTGAACGACTCTGCCTCACTGATAAAGAAGAAACACCAAGTGGGACATAAGTTTGAGCCTAACACCATATTTTAAGTAACTTACACACTCAAGGACTATGTGCTCTGTGGAAATAAAATGACTTGTTTGACAAGTTCCAGTACCCCCCTCCTCCTTATCTGTTCATGAATTCCGTGCTTGTCTCTAATGGGTCACAAATGCAGGCAAAGCATTTCATTGTAACTAGTTCAAGCTCCCCCTTGTCCTTGAAGGTACACAAAACCTGCTGAAACCCAACTTGGAGTTGGGATCAGAGTCAAGGGGTAACTGAGTCTGCGCAAGACCGAAGGTTACTTGCGGTGAGGAAGAGGAGCCATCTGACTTCATCTCCACGACCCTCAACAACCACCATCAAACAGCAGTGCGCAGGCGCAGTGGGGAGGAGTTGATGGAAATCACTTCTTGGAACTCATTTTAATACAAAGCAGGACAGGTTATGAATATGTACACGTGTATCAGGTAACCTAATGATATTTGAATAAGGATGTGGTATAAAAGTGCTACAAACTGACCACAGCTGTGCCTACTTCGTTAGGTCACCTGCTCTTGCAAGAATGTATAATAAATTACTGTTTCACTAATGTGTCTACCTCAAGTCCTTTCTTTAGGACCATTGGCATTTCCCCACTCTCCCAAGCCTGGGGAGTTTTGATTCCTGCTTCTCAAGGCATCACCATCAGGACAAGCCGACAATCGGGGTAACAAAAGCAAGGGTGGAAATCAAAGCACCTTCATTCCTTCATGGCAAATGTAAGACCGTTGCTCCAGCAGGATTTTCCCACCTAGCGACCTGTCCTCAGAGATCAGTGGAGGATGGGTGAGAAGAAAAATGCAAACACATACGGCAACGCCTGACAGATACTCTCCCAGCTTTGATAGCCTGCAGGCTCAGGCGCCTGCTGACCAAGAGGCCTTTAACAGCCTCCGGTGTCTTTTCATCTACTAAATGGTCTAACAATCTCTAAAATCCACAAGAGCTTTCTACACCTTCAAGTTCTTGCCATTAGGACTTCCCAAGGCGTTTCTTGTGGACATGTCACCTGAAAATGTATTAGATGACACATTCTACCTGAAAGGAACAGCGAATCTTTTCCTCTTCACCTTCTGCAGATCACTCAGGAGTTTAAAAACCTAACACAGGCCCTCACCTCTTCACCAGCTACAAACTCGGTTAAGGGAAAGGTTCTCAAGACCTCTCCTCATGCTTTCACACTTCTCTATCTTTCCCAGCTTTTCTAAACCCTGAGACCAGCACTGAAGAGTGCTGAAAAGAGAGATCTACAGAGACTGCCATCTACGGTCCCTTCCCTTCCCAGTAAATTCTACAGTGCAGTTTGCACGTTGGTAACTCCTGAGCATCACATTTCTAACTCTAAGGTCTTGCTCCTCAACAACAGACAGTTACAGCTTGGGTCCTCCTCTTTCTCTCCCTTGCACATCTCACCATCAGGCCAAGGGGGATGGAGTGAAGCTGAAGAAGGGAAGGGTTAGGTTGGATATTAGGGGGAAGTTTTTTACAGAGAAAGTGGTGAGGGGCTGGAACAGGCAGCCCAGAGAGGTGGTGGGTGCCCCATCCCTGGAAGTGTTCAAGGCCAGGTTGGGTGGGGCCTTTTAGATCCATGCCTGGAGGTTGGTGGGCCTGCCTGTGGCAGGGGGTTGGAACTTCATGATCCGTGGTGAAGTGCTTCCCACTCTTGGTCCCTTCCAACCCAGACCATTCTATCATTTGATGAGTCTATGATTCTACTTTAAGAGGACTTGAACCTTAGGAGGTCAACCTGCTTCCACCAAACAGCTAAGACATCCCTGAAATCAGCTATGTATTCTACTAGCAATAATTGAGAGACTGGCATAACCAGTGTGCATGTCTTGTAAGCAGAACCACCTGAGCTGCTGCCAGCCTCTCTACGTGTGCTTCTCAAGGCCTGGGGGTGACACTGCGAAGAACAAGGCGAAGAACACGTTTCCCAGCTCCTGATCTGCCGCTGGCTTTGTGGCTGGGAATCCCCTGGGTCACCCCCCATCTGCAATGTTGGAGCAATAAATATTTTTCTGTTCCTAATGCTGTGGTCCATCCTTCCATCCATCCATCCATCCATCCATCCATCCATCCATCCATCCATCCATCCATCCATCCCCCAACCTTTCCCTCTATCCCTTCCTCCCTCCCTCCCTCCTCTCGTTTGGGTGCGAGCACCTTAGTGCCCGACCCCTGCGAGCACAAGCTGGCCTCAGGCACCGCTGGCACCCCCAAAAGTGGGGTGGAGGTGGCTGGTATCCCAGTGGGTGTGCTGGTGCCTGGGGATGTGGGTGGGCTCGGACCGGGGCCAGCAGCACCCACAGGGGACCCTCACCCAGGCCCCCGAATGCTGAGCAGCGTCTCAGGGGCTGCAGTGGAGATAGGCCCTGAAGCCCTGAGGCTCGACCCAGAGGCCCTGAAGCAAGGCTGACCTCTAGATGAGTCTCACACCCCAGCACCGTGTTCCCTCCACAGCGGTCGGGATGCCGCTGTCTCTCTCTTCACATCTCTCTCAGATGGGCTTTCACCAAGGCCCGCTACTCCTTCCCCGAGCCCTGGCCCGGTGCCATGGAGGAGCTGGAAGCTCTCAAGCCATCGCCAGCCCTCCAGACCCATCAAGATCCTGAGGGACTGGGGACAGAGCCAGGGCCAGCCCTTCACCAAGACTTCCCACTGGATCTGCCACTGGAGACTGACCAAGAGCAGGGCCATGGACAGGTCTGGGACAGGCCATGAGCAGCACGGACATGGAGCCTTCTCCTAGCAGACACCCAGCCATGGACATGGACAAGGAGTAGCTGGTCCTCGAGGTCATCCACACTCTGTGCAGCGTGGAGCGAGAGTGCTACAAGGAGCTACAGGCGTCTCTGGTCCTGTGGCAAGGGGCTACAAGGGGAGCCTGCAGTGTGATCCCACTTGGGGATCCCTCCCTCCAACCAATAGGAAGAAGGTGCTTGGCCAGATGAGTCTGCTGAAGCCCAGGCTGTGTCCCCGGTGTCTTGGAGAGGAGCAGCCAAGGCTGGACAAGGCTGCAGGGGAGGACTCAGTGAAGCAGGAAAACACATGTGATCCCCTGTGTGCCCAGCACCGCCATAAACAATACCTGCTGAACAGCCACCAAGGCTGGGGAGTTTTGATTCCTGCTTTTCAAGGCATCACCCTCAACTCGGAGTCCTGTGCCAGTTGTGATTTTTGGCTGGCAGCCCCTGTACCCAGCTCCCAAGGAGATGCCCTCAAAGTTTCTGCCCCCCGGGAGATGACGTGGGCAGCCTGTCCTTTCCAGCTCCCCCAAATGCCTTTTTCTTTTCTTTTTCATAGCTTTGTTCCATGGAGGCAGCATCAGAGCAGCCTCTCACTCCTGAAGAGCACCTTCCCCACCCCCACGCGGCTTCTCACGAGAGAAATTCTGCCTTCCCCGTTTCCCCCTCCCATCCCAATCCTGTCCTGTGGAACATGAGGTTATCACGCTGGAAGGACGGGATGCCATGCGGAGGGACCTGGAGAAGTGGGCCCAGGGGAACCTCATGAAGTTCCACAAGGACAAGTGCAGGGTCCTGCCTTTGGGTCAGGGAAATCCTCACTTTCAATCCAGGCTGGGAGAGGACGTGGTAGAGAGCTGGTGAGAGGTGTCCCTGCCCATGGCAGGGGGTGGGACTCAATGATCTTTGAGGTCCCTCGCAGCCCTGAGCAGTCTGTGACCATTGCTGGAAAAGCTTTGGGACAGCACAGGGAAGGACACAGAGTAGAAATCCGTGGTAGGGCTGTTGCAGAGCCGAGCCTCAGCTTGGGTACCCCAAGCGCTCCCAGTTTGGGCTATTTTGGACCAGAAACACCCATCTGTCCCCAGAAGCATCCCCTCCCCCTGGTGGCACAGACAGAAACGAGCCCTTTGGCCACCAACAGATTTAATTCCCCAGTGCTGCTGCCAGAAAATCGGGGTCAGGGGGGTGTGGCTGCCCCCCACACCTGGGCCACTGGGGGTGGGCTGGGTGACAGCACCAGCACCAAAGGTCCCCAGTGATTTCAGTTCCCAGGTGGTGAAGCAGGGTGGGCTTGGTGTGAGCCAGGTGCTGCTCCACGGGGCTGGGTGTCACGCTGCCGGCGTGCCATGCACTCGCCGAAAGCACGGACCTGGGGCTGGCAATGGCGCCAGTCCTGCCGCGCCGCCATGCAGTCCTGCAGCTCCCGGTGCTGCGTGGCGCAGCTCGTGCGTGAGATCATGGCGTCCACTGGGTCCTCCTCCTCCTCCTCAGCCTTCTCCAACGATGGAGGGTTCCTGGCCTTCGCTGAGCCAGGCTGGAGCAAGGAAGCAGGGTTTGGGGTGCTACCTTCCCCTTCTTTGTGGGCACCCACCCGCCCTGCCCCTGTGGGTGTCCTCATGCAACCCCAGGAGGAGATCAGCACCCCTCACACCCCATGCAGCCTACCGCCCACTCATGGGGGCCCAGAACCTTCCCAAACCCACGGGTGCCTATCTCCCCTACTCCCACCTATGGGTGCTCAGTGCCTCCCCCATGAATCCCATCCCTTAGTATTGGCTTTAGAAAAAAGAGAAAAACAGAGAGAAAGAGAAACAACGGAAGAGGTGCTGCTCTGCTTGGAAAATCTGGGAGTGTGGTACACGGAAAGGGGCTTCTAGAAGAAAAGGGGGGATGAAATACCAGAATCTTGATGGGTCTGGAGGGCTCACGATGGGTTGAGAGCTTCCAGCTCCGCCATCGCACCAGCCAGGGCTCCAGGAAAGAGTAGAGAGACACAGATCTGGTGTCCACGAGGGAGCCCAGGGAGCTCACGGAGGTTGATGATTGGCATCTCGATAATGATATCGAGTGTTGTTCTGGTTTGGATTTATCATCCAAAGAACCTGTGCAGGTGGGACTGAGACGTTCAAGTAAGCACCAAGTGAGTGTGGAGTGCTGCTGTGTCTGTCTGTAACCGCATCCTGCTCTGTGGGTCAGCAGGAGAACTCCTGCCTGTCATGCAGGAGTTTGATTCCCAACGGAGTGGCTGCTCTGCTGGCACTGATTGGTTGGTCTTGATTTTGGAGCTGAGTATTGAAAATTGATTTAGATTTGATGAACTGTTGGTGTGAGTGAAATGAGTCAACTCTGGTGGGAGTGGTGAGCAACTGAGTCGCAGCAAATCTGGGAGAGAGAGAGAAAAACTGACCACTAGAAACTCCAGGTTTGTTGTTTTGGGTTTGTATATTTGATGTAAGCAATGGGGAACTGAGAATGGGTTAGAGAGACGGGAGTTGGGTTATAAACAAGAACAGGGATCAAGAGAAACTCTAACAATAGCGGGGCGGGGTGGGGGGGAAACAAAAGGAGTGAAATCTCCAAGAAAAAACCAGAAATGCCATATAAGGGGTGAAGGGATGAACTGGCTCTGTCACCGGTCCTCAAAAGCTTGATGGGTCTGGAAGGCTCACAGTCAGTTGAGAGCTTCCAGCTCCACCAGGGCTGGACTCGGGGAAGGAATCCAGGCAGACGGATCCTCTGTCCAAGCATGAGCCCAGGTTGTTCAATGAGACACGCGGGGACAGGCCCTTCATACTCAATGTCTCCTCGTTCTCCTGGCTGAGGAGGAGAGAGAAGAGACCCAGTTGCAGCCTGGGCCCTCCTCTGGGACCCCCGGGCAGCAGCCCCTGCTTGGGCAGCAGGCAGGGCTGCCCACTCTGGGCAAAGACAGGGCACAGGCAGAGAGTCTGGGACAGGAGCTGGGCATCTCCCCAGCACTCACCACATGTCCTGGGGTGACAGAGGCTTCTCTGCACCTCCGGTTGATTGGGAAGAACCTGACGAGGGACGAGACAGGAGTCAGAGGCTGGCAGCCCCCAGCACAGCCCCGTGGCAGGGCTGCAGTGGGGTGTCAGCCCTAACACAGGTGCTCGGTGCCGGGTCCACTCACTGCTTGGTCGCTCCAGATGCACTCTGGCCTTGCTCTTCCTAAACATCATCTTCCACCACTTCTGCAAAAAACCCCAGAACATGGGTGAGTGTGGAGCAGCTCCCAGCACTATGCTACAGACCTCCATGCTCTCCCGACACCACTCCATATCAAGACATGGTGTGGCCCGGTGTTCTGTGGAGTAACAGTCACCTACCTTGGGTCTTCTGCGGGAAGGCTCCACATCCATGGGGCTCTGTGCCCTGTCTCTGACCTGTCCAGGTGACTGCCCTTGGTCTGTCTCCATTGGCAGCTCCAGAGAGGGGTCTTGTTCAAGGACTGGCGCTGCCTCTGTCACTGGACCCTCAACAGTTTCAAGGTTCTGGAGGGCTGGGGATCGGCTCGGTGATGCAGGCTCCTCTGCACCTCCAGTTGCTTGGGAAGAACCTGATGAGGGAGGTGACATGAGTAAGAGGATGGCAGCCCCTAGCACAGCCACTTGTCAGGGCTGCAGTGGGGTTTCAGCTCTTTGAAGGGCACTCGGTGCTGGGGTCACTCACTGCTCAGCTGCTCCTGATGCACTCTGGACTTGCTCTTCCCAAATATCTTCGTCCACCACTTCTGAAAAAAACCCCAGAACATGGGTGAGTGTGGAGCAGCTCCCAGCTCAATGCTACAGACCTCCATGCTCCCCCCACACCACTCCATGTCATGACATGGTGCAGCGCAGTGTGGTGCTGAGTAACGGTCACCTACCTTGGGTCTGCTGGGGGAAGGCTGCACTTCCTTGGGGCTCTGCGCCGTGTCTCTGAGCAGTCCAGGTGACTGCCCTTGGTCCATCTCCAATGGCCGCTCTAGAGGGAGATCTTGGTGAAGGGCTGGACCTGGCTCTGTCACCAGACCCTCAACAGTTTCAGGGGTCTGGAGGGCTGGGGATCGGCTCGGAGCTTCCAGCTCCACCATCGTACCAGCACTGGACTCGGGGAAGGAGTTGGGAGATGAGCATGTACTGCTCAAGTCCCAATGCAGGGAGCCCGGGGAGGGCAGCTGAACACACGGGGATGGGCTGTTCAGGCTCATTGTGTCCTCCTTCTCCCTGCAGAGGAGGAGAGAGAAGAGACCCAGTTTCAGCTTAGACCCTCTGGTGGGACCCCTGGGCAGCAGCCCCTCCTTGGCCGGCAGGCAGGGATACCCGCACCGGGCAGGGCACAGGTGGAAAGTATGGGGCAGGATCTGGGCATCTCCCCAGCACTCACCACATGTCCTGGGCTGATGCAGACTGCTCTGCACCTCCAGTTGCTTGGGAAGAACCTGATGAGGGAGGACACATGAGTAAGAGGCTGGCACCCCCCAGCACAGCCGCTTCTCAGGGCTGCCATGGGGTGTCAGCAATTTGAAGGGGGCTCGGTGCCGGGGCCACTCACTGCTCGGCTGCTCTGGATAGACTCTCGCCTGGCGCTTCCCATACATCATCTTCCACCACTTCTGCAAGACCCCCAGAATGTGGGTGAGTGTGGAGCAGCTCCCAGCACTATGCTACAGACCTCCATGGTCCACAGCACTCCATGTCATGACATGGTGCAGGGCGGTGTGGTGCTGAGTAACGGTCACCTACCTTGAGTCTGCTGGGGGAAGGCTCCACATCCCTGGGCCACCGTGCCCTGCCCCTGACCTGTCCAGGGAACTGCTCTTGGTCGGTGTCCATCAGCAGCTCCAGAGGAGGGCAAAGGTCAAGGACTGGCCCTGGCTCTCTCACCGGCTCCTCAACGGTTTCAGGTGTCTGGAGGGCTGGGGATTGGTTATGAGCTTCCAGCTCCGCCATCGCACCAGCGCTGGACACGGGGAGAGAGTCAAGAGATGCCGATAGGCGTCTCGAGAGAGAGCCTGGGGAGCCCACAGATCCCAGCCGAGCACGCGGTGACAGGCTGTTCCGGCTCTTTGTGTCCTCGTTCTCCCTGCAGACGAGGAGAGAGAAGAGACTCAGTTTCAGCTTAGACCCTCTGGTGGGACCCCTGGGCAGCAGCCCCTCCTTGGCCAGCAGGTAGGCAGGGATATCTGAAATGGGCAGGGCACAGGTGGAGAGTCTGGGGCAGGAGCTGGGAGTCTCCCCAGCACTCACCACATGTCCTGGGGTGAGAGAGGCTTCTCTGCACCTCCGTTTGCTTGGGAAGAACCTGATGAGGGACGAGACATAAGTCAGAGGCTGGCAGCCCCCAGCACAGACGCGTGTCTGCGCTGCCATGGGGTATCGCCGCTTTACGGCTTGCTTGGTGCTGGGGCCACTCACTGCTCGGCTGCTCCTCATGGACCCTGGCCTTGCTCTTCCCAAATATCTTCGTCCACCACTTCTGCAAAAACCCCCAGAACGTGGGTGAGTGTGGAGCAGCTGCCAGCGCTATGCTACAGACCCACATGCTCCCCCCACACCACTCTATGTCATGACATGTTGTGGCACAGTGTGGTGCAGAGCAAGGGTCACCTACCTTGGGTCTGGTGGGGGAAGGCTGCACTTCCTTGGGGCTCTGCGCCGTGTCTCTGAGCAGTCCAGGTGACTGCTCTTGGTACGTCTCCAATGGCCGCTCTAGAGGGAGGTCTTGGTTAAGGACTGGCCCTGGCTCTGTCACCAGCCCCTCAGCAGTTTCAGGGGTCTGGAGGGCTGGGGATCGGTTCAGAGCTTCCAGCTCCACCATCGTACCAGCGCTGGACTCGGGGAAGGAGTGGAGAGATGCCGATAGGCGTCTCGAGAGAGATCCCGGGGAGCCCAGGCGAGCACGCGGGGACAGGCTGTTCACGCTCTTTGTGTCCTCGATCTCCCTGCAGAGGAGGAGAGAGAAGGGACCATTTGCAGCCTGGGCCCTCCTCTGGGACCCCCGGGCAGCAGCCCCTCCTTGGCCGGCAGGCAGGCGGGGATGCCCGAAACGCGCAGGGCACAGGTGGAGAGTCTGGGGCAGGAGCTGAGCACTCACATGGCCTGGGGTGACGCAGGCTTCTTTGGATTTCCAGTTGCTTGGGAAGAACCTGATGAGGGACGAGACCAAGTGAGCGGCTGGCAGCCCCCAGCACAGCCCCGTGTCAGGGCTGCTGTGGGGTGTCAGCCCTTTCCAGGGCGCTCGATGCTGGGGCCACTCACAGCTTGGCTTCTCTGAAGACACTCTCGACCTGGTCTTCCCAAACCTCCTCCTCCACCTCTTCTGCAAAAACCCCCAGAACGTGGGTGAGTGTGGAGCAGCCCCCAGCCCTATGCTACAGGACTCCCCCATGCTCCACACTACTCCATGTCATGACATGGTGTGGCACAGTGTTCTGCGGAGCAAGAACCTTTGCCCTAAGAAATGCATAGAATACGTGTGATGTCACCCAATAAATGGCTTCACCTAAAATTCATATCGAATTGCTTGTTGCTCATCGCCGGTCTCCACAGCAAGACCCCCAGAACGTTGGTGAAATGGGAGCAGCTCCCAGCCACCCACACCCCCCGACACCACCCCATGTCAGGACTCGGCACGGCTCAGTGCGCTGCAACGTTCTCCTACCCGGCGCTTCCTGTCCCGTTGAAAGGTGGAGATGAACCGGAGATACATCGCCAGCATAATGAATGGCATCAGATCACCCACAGCCAGGGCGCCGAAGCAACCCATGGCTTGGGCTGAGCTACAGCTGTGTCCCTCCGGTCACCAATGAGTTCCAAGATCTCCAGTTATCTGCCAACCAAGACACTGACAAGCAATGGCTGAGGCTGCAGTCTGCAGTGACGCTGACAGACGACAGTGTCCAGTGCCAACTGCCCTGCGCCCCCTTACACCTGCCCGGCAGCCACACCCCCCTTTGTGGCATCAGGGGCATGCTGAGCCCTCATTGGTGCTGAGCCCTCATTGGTGCCCTCAGAGGCAAGCAGAACTCTGATTGGATAAATCTGGTGGCACTCCAAGGCTCTTCCTCATGCCACTCCTGTCAGCCCTACTTGGAAATGGGTCCCACCTGCGTAAGGAGAAGAGCAAGCACATCACGCCTTGCAAGAAACGTTTCAGGAGAGGGAAACTTCAGATTGCTCCTGACACCCCACAACCAGAACAAAATCGTTACCTTGAACACCCAAGATCCCACCTCTGGGTGCTTATTCCTTGGACCAAGCACCCTGCTTCCGAGATACAGACTCACAGAACCGTAGGGGTTGGAAGGGACCTGCAGAGCCCATCGGGTCCAACCCTCCTGCCAAAGCAGCTCCCTAGGACAGGTCGCACAGGTCGGCGTCCAGCCGGGGCTGGAATATCTCCAGAGAAGGAGACTCCACACCCCCCTGGGCAGCCTGTCCCAGGGCTCCCTCACCCTCACCAGGAAGAAGTTCTTCCCCAGATTGGTGCAGAACTTCCTGTGCTCCTACAGTCTCCAGTCTGCCTTCATAATTCATCTCTGCCAGTCGCTCAGGGCTTTTTATCAGGCAACGAGATGTCTCATCTGTAGGCCAGGCTCCATCTAAGGTAACTTCAGCTCACCTGCTAACGACAGACAAAAGCATACGAGATGACAGGGCTTTGAGGCAAAGCTGCTCCATGCAGGAGCTGGGAGCTGAACACGTGGCTCAAACCAGCGTCTAAACCCAGTTCCAGGCTCAGAAACCTGCAAGGTTAACTGTGTAACCCTCAGGTTTGGGTTTGGGCAGCTGTCCCCTCTCCCACCGCAGACAGCCAGGACTGTAAAGCCCATCCTCACTCGCCGCCGTCCCCACACAGCGCAGATTTAACCATGACCTATTGAAACCTTCACCAACAGGTGGTTTTCTTTCACCATCGGGGTAAACAATCACTTCTTTCCTACAGATATCTCCAATGTCCTCCAGATTTGAGTTAGATCTACTTCTTCTTCAAAGTAAATCGACCTGTAGCCTGCAAAACAAGCCAAAGCATCACAACTTGTCCATGAAAAGGCCTGCGTTCCCGCTATAGTCCTCCTCCTCCTTTCCCCACCTTGCCACCTAGCTCTGTCACATCTCCAGAACAGCACACTAGTGATGACCTTACTGGTGCCAGAGTGCAGAAGGCGTGTTACCAGCTTTGTTATACCCAGTTCTTTGGCACAGACCGATGGTTTTTGTTCTTGCTTCACACTGCCAACACAAACGCCAAGTGTGCCCTCAGCTATATAGCAGGTTTAGAAAAGGCTCTTTAAACCCAGTGTGCACCAGATGATTTTTCTTTCCTAAATAAAAGCAGGGAATAAGTCAGTTTGTGCTGAAGGTCCTTTGCTAGAGCTCAGCCAGCTCCAGCAGAGGCAGCAGCCGAATCAGAAGCAGCGATGATGGGTCCTGTGCCCATGCCCCACCAAGTCTGCACATCCCAATTTTCACATTTAAGGCCAGAAAGTGTCTTAAAAAGCTACAGGCACCGGTGTTCTTCTCAAGCTTCTCAAGTCATCCCATACCACAGGCTGTGCGAGCTACCAATCCCAAAGATGATGAGCCTCAGATGCAAGCTGTTGGTGATGCCAGGGCACTGTTTGCGATCCTACTGAGTTCTGCGTGCTCAGACTTGGGTTGCAAAGCTCTGAAATCCCTGCTTCAACTTGAAGGAAGTAAGAAGCTGCAGGTCCCCCTGTGTCCCACACTTCAGGACCTATTGTGAAGTCCATCACAACACATTAGTTTCTGCCATTGGTAAATGTCTCCTGCTCCTCCATGGATGGGATGGTGTAATAGGACAGTTCTCAGGACAACTCCTGCCACAGAATCACAGACTCACAGAACCGTAGGGGTTGGAAGAGACCTCCAGAGCCCATCGGGTCCAACCCCCCTGCCAAAGCAGCTCCCTAGGACAGGTCGCACAGGTCGGCGTCCAGACAGGGCTGGAATATCTCCAGAGAAGGAGACTCCACACCCCCCTGGGCAGCCTGTCCCAGGGCTCCCTCACCCTCACCGGGAAGAAGCTCTTCCCCAGATTGGTGTAGAACTTCCTGTGCTCCAACTTGAGGCCATCGCCCCTTGTCCTGTCCCCACAGACACTGAGAAGAGGCTGCCCATGTCCCCCTGTGTCCCACCCTTCAGATATTGATAACCATTGATCAGATCCCCTCTCAGGCTTCTTTTCTCCAGGCTGAACAGCCCCAGTTCATTCAGCACTGAGAACTGGGGTGGCTCCCAGTGGCCAGCTTCAGTGTTCCAGAAGATTCACTCCATTTCTTTTGCAAGCCCCACGGACCCAAACAAGACGAGAATCGGGGTAACAAAAGCAAGGGTGGAAATCAAAACACCTGAATTCCTTCATGGCAAATGTAAGACCGTTGCTCCAGCAGGCTTTTCCCACCTAGCGACCTGTCCTCAGAGATCAGTGGAGGATGGGTGAGAAGAAAAATGCAAACACGTACGGCAACGCCTGACAGATACTCTCCCAGCTTTGATAGCCTGCAGGCTCAGGCGCCTGCTGACCAAGAGGCCTTTAACAGCCTCCGGTGTCTTTTCATCTACTAAATGGTCTAACAATCTTTAAAATCCACAAGAGCTTTCTACACCTTCAAGTTCTTGCCATTCGGACTTCCCAAGGCGTTTCTTGTGGACATGTCACCTGAAAATGTATTAGATGACACATTCTACCTGAAAGGAACAGCAAATCTTTTCCTCTTCACCTTCTGCAGATCACTCAGGAGTTTAAAAACCTAACACAGGCCCTCACCTCTTCACCAGCTACAAACTCGGTTAAGGGAAAGGTTCTCAAGACCTCTCCTCATGCTTTCACACTTCTTTATCTCTTCCAGCTTTTCTAAACCCTGAGACCAGCACTGAAGAGTGCTGAAAAGAGAGATCTACAGAGACTGCCATCTACGGTCCCTTCCCTTCCCAGTAAATTCTACAGTGCAGTTTGCACGTTGGTAACTCCTGAGCATCACATTTCTAACTCTAAGGTCTTGCTCCTCAACAACAGACAGTTACAGCTTGGGTCCTCCTCTTTCTCTCCCTTGCACATCTCACCATCAGGCCAAGGGGGATGGAGTGAAGCTGAAGAAGGGAAGGGTTAGGTTGGATATTAGGGGGAAGTTTTTTACAGAGAAAGTGGTGAGGGGCTGGAACAGGCAGCCCAGAGAGGTGGTGGGTGCCCCATCCCTGGAAGTGTTCAAGGCCAGGTTGGGTGGGGCCTTGTAGATCCAGTCCTGGAGGTTGGTGGGCCTGCCTGTGGCAGGGGGTTGGAACTTCATGATCCGTGGTGAAGTGCTTCCCACTCTTGGTCCTTTCCAACCCAGACCATTCTATCATTTGATGAGTCTATGATTCTACTTTAAGAGGACTTGAACCTTAGGAGGTCAACCTGCTTCCACCAAACAGCTAAGACATCCCTGAAATCAGCTATGTATTCTACTAGCAATAATTGAGAGACTGGCATAACCAGTGTGCATGTCTTGTAAGCAGAACCACCTGAGCTGCTGCCAGCCTCTCTACGTGTGCTTCTCAAGGCCTGGGGGTGACACTGCGAAGAACAAGGCGAAGAACACGTTTCCCAGCTCCTGATCTGCCGCTGGCTTTGTGGCTGGGAATCCCCTGGGTCACCCCCCATCTGCAATGTTGGAGCAATAAATATTTTTCTGTTCCTAATGCTGTGGTCCATCCTTCCATCCATCCATCCATCCATCCATCCATCCATCCATCCATCCATCCATCCATCCATCCCCCAACCTTTCCCTCTATCCCTTCCTCCCTCCCTCCCTCCCCTGGTTGGGGTGCGAGCCCCTTAGTGCCCGACCCCTGCGAGCACAAGCTGGCCTCAGGCACCGCTGGCACCCCCAAAAGTGGGGTGGAGGTGGCTGGTATCCCAGTGGGTGTGCTGGTGCCTGGGGATGTGGGTGGGCTCGGAACGGGGCCAGCAGCACCCACAGGGGACCCTCACCCAGGCCCCCGAATGCTGAGCAGCGTCTCAGGGGCTGCAGTGGAGATAGGCCCTGAAGCCCTGAGGCTCGACCCAGAGGCCCTGAAGCAAGGCTGACCTCTAGATGAGTCTCACACCCCAGCACCGTGTTCCCTCCACAGCGGTCGGGATGCCGCTGTCTCTCTCTTCACATCTCTCTCAGATGGGCTTTCACCAAGGCCCGCTACTCCTTCCCCGAGCCCTGGCCCGGTGCCATGGAGGAGCTGGAAGCTCTCAAGCCATCGCCAGCCCTCCAGACCCATCAAGATCCTGAGGGACTGGGGACAGAGCCAGGGCCAGCCCTTCACCAAGACTTCCCACTGGATCTGCCACTGGAGACTGACCAAGAGCAGGGCCATGGACAGGTCTGGGACAGGCCATGAGCAGCACGGACATGGAGCCTTCTCCTAGCAGACACCCAGCCATGGACATGGACAAGGAGTAGCTGGTCCTCGAGGTCATCCACACTCTGTGCAGCGTGGAGCGAGAGTGCTACAAGGAGCTACAGGTGTCTCTGGTCCTGTGGCAAGGGGCTGCAAGCGGAGCCTGCAGTGTGATCCCACTTGGGGATCCCTCCCTCCAACCAATAGGAAGAAGGTGCTTGGCCAGATGAGTCTGCTGAAGCCCAGGCTGTGTCCCCGGTGTCTTGGAGAGGAGCAGCCAAGGCTGGACAAGGCTGCAGGGGAGGACTCAGTGAAGCAGGAAAACACATGTGATCCCCTGTGTGCCCAGCACCACCATAAACAATACCTGCTGAACAGCCACCAAGGCTGGGGAGTTTTGATTCCTGCTTTTCAAGGCATCACCCTCAACTCGGAGTCCTGTGCCTGTTGTGATTTTTGGCTGGCAGCCCCTGTACCCAGCTCCCAAGGAGGTGCCCTCAAAGTTTCTGCCCCCCGGGAGATGCCGTGGGCAGCCTGTCCTTTCCAGCCCCACGCAAATGCCTTTTTCTTTTCTTTTTCATAGCTTTGTTCCATGGAGGCAGCATCAGAGCAGCCTCTCACTCCTGAAGAGCACCTTCCCCACCCCCACGCGGCTTCTCACGAGAGAAATTCTGCCTTCTCCGTTTCCCCCTCCCACCCCAATCCTGTCCTGTGGAACATGAGGTTATCACGCTGGAAGGACGGGATGCCATGCGGAGGGACCTGGAGAAGTGGGCCCAGGGGAACCTCATGAAGTTCCACAAGGACAAGTGCAGGGTCCTGCCTTTGGGTCAGGGAAATCCTCACTGTCAATCCAGGCTGGGAGAGGACGTGGTAGAGAGCTGGTGAGAGGTGTCCCTGCCCATGGCAGGGGGTGGGACTCAATGATCTTTGAGGTCCCTCCCAGCCCTGAGCAGTCTGTGACCATTGCTGGAAAAGCTTTGGGACAGCACAGGGAAGGACACAGAGTAGAAATCCGTGGTAGGGCTGTTGCAGAGCCGAGCCTCAGCTTGGGTACCCCAAGCGCTCCCAGTTTGGGCTATTTTGGACCGGAAACACCCATCTGTCCCCAGAAGCATCCCCTCCCCCTGGTGGCACAGACAGAAAGGAGCCCTTTGGCCACCAACAGATTTAATTCCCCAGTGCTGCTGCCAGAAAATCGGGGTCAGGGGGGTGTGGCTGCCCCCCACACCTGGGCCACTGGGGGTGGGCTGGGTGACAGCACCAGCACCAAAGGTCCCCAGTGATTTCAGTTCCCAGGTGGTGAAGCAGGGTGGGCTTGGTGTGAGCCAGGTGCTGCTCCACGGGGCTGGGTGTCACGCTGCCGGCGTGCCATGCACTCGCCGAAAGCACGGACCTGGGGCTGGCAATGGCGCCAGTCCTGCCGCGCCGCCATGCAGTCCTGCAGCTCCCGGTGCTGCGCGGCGCAGCCCGTGCGTGAGATCATGGCGTCCACTGGGTCCTCCTCCTCCTCCTCAGCCTTCTCCAACGATGGAGGGTTCCTGGCCTTCGCTGAGCCAGGCTGGAGCAAGGAAGCAGGGTTTGGGGTGCTACCTTCCCCTTCTTTGTGGGCACCCACCCGCCCTGCCCCTGTGGGTGTCCTCATGCAACCCCAGGAGGAGCTCAGCACCCCTCACACCCCATGCAGCCTACCGCCCACTCATGGGGGCCCAGAACCTTCCCAAACCCACGGGTGCCTATCTCCCCTACTCCCACCCATGGGTGCTCAGTGCCTCCCCCATGAATCCCATCCCTTAGGATTGGCTTTAGAAAAAAGAGAAAAACAGAGAGAAAGAGAAACAACGGAAGAGGTGCTGCTCTGCTTGGAAAATCTGGGAGTGTGGTACACGGAAAGGGGCTTCTAGAAGAAAAGGGGGGATGAAATACCAGAATCTTGATGGGTCTGGAGGGCTCACGATGGGTTGAGAGCTTCCAGCTCCGCCATCGCACCAGCCAGGGCTCCAGGAAAGAGTAGAGAGACACAGATCTGGTGTCCACGAGGGAGCCCAGGGAGCTCACGGAGGTTGATGATTGGCATCTCGATAATGATATCGAGTGTTGTTCTGGTTTGGATTTATCATCCAAAGAACCTGTGCAGGTGGGACTGAGACGTTCAAGTAAGCACCAAGTGAGTGTGGAGTGCTGCTGTGTCTGTCTGTAACCGCATCCTGCTCTGTGGGTCAGCAGGAGAACTCCTGCCTGTCATGCAGGAGTTTGATTCCCAACGGAGTGGCTGCTCTGCTGGCACTGATTGGTTGGTCTTGATTTTGGAGCTGAGTATTGAAAATTGATTTAGATTTGATGAACTGTTGGTGTGAGTGAAATGAGTCAACTCTGGTGGGAGTGGTGAGCAACTGAGTCGCAGCAAATCTGGGAGAGAGAGAGAAAAACTGACCACTAGAAACTCCAGGTTTGTTGTTTTGGGTTTGTATATTTGATGTAAGCAATGGGGAACTGAGAATGGGTTAGAGAGACGGGAGTTGGGTTATAAACAAGAACAGGGATCAAGAGAAACTCTAACAATAGCGGGGCGGGGTGGGGGGGAAACAAAAGGAGTGAAATCTCCAAGAAAAAACCAGAAATGCCATATAAGGGGTGAAGGGATGAACTGGCTCTGTCACCGGTCCTCAAAAGCTTGATGGGTCTGGAAGGCTCACAGTCAGTTGAGAGCTTCCAGCTCCACCAGGGCTGGACTCGGGGAAGGAATCCAGGCAGACGGATCCTCTGTCCAAGCATGAGCCCAGGTTGTTCAATGAGACACGCGGGGACAGGCCCTTCATACTCAATGTCTCCTCGTTCTCCTGGCTGAGGAGGAGAGAGAAGAGACCCAGTTGCAGCCTGGGCCCTCCTCTGGGACCCCCGGGCAGCAGCCCCTGCTTGGGCAGCAGGCAGGGCTGCCCACTCTGGGCAAAGACAGGGCACAGGCAGAGAGTCTGGGACAGGAGCTGGGCATCTCCCCAGCACTCACCACATGTCCTGGGGTGACAGAGGCTTCTCTGCACCTCCGGTTGATTGGGAAGAACCTGACGAGGGACGAGACAGGAGTCAGAGGCTGGCAGCCCCCAGCACAGCCCCGTGGCAGGGCTGCAGTGGGGTGTCAGCCCTAACACAGGTGCTCGGTGCCGGGTCCACTCACTGCTTGGTCGCTCCAGATGCACTCTGGCCTTGCTCTTCCTAAACATCATCTTCCACCACTTCTGCAAAAAACCCCAGAACATGGGTGAGTGTGGAGCAGCTCCCAGCACTATGCTACAGACCTCCATGCTCTCCCGACACCACTCCATATCAAGACATGGTGTGGCCCGGTGTTCTGTGGAGTAACAGTCACCTACCTTGGGTCTTCTGCGGGAAGGCTCCACATCCATGGGGCTCTGTGCCCTGTCTCTGACCTGTCCAGGTGACTGCCCTTGGTCTGTCTCCATTGGCAGCTCCAGAGAGGGGTCTTGTTCAAGGACTGGCGCTGCCTCTGTCACTGGACCCTCAACAGTTTCAAGGTTCTGGAGGGCTGGGGATCGGCTCGGTGATGCAGGCTCCTCTGCACCTCCAGTTGCTTGGGAAGAACCTGATGAGGGAGGTGACATGAGTAAGAGGATGGCAGCCCCTAGCACAGCCACTTGTCAGGGCTGCAGTGGGGTTTCAGCTCTTTGAAGGGCACTCGGTGCTGGGGTCACTCACTGCTCAGCTGCTCCTGATGCACTCTGGACTTGCTCTTCCCAAATATCTTCGTCCACCACTTCTGAAAAAAACCCCAGAACATGGGTGAGTGTGGAGCAGCTCCCAGCTCAATGCTACAGACCTCCATGCTCCCCCCACACCACTCCATGTCATGACATGGTGCAGCGCAGTGTGGTGCTGAGTAACGGTCACCTACCTTGGGTCTGCTGGGGGAAGGCTGCACTTCCTTGGGGCTCTGCGCCGTGTCTCTGAGCAGTCCAGGTGACTGCCCTTGGTCCATCTCCAATGGCCGCTCTAGAGGGAGATCTTGGTGAAGGGCTGGACCTGGCTCTGTCATCAGCCCCTCAACAGTTTCAGGGGTCTGGAGGGCTGGGGATCGGCTCGGAGCTTCCAGCTCCACCATCGTACCAGCACTGGACTCGGGGAAGGAGTTGGGAGATGAGCATGTACTGCTCAAGTCCCAATGCAGGGAGCCCGGGGAGGGCAGCTGAACACACGGGGATGGGCTGTTCAGGCTCATTGTGTCCTCCTTCTCCCTGCAGAGGAGGAGAGAGAAGAGACCCAGTTTCAGCTTAGACCCTCTGGTGGGACCCCTGGGCAGCAGCCCCTCCTTGGCCGGCAGACAGGGATACCCGCACCGGGCAGGGCACAGGTGGAAAGTATGGGGCAGGATCTGGGCATCTCCCCAGCACTCACCACATGTCCTGGGCTGATGCAGGCTTCTCTGCACCTCCAGTTGCTTGGGAAGAACCTGATGAGGGAGGACACATGAGTAAGAGGCTGGCAGCCCCCAGCACAGCCGCTTGTCAGGGCTGCCATGGGGTGTCAGCTCTTTGAAGGGCGCTCGGTGCCGGGGCCACTCACTGCTCAGCTGCTCTGGATAGACTCTCGCCTGGTGCTTCCCATACATCATCTTCCACCACTTCTGCAAGACCCCCAGAATGTGGGTGAGTGTGGAGCAGCTCCCAGCACTATGCTACAGACCTCCATGGTCCACAGCACTCCATGTCATGACATGGTGCAGGGCGGTGTGGTGCTGAGTAACGGTCACCTACCTTGAGTCTGCTGGGGGAAGGCTCCACATCCCTGGGCCACCGTGCCCTGCCCCTGACCTGTCCAGGGAACTGCTCTTGGTCGGTGTCCATCAGCAGCTCCAGAGGGGGGCAAAGGTCAAGGACTGGCCCTGGCTCTGTCACCGGATCCTCAACGGTTTCAGGTGTCTGGAGGGCTGGGGATTGGTTCAGAGCTTCCAGCTCCGCCATCGCACCAGCGCTGGATACGGGGAGAGAGTCAAGAGATGCCGATAGGCGTCTCGAGAGTGAGCCCGGGGTGCCCACAGATCCCAGCCGAGCACGCGGTGACAGGCTGTTCAGGCTCTTTGTGTCCTCGTTCTCCCTGCTAACGAGGAGAGAGAAGAGACTCAGTTTCAGCTTAGACCCTCTGGTGGGACCCCTGGGCAGCAGCCCCTCCTTGGCCAGCAGGTAGGCAGGGATATCTGAAATGGGCAGGGCACAGGTGGAGAGTCTGGGGCAGGAGCTGGGAGTCTCCCCAGCACTCACCACATGTCCTGGGGTGAGAGAGGCTTCTCTGCACCTCCGTTTGCTTGGGAAGAACCTGATGAGGGACGAGACATGAGTCAGAGGCTGGCAGCCCCCAGCACAGACGCGTGTCTGCGCTGCCATGGGGTATCGCCCCTTTACGGCTTGCTTGGTGCTGGGGCCACTCACTGCTCGGCTGCTCCTCATGGACTCTGGCCTTGCTCTTCCCAAATATCTTCGTCCACCACTTCTGCAAAAACCCCCAGAACGTGGGTGAGTGTGGAGCAGCTGCCAGCGCTATGCTACAGACCCACATGCTCCCCCCACACCACTCTATGTCATGACATGTTGTGGCACAATGTGGTGCAGAGCAAGGGTCACCTACCTTGGGTCTGGTGGGGGAAGGCTGCACTTCCTTGGGGCTCTGCGCCCTGTCTCTGAGCAGTCCAGGTGACTGCTCTTGGTACGTCTCCAATGGCCGCTCTAGAGGGAGGTCTTGGTTAAGGACTGGCCCTGGCTCTGTCACCAGCCCCTCAGCAGTTTCAGGGGTCTGGAGGGCTGGGGATCGGTTCAGAGCTTCCAGCTCCACCATCGTACCAGTGCTGGACTCGGGGAAGGAGTGGAGAGATGCCGATAGGCGTCTCGAGAGAGATCCCGGGGAGCCCAGGCGAGCACGCGGGGACAGGCTGTTCAGGCTCTCTGTGTCCTCGATCTCCCTGCAGAGGAGGAGAGAGAAGGGACCATTTGCAGCCTGGGCCCTCCTCTGGGACCCCCGGGCAGCAGCCCCTCCTTGGCCGGCAGGCAGGCGGGGATGCCCGAAACGCGCAGGGCACAGGTGGAGAGTCTGGGGCAGGAGCTGAGCGTCTCTCCAGCACTCACATGGCCTGGGGTGACGCAGGCTTCTTTGGATTTCCAGTTGCTTGGGAAGAACCTGATGAGGGACGAGACCAAGTGAGCGGCTGGCAGCCCCCAGCACAGCCCCGTGTCAGGGCTGCTGTGGGGTGTCAGTCCTTTCCAGGGCGCTCGATGCTGGGGCCACTCACAGCTTGGCTTGTCTGAAGACACTCTCGACCTGGTCTTCCCAAACCTCCTCCTCCACCTCTTCTGCAAAAACCCCCAGAACGTGGGTGAGTGTGGAGCAGCCCCCAGCCCTATGCTACAGGACTCCCCCATGCTCCACACTACTCCATGTCATGACATGGTGTGGCACAGTGTTCTGCGGAGCAAGAACCTTTGCCCTAAGAAATGCATAGAATACGTGTGATGTCACCCAATAAATGGCTTCACCTAAAATTCATATCGAATTGCTTGTTGCTCATCGCCGGTCTCCACAGCAAGACCCCCAGAACGTTGGTGAAATGGGAGCAGCTCCCAGCCACCCACACCCCCCGACACCACCCCATGTCAGGACTCGGCACGGCTCAGTGCGCTGCAACGTTCTCCTACCCGGCGCTTCCTGTCCCGTTGAAAGGTGGAGATGAACCGGAGATACATCGCCAGCATAATGAATGGCATCAGATCACCCACAGCGAGGGCGCCGAAGCAACCCATGGCTTGGGCTGAGCTACAGCTGTGTCCCTCCGGTCACCAATGAGTTCCAAGATCTCCAGTTATCTGCCAACCAAGACACTGACAAGCAATGGCTGAGGCTGCAGTCTGCAGTGACGCTGACAGACGACAGTGTCCAGTGCCAACTGCCCTGCGCCCCCTGACACCTGCCCGGCAGCCACACCCCCCTTTGTGGCATCAGGGGCATGCTGAGCCCTCATTGGTGCTGAGCCCTCATTGGTGCCCTCAGAGGCAAGCAGAACTCTGATTGGATAAATCTGGTGGCACTCCAAGGCTCTTCCTCATGCCACTCCTGTCAGCCATACTTGGAAATGGGTCCCACCTGCCTAAGGAGAAGAGCAAGCACATCACGCCTTGCAAGAAACGTTTCAGGAGAGGGAAACTTCAGATTGCTCCTGACACCCCACAACCAGAACAAAATCGTTACCTTGAACACCCAAGATCCCATCTCTGGGTGCTTATTCCTTGGACCAAGCACCCTGCTTCCGAGATACAGACTCACAGAACCGTAGGGGTTGGAAGGGACCTGCAGAGCCCATCGGGTCCAACCCTCCTGCCAAAGCAGCTCCCTAGGACAGGTCGCACAGGTCGGCGTCCAGCCGGGGCTGGAATATCTCCAGAGAAGGAGACTCCACACCCCCCTGGGCAGCCTGTCCCAGGGCTCCCTCACCCTCACCAGGAAGAAGTTCTTCCCCAGATTGGTGCAGAACTTCCTGTGCTCCTACAGTCTCCAGTCTGCCTTCATAATTCATCTCTGCCAGTCGCTCAGGGCTTTTTATCAGGCAACGAGATGTCTCATCTGTAGGCCAGGCTCCATCTAAGGTAACTTCAGCTCACCTGCTAACGACAGACAAAAGCATACGAGATGACAGGGCTTTGAGGCAAAGCTGCTCCATGCAGGAGCTGGGAGCTGAACACGTGGCTCAAACCAGCGTCTAAACCCAGTTCCAGGCTCAGAAACCTGCAAGGTTAACTGTGTAACCCTCAGGTTTGGGTTTGGGTAGCTGTCCCCTCTCCCACCGCAGACAGCCAGGACTGTAAAGCCCATCCTCACTCGCCGCCGTCCCCACACAGCGCAGATTTAACCATGACCTATTGAAACCTTCACCAACAGGTGGTTTTCTTTCACCATCGGGGTAAACAATCACTTCTTTCCTACAGATATCTCCAATGTCCTCCAGATTTGAGTTAGATCTACTTCTTCTTCAAAGTAAATCGACCTGTAGCCTGCAAAACAAGCCAAAGCATCACAACTTGTCCATGAAAAGGCCTGCGTTCCCGCTATAGTCCTCCTCCTCCTTTCCCCACCTTGCCACCTAGCTCTGTCACATCTCCAGAACAGCACACTAGTGATGACCTTACTGGTGCCAGAGTGCAGAAGGCGTGTTACCAGCTTTGTTATACCCAGTTCTTTGGCACAGACCGATGGTTTTTGTTCTTGCTTCACACTGCCAACACAAACGCCAAGTGTGCCCTCAGCTATATAGCAGGTTTAGAAAAGGCTCTTTAAACCCAGTGTGCACCAGATGATTTTTCTTTCCTAAATAAAAGCAGGGAATAAGTCAGTTTGTGCTGAAGGTCCTTTGCTAGAGCTCAGCCAGCTCCAGCAGAGGCAGCAGCCGAATCAGAAGCAGCGATGATGGGTCCTGTGCCCATGCCCCACCAAGTCTGCACATCCCAATTTTCACATTTAAGGACAGAAAGTGTCTTAAAAAGCTACAGGCACCGGTGTTCTTCTCAAGCTTCTCAAGTCATCCCATACCACAGGCTGTGCGAGCTACCAATCCCAAAGATGATGAGCCTCAGATGCAAGCTGTTGGTGATGCCAGGGCACTGTTTGCAATCCTACTGAGTTCTGCGTGCTCAGACTTGGGTTGCAAAGCTCTGAAATCCCTGCTTCAACTTGAAGGAAGTAAGAAGCTGCAGGTCCCCCTGTGTCCCACACTTCAGGACCTATTGTGAAGTCCATCACAACACATTAGTTTCTGCCATTGGTAAATGTCTCCTGCTCCTCCATGGATGGGATGGTGTAATAGGACAGTTCTCAGGACAATTCCTGCCACAGAATCACAGACTCACAGAACCGTAGGGGTTGGAAGAGACCTCCAGAGCCCATCGGGTCCAACCCCCCTGCCAAAGCAGCTCCCTAGGACAGGTCGCACAGGTCGGCGTCCAGACAGGGCTGGAATATCTCCAGGGAAGGAGACTCCACACCCCCGTGGGCAGCCTGTCCCAGGGCTCCCTCACCCTCACCGGGAAGAAGCTCTATCCCAGATTGGTGTAGAACTTCCTGTGCTCCAACTTGAGGCCATCGCCCCTTGTCCTGTCCCCACAGACACTGAGAAGAGGCTGCCCATGTCCCCCTGTGTCCCACCCTTCATATACTGATAACCATTGATCAGATCCCCTCTCAGGCTTCTTTTCTCCAGGCTGAACAGCCCCAGTTTATTCAGCACTTAGAACTGGGGTGACTCCCAGCTTCAGTGTTCCAGAAGATTCACTCCATTTCTTTTGCAAGCCCCAAGGACCCAAACGAGCCGAGAATCGGGGTAACAAAAGCAAGGGTGGAAATCAAAACACCTGAATTCCTTCATGGCAAATGTAAGACCGTTGCTCCAGCAGGCTTTTCCCACCTAGCGACCTGTCCTCAGAGATCAGTGGAGGATGGGTGAGAAGAAAAATGCAAACACGTACGGCAACGCCTGACAGATACTCTCCCAGCTTTGATAGCCTGCAGGCTCAGGCGCCTGCTGACCAAGAGGCCTTTAACAGCCTCCGGTGTCTTTTCATCTACTAAATGGTCTAACAATCTTTAAAATCCACAAGAGCTTTCTACACCTTCAAGTTCTTGCCATTCGGACTTCCCAAGGCGTTTCTTGTGGACATGTCACCTGAAAATGTATTAGATGACACATTCTACCTGAAAGGAACAGCGAATCTTTTCCTCTTCACCTTCTGCAGATCACTCAGGAGTTTAAAAACCTAACACAGGCCCTCACCTCTTCACCAGCTACAAACTCGGTTAAGGGAAAGGTTCTCAAGACCTCTCCTCATGCTTTCACACTTCTCTATCTTTCCCAGCTTTTCTAAACCCTGAGACCAGCACTGAAGAGTGCTGAAAAGAGAGATCTACAGAGACTGCCATCTACGGTCCCTTCCCTTCCCAGTAAATTCTACAGTGCAGTTTGCACGTTGGTAACTCCTGAGCATCACATTTCTAACTCTAAGGTCTTGCTCCTCAACAACAGACAGTTACAGCTTGGGTCCTCCTCTTTCTCTCCCTTGCACATCTCACCATCAGGCCAAGGGGGATGGAGTGAAGCTGAAGAAGGGAAGGGTTAGGTTGGATATTAGGGGGAAGTTTTTTACAGAGAAAGTGGTGAGGGGCTGGAACAGGCAGCCCAGAGAGGTGGTGGGTGCTGGAAGTGTTCAAGGCCAGGTTGGGTGGGGCCTTGTAGATCCAGTCCTGGAGGTTGGTGGGCCTGCCTGTGGCAGGGGGTTGGAACTTCATGATCCGTGGTGAAGTGCTTCCCACTCTTGGTCCCATCCAACCCAGACCATTCTATCATTTGATGAGTCTATGATTCTACTTTAAGAGGACTTGAACCTTAGGAGGTCAACCTGCTTCCACCAAACAGCTAAGACATCCCTGAAATCAGCTATGCATTCTACTAGCAATAATTGAGAGACTGGCATAACCAGTGTGCATGTCTTGTAAGCAGAACCACCTGAGCTGCTGCCAGCCTCTCTACGTGTGCTTCACAAGGCCTGGGGGTGACACTGCGAAGAACAAGGCGAAGAACACGTTTCCCAGCTCCTGATCTGCCGCTGGCTTTGTGGCTGGGAATCCCCTGGGTCACCCCCCATCTGCAATGTTGGAGCAATAAATATTTTTCTGTTCCTAATGCTGTGGTCCATCCTTCCATCCATCCATCCATCCATCCATCCATCCATCCATCCATCCATCCATCCCCCAACCTTTCCCTCTATCCCTTCCTCCCTCCCTCCCTCCTCTCGTTTGGGTGCGAGCCCCTTAGTGCCCGACCCCTGCGAGCACAAGCTGGCCTCAGGCACCGCTGGCACCCCCAAAAGTGGGGTGGAGGTGGCTGGTATCCCAGTGGGTGTGCTGGTGCCTGGGGATGTGGGTGGGCTCGGAACGGGGCCAGCAGCACCCACAGGGGACCCTCACCCAGGCCCCCGAATGCTGAGCAGCGTCTCAGGGGCTGCAGTGGAGATAGGCCCTGAAGCCCTGAGGCTCGACCCAGAGGCCCTGAAGCAAGGCTGACCTCTAGATGAGTCTCACACCCCAGCACCGTGTTCCCTCCACAGCGGTTGGGATGCCGCTGTCTCTCTCTTCACATCTCTCTCAGATGGGCTTTCACCAAGGCCCGCTACTCCTTCCCCGAGCCCTGGCCCGGTGCCATGGAGGAGCTGGAAGCTCTCAAGCCATCGCCAGCCCTCCAGACCCATCAAGATCCTGAGGGACTGGGGACAGAGCCAGGGCCAGCCCTTCACCAAGACTTCCCACTGGATCTGCCACTGGAGACTGACCAAGAGCAGGGCCATGGACAGGTCTGGGACAGGGCATGAGCAGCACGGACATGGAGCCTTCTCCTAGCAGACACCCAGCCATGGACATGGACAAGGAGTAGCTGGTCCTCGAGGTCATCCACACTCTGTGCAGCGTGGAGCGAGAGTGCTACAAGGAGCTACAGGCGTCTCTGGTCCTGTGGCAAGGGGCTATAAGGGGAGCCTGCAGTGTGATCCCACTTGGGGATCCCTCCCTCCAACCAATAGGAAGAAGGTGCTTGGCCAGATGAGTCTGCTGAAGCCCAGGCTGTGTCCCCGGTGTCTTGGAGAGGAGCAGCCAAGGCTGGACAAGGCTGCAGGGGAGGACTCAGTGAAGCAGGAAAACACATGTGATCCCCTGTGTGCCCTGCACCGCCATAAAGAATACCTGCTGAACAGCCACCAAGGCTGGGGAGTTTTGATTCCTGCTTTTCAAGGCATCACCCTCAACTCGGAGTCCTGTGCCTGTTGTGATTTTTGGCTGGCAGCCCCTGTACCCAGCTCCCAAGGAGATGCCCTCAAAGTTTCTGCCCCCCGGGAGATGCCGTGGGCAGCCTGTCCTTTCCAGCTCCCCCAAATGCCTTTTTCTTTTCTTTTTCATAGCTTTGTTCCATGGAGGCAGCATCAGAGCAGCCTCTCACTCCTGAAGAGCACCTTCCCCACCCCCACGCGGCTTCCCACGAGAGAAATTCTGCCTTCCCCGTTCCCCCCTCCCACCCCAATCCTCTCCTGTGGAACATGAGGTTATCACGCTGGAAGGACGGGATGCCATGCGGAGGGACCTGGAGAAGTGGGCCCAGGGGAACCTCATGAAGTTCCACAAGGACAAGTGCAGGGTCCTGGCCTTGGGTCGGGGAAATCCTCACTGTCAATCCAGGCTGGGAGAGGACGTGGTAGAGAGCTGGTGAGAGGTGTCCCTGCCCATGGCAGGGGGTGGGACTCAATGATCTTTGAGGTCCCTCGCAGCCCTGAGCAGTCTGTGACCATTGCTGGAAAAGCTTTGGGACAGCACAGGGAAGGACACAGAGTAGAAATCCGTGGTAGGGCTGTTGCAGAGCCGAGCCTCAGCTTGGGTACCCCAAGCGCTCCCAGTTTGGGCTATTTTGGACCAGAAACACCCATCTGTCCCCAGAAGCATCCCCTCCCCCTGGTGGCACAGACAGAAACGAGCCCTTTGGCCACCAACAGATTTAATTCCCCAGTGCTGCTGCCAGAAAATCGGGGTCAGGGGGGTGTGGCTGCCCCCCACACCTGGGCCACTGGGGGTGGGCTGGGTGACAGCACCAGCACCAAAGGTCCCCAGTGATTTCAGTTCCCAGGTGGTGAAGCAGGGTGGGCTTGGTGTGAGCCAGGTGCTGCTCCACGGGGCTGGGTGTCACGCTGCCGGCGTGCCATGCACTCGCCGAAAGCACGGACCTGGGGCTGGCAATGGCGCCAGTCCTGCCGCGCCGCCATGCAGTCCTGCAGCTCCCGGTGCTGCGCGGCGCAGCCCGTGCGTGAGATCATGGCGTCCACTGGGTCCTCCTCCTCCTCCTCCTCAGCCTTCTTCAACGATGGAGGGTTCCTGGCGTGCCCGGGTCTCGCCATCGCTGAGCCAGGCTGGAGCAAGGAAGCAGGGTTTGGGGTGCTACCTTCCCCTTCTTTGGGGGCACCCACCTGCCCTGCCCCTGTGGGTGTCCTCATGCAACCCCAGGAGGAGCTCAGCACCCCTCACACCCCATGCAGCCTACCGCCCACTCATGGGGGCCCAGAACCTTCCCAAACCCACCGGTGCCTATCTCCCCTACTCCCACCCACGGGTGCCCAGCAACCTCCCAAATCTAGGTGTGCCTGTCTCCCCTGCCCCTGTGCCCCCTACACAAATTTCCGGGTGCCCAACACCCCACCCGTGGGTGCTCAGCACCCTCCTCACCCCCCACCTGCCCTTTCGCCCAGGCACGTGCCGTGCACTTTCTATGCCACTCCCGCGGGGGTCCAGCACCGCCCGCCACGGCCCCCCCATACCCCTCCCCCTCCTTGGCCCCCCCATACCCCTCTCCGTGCCTACCCAGCGGCGCAGCGCGGCCCCTTTAAGCCCGGTGACGGGGCGGGGCGCGACCGCGGAAGCGCCTGCTCACTGGCGGCGTCTTTCCCTTTGCGCTTGGCGGGGGGCGGCGGGCTGGCCGGAGGCGGCAGAGGCGGCGTAGGCCGCGCTGGGATGGCGGCGGCGCTCCGGGTGCAGAGCGACTGGAGCCGGGCACTGAGGTGGGCGCCGCCCTCGCGGTCCCCTTCCCCCCGCTCCCTTCTCTGCTCTCTTTCCTCCGGCTCCGCTCACAGCCGCTCTTCCTCTCCGCAGGAGGGACGAGGGTGAGGCCTGGCTGAGCTGCCGCAGCCCTGGTGAGTGCTGAGGCGGTGTGGGGGGGCTCAGGGGGTGGCAGGCTGGGGCGAGAGGAGGCACACGGGGACACAGCACGGGCAGTGCTGTCAGGGACCGCAGAGATGGTTGAGTCCCGCCCCCTGCCATGGGCAGGGACACCTCTCACCAGCCCCAGCTGCTCAAGGCCCCATCCAACCCAGCCTTGGACACCTCCAGGGAGGGGGCAGCCACCACTTCCCTGGGCACCCTGTGCCAGGGCCTCACCACCCTCAGAGGGAAGAATTTCTTCCCATTATCCAATCTAAATCTCCCCCCTTCCGGTTTAAACCCATCCCCCCTCGTTCTGTGTCTCCCTGCCCTTCTGAAAAGTCCCTTCCCAGCTTTCCTGTAGCCCCTTCAGGGACTGGAAGGTGCTGTAAGATCTCCCCAGAGCCTTCTCTTCCCCAGGCTGACCCAGACCACCTCTCCCAGCCTGGCTTCACAGCAGAGGTGCTTCAGCCCTCTGAGCATTTCTGTGGCCTCCTCTGGGCTTGTTCCACCAGTCCCATGTGCTGCTTACGTTGGGGACTCCAGAGCTGGATGCAGTACTCAAGAAATTAATTAGGTTTTTATCTAGTATAAACAGGGCAAGTGAATAGTTTTCAACTCTGTGCTCATGTTTTGTTCTAAAATCTGTCTCTAAGGGCTAAATTATATGAAAATGCGCCAGGCTGGGTTGGTGTAAAGAATTGCAGCAAAATTCCTTTCAGGTCCAGCTGAATCCGTAACTTTTCCTTGAGTTTGTCAGGTTAATCAAGATCTTACTCACTTTTACAGTGCTAAACCTGAGGTTGAAACTAATAGCATTTACAGGATCCTAGAATCCCCTGGGTTAGAAGAGACCCTTGAGTTCACCGAGTCCAATCAGGGCCTGGTCCACCTCTAGATCATGTCCTTAAGCTCTTCATCTACACCCCTTTTAAATACCTCAAGTCTGGGGCTTAAGGGGGTGGAGGGGTGCTGTGGGTTAGGAGAGGTGAGGGCAGTTGGGGGGCTGTGTAAGGAGTGAGGGCGGTTGGGAGTGTTTCCTGTGTCTCAGGGAGGGCTGAGGGTGGTTGGGAGGGGTGCCCTGTGGTTTGGGGCGGGCTGAGGGGAAGATAAGCTGGGGAGGGGGTGGGGTTGAGAGGTGGCTGAGCTGATGGCTGTTCTCCCCACAGGGAAGCCCACCCTGTACGGCAGCTTGACCCGCCGTGGGCTCAGCACTGAGGGCGTCCCTGACATCGCTGCTTCCGAGGGCTTCGTGGTTGGGGAAGTCACCGAGGTGCTGGGGTGGGCTGGGGGATCGGTAACTGCCTTCTGTGTGTGAAGGGGTGGTACTGTTATACCAGCCAAAATAAGAGCCTAAAGCTGTTTCCCAGTTCCCTGCATGGATTATCCAGCTGTCCTTGGCACCTCGCCTGTGCTGGGTCCTGAAGCTGGTCCGTAGCATCCGCTCATGAGTCTCCCTCTCTGGAGGTATTCAAGACCCATCTTGAGTTCCCAAGGTGAACTCAACTACAAGCCCCAAGCTGCTGTTCCCAGACTGCCACTGGTCACACACAGCCAAACTGGTGAGGTGGAACAGGTCTGGAACGAGGTGTACAGGGAAGGCAACAGCTCCCAGCAAAACAAAGTATATGGAGCAGGAGATCACCAGTATCTTCTCATGGAAGAACTTTTCCTGGTGAGGGTGAGGGAGCCCTGGGACAGGCTGCCCAGGGGGGTGTGGAGTCTCCTTCTCTGGAGATATTCCAGCCCTGTCTGGATGCCGACCTGTGCGCCCTGTCCTAGGGAGCTGCTTTGGCAGGGGGTTGGACCTGATGATCTCCTGAGGTTCCTTCCAACCCCTGGGATTTTGTGATCATGCTGGGGTCGTGTGTCCCATAATCTTAGCATCTCCTGACTTAGAAGGGACCCACATGGATCATAGAGTTCAACTCCTGGCTCTACACAGGCCCAGCCAACTCCTGTGGCCATAATGGCCATCACTTCCCACCCCAGGCTTTGTGTCTTGCAGCAGTAGAACGAAGCAAGCCCAACACTCTGCTTCATCCCTCCTCAGGCTCTTGAGAGACCACAGCCAGGTCCAAACCACAGTTCCACCTCGACAGCCTGACGGCCCTTCTAACTCTTCTTCTTCCCTTTTCTTCCCTCCTCTAGAAAAGCATTCTCGTTTCTTGTCCACATGAAAATGCATCCACAAAGTTTCTGGCTCCTTACACAACTTTTTCCAGGATTCATCAGAAAAGTGTAAGTAACCTTGTGAAATGAGGTGGGGGGGAAACACATGGGACTGACCCCGAGCTTTCGCAGCGTGTCTCAGGCGTGTTGCATGCTTGGTCTGAGGGTTGACCAGCAGTGTGACTTCATATTTGAACTGGGTCATTAAATGTTATAGGATCAGAGAAACTTGGGGAAGTTGCTTGTGATTGGGAAAGCTGGAGAGCTGGGCAGGGAGAAACCAGGTGAGGTTTGATAAAAGCAAGTGGAGAGTCTTGCACTTGGGAAAGAATTGTACAGGCTGGGGGTGAGCTGCTGGAGAGGAGCTCTTCAGAGAAGGACTTGGAGGTCCTGGTGGGTGACAGGGTGGCCATGAGCCAGCAGTGTGCCCAAGGAGGCCAATGGGATCCTGGGGTGCATGAAGAGGAGCGTGGCCAGCAGGTCAAAGGAGGGGATCATCCCCCTCTGCTCTGCCCCGGTCAGGTCACACTTGGAGTGTTGTGTTCAGTTCTGGGCTCCCTGGTATAAAAGGGACAGGGATCTCCTGGAGAGAGTCCAGAGGAGGGACACGGAGATGATGAAAGGCCTGGAGCATCTCCCCTGTGAGGAAAGGCTGAGTGAGCTGGGGCTGTTCAGCCTGGAGAGAAGCAGCCTGAGAGGGGATCTGATCAATGGTTATCAATATCTGAAGGGTGGGACACAGGGGGACATGGCCAGCCTCTTCTCAGTGTCTGTGGGGACAGGACAGGGGGCGATGGCTTCAAGTTGGAAGTTTCTTGGGGTCCCTTCCAACCCAGACCAGTCTGTGATTCGATGATTCTTGTCCTTGTGTAAGGGTGTTAAGTGTTAGAAGAGCGTTACCAGGCTGGAACTGTGAAGCCGTGGTGATGGAAACTCTGCGAGGTGCTTTAAATCCCCCCAGCAGTGTATGTCTGGGGGTGACAGTAGCACCCGGGGATGTACTTAGCAGGTCTCCCCCAGCAAGGAATTAGGCTCTGGAGCAGAAAACCCTATGTAGGAGGTGACACAAAGCTAATGTTTGGTGTTTCCACCCTCCTGCAGGTTACCTGTCTTGATATTTCCAGCGGCGGTGGGCTCGGCGTGTCAACCAGCACAGATGGGACCATGAAAATCTGGCAGGCTGCAAATGGAGAAATAAGAGTAAGAGCATCTAGCTTTGATGTTGTGTGTTGGCTGTGACCTTAACAAAGTCCTTTGACCATGAATTCAGTCAGGCTACCCATACACTGTGGCCTAGGGAAGGTGGGAACCTGACTTTTGATTGCAGAGCTAATTGAAATTATCCACCTGGGAGGTTTGAAGTTCAATCTCTTGGAAAGCCTGACTGCTCCCAAGGGAAATGATGGCTGGCAATCCAGAGGGAAATCCCAGGTTGAAAACGAGAAAGGGTGGTTAGGAATGACAGCTCCTAACCTGTGTGCTGCAAGCCCTGAATTGGCTTCTGCAGTAGAGAAGAGGTGAGGAAAAAGACTCCTGCCTGTGATGAATTAACTGGGTCGTGGCTAGAAACACCGGTTACTGTGGTTCTTGTGCAGCTTGACCTGTCAGCTGCTTGTTTAGCAATGGATAAAGACATTTCACCCGTTCTTAGAACCAAATGTAGCATCCTTTGCTGTGTAATTAGCGACTCCAGCAGTGGAGGGAGGCACAAAGTGGACCTGCCAGCTCTGTGCCTGCCTCAAATTGAGATGAGTTCCCTTGCAAGAACCCAGACCCAGAGGATTTGAGCTTAATCCACTGCCCACGTGTGAACACCAAGTTTTAGAATCCCAGACTGATCTGGGTTGGAAGGGACCCCAAGGATCACAGAGTTCCAACCGCCCTGCCACAGGCAGGGCCACCAACCTCCAGGCCTGGAGCTACACAAGGGTGCCCAGGGCCCCATCCAACCTGGCCTTGAACACCCCCAGGTACAGGGCACCCACCCCCTCTCTGGGCAGCCCGTTCCAGCCCCTCACCACTCTTTCTGGAAAGAACTTCCCCCTAATATCTAATTTAAACCTCCCCTCTGTTAGCTTTAATCCATCCCACTTGTCCTGCCATTAATTACCCTTTTAATAAGCCATTTCCCCTCCTGTTTATCTGCTCCCTTTAGGGAAGGGAAGGCTGCAGTGAGGTGCCCCCAGCTCCTTAAGCCTTTCTCCGTAGGGGAGGTGCTCCAGCCCTCTAATCATCTTTGTGGCCTCCTCTGACCCCTCTCCAACAGTCCCACATCTTTCTTGTGTTGGGGCCCCAGCTCTGGACACAGGACTCCAGCTGGGGCCTCCCGAGGGCAGAGCAGAGAGGGACAATCCCCTCTTCTCCAGTGTCACAGCTCAAGAGTCGCTCTGTGTAAGGGTGATAACAATGGAACTAGCACGTAGTTCTTTGTTTTCCAGAGACTGTTGGAAGGCCATGTGTATGATGTGAATTGTTGCAGGTTTTTTCCATCGGGCCTGGTGGTTCTGAGTGGAGGAATGGATGCCCAGCTAAAGATCTGGTCAGCAGAAGATGCCAGCTGCGTAGTAACATTTAAAGGTCACAAAGGAGGTACAGAGTGCTCAGGCTTTAAATACTGCTTCATCTGCCATGTGTATAACTGTTTTGTGCCTGAGGGGTAACGGTCAGTCACCAGCCTACTGGAACAGGCTGCCCAGGAGGGGAGAAGCCTCCCTTGTAAGGCAAGATAAGACAACCCCTTTTTCCTTTTTCTCCTTTGGATTTTGGGGAAATACTTTGACTCCTCCAAGTCTCAGGATGTCACCATGTGAAGATGCCCTGGCTGCAGGGCTAACCAAGGGTCAATAAAAGCTGGGACTTGGCTACAGAAGCCCAGCCAGAGGTAGATTTTGAGTGGCACGTGGCCAGGGCTGTGGGCTTTGGCTTCTGCCCCCTCAGAAATCTGAAATGCGTTTAAAAGATGTGCCGGTTCTGAGGATAAACCTGGCTGGAGCTGTGTGGAGCCAGGAGTTGGACTCGGTGATCCATATGGGTCCCTTCCAAGTCAGGAGATTCTGGGATAAACAGCTCTAGGGTGAGGCTGAAGGCCACTCTCTACAGGGCGATGACAGGAAGAGTTTCATCTAGTGCAGTCACTACAGATATTTCTATTTGAGTTCTGGGAGCTTGATAGAATCACAAGGCTGGAAAAGACCTTAAGATCATCAAGTCCAACCATTCCCATCCTAAGCACAACCATAACCCTAAGTACCTCATCTACCCTTTTTTTAAAACACCCCCAGGGGTGGGGACTCAGCCCCCTCCCTGGGCAGCCTGTTCCACAGCCCCACAACTCTTCCAGGGAAGAACTTTTCCCTCCCATCTGAGCTGACCCTGCCCTGGTGCAGCTTGAGCCAATTTCTCTTTGTCCCATCTCCTGTCCCCTGGCTGAAGAGACCATCACCCACCTCTCTGCACCCTCCTGGCAGGTCAGTGGAGGCACTGAGAAGGTCTCCCCTCAGCCTCCTGTTCCCCAGGCTCAACACCCCCAGCTCCCTCAGCTGCTCCTCAGATGATTTGCAAAGCATCAATTAAATCCTCTAACCATCATTTTTCAGATCCAGACTCAACATCCCCATGGTTAACTCTTTTGGGGATGTTAGCAACTGGAATGAACTGTGCTTCTGATGTTGCTGTAGCTGGATGATGTGGATGCTTCTTGCCCCACACAAGCCTTAGCATGATCCAGAGTTGGGCTGGGCTTGGACTTCTGTCCAAGTTAGAGGCTGATTTTGGAGCTGGAAACTCAGCTGTGGTATCAGCTCAGTCTGAGGCAAGGTGTTGCCAATTATTTTACTGGTGATTCATGAAGTCACAGAAGCATAGGGGTTGGAAGGCACCTCCAGAGCCCATTGGGTCCAACCCCCCTGCCAAAGCAGCTCCCTAGGACAGGTCACACAGGTCGGTGTCCAGCCGGGGCTGGAATATCTCCAGAGAAGGAGACTCCACACCCCCCGAGCAGCCTGTCCCAGGGCTCCCTCACCCTGACCATGAAAAGTTCTTCCATGATACTGGTGATAATCTGCCTTTGTGCCAGGTGATGGCTCCTGCTCCATATGCTTTGCTTTGCTGGGAGCTGTTGCCTTCCCCATACACCTCGTTCCAGACTTGTTCCAGCTCAGCCAGTTTGGCTGCGTGTGACCGATGGCAGTCTGGGATCAGCACTTTGGGGCTTGTAGCGGAGTTCACCTTGGGCAATGAGCTGCGGCGTCTGTCTGTCTTCCATGCTGTCTGTCTGACTGTGGCCTTTGCCTTGACACAGGTATTTTGGACACTGCCATTGTGGATCGGGGAAGAAATGTCCTCTCCTGCTCTAGGGATGGCACCGTGCTTCTCTGGGACTGCGGGAAATCCTCCTGCCTGGGTGTCATCGCTGACTGTGGCTCTCCTGTCAACGGCATCGCTGTGGGTGCTGCTGACAGCTCCCTCAACCTGGGCTCACCTGAAAAAGCTCCTAGTAAGGATCTTGCTCTTAAAAATTCGTATTTCTTCTCCTAGCCCAAACTGCTTAGGTTTGTCACCAATAATGCTGAGTGTGGGGCTTGCTTCTGTGCCCCTCCTATCTGGGGAAGGGACCCTGGGTGACCAGACCAGAGCACTCTGGTCCTGTGGAGGAGTTGAGCGTTATCAAGCAGGTTAAGACCGATTGAGTCTCTCTAATTGCTCCTGGGGTGTCTCAGTTACTGTTACACAGCCAGGGAATTTGAGTATTATAAAGGAAAAGCTTTATGTGGAGTGAACTGGAGACACATGGCTCTTTCCTTGTGGTGGTGTGGCTCTGGCTGGAGGCCAGACACCCACCAAAGCTGCTCTGTCAGTGCCCTTCTCAGCTGGACAGGGGGAAAATAGATATTGAGGGGCTCAGGAGTGGAGATAAGGGCAGGGAGAGATCATTCCACAATCAGCGTCACGGGCAGAACAGACTCAACAGGGAATAAAGGAGAGAGACTCTGGTTGATGGCACTGCCCTGCACCCCCAGTGACACCAGAGTCGGGTGATGAGAAGTGTGGCCAGATCTTAAAGCACCTCCCCCCACCCCTCCCTTGTCAGCAGACTGAGCTTTAGCCAGGATTTCACTCCCTTCTTCCCCAGATTGTGGCACGGGGAGGGTCAGGGACTGGGGGAATGGGGATTTGGGTCAGTTTCTCACGAGCTGTTTTCCTTCCTTCTTAGCTGGGGAGGGAGGGATGGGGGCATTCCTCACCCCCTCCCCCTGCTGCACTGTGGGGTCCCACCCACAGCAGACAGTCCTCCAGGAACTTCTCCCAACATGAATCCTTTCCTGTGGGGCTTGAGCTCCTCACCAAGTGCCTCAGCGTGGGTCCTTCCATGGGGAGCCGACCTTCAGGCCCAGACTCCTCCAGCCTGGTCCCCTACAGGGTCACAAGCTTCCCTCCCCCCCGCCCAGCAGACCTGCTTCGGTGTGGGTCTGTCTGTCCACAGGCTCCAGGTTTCACTGCCAGGAGCTTGCTCACACCTGGGATTCCTACGGGGTCACAGCGCCCTTCAGGTGTTCCCACCTGCTCCAGCACGGGATCGTCCATGGGCTGTAGATGGGATCTCTGCTCCCTGTCATCATCCATGGGCTGTGGGGGGACACCCACTCCACCATGGGTTTCTCCAGGGGCTGCAGGGGCATCTTTCTCTCCGGCACCTGGGGTGCCTCCTCCACCCTTCCCTGCCCTTGGTAGCTGCACAGCTCCTCACATCTTCACTCCCTTCTCTGGGGGCACAAAGCAGCTGCTTGAGGGTTTGTTTCTCCTCACTGTGGTTCCCAGAGGTGCTGTGACCATCGCTGATGGGCTCAGCCTTGGTCAGCAACGACTCCGGCCTTGAGCCATCTGGTGTTTGCTCTGTGGGGCCTGCAGAGAGCTTCTGGCTGCTTTTTTGCAGCCCCCCTTCTCCATGAGAACCCAGCCACCCAAAACTGTGAGACTCAGGGTACAGAGTTAACACCATTACGGGTTCAGCTGTCGGGTGTGGGTATCACCAAGGCTCATTCCGTCCCCCGCTGGAGTGAACTGATGTCTTTGTCAGGTGACCGTGAGGTTGGGACAGAAGGGAAAGTCCTGCTGCTGGCTCGAGAAGATAAGAAGCTTCAAGGAGTGGGACTGCAGAGCAGGCAGCCGGTAAGGGGACTCTCAGAGGTGTTTCCCTGGGGAAGGTGCTAGAAAATCCGCTCAGAGGCATCAGGCCTTTGGCTTCTGTTTCCTTGGGTTGGAAGCTGTGGGTTGTGTGGCTGTGCAGAGCACTGGGCAGAGGAATGAAACCAGGTTCAAAACAACCCAGATCAGTGAGGTGGTTAGTGTTAATCCTGTTCCTTTCCCCTGGTGAGGTCCCCCCCAGGCCACACAACGGGACAGAGCCAGGCCAGGTGGTGGTGGGGAGCTGATCCACCTGCCTTTGGGCTTGTGTGCTCCCCAGATACGCTCTAAACGAAACCCCAGTACCACAAAGTACTTCCTACTGTGCCAGATTTATTTGAGAGCGGGGAGGTTAAGGATTAAGAATTGGCTCTGGAATTTAACCCAGGTACTGGGTTAAATGAAAGGCTCTTTAAACACTGGCCAGTAGATGTCATTGTGAGTGCAGGAACCACAGGCTGCCTCCTGCATCCAGAGTGGAAAGCTGCTCTTGGTTCTGCCTGGTGTTTTAACCACGGTGTGAAGGGAACCTCAGGTGGTCAGCAGTCCATTGCTCTCCTTTTGGAGAGGGAAGATGGTGGTGAATGGAGTCACAAGTGGTGTTCCTCAGGGGTTGGTCCTCCAACCCACCCTCTTTAATATCTTCATTGATGATTTGGAGGAGGGAATTGTGTGCTCCTTCAGTAAGTTTGCAGATGACACCAAGTTAGGGGGAAGTGTGGATCTGGCAGAGGGTGGGAATGCCCTCCAGAGGGACCTGGGCAGCTTGGATCGATGGGGAGAGGCCAGTGGGATGGAGTTCAACACGGTGACACGACGGATCATGACGTGAGGAGGTCTCCCCTCAGCCTCCTCCAAGCTGAACACCCCCAGCTTCCTCAGCCACTCCACGCAGGATCAAATCTCGGCCTTTTGGCTAAGAGTGTAGTGTCTCTTCTTATCAGTTTAATATCTGATACGTCCTTGATGAGAGGGTTTTATATTAAATGAATTTTTGGTCCTGGGAGTTGAACCCTGAATTTGCCTGTGGCAAGGGGGTGGGAACTTGGGGTCCCTTCCAACCCAGACCATTCTGTGATCCTGTGCGTTGCCCTCCAGCCCCTTCCCCAGCCTGGTTGCCCTTCTCTGGACACATTCCAGGACCTCGACGTCCTTCTTACGGTGAGGAGCCCAGAACTGGACCCAGCAGTCGAGGTGCAGCCTCACCAGTGCCCAGTCCAGGGACACAGGATCATTGAGTCCAACCCCAGGATCCAGGAGCATTTCCTGACTGCGCCGTGTCTGCTGACTTGGCGAGACTGATCCTGGAGACCTGTTCTCCTGCCCATCTTGGAGCAGGGCTGAGGGGTTACTCACCTGGCTCTGGGTTTGCCAGTTTGTGCTGTGGCTCCTGGAACTTCTGGGTGTCCCGTGGCCTCATCTGTCAGTGTCTGACCCTTGCATTTGTTCCTGTGTCCTCAGGTGTTCCTCTTCATCGGATCCGATGCGTTCAACTGCTGCACGTTCCTCTCTAGTACCTACATCCTAGCAGGGACTCAGGATGGGAACATCTATCAGCTGGATGTGAGAAATATTAAGTGAGTGTGTGCCAGGAGCTGTGAGTTATTGAACAACCAACATGATCTCCTACTGGAAGGCGACCTGCTCAGTAAAAGGATCATATAATCATAGACTGGTCTGGGTTGGAAGGGACCCCAAGGATCATAGAGTTCCCACCCCCTCGCCACAGGCAGGGCCACCAACCTCCAGGCCTGGATCTACACAAGGTTGCCCAAGGCCCCAGACCATCCTGGCCTTGAACACCCCCAGGGACGGGGCACCCACCACCTCTCTGGGCAGCCTGTTCAAGAGGGAAAGGTGTGGATGTTGTCTACCTGGACTTCAGTAAAGCCATTGATGCTGTTTGTTAGGGCATTCTCCTGGAGAACCTGGCTACTCAGGGCTTGGGTGGGCTTACGCTTCACTGGGTAAGAAAAAGAGCTGGATCCCCGGGCCCAAAGAGTTGTGGTGAATGGAGTTAAATCCAGTTGGTGGCCGGTCACAAGTGGTGTTCCCTGGGCTCAGTTCCCAGACACTCCTGGGTGATCACTGATCACACCCCCACGTCCTGCAGATGTTCCTCCTGTTATCTTCTAACCCTGAGCTCGTATTCACGCATTGGGGTGGGCTCCTGACTACAGCCTGTAACCACCTTCCTTGTTTCTTCTCCTCCTTCTAGTGCTCCAATCCAGGTGATCCATAGATCAGGAGCACCAGTGCTTTCGCTGCTCCCATACCGAGACGGATTTATCGCCAGCCAAGGTACCTCAAGTGTTCCCCTCTTCCAGTAGAAATTGTAGAAGCAAATTGAGGAGCTTTGTGCTCTTCGTTACCCTTTTACATATAAGCACAGTCTGTGTGGGCAGTGTGTCCCTGGCAATGAGTGAGGGGATGTAGCTGTGTTACGTGGCTGCTGTTGGCATCGTGAGTTCCGTTCCTCACCTTCCCTGTGTTCCTCCAGAATAGGGTCTGAGGGCGCCTCTCGGCTGCTAGAGCCTTTTCTCATCTCTCTGACATCTTCACAGCATGTTTCCCTCTGTACCCTGTGATCAGTGACCCTGTACTGGGCATTGGTGAGGCTGCTCCTCCAGTGCTGAGTCCAGTTCTGGGCTCTTCACCATAAGAAGAACATGGAGGTCCTGGAGCGAGTCCAGAGAAGGGCAGCCAGGCTGTGGAAGGGGCTGGAGGGCAAATCCTCTGAGGAGCGGCTGAGGGAGCTGGGGGTGTTGAGTCTGGAGAAGAGGAGGCTGAGGGGAGACCTTCTCAGCACCTCCACTGACCTGCCAGGAGGGTGCAGAGAGGTGGGCGATGGTCTCTTCAGCCAGGGGACAGGAGATGGAACAAAGGGAAATGGGCTCAAGCTGCGCCAGGGCAGGGTCAGCTCAGATGGGAGGGAAAAGTTCTTTCCTGGCAGAGTTGTGGGGCTGTGGAACAGGCTGCCCAGGAAGGGGACTGCGTTGGACTTGATGAGCTTAAAGGTCTTTTCCAACCTCAGGATTCTTTGCCCAGGCCTTTTCACTGGGCCCACTGGAGCTGTCTGTAATTAAGAGCGTGGCTCACTTCACTAATCGCCCTGTTTTCCTTCCTCTGGCCAGGCGATGGAACCTGCTTCATCATTCAGCAAGACCTCGATTACATCCTGGATCTCACAGAAGCGGACTGTGACCCTGTGTACAAGGTGAGGGATGCTGTCTTATCACCCCAGGTAAGGGGTGTAGGGAAGCTTGATGCCAGGTAGCAGGCAGCTGCCCTTATCTCAGGACTTGGCAGCCTGCACCTCAGGTTCCTTCACACAGTTGCCTTTTAAGCTGGTTTCCCCCCCTCCCCCAAATAATCTAAATATTTGGCATAAACAAACCCTCTGGCCTTTTATCTGCATCATGCAGGAGCGATACCAAAGCAGCAGAGTAGTTTGGGTGTTGTAGCAGCTCTGGCAGAATTAACTGAACTGTGAATTAATTGCTTGGAGGATCCTTGGGGGTAGAAGCAACAGCTGGCTGGGCACTGCTGCCTCTTCTCTTGCCCCCTGGTGACTCGGGACCCAAAAGCAGGCCTCTGGCTCCTGTGTTTCCAGACACTCCGCTGCCCTTGGGAGTGTGACATGGGTTCCCTCAGCTCTCAGCTTGGTGGTGCCAGTGGAAATGTGCTTTTGGTTTTAACCCACAGAATCACCAGGTTGGAAAAGTCCTTTAAGCTCAGGGAGTCCTGTCCTGTGCTGACCCAGATCTCTCAGTCCCTCATCTCCCCATCTGTTAAACACAGCCAGGGGTGGGGACTCTCTGCCCTCCCTGGGCAGCCTGTTCCACAGCCCCACAACTCTGCCAGGGAAGAACATTTCCCTCCCATCTGAGCTGACCCTGCCCTGGTGCAGCTTGAGCCCATTTCCCCTTGTCCCCTGGCTGAAGAGACCATCGCCCACCTCTCTGCAGCCTCCTGTCAGGTAGCTGTAGGTGCTGAGAAGGTCTCCCCAACCCACTCCAGCTCTGCCAGCCGGTTTTCCCCCTTCTAAGTACCACTGCTGTGGAGGCTGAGATCTGACCCACACAAGTCCTTGGTGTCTCAGCCCCTTTTTGCATTTAACAGAAGAACCTCTGTTTGAGGGAATCAATGCCAGAAACAGGCTGTTAGCTGTCACTTGAGCAGCAACTCTCCTTAAATCCCACTCACTTTCCCCTCCCTCTTTTTCAGGTAGCTGCTTGGGAGAAGCAAATTTACACGTGCTGCAGAGATGGCATAGTGAGGAGATACCAACTTTCTGACCTTTAGTTGCCTGGATCAGTGTGGAGTTGCACCAAAGTAACTCTTCCAAGCTTATTTTCTGGGGTGGTATGTTTGAGGTGCGTGTGTAGAAGCTTCTGAGGCCTGTGGAATCTTCTGAGGCTGTTGGGATGAGCGGGCTCTGTACAGCTGGTTTTGGGGATGTTTCTTACTGTGGGACAACTTTGGATTTTATTTTTTTAAATTTGGAGAGAGGGGCTCTGAGGTGTCAGGGAGGGTCTTGTGCTGCCACACATCTTCTCACTGCTGGCATGGGGCGTGGGGCGTGTGTGCAAACTAATAAAATATATTGGATGTGGGGGTGACCTTATGGCAGAATGGCCTGAAATAAAGCAACACAACACCATGTGGGAAATACATTTTCACAGACTCACAGAACTGCAGGGGTTGGAAGGGACCTCCAGAGCCCATCGGGTCCACCCCCCCTGCCAAAGCAGCTCCCTAGGACAGGTCGCACAGGTCGGTGTCCAGACGGGGCTGGAATATCTCCAGAGAAGGAGACTCCACACCCCCCTGGGCAGCCTGTCCCAGGGCTCCCTCACCCTCACTGGGAAGAAGCTCTTCCCCAGATTGGTGTGGAACTCCCTGTGCTCCAACTTGAGGCCATCGCCCCTTGTCCTGTCCCCACACACACTGAGAAGAGGCTGGCCATGTCCCCCTGTGTCCCACCCTTCAGATATTGATACCCATTGATCAGATCCCCTCTCAGGCTGCTTCTCTCCAGGCTGAACAGCCCCAGCTCACTCAGCCTTTCCTCGGAGGGGAGATGCTCCAGGCCTTTCATCCTCTCTGTGTGCCTCCCTCCTCTGGACTCTCTCCAGGTGACAGCACCAGCACCAAAGGTCCCCAGTGATTTCAGTTCCCAGGTGGTGAAGCAGGGTGGGCTTGGTGTGAGCCAGGTGCTGCTCCACGGGGCTGGGTGTCACGCTGCCGGCGTGCCATGCACTCGCCGAAAGCACGGACCTGGGGCTGGCAATGGCGCCAGTCCTGCCGCGCCGCCATGCAGTCCTGCAGCTCCCGGTGCTGCGCGGCGCAGCTCGTGCGTGAGATCATGGCGTCCACTGGGTCCTCCTCCTCCTCCTCAGCCTTCTCCAACGATGGAGGGTTCCTGGCCTTCGCTGAGCCAGGCTGGAGCAAGGAAGCAGGGTTTGGGGTGCTACCTTCCCCTTCTTTGTGGGCACCCACCCGCCCTGCCCCTGTGGGTGTCCTCATGCAACCCCAGGAGGAGCTCAGCACCCCTCACACCCCATGCACCCTACCGCCCACTCATGGGGGCCCAGAACCTTCCCAAACCCACGGGTGCCTATCTCCCCTACTCCCACCTATGGGTGCTCAGTGCCTCCCCCATGAATCCCATCCCTTAGTATTGGCTTTAGAAAAAAGAGAAAAACAGAGAGAAAGAGAAACAACGGAAGAGGTGCTGCTCTGCTTGGAAAATCTGGGAGTGTGGTACACGGAAAGGGGCTTCTAGAAGAAAAGGGGGGATGAAATACCAGAATCTTGATGGGTCTGGAGGGCTCACAATGGGTTGAGAGCTTCCAGCTCCGCCATCGCACCAGCCAGGGCTCCAGGAAAGAGTAGAGAGACACAGATCTGGTGTCCACGAGGGAGCCCAGGGAGCTCACGGAGGTTGATGATTGGCATCTCGATAATGATATCGAGTGTTGTTCTGGTTTGGATTTATCATCCAAAGAACCTGTGCAGGTGGGACTGAGACGTTCAAGTAAGCACCAAGTGAGTGTGGAGTGCTGCTGTGTCTGTCTGTAACCGCATCCTGCTCTGTGGGTCAGCAGGAGAACTCCTGCCTGTCATGCAGGAGTTTGATTCCCAACGGAGTGGCTGCTCTGCTGGCACTGATTGGTTGGTCTTGATTTTGGAGCTGAGTATTGAAAATTGATTTAGATTTGATGAACTGTTGGTGTGAGTGAAATGAGTCAACTCTGGTGGGAGTGGTGAGCAACTGAGTCGCAGCAAATCTGGGAGAGAGAGAGAAAAACTGACCACTAGAAACTCCAGGTTTGTTGTTTTGGGTTTGTATATTTGATGTAAGCAATGGGGAACTGAGAATGGGTTAGAGAGACGGGAGTTGGGTTATAAACAAGAACAGGGATCAAGAGAAACTCTAACAATAGCGGGGCGGGGTGGGGGGGAAACCAAAGGAGTGAAATCTCCAAGAAAAAACCAGAAATGCCATATAAGGGGTGAAGGGATGAACTGGCTCTGTCACCGGTCCTCAAAAGCTTGATGGGTCTGGAAGGCTCACAGTCAGTTGAGAGCTTCCAGCTCCACCAGGGCTGGACTCGGGGAAGGAATCCAGGCAGACGGATCCTCTGTCCAAGCATGAGCCCAGGTTGTTCAATGAGACACGCGGGGACAGGCCCTTCATACTCAATGTCTCCTCGTTCTCCTGGCTGAGGAGGAGAGAGAAGAGACCCAGTTGCAGCCTGGGCCCTCCTCTGGGACCCCCGGGCAGCAGCCCCTGCTTGGGCAGCAGGCAGGGCTGCCCACTCTGGGCAAAGACAGGGCACAGGCAGAGAGTCTGGGACAGGAGCTGGGCATCTCCCCAGCACTCACCACATGTCCTGGGGTGACAGAGGCTTCTCTTCACCTCCGGTTGATTGGGAAGAACCTGACGAGGGACGAGACAGGAGTCAGAGGCTGGCAGCCCCCAGCACAGCCCCGTGGCAGGGCTGCAGTGGGGTGTCAGCCCTAACACAGGTGCTCGGTGCCGGGTCCACTCACTGCTTGGTCGCTCCAGATGCACTCTGGCCTTGCTCTTCCTAAACATCATCTTCCACCACTTCTGCAAAAAACCCCAGAACATGGGTGAGTGTGGAGCAGCTCCCAGCACTATGCTACAGACCTCCATGCTCTCCCGACACCACTCCATATCAAGACATGGTGTGGCCCGGTGTTCTGTGGAGTAACAGTCACCTACCTTGGGTCTTCTGCGGGAAGGCTCCACATCCATGGGGCTCTGTGCCCTGTCTCTGACCTGTCCAGGTGACTGCCCTTGGTCTGTCTCCATTGGCAGCTCCAGAGAGGGGTCTTGTTCAAGGACTGGCGCTGCCTCTGTCACTGGACCCTCAACAGTTTCAAGGTTCTGGAGGGCTGGGGATCGGCTCGGTGATGCAGGCTCCTCTGCACCTCCAGTTGCTTGGGAAGAACCTGATGAGGGAGGTGACATGAGTAAGAGGATGGCAGCCCCTAGCACAGCCACTTGTCAGGGCTGCAGTGGCTTTTTCAGCTCTTTGAAGGGCACTCGGTGCTGGGGTCACTCACTGCTCAGCTGCTCCTGATGCACTCTGGACTTGCTCTTCCCAAATATCTTCGTCCACCACTTCTGAAAAAAACCCCAGAACATGGGTGAGTGTGGAGCAGCTCCCAGCTCAATGCTACAGACCTCCATGCTCCCCCCACACCACTCCATGTCATGACATGGTGCAGCGCAGTGTGGTGCTGAGTAACGGTCACCTACCTTGGGTCTGCTGGGGGAAGGCTGCACTTCCTTGGGGCTCTGCGCCGTGTCTCTGAGCAGTCCAGGTGACTGCCCTTGGTCCATCTCCAATGGCCGCTCTAGAGGGAGATCTTGGTGAAGGGCTGGACCTGGCTCTGTCATCAGCCCCTCAACAGTTTCAGGGGTCTGGAGGGCTGGGGATCGGCTCGGAGCTTCCAGCTCCACCATCGTACCAGCACTGGACTCGGGGAAGGAGTTGGGAGATGAGGATGTACTGCTCAAGTCCCAATGCAGGGAGCCCGGGGAGGGCAGCTGAACACACGGGGATGGGCTGTTCAGGCTCATTGTGTCCTCCTTCTCCCTGCAGAGGAGGAGAGAGAAGAGACCCAGTTTCAGCTTAGACCCTCTGGTGGGACCCCTGGGCAGCAGCCCCTCCTTGGCCGGCAGGCAGGGATACCCGCACCGGGCAGGGCACAGGTGGAAAGTATGGGGCAGGATCTGGGCATCTCCCCAGCACTCACCACATGTCCTGGGCTGATGCAGGCTCCTCTGCACCTCCAGTTGCTTGGGAAGAACCTGATGAGGGAGGACACATGAGTAAGAGGCTGGCAGCCCCCAGCACAGCTGCTTGTCAGGGCTGCCATGGGGTGTCAGCTCTTTGAAGGGCGCTCGGTGCCGGGGCCACTCACTGCTCGGCTGCTCTGGATAGACTCTCGCCTGGCGCTTCCCATACATCATCTTCCACCACTTCTGCAAGACCCCCAGAATGTGGGTGAGTGTGGAGCAGCTCCCAGCACTATGCTACAGACCTCCATGGTGCAGCGCAGTGTGGTGCTGAGTAACGGTCACCTACCTTGAGTCTGCTGGGGGAAGGCTCCACATCCCTGGGCCACCGTGCCCTGCCCCTGACCTGTCCAGGGAACTGCTCTTGGTCGGTGTCCATCAGCAGCTCCAGAGGGGGGCAAAGGTCAAGGACTGGCCCTGGCTCTGTCACCGGATCCTCAACGGTTTCAGGTGTCTGGAGGGCTGGGGATTGGTTCAGAGCTTCCAGCTCCGCCATCGCACCAGCGCTGGACACGGGGAGAGAGTCAAGAGATGCCGATAGGTGTCTCGAGAGTGAGCCCGGGGAGCCCACAGATCCCAGCCGAGCACGCGGTGACAGGCTGTTCAGGCTCTTTGTGTCCTCATTCTCCCTGCTAACGAGGAGAGAGAAGAGACTCAGCTTCAGCTTAGACCCTCTGGTGGGACCCCTGGGCAGCAGCCCCTCCTTGGCCAGCAGGTAGGCAGGGATATCTGAAATGGGCAGGGCACAGGTGGAGAGTCTGGGGCAGGAGCTGGGAGTCTCCCCAGCACTCACCACATGTCCTGGGGTGAGAGAGGCTTCTCTGCACCTCCGTTTGCTTGGGAAGAACCTGATGAGGGACGAGACATGAGTCAGAGGCTGGCAGCCCCCAGCACAGACGCGTGTCTGCGCTGCCATGGGGTATCGCCCCTTTACGGCTTGCTTGGTGCTGGGGCCACTCACTGCTCGGCTGCTCCTCATGGACCCTGGCCTTGCTCTTCCCAAATATCTTCGTCCACCACTTCTGCAAAAACCCCCAGAACGTGGGTGAGTGTGGAGCAGCTGCCAGCGCTATGCTACAGACCCACATGCTCCCCCCACACCACTCCATGTCATGACATGTTGTGGCACAATGTGGTGCAGAGCAAGGGTCACCTACCTTGGGTCTGGTGGGGGAAGGCTCCACATCCATGGGGCTCTGCGTCCTGTCTCTGAGCAGTCCAGGTGGCTGCTCTTGGTACGTCTCCAATGGCCGCTCTAGAGGGAGGTCTTGGTTAAGGACTGGCCCTGGCTCTGTCACCAGCCCCTCAGCAGTTTCAGGGGTCTGGAGGGCTGGGGATCGGTTCAGAGCTTCCAGCTCCACCATCGTACCAGTGCTGGACTCGGGGAAGGAGTGGAGAGATGCCGATAGGCGTCTCGAGAGAGATCCCGGGGAGCCCAGGCGAGCACGCGGGGACAGGCTGTTCAGGCTCTCTGTGTCCTCGATCTCCCTGCAGAGGAGGAGAGAGAAGGGACCATTTGCAGCCTGGGCCCTCCTCTGGGACCCCCGGGCAGCAGCCCCTCCTTGGCCGGCAGGCAGGCGGGGATGCCCGAAACGCGTAGGGCACAGGTGGAGAATCTGGGGCAGGAGCTGAGCGTCTCTCCAGCACTCACATGGCCTGGGGTGACGCAGGCTTCTTTGGATTTCCAGTTGCTTGGGAAGAACCTGATGAGGGACGAGACCAAGTGAGCGGCTGGCAGCCCCCAGCACAGCCCCGTGTCAGGGCTGCTGTGGGGTGTCAGCCCTTTCCAGGGCGCTCGATGCTGGGGCCACTCACAGCTTGGCTTGTCTGAAGACACTCTCGACCTGGTCTTCCCAAACCTCCTCCTCCACCTCTTCTGCAAAAACCCCCAGAACGTGGGTGAGTGTGGAGCAGCCCCCAGCCCTATGCTACAGGACTCCCCCATGCTCCACACTACTGCATGTCATGACATGGTGTGGCACAGTGTTCTGCGGAGCAAGAACCTTTGCCCTAAGAAATGCATAGAATACGTGTGATTTCACCCAATAAATGGCTTCACCTAAAATTCATATTGAATTGCTTGTTGCTCATCGCCGGTCTCCACAGCAAGACCCCCAGAACGTTGGTGAAATGGGAGCAGCTCCCAGCCACCCACACCCCCCGACACCACCCCATGTCAGGACTCGGCACGGCTCAGTGCGCTGCAACGTTCTCCTACCCGGCGCTTCCTGTCCCGTTGAAAGGTGGAGATGAACCGGAGATACATCGCCAGCATAATGAATGGCATCAGATCACCCACAGCGAGGGCGCCGAAGCAACCCATGGCTTGGGCTGAGCTACAGCTGTGTCCCTCCGGTCACCAATGAGTTCCAAGATCTCCAGTTATCTGCCAACCAAGACACTGACAAGCAATGGCTGAGGCTGCAGTCTGCAGTGACGCTGACAGACGACAGTGTCCAGTGCCAACTGCCCTGCACCCCCTTACACCTGCCCGGCAGCCACACCCCCCTTTGTGGCATGCTGAGCCCTCATTGGTGCTGAGCCCTCATTGGTGCCCTCAGAGGCAAGCAGAACTCTGATTGGATAAATCTGGTGGCACTCCAAGGCTCTTCCTCATGCCACTCCTGTCAGCCATACTTGGAAATGTGTCCCACCTGCCTAAGGAGAAGAGCAAGCACATCACGCCTTGCAAGAAACCTTTCAGGAGAGGGAAACTTCAGATTGCTCCTGACACCCCACAACCAGAACAAAATCGTTACCTTGAACACCCAAGATCCCACCTCTGGGTGCTTATTCCTTGGACCAAGCACCCTGCTTCCGAGATACAGAGTCACAGAACTGTAGGGGTTGGAAGGGACCTCCAGAGCTCATGGGGTCCAAGCCCCCTGCCAAAGCAGCTCCCTAGGACAGGTCGCACAGGTCGGCGTCCAGACGGGGCTGGAATATCTCCAGAGAAGGAGACTCCACACCCCCCTGGGCAGCCTGTCCCAGGGCTCCCTCACCCTCACCAGGAAGAAGCTCTTCCCCAGATTGGTGCAGAACTTCCTGTGCTCCTACAGTCTCCAGTCTGCCTTCATAATTCATCTCTGCCGGTCGCTCAGGGCTTTTTATCAGGCAACGAGATGTCTCATCTGTAGGCCAGGCTCCATCTAAGGTAACTTCAGCTCACCTGCTAACGACAGACAAAAGCATACGAGATGACAGGGCTTTGAGGCAAAGCTGCTCCATGCAGGAGCTGGGAGCTGAACACGTGGCTCAAACCAGCGTCTAAACCCAGTTCCAGGCTCAGAAACCTGCAAGGTTAACTGTGTAACCCTCAGGTTTGGGTTTGGGCAGCTGTCCCCTCTCCCACCGCAGACAGCCAGGACTGTAAAGCCCATCCTCACTCGCCGCCGTCCCCACACAGCGCAGATTTAACCATGACCTATTGAAACCTTCACCAACAGGTGGTTTTCTTTCACCATCGGGGTAAACAATCACTTCTTTCCTACAGATATCTCCAATGTCCTCCAGATTTGAGTTAGATCTACTTCTTCTTCAAAGTAAATCGACCTGTAGCCTGCAAAACAAGCCAAAGCATCACAACTTGTCCATGAAAAGGCCTGCGTTCCCGCTATAGTCCTCCTCCTCCTTTCCCCACCTTGCCACCTAGCTCTGTCACATCTCCAGAACAGCACACTAGTGATGACCTTACTGGTGCCAGAGTGCAGAGGGCGTGTTACCAGCTTTGTTATACCCAGTTCTTTGGCACAGACCGATGGTTTTTGTTCTTGCTTCACACTGCCAACACAAACGCCAAGTGTGCCCTCAGCTATATAGCAGGTTTAGAAAAGGCTCTTTAAACCCAGTGTGCACCAGATGATTTTTCTTTCCTAAATAAAAGCAGGGAATAAGTCAGTTTGTGCTGAAGGTCCTTTGCTAGAGCTCAGCCAGCTCCAGCAGAGGCAGCAGCCGAATCAGAAGCAGCGATGATGGGTCCTGTGCCCATGCCCCACCAAGTCTGCACATCCCAATTTTCACATTTAAGGCCAGAAAGTGTCTTAAAAAGCTACAGGCACCGGTGTTCTTCTCAAGCTTCTCAAGTCATCCCATACCACAGGCTGTGCGAGCTACCAATCCCAAAGATGATGAGCCTCAGATGCAAGCTGTTGGTGATGCCAGGGCACTGTTTGCAATCCTACTGAGTTCTGCGTGCTCAGACTTGGGTTGCAAAGCTCTGAAATCCCTGCTTCAACTTGAAGGAAGTAAGAAGCTGCAGGTCCCCCTGTGTCCCACACTTCAGGACCTATTGTGAAGTCCATCACAACACATTAGTTTCTGCCATTGGTAAATGTCTCCTGCTCCTCCATGGATGGGATGGTGTAATAGGACAGTTCTCAGGACAACTCCTGCCACAGAATCACAGACTCACAGAACCGTAGGGGTTGGAAGAGACCTGCAGAGCCCATCGGGTCCAACCCCCCTGCCAAAGCAGCTCCCTAGGACAGGTCGCACAGGTCGGCATCCAGACAGGGCTGGAATATCTCCAGGGAAGGAGACTCCACACCCCCCTGGGCAGCCTGTCCCAGGGCTCCCTCACCCTCACCGGGAAGAAGCTCTTCCCCAGATTGGTGTAGAACTTCCTGTGCTCCAACTTGAGGCCATCGCCCCTTGTCCTGTCCCCACAGACACTGAGAAGAGGCTGCCCATGTCCCCCTGTGTCCCACCCTTCAGATATTGATAACCATTGATCAGATCCCCTCTCAGGCTTCTTTTCTCCAGGCTGAACAGCCCCAGTTCATTCAGCACTGAGAACTGGGGTGGCTCCCAGTGGCCAGCTTCAGTGTTCCAGAAGATTCACTCCATTTCTTTTGCAAGCCCCACGGACCCAAACAAGACGAGAATCGGGGTAACAAAAGCAAGGGTGGAAATCAAAACACCTGAATTCCTTCATGGCAAATGTAAGACCGTTGCTCCAGCAGGCTTTTCCCACCTAGCGACCTGTCCTCAGAGATCAGTGGAGGATGGGTGAGAAGAAAAATGCAAACACGTACGGCAACGCCTGACAGATACTCTCCCAGCTTTGATAGCCTGCAGGCTCAGGCGCCTGCTGACCAAGAGGCCTTTAACAGCCTCCGGTGTCTTTTCATCTACTAAATGGTCTAACAATCTTTAAAATCCACAAGAGCTTTCTACACCTTCAAGTTCTTGCCATTCGGACTTCCCAAGGCGTTTCTTGTGGACATGTCACCTGAAAATGTATTAGATGACACATTCTACCTGAAAGGAACAGCAAATCTTTTCCTCTTCACCTTCTGCAGATCACTCAGGAGTTTAAAAACCTAACACAGGCCCTCACCTCTTCACCAGCTACAAACTCGGTTAAGGGAAAGGTTCTCAAGACCTCTCCTCATGCTTTCACACTTCTTTATCTCTTCCAGCTTTTCTAAACCCTGAGACCAGCACTGAAGAGTGCTGAAAAGAGAGATCTACAGAGACTGCCATCTACGGTCCCTTCCCTTCCCAGTAAATTCTACAGTGCAGTTTGCACGTTGGTAACTCCTGAGCATCACATTTCTAACTCTAAGGTCTTGCTCCTCAACAACAGACAGTTACAGCTTGGGTCCTCCTCTTTCTCTCCCTTGCACATCTCACCATCAGGCCAAGGGGGATGGAGTGAAGCTGAAGAAGGGAAGGGTTAGGTTGGATATTAGGGGGAAGTTTTTTACAGAGAAAGTGGTGAGGGGCTGGAACAGGCAGCCCAGAGAGGTGGTGGGTGCCCCATCCCTGGAAGTGTTCAAGGCCAGGTTGGGTGGGGCCTTGTAGATCCATGCCTGGAGGTTGGTGGGCCTGCCTGTGGCAGGGGGTTGGAACTTCATGATCCGTGGTGAAGTGCTTCCCACTCTTGGTCCTTTCCAACCCAGACCATTCTATCATTTGATGAGTCTATGATTCTACTTTAAGAGGACTTGAACCTTAGGAGGTCAACCTGCTTCCACCAAACAGCTAAGACATCCCTGAAATCAGCTATGTATTCTACTAGCAATAATTGAGAGACTGGCATAACCAGTGTGCATGTCTTGTAAGCAGAACCACCTGAGCTGCTGCCAGCCTCTCTACGTGTGCTTCTCAAGGCCTGGGGGTGACACTGCGAAGAACAAGGCGAAGAACACGTTTCCCAGCTCCTGATCTGCCGCTGGCTTTGTGGCTGGGAATCCCCTGGGTCACCCCCCATCTGCAATGTTGGAGCAATAAATATTTTTCTGTTCCTAATGCTGTGGTCCATCCTTCCATCCATCCATCCATCCATCCATCCATCCATCCATCCATCCATCCATCCCCCAACCTTTCCCTCTATCCCTTCCTCCCTCCCTCCCTCCCCTGGTTGGGGTGCGAGCCCCTTAGTGCCCGACCCCTGCGAGCACAAGCTGGCCTCAGGCACCGCTGGCACCCCCAAAAGTGGGGTGGAGGTGGCTGGTATCCCAGTGGGTGTGCTGGTGCCTGGGGATGTGGGTGGGCTCGGAACGGGGCCAGCAGCACCCACAGGGGACCCTCACCCAGGCCCCCGAATGCTGAGCAGCGTCTCAGGGGCTGCAGTGGAGATAGGCCCTGAAGCCCTGAGGCTCGACCCAGAGGCCCTGAAGCAAGGCTGACCTCTAGATGAGTCTCACACCCCAGCACCGTGTTCCCTCCACAGCGGTCGGGATGCCGCTGTCTCTCTCTTCACATCTCTCTCAGATGGGCTTTCACCAAGGCCCGCTACTCCTTCCCCGAGCCCTGGCCCGGTGCCATGGAGGAGCTGAAAGCTCTCAAGCCATTGCCAGCCCTCCAGACCCATCAAGATCCTGAGGGACTGGGGACAGAGCCAGGGCCAGCCCTTCACCAAGACTTCCCACTGGATCTGCCACTGGAGACTGACCAAGAGCAGGGCCATGGACAGGTCTGGGACAGGCCATGAGCAGCACGGACATGGAGCCTTCTCCTAGCAGACACCCAGCCATGGACATGGACAAGGAGTAGCTGGTCCTCGAGGTCATCCACACTCTGTGCAGCGTGGAGCGAGAGTGCTACAAGGAGCTACAGGCGTCTCTGGTCCTGTGGCAAGGGGCTGCAAGCGGAGCCTGCAGTGTGATCCCACTTGGGGATCCCTCCCTCCAACCAATAGGAAGAAGGTGCTTGGCCAGATGAGTCTGCTGAAGCCCAGGCTGTGTCCCCGGTGTCTTGGAGAGGAGCAGCCAAGGCTGGACAAGGCTGCAGGGGAGGACTCAGTGAAGCAGGAAAACACATGTGATCCCCTGTGTGCCCAGCACCGCCATAAAGAATACCTGCTGAACAGCCACCAAGGCTGGGGAGTTTTGATTCCTGCTTTTCAAGGCATCACCCTCAACTTGGAGTCCTGTGCCTGTTGTGATTTTTGGCTGGCAGCCCCTGTACCCAGCTCCCAAGGAGATGCCCTCAAAGTTTCTACCCCCGGGGAGATGCCGTGGGCAGCCTGTCCTTTCCAGCCCCCCCAAATGCCTTTTTCTTTTCTTTTTCATAGCTTTGTTCCATGGAGGCAGCATCAGAGCAGCCTCTCACTCCTGAAGAGCACCTTCCCCACCCCCACGCGGCTTCTCATGAGAGAAATTCTGCCTTCCCCATTCCCCCCTCCCACCCCAATCCTCTCCTGTGGAACATGAGGTTATCACGCTGGAAGGACGGGATGCCATGCGGAGGGACCTGGAGAAGTGGGCCCAGGGGAACCTCATGAAGTTCCACAAGGACAAGTGCAGGGTCCTGCCTTTGGGTCAGGGAAATCCTCACTGTCAATCCAGGCTGGGAGAGGACGTGGTAGAGAGCTGGTGAGAGGTGTCCCTGCCCATGGCAGGGGGTGGGACTCAATGATCTTTGAGGTCCCTCGCAGCCCTGAGCAGTCTGTGACCATTGCTGGAAAAGCTTTGGGACAGCACAGGGAAGGACACAGAGTAGAAATCCGTGGTAGGGCTGTTGCAGAGCCGAGCCTCAGCTTGGGTACCCCAAGCGCTCCCAGTTTGGGCTATTTTGGACCAGAAACACCCATCTGTCCCCAGAAGCATCCCCTCCCCCTGGTGGCACAGACAGAAACGAGCCCTTTGGCCACCAACAGATTTAATTCCCCAGTGCTGCTGCCAGAAAATCGGGGTCAGGGGGGTGTGGCTGCCCCCCACACCTGGGCCACTGGGGGTGGGCTGGGTGACAGCACCAGCACCAAAGGTCCCCAGTGATTTCAGTTCCCAGGTGGTGAAGCAGGGTGGGCTTGGTGTGAGCCAGGTGCTGCTCCACGGGGCTGGGTGTCACGCTGCCGGCGTGCCATGCACTCGCCGAAAGCACGGACCTGGGGCTGGCAATGGCGCCAGTCCTGCCGCGCCGCCATGCGGTCCTGCAGCTCCCGGTGCTGCGCGGCACAGCTCGTGCGTGAGATCATGGCGTCCACTGGGTCCTCCTCCTCCTCCTCAGCCTTCTCCAACGATGGAGGGTTCCTGGTGTGCCCGGGTCTCGCCATCGCTGAGCCAGGCTGGAGCAAGGAAGCAGGGTTTGGGGTGCTACCTTCCCCTTCTTTGTGGGCACCCACCCGCCCTGCCCCTGTGGGTGTCCTCATGCAACCCCAGGAGGAGATCAGCACCCCTCACACCCCATGCAGCCTACCGCCCACTCATGGGGGCCCAGAACCTTCCCAAACCCACGGGTGCCTATCTCCCCTACTCCCACCTATGGGTGCTCAGTGCCTCCCCCATGAATCCCATCCCTTAGTATTGGCTTTAGAAAAAAGAGAAAAACAGAGAGAAAGAGAAACAACGGAAGAGGTGCTGCTCTGCTTGGAAAATCTGGGAGTGTGGTACACGGAAAGGGGCTTCTAGAAGAAAAGGGGGGATGAAATACCAGAATCTTGATGGGTCTGGAGGGCTCACAATGGGTTGAGAGCTTCCAGCTCCGCCATCGCACCAGCCAGGGCTCCAGGAAAGAGTAGAGAGACACAGATCTGGTGTCCACGAGGGAGCCCAGGGAGCTCACGGAGGTTGATGATTGGCATCTCGATAATGATATCGAGTGTTGTTCTGGTTTGGATTTATCATCCAAAGAACCTGTGCAGGTGGGACTGAGACGTTCAAGTAAGCACCAAGTGAGTGTGGAGTGCTGCTGTGTCTGTCTGTAACCGCATCCTGCTCTGTGGGTCAGCAGGAGAACTCCTGCCTGTCATGCAGGAGTTTGATTCCCAACGGAGTGGCTGCTCTGCTGGCACTGATTGGTTGGTCTTGATTTTGGAGCTGAGTATTGAAAATTGATTTAGATTTGATGAACTGTTGGTGTGAGTGAAATAGGTCAACTCTGGTGGGAGTGGTGAGCAACTGAGTCGCAGCAAATCTGGGAGAGAGAGAGAAAAACTGACCACTAGAAACTCCAGGTTTGTTGTTTTGGGTTTGTATATTTGATGTAAGCAATGGGGAACTGAGAATGGGTTAGAGAGACGGGAGTTGGGTTATAAACAAGAACAGGGATCAAGAGAAACTCTAACAATAGCGGGGCGGGGTGGGGGGGAAACAAAAGGAGTGAAATCTCCAAGAAAAAACCAGAAATGCCATATAAGGGGTGAAGGGATGAACTGGCTCTGTCACCGGTCCTCAAAAGCTTGATGGGTCTGGAAGGCTCACAGTCAGTTGAGAGCTTCCAGCTCCACCAGGGCTGGACTCGGGGAAGGAATCCAGGCAGACGGATCCTCTGTCCAAGCATGAGCCCAGGTTGTTCAATGAGACACGCGGGGACAGGCCCTTCATACTCAATGTCTCCTCGTTCTCCTGGCTGAGGAGGAGAGAGAAGAGACCCAGTTGCAGCCTGGGCCCTCCTCTGGGACCCCCGGGCAGCAGCCCCTGCTTGGGCAGCAGGCAGGGCTGCCCACTCTGGGCAAAGACAGGGCACAGGCAGAGAGTCTGGGACAGGAGCTGGGCATCTCCCCAGCACTCACCACATGTCCTGGGGTGACAGAGGCTTCTCTGCACCTCCGGTTGATTGGGAAGAACCTGACGAGGGACGAGACAGGAGTCAGAGGCTGGCAGCCCCCAGCACAGCCCCGTGGCAGGGCTGCAGTGGGGTGTCAGCCCTAACACAGGTGCTCGGTGCCGGGTCCACTCACTGCTTGGTCGCTCCAGATGCACTCTGGCCTTGCTCTTCCTAAACATCATCTTCCACCACTTCTGCAAAAAACCCCAGAACATGGGTGAGTGTGGAGCAGCTCCCAGCACTATGCTACAGACCTCCATGCTCTCCCGACACCACTCCATATCAAGACATGGTGTGGCCCGGTGTTCTGTGGAGTAACAGTCACCTACCTTGGGTCTTCTGCGGGAAGGCTCCACATCCATGGGGCTCTGTGCCCTGTCTCTGACCTGTCCAGGTGACTGCCCTTGGTCTGTCTCCATTGGCAGCTCCAGAGAGGGGTCTTGTTCAAGGACTGGCGCTGCCTCTGTCACTGGACCCTCAACAGTTTCAAGGTTCTGGAGGGCTGGGGATCGGCTCGGTGATGCAGGCTCCTCTGCACCTCCAGTTGCTTGGGAAGAACCTGATGAGGGAGGTGACATGAGTAAGAGGATGGCAGCCCCTAGCACAGCCACTTGTCAGGGCTGCAGTGGGGTTTCAGCTCTTTGAAGGGCACTCGGTGCTGGGGTCACTCACTGCTCAGCTGCTCCTGATGCACTCTGGACTTGCTCTTCCCAAATATCTTCGTCCACCACTTCTGAAAAAAACCCCAGAACATGGGTGAGTGTGGAGCAGCTCCCAGCTCAATGCTACAGACCTCCATGCTCCCCCCACACCACTCCATGTCATGACATGGTGCAGCGCAGTGTGGTGCTGAGTAACGGTCACCTACCTTGGGTCTGCTGGGGGAAGGCTGCACTTCCTTGGGGCTCTGCGCCGTGTCTCTGAGCAGTCCAGGTGACTGCCCTTGGTCCATCTCCAATGGCCGCTCTAGAGGGAGATCTTGGTGAAGGGCTGGACCTGGCTCTGTCACCAGACCCTCAACAGTTTCAGGGGTCTGGAGGGCTGGGGATCGGCTCGGAGCTTCCAGCTCCACCATCGTACCAGCACTGGACTCGGGGAAGGAGTTGGGAGATGAGCATGTACTGCTCAAGTCCCAATGCAGGGAGCCCGGGGAGGGCAGCTGAACACACGGGGATGGGCTGTTCAGGCTCATTGTGTCCTCCTTCTCCCTGCAGAGGAGGAGAGAGAAGAGACCCAGTTTCAGCTTAGACCCTCTGGTGGGACCCCTGGGCAGCAGCCCCTCCTTGGCCGGCAGGCAGGGATACCCGCACCGGGCAGGGCACAGGTGGAAAGTATGGGGCAGGATCTGGGCATCTCCCCAGCACTCACCACATGTCCTGGGCTGATGCAGGCTCCTCTGCACCTCCAGTTGCTTGGGAAGAACCTGATGAGGGAGGACACATGAGTAAGAGGCTGGCAGCCCCCAGCACAGCTGCTTGTCAGGGCTGCCATGGGGTGTCAGCTCTTTGAAGGGGGCTCGGTGCCGGGGCCACTCACTGCTCGGCTGCTCTGGATAGACTCTCGCCTGGCGCTTCCCATACATCATCTTCCACCACTTCTGCAAGACCCCCAGAATGTGGGTGAGTGTGGAGCAGCTCCCAGCACTATGCTACAGACCTCCATGGTGCAGCGCAGTGTGGTGCTGAGTAACGGTCACCTACCTTGAGTCTGCTGGGGGAAGGCTCCACATCCCTGGGCCACCGTGCCCTGCCCCTGACCTGTCCAGGGAACTGCTCTTGGTCGGTGTCCATCAGCAGCTCCAGAGGGGGGCAAAGGTCAAGGACTGGCCCTGGCTCTGTCACCGGATCCTCAACGGTTTCAGGTGTCTGGAGGGCTGGGGATTGGTTCAGAGCTTCCAGCTCCGCCATCGCACCAGCGCTGGACACGGGGAGAGAGTCAAGAGATGCCGATAGGTGTCTCGAGAGTGAGCCCGGGGAGCCCACAGATCCCAGCCGAGCACGCGGTGACAGGCTGTTCAGGCTCTTTGTGTCCTCATTCTCCCTGCTAACGAGGAGAGAGAAGAGACTCAGCTTCAGCTTAGACCCTCTGGTGGGACCCCTGGGCAGCAGCCCCTCCTTGGCCAGCAGGTAGGCAGGGATATCTGAAATGGGCAGGGCACAGGTGGAGAGTCTGGGGCAGGAGCTGGGAGTCTCCCCAGCACTCACCACATGTCCTGGGGTGAGAGAGGCTTCTCTGCACCTCCGTTTGCTTGGGAAGAACCTGATGAGGGACGAGACATGAGTCAGAGGCTGGCAGCCCCCAGCACAGACGCGTGTCTGCGCTGCCATGGGGTATCGCCCCTTTACGGCTTGCTTGGTGCTGGGGCCACTCACTGCTCGGCTGCTCCTCATGGACCCTGGCCTTGCTCTTCCCAAATATCTTCGTCCACCACTTCTGCAAAAACCCCCAGAACGTGGGTGAGTGTGGAGCAGCTGCCAGCGCTATGCTACAGACCCACATGCTCCCCCCACACCACTCCATGTCATGACATGTTGTGGCACAATGTGGTGCAGAGCAAGGGTCACCTACCTTGGGTCTGGTGGGGGAAGGCTCCACATCCATGGGGCTCTGCGTCCTGTCTCTGAGCAGTCCAGGTGGCTGCTCTTGGTACGTCTCCAATGGCCGCTCTAGAGGGAGGTCTTGGTTAAGGACTGGCCCTGGCTCTGTCACCAGCCCCTCAGCAGTTTCAGGGGTCTGGAGGGCTGGGGATCGGTTCAGAGCTTCCAGCTCCACCATCGTACCAGTGCTGGACTCGGGGAAGGAGTGGAGAGATGCCGATAGGCGTCTCGAGAGAGATCCCGGGGAGCCCAGGCGAGCACGCGGGGACAGGCTGTTCAGGCTCTCTGTGTCCTCGATCTCCCTGCAGAGGAGGAGAGAGAAGGGACCATTTGCAGCCTGGGCCCTCCTCTGGGACCCCCGGGCAGCAGCCCCTCCTTGGCCGGCAGGCAGGCGGGGATGCCCGAAACGCGTAGGGCACAGGTGGAGAATCTGGGGCAGGAGCTGAGCGTCTCTCCAGCACTCACATGGCCTGGGGTGACGCAGGCTTCTTTGGATTTCCAGTTGCTTGGGAAGAACCTGATGAGGGACGAGACCAAGTGAGCGGCTGGCAGCCCCCAGCACAGCCCCGTGTCAGGGCTGCTGTGGGGTGTCAGCCCTTTCCAGGGCGCTCGATGCTGGGGCCACTCACAGCTTGGCTTGTCTGAAGACACTCTCGACCTGGTCTTCCCAAACCTCCTCCTCCACCTCTTCTGCAAAAACCCCCAGAACGTGGGTGAGTGTGGAGCAGCCCCCAGCCCTATGCTACAGGACTCCCCCATGCTCCACACTACTGCATGTCATGACATGGTGTGGCACAGTGTTCTGCGGAGCAAGAACCTTTGCCCTAAGAAATGCATAGAATACGTGTGATTTCACCCAATAAATGGCTTCACCTAAAATTCATATTGAATTGCTTGTTGCTCATCGCCGGTCTCCACAGCAAGACCCCCAGAACGTTGGTGAAATGGGAGCAGCTCCCAGCCACCCACACCCCCCGACACCACCCCATGTCAGGACTCGGCACGGCTCAGTGCGCTGCAACGTTCTCCTACCCGGCGCTTCCTGTCCCGTTGAAAGGTGGAGATGAACCGGAGATACATCGCCAGCATAATGAATGGCATCAGATCACCCACAGCGAGGGCGCCGAAGCAACCCATGGCTTGGGCTGAGCTACAGCTGTGTCCCTCCGGTCACCAATGAGTTCCAAGATCTCCAGTTATCTGCCAACCAAGACACTGACAAGCAATGGCTGAGGCTGCAGTCTGCAGTGACGCTGACAGACGACAGTGTCCAGTGCCAACTGCCCTGCACCCCCTTACACCTGCCCGGCAGCCACACCCCCCTTTGTGGCATGCTGAGCCCTCATTGGTGCTGAGCCCTCATTGGTGCCCTCAGAGGCAAGCAGAACTCTGATTGGATAAATCTGGTGGCACTCCAAGGCTCTTCCTCATGCCACTCCTGTCAGCCATACTTGGAAATGTGTCCCACCTGCCTAAGGAGAAGAGCAAGCACATCACGCCTTGCAAGAAACCTTTCAGGAGAGGGAAACTTCAGATTGCTCCTGACACCCCACAACCAGAACAAAATCGTTACCTTGAACACCCAAGATCCCACCTCTGGGTGCTTATTCCTTGGACCAAGCACCCTGCTTCCGAGATACAGAGTCACAGAACTGTAGGGGTTGGAAGGGACCTCCAGAGCTCATGGGGTCCAAGCCCCCTGCCAAAGCAGCTCCCTAGGACAGGTCGCACAGGTCGGCGTCCAGACGGGGCTGGAATATCTCCAGAGAAGGAGACTCCACACCCCCCTGGGCAGCCTGTCCCAGGGCTCCCTCACCCTCACCAGGAAGAAGCTCTTCCCCAGATTGGTGCAGAACTTCCTGTGCTCCTACAGTCTCCAGTCTGCCTTCATAATTCATCTCTGCCGGTCGCTCAGGGCTTTTTATCAGGCAACGAGATGTCTCATCTGTAGGCCAGGCTCCATCTAAGGTAACTTCAGCTCACCTGCTAACGACAGACAAAAGCATACGAGATGACAGGGCTTTGAGGCAAAGCTGCTCCATGCAGGAGCTGGGAGCTGAACACGTGGCTCAAACCAGCGTCTAAACCCAGTTCCAGGCTCAGAAACCTGCAAGGTTAACTGTGTAACCCTCAGGTTTGGGTTTGGGCAGCTGTCCCCTCTCCCACCGCAGACAGCCAGGACTGTAAAGCCCATCCTCACTCGCCGCCGTCCCCACACAGCGCAGATTTAACCATGACCTATTGAAACCTTCACCAACAGGTGGTTTTCTTTCACCATCGGGGTAAACAATCACTTCTTTCCTACAGATATCTCCAATGTCCTCCAGATTTGAGTTAGATCTACTTCTTCTTCAAAGTAAATCGACCTGTAGCCTGCAAAACAAGCCAAAGCATCACAACTTGTCCATGAAAAGGCCTGCGTTCCCGCTATAGTCCTCCTCCTCCTTTCCCCACCTTGCCACCTAGCTCTGTCACATCTCCAGAACAGCACACTAGTGATGACCTTACTGGTGCCAGAGTGCAGAGGGCGTGTTACCAGCTTTGTTATACCCAGTTCTTTGGCACAGACCGATGGTTTTTGTTCTTGCTTCACACTGCCAACACAAACGCCAAGTGTGCCCTCAGCTATATAGCAGGTTTAGAAAAGGCTCTTTAAACCCAGTGTGCACCAGATGATTTTTCTTTCCTAAATAAAAGCAGGGAATAAGTCAGTTTGTGCTGAAGGTCCTTTGCTAGAGCTCAGCCAGCTCCAGCAGAGGCAGCAGCCGAATCAGAAGCAGCGATGATGGGTCCTGTGCCCATGCCCCACCAAGTCTGCACATCCCAATTTTCACATTTAAGGCCAGAAAGTGTCTTAAAAAGCTACAGGCACCGGTGTTCTTCTCAAGCTTCTCAAGTCATCCCATACCACAGGCTGTGCGAGCTACCAATCCCAAAGATGATGAGCCTCAGATGCAAGCTGTTGGTGATGCCAGGGCACTGTTTGCAATCCTACTGAGTTCTGCGTGCTCAGACTTGGGTTGCAAAGCTCTGAAATCCCTGCTTCAACTTGAAGGAAGTAAGAAGCTGCAGGTCCCCCTGTGTCCCACACTTCAGGACCTATTGTGAAGTCCATCACAACACATTAGTTTCTGCCATTGGTAAATGTCTCCTGCTCCTCCATGGATGGGATGGTGTAATAGGACAGTTCTCAGGACAACTCCTGCCACAGAATCACAGACTCACAGAACCGTAGGGGTTGGAAGAGACCTGCAGAGCCCATCGGGTCCAACCCCCCTGCCAAAGCAGCTCCCTAGGACAGGTCGCACAGGTCGGCATCCAGACAGGGCTGGAATATCTCCAGGGAAGGAGACTCCACACCCCCCTGGGCAGCCTGTCCCAGGGCTCCCTCACCCTCACCGGGAAGAAGCTCTTCCCCAGATTGGTGTAGAACTTCCTGTGCTCCAACTTGAGGCCATCGCCCCTTGTCCTGTCCCCACAGACACTGAGAAGAGGCTGCCCATGTCCCCCTGTGTCCCACCCTTCAGATATTGATAACCATTGATCAGATCCCCTCTCAGGCTTCTTTTCTCCAGGCTGAACAGCCCCAGTTCATTCAGCACTGAGAACTGGGGTGGCTCCCAGTGGCCAGCTTCAGTGTTCCAGAAGATTCACTCCATTTCTTTTGCAAGCCCCACGGACCCAAACAAGACGAGAATCGGGGTAACAAAAGCAAGGGTGGAAATCAAAACACCTGAATTCCTTCATGGCAAATGTAAGACCGTTGCTCCAGCAGGCTTTTCCCACCTAGCGACCTGTCCTCAGAGATCAGTGGAGGATGGGTGAGAAGAAAAATGCAAACACGTACGGCAACGCCTGACAGATACTCTCCCAGCTTTGATAGCCTGCAGGCTCAGGCGCCTGCTGACCAAGAGGCCTTTAACAGCCTCCGGTGTCTTTTCATCTACTAAATGGTCTAACAATCTTTAAAATCCACAAGAGCTTTCTACACCTTCAAGTTCTTGCCATTCGGACTTCCCAAGGCGTTTCTTGTGGACATGTCACCTGAAAATGTATTAGATGACACATTCTACCTGAAAGGAACAGCAAATCTTTTCCTCTTCACCTTCTGCAGATCACTCAGGAGTTTAAAAACCTAACACAGGCCCTCACCTCTTCACCAGCTACAAACTCGGTTAAGGGAAAGGTTCTCAAGACCTCTCCTCATGCTTTCACACTTCTTTATCTCTTCCAGCTTTTCTAAACCCTGAGACCAGCACTGAAGAGTGCTGAAAAGAGAGATCTACAGAGACTGCCATCTACGGTCCCTTCCCTTCCCAGTAAATTCTACAGTGCAGTTTGCACGTTGGTAACTCCTGAGCATCACATTTCTAACTCTAAGGTCTTGCTCCTCAACAACAGACAGTTACAGCTTGGGTCCTCCTCTTTCTCTCCCTTGCACATCTCACCATCAGGCCAAGGGGGATGGAGTGAAGCTGAAGAAGGGAAGGGTTAGGTTGGATATTAGGGGGAAGTTTTTTACAGAGAAAGTGGTGAGGGGCTGGAACAGGCAGCCCAGAGAGGTGGTGGGTGCCCCATCCCTGGAAGTGTTCAAGGCCAGGTTGGGTGGGGCCTTGTAGATCCAGTCCTGGAGGTTGGTGGGCCTGCCTGTGGCAGGGGGTTGGAACTTCATGATCCGTGGTGAAGTGCTTCCCACTCTTGGTCCTTTCCAACCCAGACCATTCTATCATTTGATGAGTCTATGATTCTACTTTAAGAGGACTTGAACCTTAGGAGGTCAACCTGCTTCCACCAAACAGCTAAGACATCCCTGAAATCAGCTATGTATTCTACTAGCAATAATTGAGAGACTGGCATAACCAGTGTGCATGTCTTGTAAGCAGAACCACCTGAGCTGCTGCCAGCCTCTCTACGTGTGCTTCTCAAGGCCTGGGGGTGACACTGCGAAGAACAAGGCGAAGAACACGTTTCCCAGCTCCTGATCTGCCGCTGGCTTTGTGGCTGGGAATCCCCTGGGTCACCCCCCATCTGCAATGTTGGAGCAATAAATATTTTTCTGTTCCTAATGCTGTGGTCCATCCTTCCATCCATCCATCCATCCATCCATCCATCCATCCATCCATCCATCCCCCAACCTTTCCCTCTATCCCTTCCTCCCTCCCTCCCTCCCCTGGTTGGGGTGCGAGCCCCTTAGTGCCCGACCCCTGCGAGCACAAGCTGGCCTCAGGCACCGCTGGCACCCCCAGAAGTGGGGTGGAGGTGGCTGGTATCCCAGTGGGTGTGCTGGTGCCTGGGGATGTGGGTGGGCTCGGAACGGGGCCAGCAGCACCCACAGGGGACCCTCACCCAGGCCCCCGAATGCTGAGCAGCGTCTCAGGGGCTGCAGTGGAGATAGGCCCTGAAGCCCTGAGGCTCGACCCAGAGGCCCTGAAGCAAGGCTGACCTCTAGATGAGTCTCACACCCCAGCACCGTGTTCCCTCCACAGCGGTCGGGATGCCGCTGTCTCTCTCTTCACATCTCTCTCAGATGGGCTTTCACCAAGGCCCGCTACTCCTTCCCCGAGCCCTGGCCCGGTGCCATGGAGGAGCTGGAAGCTCTCAAGCCATCGCCAGCCCTCCAGACCCATCAAGATCCTGAGGGACTGGGGACAGAGCCAGGGCCAGCCCTTCACCAAGACTTCCCACTGGATCTGCCACTGGAGACTGACCAAGAGCAGGGCCATGGACAGGTCTGGGACAGGCCATGAGCAGCACGGACATGGAGCCTTCTCCTAGCAGACACCCAGCCATGGACATGGACAAGGAGTAGCTGGTCCTCGAGGTCATCCACACTCTGTGCAGCGTGGAGCGAGAGTGCTACAAGGAGCTACAGGCGTCTCTGGTCCTGTGGCAAGGGGCTGCAAGGGGAGCCTGCAGTGTGATCCCACTTGGGGATCCCTCCCTCCAACCAATAGGAAGAAGGTGCTTGGCCAGATGAGTCTGCTGAAGCCCAGGCTGTGTCCCCGGTGTCTTGGAGAGGAGCAGCCAAGGCTGGACAAGGCTGCAGGGGAGGACTCAGTGAAGCAGGAAAACACATGTGATCCCCTGTGTGCCCAGCACCACCATAAACAATACCTGCTGAACAGCCACCAAGGCTGGGGAGTTTTGATTCCTGCTTTTCAAGGCATCACCCTCAACTCGGAGTCCTGTGCCTGTTGTGATTTTTGGCTGGCAGCCCCTGTACCCAGCTCCCAAGGAGATGCCCTCAAAGTTTCTGCCCCCCGGGAGATGCCGTGGGCAGCCTGTCCTTTCCAGCCCCACGCAAATGCCTTTCTCTTTTCTTTTTCATAGCTTTGTTCCATGGAGGCAGCATCAGAGCAGCCTCTCACTCCTGAAGAGCACCTTCCCCACCCCCACGCGGCTTCCCACGAGAGAAATTCTGCCTTCCCCGTTCCCCCCTCCCACCCCAATCCTCTCCTGTGGAACATGAGGTTATCACGCTGGAAGGACGGGATGCCATGCGGAGGGACCTGGAGAAGTGGGCCCAGGGGAACCTCATGAAGTTCCACAAGGACAAGTGCAGGGTCCTGGCCTTGGGTCGGGGAAATCCTCACTGTCAATCCAGGCTGGGAGAGGACGTGGTAGAGAGCTGGTGAGAGGTGTCCCTGCCCATGGCAGGGGGTGGGACTCAATGATCTTTGAGGTCCCTCGCAGCCCTGAGCAGTCTGTGACCATTGCTGGAAAAGCTTTGGGACAGCACAGGGAAGGACACAGAGTAGAAATCCGTGGTAGGGCTGTTGCAGAGCCGAGCCTCAGCTTGGGTACCCCAAGCGCTCCCAGTTTGGGCTATTTTGGACCGGAAACACCCATCTGTGCCCAGAAGCATCCCCTCCCCCTGGTGGCACAGACAGAAAGGAGCCCTTTGGCCACCAACAGATTTAATTCCCCAGTGCTGCTGCCAGAAAATCGGGGTCAGGGGTGTGTGGCTGCCCCCCACACCTGGGCCACTGGGGGTGGGCTGGGTGACAGCACCAGCACCAAAGGTCCCCAGTGATTTCAGTTCCCAGGTGGTGAAGCAGGGTGGGCTTGGTGTGAGCCAGGTGCTGCTCCACGGGGCTGGGTGTCACGCTGCCGGCGTGCCATGCACTCGCCGAAAGCACGGACCTGGGGCTGGCAATGGCGCCAGTCCTGCCGCGCCGCCATGCAGTCCTGCAGCTCCCGGTGCTGCGCGGCGCAGCCCGTGCGTGAGATCATGGCGTCCACTGGGTCCTCCTCCTCCTCCTCCTCAGCCTTCTTCAACGATGGAGGGTTCCTGGCGTGCCCGGGTCTCGCCATCGCTGAGCCAGGCTGGAGCAAGGAAGCAGGGTTTGGGGTGCTACCTTCCCCTTCTTTGGGGGCACCCACCTGCCCTGCCCCTGTGGGTGTCCTCATGCAACCCCAGGAGGAGCTCAGCACCCCTCACACCCCATGCAGCCTACCGCCCACTCATGGGGGCCCAGAACCTTCCCAAACCCACCGGTGCCTATCTCCCCTACTCCCACCCACGGGTGCCCAGCAACCTCCCAAATCTAGGTGTGCCTGTCTCCCCTGCCCCTGTGCCCCCTACACAAATTTCCGGGTGCCCAACACCCCACCCGTGGGTGCTCAGCACCCTCCTCACCCCCCACCTGCCCTTTCGCCCAGGCACGTGCCGTGCACTTTCTATGCCACTCCCGCGGGGGTCCAGCACCGCCCCCCACGGCCCCCCCATACCCTTCCCCCTCCTTGGCCCCCCCATACCCCTCCCCCTCCTTGGCCCCCCCATACCCCTCTCCGTGCCTACCCAGCGGCGCAGCGCGGCCCCTTTAAGCCCGGTGACGGGGCGGGGCGCGACCGCGGAAGCGCCCGCTCACTGGCGGCGTCTTTCCCTTTGCGCTTGGCGGGGGGCGGCGGGCTGGCCGGAGGCGGCAGAGGCGGCGTCGGCCGCGCTGGGATGGCGGCGGCGCTCCGGGTGCAGAGCGACTGGAGCCGGGCGCTGAGGTGGGCGCCGCCCTCGCGGTCCCCTTCCCCCCGCTCCCTTCTCTGCTCTCTTTCCTCCGGCTCCGCTCACAGCCGCTCTTCCTCTCCGCAGGAGGGACGAGGGTGAGGCCTGGCTGAGCTGCCGCAGCCCTGGTGAGTGCTGAGGCGGTGTGGGGGGGCTCAGGGGGTGGCGGGCTGGGGCGAGAGGAGGCACACGGGGACACAGCACGGGCAGTGCTGTCAGGGACCGCAGAGATGGTTGAGTCCCGCCCCCTGCCATGGGCAGGGACACCTCTCACCAGCCCCAGCTGCTCAAGGCCCCATCCAACCCAGCCTTGGACACCTCCAGGGAGGGGGCAGCCACCACTTCCCTGGGCACCCTGTGCCAGGGCCTCACCACCCTCAGAGGGAAGAATTTCTTCCCATTATCCAATCTAAATCTCCCCCCTTCCGGTTTAAACCCATCCCCCCTCGTTCTGTGTCTCCCTGCCCTTCTGAAAAGTCCCTTCCCAGCTTTCCTGTAGCCCCTTCAGGGACTGGAAGGTGCTGTAAGATCTCCCCAGAGCCTTCTCTTCCCCAGGCTGACCCAGACCACCTCTCCCAGCCTGGCTTCACAGCAGAGGTGCTTCAGCCCTCTGAGCATTTCTGTGGCCTCCTCTGGGCTTGTTCCACCAGTCCCATGTGCTGCTTACGTTGGGGACTCCAGAGCTGGATGCAGTATTCAAGAAATTAATTAGGTTTTTATCTAGTATAAACAGGGCAAGTGAATAGTTTTCAACTCTGTGCTCATGTTTTGTTCTAAAATCTGTCTCTAAGGGCTAAATTATATGAAAATGCGCCAGGCTGGGTTGGTGTAAAGAATTGCAGCAAAATTCCTTTCAGGTCCAGCTGAATCCATAACTTTTCCTTGAGTTTGTCAGGTTAATCAAGATCTTACTCACTTTTACAGTGCTAAACCTGAGGTTGAAACTAATAGCATTTACAGGATCCTAGAATCCCCTGGGTTAGAAGAGACCCTTGAGTTCACCGAGTCCAATCAGGGCCTGGTCCACCTCTAGATCATGTCCTTAAGCTCTTCATCTACACCCCTTTTAAATACCTCAAGTCTGGGGCTTAAGGGGGTGGAGGGGTGCTGTGGGTTAGGAGAGGTGAGGGCAGTTGGGGGGCTGTGTAAGGAGTGAGGGCGGTTGGGAGTGTTTCCTGTGTCTCAGGGAGGGCTGAGGGTGGTTGGGAGGGGTGCCCTGTGGTTTGGGGCGGGCTGAGGGGAAGATAAGCTGGGGAGGGGGTGGGGTTGAGAGGTGGCTGAGCTGATGGCTGTTCTCCCCACAGGGAAGCCCACCCTGTACGGCAGCTTGACCCGCCGTGGGCTCAGCACTGAGGGCGTCCCTGACATCGCTGCTTCCGAGGGCTTCGTGGTTGGGGAAGTCACCGAGGTGCTGGGGTGGGCTGGGGGATCGGTAACTGCCTTCTGTGTGTGAAGGGGTGGTACTGTTATACCAGCCAAAATAAGAGCCTAAAACTGTTTCCCAGTTCCCTGCATGGATTATCCAGCTGTCCTTGGCACCTCGCCTGTGCTGGGTCCTGGAGCTGGTCCGTAGCATCCGCTCATGAGTCTCCCTCTCTGGAGGTATTCAAGAGCCATCTTGAGTTCCCAAGGTGAACTCAACTACAAGCCCCAAGCTGCTGTTCCCAGACTGCCACTGGTCACACACAGCCAAACTGGTGAGGTGGAACAGGTCTGGAACGAGGTGTACAGGGAAGGCAACAGCTCCCAGCAAAACAAAGTATATGGAGCAGGAGATCACCAGTATCTTCTCATGGAAGAACTTTTCCTGGTGAGGGTGAGGGAGCCCTGGGACAGGCTGCCCAGGGGGGTGTGGAGTCTCCTTCTCTGGAGATATTCCAGCCCTGTCTGGATGCCGACCTGTGCGCCCTGTCCTAGGGAGCTGCTTTGGCAGGGGGTTGGACCTGATGATCTCCTGAGGTTCCTTCCAACCCCTGGGATTTTGTGATCATGCTGGGGTCGTGTGTCCCATAATCTTAGCATCTCCTGACTTAGAAGGGACCCACATGGATCATAGAGTTCAACTCCTGGCTCTACACAGGCCCAGCCAACTCCTGTGGCCATAATGGCCATCACTTCCCACCCCAGGCTTTGTGTCTTGCAGCAGTAGAACGAAGCAAGCCCAACACTCTGCTTCATCCCTCCTCAGGCTCTTGAGAGACCACAGCCAGGTCCAAACCACAGTTCCACCTCGACAGCCTGACGGCCCTTCTAACTCTTCTTCTTCCCTTTTCTTCCCTCCTCTAGAAAAGCATTCTCGTTTCTTGTCCACATGAAAATGCATCCACAAAGTTTCTGGCTCCTTACACAACTTTTTCCAGGATTCATCAGAAAAGTGTAAGTAACCTTGTGAAATGAGGTGGGGGGGAAACACATGGGACTGACCCCGAGCTTTCGCAGCGTGTCTCAGGCGTGTTGCATGCTTGGTCTGAGGGTTGACCAGCAGTGTGACTTCATATTTGAACTGGGTCATTAAATGTTATAGGATCAGAGAAACTTGGGGAAGTTGCTTGTGATTGGGAAAGCTGGAGAGCTGGGCAGGGAGAAACCAGGTGAGGTTTGATAAAAGCAAGTGGAGAGTCTTGCACTTGGGAAAGAATTGTACAGGCTGGGGGTGAGCTGCTGGAGAGGAGCTCTTCAGAGAAGGACTTGGAGGTCCTGGTGGGTGACAGGGTGGCCATGAGCCAGCAGTGTGCCCAAGGAGGCCAATGGGATCCTGGGGTGCATGAAGAGGAGCGTGGCCAGCAGGTCAAAGGAGGGGATCATCCCCCTCTGCTCTGCCCCGGTCAGGTCACACTTGGAGTGTTGTGTTCAGTTCTGGGCTCCCTGGTATAAAAGGGACAGGGATCTCCTGGAGAGAGTCCAGAGGAGGGACACGGAGATGATGAAAGGCCTGGAGCATCTCCCCTGTGAGGAAAGGCTGAGTGAGCTGGGGCTGTTCAGCCTGGAGAGAAGCAGCCTGAGAGGGGATCTGATCAATGGTTATCAATATCTGAAGGGTGGGACACAGGGGGACATGGCCAGCCTCTTCTCAGTGTCTGTGGGGACAGGACAGGGGGCGATGGCTTCAAGTTGGAAGTTTCTTGGGGTCCCTTCCAACCCAGACCAGTCTGTGATTCGATGATTCTTGTCCTTGTGTAAGGGTGTTAAGTGTTAGAAGAGCGTTACCAGGCTGGAACTGTGAAGCCGTGGTGATGGAAACTCTGCGCGGTGCTTTAAATCCCCCCAGCAGTGTATGTCTGGGGGTGACAGTAGCACCCGGGGATGTACTTAGCAGGTCTCCCCCAGCAAGGAATTAGGCTCTGGAGCAGAAAACCCTATGTAGGAGGTGACACAAAGCTAATGTTTGGTGTTTCCACCCTCCTGCAGGTTACCTGTCTCGACATTTCCAGCGGCGGTGGGCTCGGCGTGTCAACCAGCACAGATGGGACCATGAAAATCTGGCAGGCTGCAAATGGAGAAATAAGAGTAAGAGCATCTAGCTTTGATGTTGTGTGTTGGCTGTGACCTTAACAAAGTCCTTTGACCATGAATTCAGTCAGGCTACCCATACACTGTGGCCTAGGGAAGGTGGGAACCTGACTTTTGATTGCAGAGCTAATTGAAATTATCCACCTGGGAGGTTTGAAGTTCAATCTCTTGGAAAGCCTGACTGCTCCCAAGGGAAATGATGGCTGGCAATCCAGAGGGAAATCCCAGGTTGAAAACGAGAAAGGGTGGTTAGGAATGACAGCTCCTAACCTGTGTGCTGCAAGCCCTGAATTGGCTTCTGCAGTAGAGAAGAGGTGAGGAAAAAGACTCCTGCCTGTGATGAATTAACTGGGTCGTGGCTAGAAACACCGGTTACTGTGGTTCTTGTGCAGCTTGACCTGTCAGCTGCTTGTTTAGCAATGGATAAAGACATTTCACCCGTTCTTAGAACCAAATGTAGCATCCTTTGCTGTGTAATTAGCGACTCCAGCAGTGGAGGGAGGCACAAAATGGACCTGCCAGCTCTGTGCCTGCCTCAAATTGAGATGAGTTCCCTTGCAAGAACCCAGACCCAGAGGATTTGAGCTTAATCCACTGCCCACGTGTGAACACCAAGTTTTAGAATCCCAGACTGATCTGGGTTGGAAGGGACCCCAAGGATCACAGAGTTCCAACCGCCCTGCCACAGGCAGGGCCACCAACCTCCAGGCCTGGAGCTACACAAGGGTGCCCAGGGCCCCATCCAACCTGGCCTTGAACACCCCCAGGTACAGGGCACCCACCCCCTCTCTGGGCAGCCCGTTCCAGCCCCTCACCACTCTTTCTGGAAAGAACTTCCCCCTAATATCTAATTTAAACCTCCCCTCTGTTAGCTTTAATCCATCCCACTTGTCCTGCCATTAATTACCCTTTTAATAAGCCATTTCCCCTCCTGTTTATCTGCTCCCTTTAGGGAAGGGAAGGCTGCAGTGAGGTGCCCCCAGCTCCTTAAGCCTTTCTCCGTAGGGGAGGTGCTCCAGCCCTCTAATCATCTTTGTGGCCTCCTCTGACCCCTCTCCAACAGTCCCACATCTTTCTTGTGTTGGGGCCCCAGCTCTGGACACAGGACTCCAGCTGGGGCCTCCCGAGGGCAGAGCAGAGAGGGACAATCCCCTCTTCTCCAGTGTCACAGCTCAAGAGTCGCTCTGTGTAAGGGTGATAACAATGGAACTAGCACGTAGTTCTTTGTTTTCCAGAGACTGTTGGAAGGCCATGTGTATGATGTGAATTGTTGCAGGTTTTTTCCATCGGGCCTGGTGGTTCTGAGTGGAGGAATGGATGCCCAGCTAAAGATCTGGTCAGCAGAAGATGCCAGCTGCGTAGTAACATTTAAAGGTCACAAAGGAGGTACAGAGTGCTCAGGCTTTAAACACTGCTTCATCTGCCATGTGTATAACTGTTTTGTGCCTGAGGGGTAACGGTCAGTCACCAGCCTACTGGAACAGGCTGCCCAGGAGGGGAGAAGCCTCCCTTGTAAGGCAAGACAAGACAACCCCTTTTTCCTTTTTCTCCTTTGGGTTTTGGGGAAATATTTTGACTCCTCCAAGTCTCAGGATGTCACCATGTGAAGATGCCCTGGCTGCAGGGCTAACCAAGGGTCAATAAAAGCTGGGACTTGGCTACAGAAGCCCAGCCAGAGGTAGATTTTGAGTGGCACGTGGCCAGGGCTGTGGGCTTTGGCTTCTGCCCCCTCAGAAATCTGAAATGCGTTTAAAAGATGTGCCGGTTCTGAGGATAGACCTGGCTGGAGCTGTGTGGAGCCAGGAGTTGGACTCGGTGATCCATATGGGTCCCTTCCAAGTCAGGAGATTCTGGGATAAACAGCTCTAGGGTGAGGCTGAAGGCCACTCTCTACAGGGCGATGACAGGAAGAGTTTCATCTAGTGCAGTCACTACAGATATTTCTATTTGAGTTCTGGGAGCTTGATAGAATCACAAGGCTGGAAAAGACCTTAAGATCATCAAGTCCAACCATTCCCATCCTAAGCACAACCATAACCCTAAGTACCTCATCTACCCTTTTTTTAAAACACCCCCAGGGGTGGGGACTCAGCCCCCTCCCTGGGCAGCCTGTTCCACAGCCCCACAACTCTGCCAGGGAAGAACTTTTCCCTCCCATCTGAGCTGACCCTGCCCTGGTGCAGCTTGAGCCAATTTCTCTTTGTCCCATCTCCTGTCCCCTGGCTGAAGAGACCATCACCCACCTCTCTGCACCCTCCTGGCAGGTCAGTGGAGGCACTGAGAAGGTCTCCCCTCAGCCTCCTGTTCCCCAGGCTCAACACCCCCAGCTCCCTCAGCTGCTCCTCAGATGATTTGCAAAGCATCAATTAAATCCTCTAACCATCATTTTTCAGATCCAGACTCAACATCCCCATGGTTAACTCTTTTGGGGATGTTAGCAACTGGAATGAACTGTGCTTCTGATGTTGCTGTAGCTGGATGATGTGGATGCTTCTTGCCCCACACAAGCCTTAGCATGATCCAGAGTTGGGCTGGGCTTGGACTTCTGTCCAAGTTAGAGGCTGATTTTGGAGCTGGAAACTCAGCTGTGGTATCAGCTCAGTCTGAGGCAAGGTGTTGCCAATTATTTTACTGGTGATTCATGAAGTCACAGAAGCATAGGGGTTGGAAGGCACCTCCAGAGCCCATTGGGTCCAACCCCCCTGCCAAAGCAGCTCCCTAGGACAGGTCACACAGGTCGGTGTCCAGCCGGGGCTGGAATATCTCCAGAGAAGGAGACTCCACACCCCCCGAGCAGCCTGTCCCAGGGCTCCCTCACCCTGACCATGAAAAGTTCTTCCACGATACTGGTGATAATCTGCCTTTGTGCCAGGTGATGGCTCCTGCTCCATATGCTTTGCTTTGCTGGGAGCTGTTGCCTTCCCCGTACACCTCGTTCCAGACTTGTTCCAGCTCAGCCAGTTTGGCTGCGTGTGACCGGTGGCAGTCTGGGATCAGCACTTTGGGGCTTGTAGCGGAGTTCACCTTGGGCAATGAGCTGCGGCGTCTGTCTGTCTTCCATGCTGTCTGTCTGACTGTGGCCTTTGCCTTGACACAGGTATTTTGGACACTGCCATTGTGGATCGGGGAAGAAATGTCCTCTCCTGCTCTAGGGATGGCACCGTGCTTCTCTGGGACTGCGGGAAATCCTCCTGCCTGGGTGTCATCGCTGACTGTGGCTCTCCTGTCAACGGCATCGCTGTGGGTGCTGCTGACAGCTCCCTCAACCTGGGCTCACCTGAAAAAGCTCCTAGTAAGGATCTTGCTCTTAAAAATTCGTATTTCTTCTCCTAGCCCAAACTGCTTAGGTTTGTCACCAATAATGCTGAGTGTGGGGCTTGCTTCTGTGCCCCTCCTATCTGGGGAAGGGACCCTGGGTGACCAGACCAGAGCACTCTGGTCCTGTGGAGGAGTTGAGCGTTATCAAGCAGGTTAAGACCGATTGAGTCTCTCTAATTGCTCCTGGGGTGTCTCAGTTACTGTTACACAGCCAGGGAATTTGAGTATTATAAAGGAAAAGCTTTATGTGGAGTGAACTGGAGACACATGGCTCTTTCCTTGTGGTGGTGTGGCTCTGGCTGGAGGCCAGACACCCACCAAAGCTGCTCTGTCAGTGCCCTTCTCAGCTGGACAGGGGGAAAATAGATATTGAGGGGCTCAGGAGTGGAGATAAGGGCAGGGAGAGATCATTCCACAATCAGCGTCACGGGCAGAACAGACTCAACAGGGAATAAAGGAGAGAGACTCTGGTTGATGGCACTGCCCTGCACCCCCAGTGACACCAGAGTCGGGTGATGAGAAGTGTGGCCAGATCTTAAAGCACCTCCCCCCACCCCTCCCTTGTCAGCAGACTGAGCTTTAGCCAGGATTTCGCTCCCTTCTTCCCCAGATTGTGGCACGGGGAGGGTCAGGGACTGGGGGAATGGGGATTTGGGTCAGTTTCTCACGAGCTGTTTTCCTTCCTTCTTAGCTGGGGAGGGAGGGATGGGGGCATTCCTCACCCCCTCCCCCTGCTGCACTGTGGGGTCCCACCCACAGCAGACAGTCCTCCAGGAACTTCTCCCAACATGAATCCTTTCCTGTGGGGCTTGAGCTCCTCACCAAGTGCCTCAGCGTGGGTCCTTCCATGGGGAGCCGACCTTCAGGCCCAGACTCCTCCAGCCTGGTCCCCTACAGGGTCACAAGCTTCCCTCCCCCCCGCCCAGCAGACCTGCTTCGGTGTGGGTCTGTCTGTCCACAGGCTCCAGGTTTCACTGCCAGGAGCTTGCTCACACCTGGGATTCCTACGGGGTCACAGCGCCCTTCAGGTGTTCCCACCTGCTCCAGCACGGGATCGTCCATGGGCTGTAGATGGGATCTCTGCTCCCTGTCATCATCCATGGGCTGTGGGGGGACACCCAATCCACCATGGGTTTCTCTAGGGGCTGCAGGGGCATCTTTCTCTCCGGCACCTGGGGTGCCTCCTCCACCCTTCCCTGCCCTTGGTAGCTGCACAGCTCCTCACATCTTCACTCCCTTCTCTGGGGGCACAAAGCAGCTGCTTGAGGGTTTGTTTCTCCTCACTGTGGTTCCCAGAGGTGCTGTGACCATCGCTGATGGGCTCAGCCTTGGTCAGCAACGACTCCGGCCTTGAGCCATCTGGTGTTTGCTCTGTGGGGCCTGCAGAGAGCTTCTGGCTGCTTTTTTGCAGCCCCCCTTCTCCATGAGAACCCAGCCACCCAAAACTGTGAGACTCAGGGTACAGAGTTAACACCATTACGGGTTCAGCTGTCGGGTTTGGGTATCACCAAGGCTCATTCCGTCCCCCGCTGGAGTGAACTGATGTCTTTGTCAGGTGACCGTGAGGTTGGGACAGAAGGGAAAGTCCTGCTGCTGGCTCGAGAAGATAAGAAGCTTCAAGCAGTGGGACTGCAGAGCAGGCAGCCGGTAAGGGGACTCTCAGAGGTGTTTCCCTGGGGAAGGTGCTAGAAAATCCGCTCAGAGGCATCAGGCCTTTGGCTTCTGTTTCCTTGGGTTGGAAGCTGTGGGTTGTGTGGCTGTGCAGAGCACTGGGCAGAGGAATGAAACCAGGTTCAAAACAACCCAGATCAGTGAGGTGGTTAGTGTTAATCCTGTTCCTTTCCCCTGGTGAGGTCCCCCCCAGGCCACACAACGGGACAGAGCCAGGCCAGGTGGTGGTGGGGAGCTGATCCACCTGCCTTTGGGCTTGTGTGCTCCCCAGATACGCTCTAAACGAAACCCCAGTACCACAAAGTACTTCCTACTGTGCCAGATTTATTTGAGAGGGGGGAGGTTAAGGATTAAGAATTGGCTCTGGAATTTAACCCAGGTACTGGGTTAAATGAAAGGCTCTTTAAACACTGGCCAGTAGATGTCATTGTGAGTGCAGGAACCACAGGCTGCCTCCTGCATCCAGAGTGGAAAGCTGCTCTTGGTTCTGCCTGGTGTTTTAACCACGGTGTGAAGGGAACCTCAGGTGGTCAGCAGTCCATTGCTCTCCTTTTGGAGAGGGAAGATGGTGGTGAATGGAGTCACAAGTGGTGTTCCTCAGGGGTTGGTCCTCCAACCCACCCTCTTTAATATCTTCATTGATGATTTGGAGGAGGGAATTGTGTGCTCCTTCAGTAAGTTTGCAGATGACACCAAGTTAGGGGGAAGTGTGGATCTGGCAGAGGATCGGAATGCCCTCCAGAGGGACCTGGGCAGCTTGGATCGATGGGGAGAGGCCAGTGGGATGGAGTTCAACACGGTGACACGACAGATCATGACGTGAGGAGGTCTCCCCTCAGCCTCCTCCAAGCTGAACACCCCCAGCTCCCTCAGCCACTCCACGCAGGATCAAATCTCGGCCTTTTGGCTAAGAGTGTAGTGTCTCTTCTTATCAGTTTAATATCTGATACGTCCTTGATGAGAGGGTTTTATATTAAATGAATTTTTGGTCCTGGGAGTTGAACCCTGAATTTGCCTGTGGCAAGGGGGTGGGAACTTGGGGTCCCTTCCAACCCAGACCATTCTGTGATCCTGTGATTTGCCCTCCAGCCCCTTCCCCAGCCTGGTTGCCCTTCTCTGGACACATTCCAGGACCTCGACGTCCTTCTTACGGTGAGGAGCCCAGAACTGGACCCAACAGTCGAGGTGCAGCCTCACCAGTGCCCAGTCCAGGGACACAGGATCATTGAGTCCAACCCCAGGATCCAGGAGCATTTCCTGACTGCGCCGTGTCTGCTGACTTGGCGAGACTGATCCTGGAGACCTGTTCTCCTGCCCATCTTGGAGCAGGGCTGAGGGGTTACTCACCTGGCTCTGGGTTTGCCAGTTTGTGCTGTGGCTCCTGGAACTTCTGGGTGTCCCGTGGCCTCATCTGTCAGTGTCTGACCCTTGCATTTGTTCCTGTGTCCTCAGGTGTTCCTCTTCATCGGATCCGATGCGTTCAACTGCTGCACGTTCCTCTCTAGTACCTACATCCTAGCAGGGACTCAGGATGGGAACATCTATCAGCTGGATGTGAGAAATATTAAGTGAGTGTGTGCCAGGAGCTGTGAGTTATTGAACAACCAACATGATCTCCTACTGGAAGGCGACCTGCTCAGTAAAAGGATCATATAATCATAGACTGGTCTGGGTTGGAAGGGACCCCAAGGATCATAGAGTTCCCACCCCCTGCCACAGGCAGGGCCACCAACCTCCAGGCCTGGATCTACACAAGGTTGCCCAAGGCCCCAGACCATCCTGGCCTTGAACACCCCCAGGGACGGGGCACCCACCACCTCTCTGGGCAGCCTGTTCAAGAGGGAAAGGTGTGGATGTTGTCTACCTGGACTTCAGTAAAGCCATTGATGCTGTTTGTTAGGGCATTCTCCTGGAGAACCTGGCTACTCAGGGCTTGGGTGGGCTTACGCTTCACTGGGTAAGAAAAAGAGCTGGATCCCCGGGCCCAAAGAGTTGTGGTGAATGGAGTTAAATCCAGTTGGTGGCCGGTCACAAGTGGTGTTCCCTGGGCTCAGTTCCCAGACACTCCTGGGTGATCACTGATCACACCCCCACGTCCTGCAGATGTTCCTCCTGTTATCTTCTAACCCTGAGCTCGTATTCACGCATTGGGGTGGGCTCCTGACTACAGCCTGTAACCACCTTCCTTGTTTCTTCTCCTCCTTCTAGTGCTCCAATCCAGGTGATCCATAGATCAGGAGCACCAGTGCTTTCGCTGCTCCCATACCGAGACGGATTTATCGCCAGCCAAGGTACCTCAAGTGTTCCCCTCTTCCAGTAGAAATTGTAGAAGCAAATTGAGGAGCTTTGTGCTCTTCGTTACCCTTTTACATATAAGCACAGTCTGTGTGGGCAGTGTGTCCCTGGCAATGAGTGAGGGGATGTAGCTGTGTTACGTGGCTGCTGTTGGCATCGTGAGTTCCGTTCCTCACCTTCCCTGTGTTCCTCCAGAATAGGGTCTGAGGGCGCCTCTCGGCTGCTAGAGCCTTTTCTCATCTCTCTGACATCTTCACAGCATGTTTCCCTCTGTACCCTGTGATCAGTGACCCTGTACTGGGCATTGGTGAGGCTGCTCCTCCAGTGCTGAGTCCAGTTCTGGGCTCTTCACCATAAGAAGGACATTGAGGTCCTGGAGCGAGTCCAGAGAAGGGCAGCCAGGCTGTGGAAGGGGCTGGAGGGCAAATCCTCTGAGGAGCGGCTGAGGGAGCTGGGGGTGTTGAGTCTGGAGAAGAGGAGGCTGAGGGGAGACCTTCTCAGCACCTCCACTGACCTGCCAGGAGGGTGCAGAGAGGTGGGCGATGGTCTCTTCAGCCGGGGGACAGGAGATGGAACAAAGGGAAATGGGCTCAAGCTGCGCCAGGGCAGGGTCAGCTCAGATGGGAGGGAAAAGTTCTTTCCTGGCAGAGTTGTGGGGCTGTGGAACAGGCTGCCCAGGAAGGGGACTGCGTTGGACTTGATGAGCTTAAAGGTCTTTTCCAACCTCAGGATTCTGTGCCCAGGCCTTTTCACTGGGCCCACTGGAGCTGTCTGTAATTAAGAGCGTGGCTCACTTCACTAATCGCCCTGTTTTCCTTCCTCTGGCCAGGCGATGGAACCTGCTTCATCATTCAGCAAGACCTCGATTACATCCTGGATCTCACAGAAGCGGACTGTGACCCTGTGTACAAGGTGAGGGATGCTGTCTTATCACCCCAGGTAAGGGGTGTAGGGAAGCTTGATGCCAGGTAGCAGGCAGCTGCCCTTATCTCAGGACTTGGCAGCCTGCACCTCAGGTTCCTTCACACAGTTGCCTTTTAAGCTGGTTTCCCCCCCTCCCCCAAATAATCTAAATATTTGGCATAAACAAACCCTCTGGCCTTTTATCTGCATCATGCAGGAGCGATACCAAAGCAGCAGAGTAGCTTGGGTGTTGTAGCAGCTCTGGCAGAATTAACTGAACTGTGAATTAATTGCTTGGAGGATCCTTGGGGGTAGAAGCAACAGCTGGCTGGGCACTGCTGCCTCTTCTCTTGCCCCCTGGTGACTCGGGACCCAAAAGCAGGCCTCTGGCTCCTGTGTTTCCAGACACTCCGCTGCCCTTGGGAGTGTGACATGGGTTCCCTCAGCTCTCAGCTTGGTGGTGCCAGTGGAAATGTGCTTTTGGTTTTAACCCACAGAATCACCAGGTTGGAAAAGTCCTTTAAGCTCAGGGAGTCCTGTCCTGTGCTGACCCAGATCTCTCAGTCCCTCATCTCCCCATCTGTTAAACACAGCCAGGGGTGGGGACTCTCTGCCCTCCCTGGGCAGCCTGTTCCACAGCCCCACAACTCTGCCAGGGAAGAACATTTCCCTCCCATCTGAGCTGACCCTGCCCTGGTGCAGCTTGAGCCCATTTCCCCTTGTCCCCTGGCTGAAGAGACCATCGCCCACCTCTCTGCAGCCTCCTGTCAGGTAGCTGTAGGTGCTGAGAAGGTCTCCCCAACCCACTCCAGCTCTGCCAGCCGGTTTTCCCCCTTCTAAGTACCACTGCTGTGGAGGCTGAGATCTGACCCACACAAGTCCTTGGTGTCTCAGCCCCTTTTTGCATTTAACAGAAGAACCTCTGTTTGAGGGAATCAATGCCAGAAACAGGCTGTTAGCTGTCACTTGAGCAGCAACTCTCCTTAAATCCCACTTTCCCCTCCCTCTTTTGCAGGTAGCTGCTTGGGAGAAGCAAATTTACACGTGCTGCAGAGATGGCATAGTGAGGAGATACCAACTTTCTGACCTTTAGTTGCCTGGATCAGTGTGGAGTTGCACCAAAGTAACTCTTCCAAGCTTATTTTCTGGGGTGGTATGTTTGAGGTGCGTGTGTAGAAGCTTCTGAGGCCTGTGGAATCTTCTGAGGCTGTTGGGATGAGCGGGCTCTGTACAGCTGGTTTTGGGGATGTTTCTTACTGTGGGACAACTTTGGATTTTATTTTTTTAAATTTGGAGAGAGGGGCTCTGAGGTGTCAGGGAGGGTCTTGTGCTGCCACACATCTTCTCACTGCTGGCATGGGGCGTGGGGCGTGTGTGCAAACTAATAAAATATATTGGATGTGGGGGTGACCTTATGGCAGAATGGCCTGAAATAAAGCAACACAACACCATGTGGGAAATACATTTTCACAGACTCACAGAACTGCAGGGGTTGGAAGGGACCTCCAGAGCCCATCGGGTCCACCCCCCCTGCCAAAGCAGCTCCCTAGGACAGGTCGCACAGGTCGGTGTCCAGACGGGGCTGGAATATCTCCAGAGAAGGAGACTCCACACCCCCCTGGGCAGCCTGTCCCAGGGCTCCCTCACCCTCACTGGGAAGAAGCTCTTCCCCAGATTGGTGTGGAACTCCCTGTGCTCCAACTTGAGGCCATCGCCCCTTGTCCTGTCCCCACACACACTGAGAAGAGGCTGGCCATGTCCCCCTGTGTCCCACCCTTCAGATATTGATACCCATTGATCAGATCCCCTCTCAGGCTGCTTCTCTCCAGGCTGAACAGCCCCAGCTCACTCAGCCTTTCCTCGGAGGGGAGATGCTCCAGGCCTTTCATCCTCTCTGTGTGCCTCCCTCCTCTGGACTCTCTCCAGGAGCTCCAAGAAAACTCATTTTAAAAAGCCAAAGTGTTTTTAAAAGGAAATAGAAGGAACCCGCGGGCGAGGCGGGGCCCGGGGCGGGAGGGCAGAACTGCCCCTGCCGTGCTGCCCTGCGCGGCCCGGAAGCGCCGGGCTCCATGGCAACGGGACGCCATGGGGCAGAACTACTACGCCGTGCTGGGCCTGGAGCGGGGGGCCGCGGACGCCGACATCAGGAAGGCGTGAGGGGCTGCGGCCTGGCGGAGAGGGGAGCCCCAAGGCCGGCCGGCCCTGGGGGTGTGCGGGACGGGGGTGTTGGGGATGGGGGAAGCCCCGTGTGTCTCCGCAGCAGGGCCCTGAAGTGGGAGGTGGGGAGGAGGGAGGGGCCTGGGAGAAGCGGCAGGGCCACAAATCCTGGGAGAAGGAGGGAGGGAGCAGCCGGGGCTGGGGGTGTCCTGTCCCCGCGTCCCCGCCCCCCCAGGGCTGGCTGGCTGCAAGGCTGGCTTTTCCCTTCTTTTCCCCTCCATAGCTATCGGAAACTGGCCTTAGAGAATCATCCATTCAAATGCAAGGAGCCCTGGGCACCGGAGAGGTTCAGGCAGCTGGCAGAGGCCTATGATGTGCTCAGCGACCGTAAGTGTGGGGACAGTCCCTGCCCCTGGGTCTGGGGGGGGGGGTGGGCCTGGCAGTGAGACGCCTCTGCTCCGGCCAGAGGTCTAAGCCCCCTGTCATTAGCACCCTATGGAGGTGGCATCAGCCCTTGAGCCCCAGCAGCTGGCAGCTCTTCCTGCTGCCATCCCACTTGGAGAGGGATGGAAGCCCTTCTCCAGCCTCTTCCCGATCACAGCCTGGATCTCAGGCTCTTCCCCTGCTGTGGGAGACCATGGCCGGTGCTGACTCCTCCTTGTTCCCTAAGCCATGAAGAAAGGGATCTACGACAAGTATGGAGAAGAGGGTCTCAAAGGTGGCATCCCCTTGGAGTTTGGGGACGAGAACCCCTGGAGCGTGGGCTACGTGTTTCACAACAACCCTGACAAAGTCTTCAGGGAGTTCTTTGGTGGAGACAACCCCTTTGCAGGTAGGTGGGGGTGACACTCTCCTAACACATGAGCATGTGGCTGTGAAGTTTAACAGGGGCAAGTGCTGCATTCTGCCCCTGGGAAGGGGTGACTCTGGCTGCACACCCAGGCTGGGGGATGAGACACTGGAGGCCAGTCGTGCTGAGAGGGGTTTGGGGGAGTCTTGGTTGATAGCAAGTTACCCTTGAACCAGCAGCATGTGCAAGCAGCCAGGAGGGGCAACCACATCCTGGGGTGCTCTGACTTGACCTGTGTGGAGCCAGGGGTTGGACTCGATGGGCCTTATGGGTCCCTTCCAGCTCAGGAGGTCCTGGGATTCAAAATAAACACACTCCTAGGGAAAGACCACTTCAGCTGGAGCGGGAATGTGGTCACAAGCAGAAGGAGATGAGAGGTTCCTGTTTGCCTGGCATCCTTGGGGTGCTCCGTGATAAGGAGACCCCAGGGGACTCCCCGACCTCTGGTCAGAGTGAGGTGACCCCCTGCTCTGCTCACTCACCCAGAGTTCTTTGACAAGGATGGCTCGGAGCTGATCCTGCCCTTCGGAGGGCTGCGAGGAAGAGGAGCGATGAAGCAAGACCCCCCGATCGTGCGGGATCTCTACCTCTCCCTTGAAGACCTTTTCCATGGCTGCACCAAGAAGATTAAGATCTCCCGTAGGGTGGGTGGAGGTGGGGAGCTCAGCAGGGGGAGGAATTTGGGTCTGGACTCTGGCTGTAGGATGTTTTGGTGGCAGAACCTGAGGTTTTAGAGCTGGTCCTGCTCAGGGGGCTTGGCAGACCCCGGCACTCCGCATCTGTGCTGTGCCACAGAGAGGAATCTGAACCAGACTGAGCACAGATGCTGGAAGGATCTGAGCTGGTACCCTCCTCCTCTGGCTGGAGATGGGGAAATCAGCAGGAGGGGATGATGTAAAAGCTGATGGGAACAAGGGGCTTATTTTGGAGAGGGGACACAGCATTACCTGGGCAACCACAGACTCATTTTCCCTTGGGGCTGCATCTCCTTCGTGCTGTCAGCAATCTGTATCCCTCTTCCTGCTGTCACCATCTCCTGGTTCCAGCCCTGAGTGTCTCCTGCTCAGTCTGACTCCATTTGTCCCTGCCATGCTGTGGAGTTGGAGCCACCCTCACTCTCCTCTGCACCGGCTTGAACGCAGCTGGATGAGCAGAGCAGCTGTGACCCCCTCTACGTGCTGTCCCTCAGGGTGTCACAACCCTGAGGAGCAGGACTTGGGGGTACCAGTGGGTGAGAAACTGGCCATGACCTGTCACTGTGCGCTGGCAGCCCAGAAAGCCCCCCCTGTCCTGTGCTGCATCCCCAGCAGCAGGACCAGCAGGGCTGGGAAAGGGGGATTCTGCCCCTGTGTTTGGGGGTCCGCAGGACAAGGAGGACATGGAGCTGTGGGAGCCAGTCCCCAGGAGCCCCAGAGATGATGGGAGAGCTTGAGCCCCTCTGCTCTGGAGCCAGGCTGGGAGAGCTGGGCTGGCTGAGCCTGGAGGAGAGAAGGCTGCTTCTGGGGAGAGCTCCCAGCCCCTTCCCATCCCTCAAGGAGAGCTGGAGAGGGGCTGGTGCCCAGGGCAGGGAGGGCCGGGCCCAGGGAAATGGCCTTGAGCTGCAAGAGGGCAGCTGGAGATGGGCTGGGGGGCAGAAATCCTTCCCAGGGAGGGGGGAGGCCCTGGCACAGGGTACCTGGAGAAGCTGGGGCTGCCCCTGGCTGCGTCTCAGGGTTCAAGGCCAGGTTGGATGGGGCCTGGGGCACGCTGTGCTGGTGGGGGTGTCCCTGCCCGTGGCAGGGAGGCACTGGGGGGGAATTGGAGGTCCCTTCCAAGCCAACCCAGTCTGTGATTCTCTGAGCCAGCTCTTCTGATCCCCTCATCTCCCCCAGGTGATGAATGAAGATGGTCAGACAAGCACCATGAGAGAGAAAATCCTGACGATCGAGGTGCAGCCGGGGTGGAAGCGGGGCACTCGCATCACCTTTGAGAAGGAAGGAGACCAGGTAATGGTCATGGTGGGAAGTTCTGGGCCGGGTTTCCTCAGGACCAACCATCTCTCCAGGCCATGGGCACTTTGTCACATGGCTCCCAGCACAATTCCCTGGTCCTGATAGAAAACCATTTGGTTTCTAGCAAACCATCCCCAGGTGTCTTTTCAGTTTGGGTTTTTCTCCCCTTAATTTTAGGGCCCAAACATCATCCCATCTGACATCACCTTTGTTGTCCAAGAGAAACTCCACCCGAGGTTTCAAAGAGTCAACGACAACCTCACCTATGTCAGCACCATCACCTTGGGAAAGGTAAAGAGCCAAGGGAGGCAACGGGGCCAAGCCCAAACCTCTGCTTTCCCTCTGGGGCTGCAGGTGCAGCTCTGAGTCCCACTCCTGTGCCTTGCAGGCCCTCATCGGCTGCACGGTGGACGTGAAAACGCTGGACGGGCGGCTGCTCAACATCCCCATCAACGACATTGTGGAGTAAGTGCTGCTGGGCAGATGGATGGCTGGGCTGGGTGGCCAGATGGGGCCTTTCTGCAGAGCTCGGTGGCCAAGGAGATGAACAGGCGCTCGGGAAGAATCACAGACTCACAGAGTCACAGGGTTGGAAAAGCCCTTTAAGCCTCAGCCTCCTCTTCTCCAGCTCCCTCAGCCGCTCCTCAGAGGATTTGCCCTCCAGCCCCTTCCCCAGCCTGGTTGCCTATTTCTGACTGGCCACCCGGGCACACTGCTGGCTCATGGTCAGTCACCCACCACCCCCAGGTCCTTCTCTGCCTGACAGCTCTCCAGCCAGTCTCCCCCAGCCTGTAGCACTGCTCGGGGTTGTTCTGTCCCATGTGCAGCACTCCAGCCTGTTCAGATCCCTCTGAAGAGCCTCCCTACCCTAAGGCTGATCAACACTTCCTCCCAGCTTAGTGTCATGACCTCAGGATTGACCTGGAAAAAGGTGGGAAAGGCAGTGAGGTGAAGGCTGGGTGGTAGAGCCCACAGGGCACGGGACGTGGGGATGTGAGGCTGGAGGAGGACGGGCTGTCAGTTGAAGCTGGAGGAGCAAAGTGACCTCCAGAAACCCCGAGAAGTGTGCATGGGGCTCTGTGCCGTGACACGTGGCTGTGGGCTCCAGGCCAGGATTGTCCTGTGGCTCCTCAGCCCCTTCCTTTGCTTTGCAGCCCCAAGTACTGCAAGGTGGTGCCAGGGGAGGGGATGCCGCTGCTCCACGACCCCAGGCGCAAGGGCGACCTCCTCATCTACTTCAACATCTGCTTTCCCAAGAACCTTACAGCTGAGCAGAAACTGCTCTTGCAAAGGGCTCTCCTCTCCTAGGGGACAATGTCCTTCCCCTTCCCCTCTCACCAATAAAGTGCTGGAGCCAGCACTGTCACAGGCCAGAGCTGGGTGCAGCCCTGGGATCCTTGAGGCTGTTTCTCCCGTCTCTCAGCTCCACCTTGTTTTCCCAACATGGTGCCAGCCTGCAGCAACCCAGAGGGTGATGGAGGATTCTTGTGGGGAGGGGGGGAGCAGGGGGGCTTGCAGTACTCCCAGCACAGCTTATGCATGAGGACAGGGAGGGTTTGGGCGTGCGGGGGTGGCAAGGTGAGTACTGGGGGGTAGCAGAAAAGATTTACTCCAAGCCTCGCTGTAGCCATGACAACGGTTGGGCTCTGGCAGATGTGATCCCTGAGGTGCCTCCAGGATGGTGGCGATGGCCTCAGGCGTTGGGCTCAGGAGGGGACCCCCTGCCCATGGCCATTGGGCCCCATTTCAGCTGCTCATAGGTGAGGAATGTCACAAGGCTCCAGGACCTGAGCAGCAGGAACCTTCCAGAGTGTCTGGGCTCAGGATGTCCTGTCCCATCTTCCTCCACTCCAGCAGCAGCTGCGTTTTGGAAGAGGATGGACAAGGGTGGCAAACCCCTTGTAGAAAGCCTCAGGGTCCGCCCCCTCCCCCCTCCCCCATGTTGGAGCAGGGCCAAGGCGCTGCAGCTGCCACCGTCCCCATCCTGCCCTGAGCTCAACTTAACCACCTCCATGGGGGGAGGAGGCAGCAATGGTTTTTGGGGTGCCTGCTCCCTGGTTCTCCCTGTCCATGGACACGGCGGGGGGTGACAACTCAGTCTTGGGGTGGAGAGAGGGGTGGGGGCTGTCTGCTGCAGGTGCCACGGCCCCCACAGGAGGCAGGGATGGAGGTTGGGGTGCCCACCTGAAGGGATGAGGGGTGTGGGTGAGGCCTGGAAACCCCTAGAACCCCACTTGGGGCTGGCGGGGCAGGGCAGTTAGGAGAGAATTGGGGGACTCCCCAAGGCAGCTGGAGGGGACAGGGTGCTCCACAGGGAGAGTGGAGGGCTGGGGCGGGGGGTCTGACACAGGATTGGGGTGTCCCAGGAGCAGACACAGAGCAGACCCTGTGCAAGGACACAGAGAGGCAGGGGGCTGGGGGGTGGGCTGGGTGTGGCCATCGCTGTGGCATCAAGGCTGCACAGCCCACTTCAGGTGACTGGTCTCTTCTAAGGGCAGTGGGGGTGCCTCCCACCTGGAGTGGGGGGCAGTCGCTCTTTGCGCCCACATGTGGCAAGTCTGGCCAGGGACTTGCACCTCTGGCTGCAATGTTTTTCCTTTTTCCCTTCCCCTTCCCTCTTCCCCTTCCCTCTTCCCTTCCCCTTCCCCTTCCCCTTCCCCTTCCCTCCCCTTCCCTCACCTCCCTGCCTCTCCCCTCCCCGCCTCTCCCCAGTCATCCCCTTTCCCTTGGCCATTCCCAGGGGCACACCCAGGGTTGGGAGAACACCTCTAAACCCCCATGAGAGGCACAGGAGCCCCAAGCTCTGCTGTGACCAGGCCCCATAGGGGCAGTTTATTGGAAGCAGCAGGCAGGAATAACAGGAATCACTGTGGAAAACGCTGGGAAATGTTGCTTTTGCAAATTGAAAAGGGTTATTGTATTTTCTGCAGAAGAATTTAGGATATATAGAAACTCTTGGTAACTGAACAAAACTGAACTTTATTGGTGTACACAGCTGTAACAACAATAGAAACCAGCCACAACCAAAACCAAAACCAAAACAACAAGAGCTCCTCACAGTGCATAGAATTCTATCATGCGGCATCGTTCACACATCGCCACGGCATCTGCAACCCTGCGACAAGAAGCATGGGGCCTCTGCCTAGAAGGAAAGTGATAACAGAACAGGAAAACCTTGATTCTTTCTAAACCAACTATCTGAGTTTGAAGAGACCTCTCAGTCTCAGCAACACCCACCTCTCTGGTTGCTGCGGGAGGTGAAACCGCACATGTTGGGTAGGCTGTGATGACCTGAAAGTCTAATAGCAGGGGAACAATACACCACTATAGCCATAGCAAGGACATTGTCCCTGCTGCCTGGCTAGAGTGCTGTAGAAAGGAAGCTCACGCATACGTGAATCCAGTGAACCCAGTATTTCCACCATGATGATGGTGCATGACAAAAAAAAGAAGACTCCAGCCGGTTTTGACCAGGCCTGGAGACCCACCTAAAGCTTAATTTGCTAAGTAATGGGTGATGGGGTGGGAAAGCTGTGGACTTATATCTCCACATTGCTGAAATGTTGCATTAAGACACTTGTAAAGGGTTAAGGAAGACTTGCTAACAGGATAGCTTGAAGTGCCACAGTGGTGACCTCCTATAAACAATGCCTCCCTTGAACGACTCTGCCTCACTGATAAAGAAGAAACACCAAGTGGGACATAAGTTTGAGCCTAACACCATATTTTAAGTAACTTACACACTCAAGGACTATGTGCTCTGTGGAAATAAAATGACTTGTTTGACAAGTTCCAGTACCCCCCTCCTCCTTATCTGTTCATGAATTCCGTGCTTGTCTCTAATGGGTCACAAATGCAGGCAAAGCATTTCATTGTAACTAGTTCAAGCTCCCCCTTGTCCTTGAAGGTACACAAAACCTGCTGAAACCCAACTTGGAGTTGGGATCAGAGTCAAGGGGTAACTGAGTCTGCGCAAGACCGAAGGTTACTTGCGGTGAGGAAGAGGAGCCATCTGACTTCATCTCCACGACCCTCAACAACCACCATCAAACAGCAGTGCGCAGGCGCAGTGGGGAGGAGTTGATGGAAATCACTTCTTGGAACTCATTTTAATACAAAGCAGGACAGGTTATGAATATGTATACGTGTATCAGGTAACCTAATGATATTTGAATAAGGATGTGGTATAAAAGTGCTACAAACTGACCACAGCTGTGCCTACTTCGTTAGGTCACCTGCTCTTGCAAGAATGTATAATAAATTACTGTTTCACTAATGTGTCTACCTCAAGTCCTTTCTTTAGGACCATTGGCATTTCCCCACTCTCCCAAGCCTGGGGAGTTTTGATTCCTGCTTCTCAAGGCATCACCATCAGGACGAGCCGACAATCGGGGTAACAAAAGCAAGGGTGGAAATCAAAGCACCTTCATTCCTTCATGGCAAATGTAAGACCGTTGCTCCAGCAGGATTTTCCCACCTAGCGACCTGTCCTCAGAGATCAGTGGAGGATGGGTGAGAAGAAAAATGCAAACACGTACGGCAACGCCTGACAGATACTCTCCCAGCTTTGATAGCCTGCAGGCTCAGGCGCCTGCTGACCAAGAGGCCTTTAACAGCCTCCGGTGTCTTTTCATCTACTAAATGGTCTAACAATCTTTAAAATCCACAAGAGTTTTCTACACCTTCAAGTTCTTGCCATTAGGACTTCCCAAGGCATTTCTTGTGGACATGTCACCTGAAAATGTATTAGATGACACATTCTACCTGAAAGGAACAGCAAATCTTTTCCTCTTCACCTTCTGCAGATCACTCAGGAGTTTAAAAACCTAACACAGGCCCTCACCTCTTCACCAGCTACAAACTCGGTTAAGGGAAACGTTCTCAAGACCTCTCATCGTGTTTTCACACTTCTCTATCTTTTCCAGCTTTCCTAAACCCTGAGACCAGCACTGAAGAGTGCTGAAAAGAGAGATCTACAGAGACTGCCATCTACGGTCCCTTCCCTTCCCAGTAAATTCTACAGTGCAGTTTGCACGTTGGTAACTCCTGAGCATCACATTTCTAACTCTAAGGTCTTGCTCCTCAACAACAGACAGTTACAGCTTGGGTCCTCCTCTTTCTCTCCCTTGCACATCTCACCATCAGGCCAAGGGGGATGGAGTGAAGCTGAAGAAGGGAAGGGTTGGGTTGGATATTAGGGGGAAGTTTTTTACAGAGAAAGTGGTGAGGGGCTGGAACAGGCAGCCCAGAGAGGTGGTGGGTGCCCCATCCCTGGAAGTGTTCAAGGCCAGGTTGGGTGGGGCCTTGTAGAGCCAGTCCTGGAGGTTGGTGGGCCTGCCTGTGGCAGGGGGTTGGAACTTCATGATCCGTGGTGAAGTGCTTCCCACTCTTGGTCCCTTCCAACCCAGACCATTCTATCATTTGATGAGTCTATGATTCTACTTTAAGAGGACTTGAACCTTAGGAGGTCAACCTGCTTCCACCAAACAGCTAAGACATCCCTGAAATCAGCTATGTATTCTACTAGCAATAATTGAGAGACTGGCATAACCAGTGTGCATGTCTTGTAAGCATAACCACCTGAGCTGCTGCCAGCCTCTCTACGTGTGCTTCACAAGGCCTGGGGGTGACACTGCGAAGAACAAGGCGAAGAACACGTTTCCCAGCTCCTGATCTGCCGCTGGCTTTGTGGCTGGGAATCCCCTGGGTCACCCCCCATCTGCAATGTTGGAGCAATAAATATTTTTCTGTTCCTAATGCTGTGGTCCATCCATCCATCCATCCATCCATCCATCCATCCATCCATCCATCCATCCATCCATCCATCCATCCCCCAACCTTTCCCTCTATCCCTTCCTCCCTCCCTCCCCTGGTTGGGGTGCGAGCACCTTAGTGCCCGACCCCTGCGAGCACAAGCTGGCCTCAGGCACCGCTGGCACCCCCAGAAGTGGGGTGGAGGTGGCTGGTATCCCAGTGGGTGTGCTGGTGCCTGGGGATGTGGGTGGGCTCGGACCGGGGCCAGCAGCACCCACAGGGGACCCTCACCCAGGCCCCCGAATGCTGAGCAGCGTCTCAGGGGCTGCAGTGGAGATAGGCCCTGAAGCCCTGAGGCTCGACCCAGAGGCCCTGAAGCAAGGCTGACCTCTAGATGAGTCTCACACCCCAGCACCGTGTTCCCTCCACAGCGGTCGGGATGCCGCTGTCTCTCTCTTCACATCTCTCTCAGATGGGCTTTCACCAAGGCCCGCTACTCCTTCCCCGAGCCCTGGCCCGGTGCCATGGAGGAGCTGGAAGCTCTCAAGCCATCGCCAGCCCTCCAGACCCATCAAGATCCTGAGGGACTGGGGACAGAGCCAGGGCCAGCCCTTCACCAAGACTTCCCACTGGATCTGCCACTGGAGACTGACCAAGAGCAGGGCCATGGACAGGTCTGGGACAGGCCATGAGCAGCACGGACATGGAGCCTTCTCCTAGCAGACACCCAGCCATGGACATGGACAAGGAGTAGCTGGTCCTCGAGGTCATCCACACTCTGTGCAGCGTGGAGCGAGAGTGCTACAAGGAGCTACAGGCGTCTCTGGTCCTGTGGCAAGGGGCTACAAGGGGAGCCTGCAGTGTGATCCCACTTGGGGATCCCTCCCTCCAACCAATAGGAAGAAGGTGCTTGGCCAGATGAGTCTGCTGAAGCCCAGGCTGTGTCCCCGGTGTCTTGGAGAGGAGCAGCCAAGGCTGGACAAGGCTGCAGGGGAGGACTCAGTGAAGCAGGAAAACACATGTGATCCCCTGTGTGCCCAGCACCGCCATAAACAATACCTGCTGAACAGCCACCAAGGCTGGGGAGTTTTGATTCCTGCTTTTCAAGGCATCACCCTCAACTCGGAGTCCTGTGCCTGTTGTGATTTTTGGCTGGCAGCCCCTGTACCCAGCTCCCAAGGAGATGCCCTCAAAGTTTCTGCCCCCGGGGAGATGCCGTGGGCAGCCTGTCCTTTCCAGCCCCCCCAAATGCCTTTTTCTTTTCTTTTTCATAGCTTTGTTCCATGGAGGCAGCATCAGAGCAGCCTCTCACTCCTGAAGAGCACCTTCCCCACCCCCACGCGGCTTCTCACGAGAGAAATTCTGCCTTCCTCATTCCCCCCTCCCACCCCAATCCTCTCCTGTGGAACATGAGGTTATCACGCTGGAAGGACGGGATGCCATGCGGAGGGACCTGGAGAAGTGGGCCCAGGGGAACCTCATGAAGTTCCACAAGGACAAGTGCAGGGTCCTGCCTTTGGGTCAGGGAAATCCTCACTGTCAATCCAGGCTGGGAGAGGACGTGGTAGAGAGCTGGTGAGAGGTGTCCCTGCCCATGGCAGGGGGTGGGACTCAATGATCTTTGAGGTCCCTCCCAGCCCTGAGCAGTCTGTGACCATTGCTGGAAAAGCTTTGGGACAGCACAGGGAAGGACACAGAGTAGAAATCCGTGGTAGGGCTGTTGCAGAGCCGAGCCTCAGCTTGGGTACCCCAAGCGCTCCCAGTTTGGGCTATTTTGGACCAGAAACACCCATCTGTGCCCAGAAGCATCCCCTCCCCCTGGTGGCACAGACAGAAACGAGCCCTTTGGCCACCAACAGATTTAATTCCCCAGTGCTGCTGCCAGAAAATCGGGGTCAGGGGGGTGTGGCTGCCCCCCACACCTGGGCCACTGGGGGTGGGCTGGGTGACAGCACCAGCACCAAAGGTCCCCAGTGATTTCAGTTCCCAGGTGGTGAAACAGGGTGGGCTTGGTGTGAGCCAGGTGCTGCTCCACGGGGCTGGGTGTCACGCTGCCGGCGTGCCATGCACTCGCCGAAAGCACGGACCTGGGGCTGGCAATGGCGCCAGTCCTGCCGCGCCGCCATGCAGTCCTGCAGCTCCCGGTGCTGCGCGGCGCAGCCCGTGCGTGAGATCATGGCGTCCACTGGGTCCTCCTCCTCAGCCTTCTCCAACAATGGAGGGTTCCTGGCCTTCGCTGAGCCAGGCTGGAGCAAGGAAGCAGGGTTTGGGGTGCTACCTTCCCCTTCTTTGTGGGCACCAACCCGCCCTGCCCCTGTGGGTGTCCTCATGCAACCCCAGGAGGAGCTCAGCACCCCTCACACCCCATGCAGCCTACCGCCCACTCATGGGGGCCCAGAACCTTCCCAAACCCACGGGTGCCTATCTCTCCTACTCCCACCCATGGGTGCTCAGCGCCTCCCCCATGAATCCCATCCCTTAGTATTGGCTTTAGAAAACAGAGAAAAACAGAGAGAAAGAGAAACAACGGAAGAGGTGCTGCTCTGCTTGGAAAATCTGGGAGTGTGGTACACGGAAAGGGGCTTCTAGAAGAAAAGGGGGGATGAAATACCAGAATCTTGATGGGTCTGGAGGGCTCACGATGGGTTGAGAGCTTCCAGCTCCGCCATCGCACCAGCCAGGGCTCCAGGAAAGAGTAGAGAGACACAGATCTGGTGTCCAAGAGGGAGCCCAGGGAGCTCACGGAGGTTGATGATTGGCATCTCGATAATGATATCGAGTGTTGTTCTGGTTTGGATTTATCATCCAAAGAACTTGTGCAGGTGGGACTGAGACGTTCAAGTAAGCACCAAGTGAGTGTGGAGTGCTGCTGTGTCTGTCTGTAACCGCATCCTGCTCTGTGGGTCAGCAGGAGAACTCCTGCCTGTCATGCAGGAGTTTGATTCCCAACGGAGTGGCTGCTCTGCTGGCACTGATTGGTTGGTCTTGATTTTGGAGCTGAGTATTGAAAATTGATTTAGATTTGATGAACTGTTGGTGTGAGTGAAATGAGTCAACTCTGGTGGGAGTGGTGAGCAACTGAGTGGCAGCAAATCTGGGAGAGAGAGAAATACTGACCACTAGAAACTCCAGGTTTGTTGTTTTGGGTTTGTATATTTGATGTAAGCAATGGGGAACTGAGAATGGGTTAGAGAGATGGGAGTTGGGTTATAAACAAGAACAGGGATCAAGAGAAACTCTAACAATAGCGGGGCGGGGTGGGGGGGGTGGGGGAACAAAAGGAGTGAAATCTCCAAGAAAAAACCAGAAATGCCATAGAAGGGGTGAAGGGATGAACTGGCTCTGTCACCGGTCCTCAAAAGCTTGATGGGTCTGGAAGGCTCACAGTCAGTTGAGAGCTTCCAGCTCCACCAGGGCTGGACTCGGGGAAGGAATCCAGGCAGACGGATCCTCTGTCCAAGCATGAGCCCAGGTTGTTCAGTGAGGCATGCGGGGACAGGCCCTTCATGCTCAATGTCTCCTCGTTCTCCTGGCTGAGGAGGAGAGAGAAGAGACCCAGTTGCAGCCTGGGCCCTCCTCTGGGACCCCCGGGCAGCAGCCCCTGCTCGGGCAGCAAGCAGGGCTGCCCACTCTGGGCAAAGACAGGGCACAGGCAGAGAGTCTGGGACAGGAGCTGGGCATCTCCCCAGCACTCACCACATGCCCTGGGGTGACAGAGGCTTCTCTGCACCTCCGGTTGCTTGGGAAGAACCTGTCGAGGGACGAGACAGGAGTAAGAGGCTGGCAGCCCCCAGCACAGCCCGGTGGCAGGGCTGCATTGGGGTGTCAGCCCTGACACAGGTGCTCGGTGCCGGGGCCACTCACTGCTTGGCTGCTCCTGATGCACTCTGGCCTTGCTCTTCCCAAACATCATCTTCCACCACTTCTGCAAAAAACCCCAGAACATGGGTGAGTGTGGAGCAGCTCCCAGCACTATGCTACAGACCTCCATGCTCCCCCCACACCACTCCATATGAAGACATGGTGTGGCCCGGTGTTCTGCAGAGTAACAGTCACCTACCTTGGGTCTGCTGCGGGAAGGCTCCACATCCATGGGGCTCTGCGCCCTGTCTCTGAGCAGTCCAGGTGACTGCTCTTGGTCCGTCTCCAATGGCCGCTCTAGAGGGAGAACTTGGTCAAGGGCTGGCCCTGGCTCTGTCACTGGACCCTCAACAGTTTCAAGGTTCTGGAGGGCTGGGGATCGTCTCGGAGCTTCCAGCTCCGCCATCGTACCAGCACTGGACTCGGGGAAGGAGTTGGGAGATGAGGATGTACTGCTCAAATCCCAGTGCAGAGAGCCCGGGGAGGGCAGCTGAACACATGGGGACGGGCTGTTCAGGGTCATTGTGTCCTTGTTCTCCCTGCAGAGGAGGAGTAAAAAGAGACCCAGTTTCAGCTTAGACCCTCTGGTGGGACCCCTGGGCAGCAGCCCCTCCTTGGCCGGCAGGCAGAGATACCCGCACCGGCCAGGGCACAGGTGGAAAGTATGGGGCAGGATCTGGGCATCTCCCCAGCACTCACCACATGTCCTGGGCTGATGCAGGCTCCTCTGCACCTCCAGTTGCTTGGGAAGAACCTGATGAGGGAGGACACATGAGTAAGAGGCTGGCACCCCCCAGCACAGCCACTTGTCAGGGCTGCCGTGGGGTGTCAGCTCTTTGAAGGGGGCTCGGTGCCGGGGCCACTCACTGCTCGGCTTCTTTGAATAGACTCTCGCCTGGCGCTTCCCATACATCATCTTCCACCACTTCTGCAAGACCCCCAGAATGTGGGTGAGTGTGGAGCAGCTCCCAGCACTATGCTACAGACCTCCATGGTCCACAGCACTCCATGTCATGACATGGTGCAGGGCGGTGTGGTGCTGAGTAACGGTCACCTACCTTGAGTCTGCTGGGGGAAGGCTCCACATCCCTGGGCCACCGTGCCCTGCCCCTGACCTGTCCAGGGAACTGCTCTTGGTCGGTGTCCATCAGCAGCTCCAGAGGGGGGCAAAGGTCAAGGACTGGCCCTGGCTCTCTCACCGGCTCCTCAACGGTTTCCGGGATCTGGGGGGCTGGGGATCGGCTCAGAGCTTCCAGCTCCGCCATCGCACCAGCGCTGGACACGGGGAAAGACAAGAGATGCGGATGTGCTGCTCGAGACAGAGCCCAGGGAGCCCAGCCGAGCACACAGGGACAGGCTGTACAGGCTCATTGTCTCCTCGTTCTCCCGGGTTAGGAGGAGAGAGAAGAGACCTGGTTTCAGCTCGGCCATTCTGGTGGGACCCCCGGGCGGCAGCCCCTCCTTCGCCGGCAGGCAGGTGGGGATACCCGAAACAGGCAGGGCACAGGGCACCGGCAGAGAGTCTGAGGCAGGAGCTGGGAGTCTCCCCAGCACTCACCACGTGTCCTGGGGTGACAGAGGCTTGTTTGCATCTCCAGTTGATTGGGAAGAACCTGATGAGGAATGAGACATCAGTCAGAGGCTGGCAGCCACCAGCACAGACGTGTGCCTGCGCTGCAGTGGGGTATCACCCCTTTACAGGGTGCTCGGTGCCGGGGCCACTCACTGCTTGGCCGCTCCTCATGGACTCTGGCCTTGCTCTTCCCAAATATCTTCGTCCACCACTTCTGCAAAAACCCCCAGAACGTGGGTGAGTGTGGAGCAGCTCCCAGCCCTATCTACAGACACCCATGCTCCCCCCACACCACTCCATGTCATGAATGGTGCGGCGCAGTATGGTGCAGAGTAACGGTCACCTACCTGGGAACTGCTAGGGGAAGGCTGCACTTCCATGGGGCTCTGCGCCCTGTCTCTGAGCAGTGCAGGTGACTGCCCTTGGTCTGTCTCCAATGGCCGCTCTAGAGGGAGATCTTGGTCAAGGGCTGGCCCTGGCTCTCTCACCAGCCCCTCAACAGTTTCAGGGGTCTGGAGGGCTGGGGATCGGCTCGGAGCTTCCAGCTCCACCATCGTACCAGCACTGGACTCGGGGAAGGAGTTGGGAGATGAGGATGTACTGCTCACGTCCCAGTGCAGGGAGCCCGGGGAGGGCAGCTGAACACTCGGGGACGGGCTGTTCAGACTCATTGTGTCCTCCTCCTCCCTGCAGAGGAGGAGAGAGAATAGACCCAGTTTCAGGTTAGACCCTCTGGTGGGACCCCTGGGCAGCAGCCCCTCCTTGGCCGGCAGGCAGAGATACCCGCACCGGCCAGGGCACAGGTGGAAAGTATGGGGCAGGATCTGGGCATCTCCCCAGCACTCACCACATGTCCTGGGCTGATGCAGGCTCCTCTGCACTTCCAGTTGCTTGGGAAGAACCTGATGAGGGAGGACACATGAGTAAGAGGCTGGCAGCCCCCAGCACAGCCACTTCTCAGGGCTGCCGTGGGGTGTCAGCAATTTGAAGGGCGCTCGGTGCCAGGGCCACTCACTGCTCGGCTGCTCTGGATAGACTCTCGCCTGGCGCTTCCCATACATCATCTTCCACCACTTCTGCAAGACCCCCAGAATGTGGGTGAGTGTGGAGCAGCTCCCAGCACTATGCTACAGACCTCCATGGTCCACAGCACTCCATGTCATGACATGGTGCAGCGCAGTGTGGTGCTGAGTAACGGTCACCTACCTTGAGTCTGCTGGGGGAAGGCTCCACATCCCTGGGCCACCGTGCCCTGCCCCTGACCTGTCCAGGGAACTGCTCTTGGTCGGTGTCCATCAGCAGCTCCAGAGGGGGGCAAAGGTCAAGGACTGGCCCTGGCTCTGTCACCGGCTCCTCAACGGTTTCAGGTGTCTGGAGGGCTGGGGATTGGTTCAGAGCTTCCAGCTCCGCCATCGCACCAGCGCTGGACACGGGGAGAGAGTCAAGAGATGCCGATAGGCGTCCCGAGAGAGAGCCCGGGGAGCCCACAGATCCCAGCCGAGCACGCGGTGACAGGCTGTTCCGGCTCTTTGTGTCCTCGTTCTCCCTGCAGACGAGGAGAGAGAAGAGACTCAGTTTCAGCTTAGACCCTCTGGTGGGACCCCTGGGCAGCAGCCCCTCCTTGGCCAGCAGGTAGGCAGGGATATCTGAAATGGGCAGGGCACAGGTGGAGAGTCTGGGGCAGGAGCTGGGAGTCTCCCCAGCACTCACCACATGTCCTGGGGTGAGAGAGGCTTCTCTGCACCTCCGTTTGCTTGGGAAGAACCTGATGAGGGACGAGACATGAGTCAGAGGCTGGCAGCCCCCAGCACAGACGCGTGTCTGCGCTGCCATGGGGTATCGCCCCTTTACGGCTTGCTTGGTGCTGGGGCCACTCACTGCTCGGCTGCTCCTCATGGACCCTGGCCTTGCTCTTCCCAAATATCTTCGTCCACCACTTCTGCAAAAACCCCCAGAACGTGGGTGAGTGTGGAGCAGCTGCCAGCGCTATGCTACAGACCCACATGCTCCCCCCACACCACTCTATGTCATGACATGTTGTGGCACAGTGTGGTGCAGAGCAAGGGTCACCTACCTTGGGTCTGGTGGGGGAAGGCTGCACTTCCTTGGGGCTCTGCGCCGTGTCTCTGAGCAGTCCAGGTGACTGCTCTTGGTACGTCTCCAATGGCCGCTCTAGAGGGAGGTCTTGGTTAAGGACTGGCCCTGGCTCTGTCACCAGCCCCTCAGCAGTTTCAGGGGTCTGGAGGGCTGGGGATCGGTTCAGAGCTTCCAGCTCCACCATCGTACCAGCACTGGACTCGGGGAAGGAGTGGAGAGATGCCGATAGGTGTCTCGAGAGAGATCCCGGGGAGCCCAGGCGAGCACGCGGGGACAGGCTGTTCACGCTCTTTGTGTCCTCGATCTCCCTGCAGAGGAGGAGAGAGAAGGGACCATTTGCAGCCTGGGCCCTCCTCTGGGACCCCCGGGCAGCAGCCCCTCCTTGGCCGGCAGGCAGGCGGGGATGCCCGAAACGCGCAGGGCACAGGTGGAGAGTCTGGGGCAGGAGCTGAGCACTCACATGGCCTGGGGTGACGCAGGCTTCTTTGGATTTCCAGTTGCTTGGGAAGAACCTGATGAGGGACGAGACCAAGTGAGCGGCTGGCAGCCCCCAGCACAGCCCCGTGTCAGGGCTGCTGTGGGGTGTCAGTCCTTTCCAGGGCGCTCGATGCTGGGGCCACTCACAGCTTGGCTTCTCTGAAGACACTCTCGACCTGGTCTTCCCAAACCTCCTCCTCCACCTCTTCTGCAAAAACCCCCAGAACGTGGGTGAGTGTGGAGCAGCCCCCAGCCCTATGCTACAGGACTCCCCCATGCTCCACACTACTCCATGTCATGACATGGTGTGGCACAGTGTTCTGCGGAGCAAGAACCTTTGCCCTAAGAAATGCATAGAATACGTGTGATGTCACCCAATAAATGGCTTCACCTAAAATTCATATCGAATTGCTTGTTGCTCATCGCCGGTCTCCACAGCAAGACCCCCAGAACGTTGGTGAAATGGGAGCAGCTCCCAGCCACCCACACCCCCCGACACCACCCCATGTCAGGACTCGGCACGGCTCAGTGCGCTGCAACGTTCTCCTACCCGGCGCTTCCTGTCCCGTTGAAAGGTGGAGATGAACCGGAGATACATCGCCAGCATAATGAATGGCATCAGATCACCCACAGCCAGGGCGCCGAAGCAACCCATGGCTTGGGCTGAGCTACAGCTGTGTCCCTCCGGTCACCAATGAGTTCCAAGATCTCCAGTTATCTGCCAACCAAGACACTGACAAGCAATGGCTGAGGCTGCAGTCTGCAGTGACGCTGACAGACGACAGTGTCCAGTGCCAACTGCCCTGCGCCCCCTGACACCTGCCCGGCAGCCACACCCCCCTTTTGTGGCATCAGGGGCATGCTGAGCCCTCATTGGTGCTGAGCCCTCATTGGTGCCCTCAGAGGCAAGCAGAACTCTGATTGGATAAATCTGGTGGCACTCCAAGGCTCTTCCTCATGCCACTCCTGTCAGCCATACTTGGAAATGTGTCCCACCTGCGTAAGGAGAAGAGCAAGCACATCACGCCTTGCAAGAAACGTTTCAGGAGAGGGAAACTTCAGATTGCTCCTGACACCCCACAACCAGAACAAAATCGTTACCTTGAACACCCAAGATCCCACCTCTGGGTGCTTATTCCTTGGACCAAGCACCCTGCTTCCGAGATACAGAGTCACAGAACTGTAGGGGTTGGAAGGGACCTCCAGAGCTCATGGGGTCCAAGCGCCCTGCCAAAGCAGCTCCCTAGGACAGGTCGCACAGGTCGGCGTCCAGACGGGGCTGGAATATCTCCAGAGAAGGAGACTCCACACCCCCCTGGGCAGCCTGTCCCAGGGCTCCCTCACCCTCACCAGGAAGAAGCTCTTCCCCAGATTGGTGCAGAACTTCCTGTGCTCCTACAGTCTCCAGTCTGCCTTCATAATTCATCTCTGCCAGTCGCTCAGGGCTTTTTATCAGGCAACGAGATGTCTCATCTGTAGGCCAGGCTCCATCTAAGGTAACTTCAGCTCACCTGCTAACGACAGACAAAAGCATACGAGATGACAGGGCTTTGAGGCAAAGCTGCTCCATGCAGGAGCTGGGAGCTGAACACGTGGCTCAAACCAGCGTCTAAACCCAGTTCCAGGCTCAGAAACCTGCAAGGTTAACTGTGTAACCCTCAGGTTTGGGTTTGGGTAGCTGTCCCCTCTCCCACCGCAGACAGCCAGGACTGTAAAGCCCATCCTCACTCGCCGCCGTCCCCACACAGCGCAGATTTAACCATGACCTATTGAAACCTTCACCAACAGGTGGTTTTCTTTCACCATCGGGGTAAACAATCACTTCTTTCCTACAGATATCTCCAATGTCCTCCAGATTTGAGTTAGATCTACTTCTTCTTCAAAGTAAATCGACCTGTAGCCTGCAAAACAAGCCAATGCATCACAACTTGTCCATGAAAAGGCCTGCGTTCCCGCTATAGTCCTCCTCCTCCTTTCCCCACCTTGCCACCTAGCTCTGTCACATCTCCAGAACAGCACACTAGTGATGACCTTACTGGTGCCAGAGTGCAGAAGGCGTGTTACCAGCTTTGTTATACCCAGTTCTTTGGCACAGACCGATGGTTTTTGTTCTTGCTTCACACTGCCAACACAAACGCCAAGTGTGCCCTCAGCTATATAGCAGGTTTAGAAAAGGCTCTTTAAACCCAGTGTGCACCAGATGATTTTTCTTTCCTAAATAAAAGCAGGGAATAAGTCAGTTTGTGCTGAAGGTCCTTTGCTAGAGCTCAGCCAGCTCCAGCAGAGGCAGCAGCCGAATCAGAAGCAGCGATGATGGGTCCTGTGCCCATGCCCCACCAAGTCTGCACATCCCAATTTTCACATTTAAGGACAGAAAGTGTCTTAAAAAGCTACAGGCACCGGTGTTCTTCTCAAGCTTCTCAAGTCATCCCATACCACAGGCTGTGCGAGCTACCAATCCCAAAGATGATGAGCCTCAGATGCAAGCTGTTGGTGATGCCAGGGCACTGTTTGCAATCCTACTGAGTTCTGCGTGCTCAGACTTGGGTTGCAAAGCTCTGAAATCCCTGCTTCAACTTGAAGGAAGTAAGAAGCTGCAGGTCCCCCTGTGTCCCACACTTCAGGACCTATTGTGAAGTCCATCACAACACATTAGTTTCTGCCATTGGTAAATGTCTCCTGCTCCTCCATGGATGGGATGGTGTAATAGGACAGTTCTCAGGACAATTCCTGCCACAGAATCACAGACTCACAGAACCGTAGGGGTTGGAAGAGACCTCCAGAGCCCATCGGGTCCAACCCCCCTGCCAAAGCAGCTCCCTAGGACAGGTCGCACAGGTCGGCGTCCAGACAGGGCTGGAATATCTCCAGAGAAGGAGACTCCACACCCCCCTGGGCAGCCTGTCCCGGGGCTCCCTCACCCTCACCGGGAAGAAGCTCTATCCCAGATTGGTGTAGAACTTCCTGTGCTCCAACTTGAGGCCATCGCCCCTTGTCCTGTCCCCACAGACACTGAGAAGAGGCTGGCCATGTCCCCCTGCATCCCACCCTTCAGATACTGATAACCATTGATCAGATCCCCTCTCAGGCTTCTTTTCTCCAGGCTGAACAGCCCCAGTTCATTCAGCACTGAGAACTGGGGTGGCTCCCAGTGGCCAGCTTCAGTGTTCCAGAAGATTCACTCCATTTCTTTTGCAAGCCCCACGGACCCAAACGAGCCGAGAATCGGGGTAACAAAAGCAAGGGTGGAAATCAAAACACCTTAATTCCTTCATGGCAAATGTAAGACCGTTGCTCCAGCAGGATTTTCCCACCTAGCGACCTGTCCTCAGAGATCAGTGGAGGATGGGTGAGAAGAAAAATGCAAACACGTACGGCAACGCCTGACAGATACTCTCCCAGCTTTGATAGCCTGCAGGCTCAGGCGCCTGCTGACCAAGAGGCCTTTAATAGCCTCCGGTGTCTTTTCATCTACTAAATGGTCTAACAATCTTTAAAATCCACAAGAGCTTTCTACACCTTCAAGTTCTTGCCATTCGGACTTCCCAAGGCATTTCTTGTGGACATGTCATAGAATCATAGAATCATAGAATGGTCTGGGTTGGAAGGGACCCCAAGGATCAGAGAGCTCCAACCCCCCTGCCACAGGCAGGGACACCAACCTCCAGGCCTGGAGCTACACAAGGCTGCCCAGGGCCCCATCCAACCTGGCCTTGAACACCTCCAGGGACCGGGAATCCACCCCCTCTCTGGGCAGCCTGTTCCAGCACCTCACCACTCTTTCTGTAAAAAACTTCCCCCTAATATCTAATCTAAACCTTCCCTCCTTAAGCTTTAGTCCATTCCCCCTTGTCCTGCCATTATCTGCTCTTTTAAAAAGTCGAATCCCCTCCTGCCTATAAGCTCCCTTCACGTACTGGAAGGCTGCAATGAGGTCCCCCCGCAGCCTTCTCTTCTCCAGGCTGAACAAGCCCAGTTCCCTCAGCCTCTCTTTGTAGGGCAGGTGCTCCAGCCCTCTAATCATCCTTGTGGCCCTCCTCTGAACCCTCTCCAACAGTTCCACATCCTTCTTGTATTGAGGGCCCCAGATCTGGACACAGGACTCCACGTGGGGCCTCACGAGGGCAGAGTAGAGAGGGACAATCACCTCCCTGTCCCTGCTGGCCACTCCTCTTCTGATGGAGCCCAGGATACCATTGGCCCTACGAGCTGCAAGAGCACACAGCTGGCTCATGTCAAGCTTCTCATCCACCACAATCCCCAAGTCCTTCTCAGCAGGGCTACTCTCAAGAAGCTCTTCTCCCAGTCTGTATCTGTGTCTGGGATTCTTCCGGCCCAAGTGCAACACCTGACACTTGGCAGTGTTGAACCTCATTAGGTTCCCTCGGGCCCATCTTTCCAGCCTGTCAAGATCCCTCTGGATGGCTTCCTTTCCTTCTGGGGTGTCGACCACACCACTCAGCTTGGTGTCATCCGCAAACTTGCTGAGGGTGCACTCAATTCCATCATCCATGTCATTGATAAAGATGTTAAAGATCACCGGTCCCAAGACAGACCCTTAGGGGACCCCGCTTGTCACCAGCCTCCACCTGGACATAGACCCATTGACCACCACCCTTTGGCTACGGTCTGTTAACCAGTTTCTTATCCAGTGGACGGTCCACCCATCAAATCCACTTCTCTCCAATTCAGAGACAAGGATGTGGTGGGGGACTGTGTCAAAGGCCTTGCACAAGTCCAAGTAGATGACATCGGTCGCCTTCCCTCTATCTACCGATGCTGTCACTCCATCATAGAAAGTCACCAGATTGGTGAGGCACGACCTTCCCTTGGTGAAGCCGTGCTGGCTGTCCCGGATCACATGCTCTTCCCTCATGTGCTCCAACATGTCGTCCAGGAGGATCTGTTCCATGATCTTCCCAGGCACAGAGGTGAGGCTCACCGGCCTGTAATTCCCTGGGTCTTCCTTGTTCCCTTTTTTATAAATGGGAGTGACATGACCTTTTTTCCAATCCCCAGGGACCTCTCCTGACAGCCACGACTTTTCAAATATGATGGAGAGCGGCTCGGCAACCACATCAGCCAGCTCCTTCAGGACCCTGGGATGCATGTCATCCGGCCCCAGAGACTTGTAGACATTCAGTCTCATGAGGCGGTCTCGGACTTGCTCTGCTCTTACAGTGGGGGGGGATTTACTCCCCCATTTCCCACCTTGAGTTTTAGGGATGCAAGGTTCTGGGATTTGAGAATTATGAGAATCCTGGCTGCCAGAGAAGACCGAGGCAAAGAACTCATTCAGTACTTCAGCCTTCTCCTCATCAGTCGCAGCCAATTCTCCTTTCTCATTTACCAAGGGGGGTACGTTCTCTTTGGCCTGTCTCTTCTGGCCAATGTACCTGTAAAATCCCTTCTTGTGATTTTTAACATCCCTTGCCAAGTTCAGTTCCATCTGCGCCTTGGCTTTCCTGATCCCATCTCTGCAAGTCCGAACAGCATCCCTGTATTCTTTCCAGGCTACACACCCTTGCTTCCAGAGCTTGTATTTGCCTTTCTTTTCCCTCAGTTTGACCAGCAGGTCCTTGCTTAGCCATGCTGGCCTCCTGCCCCTCTTGCCCGCTTTCTTATTCAGGGGGATAGAGAGTCTTTTAGCTCTCAGAAAGGCATCCTTAAAGAGTAGCCAGCTGTCCTCAACATTTCTGTCTCTAAGGACCACCTCCCAGGAGATCTTGGCCAACAAGTCCTTAAACAGCCTAAAGTTTGCTCTCTTAAAGTTCAGTGTCCTGGTCCCACTTTTCGCCAGGCCCACATTCCTTGAGATTACAAACTCAACTAGGGCATGGTCACTGCAGCCCAGGCTGTCTCCAACCTTAAGACCTTTAATGATCTCCCCCACATTGGTGAGCACCAGGTCCAGCAGTGCATCGCCTCTGGTCAGTCTATCCACTATTTGAACCAGAAAGTTATCATCTACACACTCCAGGAGTCTCCTGGACCTCTTGCAGCTCGCCATGTGGTTTTCCCAGCAGATATCCGGGTGGTTAAAGTCCCCCATCAGGATGAGTGCCTGTGACCGTGATGCCTCCTGCAGATGAAGGAAGAAAGCCTCATCGGTAGTCTCTCCTTGATCAGGTGGCCTGTAGTAGACCCCTATCACCAGCTGCTCTTTATTAGCCCCATCCCTAATCCTGACCCACAGGCTTTCAACCTGCTCCTGGCCACCTTCCAGAGAGAGCTCCTCACAGTCTATCCACTTTTTAACATAGAGGGCAACCCTACCACCCTTCCTTCCTAGCCTATCCCTTCTAAAAAGGCGATACCCTTCTACGGGGGTATTCCAACTGTGGGAATCATCCCACCATGTTTCCGTGATTGCAACTAGATCATAATTCTCCAGTGACACCTGTAAATGTATTAGATGACACATTCTACCTGAAAGGAACAGCAAATCTTTTCCTCTTCACCTTCTGCAGATCACTCAGGAGTTTAAAAACCTAACACAGGCCCTCACCTCTTCACCAGCTACAAACTCGGTTAAGGGAAAGGTTCTCAAGACCTCTCCTCATGCTTTCACACTTCTTTATCTCTTCCAGCTTTTCTAAACCCTGAGACCAGCACTGAAGAGTGCTGAAAAGAGAGATCTACAGAGACTGCCATCTACGGTCCCTTCCCAGTAAATTCTACAGTGCAGTTTGCACGTTGGTAACTCCTGAGCATCACATTTCTAACTCTAAGGTCTTGCTCCTCAACAACAGACAGTTACAGCTTGGGTCCTCCTCTTTCTCTCCCTTGCACATCTCACCATCAGGCCAAGGGGGATGGAGTGAAGCTGAAGAAGGGAAGGGTTGGGTTGGATATTAGGGGGAAGTTTTTTACAGAGAAAGTGGTGAGGGGCTGGAACAGGCAGCCCAGAGAGGTGGTGGGTGCCCCATCCCTGGAAGTGTTCAAGGCCAGGTTGGGTGGGTCCTTGTAGATCCATGCCTGGAGGTTGGTGGGCCTGCCTGTGGCTTGCCTGTGGCCCCCAACCTTTCCCTCCCCTGGTTGGGTTGCGAGCCCCTTAGTGCCCGACTCCTGCGAGCACAAGCTGGCCCCAGGCACCGCTGGCACCCCCAAAAGTGGGGTGGAGGTGGCTGGTATCCCAGTGGGTTTGCTGGTGCCTGGGGGTGTGGGTGGGCTCGGAACGGGGCCAGCAGCACCCACAGGGGACCCTCACCCAGGCCCCCTCATGCTGAGCAGCGTCTCAGGGGCTGCAGTGGAGATAGGCCCTGAAGCCCTGAGGCTCGACCCAGAGGCCCTGAAGCAAGGCTGACCTCTAGATGAGTCTCACACCCCAGCACCGTGTTCCCTCCACAGCGGTCGGGATGCCGCTGTCTCTCTCTTCACATCTCTCTCAGATGGGCTTTCACCAAGGCCCGCTACTCCTTCCCCGAGCCCTGGCCCGGTGCCATGGAGGAGCTGGAAGCTCTCAAGCCATTGCCAGCCCTCCAGACCCATCAAGATCCTGAGGGACTGGGGACAGAGCCAGGGTCAGCACTTCACCAAGACTTCCCACTGGATCTGCCACTGGAGACTGACCAAGAGCAGGGCCATGGACAGGTCTGGGACAGGCCATGAGCAGCACGGACATGGAGCCTTCTCCTAGCAGACACCCAGCCATGGACATGGACAAGGAGTAGCTGGTCCTCGAGGTCATCCACACTCTGTGCAGCGTGGAGCGAGAGTGCTACAAGGAGCTACAGGCGTCTCTGGTCCTGTGGCAAGGGGCTATAAGGGGAGCCTGCAGTGTGATCCCACTTGGGGATCCCTCCCTCCAACCAATAGGAAGAAGGTGCTTGGCCAGATGAGTCTGCTGAAGCCCAGGCTGTGTCCCCGGTGTCTTGGAGAGGAGCAGCCAAGGCTGGACAAGGCTGCAGGGGAGGACTCAGTGAAGCATGAAAACACATGTGATCCCCTGTGTGCCCAGCACCGCCATAAACAATACCTGCTGAACAGCCACCAAGGCTGGGGAGTTTAGATTCCTGCTTTTCAAGGTATCACCCTCAACTCGGAGTCCTGTGCCTGTTGTGATTTTTGGCTGGCAGCCCCTGTACCCAGCTCCCAAGGAGATGCCCTCAAAGTTTCTGCCCCCCGGGAGATGCCGTGGGCAGCCTGTCCTTTCCAGCTCCCCCAAATGCCTTTCTCTTTTCTTTTTCATAGCTTTGTTCCATGGAGGCAGCATCAGAGCAGCCTCTCACTCCTGAAGAGCACCTTCCCCACCCCCACGCGGCTTCCCACGAGAGAAATTCTGCCTTCCCCATTCCCCCCTCCCACCCCAATCCTCTCCTGTGGAACATGAGGTTATCACGCTGGAAGGACGGGATGCCATGCGGAGGGACCTGGAGAAGTGGGCCCAGGGGAACCTCATGAAGTTCCACAAGGACAAGTGCAGGGTCCTGCCCTTGGGTCGGGGAAATCCTCACTGTCAATCCAGGCTGGGAGAGGACGTGGTAGAGAGCTGGTGAGAGGTGTCCCTGCCCATGGCAGGGGGTGGGACTCAATGATCTTTGAGGTCCCTCGCAGCCCTGAGCAGTCTGTGACCGTTGCTGGAAAAGCTTTGGGACAGCACAGGGAAGGACACAGAATAGAAATCCGTGGTAGGGCTGTTGCAGAGCCGAGCCTCAGCTTGGGTACCCCAAGCGCTCCCAGTTTGGGCTATTTTGGACCGGAAACACCCATCTGTCCCCAGAAGCATCCCCTCCCCCTGGTGGCACAGACAGAAAGGAGCCCTTTGGCCACCAACAGATTTAATTCCCCAGTGCTGCTGCCAGAAAATCGGGGTCAGGGGTGTGTGGCTGCCCCCCACACCTGGGCCACTGGGGGTGGGCTGGGTGACAGCACCAGCACCAAAGGTCCCCAGTGATTTCAGTTCCCAGGTGGTGAAGCAGGGTGGGCTTGGTGTGAGCCAGGTGCTGCTCCACGGGGCTGGGTGTCACGCTGCCGGCGTGCCATGCACTCGCCGAAAGCACGGACCTGGGGCTGGCAATGGCGCCAGTCCTGCCGCGCCGCCATGCAGTCCTGCAGCTCCCGGTGCTGCGCGGTGCAGCCCGTGCGTGAGATCATGGCGTCCACTGGGTCCTCCTCCTCCTCAGTCTTCTCCAACGACGGAGAGTTCCTGGCGTGCCCGGGTCTCGCCATCGCTGAGCCAGGCTGGAGCAAGGAAGCAGGGTTTGGGGTGCTACCTTCCCCTTCTTTGGGGGCACAAATTTCCGGGTGCCCAACACCCCACCCGTGGGTGCTCAGCACCCTCCTCACCCCCCACCTGCCCTTTCGCCCCAGCACGAGCCGTGCACTTTCTATGCCACTCCCGCGGGGGTCCAGCACCGGCCCCCACGGCCCCCCTTTCCCTTTCCCTTCCCCTTTCATTGCCTGCCCCCTCCCCCTCCATTGCCTTGCCCGCGCCCGCGCCCGCGCCCGCCCCCGCCCCCGCCCCCGCCCCCCCCATACCCCTCCCCGTGCCTACCCAGCGGCGCAGCGCGGCCCCTTTAAGCCCGGTGACGGGGCGGGGCGCGGCTGTGGAAGCGCCCGCTCACTGGCGGCGTCTTTCCCTTTGCGCTTGGCGGGGGGCGGCGGGCAGGCCGGAGGCGGCAGAGGCGGCGTTGGCCGCGCTGGGATGGCGGCGGCGCTGCGGGTGCAGAGCGACTGGAGCCGGGCGCTGAGGTGGGCGCGGCCCTCGCCGTCCCCTTCCCCCGCTCCCTTCTCTGCTCTCTTTCCTCCGGCTCCGCTCACAGCCGCTCTTCCTCTCCGCAGGAGGGACGAGGGTGAGGCCTGGCTGAGCTGCCGCAGCCCTGGTGAGTGCTGAGGCGGTGTGGGGGGGCTCAGGGGGTGGCGGGCTGGGGCGAGAGGAGGCACACGGGGACACAGCACGGGCAGTGCTGTCAGGGACCGCAGAGATGGTTGAGTCCCGCCCCCTGCCATGGGCAGGGACACCTCTCACCAGCCCCAGCTGCTCAAGGCCCCATCCAACCCAGCCTTGGACACCTCCAGGGAGGGGGCAGCCACCACTTCCCTGGGCACCCTGTGCCAGGGCCTCACCACCCTCAGAGGGAAGAATTTCTTCCCATTATCCAATCTAAATTTCCCCCCTTCCAGTTTAAACCCGTCCCCCCTCGTCCTGTGTCTCCCTGCCCTTCTGAAAAGTCCCTCCCCAGCTTTCCTGTAGCCCCTTCAGGGACTGGAAGGTGCTGTAAGATCTCCCCAGAGCCTTCTCTTCCCCAGGCTGACCCAGACCACCTCTCCCAGCCTGGCTTCACAGCAGAGGTGCTCCAGCCCTCTGATCATTTCCGTGGCCTCCTCTGGGCTTGTTCCACCAGTCCCATGTGCTGCTTACGTTGGGGACTCCAGAGCTGGATGCAGTATTCAAGAAATTAATTAGGTTTTTATCTAGTATAAACAGGGCAAGTGAATAGTTTTCAACTCTGTGCTCATGTTTTGTTCTAAAATCTGTCTCTAAGGGCTAAATTATATGAAATGCTCCAGGCTGGGTTGGTGTAAAGAATTGCAGCAAAATTCCTTTCAGGTCCAGCTGAATCCATAACTTTTCCTTGTGTTTGTCAGGTTAATCAAGATCTTACTCACTTTTACAGTGCTAAACCCGAGGTTGAAACTAATAGCATTTACAGGATCCTAGAATCCCCTGGGTTAGAAGAGACCCTTGAGTTCACCGAGTCCAATCAGGGCCTGGTCCACCTCTAGATCATGTCCTTAAGCTCTTCATCTACACCCCTTTTAAATACCTCAAGTCTGGGGCTTAAGGGGGTGGAGGGGTGCTGTGGGTTAGGAGAGATGAGGGCAGTTGGGGGGCTGTGTAAGAAGGAGTGAGGGCGGTTGGGAGTGTTTCCTGTGTCTCAGGGAGGGCTGAGGGTGGTTGGGAGGGGTGCCCTGTGGTTTGGGGCGGGCTGAGGGGAAGATAAGCTGGGGAGGGGGTGGGGTTGAGAGGTGGCTGAGCTGATGGCTGTTCTCCCCACAGGGAAGCCCACCCTGTACGGCAGCTTGACCCGCCGTGGGCTCAGCACTGAGGGCGTCCCTGACATCGCTGCTTCCGAGGGCTTCGTGGTTGGGGAAGTCACCGAGGTGCTGGGGTGGGCTGGGGGATCGGTAACTGCCTTCTGTGTGTGAAGGGGTGGTACTGTTATACCAGCCAAAATAAGAGCCTAAAACTGTTTCCCAGTTCCCTGCATGGATTATCCAGCTGTCCTTGGCACCTCGCCTGTGCTGGGTCCTGGAGCTGGTCCGTAGCATCCGCTCATGAGTCTCCCTCTCTGGAGGTATTCAAGACCCATCTTGAGTTCCCAAGGTGAACTCAACTACAAGCCCCAAGCTGCTGTTCCCAGACTGCCACTGGTCACACACAGCCAAACTGGTGAGGTGGAACAGGTCTGGAACGAGGTGTACAGGGAAGGCAACAGCTCCCAGCAAAACAAAGTATATGGAGCAGGAGATCACCAGTATCTTCTCATGGAAGAACTTTTCCTGGTGAGGGTGAGGGAGCCCTGGGACAGGCTGCCCAGGGGGGTGTGGAGTCTCCTTCTCTGGAGATATTCCAGCCCTGTCTGGATGCCGACCTGTGCGCCCTGTCCTAGGGAGCTGCTTTGGCAGGGGGTTGGACCTGATGATCTCCTGAGGTTCCTTCCAACCCCTGGGATTTTGTGATCATGCTGGGGTCGTGTGTCCCATAATCTTAGCATCTCCTGACTTAGAAGGGACCCACATGGATCATAGAGTTCAACTCCTGGCTCTACACAGGCCCAGCCAACTCCTGTGGCCATAATGGCCATCACTTCCCACCCCAGGCTTTGTGTCTTGCAGCAGTAGAACGAAGCAAGCCCAACACTCTGCTTCATCCCTCCTCAGGCTCTTGAGAGACCACAGCCAGGTCCAAACCACAGTTCCACCTCGACAGCCTGACGGCCCTTCTAACTCTTCTTCTTCCCTTTTCTTCCCTCCTCTAGAAAAGCATTCTCATTTCTTGTCCACATGAAAATGCATCCACAAAGTTTCTGGCTCCTTACACAACTTTTTCCAGGATTCATCAGAAAAGTGTAAGTAACCTTGTGAAATGAGGTGGGGGGGAAACACATGGGACTGACCCCGAGCTTTCGCAGCGTGTCTCAGGCGTGTTGCATGCTTGGTCTGAGGGTTGACCAGCAGTGTGACTTCATATTTGAACTGGGTCATTAAATGTTATAGGATCAGAGAAACTTGGGGAAGTTGCTTGTGATTGGGAAAGCTGGAGAGCTGGGCAGGGAGAAACCAGGTGAGGTTTGATAAAAGCAAGTGGAGAGTCTTGCACTTGGGAAAGAATTGTACAGGCTGGGGGTGAGCTGCTGGAGAGGAGCTCTTCAGAGAAGGACTTGGAGGTCCTGGTGGGTGACAGGGTGGCCATGAGCCAGCAGTGTGCCCAAGGAGGCCAATGGGATCCTGGGGTGCATGAAGAGGAGCGTGGCCAGCAGGTCAAAGGAGGGGATCATCCCCCTCTGCTCTGCCCCGGTCAGGTCACACTTGGAGTGTTGTGTTCAGTTCTGGGCTCCCTGGTATAAAAGGGACAGGGATCTCCTGGAGAGAGTCCAGAGGAGGGACACGGAGATGATGAAAGGCCTGGAGCATCTCCCCTGTGAGGAAAGGCTGAGTGAGCTGGGGCTGTTCAGCCTGGAGAGAAGCAGCCTGAGAGGGGATCTGATCAATGGTTATCAATATCTGAAGGGTGGGACACAGGGGGACATGGCCAGCCTCTTCTCAGTGTCTGTGGGGACAGGACAGGGGGCGATGGCTTCAAGTTGGAAGTTTCTTGGGGTCCCTTCCAACCCAGACCAGTCTGTGATTCGATGATTCTTGTCCTTGTGTAAGGGTGTTAAGTGTTAGAAGAGCGTTACCAGGCTGGAACTGTGAAGCCGTGGTGATGGAAACTCTGCGAGGTGCTTTAAATCCCCCCAGCAGTGTATGTCTGGGGGTGACAGTAGCACCCGGGGATGTACTTAGCAGGTCTCCCCCAGCAAGGAATTAGGCTCTGGAGCAGAAAACCCTTTGTAGGAGGTGACACAAAGCTAATGTTTGGTGTTTCCACCCTCCTGCAGGTTACCTGTCTCGACATTTCCAGCGGCGGTGGGCTCGGCGTGTCAACCAGCACAGATGGGACCATGAAAATCTGGCAGGCTGCAAATGGAGAAATAAGAGTAAGAGCATCTAGCTTTGATGTTGTGTGTTGGCTGTGACCTTAACAAAGTCCTTTGACCATGAATTCAGTCAGGCTACCCATACACTGTGGCCTAGGGAAGGTGGGAACCTGACTTTTGATTGCAGAGCTAATTGAAATTATCCACCTGGGAGGTTTGAAGTTCAATCTCTTGGAAAGCCTGACTGCTCCCAAGGGAAATGATGGCTGGCAATCCAGAGGGAAATCCCAGGTTGAAAACGAGAAAGGGTGGTTAGGAATGACAGCTCCTAACCTGTGTGCTGCAAGCCCTGAATTGGCTTCTGCAGTAGAGAAGAGGTGAGGAAAAAGACTCCTGCCTGTGATGAATTAACTGGGTCGTGGCTAGAAACACCGGTTACTGTGGTTCTTGTGCAGCTTGACCTGTCAGCTGCTTGTTTAGCAATGGATAAAGACATTTCACCCGTTCTTAGAACCAAATGTAGCATCCTTTGCTGTGTAATTAGCGACTCCAGCAGTGGAGGGAGGCACAAAGTGGACCTGCCAGCTCTGTGCCTGCCTCAAATTGAGATGAGTTCCCTTGCAAGAACCCAGACCCAGAGGATTTGAGCTTAATCCACTGCCCACGTGTGAACACCAAGTTTTAGAATCCCAGACTGATCTGGGTTGGAAGGGACCCCAAGGATCACAGAGTTCCAACCGCCCTGCCACAGGCAGGGCCACCAACCTCCAGGCCTGGAGCTACACAAGGGTGCCCAGGGCCCCATCCAACCTGGCCTTGAACACCCCCAGGTACAGGGCACCCACCCCCTCTCTGGGCAGCCCGTTCCAGCCCCTCACCACTCTTTCTGGAAAGAACTTCCCCCTAATATCTAATTTAAACCTCCCCTCTGTTAGCTTTAATCCACCCCCCTTGTCCTGCCATTAATTACCCTTTTAATAAGCCATTTCCCCTCCTGTTTATCTGCTTCCTTTAGGGAAGGGAAGGCTGCAGTGAGGTGCCCCCAGCTCCTTAAGTCTCTCTCCGTAGGGGAGGTGCTCCAGCCCTCTGATCATCTCCATGGCTCCTCTGACCCCTCTCCAACAGTCCCACATCTTTCTTGTGTTGGGGCCCCAGCTCTGGACACAGGACTCCAGCTGGGGCCTCCCGAGGGCAGAGCAGAGAGGGACAATCCCCTCTTCTCCAGTGTCACAGCTCAAGAGTCGCTCTGTGTAAGGGTGATAACAATGGAACTAGCACGTAGTTCTTTGTTTTCCAGAGACTGTTGGAAGGCCATGTGTATGATGTGAATTGTTGCAGGTTTTTTCCATCGGGCCTGGTGGTTCTGAGTGGAGGAATGGATGCCCAGCTAAAGATCTGGTCAGCAGAAGATGCCAGCTGCGTAGTAACATTTAAAGGTCACAAAGGAGGTACAGAGTGCTCAGGCTTTAAACACTGCTTCATCTGCCATGTGTATAACTGTTTTGTGCCTGAGGGGTAACGGTCAGTCACCAGCCTACTGGAACAGGCTGCCCAGGAGGGGAGAAGCCTCCCTTGTAAGGCAAGACAAGACAACCCCTTTTTCCTTTTTCTCCTTTGGGTTTTGGGGAAATATTTTGACTCCTCCAAGTCTCAGGATGTCACCATGTGAAGATGCCCTGGCTGCAGGGCTAACCAAGGGTCAATAAAAGCTGGGACTTGGCTACAGAAGCCCAGCCAGAGGTAGATTTTGAGTGGCATGTGGTCAGGGCTGTGGGCTTTGGCTTCTGCCCCCTCAGAAATCTGAAATGCGTTTAAAAGATGTGCCGGTTCTGAGGATAAACCTGGCTGGACCTGTGTGGAGCCAGGAGTTGGACTCGGTGATCCATATGGGTCCCTTCCAAGTCAGGAGATTCTGGGATAAACAGCTCTAGGGTGAGGCTGAAGGCCACTCTCTACAGGGCGATGACAGGAAGAGTTTCATCTAGTGCAGTCACTACAGATATTTCTATTTGAGTTCTGGGAGCTTGATAGAATCACAAGGCTGGAAAAGACCTTAAGATCATCAAGTCCAACCATTCCCATCCTAAGCACAACCATAACCCTAAGTACCTCATCTACCCTTTTTTTAAAACACCCCCAGGGGTGGAGACTCAGCCCCCTCCCTGGGCAGCCTGTTCCACAGCCCCACAACTCTTCCAGGGAAGAACTTTTCCCTCCCATCTGAGCTGACCCTGCCCTGGTGCAGCTTGAGCCCATTTCTCTTTGTCCCATCTCCTGTCCCCTGGCTGAAGAGACCATCACCCACCTCTCTGCACCCTCCTGGCAGGTCAGTGGAGACACTGAGAAGGTCTCCCCTCAGCCTCCTGTTCCCAAGGCTCAACACCCCCAGCTCCCTCAGCTGCTCCTCAGATGATTTGCAAAGCATCAATTAAATCCTCTAACCATCATTTTTCAGATCCAGACTCAACATCCCCATGGTTAACTCTTTTGGGGATGTTAGCAACTGGAATGAACTGTGCTTCTGATGTTGCTGTAGCTGGATGATGTGGATGCTTCTTGCCCCACACAAGCCTTAGCATGATCCAGAGTTGGGCTGGGCTTGGACTTCTGTCCAAGTTAGAGGCTGATTTTGGAGCTGGAAACTCAGCTGTGATATCAGCTCAGTCTGAGGCAAGGTGTTGCCAATTATTTTACTGGTGATTCATGAAGTCACAGAAGCATAGGGGTTGGAAGGCACCTCCAGAGCCCATTGGGTCCAACCCCCCTGCCAAAGCAGCTCCCTAGGACAGATCACACAGGTCGGTGTCCAGCCGGGGCTGGAATATCTCCAGAGAAGGAGACTCCACACCCCCCGAGCAGCCTGTCCCAGGGCTCCCTCACCCTGACCATGAAAAGTTCTTCCATGATACTGGTGATAATCTGCCTTTGTGCCAGGTGATGGCTCCTGCTCCATATGCTTTGCTTTGCTGGGGGCTGTTGCCTTCCCCGTACACCTCGTTCCAGACTTGTTCCAGCTCAGCCAGTTTGGCTGTGTGTGACCGGTGGCAGTCTGGGATCAGCACTTTGGGGCTTGTAGCGCAGTTCACCTTGGGCAATGAGCTGCTGCGTCTGTCCGTCTTCCATGCTGTCTGTCTGACTGTGGCCTTTGCCTTGACACAGGTATTTTGGACACTGCCATTGTGGATCGGGGAAGAAATGTCCTCTCCTGCTCTAGGGATGGCACCGTGCTTCTCTGGGACTGCGGGAAATCCTCCTGCCTGGGTGTCATCGCTGACTGTGGCTCTCCTGTCAACGGCATCGCTGTGGGTGCTGCTGACAGCTCCCTCAACCTGGGCTCGCCTGAAAAAGCTCCTAGTAAGGATCTTGCTCTTAAAAATTCATATTTCTTCTCCTAGCCCAAACTGCTTAGGTTTGTCACCAATAATGCTGAGTGTGGAGCTTGCTTCTGTGCCCCTCCTATCTGGGGAAGGGACCCTGGGTGACCAGACCAGAGCACTCTGGTCCTGTGGAGGAGTTGAGCGTTATCAAGCAGGTTAAGACCGACTGAGTCTCTCTAATTGCTCCTGGGGTGTCTCAGTTACTGTTACACAGCCAGGGAATTTGAGTATTATAAAGGAAAAGCTTTATGTGGAGTGAACTGGAGACACATGGCTCTTTCCTTGTGGTGGTGTGGCTCTGGCTGGAGGCCAGACATCCACCAAAGCTGCTCTGTCAGTGCCCTTCTCAGCTGGACAGGGGGAAAATAGATATTGAGGGGCTCAGGAGTGGAGATAAGGGCAGGGAGAGATCATTCCACAATCAGCGTCAGGGGCAGAACAGACTCAACAGGGAATAAAGGAGAGAGACTCTAATTGATGGCACTGCCCTGCACCCCCAGTGACACCAGAGTTGGGTGATGAGAAGTGTGGCCAGATCTTAAAGCACCTCCCCCCACCCCTCCCTTGTCAGCAGACTGAGCTTTAGCCAGGATTTCACTCCCTTCTTCCCCCCATTGTGGAACGGGGAGGGTCAGGGACTGGGGGAATGGGGATTTGGGTCAGTTTCTCACGAGCTGTTTTCCTTCCTTCTTAGCTGGGGAGGGAGGGATGGGGGCATTCCTCACCCCCTCTCCCTGCTGCACTGTGGGGTCCCACCCACAGCAGACAGTCCTCCAGGAACTTCTCCCGACATGAATCCTTTCCTGTGGGGCTTGAGCTCCTCACCAAGTGCCTCAGCGTGGGTCCTTCCATGGGGAGCCGACCTTCAGGCCCACCCAGACTCCTCCAGCCTGGTCCCCTACAGGGTCACAAGCTTCCCTCCCCCCTGCCCAGCAGACCTGCTTCGGTGTGGGTCTGTCTGTCCACAGGCTCCAGGTTTCACTGCCAGGAGCTTGCTCACACCTGGGATTCCTACGGGGTCACAGCGCCCTTCAGGTGTTCCCACCTGCTCCAGCACGGGATCGTCCATGGGCTGTAGATGGGATCTCTGCTCCCTGTCATCATCCATGGGCTGTGGGGGGACACCCAATCCACCATGGGTTTCTCCAGGGGCTGCAGGGGCATCTTTCTCTCCGGCACCTGGGGTGCCTCCTCCACCCTTCCCTGCCCTTGGTAGCTGCACAGCTCCTCACATCTTCACTCCCTTCTCTGGGGGCACAAAGCAGCTGCTTGAGGGTTTGTTTCTCCTCACTGTGGTTCCCAGAGATGCTGTGACCATCGCTGATGGGCTCGGCCTTGGTCAGCAACGAGTCCGGCCTTGAGCCATCTGGTGTTTGCTCTGTGGGGCCTGCAGAGAGCTTCTGGCTGCTTTTTGGCAGCCCCCCTTCTCCATGAGAACCCAGCCACCCAAAACTGTGAGACTCAGGGTACAGAGTTAACACCATTACGGGTTCAGCTGTCGGGTTTGGGTATCACCAAGGCTCATTCCGTCCCCCGCTGGAGTGAACTGATGTCTTTGTCAGGTGACCGTGAGGTTGGGACAGAAGGGAAAGTCCTGCTGCTGGCTCGAGAAGATAAGAAGCTTCAAGGAGTGGGACTGCAGAGCAGGCAGCCGGTAAGGGGACTCTCAGAGGTGTTTCCCTGGGGAAGGTGCTAGAAAATCCGCTCAGAGGCATCAGGCCTTTGGCTTCTGTTTCCTTGGGTTGGAAGCTGTGGGTTGTGTGGCTGCCCAGAGCACTGGGCTGAGGAATGAAACCAGGTTCAAAACAACCCAGATCAGTGAGGTGGTTAGTGTTAATCCTGTTCCTTTCCCCTGGTGAGGTCCCCCCCAGGCCACACAACGGGACAGAGCCAGGCCAGGTGGTGGTGGGGAGCTGATCCACCTGCCTTTGGGCTTGTGTGCTCCCCAGATATGCTCTAAACGAAACACCAGTACCACAAAGTGGTGCTGTCTGTGCTTCCCACTGGCCAGATTTATTTGAGAGGGGGGAGGTTAAGGATTAGGAATTGGCTCTGGAATTTAACCCAGGTACTGGGTTAAATGAAAGGCTCTTTAAACACTGGCCAGTAGATGTCACCGTGAGTGCAGGAACCGCAGGCTGCCTCCTGCATCCAGAGTGGAAAGCTGCTCTTGGTTCTGCCTGGTGTTTTAACCACGGTGTGAAGGGAACCTCAGGTGGTCAGCAGTCCATTGCTCTCCTTTTGGAGAGGGAAGATGGTGGTGAATGGAGTCACAAGTGGTGTTCCTCAGGGGTTGGTCCTCCAACCCACCCTCTTTAATATCTTCATTGATGATTTGGAGGAGGGAATTGTGTGCTCCTTCAGTAAGTTTGCAGATGACACCAAGTTAGGGGGAAGTGTGGATCTGGCAGAGGGTGGGAATGCCCTCCAGAGGGACCTGGGCAGCTTGGATCGATGGGGAGAGGCCAGTGGGATGGAGTTCAACACGGTGACACGACGGATCATGACGTGAGGAGGTCTCCCCTCAGCCTCCTCCAGGCTGAACACCCACAGCTCCCTCAGCCACTCCACGTAGGATCAAATCTCAGCCTTTTGGCTAAGAGTGTAGTGTCTCTTCTTATCAGTTTAATATCTGATACGTCCTTGATGAGAGGGTTTTATATTAAATGAATTTTTCGTCTTGGGAGTTGAACCCTGAATTTGCCTGTGGCAGGGGGGTGGGAACTTGGGGTCCCTTCCAACCCAGACCATTCTGTGATCCTGTGATTTGCCCTCCAGCCCCTTCCCCAGCCTGGTTGCCCTTCTCTGGACACATTCCAGGACCTCGGCGTCCTTCTTACGGTGAGGAGCCCAGAACTGGACCCAACAGTCGAGGTGCAGCCTCACCAGTGCCCAGTCCAGGGACACAGGATCATCGAGTCCAACCCCAGGATCCAGGAGCATTTCCTGACTGCGCCGTGTCTGCTGACTTGGCGAGACTGATCCTGGAGACCTGTTCTCCTGCCCATCTTGGAGCAGGGCTGAGGGGTTACTAACCTGGCTCTGGGTTTGCCAGTTTGTGCTGTGGCTCCTGGAACTTCTGGGTGTCCCGTGGCCTCATCTGTCAGTGTCTGACCCTTGCATTTGTTCTGTGTCCTCAGGTGTTCCTCTTCATCGGATCCGATGCGTTCAACTGCTGCACGTTCCTCTCTAGTACCTACATCCTAGCAGGGACTCAGGATGGGAACATCTATCAGCTGGATGTGAGAAATATTAGGTGAGTGTGTGCCAGGAGCTGGGAGTTAATGAACAACCAACATGATCTCCTACTGGAAGGCGACCTGCTCAGTAAAAGGATCATATAATCATAGACTGGTCTGGGTTGGAAGGGACCCCAAGGATCATAGAGTTCCCACCCCCTGCCACAGGCAGGGCCAACAACCTCCAGGCCTGGATCTACACAAGGTTGCCCAAGGCCCCAGACCAACCTGGCCTTGAACACACCCACGGATGGGCCACCCACCACCTCTCTGGGCAGCCTGTTCAAGAGGGCAAGGTGTGGATGTTGTCTACCTGGACTTAGTAAAGCCATTGATGCTGTTTGTTAGGGCACTCTCCTGGAGAACCTGGCTACTCAGGGCTTGGGTGGGCTTACGCTTCACTGGGTAAGAAAAAGAGCTGGATCCCCGGGCCCAAAGAGTTGTGGTGAATGGAGTTAAATCCAGTTGGTGGCCGGTCACAAGTGGTGTTCCCTGGGCTCAGTTCCCAGACACTCCTGGGTGATCACTGATCACACCCCCACGTCCTGCAGATGTTCCTCCTGTTATCTTCTAACCCTGAGCTCGTATTCACGCATTGGGGTGGGCTCCTGACTACAGCCTGTAACCACCTTCCTTGTTTCTTCTCCTCCTTCTAGTGCTCCAATCCAGGTGATCCATAGATCAGGAGCACCAGTGCTTTCGCTGCTCCCATACCGAGACGGATTTATCGCCAGCCAAGGTACCTCAAGTGTTCCCCTCTTCCAGTAGAAATTGTAGAAGCAAATTGAGGAGCTTTGTGCTCTTCGTTACCCTTTTACATATAAGCACAGTCTGTGTGGGCAGTGTGTCCCTGGCAATGAGTGAGGGGATGTAGCTGTGTTACATGGCTGCTGTTGGCATCATGAGTTCCGTTCCTCACCTTCCCTGTGTTCCTCCAGAATAGGGTCTGAGGGCGCCTCTCGGCTGCTAGAGCCTTTTCTCATCTCTCTGACATCTTCACAGCATGTTTCCCTCTGTACCCTGTGATCAGTGACCCTGTACTGGGCATTGGTGAGGCTGCTCCTCCAGTGCTGAGTCCAGTTCTGGGCTCCTCACCATCAGAAGGACATGGAGGTCCTGGAGCAAGTCCAGAGAAGGGCAGCCAGGCTGGGGAAGGGGCTGGAGGGCAAATCCTCTGAGGAGTGGGTGAGGGAGCTGGGGGTGTTGAGCCTGGAGAAGAGGAGGCTGAGGGGAGACCTTCTCAGCGCCTCCACTGACCTGCCAGGAGGGTGCAGAGAGGTGGGTGATGGTCTCTTCAGCCAGGGGACAGGAGATGGGACAAGGGGAAATGGGCTCAAGCTGCACCAGGGCAGGGTCAGCTCAGATGGGAGGGAAAAGTTCTTCCCTGGCAGAGTTGTGGGGCTGTGGAACAGGCTGCCCAGGAAGGGGGCTGCGTTGGACTTGATGAGCTTAAAGGTCTTTTCCAACCTCAGGATTCTGTGCCCAGGCCTTTTCACTGGGCCCACTGGAGCTGTCTGTAATTAAGAGCGTGGCTCACTTCACTAATCGCCCTGTTTTCCTTCCTCTGGCCAGGCGATGGAACCTGCTTCATCATTCAGCAAGACCTCGATTACATCCTGGATCTCACAGAAGCGGACTGTGACCCTGTGTACAAGGTGAGGGATGCTGTCTTATCACCCCAGGTAAGGGGTGTAGGGAAGCTTGATGCCAGGTAGCAGGCAGCTGCCCTTATCTCAGGACTTGGCAGCCTGCACCTCAGGTTCCTTCACACAGTTGCCTTTTAAGCTGGTTTCCCCCCCTCCCCCAAATAATCTAAATATTTGGCATAAACAAACCCTCTGGCCTCTTATCTGCATCATGCAGGAGCGATACCAAAGCAGCAGAGTAGCTTGGTTGTTGGAGCAGCTCTGGCAGAATTAACTGAGCTGTGAATTAATTGCTTGGAGGATCCTTGGGGGTAGAAGCAACAGCTGGCTGGGCACTGCTGCCTCTTCTCTTGCCCCCTGGTGACTCGGGACCCAAAAGCAGGCCTCTGGCTCCTGTGTTTCCGGACACCCCGCTGCCCTTGGGAGTGTGACACGGGTTCCCTCAGCTCTCAGCTTGGTGGTGCCAGTGGAAATGTGCTTTTGGTTTTAACCCACAGAATCACCAGGTTGGAAAAGTCCCTTAAGCTCAGGGAGTCCTGTCCTGTGCTGACCCAGATCTCTCAGTACCTCATCTCCCCATCTGTTAAACACCCCCTTGGGATGGGGACTCAGCCCCTTCCCTGGGCAGCCTGTTCCACAGCCCCACAACTCTGCCAGGGAAGAACTTTTCCCTCCCATCTGAGCTGACCCTGCCCTGGTGCAGCTTGAGCCCATTTCCCCTTGTCCCATCTCCTGTCCCCTGGCTGAAGAGACCATTGCCCACCTCTCTGCAGCCTCCTGTCAGGTAGCTGTAGGTGCTGAGAAGGTCTCCCCAACCCACTCCAGCTCTGCCAGCCAGTTTTCCCCCTTCTAAGTACCACTCCTGTGGAGGCTGAGATCTGACCCACACAACTCCTTGGTGTCTCACCCCCTTTTTGCATTTAACAGAAGAACCTCTGGAATCAATGCCAGAAACAGGCTGTTAGCTGTCACTTGAGCAGCAACTCTCCTTAAATCCCACTCACTTTCCCCTCCCTCTTTTTCAGGTAGCTGCTTGGGAGAAGCAAATTTACACGTGCTGCAGAGATGGCATAGTGAGGAGATACCAACTTTCTGACCTTTAGTTGCCTGGATCAGTGTGGAGTTGCACCAAAGTAACTCTTCCAAGCTTATTTTCTGGGGTGGTGTGTTTGAGGTGCGTGTGTAGAAGCTTCTGAGGCCTGTGGAATCTTCTGAGGCCGTTGGGATGAGCGGGCTCTGTACAGCTGTTTTTGGGGATGTTTCTTACTGTGGGACAACTTTGGATTTTTTTTTTTTTTTATTGAGTGGGAGAGAGGGGCTCTGAGGTGTCAGGGAGGGTCTTGTGCTGCCACACATCTTCTCACTGCTGGCATGGGGCGTGGGGGGTGTGTGTGTAAAATAATAAAATATATTGGATGTGGGGGTGACCTTATGGCAGAATGGCCTGAAATAAAGCAACTGCTTTAGTAACACCATGTGGGAAATACATTTTCACAGACTCACAGAACTGCAGGGGTTGGAAGGGACCTCCAGAGCCCATCGGGTCCAACCCCCCTGCCAAAGCAGCTCCCTAGGACAGGTCGCACAGGTCGGCGTCCAGACGGGGCTGGAATATCTCCAGAGAAGGAGACTCCACACCCCCCTGGGCAGCCTGTCCCAGGGCTCCCTCACCCTCACTGGGAAGAAGCTCTTCCCCAGATTGGTGTGGAACTCCCTGTGCTCCAACTTGAGGCCATCGCCCCTTGTCCTGTCCCCACAGACAATGAGAAGAGGCTGGCCATGTCCCCCTGTGTCCCACCCTTCAGATATTGATACCCATTGATCAGATCCCCTCTCAGGCTGCTTCTCTCCAGGCTGAACAGCCCCAGCTCACTCAGCCTTTCCTCGAGGGGAGATGCTCCAGGCCTTTCATCCTCTCCGTGTGCCTCCCTCCTCTGGACTCTCTCCAGGAGCTCCAGGAAAACTCATTTTAAAAAGCCAAAGTGTTTTTAAAAGGAAATAGAAAGAACCCGCGGGCGAGGCGGGGCCCGGGGCGGGAGGGCAGAACTGCCCCTGCCGTGCTGCCCTGCGCGGCCCGGAAGCGCCGGGCTCCATGGCAACGGGACGCCATGGGGCAGAACTACTACGCCGTGCTGGGCCTGGAGCGGGGGGCCGCGGACGCCGACATCAAGAAGGCGTGAGGGGCTGCGGCCTGGCGGAGAGGGGAGCCCCAAGGCCGGCCGGCGCTGGGGGGGTGCGGGACGGGGGTGTTGGGGATGGGGGAAGCCCCGTGTGTCTCCGCAGCAGGGCCCTGAAGTGGGAGGTGGGGAGGAGGGAGGGGCCTGGGAGAAGCGGCAGGGCCACAAATCCTGGGAGAAGGAGGGAGGGAGCAGCCGGGGCTGGGGGTGTCCTGTCCCCGCGTCCCCGCCCCCCCAGGGCTGGCTGGCTGCAAGGCTGGCTTTTCCCTTCTTTTCCCCTCCATAGCTATCGGAAACTGGCCTTAGAGAATCATCCATTCAAATGCAAGGAGCCCTGGGCACCGGAGAGGTTCAGGCAGCTGGCAGAGGCCTATGATGTGCTCAGCGACCGTAAGTGTGGGGACAGTCCCTGCCCCTGGGTCTGGGGGGGGGGGTGGGCCTGGCAGTGAGACGCCTCTGCTCCGGCCAGAGGTCTAAGCCCCCTGTCATTAGCACCCTATGGAGGTGGCATCAGCCCTTGAGCCCCAGCAGCTGGCAGCTCTTCCTGCTGCCATCCCACTTGGAGAGGGATGGAAGCCCTTCTCCAGCCTCTTCCCGATCACAGCCTGGATCTCAGGCTCTTCCCCTGCTGTGGGAGACCATGGCCGGTGCTGACTCCTCCTTGTTCCCTAAGCCATGAAGAAAGGGATCTACGACAAGTATGGAGAAGAGGGTCTCAAAGGTGGCATCCCCTTGGAGTTTGGGGACGAGAACCCCTGGAGCGTGGGCTACGTGTTTCACAACAACCCTGACAAAGTCTTCAGGGAGTTCTTTGGTGGAGACAACCCCTTTGCAGGTAGGTGGGGGTGACACTCTCCTAACACATGAGCATGTGGCTGTGAAGTTTAACAGGGGCAAGTGCTGCATTCTGCCCCTGGGAAGGGGTGACTCTGGCTGCACACCCAGGCTGGGGGATGAGACACTGGAGGCCAGTCGTGCTGAGAGGGGTTTGGGGGAGTCTTGGTTGATAGCAAGTTACCCTTGAACCAGCAGCATGTGCAAGCAGCCAGGAGGGGCAACCACATCCTGGGGTGCTCTGACTTGACCTGTGTGGAGCCAGGGGTTGGACTCGATGGGCCTTATGGGTCCCTTCCAGCTCAGGAGGTCCTGGGATTCAAAATAAACACACTCCTAGGGAAAGACCACTTCAGCTGGAGCGGGAATGTGGTCACAAGCAGAAGGAGATGAGAGGTTCCTGTTTGCCTGGCATCCTTGGGGTGCTCCGTGATAAGGAGACCCCAGGGGACTCCCCGACCTCTGGTCAGAGTGAGGTGACCCCCTGCTCTGCTCACTCACCCAGAGTTCTTTGACAAGGATGGCTCGGAGCTGATCCTGCCCTTCGGAGGGCTGCGAGGAAGAGGAGCGATGAAGCAAGACCCCCCGATCGTGCGGGATCTCTACCTCTCCCTTGAAGACCTTTTCCATGGCTGCACCAAGAAGATTAAGATCTCCCGTAGGGTGGGTGGAGGTGGGGAGCTCAGCAGGGGGAGGAATTTGGGTCTGGACTCTGGCTGTAGGATGTTTTGGTGGCAGAACCTGAGGTTTTAGAGCTGGTCCTGCTCAGGGGGCTTGGCAGACCCCGGCACTCCGCATCTGTGCTGTGCCACAGAGAGGAATCTGAACCAGACTGAGCACAGATGCTGGAAGGATCTGAGCTGGTACCCTCCTCCTCTGGCTGGAGATGGGGAAATCAGCAGGAGGGGATGATGTAAAAGCTGATGGGAACAAGGGGCTTATTTTGGAGAGGGGACACAGCATTTCCTGGGCAACCACAGACTCATTTTCCCTTGGGGCTGCATCTCCTTCATGCTGTCAGCAATCTGTATCCCTCTTCCTGCTGTCACCATCTCCTGGTTCCAGCCCTGAGTGTCTCCTGCTCAGTCTGACTCCATTTGTCCCTGCCATGCTGTGGAGTTGGAGCCACCCTCACTCTCCTCTGCACCGGCTTGAACGCAGCTGGATGAGCAGAGCAGCTGTGACCCCCTCTCCGTGCTGTCCCTCAGGGTGTCACAGCCCTGAGGAGCAGGACTTGGGGGTACCAGTGGGTGAGAAACTGGCCATGACCTGTCACTGTGCGCTGGCAGCCCAGAAAGCCCCCCCTGTCCTGTGCTGCATCCCCAGCAGCAGGACCAGCAGGGCTGGGAAAGGGGGATTCTGCCCCTGTGTTTGGGGGTCCGCAGGACAAGGAGGACATGGAGCTGTGGGAGCCAGTCCCCAGGAGCCCCAGAGATGATGGGAGAGCTTGAGCCCCTCTGCTCTGGAGCCAGGCTGGGAGAGCTGGGCTGGCTGAGCCTGGAGGAGAGAAGGCTGCTTCTGGGGAGAGCTCCCAGCCCCTTCCCATCCCTCAAGGAGAGCTGGAGAGGGGCTGGTGCCCAGGGCAGGGAGGGCCGGGCCCAGGGAAATGGCCTTGAGCTGCAAGAGGGCAGCTGGAGAGGGGCTGGGGGGCAGAAATCCTTCCCAGGGAGGGGGGAGGCCCTGGCACAGGGTACCTGGAGAAGCTGGGGCTGCCCCTGGCTGCGTCTCAGGGTTCAAGGCCAGGTTGGATGGGGCCTGGGGCACGCTGTGCTGGTGGGGGTGTCCCTGCCCGTGGCAGGGAGGCACTGGGGGGGAATTGGAGGTCCCTTCCAAGCCAACCCAGTCTGTGATTCTCTGAGCCAGCTCTTCTGATCCCCTCATCTCCCCCAGGTGATGAATGAAGATGGTCAGACAAGCACCATGAGAGAGAAAATCCTGACGATCGAGGTGCAGCCGGGGTGGAAGCGGGGCACTCGCATCACCTTTGAGAAGGAAGGAGACCAGGTAATGGTCATGGTGGGAAGTTCTGGGCCGGGTTTCCTCAGGACCAACCATCTCTCCAGGCCATGGGCACTTTGTCACATGGCTCCCAGCACAATTCCCTGGTCCTGATAGAAAACCATTTGGTTTCTAGCAAACCATCCCCAGGTGTCTTTTCAGTTTGGGTTTTTCTCCCCTTAATTTTAGGGCCCAAACATCATCCCATCTGACATCACCTTTGTTGTCCAAGAGAAACTCCACCCGAGGTTTCAAAGAGTCAACGACAACCTCACCTATGTCAGCACCATCACCTTGGGAAAGGTAAAGAGCCAAGGGAGGCAACGGGGCCAAGCCCAAACCTCTGCTTTCCCTCTGGGGCTGCAGATGCAGCTCTGAGTCCCACTCCCGTGCCTTGCAGGCCCTCATCGGCTGCACGGTGGACGTGAAGACGCTGGGCGGGCGGCTGCTCAACATCCCCATCAACGACATTGTGGAGTAAGTGCTGCTGGGCAGATGGATGGCTGGGCTGGGTGGCCAGATGGGGCCTTTCTGCAGAGCTCGGTGGCCAAGGAGATGAACAGGCGCTCGGGAAGAATCACAGAGTCACAGAGTCACAGGGTTGGAAAAGCCCTTAAAGCCTCAGCCTCCTCTTCTCCAGGCTGAACACCCCCAGCTCTCTCAGCCGCTCCTCAGAGGATTTGCCCTCCAGCCCCTTCCCCAGCCTGGTTGCCTATTTCTGACACAAGCCAGGATGCCATTGGCCTTCCTGGTCACCCGGGCACACTGCTGGCTCATGGTCAGTCACCCACCACCCCCAGGCCCTTCTCTGCCTGACAGCTCTCCAGCCAGTCTCCCCCAGCCTGTAGCACTGCTCGGGGTTGTTCTGTCCCATGTGCAGCACTCCAGCCTGTTCAGATCCCTCTGAAGAGCCTCCCTACCCTAAGGCTGATCAACACTTCCTCCCAGCTTAGTGTCATGACCTCAGGATTGACCTGGAAAAAGGTGGGAAAGGCAGTGAGGTGAAGGCTGGGTGGTAGAGCCCACAGGGCACGGGACGTGGGGATGTGAGGCTGGAGGAGGACGGGCTGTCAGTTGAAGCTGGAGGAGCAAAGTGACCTCCAGAAACCCCCTGAGAAGCGTGCATGGGGCTCTGTGCCGTGACACGTGGCTGTGGGCTCCAGGCCAGGATTGTCCTGTGGCTCCTCAGCCCCTTCCTTTGCTTTGCAGCCCCAAGTACTGCAAGGTGGTGCCAGGGGAGGGGATGCCGCTGCTCCACGACCCCAGGCGCAAGGGCGACCTCCTCATCTACTTCAACATCTGCTTTCCCAAGAACCTTACAGCTGAGCAGAAACTGCTCTTACAAAGGGCTCTCCTCTCCTAGGGGACAATGTCCTTCCCCTTCCCCTCTCACCAATAAAGTGCTGGAGCCAGCACTGTCACAGGCCAGAGCTGGGTGCAGCCCTGGGATCCTTGAGGCTGTTTCTCCCGTCTCTCAGCTCCACCTTGTTTTCCCAACATGGTGCCAGCCTGCAGCAACCCAGAGGGTGATGGAGGATTCTTGTGGGGAGGGGGGGAGCAGGGGGGCTTGCAGTACTCCCAGCACAGCTTATGCATGAGGACAGGGAGGGTTTGGGCGTGCGGGGGTGGCAAGGGGAGTACTGGGGGGTAGCAGAAAAGATTTACTCCAAGCCTCGCTGTAGCCATGACAACGGTTGGGCTCTGGCAGATGTGATCCCTGAGGTGCCTCCAGGATGGTGGCGATGGCCTCAGGCGTTGGGCTCAGGAGGGGACCCCCTGCCCATGGCCATTGGGCCCCATTTCAGCTGCTCATAGGTGAGGAATGTCACAAGGCTCCAGGACCTGAGCAGCAGGAACCTTCCAGAGTGTCTGGGCTCAGGATGTCCTGTCCCATCTTCCTCCACTCCAGCAGCAGCTGCGTTTTGGAAGAGGATGGACAAGGGTGGCAAACCCCTTGTAGAAAGCCTCAGGGTCCGCCCCCTCCCCCCTCCCCCATGTTGGAGCAGGGCCAAGGCGCTGCAGCTGCCACCGTCCCCATCCTGCCCTGAGCTCAACTTAACCACCTCCATGGGGGGAGGAGGCAGCAATGGTTTTTGGGGTGCCTGCTCCCTGGTTCTCCCTGTCCATGGACACGGCGGGGGGTGACAACTCAGTCTTGGGGTGGAGAGAGGGGTGGGGGCTGTCTGCTGCAGGTGCCACGGCCCCCACAGGAGGCAGGGATGGAGGTTGGGGTGCCCACCTGAAGGGATGAGGGGTGTGGGTGAGGCCTGGAAACCCCTAGAACCCCACTTGGGGCTGGCGGGGCAGGGCAGTTAGGAGAGAATTGGGGGACTCCCCAAGGCAGCTGGAGGGGACAGGGTGCTCCACAGGGAGAGTGGAGGGCTGGGGCGGGGGGTCTGACACAGGATTGGGGTGTCCCAGGAGCAGACACAGAGCAGACCCTGTGCAAGGACACAGAGAGGCAGGGGGCTGGGCTGGGTGTGGCCATCGCTGTGGCATCAAGGCTGCACAGCCCACTTCAGGTGACTGGTCTCTTCTAAGGGCAGTGGGGGTGCCTCCCACCTGGAGTGGGGGGCAGTCGCTCTTTGCGCCCACATGTGGCAAGTCTGGCCAGGGACTTGCACCTCTGGCTGCAATGTTTTTCCTTTTTCCCTTCCCCTTCCCTCTTCCCCTTCCCTCTTCCCTTCCCCTTCCCCTTCCCCTTCCCCTTCCCCTTCCCCTTCCCCTTCCCCTTCCCCTTCCCTCCCCTTCCCTCACCTCCCTGCCTCTCCCCTCCCCGCCTCTCCCCAGTCATCCCCTTTCCCTTGGCCATTCCCAGGGGCACACCCAGGGTTGGGAGAACACCTCTAAACCCCCATGAGAGGCACAGGAGCCCCAAGCTCTGCTGTGACCAGGCCCCATAGGGGCAGTTTATTGGAAGCAGCAGGCAGGAATAACAGGAATCACTGTGGAAAACGCTGGGAAATGTTGCTTTTGCAAATTGAAAAGGGTTATTGTATTTTCTGCAGAAGAATTTAGGATATATAGAAACTCTTGGTAACTGAACAAAACTGAACTTTATTGGTGTACACAGCTGTAACAACAATAGAAACCAGCCACAACCAAAACCAAAACCAAAACAACAAGAGCTCCTCACAGTGCATAGAATTTTATCGTGCGGCATCGTTCACACATCGCCACGGCATCTGCAACCCTGCGACAAGAAGCATGGGGCCTCTGCCTAGAAGGAAAGCGATAACAGAACAGGAAAACCTTGATTCTTTCTAAACCAATTATCTGAGTTTGAAGAGACCTCTCAGTCTCAGCAACACCCACCTCTCTGGTTGCTGCGGGAGGTGAAACCGCACATGTTGGGTAGGCTGTGATGACCTGAAAGTCTAATAGCAGGGGAACAACACACCACTATAGCCATAGCAAGGACATTGTCCCTGCTGCCTGGCTAGAGTGCTGTAGAAAGGAAGCTCACGCATACGTGAATCCAGTGAACCCAGTATTTCCACCATGATGATGGTGCATGACAAAAAAAAGAAGACTCCAGCCGGTTTTGACCAGGCCTGGAGACCCACCTAAAGCTTAATTTGCTAAGTAATGGGTGATGGGGTGGGAAAGCTGTGGACTTATGTCTCCACATTGCTGAAATGTTGCATTAAGACACTTGTAAAGGGTTAAGGAATAGCTTGAAGTGCCACAGTGGTGACCTCCTATAAACAATGCCTCCCTTGAACGACTCTGCCTCACTGATAAAGAAGAAACACCAAGTAGGACATAAGTTTGAGCCTAATACCATATTTTAAGTAACTTACACACTCAAGGACTATGTGCTCTGTGGAAATAAAATGACTTCTTTGACAAGTTCCAGTACCCCCCTCCTCCTTATCTGTTCATGAATTCCGTGCTTGTCTCTAATGGGTCACAAATGCAGGCAAAGCATTTCATTGTAACTAGTTCAAGCTCCCCCTTGTCCTTGAAGGTACACAAAACCTGCTGAAACCCAACTTGGAGTTGGGATCAGAGTCAAGGGGTAACTGAGTCTGCGCAAGACCGAAGGTTACTTGCGGTGAGGAAGAGGAGCCATCTGACTTCGTGCCCACGACCCTCAACAACCACCATCAAACAGCAGTGCGCAGGCGCAGTGGGGAGGAGTTGATGGAAATCACTTCTTGGAACTCATTTTAATACAAAGCAGGACAGGTTATGAATATGTATACGTGTATCAGGTAACCTAATGATATTTGAATAAGGATGTGGTATAAAAGTGCTACAAACTGACCACAGCTGTGCCTACTTCGTTAGGTCACCTGCTCTTGCAAGAATGTATAATAAATTACTGTTTCACTAATGTGTCTACCTCAAGTCCTTTCTTTAGGACCATTGGCATTTCCCCACTCTCCCAAGCCTGGGGAGTTTTGATTCCTGCTTCTCAAGGCATCACCATCAGGACGAGCCGACAATCGGGGTAACAAAAGCAAGGGTGGAAATCAAAGCACCTTCATTCCTTCATGGCAAATGTAAGACCGTTGCTCCAGCAGGATTTTCCCACCTAGTGACCTGTCCTCAGAGATCAGTGGAGGATGGGTGAGAAGAAAAATGCAAACACGTACGGCAACGCCTGACAGATACTCTCCCAGCTTTGATAGCCTGCAGGCTCAGGCACCTGCTGACCAAGAGACCTTTAACAGCCTCCGGTGTCTTTTCATCTACTAAATGGTCTAACAATCTTTAAAATCCACAAGAGCTTTCTACACCTTCAAGTTCTTGCCATTAGGACTTCCCAAGGCATTTCTTGTGGACATGTCACCTGAAAATGTATTAGATGACACATTCTACCTGAAAGGAACAGCAAACCTTTTCCTCTTCACCTTCTGCAGATCACTCAGGAGTTTAAAAACCTAACACAGGCCCTCACCTCTTCACCAGCTACAAACTCGGTTAAGGGAAAGGTTCTCAAGACCTCTCCTCATGCTTTCACACTTCTCTATCTTTTCCAGCTTTTCTAAACCCTGAGACCAGCACTGAAGAGTGCTGAAAAGAGAGATCTACAGAGACTGCCATCTACGGTCCCTTCCCTTCCCAGTAAATTCTACAGTACAGTTTGCACGTTGGTAACTCCTGAGCATCACATTTCTAACTCTAAGGTCTTGCTCCTCAACAACAGACAGTTACAGCTTGGGTCCTCCTCTTTCTCTCCCTTGCACATCTCACCATCAGGCCAAGGGGGATGGAGTGAAGCTGAAGAAGGGAAGGGTTAGGTTGGATATTAGGGGGAAGTTTTTTACAGAGAAAGTGGTGAGGGGCTGGAACAGGCAGCCCAGAGAGGTGGTGGGTGCCCCATCCCTGGAAGTGTTCAAGGCCAGGTTGGGTGGGGCCTTGTAGATCCAGTCCTGGAGGTTGGTGGGCCTGCCTGTGGCAGGGGGTTGGAACTTCATGATCCGTGGTGAAGTGCTTCCCACTCTTGGTCCTTTCCAACCCAGACCATTCTATCATTTGATGAGTCTATGATTCTACTTTAAGAGGACTTGAACCTTAGGAGGTCAACCTGCTTCCACCAAACAGCTAAGACATCCCTGAAATCAGCTATGTATTCTACTAGCAATAATTGAGAGACTGGCATAACCAGTGTGCATGTCATGTAAGCAGAACCACCTGAGCTGCTGCCAGCCTCTCTACGTGTGCTTCACAAGGCCTGGGGGTGACACTGCGAAGAACAAGGCGAAGAACACGTTTCCCAGCTCCTGATCTGCCGCTGGCTTTGTGGCTGGGAATCCCCTGGGTCACCCCCCATCTGCAATGTTGGAGCAATAAATATTTTTCTGTTCCTAATGCTGTGGTCCATCCATCCATCCATCCATCCATCCATCCATCCATCCATCCATCCATCCATCCCCCAACCTTTCCCTCTATCCCTTCCTCCCTCCCTCCCCTGGTTTGGGTGCGAGCCCCTTAGTGCCCGACCCCTGCGAGCACAAGCTGGCCTCAGGCACCGCTGGCACCCCAAAAAGTGGGGTGGAGGTGGCTGGTATCCCAGTGGGTGTGCTGGTGCCTGGGGATGTGGGTGGGCTCGGAACGGGGCCAGCAGCACCCACAGGGGACCCTCACCCAGGCCCCCGAATGCTGAGCAGCGTCTCAGGGGCTGCAGTGGAGATAGGCCCTGAAGCCCCGAGGCTCGACCCAGAGGCCCTGAAGCAAGGCTGACCTCTAGATGAGTCTCACACCCCAGCACCGTGTTCCCTCCACAGCGGTCGGGATGCCGCTGTCTCTCTCTTCACATCTCTCTCAGATGGGCTTTCACCAAGGCCCGCTACTCCTTCCCCGAGCCCTGGCCCGGTGCCATGGAGGAGCTGGAAGCTCTCAAGCCATTGCCAGCCCTCCAGACCCATCAAGATCCTGAGGGACTGGGGACAGAGCCAGGGCCAGCCCTTCACCAAGACTTCCCACTGGATCTGCCACTGGAGACTGACCAAGAGCAGGGCCATGGACAGGTCTGGGACAGGCCATGAGCAGCACGGACATGGAGCCTTCTCCTAGCAGACACCCAGCCATGGACATGGACAAGGAGTAGCTGGTCCTCGAGGTCATCCACACTCTGTGCAGCGTGGAGCGAGAGTGCTACAAGGAGCTACAGGCGTCTCTGGTCCTGTGGCAAGGGGCTGCAAGGGGAGCCTGCAGTGTGATCCCACTTGGGGATCCCTCCCTCCAACCAATAGGAAGAAGGTGCTTGGCCAGATGAGTCTGCTGAAGCCCAGGCTGTGTCCCCGGTGTCTTGGAGAGGAGCAGCCAAGGCTGGACAAGGCTGCAGGGGAGGACTCAGTGAAGCAGGAAAACACATGTGATCCCCTGTGCGCCCAGCACCACCATAAACAATACCTGCTGAACAGCCACCAAGGCTGGGGAGTTTTGATTCCTGCTTTTCAAGGCATCACCCTCAACTCGGAGTCCTGTGCCAGTTGTGATTTTTGGCTGGCAGCCCCTGTACCCAGCTCCCAAGGAGATGCCCTCAAAGTTTCTGCCCCCCGGGAGATGCCGTGGGCAGCCTGTCCTTTCCAGCTCCCCCAAATGCCTTTTTCTTTTCTTTTTCATAGCTTTGTTCCATGGAGGCAGCATCAGAGCAGCCTCTCACTCCTGAAGAGCACCTTCCCCACCCCCACGCGGCTTCTCACGAGAGAAATTCTGCCTTCCCCGTTCCCCCCTCCCACCCCAATCCTCTCCTGTGGAACATGAGGTTATCACGCTGGAAGGACGGGATGCCATGCGGAGGGACCTGGAGAAGTGGGCCCAGGGGAACCTCATGAAGTTCCACAAGGACAAGTGCAGGGTCCTGCCCTTGGGTCGGGGAAATCCTCACTGTCAATCCAGGCTGGGAGAGGACGTGGTAGAGAGCTGGTGAGAGGTGTCCCTGCCCATGGCAGGGGGTGGGACTCAATGATCTTTGAGGTCCCTCGCAGCCCTGAGCAGTCTGTGACCATTGCTGGAAAAGCTTTGGGACAGCACAGGGAAGGACACAGAGTAGAAATCCGTGGTAGGGCTGTTGCAGAGCCGAGCCTCAGCTTGGGTACCCCAAGCGCTCCCAGTTTGGGCTATTTTGGACCGGAAACACCCATCTGTGCCCAGAAGCATCCCCTCCCCCTGGTGGCACAGACAGAAAGGAGCCCTTTGGCCACCAACAGATTTAATTCCCCAGTGCTGCTGCCAGAAAATCGGGGTCAGGGGTGTGTGGCTGCCCCCCACACCTGGGCCACTGGGGGTGGGCTGGGTGACAGCACCAGCACCAAAGGTCCCCAGTGATTTCAGTTCCCAGGTGGTGAAGCAGGGTGGGCTTGGTGTGAGCCAGGTGCTGCTCCACGGGGCTGGGTGTCACGCTGCCGGCGTGCCATGCACTCGCCGAAAGCACGGACCTGGGGCTGGCAATGGCGCCAGTCCTGCCGCGCCGCCATGCAGTCCTGCAGCTCCCGGTGCTGCGCGGCGCAGCCCGTGCGTGAGATCATGGCGTCCACTGGGTCCTCCTCCTCCTCCTCAGCCTTCTCCAACGATGGAGGGTTCCTGGCGTGCCCGGGTCTCGCCATCGCTGAGCCAGGCTGGAGCAAGGAAGCAGGGTTTGGGGTGCTACCTCCCCCTTTTTTGGGGGCACCCTCCCACCCTGCCCCTGTGGGTGTCCTCATGCAACCCCAGGAGGAGCTCAGCACCCCTCACACCCCATGCACCCTACCGCCCACTCATGGGGGCCCAGAACCTTCCCAAACCCACGGGTGCCTATCTCCCCTACTCCCACCCACGGGTGCCCAGCAACCTCCCAAATCTAGGTGTGCCTGTCTCCCCTGCCCCTGTGCCCCCTACACAAATTTCCGGGTGCCCAACACCCCACCCGTGGGTGCTCAGCACCCTCCTCACCCCCCACCCGCCCTTTCGCCCAGGCACGTGCTGTGCACTTTCTATGCCACTCCCGCGGGGGTCCAGCACCGCCCCCCACGGCCCCCGCATACCTCTCCCTCTCCCTCTCCCTCTCCCTCTCCCTCTCCCTCTCCCTCTCCCTCTCCCTCTCCCTCTCCCTCCCCCTCCCCCTCCCCCTCCCCCTCCCCCTCCCCCTCCCCCTCCCCCTCCCCCTCCCCCTCCCCCTCCCCCCCCCATACCCCTCCCCGTGCCTACCCAGCGGCGCAGCGCGGCCCCTTTAAGCCCGGTGACGGGGCGGGGCGCGGCCGCGGAAGCGCCCGCTCACTGGCGGCGTCTTTCCCTTTGCGCTTGGTGGGGGGCGGCGGGCAGGCCGCAGGCGGCAGAGGCGGCGTCGGCCGCGCTGGGATGGCGGCGGCGCTCCGGGTGCAGAGCGACTGGAGCCGGGCGCTGAGGTGGGCGCCGCCCTCGCGGTCCCCTTCCCCCCGCTCCCTTCTCTGCTCTCTTTCCTCCGGCTCCGCTCACAGCCGCTCTTCCTCTCCGCAGGAGGGACGAGGGTGAGGCCTGGCTGAGCTGCCGCAGCCCTGGTGAGTGCTGAGGCGGTGTGGGGGGGCTCAGGGGGTGGCAGGCTGGGGCGAGAGGAGGCACACGGGGACACAGCACGGGCAGTGCTGTCAGGGACCGCAGAGATGGTTGAGTCCCGCCCCCTGCCATGGGCAGGGACACCTCTCACCAGCCCCAGCTGCTCAAGGCCCCATCCAACCCAGCCTTGGACACCTCCAGGGAGGGGGCAGCCACCACTTCCCTGGGCACCCTGTGCCAGGGCCTCACCACCCTCAGAGGGAAGAATTTCTTCCCATTATCCAATCTAAATCTCCCCCCTTCCGGTTTAAACCCATCCCCCCTCGTTCTGTGTCTCCCTGCCCTTCTGAAAAGTCCCTTCCCAGCTTTCCTGTAGCCCCTTCAGGGACTGGAAGGTGCTGTAAGATCTCCCCAGAGCCTTCTCTTCCCCAGGCTGACCCAGACCACCTCTCCCAGCCTGGCTTCACAGCAGAGGTGCTTCAGCCCTCTGATCATTTCCGTGGCCTCCTCTGGGCTTGTTCCTCCAGTCCCATGTGCTGCTTACGTTGTGGACTCCAGAGCTGGATGCAGTACTTAAGAAATTAATTAGGTTTTTATCTAGTATAAACAGGGCAAGTGAATAGTTTTCAACTCTGTGCTCATGTTTTGTTCTAAAATCTGTCTCTAAGGGCTAAATTATATGAAAATGCTCCAGGCTGGGTTGGTGTAAAGAATTGCAGCAAAATTCCTTTCAGGTCCAGCTGAATCCATAACTTTTCCTTGTGTTTGTCAGGTTAATCAAGATCTTACTCACTTTTACAGTGCTAAACCTGAGGTTGAAACTAATAGCATTTACAGGATCCTAGAATCCCCTGGGTTAGAAGAGACCCTTGAGTTCACCGAGTCCAATCAGGGCCTGGTCCACCTCTAGATCATGTCCTTAAGCTCTTCATCTACACCCCTTTTAAATACCTCAAGTCTGGGGCTTAAGGGGGTGGAGGGTTGCTGTGGGTTAGGAGAGGTGAGGGCAGTTGGGGGGCTGTGTAAGGAGTGAGGGCGGTTGGGAGTGTTTCCTGTGTCTCAGGGAGGGCTGAGGGTGGTTGGGAGGGGTGCCCTGTGGTTTGGGGCGGGCTGAGGGGAAGATAAGCTGGGGAGCGGGTGGGGTTGAGAGGTGGCTGAGCTGATGGCTGTTCTCCCCACAGGGAAGCCCACCCTGTACGGCAGCTTGACCCGCCGTGGGCTCAGCAATGAGGGCGTCCCTGACATCGCTGCTTCCGAGGGCTTCGTGGTTGGGGAAGTCACCGAGGTGCTGGGGTGGGCTGGGGGATCGGTAACTGCCTTCTGTGTGTGAAGGGGTGGTACTGTTATACCAGCCAAAATAAGAGCCTAAAACTGTTTCCCAGTTCCCTGCATGGATTATCCAGCTGTCCTTGGCACCTCGCCTGTGCTGGGTCCTGGAGCTGGTCCGTAGCATCCGCTCATGAGTCTCCCTCTCTGGAGGTATTCAAGACCCATCTTGAGTTCCCAAGGTGAACTCAACTACAAGCCCCAAGCTGCTGTTCCCAGACTGCCACTGGTCACACACAGCCAAACTGGTGAGGTGGAACAGGTCTGGAACGAGGTGTACAGGGAAGGCAACAGCTCCCAGCAAAACAAAGTATATGGAGCAGGAGATCACCAGTATCTTCTCATGGAAGAACTTTTCCTGGTGAGGGTGAGGGAGCCCTGGGACAGGCTGCCCAGGGGGGTGTGGAGTCTCCTTCCCTGGAGATATTCCAGCCCTGTCTGGATGCCGACCTGTGCGCCCTGTCCTAGGGAGCTGCTTTGGCAGGGGGTTGGACCTGATGATCTCCTGAGGTTCCTTCCAACCCCTGGGATTTTGTGATCATGCTGGGGTCGTGTGTCCCATAATCTTAGCATCTCCTGACTTAGAAGGGACCCACATGGATCATAGAGTTCAACTCCTGGCTCTACACAGGCCCAGCCAACTCCTGTGGCCATAATGGCCATCACTTCCCACCCCAGGCTTTGTGTCTTGCAGCAGTAGAACGAAGCAAGCCCAACACTCTGCTTCATCCCTCCTCAGGCTCTTGAGAGACCACAGCCAGGTCCAAACCACAGTTCCACCTCGACAGCCTGACGGCCCTTCTAACTCTTCTTCTTCCCTTTTCTTCCCTCCTCTAGAAAAGCATTCTCATTTCTTGTCCACATGAAAATGCATCCACAAAGTTTCTGGCTCCTTACACAACTTTTTCCAGGATTCATCAGAAAAGTGTAAGTAACCTTGTGAAATGAGGTGGGGGGGAAACACATGGGACTGACCCCGAGCTTTCGCAGCGTGTCTCAGGCGTGTTGCATGCTTGGTCTGAGGGTTGACCAGCAGTGTGACTTCATATTTGAACTGGGTCATTAAATGTTATAGGATCAGAGAAACTTGGGGAAGTTGCTTGTGATTGGGAAAGCTGGAGAGCTGGGCAGGGAGAAACCAGGTGAGGTTTGATAAAAGCAAGTGGAGAGTCTTGCACTTGGGAAAGAATTGTACAGGCTGGGGGTGAGCTGCTGGAGAGGAGCTCTTCAGAGAAGGACTTGGAGGTCCTGGTGGGTGACAGGGTGGCCATGAGCCAGCAGTGTGCCCAAGGAGGCCAATGGGATCCTGGGGTGCATGAAGAGGAGCGTGGCCAGCAGGTCAAAGGAGGGGATCATCCCCCTCTGCTCTGCCCCGGTCAGGTCACACTTGGAGTGTTGTGTTCAGTTCTGGGCTCCCTGGTATAAAAGGGACAGGGATCTCCTGGAGAGAGTCCAGAGGAGGGACACGGAGATGATGAAAGGCCTGGAGCATCTCCCCTGTGAGGAAAGGCTGAGTGAGCTGGGGCTGTTCAGCCTGGAGAGAAGCAGCCTGAGAGGGGATCTGATCAATGGTTATCAATATCTGAAGGGTGGGACACAGGGGGACATGGCCAGCCTCTTCTCAGTGTCTGTGGGGACAGGACAGGGGGCGATGGCTTCAAGTTGGAAGTTTCTTGGGGTCCCTTCCAACCCAGACCAGTCTGTGATTCGATGATTCTTGTCCTTGTGTAAGGGTGTTAAGTGTTAGAAGAGCGTTACCAGGCTGGAACTGTGAAGCCGTGGTGATGGAAACTCTGCGAGGTGCTTTAAATCCCCCCAGCAGTGTATGTCTGGGGGTGACAGTAGCACCCGGGGATGTACTTAGCAGGTCTCCCCCAGCAAGGAATTAGGCTCTGGAGCAGAAAACCCTATGTAGGAGGTGACACAAAGCTAATGTTTGGTGTTTCCACCCTCCTGCAGGTTACCTGTCTCGACATTTCCAGCGGCGGTGGGCTCGGCGTGTCAACCAGCACAGATGGGACCATGAAAATCTGGCAGGCTGCAAATGGAGAAATAAGAGTAAGAGCATCTAGCTTTGATGTTGTGTGTTGGCTGTGACCTTAACAAAGTCCTTTGACCATGAATTCAGTCAGGCTACCCATACACTGTGGCCTAGGGAAGGTGGGAACCTGACTTTTGGTTGCAGAGCTAATTGAAATTATCCACCTGGGAGGTTTGAAGTTCAATCTCTTGGAAAGCCTGACTGCTCCCAAGGGAAATGATGGCTGGCAATCCAGAGGGAAATCCCAGGTTGAAAACGAGAAAGGGTGGTTAGGAATGACAGCTCCTAACCTGTGTGCTGCAAGCCCTGAATTGGCTTCTGCAGTAGAGAAGAGGTGAGGAAAAAGACTCCTGCCTGTGATGAATTAACTGGGTCGTGGCTAGAAACACCGGTTACTGTGGTTCTTGTGCAGCTTGACCTGTCAGCTGCTTGTTTAGCAATGGATAAAGACATTTCACCCGTTCTTAGAACCAAATGTAGCATCCTTTGCTGTGTAATTAGCGACTCCAGCAGTGGAGGGAGGCACAAAGTGGACCTGCCAGCTCTGTGCCTGCCTCAAATTGAGATGAGTTCCCTTGCAAGAACCCAGACCCAGAGGATTTGAGCTTAATCCACTGCCCACGTGTGAACACCAAGTTTTAGAATCCCAGACTGATCTGGGTTGGAAGGGACCCCAAGGATCACAGAGTTCCAACCGCCCTGCCACAGGCAGGGCCACCAACCTCCAGGCCTGGAGCTACACAAGGGTGCCCAGGGCCCCATCCAACCTGGCCTTGAACACCCCCAGGTACAGGGCACCCACCCCCTCTCTGGGCAGCCCGTTCCAGCCCCTCACCACTCTTTCTGGAAAGAACTTCCCCCTAATATCTAATTTAAACCTCCCCTCTGTTAGCTTTAATCCATCCCACTTGTCCTGCCATTAATTACCCTTTTAATAAGCCATTTCCCCTCCTGTTTATCTGCTCCCTTTAGGGAAGGGAAGGCTGCAGTGAGGTGCCCCCAGCTCCTTAAGCCTTTCTCCGTAGGGGAGGTGCTCCAGCCCTCTAATCATCTTTGTGGCCTCCTCTGACCCCTCTCCAACAGTCCCACATCTTTCTTGTGTTGGGGCCCCAGCTCTGGACACAGGACTCCAGCTGGGGCCTCCCGAGGGCAGAGCAGAGAGGGACAATCCCCTCTTCTCCAGTGTCACAGCTCAAGAGTCGCTCTGTGTAAGGGTGATAACAATGGAACTAGCACGTAGTTCTTTGTTTTCCAGAGACTGTTGGAAGGCCATGTGTATGATGTGAATTGTTGCAGGTTTTTTCCATCGGGCCTGGTGGTTCTGAGTGGAGGAATGGATGCCCAGCTAAAGATCTGGTCAGCAGAAGATGCCAGCTGCGTAGTAACATTTAAAGGTCACAAAGGAGGTACAGAGTGCTCAGGCTTTAAATACTGCTTCATCTGCCATGTGTATAACTGTTTTGTGCCTGAGGGGTAACGGTCAGTCACCAGCCTACTGGAACAGGCTGCCCAGGAGGGGAGAAGCCTCCCTTGTAAGGCAAGATAAGACAACCCCTTTTTCCTTTTTCTCCTTTGGGTTTTGGGGAAATACTTTGACTCCTCCAAGTCTCAGGATGTCACCATGTGAAGATGCCCTGGCTGCAGGGCTAACCAAGGGTCAATAAAAGCTGGGACTTGGCTACAGAAGCCCAGCCAGAGGTAGATTTTGAGTGGCACGTGGCCAGGGCTGTGGGCTTTGGCTTCTGCCCCCTCAGAAATCTGAAATGCGTTTAAAAGATGTGCCGGTTCTGAGGATAAACCTGGCTGGAGCTGTGTGGAGCCAGGAGTTGGACTCGGTGATCCATATGGGTCCCTTCCAAGTCAGGAGATTCTGGGATAAACAGCTCTAGGGTGAGGCTGAAGGCCACTCTCTACAGGGCGATGACAGGAAGAGTTTCATCTAGTGCAGTCACTACAGATATTTCTATTTGAGTTCTGGGAGCTTGATAGAATCACAAGGCTGGAAAAGACCTTAAGATCATCAAGTCCAACCATTCCCATCCTAAGCACAACCATAACCCTAAGTACCTCATCTACCCTTTTTTTAAAACACCCCCAGGGGTGGGGACTCAGCCCCCTCCCTGGGCAGCCTGTTCCACAGCCCCACAACTCTGCCAGGGAAGAACTTTTCCCTCCCATCTGAGCTGACCCTGCCCTGGTGCAGCTTGAGCCAATTTCTCTTTGTCCCATCTCCTGTCCCCTGGCTGAAGAGACCATCACCCACCTCTCTGCACCCTCCTGGCAGGTCAGTGGAGGTGCTGAGAAGGTCTCCCCTCAGCCTCCTGTTCCCCAGGCTCAACACCCCCAGCTCCCTCAGCTGCTCCTCAGATGATTTGCAAAGCATCAATTAAATCCTCTAACCATCATTTTTCAGATCCAGACTCAACATCCCCATGGTTAACTCTTTTGGGGATGTTAGCAACTGGAATGAACTGTGCTTCTGATGTTGCTGTAGCTGGATGATGTGGATGCTTCTTGCCCCACACAAGCCTTAGCATGATCCAGAGTTGGGCTGGGCTTGGACTTCTGTCCAAGTTAGAGGCTGATTTTGGAGCTGGAAACTCAGCTGTGGTATCAGCTCAGTCTGAGGCAAGGTGTTGCCAATTATTTTACTGGTGATTCATGAAGTCACAGAAGCATAGGGGTTGGAAGGCACCTCCAGAGCCCATTGGGTCCAACCCCCCTGCCAAAGCAGCTCCCTAGGACAGGTCACACAGGTCGGTGTCCAGCCGGGGCTGGAATATCTCCAGAGAAGGAGACTCCACACCCCCCGAGCAGCCTGTCCCAGGGCTCCGGCACCCTGACCATGAAAAGTTCTTCCACGATACTGGTGATAATCTGCCTTTGTGCCAGGTGATGGCTCCTGCTCCATATGCTTTGCTTTGCTGGGAGCTGTTGCCTTCCCCGTACACCTCGTTCCAGACTTGTTCCAGCTCAGCCAGTTTGGCTGCGTGTGACCGGTGGCAGTCTGGGATCAGCACTTTGGGGCTTGTAGCGGAGTTCACCTTGGGCAATGAGCTGCGGCGTCTGTCTGTCTTCCATGCTGTCTGTCTGACTGTGGCCTTTGCCTTGACACAGGTATTTTGGACACTGCCATTGTGGATCGGGGAAGAAATGTCCTCTCCTGCTCTAGGGATGGCACCGTGCTTCTCTGGGACTGCGGGAAATCCTCCTGCCTGGGTGTCATCGCTGACTGTGGCTCTCCTGTCAACGGCATCGCTGTGGGTGCTGCTGACAGCTCCCTCAACCTGGGCTCACCTGAAAAAGCTCCTAGTAAGGATCTTGCTCTTAAAAATTCGTATTTCTTCTCCTAGCCCAAACTGCTTAGGTTTGTCACCAATAATGCTGAGTGTGGGGCTTGCTTCTGTGCCCCTCCTATCTGGGGAAGGGACCCTGGGTGACCAGACCAGAGCACTCTGGTCCTGTGGAGGAGTTGAGCGTTATCAAGCAGGTTAAGACCGATTGAGTCTCTCTAATTGCTCCTGGGGTGTCTCAGTTACTGTTACACAGCCAGGGAATTTGAGTATTATAAAGGAAAAGCTTTATGTGGAGTGAACTGGAGACACATGGCTCTTTCCTTGTGGTGGTGTGGCTCTGGCTGGAGGCCAGACACCCACCAAAGCTGCTCTGTCAGTGCCCTTCTCAGCTGGACAGGGGGAAAATAGATATTGAGGGGCTCAGGAGTGGAGATAAGGGCAGGGAGAGATCATTCCACAATCAGCGTCACGGGCAGAACAGACTCAACAGGGAATAAAGGAGAGAGACTCTGGTTGATGGCACTGCCCTGCACCCCCAGTGACACCAGAGTCGGGTGATGAGAAGTGTGGCCAGATCTTAAAGCACCTCCCCCCACCCCTCCCTTGTCAGCAGACTGAGCTTTAGCCAGGATTTCGCTCCCTTCTTCCCCAGATTGTGGCACGGGGAGGGTCAGGGACTGGGGGAATGGGGATTTGGGTCAGTTTCTCACGAGCTGTTTTCCTTCCTTCTTAGCTGGGGAGGGAGGGATGGGGGCATTCCTCACCCCCTCCCCCTGCTGCACTGTGGGGTCCCACCCACAGCAGACAGTCCTCCAGGAACTTCTCCCAACATGAATCCTTTCCTGTGGGGCTTGAGCTCCTCACCAAGTGCCTCAGCGTGGGTCCTTCCATGGGGAGCCGACCTTCAGGCCCAGACTCCTCCAGCCTGGTCCCCTACAGGGTCACAAGCTTCCCTCCCCCCCGCCCAGCAGACCTGCTTCGGTGTGGGTCTGTCTGTCCACAGGCTCCAGGTTTCACTGCCAGGAGCTTGCTCACACCTGGGATTCCTACGGGGTCACAGCGCCCTTCAGGTGTTCCCACCTGCTCCAGCACGGGATCGTCCATGGGCTGTAGATGGGATCTCTGCTCCCTGTCATCATCCATGGGCTGTGGGGGGACACCCAATCCACCATGGGTTTCTCCAGGGGCTGCAGGGGCATCTTTCTCTCCGGCACCTGGGGTGCCTCCTCCACCCTTCCCTGCCCTTGGTAGCTGCACAGCTCCTCACATCTTCACTCCCTTCTCTGGGGGCACAAAGCAGCTGCTTGAGGGTTTGTTTCTCCTCACTGTGGTTCCCAGAGGTGCTGTGACCATCGCTGATGGGCTCAGCCTTGGTCAGCAACGACTCCGGCCTTGAGCCATCTGGTGTTTGCTCTGTGGGGCCTGCAGAGAGCTTCTGGCTGCTTTTTTGCAGCCCCCCTTCTCCATGAGAACCCAGCCACCCAAAACTGTGAGACTCAGGGTACAGAGTTAACACCATTACGGGTTCAGCTGTCGGGTTTGGGTATCACCAAGGCTCATTCCGTCCCCCGCTGGAGTGAACTGATGTCTTTGTCAGGTGACCGTGAGGTTGGGACAGAAGGGAAAGTCCTGCTGCTGGCTCGAGAAGATAAGAAGCTTCAAGCAGTGGGACTGCAGAGCAGGCAGCCGGTAAGGGGACTCTCAGAGGTGTTTCCCTGGGGAAGGTGCTAGAAAATCCGCTCAGAGGCATCAGGCCTTTGGCTTCTGTTTCCTTGGGTTGGAAGCTGTGGGTTGTGTGGCTGTGCAGAGCACTGGGCAGAGGAATGAAACCAGGTTCAAAACAACCCAGATCAGTGAGGTGGTTAGTGTTAATCCTGTTCCTTTCCCCTGGTGAGGTCCCCCCCAGGCCACACAACGGGACAGAGCCAGGCCAGGTGGTGGTGGGGAGCTGATCCACCTGCCTTTGGGCTTGTGTGCTCCCCAGATACGCTCTAAACGAAACCCCAGTACCACAAAGTACTTCCTACTGTGCCAGATTTATTTGAGAGCGGGGAGGTTAAGGATTAAGAATTGGCTCTGGAATTTAACCCAGGTACTGGGTTAAATGAAAGGCTCTTTAAACACTGGCCAGTAGATGTCATTGTGAGTGCAGGAACCACAGGCTGCCTCCTGCATCCAGAGTGGAAAGCTGCTCTTGGTTCTGCCTGGTGTTTTAACCACGGTGTGAAGGGAACCTCAGGTGGTCAGCAGTCCATTGCTCTCCTTTTGGAGAGGGAAGATGGTGGTGAATGGAGTCACAAGTGGTGTTCCTCAGGGGTTGGTCCTCCAACCCACCCTCTTTAATATCTTCATTGATGATTTGGAGGAGGGAATTGTGTGCTCCTTCAGTAAGTTTGCAGATGACACCAAGTTAGGGGGAAGTGTGGATCTGGCAGAGGATCGGAATGCCCTCCAGAGGGACCTGGGCAGCTTGGATCGATGGGGAGAGGCCAGTGGGATGGAGTTCAACACGGTGACACGACGGATCATGACGTGAGGAGGTCTCCCCTCAGCCTCCTCCAAGCTGAACACCCCCAGCTCCCTCAGCCACTCCACGCAGGATCAAATCTCGGCCTTTTGGCTAAGAGTGTAGTGTCTCTTCTTATCAGTTTAATATCTGATACGTCCTTGATGAGAGGGTTTTATATTAAATGAATTTTTGGTCCTGGGAGTTGAACCCTGAATTTGCCTGTGGCAAGGGGGTGGGAACTTGGGGTCCCTTCCAACCCAGACCATTCTGTGATCCTGTGATTTGCCCTCCAGCCCCTTCCCCAGCCTGGTTGCCCTTCTCTGGACACATTCCAGGACCTCGACGTCCTTCTTACGGTGAGGAGCCCAGAACTGGACCCAACAGTCGAGGTGCAGCCTCACCAGTGCCCAGTCCAGGGACACAGGATCATTGAGTCCAACCCCAGGATCCAGGAGCATTTCCTGACTGCGCCGTGTCTGCTGACTTGGCGAGACTGATCCTGGAGACCTGTTCTCCTGCCCATCTTGGAGCAGGGCTGAGGGGTTACTCACCTGGCTCTGGGTTTGCCAGTTTGTGCTGTGGCTCCTGGAACTTCTGGGTGTCCCGTGGCCTCATCTGTCAGTGTCTGACCCTTGCATTTGTTCCTGTGTCCTCAGGTGTTCCTCTTCATCGGATCCGATGCGTTCAACTGCTGCACGTTCCTCTCTAGTACCTACATCCTAGCAGGGACTCAGGATGGGAACATCTATCAGCTGGATGTGAGAAATATTAAGTGAGTGTGTGCCAGGAGCTGTGAGTTATTGAACAACCAACATGATCTCCTACTGGAAGGCGACCTGCTCAGTAAAAGGATCATATAATCATAGACTGGTCTGGGTTGGAAGGGACCCCAAGGATCATAGAGTTCCCACCCCCTGCCACAGGCAGGGCCACCAACCTCCAGGCCTGGATCTACACAAGGTTGCCCAAGGCCCCAGACCATCCTGGCCTTGAACACCCCCAGGGACGGGGCACCCACCACCTCTCTGGGCAGCCTGTTCAAGAGGGAAAGGTGTGGATGTTGTCTACCTGGACTTCAGTAAAGCCATTGATGCTGTTTGTTAGGGCATTCTCCTGGAGAACCTGGCTACTCAGGGCTTGGGTGGGCTTACGCTTCACTGGGTAAGAAAAAGAGCTGGATCCCCGGGCCCAAAGAGTTGTGGTGAATGGAGTTAAATCCAGTTGGTGGCCGGTCACAAGTGGTGTTCCCTGGGCTCAGTTCCCAGACACTCCTGGGTGATCACTGATCACACCCCCACGTCCTGCAGATGTTCCTCCTGTTATCTTCTAACCCTGAGCTCGTATTCACGCATTGGGGTGGGCTCCTGACTACAGCCTGTAACCACCTTCCTTGTTTCTTCTCCTCCTTCTAGTGCTCCAATCCAGGTGATCCATAGATCAGGAGCACCAGTGCTTTCGCTGCTCCCATACCGAGACGGATTTATCGCCAGCCAAGGTACCTCAAGTGTTCCCCTCTTCCAGTAGAAATTGTAGAAGCAAATTGAGGAGCTTTGTGCTCTTCGTTACCCTTTTACATATAAGCACAGTCTGTGTGGGCAGTGTGTCCCTGGCAATGAGTGAGGGGATGTAGCTGTGTTACATGGCTGCTGTTGGCATCGTGAGTTCCGTTCCTCACCTTCCCTGTGTTCCTCCAGAATAGGGTCTGAGGGCGCCTCTCGGCTGCTAGAGCCTTTTCTCATCTCTCTGACATCTTCACAGCATGTTTCCCTCTGTACCCTGTGATCAGTGACCCTGTACTGGGCATTGGTGAGGCTGCTCCTCCAGTGCTGAGTCCAGTTCTGGGCTCTTCACCATAAGAAGGACATGGAGGTCCTGGAGCGAGTCCAGAGAAGGGCAGCCAGGCTGTGGAAGGGGCTGGAGGGCAAATCCTCTGAGGAGCGGCTGAGGGAGCTGGGGGTGTTGAGTCTGGAGAAGAGGAGGCTGAGGGGAGACCTTCTCAGCACCTCCACTGACCTGCCAGGAGGGTGCAGAGAGGTGGGCGATGGTCTCTTCAGCCGGGGGACAGGAGATGGAACAAAGTGAAATGGGCTCAAGCTGCGCCAGGGCAGGGTCAGCTCAGATGGGAGGGAAAAGTTCTTTCCTGGCAGAGTTGTGGGGCTGTGGAACAGGCTGCCCAGGAAGGGGACTGCGTTGGACTTGATGAGCTTAAAGGTCTTTTCCAACCTCAGGATTCTGTGCCCAGGCCTTTTCACTGGGCCCACTGGAGCTGTCTGTAATTAAGAGCGTGGCTCACTTCACTAATCGCCCTGTTTTCCTTCCTCTGGCCAGGCGATGGAACCTGCTTCATCATTCAGCAAGACCTCGATTACATCCTGGATCTCACAGAAGCGGACTGTGACCCTGTGTACAAGGTGAGGGATGCTGTCTTATCACCCCAGGTAAGGGGTGTAGGGAAGCTTGATGCCAGGTAGCAGGCAGCTGCCCTTATCTCAGGACTTGGCAGCCTGCACCTCAGGTTCCTTCACACAGTTGCCTTTTAAGCTGGTTTCCCCCCCTCCCCCAAATAATCTAAATATTTGGCATAAACAAACCCTCTGGCCTTTTATCTGCATCATGCAGGAGCGATACCAAAGCAGCAGAGTAGCTTGGGTGTTGTAGCAGCTCTGGCAGAATTAACTGAACTGTGAATTAATTGCTTGGAGGATCCTTGGGGGTAGAAGCAACAGCTGGCTGGGCACTGCTGCCTCTTCTCTTGCCCCCTGGTGACTCGGGACCCAAAAGCAGGCCTCTGGCTCCTGTGTTTCCAGACACTCCGCTGCCCTTGGGAGTGTGACATGGGTTCCCTCAGCTCTCAGCTTGGTGGTGCCAGTGGAAATGTGCTTTTGGTTTTAACCCACAGAATCACCAGGTTGGAAAAGTCCTTTAAGCTCAGGGAGTCCTGTCCTGTGCTGACCCAGATCTCTCAGTCCCTCATCTCCCCATCTGTTAAACACAGCCAGGGGTGGGGACTCTCTGCCCTCCCTGGGCAGCCTGTTCCACAGCCCCACAACTCTGCCAGGGAAGAACATTTCCCTCCCATCTGAGCTGACCCTGCCCTGGTGCAGCTTGAGCCCATTTCCCCTTGTCCCCTGGCTGAAGAGACCATCGCCCACCTCTCTGCAGCCTCCTGTCAGGTAGCTGTAGGTGCTGAGAAGGTCTCCCCAACCCACTCCAGCTCTGCCAGCCGGTTTTCCCCCTTCTAAGTACCACTGCTGTGGAGGCTGAGATCTGACCCACACAAGTCCTTGGTGTCTCAGCCCCTTTTTGCATTTAACAGAAGAACCTCTGTTTGAGGGAATCAATGCCAGAAACAGGCTGTTAGCTGTCACTTGAGCAGCAACTCTCCTTAAATCCCACTTTCCCCTCCCTCTTTTGCAGGTAGCTGCTTGGGAGAAGCAAATTTACACGTGCTGCAGAGATGGCATAGTGAGGAGATACCAACTTTCTGACCTTTAGTTGCCTGGATCAGTGTGGAGTTGCACCAAAGTAACTCTTCCAAGCTTATTTTCTGGGGTGGTATGTTTGAGGTGCGTGTGTAGAAGCTTCTGAGGCCTGTGGAATCTTCTGAGGCTGTTGGGATGAGCGGGCTCTGTACAGCTGGTTTTGGGGATGTTTCTTACTGTGGGACAACTTTGGATTTTATTTTTTTAAATTTGGAGAGAGGGGCTCTGAGGTGTCAGGGAGGGTCTTGTGCTGCCACACATCTTCTCACTGCTGGCATGGGGCGTGGGGCGTGTGTGCAAACTAATAAAATATATTGGATGTGGGGGTGACCTTATGGCAGAATGGCCTGAAATAAAGCAACACAACACCATGTGGGAAATACATTTTCACAGACTCACAGAACTGCAGGGGTTGGAAGGGACCTCCAGAGCCCATCGGGTCCACCCCCCCTGCCAAAGCAGCTCCCTAGGACAGGTCGCACAGGTCGGTGTCCAGACGGGGCTGGAATATCTCCAGAGAAGGAGACTCCACACCCCCCTGGGCAGCCTGTCCCAGGGCTCCCTCACCCTCACTGGGAAGAAGCTCTTCCCCAGATTGGTGTGGAACTCCCTGTGCTCCAACTTGAGGCCATCGCCCCTTGTCCTGTCCCCACACACACTGAGAAGAGGCTGGCCATGTCCCCCTGTGTCCCACCCTTCAGATATTGATACCCATTGATCAGATCCCCTCTCAGGCTGCTTCTCTCCAGGCTGAACAGCCCCAGCTCACTCAGCCTTTCCTCGGAGGGGAGATGCTCCAGGCCTTTCATCCTCTCTGTGTGCCTCCCTCCTCTGGACTCTCTCCAGGAGCTCCAAGAAAACTCATTTTAAAAAGCCAAAGTGTTTTTAAAAGGAAATAGAAGGAACCCGCGGGCGAGGCGGGGCCCGGGGCGGGAGGGCAGAACTGCCCCTGCCGTGCTGCCCTGCGCGGCCCGGAAGCGCCGGGCTCCATGGCAACGGGACGCCATGGGGCAGAACTACTACGCCGTGCTGGGCCTGGAGCGGGGGGCCGCGGACGCCGACATCAGGAAGGCGTGAGGGGCTGCGGCCTGGCGGAGAGGGGAGCCCCAAGGCCGGCCGGCCCTGGGGGTGTGCGGGACGGGGGTGTTGGGGATGGGGGAAGCCCCGTGTGTCTCCGCAGCAGGGCCCTGAAGTGGGAGGTGGGGAGGAGGGAGGGGCCTGGGAGAAGCGGCAGGGCCACAAATCCTGGGAGAAGGAGGGAGGGAGCAGCCGGGGCTGGGGGTGTCCTGTCCCCGCGTCCCCGCCCCCCCAGGGCTGGCTGGCTGCAAGGCTGGCTTTTCCCTTCTTTTCCCCTCCATAGCTATCGGAAACTGGCCTTAGAGAATCATCCATTCAAATGCAAGGAGCCCTGGGCACCGGAGAGGTTCAGGCAGCTGGCAGAGGCCTATGATGTGCTCAGCGACCGTAAGTGTGGGGACAGTCCCTGCCCCTGGGTCTGGGGGGGGGGGTGGGCCTGGCAGTGAGACGCCTCTGCTCCGGCCAGAGGTCTAAGCCCCCTGTCATTAGCACCCTATGGAGGTGGCATCAGCCCTTGAGCCCCAGCAGCTGGCAGCTCTTCCTGCTGCCATCCCACTTGGAGAGGGATGGAAGCCCTTCTCCAGTCTCTTCCCGATCGCAGCCTGGATCTCAGGCTCTTCCCCTGCTGTGGGAGACCATGGCCGGTGCTGACTCCTCCTTGTTCCCTAAGCCATGAAGAAAGGGATCTACGACAAGTATGGAGAAGAGGGTCTCAAAGGTGGCATCCCCTTGGAGTTTGGGGACGAGAACCCCTGGAGCGTGGGCTACGTGTTTCACAACAACCCTGACAAAGTCTTCAGGGAGTTCTTTGGTGGAGACAACCCCTTTGCAGGTAGGTGGGGGTGACACTCTCCTAACACATGAGCATGTGGCTGTGAAGTTTAACAGGGGCAAGTGCTGCATTCTGCCCCTGGGAAGGGGTGACTCTGGCTGCACACCCAGGCTGGGGGATGAGACACTGGAGGCCAGTCGTGCTGAGAGGGGTTTGGGGGAGTCTTGGTTGATAGCAAGTTACCCTTGAACCAGCAGCATGTGCAAGCAGCCAGGAGGGGCAACCACATCCTGGGGTGCTCTGACTTGACCTGTGTGGAGCCAGGGGTTGGACTCGATGGGCCTTAGGGGTCCCTTCCAGCTCAGGAGGTCCTGGGATTCAAAATAAACACACTCCTAGGGAAAGACCACTTCAGCTGGAGCGGGAATGTGGTCACAAGCAGAAGGAGATGAGAGGTTCCTGTTTGCCTGGCATCCTTGGGGTGCTCCGTGATAAGGAGACCCCAGGGGACTCCCCGACCTCTGGTCAGAGTGAGGTGACCCCCTGCTCTGCTCACTCACCCAGAGTTCTTTGACAAGGATGGCTCGGAGCTGATCCTGCCCTTCGGAGGGCTGCGAGGAAGAGGAGCGATGAAGCAAGACCCCCCGATCGTGCGGGATCTCTACCTCTCCCTTGAAGACCTTTTCCATGGCTGCACCAAGAAGATTAAGATCTCCCGTAGGGTGGGTGGAGGTGGGGAGCTCAGCAGGGGGAGGAATTTGGGTCTGGACTCTGGCTGTAGGATGTTTTGGTGGCAGAACCTGAGGTTTTAGAGCTGGTCCTGCTCAGGGGGCTTGGCAGACCCCGGCACTCCGCATCTGTGCTGTGCCACAGAGAGGAATCTGAACCAGACTGAGCACAGATGCTGGAAGGATCTGAGCTGGTACCCTCCTCCTCTGGCTGGAGATGGGGAAATCAGCAGGAGGGGATGATGTAAAAGCTGATGGGAACAAGGGGCTTATTTTGGAGAGGGGACACAGCATTACCTGGGCAACCACAGACTCATTTTCCCTTGGGGCTGCATCTCCTTCGTGCTGTCAGCAATCTGTATCCCTCTTCCTGCTGTCACCATCTCCTGGTTCCAGCCCTGAGTGTCTCCTGCTCAGTCTGACTCCATTTGTCCCTGCCATGCTGTGGAGTTGGAGCCACCCTCACTCTCCTCTGCACCGGCTTGAACGCAGCTGGATGAGCAGAGCAGCTGTGACCCCCTCTCCGTGCTGTCCCTCAGGGTGTCACAACCCTGAGGAGCAGGACTTGGGGGTACCAGTGGGTGAGAAACTGGCCATGACCTGTCACTGTGCGCTGGCAGCCCAGAAAGCCCCCCCTGTCCTGTGCTGCATCCCCAGCAGCAGGACCAGCAGGGCTGGGAAAGGGGGATTCTGCCCCTGTGTTTGGGGGTCCGCAGGACAAGGAGGACATGGAGCTGTGGGAGCCAGTCCCCAGGAGCCCCAGAGATGATGGGAGAGCTTGAGCCCCTCTGCTCTGGAGCCAGGCTGGGAGAGCTGGGCTGGCTGAGCCTGGAGGAGAGAAGGCTGCTTCTGGGGAGAGCTCCCAGCCCCTTCCCATCCCTCAAGGAGAGCTGGAGAGGGGCTGGTGCCCAGGGCAGGGAGGGCCGGGCCCAGGGAAATGGCCTTGAGCTGCAAGAGGGCAGCTGGAGAGGGGCTGGGGGGCAGAAATCCTTCCCAGGGAGGGGGGAGGCCCTGGCACAGGGTACCTGGAGAAGCTGGGGCTGCCCCTGGCTGCGTCTCAGGGTTCAAGGCCAGGTTGGATGGGGCCTGGGGCACGCTGTGCTGGTGGGGGTGTCCCTGCCCGTGGCAGGGAGGCACTGGGGGGGAATTGGAGGTCCCTTCCAAGCCAACCCAGTCTGTGATTCTCTGAGCCAGCTCTTCTGATCCCCTCATCTCCCCCAGGTGATGAATGAAGATGGTCAGACAAGCACCATGAGAGAGAAAATCCTGACGATCGAGGTGCAGCCGGGGTGGAAGCGGGGCACTCGCATCACCTTTGAGAAGGAAGGAGACCAGGTAATGGTCATGGTGGGAAGTTCTGGGCCGGGTTTCCTCAGGACCAACCATCTCTCCAGGCCATGGGCACTTTGTCACATGGCTCCCAGCACAATTCCCTGGTCCTGATAGAAAACCATTTGGTTTCTAGCAAACCATCCCCAGGTGTCTTTTCAGTTTGGGTTTTTCTCCCCTTAATTTTAGGGCCCAAACATCATCCCATCTGACATCACCTTTGTTGTCCAAGAGAAACTCCACCCGAGGTTTCAAAGAGTCAACGACAACCTCACCTATGTCAGCACCATCACCTTGGGAAAGGTAAAGAGCCAAGGGAGGCAACGGGGCCAAGCCCAAACCTCTGCTTTCCCTCTGGGGCTGCAGATGCAGCTCTGAGTCCCACTCCCGTGCCTTGCAGGCCCTCATCGGCTGCACGGTGGACGTGAAGACGCTGGACGGGCGGCTCCTCAACATCCCCATCAACGACATTGTGGAGTAAGTGCTGCTGGGCAGATGGATGGTTGGGCTGGGTGGCCAGATGGGGCCTTTCTGCAGAGCTCGGTGGCCAAGGAGATGAACAGGCGCTCGGGAAGAATCTCAGAGTCACAGAGTCACAGGGTTGGAAAAGCCCTTAAAGCCTCAGCCTCCTCTTCTCCAGGCTGAACACCCCCAGCTCTCTCAGCCGCTCCCCAGAGGATTTGCCCTCCAGCCCCTTCCCCAGCCTGGTTGCCTATTTCTGACACAAGCCAGGATGCCATTGGCCTTCCTGGTCACCCGGGCACACTGCTGGCTCATGGTCAGTCACCCACCACCCCCAGGCCCTTCTCTGCCTGACAGCTCTCCAGCCAGTCTCCCCCAGCCTGTAGCACTGCTCGGGGTTGTTCTGTCCCATGTGCAGCACTCCAGCCTGTTCAGATCCCTCTGAAGAGCCTCCCTACCCTAAGGCTGATCAACACTTCCTCCCAGCTTAGTGTCATGACCTCAGGATTGACCTGGAAAAAGGTGGGAAAGGCAGTGAGGTGAAGGCTGGGTGGTAGAGCCCACAGGGCACGGGACGTGGGGATGTGAGGCTGGAGGAGGACGGGCTGTCAGTTGAAGCTGGAGGAGCAAAGTGACCTCCAGAAACCCCCTGAGAAGCGTGCATGGGGCTCTGTGCCGTGACACGTGGCTGTGGGCTCCAGGCCAGGATTGTCCTGTGGCTCCTCAGCCCCTTCCTTTGCTTTGCAGCCCCAAGTACTGCAAGGTGGTGCCAGGGGAGGGGATGCCGCTGCTCCACGACCCCAGGCGCAAGGGCGACCTCCTCATCTACTTCAACATCTGCTTTCCCAAGAACCTTACAGCTGAGCAGAAACTGCTCTTGCAAAGGGCTCTCCTCTCCTAGGGGACAATGTCCTTCCCCTTCCCCTCTCACCAATAAAGTGCTGGAGCCAGCACTGTCACAGGCCAGAGCTGGGTGCAGCCCTGGGATCCTTGAGGCTGTTTCTCCTGTCTCTCAGCTCCACCTTGTTTTCCCAACATGGTGCCAGCCTGCAGCAACCCAGAGGGTGATGGAGGATTCTTGTGGGGAGGGGGGGAGCAGGGGGGCTTGCAGTACTCCCAGCACAGCTCATGCATGAGGACAGGGAGGGTTTGGGCGTGCGGGGATGGCAAGGGGAGTACTGGGAGGTAGGGGAAAAGATTTACTCCAAGCCTCGCTGTAGCCATGACAACGGTTGGGCTCTGGCAGATGTGATCCCTGAGGTGCCTCCAGGATGGTGGCGATGGCCTCAGGCGTTGGGCTCAGGAGGGGACCCCCTGCCCATGGCCATTGGGCCCCATTTCAGCTGCTCATAGGTGAGGAATGTCACAAGGCTCCAGGACCTGAGCAGCAGGAACCTTCCAGAGTGTCTGGGCTCAGGATGTCCTGTCCCATCTTCCTCCACTCCAGCAGCAGCTGCGTTTTGGAAGAGGATGGACAAGGGTGGCAAACCCCTTGTAGAAAGCCTCAGGGTCCGCCCCCTCCCCCCTCCCCCATGTTGGAGCAGGGCCAAGGCGCTGCAGCTGCCACCGTCCCCATCCTGCCCTGAGCTCAACTTAACCACCTCCATGGGGGGAGGAGGCAGCAATGGTTTTTGGGGTGCCTGCTCCCTGGTTCTCCCTGTCCATGGACACGGCGGGGGGTGACAACTCAGTCTTGGGGTGGAGAGAGGGGTGGGGGCTGTCTGCTGCAGGTGCCACGGCCCCCACAGGAGGCAGGGATGGAGGTTGGGGTGCCCACCTGAAGGGATGAGGGGTGTGGGTGAGGCCTGGAAACCCCTAGAACCCCACTTGGGGCTGGCGGGGCAGGGCAGTTAGGAGAGAATTGGGGGACTCCCCAAGGCAGCTGGAGGGGACAGGGTGCTCCACAGGGAGAGTGGAGGGCTGGGGCGGGGGGTCTGACACAGGATTGGGGTGTCCCAGGAGCAGACACAGAGCAGACCCTGTGCAAGGACACAGAGAGGCAGGGGGCTGGGGGGTGGGCTGGGTGTGGCCATCGCTGTGGCATCAAGGCTGCACAGCCCACTTCAGGTGACTGGTCTCTTCTAAGGGCAGTGGGGGTGCCTCCCACCTGGAGTGGGGGGCAGTCGCTCTTTGCGCCCACATGTGGCAAGTCTGGCCAGGGACTTGCACCTCTGGCTGCAATGTTTTTCCTTTTTCCCTTCCCCTTCCCTCTTCCCCTTCCCTCTTCCCTTCCCCTTCCCCTTCCCCTTCCCCTTCCCTCCCCTTCCCTCACCTCCCTGCCTCTCCCCTCCCCGCCTCTCCCCAGTCATCCCCTTTCCCTTGGCCATTCCCAGGGGCACACCCAGGGTTGGGAGAACACCTCTAAACCCCCATGAGAGGCACAGGAGCCCCAAGCTCTGCTGTGACCAGGCCCCATAGGGGCAGTTTATTGGAAGCAGCAGGCAGGAATAACAGGAATCACTGTGGAAAACGCTGGGAAATGTTGCTTTTGCAAATTGAAAAGGGTTATTGTATTTTCTGCAGAAGAATTTAGGATATATAGAAACTCTTGGTAACTGAACAAAACTGAACTTTATTGGTGTACACAGCTGTAACAACAATAGAAACCAGCCACAACCAAAACCAAAACCAAAACAACAAGAGCTCCTCACAGTGCATAGAATTCTATCATGCGGCATCGTTCACACATCGCCACGGCATCTGCAACCCTGCGACAAGAAGCATGGGGCCTCTGCCTAGAAGGAAAGCGATAACAGAACAGGAAAACCTTGATTCTTTCTAAACCAACTATCTGAGTTTGAAGAGACCTCTCAGTCTCAGCAACACCCACCTCTCTGGTTGCTGCGGGAGGTGAAACCGCACATGTTGGGTAGGCTGTGATGACCTGAAAGTCTAATAGCAGGGGAACAATACACCACTATAGCCATAGCAAGGACATTGTCCCTGCTGCCTGGCTAGAGTGCTGTAGAAAGGAAGCTCACGCATACGTGAATCCAGTGAACCCAGTATTTCCACCATGATGATGGTGCATGACAAAAAAAAGAAGACTCCAGCCGGTTTTGACCAGGCCTGGAGACCCACCTAAAGCTTAATTTGCTAAGTAATGGGTGATGGGGTGGGAAAGCTGTGGACTTATATCTCCACATTGCTGAAATGTTGCATTAAGACACTTGTAAAGGGTTAAGGAAGACTTGCTAACAGGATAGCTTGAAGTGCCACAGTGGTGACCTCCTATAAACAATGCCTCCCTTGAACGACTCTGCCTCACTGATAAAGAAGAAACACCAAGTGGGACATAAGTTTGAGCCTAACACCATATTTTAAGTAACTTACACACTCAAGGACTATGTGCTCTGTGGAAATAAAATGACTTGTTTGACAAGTTCCAGTACCCCCCTCCTCCTTATCTGTTCATGAATTCCGTGCTTGTCTCTAATGGGTCACAAATGCAGGCAAAGCATTTCATTGTAACTAGTTCAAGCTCCCCCTTGTCCTTGAAGGTACACAAAACCTGCTGAAACCCAACTTGGAGTTGGGATCAGAGTCAAGGGGTAACTGAGTCTGCGCAAGACCGAAGGTTACTTGCGGTGAGGAAGAGGAGCCATCTGACTTCATCTCCACGACCCTCAACAACCACCATCAAACAGCAGTGCGCAGGCGCAGTGGGGAGGAGTTGATGGAAATCACTTCTTGGAACTCATTTTAATACAAAGCAGGACAGGTTATGAATATGTATACGTGTATCAGGTAACCTAATGATATTTGAATAAGGATGTGGTATAAAAGTGCTACAAACTGACCACAGCTGTGCCTACTTCGTTAGGTCACCTGCTCTTGCAAGAATGTATAATAAATTACTGTTTCACTAATGTGTCTACCTCAAGTCCTTTCTTTAGGACCATTGGCATTTCCCCACTCTCCCAAGCCTGGGGAGTTTTGATTCCTGCTTCTCAAGGCATCACCATCAGGACGAGCCGACAATCGGGGTAACAAAAGCAAGGGTGGAAATCAAAGCACCTTCATTCCTTCATGGCAAATGTAAGACCGTTGCTCCAGCAGGATTTTCCCACCTAGCGACCTGTCCTCAGAGATCAGTGGAGGATGGGTGAGAAGAAAAATGCAAACACGTACGGCAACGCCTGACAGATACTCTCCCAGCTTTGATAGCCTGCAGGCTCAGGCGCCTGCTGACCAAGAGGCCTTTAACAGCCTCCGGTGTCTTTTCATCTACTAAATGGTCTAACAATCTTTAAAATCCACAAGAGCTTTCTACACCTTCAAGTTCTTGCCATTAGGACTTCCCAAGGCATTTCTTGTGGACATGTCACCTGAAAATGTATTAGATGACACATTCTACCTGAAAGGAACAGCAAATCTTTTCCTCTTCACCTTCTGCAGATCACTCAGGAGTTTAAAAACCTAACACAGGCCCTCACCTCTTCACCAGCTACAAACTCGGTTAAGGGAAACGTTCTCAAGACCTCTCATCGTGTTTTCACACTTCTCTATCTTTTCCAGCTTTCCTAAACCCTGAGACCAGCACTGAAGAGTGCTGAAAAGAGAGATCTACAGAGACTACCATCTACGGTCCCTTCCCTTCCCAGTAAATTCTACAGTGCAGTTTGCACGTTGGTAACTCCTGAGCATCACATTTCTAACTCTAAGGTCTTGCTCCTCAACAACAGACAGTTACAGCTTGGGTCCTCCTCTTTCTCTCCCTTGCACATCTCACCATCAGGCCAAGGGGGATGGAGTGAAGCTGAAGAAGGGAAGGGTTAGGTTGGATATTAGGGGGAAGTTTTTTACAGAGAAAGTGGTGAGGAGCAGGAACAGGCAGCCCAGAGAGGTGGTGGGTGCCCCATCCCTGGAAGTGTTCAAGGCCAGGTTGGGTGGGGCCTTGTAGAGCCAGTCCTGGAGGTTGGTGGGCCTGCCTGTGGCAGGGGGTTGGAACTTCATGATCCGTGGTGAAGTGCTTCCCACTCTTGGTCCCTTCCAACCCAGACCATTCTATCATTTGATGAGTCTATGATTCTACTTTAAGAGGACTTGAACCTTAGGAGGTCAACCTGCTTCCACCAAACAGCTAAGACATCCCTGAAATCAGCTATGTATTCTACTAGCAATAATTGAGAGACTGGCATAACCAGTGTGCATGTCTTGTAAGCATAACCACCTGAGCTGCTGCCAGCCTCTCTACGTGTGCTTCACAAGGCCTGGGGGTGACACTGCGAAGAACAAGGCGAAGAACACGTTTCCCAGCTCCTGATCTGCCGCTGGCTTTGTGGCTGGGAATCCCCTGGGTCACCCCCCATCTGCAATGTTGGAGCAATAAATATTTTTCTGTTCCTAATGCTGTGGTCCATCCATCCATCCATCCATCCATCCATCCATCCATCCATCCATCCATCCATCCCCCAACCTTTCCCTCTATCCCTTCCTCCCTCCCTCCCCTGGTTGGGGTGCGAGCACCTTAGTGCCCGACCCCTGCGAGCACAAGCTGGCCTCAGGCACCGCTGGCACCCCCAGAAGTGGGGTGGAGGTGGCTGGTATCCCAGTGGGTGTGCTGGTGCCTGGGGATGTGGGTGGGCTCGGACCGGGGCCAGCAGCACCCACAGGGGACCCTCACCCAGGCCCCCGAATGCTGAGCAGCGTCTCAGGGGCTGCAGTGGAGATAGGCCCTGAAGCCCTGAGGCTCGACCCAGAGGCCCTGAAGCAAGGCTGACCTCTAGATGAGTCTCACACCCCAGCACCGTGTTCCCTCCACAGCGGTCGGGATGCCGCTGTCTCTCTCTTCACATCTCTCTCAGATGGGCTTTCACCAAGGCCCGCTACTCCTTCCCCGAGCCCTGGCCCGGTGCCATGGAGGAGCTGGAAGCTCTCAAGCCATCGCCAGCCCTCCAGACCCATCAAGATCCTGAGGGACTGGGGACAGAGCCAGGGCCAGCCCTTCACCAAGACTTCCCACTGGATCTGCCACTGGAGACTGACCAAGAGCAGGGCCATGGACAGGTCTGGGACAGGCCATGAGCAGCACGGACATGGAGCCTTCTCCTAGCAGACACCCAGCCATGGACATGGACAAGGAGTAGCTGGTCCTCGAGGTCATCCACACTCTGTGCAGCGTGGAGCGAGAGTGCTACAAGGAGCTACAGGCGTCTCTGGTCCTGTGGCAAGGGGCTACAAGGGGAGCCTGCAGTGTGATCCCACTTGGGGATCCCTCCCTCCAACCAATAGGAAGAAGGTGCTTGGCCAGATGAGTCTGCTGAAGCCCAGGCTGTGTCCCCGGTGTCTTGGAGAGGAGCAGCCAAGGCTGGACAAGGCTGCAGGGGAGGACTCAGTGAAGCAGGAAAACACATGTGATCCCCTGTGTGCCCAGCACCGCCATAAAGAATACCTGCTGAACAGCCACCAAGCCTGGGGAGTTTTGATTCCTGCTTTTCAAGGCATCACCCTCAACTCGGAGTCCTGTGCCTGTTGTGATTTTTGGCTGGCAGCCCCTGTACCCAGCTCCCAAGGAGATGCCCTCAAAGTTTCTGCCCCCCGGGAGATGCCGTGGGCAGCCTGTCCTTTCCAGCCCCCCCAAATGCCTTTTTCTTTTCTTTTTCATAGCTTTGTTCCATGGAGGCAGCATCAGAGCAGCCTCTCACTCCTGAAGAGCACCTTCCCCACCCCCACGCGGCTTCTCACGAGAGAAATTCTGACTTCCCCGTTCCCCCCTCCCACCCCAATCCTCTCCTGTGGAACATGAGGTTATCACGCTGGAAGGACGGGATGCCATGCGGAGGGACCTGGAGAAGTGGGCCCAGGGGAACCTCATGAAGTTCCACAAGGACAAGTGCAGGGTCCTGGCCTTGGGTCGGGGAAATCCTCACTGTCAATCCAGGCTGGGAGAGGACGTGGTAGAGAGCTGGTGAGAGGTGTCCCTGCCCATGGCAGGGGGTGGGACTCAATGATCTTTGAGGTCCCTCCCAGCCCTGAGCAGTCTGTGACCATTGCTGGAAAAGCTTTGGGACAGCACAGGGAAGGACACAGAGTAGAAATCCGTGGTAGGGCTGTTGCAGAGCCGAGCCTCAGCTTGGGTACCCCAAGCGCTCCCAGTTTGGGCTATTTTGGACCAGAAACACCCATCTGTGCCCAGAAGCATCCCCTCCCCCTGGTGGCACAGACAGAAACGAGCCCTTTGGCCACCAACAGATTTAATTCCCCAGTGCTGCTGCCAGAAAATCGGGGTCAGGGGGGTGTGGCTGCCCCCCACACCTGGGCCACTGGGGGTGGGCTGGGTGACAGCACCAGCACCAAAGGTCCCCAGTGATTTCAGTTCCCAGGTGGTGAAACAGGGTGGGCTTGGTGTGAGCCAGGTGCTGCTCCACGGGGCTGGGTGTCACGCTGCCGGCGTGCCATGCACTCGCCGAAAGCACGGACCTGGGGCTGGCAATGGCGCCAGTCCTGCCGCGCCGCCATGCGGTCCTGCAGCTCCCGGTGCTGCGCGGCGCAGCCCGTGCGTGAGATCAGGGCGTCCACTGGGTCCTCCTCCTCAGCCTTCTCCAACGATGGAGGGTTCCTGGCCTTCGCTGAGCCAGGCTGGAGCAAGGAAGCAGGGTTTGGGGTGCTACCTTCCCCTTCTTTGTGGGCACCAACCCGCCCTGCCCCTGTGGGTGTCCTCATGCAACCCCAGGAGGAGCTCAGCACCCCTCACACCCCATGCAGCCTACCGCCCACTCATGGGGGCCCAGAACCTTCCCAAACCCACGGGTGCCTATCTCTCCTACTCCCACCCATGGGTGCTCAGTGCCTCCCCCATGAATCCCATCCCTTAGTATTGGCTTTAGAAAACAGAGAAAAACAGAGAGAAAGAGAAACAACGGAAGAGGTGCTGCTCTGCTTGGAAAATCTGGGAGTGTGGTACACGGAAAGGGGCTTCTAGAAGAAAAGGGGGGATGAAATACCAGAATCTTGATGGGTCTGGAGGGCTCACGATGGGTTGAGAGCTTCCAGCTCCGCCATCGCACCAGCCAGGGCTCCAGGAAAGAGTAGAGAGACACAGATCTGGTGTCCAAGAGGGAGCCCAGGGAGCTCACGGAGGTTGATGATTGGCATCTCGATAATGATATCGAGTGTTGTTCTGGTTTGGATTTATCATCCAAAGAACTTGTGCAGGTGGGACTGAGACGTTCAAGTAAGCACCAAGTGAGTGTGGAGTGCTGCTGTGTCTGTCTGTAACCGCATCCTGCTCTGTGGGTCAGCAGGAGAACTCCTGCCTGTCATGCAGGAGTTTGATTCCCAACGGAGTGGCTGCTCTGCTGGCACTGATTGGTTGGTCTTGATTTTGGAGCTGAGTATTGAAAATTGATTTAGATTTGATGAACTGTTGGTGTGAGTGAAATGAGTCAACTCTGGTGGGAGTGGTGAGCAACTGAGTGGCAGCAAATCTGGGAGAGAGAGAAATACTGACCACTAGAAACTCCAGGTTTGTTGTTTTGGGTTTGTATATTTGATGTAAGCAATGGGGAACTGAGAATGGGTTAGAGAGATGGGAGTTGGGTTATAAACAAGAACAGGGATCAAGAGAAACTCTAACAATAGCGGGGCGGGGTGGGGGGGGTGGGGGAACAAAAGGAGTGAAATCTCCAAGAAAAAACCAGAAATGCCATAGAAGGGGTGAAGGGATGAACTGGCTCTGTCACCGGTCCTCAAAAGCTTGATGGGTCTGGAAGGCTCACAGTCAGTTGAGAGCTTCCAGCTCCACCAGGGCTGGACTCGGGGAAGGAATCCAGGCAGACGGATCCTCTGTCCAAGCATGAGCCCAGGTTGTTCAGTGAGGCATGCGGGGACAGGCCCTTCATGCTCAATGTCTCCTCGTTCTCCTGGCTGAGGAGGAGAGAGAAGAGACCCAGTTGCAGCCTGGGCCCTCCTCTGGGACCCCCGGGCAGCAGCCCCTGCTCGGGCAGCAAGCAGGGCTGCCCACTCTGGGCAAAGACAGGGCACAGGCAGAGAGTCTGGGACAGGAGCTGGGCATCTCCCCAGCACTCACCACATGCCCTGGGGTGACAGAGGCTTCTCTGCACCTCCGGTTGCTTGGGAAGAACCTGTCGAGGGACGAGACAGGAGTAAGAGGCTGGCAGCCCCCAGCACAGCCCGGTGGCAGGGCTGCATTGGGGTGTCAGCCCTGACACAGGTGCTCGGTGCCGGGGCCACTCACTGCTTGGCTGCTCCTGATGCACTCTGGCCTTGCTCTTCCCAAACATCATCTTCCACCACTTCTGCAAAAAACCCCAGAACATGGGTGAGTGTGGAGCAGCTCCCAGCACTATGCTACAGACCTCCATGCTCCCCCCACACCACTCCATATGAAGACATGGTGTGGCCCGGTGTTCTGCAGAGTAACAGTCACCTACCTTGGGTCTGCTGCGGGAAGGCTCCACATCCATGGGGCTCTGCGCCCTGTCTCTGAGCAGTCCAGGTGACTGCTCTTGGTCCGTCTCCAATGGCCGCTCTAGAGGGAGAACTTGGTCAAGGGCTGGCCCTGGCTCTGTCACTGGACCCTCAACAGTTTCAAGGTTCTGGAGGGCTGGGGATCGTCTCGGAGCTTCCAGCTCCGCCATCGTACCAGCACTGGACTCGGGGAAGGAGTTGGGAGATGAGGATGTACTGCTCAAATCCCAGTGCAGAGAGCCCGGGGAGGGCAGCTGAACACATGGGGACGGGCTGTTCAGGGTCATTGTGTCCTTGTTCTCCCTGCAGAGGAGGAGTAAAAAGAGACCCAGTTTCAGCTTAGACCCTCTGGTGGGACCCCTGGGCAGCAGCCCCTCCTTGGCCGGCAGGCAGAGATACCCGCACTGGCCAGGGCACAGGTGGAAAGTATGGGGCAGGATCTGGGCATCTCCCCAGCACTCACCACATGTCCTGGGCTGATGCAGGCTCCTCTGCACCTCCAGTTGCTTGGGAAGAACCTGATGAGGGAGGACACATGAGTAAGAGGCTGGCAGCCCCCAGCACAGCCGCTTGTCAGGGCTGCCGTGGGGTGTCAGCTCTTTGAAGGGCGCTCGGTGCCGGGGCCACTCACTGCTCGGCTGCTCTGGATAGACTCTCGCCTGGCGCTTCCCATACATCATCTTCCACCACTTCTGCAAGACCCCCAGAATGTGGGTGAGTGTGGAGCAGCTCCCAGCACTATGCTACAGACCTCCATGGTCCACAGCACTCCATGTCATGACATGGTGCAGCGCAGTGTGGTGCAGAGTCACGGTCACCTACCTTGAGTCTGCTGGGGGAAGGCTCCACATCCCTGGGCCACCGTGCCCTGCCCCTGACCTGTCCAGGGAACTGCTCTTGGTCGGTGTCCATCAGCAGCTCCAGAGGAGGGCAAAGGTCAAGGACTGGCCCTGGCTCTGTCACCAGCTCCTCAACGGTTTCCGGGATCTGCAGGGCTGGGGATCGTCTCGGAGCTTCCAGCTCCGCCATCGTACCAGCACTGGACTCGGGGAAGGAGTTGGGAGATGAGGATGTACTGCTCATGTCCCAGTGCAGGGAGCCCGGGGAGGGCAGCTGAACATTCGGGGACGGGCTGTTCAGACTCATTGTGTCCTTGTTCTCCCTGCAGAGGAGGAGAGAGAAGAGACCCAGTTTCAGCTTAGACCCTCTGGTGGGACCCCTGGGCAGCAGCCCCTCCTTGGCCGGCAGGCAGAGATACCCGCACCGGCCAGGGCACAGGTGGAAAGTATGGGGCAGGATCTGGGCATCTCCCCAGCACTCACCACATGTCCTGGGCTGATGCAGGCTCCTCTGCACCTCCAGTTGCTTGGGAAGAACCTGATGAGGGAGGACACATGAGTAAGAGGCTGGCACCCCCCAGCACAGCCACTTGTCAGGGCTGCCGTGGGGTGTCAGCTCTTTGAAGGGGGCTCGGTGCCGGGGCCACTCACTGCTCGGCTTCTTTGAATAGACTCTCGCCTGGCGCTTCCCATACATCATCTTCCACCACTTCTGCAAGACCCCCAGAATGTGGGTGAGTGTGGAGCAGCTCCCAGCACTATGCTACAGACCTCCATGGTCCACAGCACTCCATGTCATGACATGGTGCAGGGCGGTGTGGTGCTGAGTAACGGTCACCTACCTTGAGTCTGCTGGGGGAAGGCTCCACATCCCTGGGCCACCGTGCCCTGCCCCTGACCTGTCCAGGGAACTGCTCTTGGTCGGTGTCCATCAGCAGCTCCAGAGGGGGGCAAAGGTCAAGGACTGGCCCTGGCTCTCTCACCGGCTCCTCAACGGTTTCCGGGATCTGGGGGGCTGGGGATCGGCTCAGAGCTTCCAGCTCCGCCATCGCACCAGCGCTGGACACGGGGAAAGACAAGAGATGCGGATGTGCTGCTCGAGACAGAGCCCAGGGAGCCCAGCCGAGCACACAGGGACAGGCTGTACAGGCTCATTGTCTCCTCGTTCTCCCGGGTTAGGAGGAGAGAGAAGAGACCTGGTTTCAGCTCGGCCATTCTGGTGGGACCCCCGGGCGGCAGCCCCTCCTTCGCCGGCAGGCAGGTGGGGATACCCGAAACAGGCAGGGCACAGGGCACCGGCAGAGAGTCTGAGGCAGGAGCTGGGAGTCTCCCCAGCACTCACCACGTGTCCTGGGGTGACAGAGGCTTGTTTGCATCTCCAGTTGATTGGGAAGAACCTGATGAGGAATGAGACATCAGTCAGAGGCTGGCAGCCACCAGCACAGACGTGTGCCTGCGCTGCAGTGGGGTATCACCCCTTTACAGGGTGCTCGGTGCCGGGGCCACTCACTGCTTGGCCGCTCCTCATGGACTCTGGCCTTGCTCTTCCCAAATATCTTCGTCCACCACTTCTGCAAAAACCCCCAGAACGTGGGTGAGTGTGGAGCAGCTCCCAGCCCTATCTACAGACACCCATGCTCCCCCCACACCACTCCATGTCATGAATGGTGCGGCGCAGTATGGTGCAGAGTAACGGTCACCTACCTGGGAACTGCTAGGGGAAGGCTGCACTTCCATGGGGCTCTGCGCCCTGTCTCTGAGCAGTGCAGGTGACTGCCCTTGGTCTGTCTCCAATGGCCGCTCTAGAGGGAGATCTTGGTCAAGGGCTGGCCCTGGCTCTCTCACCAGCCCCTCAACAGTTTCAGGGGTCTGGAGGGCTGGGGATCGGCTCGGAGCTTCCAGCTCCACCATCGTACCAGCACTGGACTCGGGGAAGGAGTTGGGAGATGAGGATGTACTGCTCACGTCCCAGTGCAGGGAGCCCGGGGAGGGCAGCTGAACACTCGGGGACGGGCTGTTCAGACTCATTGTGTCCTCCTCCTCCCTGCAGAGGAGGAGAGAGAATAGACCCAGTTTCAGGTTAGACCCTCTGGTGGGACCCCTGGGCAGCAGCCCCTCCTTGGCCGGCAGGCAGAGATACCCGCACCGGCCAGGGCACAGGTGGAAAGTATGGGGCAGGATCTGGGCATCTCCCCAGCACTCACCACATGTCCTGGGCTGATGCAGGCTCCTCTGCACTTCCAGTTGCTTGGGAAGAACCTGATGAGGGAGGACACATGAGTAAGAGGCTGGCACCCCCCAGCACAGCCACTTCTCAGGGCTGCCGTGGGGTGTCAGCAATTTGAAGGGCGCTCAGTGCCAGGGCCACTCACTGCTCGGCTGCTCTGGATAGACTCTCGCCTGGCGCTTCCCATACATCATCTTCCACCACTTCTGCAAGACCCCCAGAATGTGGGTGAGTGTGGAGCAGCTCCCAGCACTATGCTACAGACCTCCATGGTCCACAGCACTCCATGTCATGACATGGTGCAGCGCAGTGTGGTGCTGAGTAACGGTCACCTACCTTGAGTCTGCTGGGGGAAGGCTCCACATCCCTGGGCCACCGTGCCCTGCCCCTGACCTGTCCAGGGAACTGCTCTTGGTCGGTGTCCATCAGCAGCTCCAGAGGGGGGCAAAGGTCAAGGACTGGCCCTGGCTCTGTCACCGGCTCCTCAACGGTTTCAGGTGTCTGGAGGGCTGGGGATTGGTTCAGAGCTTCCAGCTCCGCCATCGCACCAGCGCTGGACACGGGGAGAGAGTCAAGAGATGCCGATAGGCGTCCCGAGAGAGAGCCCGGGGAGCCCACAGATCCCAGCCGAGCACGCGGTGACAGGCTGTTCCGGCTCTTTGTGTCCTCGTTCTCCCTGCAGACGAGGAGAGAGAAGAGACTCAGTTTCAGCTTAGACCCTCTGGTGGGACCCCTGGGCAGCAGCCCCTCCTTGGCCAGCAGGTAGGCAGGGATATCTGAAATGGGCAGGGCACAGGTGGAGAGTCTGGGGCAGGAGCTGGGAGTCTCCCCAGCACTCACCACATGTCCTGGGGTGAGAGAGGCTTCTCTGCACCTCCGTTTGCTTGGGAAGAACCTGATGAGGGACGAGACATGAGTCAGAGGCTGGCAGCCCCCAGCACAGACGCGTGTCTGCGCTGCCATGGGGTATCGCCCCTTTACGGCTTGCTTGGTGCTGGGGCCACTCACTGCTCGGCTGCTCCTCATGGACCCTGGCCTTGCTCTTCCCAAATATCTTCGTCCACCACTTCTGCAAAAACCCCCAGAACGTGGGTGAGTGTGGAGCAGCTGCCAGCGCTATGCTACAGACCCACATGCTCCCCCCACACCACTCTATGTCATGACATGTTGTGGCACAGTGTGGTGCAGAGCAAGGGTCACCTACCTTGGGTCTGGTGGGGGAAGGCTGCACTTCCTTGGGGCTCTGCGCCGTGTCTCTGAGCAGTCCAGGTGACTGCTCTTGGTACGTCTCCAATGGCCGCTCTAGAGGGAGGTCTTGGTTAAGGACTGGCCCTGGCTCTGTCACCAGCCCCTCAGCAGTTTCAGGGGTCTGGAGGGCTGGGGATCGGTTCAGAGCTTCCAGCTCCACCATCGTACCAGCACTGGACTCGGGGAAGGAGTGGAGAGATGCCGATAGGTGTCTCGAGAGAGATCCCGGGGAGCCCAGGCGAGCACGCGGGGACAGGCTGTTCACGCTCTTTGTGTCCTCGATCTCCCTGCAGAGGAGGAGAGAGAAGGGACCATTTGCAGCCTGGGCCCTCCTCTGGGACCCCCGGGCAGCAGCCCCTCCTTGGCCGGCAGGCAGGCGGGGATGCCCGAAACGCGCAGGGCACAGGTGGAGAGTCTGGGGCAGGAGCTGAGCACTCACATGGCCTGGGGTGACGCAGGCTTCTTTGGATTTCCAGTTGCTTGGGAAGAACCTGATGAGGGACGAGACCAAGTGAGCGGCTGGCAGCCCCCAGCACAGCCCCGTGTCAGGGCTGCTGTGGGGTGTCAGCCCTTTCCAGGGCGCTCGATGCTGGGGCCACTCACAGCTTGGCTTCTCTGAAGACACTCTCGACCTGGTCTTCCCAAACCTCCTCCTCCACCTCTTCTGCAAAAACCCCCAGAACGTGGGTGAGTGTGGAGCAGCCCCCAGCCCTATGCTACAGGACTCCCCCATGCTCCACACTACTGCATGTCATGACATGGTGTGGCACAGTGTTCTGCGGAGCAAGAACCTTTGCCCTAAGAAATGCATAGAATACGTGTGATGTCACCCAATAAATGGCTTCACCTAAAATTCATATCGAATTGCTTGTTGCTCATCGCCGGTCTCCACAGCAAGACCCCCAGAACGTTGGTGAAATGGGAGCAGCTCCCAGCCACCCACACCCCCCGACACCACCCCATGTCAGGACTCGGCACGGCTCAGTGCGCTGCAACGTTCTCCTACCCGGCGCTTCCTGTCCCGTTGAAAGCTGGAGATGAACCGGAGATACATCGCCAGCATAATGAATGGCATCAGATCACCCACAGCCAGGGCGCCGAAGCAACCCATGGCTTGGGCTGAGCTACAGCTGTGTCCCTCCGGTCACCAATGAGTTCCAAGATCTCCAGTTATCTGCCAACCAAGACACTGACAAGCAATGGCTGAGGCTGCAGTCTGCAGTGACGCTGACAGACGACAGTGTCCAGTGCCAACTGCCCTGCGCCCCCTGACACCTGCCCGGCAGCCACACCCCCCTTTTGTGGCATCAGGGGCATGCTGAGCCCTCATTGGTGCTGAGCCCTCATTGGTGCCCTCAGAGGCAAGCAGAACTCTGATTGGATAAATCTGGTGGCACTCCAAGGCTCTTCCTCATGCCACTCCTGTCAGCCATACTTGGAAATGTGTCCCACCTGCGTAAGGAGAAGAGCAAGCACATCACGCCTTGCAAGAAACGTTTCAGGAGAGGGAAACTTCAGATTGCTCCTGACACCCCACAACCAGAACAAAATCGTTACCTTGAACACCCAAGATCCCATCTCTGGGTGCTTATTCCTTGGACCAAGCACCCTGCTTCCGAGATACAGAGTCACAGAACTGTAGGGGTTGGAAGGGACCTCCAGAGCTCATGGGGTCCAAGCCCCCTGCCAAAGCAGCTCCCTAGGACAGGTCGCACAGGTCGGCGTCCAGACGGGGCTGGAATATCTCCAGAGAAGGAGACTCCACACCCCCCTGGGCAGCCTGTCCCAGGGCTCCCTCACCCTCACCAGGAAGAAGCTCTTCCCCAGATTGGTGCAGAACTTCCTGTGCTCCTACAGTCTCCAGTCTGCCTTCATAATTCATCTCTGCCAGTCGCTCAGGGCTTTTTATCAGGCAACGAGATGTCTCATCTGTAGGCCAGGCTCCATCTAAGGTAACTTCAGCTCACCTGCTAACGACAGACAAAAGCATACGAGATGACAGGGCTTTGAGGCAAAGCTGCTCCATGCAGGAGCTGGGAGCTGAACACGTGGCTCAAACCAGCGTCTAAACCCAGTTCCAGGCTCAGAAACCTGCAAGGTTAACTGTGTAACCCTCAGGTTTGGGTTTGGGTAGCTGTCCCCTCTCCCACCGCAGACAGCCAGGACTGTAAAGCCCATCCTCACTCGCCGCCGTCCCCACACAGCGCAGATTTAACCATGACCTATTGAAACCTTCACCAACAGGTGGTTTTCTTTCACCATCGGGGTAAACAATCACTTCTTTCCTACAGATATCTCCAATGTCCTCCAGATTTGAGTTAGATCTACTTCTTCTTCAAAGTAAATCGACCTGTAGCCTGCAAAACAAGCCAATGCATCACAACTTGTCCATGAAAAGGCCTGCGTTCCCGCTATAGTCCTCCTCCTCCTTTCCCCACCTTGCCACCTAGCTCTGTCACATCTCCAGAACAGCACACTAGTGATGACCTTACTGGTGCCAGAGTGCAGAAGGCGTGTTACCAGCTTTGTTATACCCAGTTCTTTGGCACAGACCGATGGTTTTTGTTCTTGCTTCACACTGCCAACACAAACGCCAAGTGTGCCCTCAGCTATATAGCAGGTTTAGAAAAGGCTCTTTAAACCCAGTGTGCACCAGATGATTTTTCTTTCCTAAATAAAAGCAGGGAATAAGTCAGTTTGTGCTGAAGGTCCTTTGCTAGAGCTCAGCCAGCTCCAGCAGAGGCAGCAGCCGAATCAGAAGCAGCGATGATGGGTCCTGTGCCCATGCCCCACCAAGTCTGCACATCCCAATTTTCACATTTAAGGCCAGAAAGTGTCTTAAAAAGCTACAGGCACCGGTGTTCTTCTCAAGCTTCTCAAGTCATCCCATACCACAGGCTGTGCGAGCTACCAATCCCAAAGATGATGAGCCTCAGATGCAAGCTGTTGGTGATGCCAGGGCACTGTTTGCAATCCTACTGAGTTCTGCGTGCTCAGACTTGGGTTGCAAAGCTCTGAAATCCCTGCTTCAACTTGAAGGAAGTAAGAAGCTGCAGGTCCCCCTGTGTCCCACACTTCAGGACCTATTGTGAAGTCCATCACAACACATTAGTTTCTGCCATTGGTAAATGTCTCCTGCTCCTCCATGGATGGGATGGTGTAATAGGACAGTTCTCAGGACAATTCCTGCCACAGAATCACAGACTCACAGAACCGTAGGGGTTGGAAGAGACCTCCAGAGCCCATCGGGTCCAACCCCCCTGCCAAAGCAGCTCCCTAGGACAGGTCGCACAGGTCGGCGTCCAGACAGGGCTGGAATATCTCCAGAGAAGGAGACTCCACACCCCCCTGGGCAGCCTGTCCCGGGGCTCCCTCACCCTCACCAGGAAGAAGCTCTATCCCAGATTGGTGTAGAACTTCCTGTGCTCCAACTTGAGGCCATCGCCCCTTGTCCTGTCCCCACAGACACTGAGAAGAGGCTGGCCATGTCCCCCTGCATCCCACCCTTCAGATACTGATAACCATTGATCAGATCCCCTCTCAGGCTTCTTTTCTCCAGGCTGAACAGCCCCAGTTCATTCAGCACTGAGAACTGGGGTGGCTCCCAGTGGCCAGCTTCAGTGTTCCAGAAGATTCACTCCATTTCTTTTGCAAGCCCCACGGACCCAAACGAGCCGAGAATCGGGGTAACAAAAGCAAGGGTGGAAATCAAAACACCTTAATTCCTTCATGGCAAATGTAAGACCGTTGCTCCAGCAGGATTTTCCCACCTAGCGACCTGTCCTCAGAGATCAGTGGAGGATGGGTGAGAAGAAAAATGCAAACACGTACGGCAACGCCTGACAGATACTCTCCCAGCTTTGATAGCCTGCAGGCTCAGGCGCCTGCTGACCAAGAGGCCTTTAACAGCCTCCGGTGTCTTTTCATCTACTAAATGGTCTAACAATCTTTAAAATCCACAAGAGCTTTCTACACCTTCAAGTTCTTGCCATTCGGACTTCCCAAGGCATTTCTTGTGGACATGTCATAGAATCATAGAATCATAGAATGGTCTGGGTTGGAAGGGACCCCAAGGATCAGAGAGCTCCAACCCCCCTGCCACAGGCAGGGACACCAACCTCCAGGCCTGGAGCTACACAAGGCTGCCCAGGGCCCCATCCAACCTGGCCTTGAACACCTCCAGGGACCGGGAATCCACCCCCTCTCTGGGCAGCCTGTTCCAGCACCTCACCACTCTTTCTGTAAAAAACTTCCCCCTAATATCTAATCTAAACCTTCCCTCCTTAAGCTTTAGTCCATTCCCCCTTGTCCTGCCATTATCTGCTCTTTTAAAAAGTCGAATCCCCTCCTGCCTATAAGCTCCCTTCACGTACTGGAAGGCTGCAATGAGGTCCCCCCGCAGCCTTCTCTTCTCCAGGCTGAACAAGCCCAGTTCCCTCAGCCTCTCTTTGTAGGGCAGGTGCTCCAGCCCTCTAATCATCCTTGTGGCCCTCCTCTGAACCCTCTCCAACAGTTCCACATCCTTCTTGTATTGAGGGCCCCAGATCTGGACACAGGACTCCACGTGGGGCCTCACGAGGGCAGAGTAGAGAGGGACAATCACCTCCCTGTCCCTGCTGGCCACTCCTCTTCTGATGGAGCCCAGGATACCATTGGCCCTACGAGCTGCAAGAGCACACAGCTGGCTCATGTCAAGCTTCTCATCCACCAGAATCCCCAAGTCCTTCTCAGCAGGGCTACTCTCAAGAAGCTCTTCTCCCAGTCTGTATCTGTGTCTGGGATTCTTCCGGCCCAAGTGCAACACCTGACACTTGGCAGTGTTGAACCTCATTAGGTTCCCTCGGGCCCATCTTTCCAGCCTGTCAAGATCCCTCTGGATGGCTTCCTTTCCTTCTGGGGTGTCGACCACACCACTCAGCTTGGTGTCATCCGCAAACTTGCTGAGGGTGCACTCAATTCCATCATCCATGTCATTGATAAAGATGTTAAAGATCACCGGTCCCAAGACAGACCCTTAGGGGACCCCGCTTGTCACCAGCCTCCACCTGGACATAGACCCATTGACCACCACCCTTTGGCTACGGTCTGTTAACCAGTTTCTTATCCAGTGGACGGTCCACCCATCAAATCCACTTCTCTCCAATTCAGAGACAAGGATGTGGTGGGGGACTGTGTCAAAGGCCTTGCACAAGTCCAAGTAGATGACATCGGTCGCCTTCCCTCTATCTACCGATGCTGTCACTCCATCATAGAAAGTCACCAGATTGGTGAGGCACGACCTTCCCTTGGTGAAGCCGTGCTGGCTGTCCCGGATCACATGCTCTTCCCTCATGTGCTCCAACATGTCGTCCAGGAGGATCTGTTCCATGATCTTCCCAGGCACAGAGGTGAGGCTCACCGGCCTGTAATTCCCTGGGTCTTCCTTGTTCCCTTTTTTATAAATGGGAGTGACATGACCTTTTTTCCAATCCCCAGGGACCTCTCCTGACAGCCACGACTTTTCAAATATGATGGAGAGCGGCTCGGCAACCACATCAGCCAGCTCCTTCAGGACCCTGGGATGCATGTCATCCGGCCCCAGAGACTTGTAGACATTCAGTCTCATGAGGCGGTCTCGGACTTGCTCTGCTCTTACAGTGGGGGGGGATTTACTCCCCCATTTCCCACCTTGAGTTTTAGGGATGCAAGGTTCTGGGATTTGAGAATTATGAGAATCCTGGCTGCCAGAGAAGACCGAGGCAAAGAACTCATTCAGTACTTCAGCCTTCTCCTCATCAGTCGCAGCCAATTCTCCTTTCTCATTTACCAAGGGGGGTACGTTCTCTTTGGCCTGTCTCTTCTGGCCAATGTACCTGTAAAATCCCTTCTTGTGATTTTTAACATCCCTTGCCAAGTTCAGTTCCATCTGCGCCTTGGCTTTCCTGATCCCATCTCTGCAAGTCCGAACAGCATCCCTGTATTCTTTCCAGGCTACACACCCTTGCTTCCAGAGCTTGTATTTGCCTTTCTTTTCCCTCAGTTTGACCAGCAGGTCCTTGCTTAGCCATGCTGGCCTCCTGCCCCTCTTGCCCGCTTTCTTATTCAGGGGGATAGAGAGTCTTTTAGCTCTCAGAAAGGCATCCTTAAAGAGTAGCCAGCTGTCCTCAACATTTCTGTCTCTAAGGACCACCTCCCAGGAGATCTTGGCCAACAAGTCCTTAAACAGCCTAAAGTTTGCTCTCTTAAAGTTCAGTGTCCTGGTCCCACTTTTCGCCAGGCCCACATTCCTTGAGATTACAAACTCAACTAGGGCATGGTCACTGCAGCCCAGGCTGTCTCCAACCTTAAGACCTTTAATGATCTCCCCCACATTGGTGAGCACCAGGTCCAGCAGTGCATCGCCTCTGGTCAGTCTATCCACTATTTGAACCAGAAAGTTATCATCTACACACTCCAGGAGTCTCCTGGACCTCTTGCAGCTCGCCATGTGGTTTTCCCAGCAGATATCCGGGTGGTTAAAGTCCCCCATCAGGATGAGTGCCTGTGACCATGATGCCTCCTGCAGATGAAGGAAGAAAGCCTCATCGGTAGTCTCTCCTTGATCAGGTGGCCTGTAGTAGACCCCTATCACCAGCTGCTCTTTATTAGCCCCATCCCTAATCCTGACCCACAGGCTTTCAACCTGCTCCTGGCCACCTTCCAGAGAGAGCTCCTCACAGTCTATCCACTTTTTAACATAGAGGGCAACCCTACCACCCTTCCTTCCTAGCCTATCCCTTCTAAAAAGGCGATACCCTTCTACGGGGGTATTCCAACTGTGGGAATCATCCCACCATGTTTCCGTGATTGCAACTAGATCATAATTCTCCAGTGACACCTGTAAATGTATTAGATGACACATTCTACCTGAAAGGAACAGCAAATCTTTTCCTCTTCACCTTCTGCAGATCACTCAGGAGTTTAAAAACCTAACACAGGCCCTCACCTCTTCACCAGCTACAAACTCGGTTAAGGGAAAGGTTCTCAAGACCTCTCCTCATGCTTTCACACTTCTTTATCTCTTCCAGCTTTTCTAAACCCTGAGACCAGCACTGAAGAGTGCTGAAAAGAGAGATCTACAGAGACTACCACCTACGGTCCCTTCCCAGTAAATTCTACAGTGCAGTTTGCACGTTGGTAACTCCTGAGCATCACATTTCTAACTCGAAGGTCTTGCTCCTCAACAACAGACAGTTACAGCTTGGGTCCTCCTCTTTCTCTCCCTTGCACATCTCACCATCAGGCCAAGGGGGATGGAGTGAAGCTGAAGAAGGGAAGGGTTGGGTTGGATATTAGGGGGAAGTTTTTTACAGAGAAAGTGGTGAGGGGCTGGAACAGGCAGCCCAGAGAGGTGGTGGGTGCCCCATCCCTGGAAGTGTTCAAGGCCAGGTTGGGTGGGTCCTTGTAGATCCATGCCTGGAGGTTGGTGGGCCTGCCTGTGGCTTGCCTGTGGCCCCCAACCTTTCCCTCCCCTGGTTGGGTTGCGAGCCCCTTAGTGCCCGACTCCTGCGAGCACAAGCTGGCCCCAGGCACCGCTGGCACCCCCAAAAGTGGGGTGGAGGTGGCTGGTATCCCAGTGGGTTTGCTGGTGCCTGGGGGTGTGGGTGGGCTCGGAACGGGGCCAGCAGCACCCACAGGGGACCCTCACCCAGGCCCCCTCATGCTGAGCAGCGTCTCAGGGGCTGCAGTGGAGATAGGCCCTGAAGCCCTGAGGCTCGACCCAGAGGCCCTGAAGCAAGGCTGACCTCTAGATGAGTCTCACACCCCAGCACCGTGTTCCCTCCACAGCGGTCGGGATGCCGCTGTCTCTCTCTTCACATCTCTCTCAGATGGGCTTTCACCAAGGCCCGCTACTCCTTCCCCGAGCCCTGGCCCGGTGCCATGGAGGAGCTGGAAGCTCTCAAGCCATCGCCAGCCCTCCAGACCCATCAAGATCCTGAGGGACTGGGGACAGAGCCAGGGCCAGCACTTCACCAAGACTTCCCACTGGATCTGCCACTGGAGACTGACCAAGAGCAGGGCCATGGACAGGTCTGGGACAGGCCATGAGCAGCACGGACATGGAGCCTTCTCCTAGCAGACACCCAGCCATGGACATGGACAAGGAGTAGCTGGTCCTCGAGGTCATCCACACTCTGTGCAGCGTGGAGCGAGAGTGCTACAAGGAGCTACAGGCGTCTCTGGTCCTGTGGCAAGGGGCTATAAGGGGAGCCTGCAGTGTGATCCCACTTGGGGATCCCTCCCTCCAACCAATAGGAAGAAGGTGCTTGGCCAGATGAGTCTGCTGAAGCCCAGGCTGTGTCCCCGGTGTCTTGGAGAGGAGCAGCCAAGGCTGGACAAGGCTGCAGGGGAGGACTCAGTGAAGCATGAAAACACATGTGATCCCCTGTGTGCCCAGCACCGCCATAAACAATACCTGCTGAACAGCCACCAAGGCTGGGGAGTTTAGATTCCTGCTTTTCAAGGTATCACCCTCAACTCGGAGTCCTGTGCCTGTTGTGATTTTTGGCTGGCAGCCCCTGTACCCAGCTCCCAAGGAGATGCCCTCAAAGTTTCTGCCCCCCGGGAGATGCCGTGGGCAGCCTGTCCTTTCCAGCTCCCCCAAATGCCTTTCTCTTTTCTTTTTCATAGCTTTGTTCCATGGAGGCAGCATCAGAGCAGCCTCTCACTCCTGAAGAGCACCTTCCCCACCCCCACGCGGCTTCCCACGAGAGAAATTCTGCCTTCCCCATTCCCCCCTCCCACCCCAATCCTCTCCTGTGGAACATGAGGTTATCACGCTGGAAGGACGGGATGCCATGCGGAGGGACCTGGAGAAGTGGGCCCAGGGGAACCTCATGAAGTTCCACAAGGACAAGTGCAGGGTCCTGCCCTTGGGTCGGGGAAATCCTCACTGTCAATCCAGGCTGGGAGAGGACGTGGTAGAGAGCTGGTGAGAGGTGTCCCTGCCCATGGCAGGGGGTGGGACTCAATGATCTTTGAGGTCCCTCGCAGCCCTGAGCAGTCTGTGACCGTTGCTGGAAAAGCTTTGGGACAGCACAGGGAAGGACACAGAATAGAAATCCGTGGTAGGGCTGTTGCAGAGCCGAGCCTCAGCTTGGGTACCCCAAGCGCTCCCAGTTTGGGCTATTTTGGACCGGAAACACCCATCTGTCCCCAGAAGCATCCCCTCCCCCTGGTGGCACAGACAGAAAGGAGCCCTTTGGCCACCAACAGATTTAATTCCCCAGTGCTGCTGCCAGAAAATCGGGGTCAGGGGGGTGTGGCTGTCCCCCACACCTGGGCCACTGGGGGTGGGCTGGGTGACAGCACCAGCACCAAAGGTCCCCAGTGATTTCAGTTCCCAGGTGGTGAAGCAGGGTGGGCTTGGTGTGAGCCAGGTGCTGCTCCACGGGGCTGGGTGTCACGCTGCCGGCGTGCCATGCACTCGCCGAAAGCACGGACCTGGGGCTGGCAATGGCGCCAGTCCTGCCGCGCCGCCATGCAGTCCTGCAGCTCCCGGTGCTGCGCGGTGCAGCCCGTGCGTGAGATCAGGGCGTCCACTGGGTCCTCCTCCTCCTCAGTCTTCTCCAACGACGGAGAGTTCCTGGCGTGCCCGGGTCTCGCCATCGCTGAGCCAGGCTGGAGCAAGGAAGCAGGGTTTGGGGTGCTACCTTCCCCTTCTTTGGGGGCACAAATTTCCGGGTGCCCAACACCCCACCCGTGGGTGCTCAGCACCCTCCTCACCCCCCACCTGCCCTTTCGCCCCAGCACGAGCCGTGCACTTTCTATGCCACTCCCGCGGGGGTCCAGCACCGGCCCCCACGGCCCCCCTTTCCCTTTCCCTTCCCCTTTCATTGCCTGCCCCCTCCCCCTCCATTGCCTTCCCCGCGCCCGCCCCCGCCCCCGCCCCCGCCCCCCCATACCCCTCCCCGTGCCTACCCAGCGGCGCAGCGCGGCCCCTTTAAGCCCGGTGACGGGGCGGGGCGCGGCTGTGGAAGCGCCCGCTCACTGGCGGCGTCTTTCCCTTTGCGCTTGGTGGGGGGCGGCGGGCAGGCCGGAGGCGGCAGAGGCGGCGTTGGCCGCGCTGGGATGGCGGCGGCGCTGCGGGTGCAGAGCGACTGGAGCCGGGCGCTGAGGTGGGCGCGGCCCTCGCCGTCCCCTTCCCCCGCTCCCTTCTCTGCTCTCTTTCCTCCGGCTCCGCTCACAGCCGCTCTTCCTCTCCGCAGGAGGGACGAGGGTGAGGCCTGGCTGAGCTGCCGCAGCCCTGGTGAGTGCTGAGGCGGTGTGGGGGGGCTCAGGGGGTGGCGGGCTGGGGCGAGAGGAGGCACACGGGGACACAGCACGGGCAGTGCTGTCAGGGACCGCAGAGATGGTTGAGTCCCGCCCCCTGCCATGGGCAGGGACACCTCTCACCAGCCCCAGCTGCTCAAGGCCCCATCCAACCCAGCCTTGGACACCTCCAGGGAGGGGGCAGCCACCACTTCCCTGGGCACCCTGTGCCAGGGCCTCACCACCCTCAGAGGGAAGAATTTCTTCCCATTATCCAATCTAAATTTCCCCCCTTCCAGTTTAAACCCGTCCCCCCTCGTCCTGTGTCTCCCTGCCCTTCTGAAAAGTCCCTCCCCAGCTTTCCTGTAGCCCCTTCAGGGACTGGAAGGTGCTGTAAGATCTCCCCAGAGCCTTCTCTTCCCCAGGCTGACCCAGACCACCTCTCCCAGCCTGGCTTCACAGCAGAGGTGCTCCAGCCCTCTGATCATTTCCGTGGCCTCCTCTGGGCTTGTTCCACCAGTCCCATGTGCTGCTTACGTTGGGGACTCCAGAGCTGGATGCAGTATTCAAGAAATTAATTAGGTTTTTATCTAGTATAAACAGGGCAAGTGAATAGTTTTCAACTCTGTGCTCATGTTTTGTTCTAAAATCTGTCTCTAAGGGCTAAATTATATGAAATGCTCCAGGCTGGGTTGGTGTAAAGAATTGCAGCAAAATTCCTTTCAGGTCCAGCTGAATCCGTAACTTTTCCTTGTGTTTGTCAGGTTAATCAAGATCTTACTCACTTTTACAGTGCTAAACCCGAGGTTGAAACTAATAGCATTTACAGGATCCTAGAATCCCCTGGGTTAGAAGAGACCCTTGAGTTCACCGAGTCCAATCAGGGCCTGGTCCACCTCTAGATCATGTCCTTAAGCTCTTCATCTACACCCCTTTTAAATACCTCAAGTCTGGGGCTTAAGGGGGTGGAGGGGTGCTGTGGGTTAGGAGAGATGAGGGCAGTTGGGGGGCTGTGTAAGAAGGAGTGAGGGCGGTTGGGAGTGTTTCCTGTGTCTCAGGGAGGGCTGAGGGTGGTTGGGAGGGGTGCCCTGTGGTTTGGGGCGGGCTGAGGGGAAGATAAGCTGGGGAGGGGGTGGGGTTGAGAGGTGGCTGAGCTGATGGCTGTTCTCCCCACAGGGAAGCCCACCCTGTACGGCAGCTTGACCCGCCGTGGGCTCAGCACTGAGGGCGTCCCTGACATCGCTGCTTCCGAGGGCTTCGTGGTTGGGGAAGTCACCGAGGTGCTGGGGTGGGCTGGGGGATCGGTAACTGCCTTCTGTGTGTGAAGGGGTGGTACTGTTATACCAGCCAAAATAAGAGCCTAAAACTGTTTCCCAGTTCCCTGCATGGATTATCCAGCTGTCCTTGGCACCTCGCCTGTGCTGGGTCCTGGAGCTGGTCCGTAGCATCCGCTCATGAGTCTCCCTCTCTGGAGGTATTCAAGACCCATCTTGAGTTCCCAAGGTGAACTCAACTACAAGCCCCAAGCTGCTGTTCCCAGACTGCCACTGGTCACACACAGCCAAACTGGTGAGGTGGAACAGGTCTGGAACGAGGTGTACAGGGAAGGCAACAGCTCCCAGCAAAACAAAGTATATGGAGCAGGAGATCACCAGTATCTTCTCATGGAAGAACTTTTCCTGGTGAGGGTGAGGGAGCCCTGGGACAGGCTGCCCAGGGGGGTGTGGAGTCTCCTTCTCTGGAGATATTCCAGCCCTGTCTGGATGCCGACCTGTGCGCCCTGTCCTAGGGAGCTGCTTTGGCAGGGGGTTGGACCTGATGATCTCCTGAGGTTCCTTCCAACCCCTGGGATTTTGTGATCATGCTGGGGTCGTGTGTCCCATAATCTTAGCATCTCCTGACTTAGAAGGGACCCACATGGATCATAGAGTTCAACTCCTGGCTCTACACAGGCCCAGCCAACTCCTGTGGCCATAATGGCCATCACTTCCCACCCCAGGCTTTGTGTCTTGCAGCAGTAGAACGAAGCAAGCCCAACACTCTGCTTCATCCCTCCTCAGGCTCTTGAGAGACCACAGCCAGGTCCAAACCACAGTTCCACCTCGACAGCCTGACGGCCCTTCTAACTCTTCTTCTTCCCTTTTCTTCCCTCCTCTAGAAAAGCATTCTCATTTCTTGTCCACATGAAAATGCATCCACAAAGTTTCTGGCTCCTTACACAACTTTTTCCAGGATTCATCAGAAAAGTGTAAGTAACCTTGTGAAATGAGGTGGGGGGGAAACACATGGGACTGACCCCGAGCTTTCGCAGCGTGTCTCAGGCGTGTTGCATGCTTGGTCTGAGGGTTGACCAGCAGTGTGACTTCATATTTGAACTGGGTCATTAAATGTTATAGGATCAGAGAAACTTGGGGAAGTTGCTTGTGATTGGGAAAGCTGGAGAGCTGGGCAGGGAGAAACCAGGTGAGGTTTGATAAAAGCAAGTGGAGAGTCTTGCACTTGGGAAAGAATTGTACAGGCTGGGGGTGAGCTGCTGGAGAGGAGCTCTTCAGAGAAGGACTTGGAGGTCCTGGTGGGTGACAGGGTGGCCATGAGCCAGCAGTGTGCCCAAGGAGGCCAATGGGATCCTGGGGTGCATGAAGAGGAGCGTGGCCAGCAGGTCAAAGGAGGGGATCATCCCCCTCTGCTCTGCCCCGGTCAGGTCACACTTGGAGTGTTGTGTTCAGTTCTGGGCTCCCTGGTATAAAAGGGACAGGGATCTCCTGGAGAGAGTCCAGAGGAGGGACACGGAGATGATGAAAGGCCTGGAGCATCTCCCCTGTGAGGAAAGGCTGAGTGAGCTGGGGCTGTTCAGCCTGGAGAGAAGCAGCCTGAGAGGGGATCTGATCAATGGTTATCAATATCTGAAGGGTGGGACACAGGGGGACATGGCCAGCCTCTTCTCAGTGTCTGTGGGGACAGGACAGGGGGCGATGGCTTCAAGTTGGAAGTTTCTTGGGGTCCCTTCCAACCCAGACCAGTCTGTGATTCGATGATTCTTGTCCTTGTGTAAGGGTGTTAAGTGTTAGAAGAGCGTTACCAGGCTGGAACTGTGAAGCCGTGGTGATGGAAACTCTGCGAGGTGCTTTAAATCCCCCCAGCAGTGTATGTCTGGGGGTGACAGTAGCACCCGGGGATGTACTTAGCAGGTCTCCCCCAGCAAGGAATTAGGCTCTGGAGCAGAAAACCCTATGTAGGAGGTGACACAAAGCTAATGTTTGGTGTTTCCACCCTCCTGCAGGTTACCTGTCTCGACATTTCCAGCGGCGGTGGGCTCGGCGTGTCAACCAGCACAGATGGGACCATGAAAATCTGGCAGGCTGCAAATGGAGAAATAAGAGTAAGAGCATCTAGCTTTGATGTTGTGTGTTGGCTGTGACCTTAACAAAGTCCTTTGACCATGAATTCAGTCAGGCTACCCATACACTGTGGCCTAGGGAAGGTGGGAACCTGACTTTTGATTGCAGAGCTAATTGAAATTATCCACCTGGGAGGTTTGAAGTTCAATCTCTTGGAAAGCCTGACTGCTCCCAAGGGAAATGATGGCTGGCAATCCAGAGGGAAATCCCAGGTTGAAAACGAGAAAGGGTAGTTAGGAATGACAGCTCCTAACCTGTGTGCTGCAAGCCCTGAATTGGCTTCTGCAGTAGAGAAGAGGTGAGGAAAAAGACTCCTGCCTGTGATGAATTAACTGGGTCGTGGCTAGAAACACCGGTTACTGTGGTTCTTGTGCAGCTTGACCTGTCAGCTGCTTGTTTAGCAATGGATAAAGACATTTCACCCGTTCTTAGAACCAAATGTAGCATCCTTTGCTGTGTAATTAGCGACTCCAGCAGTGGAGGGAGGCACAAAGTGGACCTGCCAGCTCTGTGCCTGCCTCAAATTGAGATGAGTTCCCTTGCAAGAACCCAGACCCAGAGGATTTGAGCTTAATCCACTGCCCACGTGTGAACACCAAGTTTTAGAATCCCAGACTGATCTGGGTTGGAAGGGACCCCAAGGATCACAGAGTTCCAACCGCCCTGCCACAGGCAGGGCCACCAACCTCCAGGCCTGGAGCTACACAAGGGTGCCCAGGGCCCCATCCAACCTGGCCTTGAACACCCCCAGGTACAGGGCACCCACCCCCTCTCTGGGCAGCCCGTTCCAGCCCCTCACCACTCTTTCTGGAAAGAACTTCCCCCTAATATCTAATTTAAACCTCCCCTCTGTTAGCTTTAATCCACCCCCCTTGTCCTGCCATTAATTACCCTTTTAATAAGCCATTTCCCCTCCTGTTTATCTGCTTCCTTTAGGGAAGGGAAGGCTGCAGTGAGGTGCCCCCAGCTCCTTAAGTCTCTCTCCGTAGGGGAGGTGCTCCAGCCCTCTGATCATCTCCATGGCTCCTCTGACCCCTCTCCAACAGTCCCACATCTTTCTTGTGTTGGGGCCCCAGCTCTGGACACAGGACTCCAGCTGGGGCCTCCCGAGGGCAGAGCAGAGAGGGACAATCCCCTCTTCTCCAGTGTCACAGCTCAAGAGTCGCTCTGTGTAAGGGTGATAACAATGGAACTAGCACGTAGTTCTTTGTTTTCCAGAGACTGTTGGAAGGCCATGTGTATGATGTGAATTGTTGCAGGTTTTTTCCATCGGGCCTGGTGGTTCTGAGTGGAGGAATGGATGCCCAGCTAAAGATCTGGTCAGCAGAAGATGCCAGCTGCGTAGTAACATTTAAAGGTCACAAAGGAGGTACAGAGTGCTCAGGCTTTAAATACTGCTTCATCTGCCATGTGTATAACTGTTTTGTGCCTGAGGGGTAACGGTCAGTCACCAGCCTACTGGAACAGGCTGCCCAGGAGGGGAGAAGCCTCCCTTGTAAGGCAAGATAAGACAACCCCTTTTTCCTTTTTCTCCTTTGGATTTTGGGGAAATACTTTGACTCCTCCAAGTCTCAGGATGTCACCATGTGAAGATGCCCTGGCTGCAGGGCTAACCAAGGGTCAATAAAAGCTGGGACTTGGCTACAGAAGCCCAGCCAGAGGTAGATTTTGAGTGGCACGTGGCCAGGGCTGTGGGCTTTGGCTTCTGCCCCCTCAGAAATCTGAAATGCGTTTAAAAGATGTGCCGGTTCTGAGGATAAACCTGGCTGGAGCTGTGTGGAGCCAGGAGTTGGACTCGGTGATCCATATGGGTCCCTTCCAAGTCAGGAGATTCTGGGATAAACAGCTCTAGGGTGAGGCTGAAGGCCACTCTCTACAGGGCGATGACAGGAAGAGTTTCATCTAGTGCAGTCACTACAGATATTTCTATTTGAGTTCTGGGAGCTTGATAGAATCACAAGGCTGGAAAAGACCTTAAGATCATCAAGTCCAACCATTCCCATCCTAAGCACAACCATAACCCTAAGTACCTCATCTACCCTTTTTTTAAAACACCCCCAGGGGTGGGGACTCAGCCCCCTCCCTGGGCAGCCTGTTCCACAGCCCCACAACTCTGCCAGGGAAGAACTTTTCCCTCCCATCTGAGCTGACCCTGCCCTGGTGCAGCTTGAGCCAATTTCTCTTTGTCCCATCTCCTGTCCCCTGGCTGAAGAGACCATCACCCACCTCTCTGCACCCTCCTGGCAGGTCAGTGGAGGCACTGAGAAGGTCTCCCCTCAGCCTCCTGTTCCCCAGGCTCAACACCCCCAGCTCCCTCAGCTGCTCCTCAGATGATTTGCAAAGCATCAATTAAATCCTCTAACCATCATTTTTCAGATCCAGACTCAACATCCCCATGGTTAACTCTTTTGGGGATGTTAGCAACTGGAATGAACTGTGCTTCTGATGTTGCTGTAGCTGGATGATGTGGATGCTTCTTGCCCCACACAAGCCTTAGCATGATCCAGAGTTGGGCTGGGCTTGGACTTCTGTCCAAGTTAGAGGCTGATTTTGGAGCTGGAAACTCAGCTGTGGTATCAGCTCAGTCTGAGGCAAGGTGTTGCCAATTATTTTACTGGTGATTCATGAAGTCACAGAAGCATAGGGGTTGGAAGGCACCTCCAGAGCCCATTGGGTCCAACCCCCCTGCCAAAGCAGCTCCCTAGGACAGGTCACACAGGTCGGTGTCCAGCCGGGGCTGGAATATCTCCAGAGAAGGAGACTCCACACCCCCCGAGCAGCCTGTCCCAGGGCTCCCTCACCCTGACCATGAAAAGTTCTTCCACGATACTGGTGATAATCTGCCTTTGTGCCAGGTGATGGCTCCTGCTCCATATGCTTTGCTTTGCTGGGAGCTGTTGCCTTCCCCGTACACCTCGTTCCAGACTTGTTCCAGCTCAGCCAGTTTGGCTGCGTGTGACCGGTGGCAGTCTGGGATCAGCACTTTGGGGCTTGTAGCGGAGTTCACCTTGGGCAATGAGCTGCGGCGTCTGTCTGTCTTCCATGCTGTCTGTCTGACTGTGGCCTTTGCCTTGACACAGGTATTTTGGACACTGCCATTGTGGATCGGGGAAGAAATGTCCTCTCCTGCTCTAGGGATGGCACCGTGCTTCTCTGGGACTGCGGGAAATCCTCCTGCCTGGGTGTCATCGCTGACTGTGGCTCTCCTGTCAACGGCATCGCTGTGGGTGCTGCTGACAGCTCCCTCAACCTGGGCTCACCTGAAAAAGCTCCTAGTAAGGATCTTGCTCTTAAAAATTCGTATTTCTTCTCCTAGCCCAAACTGCTTAGGTTTGTCACCAATAATGCTGAGTGTGGGGCTTGCTTCTGTGCCCCTCCTATCTGGGGAAGGGACCCTGGGTGACCAGACCAGAGCACTCTGTTCCTGTGGAGGAGTTGAGCGTTATCAAGCAGGTTAAGACCGATTGAGTCTCTCTAATTGCTCCTGGGGTGTCTCAGTTACTGTTACACAGCCAGGGAATTTGAGTATTATAAAGGAAAAGCTTTATGTGGAGTGAACTGGAGACACATGGCTCTTTCCTTGTGGTGGTGTGGCTCTGGCTGGAGGCCAGACACCCACCAAAGCTGCTCTGTCAGTGCCCTTCTCAGCTGGACAGGGGGAAAATAGATATTGAGGGGCTCAGGAGTGGAGATAAGGGCAGGGAGAGATCATTCCACAATCAGCGTCACGGGCAGAACAGACTCAACAGGGAATAAAGGAGAGAGACTCTGGTTGATGGCACTGCCCTGCACCCCCAGTGACACCAGAGTCGGGTGATGAGAAGTGTGGCCAGATCTTAAAGCACCTCCCCCCACCCCTCCCTTGTCAGCAGACTGAGCTTTAGCCAGGATTTCACTCCCTTCTTCCCCAGATTGTGGCACGGGGAGGGTCAGGGACTGGGGGAATGGGGATTTGGGTCAGTTTCTCACGAGCTGTTTTCCTTCCTTCTTAGCTGGGGAGGGAGGGATGGGGGCATTCCTCACCCCCTCTCCCTGCTGCACTGTGGGGTCCCACCCACAGCAGACAGTCCTCCAGGAACTTCTCCCGACATGAATCCTTTCCTGTGGGGCTTGAGCTCCTCACCAAGTGCCTCAGCGTGGGTCCTTCCATGGGGAGCAGACCTTCAGGCCCACCCAGACTCCTCCAGCCTGGTCCCCTACAGGGTCACAAGCTTCCCTCCCTCCCACCCAGCAGACCTGCTTCGGTGTGGGTCTGTCTGTCCACAGGCTCCAGGTTTCACTGCCAGGAGCTTGCTCACACCTGGGATTCCTACGGGGTCACAGCGCCCTTCAGGTGTTCCCACCTGCTCCAGCACGGGATCGTCCATGGGCTGTAGATGGGATCTCTGCTCCCTGTCATCGTCCATGGGCTGTGGGGGGACACCCACTCCACCATGGGTTTCTCCAGGGGCTGCAGGGGCATCTTTCTCTCCGGCACCTGGGGTGCCTCCTCCCCCCTTCCCTGCCCTTGGTAGCTGCACAGCTCCTCACATCTCCACTCCCTTCTCTGGGGGCACAAAGCAGCTGCTTGAGGGTTTGTTTCTCCTCACTGTGGTTCCCAGAGATGCTGTGACCATCGCTGATGGGCTCGGCCTTGGTCAGCAACGACTCCGGCCTTGAGCCATCTGGTGTTTGCTCTGTGGGGCCTGCAGAGAGCTTCTGGCTGCTTTTTGGCAGCCCCCCTTCTCCATGAGAACCCAGCCACCCAAAACTGTGAGACTCAGGGTACAGAGTTAACGCCATTACGGGTTCAGCTGTCGGGTTTGGGTATCACCAAGGCTCATTCCGTCCCCCGCTGGAGTGAACTGATGTCTTTGTCAGGTGACCGTGAGGTTGGGACAGAAGGGAAAGTCCTGCTGCTGGCTCGAGAAGATAAGAAGCTTCAAGGAGTGGGACTGCAGAGCAGGCAGCCGGTAAGGGGACTCTCAGAGGTGTTTCCCTGGGGAAGGTGCTAGAAAATCCGCTCAGAGGCATCAGGCCTTTGGCTTCTGTTTCCTTGGGTTGGAAGCTGTGGGTTGTGTGGCTGTGCAGAGCACTGGGCTGAGGAATGAAACCAGGTTCAAAACAACCCAGATCAGTGAGGTGGTTAGTGTTAATCCTGTTCCTTTCCCCTGGTGAGGTCCCCCCCAGGCCACACAACGGGACAGAGCCAGGCCAGGTGGTGGTGGGGAGCTGATCCACCTGCCTTTGGGCTTGTGTGCTCCCCAGATATGCTCTAAACGAAACACCAGTACCACAAAGTGGTGCTGTCTGTGCTTCCCACTGGCCAGATTTATTTGAGAGGGGGGAGGTTAAGGATTAGGAATTGGCTCTGGAATTTAACCCAGGTACTGGGTTAAATGAAAGGCTCTTTAAACACTGGCCAGTAGATGTCACCGTGAGTGCAGGAACCGCAGGCTGCCTCCTGCATCCAGAGTGGAAAGCTGCTCTTGGTTCTGCCTGGTGTTTTAACCACGGTGTGAAGGGAACCTCAGGTGGTCAGCAGTCCATTGCTCTCCTTTTGGAGAGGGAAGATGGTGGTGAATGGAGTCACAAGTGGTGTTCCTCAGGGGTTGGTCCTCCAACCCACCCTCTTTAATATCTTCATTGATGATTTGGAGGAGGGAATTGTGTGCTCCTTCAGTAAGTTTGCAGATGACACCAAGTTAGGGGGAAGTGTGGATCTGGCAGAGGGTGGGAATGCCCTCCAGAGGGACCTGGGCAGCTTGGATCGATGGGGAGAGGCCAGTGGGATGGAGTTCAACACGGTGACACGACGGATCATGACGTGAGGAGGTCTCCCCTCAGCCTCCTCCAGGCTGAACACCCACAGCTCCCTCAGCCACTCCACGTAGGATCAAATCTCAGCCTTTTGGCTAAGAGTGTAGTGTCTCTTCTTATCAGTTTAATATCTGATACGTCCTTGATGAGAGGGTTTTATATTAAATGAATTTTTCGTCTTGGGAGTTGAACCCTGAATTTGCCTGTGGCAGGGGGGTGGGAACTTGGGGTCCCTTCCAACCCAGACCATTCTGTGATCCTGTGATTTGCCCTCCAGCCCCTTCCCCAGCCTGGTTGCCCTTCTCTGGACACATTCCAGGACCTCGGCGTCCTTCTTACGGTGAGGAGCCCAGAACTGGACCCAACAGTCGAGGTGCAGCCTCACCAGTGCCCAGTCCAGGGACACAGGATCATCGAGTCCAACCCCAGGATCCAGGAGCATTTCCTGACTGCGCCGTGTCTGCTGACTTGGCGAGACTGATCCTGGAGACCTGTTCTCCTGCCCATCTTGGAGCAGGGCTGAGGGGTTACTAACCTGGCTCTGGGTTTGCCAGTTTGTGCTGTGGCTCCTGGAACTTCTGGGTGTCCCGTGGCCTCATCTGTCAGTGTCTGACCCTTGCATTTGTTCTGTGTCCTCAGGTGTTCCTCTTCATCGGATCCGATGCGTTCAACTGCTGCACGTTCCTCTCTAGTACCTACATCCTAGCAGGGACTCAGGATGGGAACATCTATCAGCTGGATGTGAGAAATATTAGGTGAGTGTGTGCCAGGAGCTGGGAGTTAATGAACAACCAACATGATCTCCTACTGGAAGGCGACCTGCTCAGTAAAAGGATCATATAATCATAGACTGGTCTGGGTTGGAAGGGACCCCAAGGATCATAGAGTTCCCACCCCCTGCCACAGGCAGGGCCAACAACCTCCAGGCCTGGATCTACACAAGGTTGCCCAAGGCCCCAGACCAACCTGGCCTTGAACACACCCACGGATGGGCCACCCACCACCTCTCTGGGCAGCCTGTTCAAGAGGGCAAGGTGTGGATGTTGTCTACCTGGACTTAGTAAAGCCATTGATGCTGTTTGTTAGGGCACTCTCCTGGAGAACCTGGCTACTCAGGGCTTGGGTGGGCTTACGCTTCACTGGGTAAGAAAAAGAGCTGGATCCCCGGGCCCAAAGAGTTGTGGTGAATGGAGTTAAATCCAGTTGGTGGCCGGTCACAAGTGGTGTTCCCTGGGCTCAGTTCCCAGACACTCCTGGGTGATCACTGATCACACCCCCACGTCCTGCAGATGTTCCTCCTGTTATCTTCTAACCCTGAGCTCGTATTCACGCATTGGGGTGGGCTCCTGACTACAGCCTGTAACCACCTTCCTTGTTTCTTCTCCTCCTTCTAGTGCTCCAATCCAGGTGATCCATAGATCAGGAGCACCAGTGCTTTCGCTGCTCCCATACCGAGACGGATTTATCGCCAGCCAAGGTACCTCAAGTGTTCCCCTCTTCCAGTAGAAATTGTAGAAGCAAATTGAGGAGCTTTGTGCTCTTCGTTACCCTTTTACATATAAGCACAGTCTGTGTGGGCAGTGTGTCCCTGGCAATGAGTGAGGGGATGTAGCTGTGTTACATGGCTGCTGTTGGCATCATGAGTTCCGTTCCTCACCTTCCCTGTGTTCCTCCAGAATAGGGTCTGAGGGCGCCTCTCGGCTGCTAGAGCCTTTTCTCATCTCTCTGACATCTTCACAGCATGTTTCCCTCTGTACCCTGTGATCAGTGACCCTGTACTGGGCATTGGTGAGGCTGCTCCTCCAGTGCTGAGTCCAGTTCTGGGCTCCTCACCATCAGAAGGACATGGAGGTCCTGGAGCAAGTCCAGAGAAGGGCAGCCAGGCTGGGGAAGGGGCTGGAGGGCAAATCCTCTGAGGAGTGGGTGAGGGAGCTGGGGGTGTTGAGCCTGGAGAAGAGGAGGCTGAGGGGAGACCTTCTCAGCGCCTCCACTGACCTGCCAGGAGGGTGCAGAGAGGTGGGTGATGGTCTCTTCAGCCAGGGGACAGGAGATGGGACAAGGGGAAATGGGCTCAAGCTGCACCAGGGCAGGGTCAGCTCAGATGGGAGGGAAAAGTTCTTCCCTGGCAGAGTTGTGGGGCTGTGGAACAGGCTGCCCAGGAAGGGGGCTGCGTTGGACTTGATGAGCTTAAAGGTCTTTTCCAACCTCAGGATTCTGTGCCCAGGCCTTTTCACTGGGCCCACTGGAGCTGTCTGTAATTAAGAGCGTGGCTCACTTCACTAATCGCCCTGTTTTCCTTCCTCTGGCCAGGCGATGGAACCTGCTTCATCATTCAGCAAGACCTCGATTACATCCTGGATCTCACAGAAGCGGACTGTGACCCTGTGTACAAGGTGAGGGATGCTGTCTTATCACCCCAGGTAAGGGGTGTAGGGAAGCTTGATGCCAGGTAGCAGGCAGCTGCCCTTATCTCAGGACTTGGCAGCCTGCACCTCAGGTTCCTTCACACAGTTGCCTTTTAAGCTGGTTTCCCCCCCTCCCCCAAATAATCTAAATATTTGGCATAAACAAACCCTCTGGCCTCTTATCTGCATCATGCAGGAGCGATACCAAAGCAGCAGAGTAGCTTGGTTGTTGGAGCAGCTCTGGCAGAATTAACTGAGCTGTGAATTAATTGCTTGGAGGATCCTTGGGGGTAGAAGCAACAGCTGGCTGGGCACTGCTGCCTCTTCTCTTGCCCCCTGGTGACTCGGGACCCAAAAGCAGGCCTCTGGCTCCTGTGTTTCCGGACACCCCGCTGCCCTTGGGAGTGTGACACGGGTTCCCTCAGCTCTCAGCTTGGTGGTGCCAGTGGAAATGTGCTTTTGGTTTTAACCCACAGAATCACCAGGTTGGAAAAGTCCCTTAAGCTCAGGGAGTCCTGTCCTGTGCTGACCCAGATCTCTCAGTACCTCATCTCCCCATCTGTTAAACACCCCCTTGGGATGGGGACTCAGCCCCTTCCCTGGGCAGCCTGTTCCACAGCCCCACAACTCTGCCAGGGAAGAACTTTTCCCTCCCATCTGAGCTGACCCTGCCCTGGTGCAGCTTGAGCCCATTTCCCCTTGTCCCATCTCCTGTCCCCTGGCTGAAGAGACCATTGCCCACCTCTCTGCAGCCTCCTGTCAGGTAGCTGTAGGTGCTGAGAAGGTCTCCCCAACCCACTCCAGCTCTGCCAGCCAGTTTTCCCCCTTCTAAGTACCACTCCTGTGGAGGCTGAGATCTGACCCACACAACTCCTTGGTGTCTCACCCCCTTTTTGCATTTAACAGAAGAACCTCTGGAATCAATGCCAGAAACAGGCTGTTAGCTGTCACTTGAGCAGCAACTCTCCTTAAATCCCACTCACTTTCCCCTCCCTCTTTTTCAGGTAGCTGCTTGGGAGAAGCAAATTTACACGTGCTGCAGAGATGGCATAGTGAGGAGATACCAACTTTCTGACCTTTAGTTGCCTGGATCAGTGTGGAGTTGCACCAAAGTAACTCTTCCAAGCTTATTTTCTGGGGTGGTGTGTTTGAGGTGCGTGTGTAGAAGCTTCTGAGGCCTGTGGAATCTTCTGAGGCCGTTGGGATGAGCGGGCTCTGTACAGCTGTTTTTGGGGATGTTTCTTACTGTGGGACAACTTTGGATTTTTTTTTTTTTTTATTGAGTGGGAGAGAGGGGCTCTGAGGTGTCAGGGAGGGTCTTGTGCTGCCACACATCTTCTCACTGCTGGCATGGGGCGTGGGGGGTGTGTGTAAAATAATAAAATATATTGGATGTGGGGGTGACCTTATGGCAGAATGGCCTGAAATAAAGCAACTGCTTTAGTAACACCATGTGGGAAATACATTTTCACAGACTCACAGAACTGCAGGGGTTGGAAGGGACCTCCAGAGCCCATCGGGTCCAACCCCCCTGCCAAAGCAGCTCCCTAGGACAGGTCGCACAGGTCGGCGTCCAGACGGGGCTGGAATATCTCCAGAGAAGGAGACTGCACACCCCCCTGGGCAGCCTGTCCCAGGGCTCCCTCACCCTCACTGGGAAGAAGCTCTTCCCCAGATTGGTGTGGAACTCCCTGTGCTCCAACTTGAGGCCATCGCCCCTTGTCCTGTCCCCACAGACAATGAGAAGAGGCTGGCCATGTCCCCCTGTGTCCCACCCTTCAGATATTGATACCCATTGATCAGATCCCCTCTCAGGCTGCTTCTCTCCAGGCTGAACAGCCCCAGCTCACTCAGCCTTTCCTCGGAGGGGAGATGCTCCAGGCCTTTCATCCTCTCCGTGTGCCTCCCTCCTCTGGACTCTCTCCAGGAGCTCCAGGAAAACTCATTTTAAAAAGCCAAAGTGTTTTTAAAAGGAAATAGAAAGAACCCGCGGGCGAGGCGGGGCCCGGGGCGGGAGGGCAGAACTGCCCCTGCCGTGCTGCCCTGCGCGGCCCGGAAGCGCCGGGCTCCATGGCAACGGGACGCCATGGGGCAGAACTACTACGCCGTGCTGGGCCTGGAGCGGGGGGCCGCGGACGCCGACATCAAGAAGGCGTGAGGGGCTGCGGCCTGGCGGAGAGGGGAGCCCCAAGGCCGGCCGGCGCTGGGGGGGTGCGGGACGGGGGTGTTGGGGATGGGGGAAGCCCCGTGTGTCTCCGCAGCAGGGCCCTGAAGTGGGAGGTGGGGAGGAGGGAGGGGCCTGGGAGAAGCGGCAGGGCCACAAATCCTGGGAGAAGGAGGGAGGGAGCAGCCGGGGCTGGGGGTGTCCTGTCCCCGCGTCCCCGCCCCCCCAGGGCTGGCTGGCTGCAAGGCTGGCTTTTCCCTTCTTTTCCCCTCCATAGCTATCGGAAACTGGCCTTAGAGAATCATCCATTCAAATGCAAGGAGCCCTGGGCACCGGAGAGGTTCAGGCAGCTGGCAGAGGCCTATGATGTGCTCAGCGACCGTAAGTGTGGGGACAGTCCCTGCCCCTGGGTCTGGGGGGGGGGGTGGGCCTGGCAGTGAGACGCCTCTGCTCCGGCCAGAGGTCTAAGCCCCCTGTCATTAGCACCCTATGGAGGTGGCATCAGCCCTTGAGCCCCAGCAGCTGGCAGCTCTTCCTGCTGCCATCCCACTTGGAGAGGGATGGAAGCCCTTCTCCAGCCTCTTCCCGATCACAGCCTGGATCTCAGGCTCTTCCCCTGCTGTGGGAGACCATGGCCGGTGCTGACTCCTCCTTGTTCCCTAAGCCATGAAGAAAGGGATCTACGACAAGTATGGAGAAGAGGGTCTCAAAGGTGGCATCCCCTTGGAGTTTGGGGACGAGAACCCCTGGAGCGTGGGCTACGTGTTTCACAACAACCCTGACAAAGTCTTCAGGGAGTTCTTTGGTGGAGACAACCCCTTTGCAGGTAGGTGGGGGTGACACTCTCCTAACACATGAGCATGTGGCTGTGAAGTTTAACAGGGGCAAGTGCTGCATTCTGCCCCTGGGAAGGGGTGACTCTGGCTGCACACCCAGGCTGGGGGATGAGACACTGGAGGCCAGTCGTGCTGAGAGGGGTTTGGGGGAGTCTTGGTTGATAGCAAGTTACCCTTGAACCAGCAGCATGTGCAAGCAGCCAGGAGGGGCAACCACATCCTGGGGTGCTCTGACTTGACCTGTGTGGAGCCAGGGGTTGGACTCGATGGGCCTTATGGGTCCCTTCCAGCTCAGGAGGTCCTGGGATTCAAAATAAACACACTCCTAGGGAAAGACCACTTCAGCTGGAGCGGGAATGTGGTCACAAGCAGAAGGAGATGAGAGGTTCCTGTTTGCCTGGCATCCTTGGGGTGCTCCGTGATAAGGAGACCCCAGGGGACTCCCCGACCTCTGGTCAGAGTGAGGTGACCCCCTGCTCTGCTCACTCACCCAGAGTTCTTTGACAAGGATGGCTCGGAGCTGATCCTGCCCTTCGGAGGGCTGCGAGGAAGAGGAGCGATGAAGCAAGACCCCCCGATCGTGCGGGATCTCTACCTCTCCCTTGAAGACCTTTTCCATGGCTGCACCAAGAAGATTAAGATCTCCCGTAGGGTGGGTGGAGGTGGGGAGCTCAGCAGGGGGAGGAATTTGGGTCTGGACTCTGGCTGTAGGATGTTTTGGTGGCAGAACCTGAGGTTTTAGAGCTGGTCCTGCTCAGGGGGCTTGGCAGACCCCGGCACTCCGCATCTGTGCTGTGCCACAGAGAGGAATCTGAACCAGACTGAGCACAGATGCTGGAAGGATCTGAGCTGGTACCCTCCTCCTCTGGCTGGAGATGGGGAAATCAGCAGGAGGGGATGATGTAAAAGCTGATGGGAACAAGGGGCTTATTTTGGAGAGGGGACACAGCATTACCTGGGCAACCACAGACTCATTTTCCCTTGGGGCTGCATCTCCTTCATGCTGTCAGCAATCTGTATCCCTCTTCCTGCTGTCACCATCTCCTGGTTCCAGCCCTGAGTGTCTCCTGCTCAGTCTGACTCCATTTGTCCCTGCCATGCTGTGGAGTTGGAGCCACCCTCACTCTCCTCTGCACCGGCTTGAACGCAGCTGGATGAGCAGAGCAGCTGTGACCCCCTCTCCGTGCTGTCCCTCAGGGTGTCACAGCCCTGAGGAGCAGGACTTGGGGGCACCAGTGGGTGAGAAACTGGCCATGACCTGTCACTGTGCGCTGGCAGCCCAGAAAGCCCCCCCTGTCCTGTGCTGCATCCCCAGCAGCAGGACCAGCAGGGCTGGGAAAGGGGGATTCTGCCCCTGTGTTTGGGGGTCCGCAGGACAAGGAGGACATGGAGCTGTGGGAGCCAGTCCCCAGGAGCCCCAGAGATGATGGGAGAGCTTGAGCCCCTCTGCTCTGGAGCCAGGCTGGGAGAGCTGGGCTGGCTGAGCCTGGAGGAGAGAAGGCTGCTTCTGGGGAGAGCTCCCAGCCCCTTCCCATCCCTCAAGGAGAGCTGGAGAGGGGCTGGTGCCCAGGGCAGGGAGGGCCGGGCCCAGGGAAATGGCCTTGAGCTGCAAGAGGGCAGCTGGAGAGGGGCTGGGGGGCAGAAATCCTTCCCAGGGAGGGGGGAGGCCCTGGCACAGGGTGCCTGGAGAAGCTGGGGCTGCCCCTGGCTGCGTCTCAGGGTTCAAGGCCAGGTTGGATGGGGCCTGGGGCACGCTGTGCTGGTGGGGGTGTCCCTGCCCGTGGCAGGGAGGCACTGGGGGGGGAATTGGAGGTCCCTTCCAAGCCAACCCAGTCTGTGATTCTCTGAGCCAGCTCTTCTGATCCCCTCATCTCCCCCAGGTGATGAATGAAGATGGTCAGACAAGCACCATGAGAGAGAAAATCCTGACGATCGAGGTGCAGCCGGGGTGGAAGCGGGGCACTCGCATCACCTTTGAGAAGGAAGGAGACCAGGTAATGGTCATGGTGGGAAGTTCTGGGCCGGGTTTCCTCAGGACCAACCATCTCTCCAGGCCATGGGCACTTTGTCACATGGCTCCCAGCACAATTCCCTGGTCCTGATAGAAAACCATTTGGTTTCTAGCAAACCATCCCCAGGTGTCTTTTCAGTTTGGGTTTTTCTCCCCTTAATTTTAGGGCCCAAACATCATCCCATCTGACATCACCTTTGTTGTCCAAGAGAAACTCCACCCGAGGTTTCAAAGAGTCAACGACAACCTCACCTATGTCAGCACCATCACCTTGGGAAAGGTAAAGAGCCAAGGGAGGCAACGGGGCCAAGCCCAAACCTCTGCTTTCCCTCTGGGGCTGCAGGTGCAGCTCTGAGTCCCACTCCTGTGCCTTGCAGGCCCTCATCGGCTGCACGGTGGACGTGAAGACGCTGGACGGGCGGCTGCTCAACATCCCCATCAACGACATTGTGGAGTAAGTGCTGCTGGGCAGATGGATGGCTGGGCTGGGTGGCCAGATGGGGCCTTTCTGCAGAGCTCGGTGGCCAAGGAGATGAACAGGCGCTCGGGAAGAATCACAGACTCACAGAGTCACAGGGTTGGAAAAGCCCTTTAAGCCTCAGCCTCCTCTTCTCCAGCTCCCTCAGCCGCTCCTCAGAGGATTTGCCCTCCAGCCCCTTCCCCAGCCTGGTTGCCTATTTCTGACTGGCCACCCGGGCACACTGCTGGCTCATGGTCAGTCACCCACCACCCCCAGGTCCTTCTCTGCCTGACAGCTCTCCAGACAGTCTCCCCCAGCCTGTAGCACTGCTCGGGGTTGTTCTGTCCCATGTGCAGCACTCCAGCCTGTTCAGATCCCTCTGAAGAGCCTCCCTACCCTAAGGCTGATCAACACTTCCTCCCAGCTTAGTGTCATGACCTCAGGATTGACCTGGAAAAAGGTGGGAAAGGCAGTGAGGTGAGGGCTGGGTGGTAGAGCCCACAGGGCACGGGACGTGGGGCTGTGAGGCTGGAGGAGGACGGGCCGTCAGTTGAAGCTGGAGGAGCAAAGTGACCTCCAGAAACCCCCTGAGAAGCGTGCATGGGGCTCTGTGCCGTGACACGTGGCTGTGGGCTCCAGGCCAGGATTGTCCTGTGGCTCCTCAGCCCCTTCCTTTGCTTTGCAGCCCCAAGTACTGCAAGGTGGTGCCAGGGGAGGGGATGCCGCTGCTCCACAACCCCAGGCGCAAGGGCGACCTCCTCATCTACTTCAACATCTGCTTTCCCAAGAACCTTACAGCTGAGCAGAAACTGCTCTTGCAAAGGGCTCTCCTCTCCTAGGGGACAATGTCCTTCCCCTTCCCCTCTCACCGATAAAGTGCTGGAGCCAGCACTGTCACAGGCCAGAGCTGGGTGCAGCCCTGGGATCCTTGAGGCTGTTTCTCCCGTCTCTCAGCTCCACCTTGTTTTCCCAACATGGTGCCAGCCTGCAGCAACCCAGAGGGTGATGGAGGATTCTTGTGGGGAGGGGGGGAGCAGGGGGGCTTGCAGTACTCCCAGCACAGCTCATGCATGAGGACAGGGAGGGTTTGGGCGTGCGGGGGTGGCAAGGGGAGTACTGGGGGGTAGGGGAAAAGATTTACTCCAAGCCTCGCTGTAGCCATGACAACGGTTGGGCTCTGGCAGATGTGATCCCTGAGGTGCCTCCAGGATGGTGGCGATGGCCTCAGGCGTTGGGCTCAGGAGGGGACCCCCTGCCCATGGCCATTGGGCCCCATTTCAGCTGCTCATAGGTGAGGAATGTCACAAGGCTCCAGGACCTGAGCAGCAGGAACCTTCCAGAGTGTCTGGGCTCAGGATGTCCTGTCCCATCTTCCTCCACTCCAGCAGCAGCTGCGTTTTGGAAGAGGATGGACAAGGGTGGCAAACCCCTTGTAGAAAGCCTCAGGGTCCGCCCCCTCCCCCCTCCCCCATGTTGGAGCAGGGCCAAGGCGCTGCAGCTGCCACCGTCCCCATCCTGCCCTGAGCTCAACTTAACCACCTCCATGGGGGGAGGAGGCAGCAATGGTTTTTGGGGTGCCTGCTCCCTGGTTCTCCCTGTCCATGGACACGGCGGGGGGTGACAACTCAGTCTTGGGGTGGAGAGAGGGGTGGGGGCTGTCTGCTGCAGGTGCCACGGCCCCCACAGGAGGCAGGGATGGAGGTTGGGGTCCCCACCTGAAGGGATGAGGGGTGTGGGTGAGGCCTGGAAACCCCTAGAACCCCACTTGGGGCTGGCGGGGCAGGGCAGTTAGGAGAGAATTGGGGGACTCCCCAAGGCAGCTGGAGGGGACAGGGTGCTCCACAGGGAGAGTGGAGGGCTGGGGCGGGGGGTCTGACACAGGATTGGGGTGTCCCAGGAGCAGACACAGAGCAGACCCTGTGCAAGGACACAGAGAGGCAGGGGGCTGGGCTGGGTGTGGCCATCGCTGTGGCATCAAGGCTGCACAGCCCACTTCAGGTGACTGGTCTCTTCTAAGGGCAGTGGGGGTGCCTCCCACCTGGAGTGGGGGGCAGTCGCTCTTTGCGCCCACATGTGGCAAGTCTGGCCAGGGACTTGCACCTCTGGCTGCAATGTTTTTCCTTTTTCCCTTCCCCTTCCCTCTTCCCCTTCCCTCTTCCCTTCCCCTTCCCCTTCCCCTTCCCCTTCCCCTTCCCCTTCCCTCCCCTTCCCTCACCTCCCTGCCTCTCCCCTCCCCGCCTCTCCCCAGTCATCCCCTTTCCCTTGGCCATTCCCAGGGGCACACCCAGGGTTGGGAGAACACCTCTAAACCCCCATGAGAGGCACAGGAGCCCCAAGCTCTGCTGTGACCAGGCCCCATAGGGGCAGTTTATTGGAAGCAGCAGGCAGGAATAACAGGAATCACTGTGGAAAACGCTGGGAAATGTTGCTTTTGCAAATTGAAAAGGGTTATTGTATTTTCTGCAGAAGAATTTAGGATATATAGAAACTCTTGGTAACTGAACAAAACTGAACTTTATTGGTGTACACAGCTGTAACAACAATAGAAACCAGCCACAACCAAAACCAAAACCAAAACAACAAGAGCTCCTCACAGTGCATAGAATTCTATCGTGCGGCATCGTTCACACATCGCCACGGCATCTGCAACCCTGCGACAAGAAGCATGGGGCCTCTGCCTAGAAGGAAAGCGATAACAGAACAGGAAAACCTTGATTCTTTCTAAACCAACTATCTGAGTTTGAAGAGACCTCTCAGTCTCAGCAACACCCACCTCTCTGGTTGCTGCGGGAGGTGAAACCGCACATGTTGGGTAGGCTGTGATGACCTGAAAGTCTAATAGCAGGGGAACAACACACCACTATAGCCATAGCAAGGACATTGTCCCTGCTGCCTGGCTAGAGTGCTGTAGAAAGGAAGCTCACGCATACGTGAATCCAGTGAACCCAGTATTTCCACCATGATGATGGTGCATGACAAAAAAAAGAAGACTCCAGCCGGTTTTGACCAGGCCTGGAGACCCACCTAAAGCTTAATTTGCTAAGTAATGGGTGATGGGGTGGGAAAGCTGTGGACTTATGTCTCCACATTGCTGAAATGTTGCATTAAGACACTTGTAAAGGGTTAAGGAATAGCTTGAAGTGCCACAGTGGTGACCTCCTATAAACAATGCCTCCCTTGAACGACTCTGCCTCACTGATAAAGAAGAAACACCAAGTGGGACATAAGTTTGAGCCTAACACCATATTTTAAGTAACTTACACACTCAAGGACTATGTGCTCTGTGGAAATAAAATGACTTGTTTGACAAGTTCCAGTACCCCCCTCCTCCTTATCTGTTCATGAATTCCGTGCTTGTCTCTAATGGGTCACAAATGCAGGCAAAGCATTTCATTGTAACTAGTTCAAGCTCCCCCTTGTCCTTGAAGGTACACAAAACCTGCTGAAACCCAACTTGGAGTTGGGATCAGAGTCAAGGGGTAACTGAGTCTGCGCAAGACCGAAGGTTACTTGCGGTGAGGAAGAGGAGCCATCTGACTTCATCTCCACGACCCTCAACAACCACCATCAAACAGCAGTGCGCAGGCGCAGTGGGGAGGAGTTGATGGAAATCACTTCTTGGAACTCATTTTAATACAAAGCAGGACAGGTTATGAATATGTATACGTGTATCAGGTAACCTAATGATATTTGAATAAGGATGTGGTATAAAAGTGCTACAAACTGACCACAGCTGTGCCTACTTCGTTAGGTCACCTGCTCTTGCAAGAATGTATAATAAATTACTGTTTCACTAATGTGTCTACCTCAAGTCCTTTCTTTAGGACCATTGGCATTTCCCCACTCTCCCAAGCCTGGGGAGTTTTGATTCCTGCTTCTCAAGGCATCACCATCAGGACGAGCCGACAATCGGGGTAACAAAAGCAAGGGTGGAAATCAAAGCACCTTCATTCCTTCATGGCAAATGTAAGACCGTTGCTCCAGCAGGATTTTCCCACCTAGCGACCTGTCCTCAGAGATCAGTGGAGGATGGGTGAGAAGAAAAATGCAAACACGTACGGCAACGCCTGACAGATACTCTCCCAGCTTTGATAGCCTGCAGGCTCAGGCGCCTGCTGACCAAGAGGCCTTTAACAGCCTCCGGTGTCTTTTCATCTACTAAATGGTCTAACAATCTTTAAAATCCACAAGAGCTTTCTACACCTTCAAGTTCTTGCCATTAGGACTTCCCAAGGCATTTCTTGTGGACATGTCACCTGAAAATGTATTAGATGACACATTCTACCTGAAAGGAACAGCAAATCTTTTCCTCTTCACCTTCTGCAGATCACTCAGGAGTTTAAAAACCTAACACAGGCCCTCACCTCTTCACCAGCTACAAACTCGGTTAAGGGAAAGGTTCTCAAGACCTCTCCTCATGCTTTCACACTTCTCTATCTTTTCCAGCTTTTCTAAACCCTGAGACCAGCACTGAAGAGTGCTGAAAAGAGAGATCTACAGAGACTGCCATCTACGGTCCCTTCCCTTCCCAGTAAATTCTACAGTACAGTTTGCACGTTGGTAACTCCTGAGCATCACATTTCTAACTCTAAGGTCTTGCTCCTCAACAACAGACAGTTACAGCTTGGGTCCTCCTCTTTCTCTCCCTTGCACATCTCACCATCAGGCCAAGGGGGATGGAGTGAAGCTGAAGAAGGGAAGGATAGGTTGGATATTAGGGGGAAGTTTTTTACAGAGAAAGTGGTGAGGGGCTGGAACAGGCAGCCCAGAGAGGTGGTGGGTGCCCCATCCCTGGAAGTGTTCAAGGCCAGGTTGGGTGGGGCCTTGTAGATACAGTCCTGGAGGTTGGTGGGCCTGCCTGTGGCAGGGGGTTGGAACTTCATGATCCGTGGTGAAGTGCTTCCCACTCTTGGTCCTTTCCAACCCAGACCATTCTATCATTTGATGAGTCTATGATTCTACTTTAAGAGGACTTGAACCTTAGGAGGTCAACCTGCTTCCACCAAACAGCTAAGACATCCCTGAAATCAGCTATGTATTCTACTAGCAATAATTGAGAGACTGGCATAACCAGTGTGCATGTCTTGTAAGCAGAACCACCTGAGCTGCTGCCAGCCTCTCTACGTGTGCTTCACAAGGCCTGGGGGTGACACTGCGAAGAACAAGGCGAAGAACACGTTTCCCAGCTCCTGATCTGCCGCTGGCTTTGTGGCTGGGAATCCCCTGGGTCACCCCCCATCTGCAATGTTGGAGCAATAAATATTTTTCTGTTCCTAATGCTGTGGTCCATCCATCCATCCATCCATCCATCCATCCATCCATCCATCCATCCATCCATCCATCCATCCCCCAACCTTTCCCTCTATCCCTTCCTCCCTCCCTCCCCTGGTTTGGGTGCGAGCCCCTTAGTGCCCGACCCCTGCGAGCACAAGCTGGCCTCAGGCACCGCTGGCACCCCAAAAAGTGGGGTGGAGGTGGCTGGTATCCCAGTGGGTGTGCTGGTGCCTGGGGATGTGGGTGGGCTCGGAACGGGGCCAGCAGCACCCACAGGGGACCCTCACCCAGGCCCCCGAATGCTGAGCAGCGTCTCAGGGGCTGCAGTGGAGATAGGCCCTGAAGCCCCGAGGCTCGACCCAGAGGCCCTGAAGCAAGGCTGACCTCTAGATGAGTCTCACACCCCAGCACCGTGTTCCCTCCACAGCGGTCGGGATGCCGCTGTCTCTCTCTTCACATCTCTCTCAGATGGGCTTTCACCAAGGCCCGCTACTCCTTCCCCGAGCCCTGGCCCGGTGCCATGGAGGAGCTGGAAGCTCTCAAGCCATCGCCAGCCCTCCAGACCCATCAAGATCCTGAGGGACTGGGGACAGAGCCAGGGCCAGCCCTTCACCAAGACTTCCCACTGGATCTGCCACTGGAGACTGACCAAGAGCAGGGCCATGGACAGGTCTGGGACAGGCCATGAGCAGCACGGACATGGAGCCTTCTCCTAGCAGACACCCAGCCATGGACATGGACAAGGAGTAGCTGGTCCTCGAGGTCATCCACACTCTGTGCAGCGTGGAGCGAGAGTGCTACAAGGAGCTACAGGCGTCTCTGGTCCTGTGGCAAGGGGCTGCAAGGGGAGCCTGCAGTGTGATCCCACTTGGGGATCCCTCCCTCCAACCAATAGGAAGAAGGTGCTTGGCCAGATGAGTCTGCTGAAGCCCAGGCTGTGTCCCCGGTGTCTTGGAGAGGAGCAGCCAAGGCTGGACAAGGCTGCAGGGGAGGACTCAGTGAAGCAGGAAAACACATGTGATCCCCTGTGCGCCCAGCACCACCATAAACAATACCTGCTGAACAGCCACCAAGGCTGGGGAGTTTTGATTCCTGCTTTTCAAGGCATCACCCTCAACTCGGAGTCCTGTGCCAGTTGTGATTTTTGGCTGGCAGCCCCTGTACCCAGCTCCCAAGGAGATGCCCTCAAAGTTTCTGCCCCCCGGGAGATGCCGTGGGCAGCCTGTCCTTTCCAGCCCCCCCAAATGCCTTTTTCTTTTCTTTTTCATAGCTTTGTTCCATGGAGGCAGCATCAGAGCAGCCTCTCACTCCTGAAGAGCACCTTCCCCACCCCCACGCGGCTTCTCACGAGAGAAATTCTGCCTTCCCCGTTCCCCCCTCCCACCCCAATCCTCTCCTGTGGAACATGAGGTTATCACGCTGGAAGGACGGGATGCCATGCGGAGGGACCTGGAGAAGTGGGCCCAGGGGAACCTCATGAAGTTCCACAAGGACAAGTGCAGGGTCCTGCCCTTGGGTCGGGGAAATCCTCACTGTCAATCCAGGCTGGGAGAGGACGTGGTAGAGAGCTGGTGAGAGGTGTCCCTGCCCATGGCAGGGGGTGGGACTCAATGATCTTTGAGGTCCCTCGCAGCCCTGAGCAGTCTGTGACCATTGCTGGAAAAGCTTTGGGACAGCACAGGGAAGGACACAGAGTAGAAATCCGTGGTAGGGCTGTTGCAGAGCCGAGCCTCAGCTTGGGTACCCCAAGCGCTCCCAGTTTGGGCTATTTTGGACCGGAAACACCCATCTGTCCCCAGAAGCATCCCCTCCCCCTGATGGCACAGACAGAAACGAGCCCTTTGGCCACCAACAGATTTAATTCCCCAGTGCTGCTGCCAGAAAATCGGGGTCAGGGGTGTGTGGCTGCCCCCCACACCTGGGCCACTGGGGGTGGGCTGGGTGACAGCACCAGCACCAAAGGTCCCCAGTGATTTCAGTTCCCAGGTGGTGAAACAGGGTGGGCTTGGTGTGAGCCAGGTGCTGCTCCACGGGGCTGGGTGTCACGCTGCCGGCGTGCCATGCACTCGCCGAAAGCACGGACCTGGGGCTGGCAATGGCGCCAGTCCTGCCGCGCCGCCATGCAGTCCTGCAGCTCCCGGTGCTGCGCGGCGCAGCCCGTGCGTGAGATCATGGCGTCCACTGGGTCCTCCTCCTCCTCCTCAGCCTTCTCCAACGATGGAGGGTTCCTGGCGTGCCCGGGTCTCGCCATCGCTGAGCCAGGCTGGAGCAAGGAAGCAGGGTTTGGGGTGCTACCTCCCCCTTTTTTGGGGGCACCCTCCCGCCCTGCCCCTGTGGGTGTCCTCATGCAACCCCAGGAGGAGCTCAGCACCCCTCACACCCCATGCACCCTACCGCCCACTCATGGGGGCCCAGAACCTTCCCAAACCCACGGGTGCCTATCTCCCCTACTCCCACCCACGGGTGCCCAGCAACCTCCCAAATCTAGGTGTGCCTGTCTCCCCTGCCCCTGTGCCCCCTACACAAATTTCCGGGTGCCCAACACCCCACCCGTGGGTGCTCAGCACCCTCCTCACCCCCCACCCGCCCTTTCGCCCAGGCACATGCTGTGCACTTTCTATGCCACTCCCGCGGGGGTCCAGCACCGCCCCCCACGGCCCCCGCATACCTATCCCTCTCCCTCTCCCCCTCCCCCTCCCCCTCCCCCTCCCCCTCCCCCTCCCCCTCCCCCTCCCCCTCCCCCTCCCCCCCCCATACCCCTCCCCGTGCCTACCCAGCGGCGCAGCGCGGCCCCTTTAAGCCCGGTGACGGGGCGGGGCGCGGCCGCGGAAGCGCCCGCTCACTGGCGGCGTCTTTCCCTTTGCGCTTGGTGGGGGGCGGCGGGCAGGCCGGAGGCGGCAGAGGCGGCGTCGGCCGCGCTGGGATGGCGGCGGCGCTCCGGGTGCAGAGCGACTGGAGCCGGGCGCTGAGGTGGGCGCGGCCCTCGCCGTCCCCTTCCCCCGCTCCCTTCTCTGCTCTCTTTCCTCCGGCTCCGCTCACAGCCGCTCTTCCTCTCCGCAGGAGGGACGAGGGTGAGGCCTGGCTGAGCTGCCGCAGCCCTGGTGAGTGCTGAGGCGGTGTGGGGGGGCTCAGGGGGTGGCGGGCTGGGGCGAGAGGAGGCACACGGGGACACAGCACGGGCAGTGCTGTCAGGGACCGCAGAGATGGTTGAGTCCCGCCCCCTGCCATGGGCAGGGACACCTCTCACCAGCCCCAGCTGCTCAAGGCCCCATCCAACCCAGCCTTGGACACCTCCAGGGAGGGGGCAGCCACCACTTCCCTGGGCACCCTGTGCCAGGGCCTCACCACCCTCAGAGGGAAGAATTTCTTCCCATTATCCAATCTAAATTTCCCCCCTTCCAGTTTAAACCCGTCCCCCCTCGTCCTGTGTCTCCCTGCCCTTCTGAAAAGTCCCTCCCCAGCTTTCCTGTAGCCCCTTCAGGGACTGGAAGGTGCTGTAAGATCTCCCCAGAGCCTTCTCTTCCCCAGGCTGACCCAGACCACCTCTCCCAGCCTGGCTTCACAGCAGAGGTGCTCCAGCCCTCTGATCATTTCCGTGGCCTCCTCTGGGCTTGTTCCACCAGTCCCATGTGCTGCTTACGTTGGGGACTCCAGAGCTGGATGCAGTATTCAAGAAATTAATTAGGTTTTTATCTAGTATAAACAGGGCAAGTGAATAGTTTTCAACTCTGTGCTCATGTTTTGTTCTAAAATCTGTCTCTAAGGGCTAAATTATATGAAATGCTCCAGGCTGGGTTGGTGTAAAGAATTGCAGCAAAATTCCTTTCAGGTCCAGCTGAATCCATAACTTTTCCTTGTGTTTGTCAGGTTAATCAAGATCTTACTCACTTTTACAGTGCTAAACCCGAGGTTGAAACTAATAGCATTTACAGGATCCTAGAATCCCCTGGGTTAGAAGAGACCCTTGAGTTCACCGAGTCCAATCAGGGCCTGGTCCACCTCTAGATCATGTCCTTAAGCTCTTCATCTACACCCCTTTTAAATACCTCAAGTCTGGGGCTTAAGGGGGTGGAGGGGTGCTGTGGGTTAGGAGAGGTGAGGGCAGTTGGGGGGCTGTGTAAGGAGTGAGGGCGGTTGGGAGTGTTTCCTGTGTCTCAGGGAGGGCTGAGGGTGGTTGGGAGGGGTGCCCTGTGGTTTGGGGCGGGCTGAGGGGAAGATAAGCTGGGGAGGGGGTGGGGTTGAGACGTGGCTGAGCTGATGGCTGTTCTCCCCACAGGGAAGCCCACCCTGTACGGCAGCTTGACCCGCCGTGGGCTCAGCACTGAGGGCGTCCCTGACATCGCTGCTTCCGAGGGCTTCGTGGTTGGGGAAGTCACCGAGGTGCTGGGGTGGGCTGGGGGATCGGTAACTGCCTTCTGTGTGTGAAGGGGTGGTACTGTTATACCAGCCAAAATAAGAGCCTAAAACTGTTTCCCAGTTCCCTGCATGGATTATCCAGCTGTCCTTGGCACCTCGCCTGTGCTGGGTCCTGGAGCTGGTCCGTAGCATCCGCTCATGAGTCTCCCTCTCTGGAGGTATTCAAGACCCATCTTGAGTTCCCAAGGTGAACTCAACTACAAGCCCCAAGCTGCTGTTCCCAGACTGCCACTGGTCACACACAGCCAAACTGGTGAGGTGGAACAGGTCTGGAACGAGGTGTACAGGGAAGGCAACAGCTCCCAGCAAAACAAAGTATATGGAGCAGGAGATCACCAGTATCTTCTCATGGAAGAACTTTTCCTGGTGAGGGTGAGGGAGCCCTGGGACAGGCTGCCCAGGGGGGTGTGGAGTCTCCTTCTCTGGAGATATTCCAGCCCTGTCTGGATGCCGACCTGTGCGCCCTGTCCTAGGGAGCTGCTTTGGCAGGGGGTTGGACCTGATGATCTCCTGAGGTTCCTTCCAACCCCTGGGATTTTGTGATCATGCTGGGGTCGTGTGTCCCATAATCTTAGCATCTCCTGACTTAGAAGGGACCCACATGGATCATAGAGTTCAACTCCTGGCTCTACACAGGCCCAGCCAACTCCTGTGGCCATAATGGCCATCACTTCCCACCCCAGGCTTTGTGTCTTGCAGCAGTAGAACGAAGCAAGCCCAACACTCTGCTTCATCCCTCCTCAGGCTCTTGAGAGACCACAGCCAGGTCCAAACCACAGTTCCACCTCGACAGCCTGACGGCCCTTCTAACTCTTCTTCTTCCCTTTTCTTCCCTCCTCTAGAAAAGCATTCTCGTTTCTTGTCCACATGAAAATGCATCCACAAAGTTTCTGGCTCCTTACACAACTTTTTCCAGGATTCATCAGAAAAGTGTAAGTAACCTTGTGAAATGAGGTGGGGGGGAAACACATGGGACTGACCCCGAGCTTTCGCAGCGTGTCTCAGGCGTGTTGCATGCTTGGTCTGAGGGTTGACCAGCAGTGTGACTTCATATTTGAACTGGGTCATTAAATGTTATAGGATCAGAGAAACTTGGGGAAGTTGCTTGTGATTGGGAAAGCTGGAGAGCTGGGCAGGGAGAAACCAGGTGAGGTTTGATAAAAGCAAGTGGAGAGTCTTGCACTTGGGAAAGAATTGTACAGGCTGGGGGTGAGCTGCTGGAGAGGAGCTCTTCAGAGAAGGACTTGGAGGTCCTGGTGGGTGACAGGGTGGCCATGAGCCAGCAGTGTGCCCAAGGAGGCCAATGGGATCCTGGGGTGCATGAAGAGGAGCGTGGCCAGCAGGTCAAAGGAGGGGATCATCCCCCTCTGCTCTGCCCCGGTCAGGTCACACTTGGAGTGTTGTGTTCAGTTCTGGGCTCCCTGGTATAAAAGGGACAGGGATCTCCTGGAGAGAGTCCAGAGGAGGGACACGGAGATGATGAAAGGCCTGGAGCATCTCCCCTGTGAGGAAAGGCTGAGTGAGCTGGGGCTGTTCAGCCTGGAGAGAAGCAGCCTGAGAGGGGATCTGATCAATGGTTATCAATATCTGAAGGGTGGGACACAGGGGGACATGGCCAGCCTCTTCTCAGTGTCTGTGGGGACAGGACAGGGGGTGATGGCTTCAAGGGGTCCCTTCCAACCCAGACCAGTCTGTGATTCGATGATTCTTGTCCTTGTGTAAGGGTGTTAAGTGTTAGAAGAGCGTTACCGGGCTGGAACTGTGAAGCCGTGGTGATGGAAACTCTGCGCGGTGCTTTAAATCCCCCCAGCAGTGTATGTCTGGGGGTGACAGTAGCACCCGGTGATGTGCTTAGCAGGTCTCCCCCAGCAAGGAATTAGGCTCTGGAGCAGAAAACCCTATGTAGGAGGTGACACAAAGCTAATGTTTGGTGTTTCCACCCTCCTGCAGGTTACCTGTCTTGATATTTCCAGCGGCGGTGGGCTCGGCGTGTCAACCAGCACAGATGGGACCATGAAAATCTGGCAGGCTGCAAATGGAGAAATAAGAGTAAGAGCATCTAGCTTTGATGTTGTGTGTTGGCTGTGACCTTAACAAAGTCCTTTGACCATGAATTCAGTCAGGCTACCCATACACTGTGGCCTAGGGAAGGTGGGAACCTGACTTTTGGTTGCAGAGCTAATTGAAATTATCCACCTGGGAGGTTTGAAGTTCAATCTCTTGGAAAGCCTGACTGCTCCCAAGGGAAATGATGGCTGGCAATCCAGAGGGAAATCCCAGGTTGAAAACGAGAAAGGGTGGTTAGGAATGACAGCTCCTAACCTGTGTGCTGCAAGCCCTGAATTGGCTTCTGCAGTAGAGAAGAGGTGAGGAAAAAGACTCCTGCCTGTGATGAATTAACTGGGTCGTGGCTAGAAACACCGGTTACTGTGGTTCTTGTGCAGCTTGACCTGTCAGCTGCTTGTTTAGCAATGGATAAAGACATTTCACCCGTTCTTAGAACCAAATGTAGCATCCTTTGCTGTGTAATTAGCGACTCCAGCAGTGGAGGGAGGCACAAAGTGGACCTGCCAGCTCTGTGCCTGCCTCAAATTGAGATGAGTTCCCTTGCAAGAACCCAGACCCAGAGGATTTGAGCTTAATCCACTGCCCACGTGGGAACACCAAGTTTTAGAATCCCAGACTGATCTGGGTTGGAAGGGACCCCAAGGATCACAGAGTTCCAACCGCCCTGCCACAGGCAGGGCCACCAACCTCCAGGCCTGGAGCTACACAAGGGTGCCCAGGGCCCCATCCAACCTGGCCTTGAACACCCCCAGGTACAGGGCACCCACCCCCTCTCTGGGCAGCCCGTTCCAGCCCCTCACCACTCTTTCTGGAAAGAACTTCCCCCTAATATCTAATTTAAACCTCCCCTCTGTTAGCTTTAATCCACCCCCCTTGTCCTGCCATTAATTACCCTTTTAATAAGCCATTTCCCCTCCTGTTTATCTGCTCCCTTTAGGGAAGGGAAGGCTGCAGTGAGGTGCCCCCAGCTCCTTAAGCCTTTCTCCGTAGGGGAGGTGCTCCAGCCCTCTAATCATCTTTGTGGCCTCCTCTGACCCCTCTCCAACAGTCCCACATCTTTCTTGTGTTGGGGCCCCAGCTCTGGACACAGGACTCCAGCTGGGGCCTCCCGAGGGCAGAGCAGAGAGGGACAATCCCCTCTTCTCCAGTGTCACAGCTCAAGAGTCGCTCTGTGTAAGGGTGATAACAATGGAACTAGCACGTAGTTCTTTGTTTTCCAGAGACTGTTGGAAGGCCATGTGTATGATGTGAATTGTTGCAGGTTTTTTCCATCGGGCCTGGTGGTTCTGAGTGGAGGAATGGATGCCCAGCTAAAGATCTGGTCAGCAGAAGATGCCAGCTGCGTAGTAACATTTAAAGGTCACAAAGGAGGTACAGAGTGCTCAGGCTTTAAATACTGCTTCATCTGCCATGTGTATAACTGTTTTGTGCCTGAGGGGTAACGGTCAGTCACCAGCCTACTGGAACAGGCTGCCCAGGAGGGGAGAAGCCTCCCTTGTGAGGCAAGATAACACAACCCCTTTTTCCTTTTTCTCCTTTGGGTTTTGGGGAAATATTTTGACTCCTCCAAGTCTCAGGATGTCACCATGTGAAGATGCCCTGGCTGCAGGGCAAACCAAGGGTCTATAAAAGCTGGGACTTGGCTACAGAAGCCCAGCCAGAGGTAGATTTTGAGTGGCACGTGGCCAGGGCTGTGGGCTTTGGCTTCTGCCCCCTCAGAAATCTGAAATGCGTTTAAAAGATGTGCCGGTTCTGAGGATAAACCTGGCTGGAGCTGTGTGGAGCCAGGAGTTGGACTCGGTGATCCATATGGGTCCCTTCCAAGTCAGGAGATTCTGGGATAAACAGCTCTAGGGTGAGGCTGAAGGCCACTCTCTACAGGGCGATGACAGGAAGAGTTTCATCTAGTGCAGTCACTACAGATATTTCTATTTGAGTTCTGGGAGCTTGATAGAATCACAAGGCTGGAAAAGACCTTAAGATCATCAAGTCCAACCATTCCCATCCTAAGCACAACCATAACCCTAAGTACCTCATCTACCCTTTTTTTAAAACACCCCCAGGGGTGGGGACTCAGCCCCCTCCCTGGGCAGCCTGTTCCACAGCCCCACAACTCTTCCAGGGAAGAACTTTTCCCTCCCATCTGAGCTGACCCTGCCCTGGTGCAGCTTGAGCCAATTTCTCTTTGTCCCATCTCCTGTCCCCTGGCTGAAGAGACCATCACCCACCTCTCTGCACCCTCCTGGCAGGTCAGTGGAGGCACTGAGAAGGTCTCCCCTCAGCCTCCTGTTCCCCAGGCTCAACACCCCCAGCTCCCTCAGCTGCTCCTCAGATGATTTGCAAAGCATCAATTAAATCCTCTAACCATCATTTTTCAGATCCAGACTCAACATCCCCATGGTTAACTCTTTTGGGGATGTTAGCAACTGGAATGAACTGTGCTTCTGATGTTGCTGTAGCTGGATGATGTGGATGCTTCTTGCCCCACACAAGCCTTAGCATGATCCAGAGTTGGGCTGGGCTTGGACTTCTGTCCAAGTTAGAGGCTGATTTTGGAGCTGGAAACTCAGCTGTGGTATCAGCTCAGTCTGAGGCAAGGTGTTGCCAATTATTTTACTGGTGATTCATGAAGTCACAGAAGCATAGGGGTTGGAAGGCACCTCCAGAGCCCATTGGGTCCAACCCCCCTGCCAAAGCAGCTCCCTAGGACAGGTCACACAGGTCGGTGTCCAGCCGGGGCTGGAATATCTCCAGAGAAGGAGACTCCACACCCCCCGAGCAGCCTGTCCCAGGGCTCCGGCACCCTGACCATGAAAAGTTCTTCCACGATACTGGTGATAATCTGCCTTTGTGCCAGGTGATGGCTCCTGCTCCATATGCTTTGCTTTGCTGGGGGCTGTTGCCTTCCCCGTACACCTCGTTCCAGACTTGTTCCAGCTCAGCCAGTTTGGCTGCGTGTGACCGGTGGCAGTCTGGGATCAGCACTTTGGGGCTTGTAGCGCAGTTCACCTTGGGCAATGAGCTGCGGCGTCTGTCTGTCTTCCATGCTGTCTGTCTGACTGTGGCCTTTGCCTTGACACAGGTATTTTGGACACTGCCATTGTGGATCGGGGAAGAAATGTCCTCTCCTGCTCTAGGGATGGCACCGTGCTTCTCTGGGACTGCGGGAAATCCTCCTGCCTGGGTGTCATCGCTGACTGTGGCTCTCCTGTCAACGGCATCGCTGTGGGTGCTGCTGACAGCTCCCTCAACCTGGGCTCACCTGAAAAAGCTCCTAGTAAGGATCTTGCTCTTAAAAATTCGTATTTCTTCTCCTAGCCCAAACTGCTTAGGTTTGTCACCAATAATGCTGAGTGTGGGGCTTGCTTCTGTGCCCCTCCTATCTGGGGAAGGGACCCTGGGTGACCAGACCAGAGCACTCTGGTCCTGTGGAGGAGTTGAGCGTTATCAAGCAGGTTAAGACCGATTGAGTCTCTCTAATTGCTCCTGGGGTGTCTCAGTTACTGTTACACAGCCAGGGAATTTGAGTATTATAAAGGAAAAGCTTTATGTGGAGTGAACTGGAGACACATGGCTCTTTCCTTGTGGTGGTGTGGCTCTGGCTGGAGGCCAGACACCCACCAAAGCTGCTCTGTCAGTGCCCTTCTCAGCTGGACAGGGGGAAAATAGATATTGAGGGGCTCAGGAGTGGAGATAAGGGCAGGGAGAGATCATTCCACAATCAGCGTCACGGGCAGAACAGACTCAACAGGGAATAAAGGAGAGAGACTCTGGTTGATGGCACTGCCCTGCACCCCCAGTGACACCAGAGTCGGGTGATGAGAAGTGTGGCCAGATCTTAAAGCACCTCCCCCCACCCCTCCCTTGTCAGCAGACTGAGCTTTAGCCAGGATTTCGCTCCCTTCTTCCCCAGATTGTGGCACGGGGAGGGTCAGGGACTGGGGGAATGGGGATTTGGGTCAGTTTCTCACGAGCTGTTTTCCTTCCTTCTTAGCTGGGGAGGGAGGGATGGGGGCATTCCTCACCCCCTCCCCCTGCTGCACTGTGGGGTCCCACCCACAGCAGACAGTCCTCCAGGAACTTCTCCCAACATGAATCCTTTCCTGTGGGGCTTGAGCTCCTCACCAAGTGCCTCAGCGTGGGTCCTTCCATGGGGAGCCGACCTTCAGGCCCAGACTGCTCCAGCCTGGTCCCCTACAGGGTCACAAGCTTCCCTCCCCCCCGCCCAGCAGACCTGCTTCGGTGTGGGTCTGTCTGTCCACAGGCTCCAGGTTTCACTGCCAGGAGCTTGCTCACACCTGGGATTCCTACGGGGTCACAGCGCCCTTCAGGTGTTCCCACCTGCTCCAGCACGGGATCGTCCATGGGCTGTAGATGGGATCTCTGCTCCCTGTCATCATCCATGGGCTGTGGGGGGACACCCACTCCACCATGGGTTTCTCCAGGGGCTGCAGGGGCATCTTTCTCTCCGGCACCTGGGGTGCCTCCTCCACCCTTCCCTGCCCTTGGTAGCTGCACAGCTCCTCACATCTTCACTCCCTTCTCTGGGGGCACAAAGCAGCTGCTTGAGGGTTTGTTTCTCCTCACTGTGGTTCCCAGAGGTGCTGTGACCATCGCTGATGGGCTCAGCCTTGGTCAGCAACGACTCCGGCCTTGAGCCATCTGGTGTTTGCTCTGTGGGGCCTGCAGAGAGCTTCTGGCTGCTTTTTTGCAGCCCCCCTTCTCCATGGGAACCCAGCCACCCAAAACTGTGAGACTCAGGGTACAGAGTTAACACCATTACGGGTTCAGCTGTCAGGTTTGGGTATCACCAAGGCTCATTCCATCCCCCGCTGGAGTGAACTGATGTCTTTGTCAGGTGACCGTGAGGTTGGGACAGAAGGGAAAGTCCTGCTGCTGGCTCGAGAAGATAAGAAGCTTCAAGGAGTGGGACTGCAGAGCAGGCAGCCGGTAAGGGGACTCTCAGAGGTGTTTCCCTGGGGAAGGTGCTAGAAAATCCGCTCAGAGGCATCAGGCCTTTGGCTTCTGTTTCCTTGGGTTGGAAGCTGTGGGTTGTGTGGCTGTGCAGAGCACTGGGCAGAGGAATGAAACCAGGTTCAAAACAACCCAGATCAGTGAGGTGGTTAGTGTTAATCCTGTTCCTTTCCCCTGGTGAGGTCCCCCCCAGGCCACACAACGGGACAGAGCCAGGCCAGGTGGTGGTGGGGAGCTGATCCACCTGCCTTTGGGCTTGTGTGCTCCCCAGATACGCTCTAAATGAAACCCCAGTACCACAAAGTACTTCCTACTGTGCCAGATTTATTTGAGAGCGGGGAGGTTAAGGATTAAGAATTGGCTCTGGAATTTAACCCAGGTACTGGGTTAAATGAAAGGCTCTTTAAACACTGGCCAGTAGATGTCATTGTGAGTGCAGGAACCACAGGCTGCCTCCTGCATCCAGAGTGGAAAGCTGCTCTTGGTTCTGCCTGGTGTTTTAACCACGGTGTGAAGGGAACCTCAGGTGGTCAGCAGTCCATTGCTCTCCTTTTGGAGAGGGAAGATGGTGGTGAATGGAGTCACAAGTGGTGTTCCTCAGGGGTTGGTCCTCCAACCCACCCTCTTTAATATCTTCATTGATGATTTGGAGGAGGGAATTGTGTGCTCCTTCAGTAAGTTTGCAGATGACACCAAGTTAGGGGGAAGTGTGGATCTGGCAGAGGGTGGGAATGCCCTCCAGAGGGACCTGGGCAGCTTGGATCGATGGGGAGAGGCCAGTGGGATGGAGTTCAACACGGTGACGCGACGGATCATGACGTGAGGAGGTCTCCCCTCAGCCTCCTCCAAGCTGAACACCCCCAGCTCCCTCAGCCACTCCACGCAGGATCAAATCTCGGCCTTTTGGCTAAGAGTGTAGTGTCTCTTCTTATCAGTTTAATATCTGATACGTCCTTGATGAGAGGGTTTTATATTAAATGAATTTTTCGTCTTGGGAGTTGAACCCTGAATTTGCCTGTGGCAGGGGGGTGGGAACTTGGGGTCCCTTCCAACCCAGACCATTCTGTGATCCTGTGCGTTGCCCTCCAGCCCCTTCCCCAGCCTGGTTGCCCTTCTCTGGACACATTTCAGGACCTCGACGTCCTTCTTACGGTGAGGAGCCCAGAACTGGACCCAGCACTCGAGGTGCAGCCTCACTAGTGCCCAGTCTAGGGACACAGGATCATCGAGTCCAACCCCAGGATCCAGGAGCATTTCCTGACTGCGCCGTGTCTGCTGACTTGGCGAGACTGATTCTGGAGACCTGTTCTCCTGCCCATCTTGGAGCAGGGCTGAGGGGTTACTCACCTGGCTCTGGGTTTGCCAGTTTGTGCTGTGGCTCCTGGAACTTCTGGGTGTCCCGTGGCCTCATCTGTCAGTGTCTGACCCTTGCATTTGTTCTGTGTCCTCAGGTGTTCCTCTTCATCGGATCCGATGCGTTCAACTGCTGCACGTTCCTCTCTAGTACCTACATCCTAGCAGGGACTCAGGATGGGAACATCTATCAGCTGGATGTGAGAAATATTAAGTGAGTGTGTGCCAGGAGCTGTGAGTTATTGAACAACCAACATGATCTCCTACTGGAAGGCGACCTGCTCAGTAAAAGGATCATATAATCATAGACTGGTCTGGGTTGGAAGGGACCCCAAGGATCATAGAGTTCCCACCCCCTCGCCACAGGCAGGGCCAACAACCTCCAGGCCTGGATCTACACAAGGTTGCCCAAGGCCCCAGACCATCCTGGCCTTGAACACCCCCAGGGACGGGGCACCCACCACCTCTCTGGGCAGCCTGTTCAAGAGGGAAAGGTGTGGATGTTGTCTACCTGGACTTCAGTAAAGCCATTGATGCTGTTTGTTAGGGCATTCTCCTGGAGAACCTGGCTACTCAGGGCTTGGGTGGGCTTACGCTTCACTGGGTAAGAAAAAGAGCTGGATCCCCGGGCCCAAAGAGTTGTGGTGAATGGAGTTAAATCCAGTTGGTGGCCGGTCACAAGTGGTGTTCCCTGGGCTCAGTTCCCAGACACTCCTGGGTGATCACTGATCACACCCCCACGTCCTGCAGATGTTCCTCCTGTTATCTTCTAACCCTGAGCTCGTATTCACGCATTGGGGTGGGCTCCTGACTACAGCCTGTAACCACCTTCCTTGTTTCTTCTCCTCCTTCTAGTGCTCCAATCCAGGTGATCCATAGATCAGGAGCACCAGTGCTTTCGCTGCTCCCATACCGAGACGGATTTATCGCCAGCCAAGGTACCTCAAGTGTTCCCCTCTTCCAGTAGAAATTGTAGAAGCAAATTGAGGAGCTTTGTGCTCTTCGTTACCCTTTTACATATAAGCACAGTCTGTGTGGGCAGTGTGTCCCTGGCAATGAGTGAGGGGATGTAGCTGTGTTACGTGGCTGCTGTTGGCATCGTGAGTTCCGTTCCTCACCTTCCCTGTGTTCCTCCAGAATAGGGTCTGAGGGCGCCTCTCGGCTGCTAGAGCCTTTTCTCATCTCTCTGACATCTTCACAGCATGTTTCCCTCTGTACCCTGTGATCAGTGACCCTGTACTGGGCATTGGTGAGGCTGCTCCTCCAGTGCTGAGTCCAGTTCTGGGCTCTTCACCATAAGAAGGACATGGAGGTCCTGGAGCGAGTCCAGAGAAGGGCAGCCAGGCTGTGGAAGGGGCTGGAGGGCAAATCCTCTGAGGAGCGGCTGAGGGAGCTGGGGGTGTTGAGTCTGGAGAAGAGGAGGCTGAGGGGAGACCTTCTCAGCACCTCCACTGACCTGCCAGGAGGGTGCAGAGAGGTGGGCGATGGTCTCTTCAGCCGGGGGACAGGAGATGGAACAAAGGGAAATGGGCTCAAGCTGCGCCAGGGCAGGGTCAGCTCAGATGGGAGGGAAAAGTTCTTTCCTGGCAGAGTTGTGGGGCTGTGGAACAGGCTGCCCAGGAAGGGGACTGCGTTGGACTTGATGAGCTTAAAGGTCTTTTCCAACCTCAGGATTCTGTGCCCAGGCCTTTTCACTGGGCCCACTGGAGCTGTCTGTAATTAAGAGCGTGGCTCACTTCACTAATCGCCCTGTTTTCCTTCCTCTGGCCAGGCGATGGAACCTGCTTCATCATTCAGCAAGACCTCGATTACATCCTGGATCTCACAGAAGCGGACTGTGACCCTGTGTACAAGGTGAGGGATGCTGTCTTATCACCCCAGGTAAGGGGTGTAGGGAAGCTTGATGCCAGGTAGCAGGCAGCTGCCCTTATCTCAGGACTTGGCAGCCTGCACCTCAGGTTCCTTCACACAGTTGCCTTTTAAGCTGGTTTCCCCCCCTCCCCCAAATAATCTAAATATTTGGCATAAACAAACCCTCTGGCCTTTTATCTGCATCATGCAGGAGCGATACCAAAGCAGCAGAGTAGCTTGGTTGTTGGAGCAGCTCTGGCAGAATTAACTGAACTGTGAATTAATTGCTTGGAGGATCCTTGGGGGTAGAAGCAACAGCTGGCTGGGCACTGCTGCCTCTTCTCTTGCCCCCTGGTGACTCGGGACCCAAAAGCAGGCCTCTGGCTCCTGTGTTTCCAGACACTCCGCTGCCCTTGGGAGTGTGACATGGGTTCCCTCAGCTCTCAGCTTGGTGGTGCCAGTGGAAATGTGCTTTTGGTTTTAACCCACAGAATCACCAGGTTGGAAAAGTCCTTTAAGCTCAGGGAGTCCTGTCCTGTGCTGACCCAGATCTCTCAGTCCCTCATCTCCCCATCTGTTAAACACAGCCAGGGGTGGGGACTCAGCCCCCTCCCTGGGCAGCCTGTTCCACAGCCCCACAACTCTGCCAGGGAAGAACATTTCCCTCCCATTTGAGCTGACCCTGCCCTGGTGCAGCTTGAGCCCATTTCCCCTTGTCCCCTGGCTGAAGAGACCATCGCCCACCTCTCTGCAGCCTCCTGTCAGGTAGCTGTAGGTGCTGAGAAGGTCTCCCCAACCCACTCCAGCTCTGCCAGCCGGTTTTCCCCCTTCTAAGTACCACTCCTGTGGAGGCTGAGATCTGACCCACACCAGTCCTTGGTGTCTCAGCCCCTTTTTGCATTTAACAGAAGAACCTCTGTTTGAGGGAATCAATGCCAGAAACAGGCTGTTAGCTGTCACTTGAGCAGCAACTCTCCTTAAATCCCACTCACTTTCCCCTCCCTCTTTTTCAGGTAGCTGCTTGGGAGAAGCAAATTTACACGTGCTGCAGAGATGGCATAGTGAGGAGATACCAACTTTCTGACCTTTAGTTGCCTGGATCAGTGTGGAGTTGCACCAAAGTAACTCTTCCAAGCTTATTTTCTGGGGTGGTATGTTTGAGGTGCGTGTGTAGAAGCTTCTGAGGCCTGTGGAATCTTCTGAGGCTGTTGGGATGAGCGGGCTCTGTACAGCTGGTTTTGGGGATGTTTCTTACTGTGGGACAACTTTGGATTTTATTTTTTTAAATTTGGAGAGAGGGGCTCTGAGGTGTCAGGGAGGGTCTTGTGCTGCCACACATCTTCTCACTGCTGGCATGGGGCGTGGGGCGTGTGTGCAAACTACTAAAATATATTGGATGTGGGGGTGACCTTATGGCAGAATGGCCTGAAATAAAGCAACACAACACCATGTGGGAAATATATTTTCACAGACTCACAGAACTGCAGGGGTTGGAAGGGACCTCCAGAGCCCATCGGGTCCACCCCCCCTGCCAAAGCAGCTCCCTAGGACAGGTCGCACAGGTCGGTGTCCAGACGGGGCTGGAATATCTCCAGAGAAGGAGACTCCGCACCCCCCTGGGCAGCCTGTCCCAGGGCTCCCTCACCCTCACTGGGAAGAAGCTCTTCCCCAGATTGGTGTGGAACTCCCTGTGCTCCAACTTGAGGCCATCGCCCCTTGTCCTGTCCCCACAGACAATGAGAAGAGGCTGGCCATGTCCCCCTGTGTCCCACCCTTCAGATATTGATACCCATTGATCAGATCCCCTCTCAGGCTGCTTCTCTCCAGGCTGAACAGCCCCAGCTCACTCAGCCTTTCCTCGAGGGGAGATGCTCCAGGCCTTTCATCCTCTCCGTGTGCCTCCCTCCTCTGGACTCTCTCCAGGAGCTCCAAGAAAACTCATTTTAAAAAGCCAAAGTGTTTTTAAAAGGAAATAGAAGGAACCCGCGGGCGAGGCGGGGCCCGGGGCGGGAGGGCAGAACTGCCCCTGCCGTGCTGCCCTGCGCGGCCCGGAAGCGCCGGGCTCCATGGCAACGGGACGCCATGGGGCAGAACTACTACGCCGTGCTGGGCCTGGAGCGGGGGGCCGCGGACGCCGACATCAAGAAGGCGTGAGGGGCTGCGGCCTGGCGGAGAGGGGAGCCCCAAGGCCGGCCGGCGCTGGGGGGGTGCGGGACGGGGTGTTGGGGATGGGGGAAGCCCCGTGTGTCTCCGCAGCAGGGCCCTGAAGTGGGAGGTGGGGAGGAGGGAGGGGCCTGGGAGAAGCGGCAGGGCCACAAATCCTGGGAGAAGGAGGGAGGGAGCAGCCGGGGCTGGGGGTGTCCTGCCCCTGCGTCCCCTCCCGCGTCCCCGCGTCCCCGCCCCCCCAGGGCTGGCTGGCTGCAAGGCTGGCTTTTCCCTTCTTTTCCCCTCCATAGCTATCGGAAACTGGCCTTAGAGAATCATCCATTCAAATGCAAGGAGCCCTGGGCACCGGAGAGGTTCAGGCAGCTGGCAGAGGCCTATGATGTGCTCAGCGACCGTAAGTGGGGGGACAGTCCCGGCCCCTGGGTCTGGGGGGGGGGGTGGGCCTGGCAGTGAGACGCCTCTGCTCCGGCCAGAGGTCTAAGCCCCCTGTCATTAGCACCCTATGGAGGTGGCATCAGCCCTTGAGCCCCAGCAGCTGGCAGCTCTTCCTGCTGCCATCCCACTTGGAGAGGGATGGAAGCCCTTCTCCAGCCTCTTCCCGATCGCAGCCTGGATCTCAGGCTCTTCCCCTGCTGTGGGAGACCATGGCCAGTGCTGACTGCTCCTTGTTCCCTAAGCCATGAAGAAAGGGATCTACGACAAGTATGGAGAAGAGGGTCTCAAAGGTGGCATCCCCTTGGAGCTTGGGGACGAGAACCCCTGGAGCGTGGGCTACGTGTTTCACAACAACCCTGACAAAGTCTTCAGGGAGTTCTTTGGTGGAGACAACCCCTTTGCAGGTAGGTGGGGGTGACACTCTCCTAACACATGAGCATGTGGCTGTGAAGTTTAACAGGGGCAAGTGCTGCATTCTGCCCCTGGGAAGGGGTGACTCTGGCTGCACACCCGGGCTGGGGGATGAGGCACTGGAGGCCAGTCGTGCTGAGAGGGGTTTGGGGGAGTCTTGGTTGATAGCAAGTTACCCTTGAACCAGCAGCATGTGCAAGCAGCCAGGAGGGGCAACCACATCCTGGGGTGCTCTGACTTGACCTGTGTGGAGCCAGGGGTTGGACTTGGTGGGCCTTAGGGGTCCTTTCCAGCTGAGGAGATCCTGGGATTCAAAATAAACACACTCCTAGGGAAAGACCACTTCAGCTGGAGCGGGAATGTGGTCACAAGCAGAAGGAGATGAGAGGTTCCTGTTTGCCTGGCATCCTTGGGGTGCTCCGTGATAAGGAGACCCCAGGGGACTCCCCGACCTCTGGTCAGAGTGAGGTGACCCCCTGCTCTGCTCACTCACCCAGAGTTCTTTGACAAGGATGGCTCGGAGCTGATCCTGCCCTTCGGAGGGCTGCGAGGAAGAGGAGCGATGAAGCAAGACCCCCCGATCGTGCGGGATCTCTACCTCTCCCTTGAAGACCTTTTCCATGGCTGCACCAAGAAGATTAAGATCTCCCGTAGGGTGGGTGGAGGTGGGGAGCTCAGCAGGGGGAGGAATTTGGGTCTGGACTCTGGCTGTAGGATGTTTTGGTGGCAGAACCTGAGGTTTTAGAGCTGGTCCTGCTCAGGGGGCTTGGCAGACCCCGGCACTCCGCATCTGTGCTGTGCCACAGAGAGGAATCTGAACCAGACTGAGCACAGATGCTGGAAGGATCTGAGCTGGTACCCTCCTCCTCTGGCTGGAGATGGGGAAATCAGCAGGAGGGGATGATGTAAAAGCTGATGGGAACAAGGGGCTTATTTTGGAGAGGGGACACAGCATTACCTGGGCAACCACAGACTCATTTTCCCTTGGGGCTGCATCTCCTTCATGCTGTCAGCAATCTGTATCCCTCTTCCTGCTGTCACCATCTCCTGGTTCCAGCCCTGAGTGTCTCCTGCTCAGTCTGACTCCATTTGTCCCTGCCATGCTGTGGAGTTGGAGCCACCCTCACTCTCCTCTGCACCGGCTTGAACGCAGCTGGATGAGCAGAGCAGCTGTGACCCCCTCTCCGTGCTGTCCCTCAGGGTGTCACAGCCCTGAGGAGCAGGACTTGGGGGTACCAGTGGGTGAGAAACTGGCCATGACCTGTCACTGTGCGCTGGCAGCCCAGAAAGCCCCCCCTGTCCTGTGCTGCATCCCCAGCAGCAGGACCAGCAGGGCTGGGAAAGGGGGATTCTGCCCCTGTGTTTGGGGGTCCGCAGGACAAGGAGGACATGGAGCTGTGGGAGCCAGTCCCCAGGAGCCCCAGAGATGATGGGAGAGCTTGAGCCCCTCTGCTCTGGAGCCAGGCTGGGAGAGCTGGGCTGGCTGAGCCTGGAGGAGAGAAGGCTGCTTCTGGGGAGAGCTCCCAGCCCCTTCCCATCCCTCAAGGAGAGCTGGAGAGGGGCTGGTGCCCAGGGCAGGGAGGGCCGGGCCCAGGGAAATGGCCTTGAGCTGCAAGAGGGCAGCTGGAGAGGGGCTGGGGGGCAGAAATCCTTCCCAGGGAGGGGGGAGGCCCTGGCACAGGGTACCTGGAGAAGCTGGGGCTGCCCCTGGCTGCGTCTCAGGGTTCAAGGCCAGGTTGGATGGGGCCTGGGGCACGCTGTGCTGGTGGGGGTGTCCCTGCCCGTGGCAGGGAGGCACTGGGGGGGGAATTGGAGGTCCCTTCCAAGCCAACCCAGTCTGTGATTCTCTGAGCCAGCTCTTCTGATCCCCTCATCTCCCCCAGGTGATGAATGAAGATGGTCAGACAAGCACCGTGAGAGAGAAAATCCTGACGATCGAGGTGCAGCCGGGGTGGAAGCGGGGCACTCGCATCACCTTTGAGAAGGAAGGAGACCAGGTAATGGTCATGGTGGGAAGTTCTGGGCCGGGTTTCCTCAGGACCAACCATCTCTCCAGGCCATGGGCACTTTGTCACATGGCTCCCAGCACAATTCCCTGGTCCTGATAGAAAACCATTTGGTTTCTAGCAAACCATCCCCAGGTGTCTTTTCAGTTTGGGTTTTTCTCCCCTTAATTTTAGGGCCCAAACATCATCCCATCTGACATCACCTTTGTTGTCCAAGAGAAACTCCACCCGAGGTTTCAAAGAGTCAACGACAACCTCACCTATGTCAGCACCATCACCTTGGGAAAGGTAAAGAGCCAAGGGAGGCAACGGGGCCAAGCCCAAACCTCTGCTTTCCCTCTGGGGCTGCAGGTGCAGCTCTGAGTCCCACTCCTGTGCCTTGCAGGCCCTCATCGGCTGCACGGTGGACGTGAAGACGCTGGACGGGCGGCTGCTCAACATCCCCATCAACGACATTGTGGAGTAAGTGCTGCTGGGCAGATGGATGGCTGGGCTGGGTGGCCAGATGGGGCCTTTCTGCAGAGCTCGGTGGCCAAGGAGATGAACAGGCGCTCGGGAAGAATCACAGACTCACAGAGTCACAGGGTTGGAAAAGCCCTTTAAGCCTCAGCCTCCTCTTCTCCAGCTCCCTCAGCCGCTCCTCAGAGGATTTGCCCTCCAGCCCCTTCCCCAGCCTGGTTGCCTATTTCTGACTGGCCACCCGGGCACACTGCTGGCTCATGGTCAGTCACCCACCACCCCCAGGTCCTTCTCTGCCTGACAGCTCTCCAGCCAGTCTCCCCCAGCCTGTAGCACTGCTCGGGGTTGTTCTGTCCCATGTGCAGCACTCCAGCCTGTTCAGATCCCTCTGAAGAGCCTCCCTACCCTAAGGCTGATCAACACTTCCTCCCAGCTTAGTGTCATGACCTCAGGATTGACCTGGAAAAAGGTGGGAAAGGCAGTGAGGTGAGGGCTGAGTGGTAGAGCCCACAGGGCACGGGACGTGGGGCTGTGAGGCTGGAGGAGGACGGGCCGTCAGTTGAAGCTGGAGGAGCAAAGTGACCTCCAGAAACCCCCTGAGAAGCGTGCATGGGGCTCTGTGCCGTGACACGTGGCTGTGGGCTCCAGGCCAGGATTGTCCTGTGGCTCCTCAGCCCCTTCCTTTGCTTTGCAGCCCCAAGTACTGCAAGGTGGTGCCAGGGGAGGGGATGCCGCTGCTCCACAACCCCAGGCGCAAGGGCGACCTCCTCATCTACTTCAACATCTGCTTTCCCAAGAACCTTACAGCTGAGCAGAAACTGCTCTTGCAAAGGGCTCTCCTCTCCTAGGGGACAATGTCCTTCCCCTTCCCCTCTCACCAATAAAGTGCTGGAGCCAGCACTGTCACAGGCCAGAGCTGGGTGCAGCCCTGGGATCCTTGAGGCTGTTTCTCCCGTCTCTCAGCTCCACCTTGTTTTCCCAACATGGTGCCAGCCTGCAGCAACCCAGAGGGTGATGGAGGATTCTTGTGGGGAGGGGGGGAGCAGGGGGGCTTGCAGTACTCCCAGCACAGCTTATGCATGAGGACAGGGAGGGTTTGGGCGTGCGGGGGTGGCAAGGGGAGTACTGGGGGGTAGCAGAAAAGATTTACTCCAAGCCTCGCTGTAGCCATGACAACGGTTGGGCTCTGGCAGATGTGATCCCTGAGGTGCCTCCAGGATGGTGGCGATGGCCTCAGGCATTGGGCTCAGGAGGGGACCCCCTGCCCATGGCCATTGGGCCCCATTTCAGCTGCTCATAGGTGAGGAATGTCACAAGGCTCCAGGACCTGAGCAGCAGGAACCTTCCAGAGTGTCTGGGCTCAGGATGTCCTGTCCCATCTTCCTCCACTCCAGCAGCAGCTGCGTTTTGGAAGAGGTTGGACAAGGGTGGCAAACCCCTTGTAGAAAGCCTTAGGCCCCTCCCCACCCCATGTTGGAGCAGGGCCAAGGCGCTGCAGCTGCCACCATCCCCATCCTGCCCTGAGCTCAACTTAACCACCTCCCTGGGGGGAGGAGGCAGCGATGGTTTTTGGGGTGCCTGCTCCCTGGTTCTCCCTGTCCATGGACACGGCGGGGGGTGACAACTCAGTCTTGGGGTGAAGAGAGGGGTGGGGGCTGTCTGCTGCAGGTGCCACGGCCCCCACAGGAGGCAGGGATGGAGGTTGGGGTGCCCACCTGAAGGGATGAGGGGTGTGTGTGAGGCCTGGAACCCCCTAGAACCCCACTTGGGGCTGGCGGGGCAGGGCAGTTAGGAGAGAATTGGGGGACTCCCCAAGGCAGCTGGAGGGGACAGGGTGCTCCACAGGGAGAGTGGAGGGCTGGGGCGGGGGGTCTGACACAGGATTGGGGTGTCCCAGGAGCAGACACAGAGCAGACCCTGTGCAAGGACACAGAGAGGCAGGGGGCTGGGGGGTGGGCTGGGTGTGGCCATCGCTGTGGCATCAAGGCTGCACAGCCCACTTCAGGTGACTGGTCTCTTCTAAGGGCAGTGGGGGTGCCTCCCACCTGGAGTGGGGGGCAGTCGCTCTTTGCGCCCACATGTGGCATGTCTGGCCAGGGACTTGCACCTCTGGCTGCAATGTTTTTCCTTTTTCCCTTCCCCTTCCCTCTTCCCCTTCCCTCTTCCCTTCCCCTTCTTCTTCCCCTTCCCCTTCCCTCCCCTTCCCTCACCTCCCTGCCTCTCCCCTCCCCGCCTCTCCCCAGTCATCCCCTTTCCCTTGGCCATTCCCAGGGGCACCCCCAGGGTTGGGAGAACGCCTCTAAACCCCCATGAGAGGCGCAGGAGACCCGAGCTCTGCTGTGACCAGGCCCCATAGGGGCAGTTTATTGGAAGCAGCAGGCAGGAATAACAGGAATCACTGTGGAAAACGCTGGGAAATGTTGCTTTTGCAAATTGAAAAGGGTTATTGTATTTTCTGCAGAAGAATTTAGGATATATAGAAACTCTTGGTAACTGAACAAAACTGAACTTTATTGGTGTACACAGCTGTAACAACAATAGAAACCAGCCACAACCAAAACCAAAACCAAAACAACAAGAGCTCCTCACAGTGCATAGAATTCTATCATGCGGCATCGTTCACACATCGCCACGGCATCTGCAACCCTGCGACAAGAAGCATGGGGCCTCTGCCTAGAAGGAAAGCGATAACAGAACAGGAAAACCTTGATTCTTTCTAAACCAACTATCTGAGTTTGAAGAGACCTCTCAGTCTCAGCAACACCCACCTCTCTGGTTGCTGCGGGAGGTGAAACCGCACATGTTGGGTAGGCTGTGATGACCTGAAAGTCTAATAGCAGGGGAACAATACACCACTATAGCCATAGCAAGGACATTGTCCCTGCTGCCTGGCTAGAGTGCTGTAGAAAGGAAGCTCACGCATACGTGAATCCAGTGAACCCAGTATTTCCACCATGATGATGGTGCATGACAAAAAAAAGAAGACTCCAGCCGGTTTTGACCAGGCCTGGAGACCCACCTAAAGCTTAATTTGCTAAGTAATGGGTGATGGGGTGGGAAAGCTGTGGACTTATGTCTCCACATTGCTGAAATGTTGCATTAAGACACTTGTAAAGGGTTAAGGAAGACTTGCTAACAGGATAGCTTGAAGTGCCACAGTGGTGACCTCCTATAAACAATGCCTCCCTTGAACGACTCTGCCTCACTGATAAAGAAGAAACACCAAGTGGGACATAAGTTTGAGCCTAACACCATATTTTAAGTAACTTACACACTCAAGGACTATGTGCTCTGTGGAAATAAAATGACTTGTTTGACAAGTTCCAGTACCCCCCTCCTCCTTATCTGTTCATGAATTCCGTGCTTGTCTCTAATGGGTCACAAATGCAGGCAAAGCATTTCATTGTAACTAGTTCAAGCTCCCCCTTGTCCTTGAAGGTACACAAAACCTGCTGAAACCCAACTTGGAGTTGGGATCAGAGTCAAGGGGTAACTGAGTCTGCGCAAGACCGAAGGTTACTTGCGGTGAGGAAGAGGAGCCATCTGACTTCATCTCCACGACCCTCAACAACCACCATCAAACAGCAGTGCGCAGGCGCAGTGGGGAGGAGTTGATGGAAATCACTTCTTGGAACTCATTTTAATACAAAGCAGGACAGGTTATGAATATGTATACGTGTATCAGGTAACCTAATGATGTTTGAATAAGGATGTGGTATAAAAGTGCTACAAACTGACCAAAGCTGTGCCTACTTTGTTAGGTCACCTGCTCTTGCAAGAATGTATAATAAATTACTGTTTCACTAATGTGTCTACCTCAAGTCCTTTCTTTAGGACCATTGGCATTTCCCCACTCTACCAAGCCTGGGGAGTTTTGATTCCTGCTTCTCAAGGCATCACCATCAGGACGAGCCAACAATTGAGGTAACAAAAGCAAGGGTGGAAATCAAAACACCTGAATTCCTTCATGGCAAATGTAAGACCGTTGCTCCAGCAGGATTTTCCCACCTAGCGACCTGTCCTCAGAGATCAGTGGAGGATGGGTGAGAAGAAAAATGCAAACACGTACGGCAACGCCTGACAGATACTCTCCCAGCTTTGATAGCCTGCAGGCTCAGGCGCCTGCTGACCAAGAGGCCTTTAACAGCCTCTGGTGTCTTTTCATCTACTAAATGGTCTAACAATCTCTAAAATCCACAAGAGCTTTCTACACCTTCAAGTTCTTGCCATTAGGACTTCCCAAGGCGTTTCTTGTGGACATGTCACCTGAAAATGTATTAGATGACACATTCTACCTGAAAGGAACAGCAAATCTTTTCCTCTTCACCTTCTGCAGATCACTCAGAAGTTTAAAAACCTAACACAGGCCCTCACCTCTTCACCAGCTACAAACTCGGTTAAGGGAAAGGTTCTCAAGACCTCTCATCGTGTTTTCACACTTCTCTATCTTTCCCAGCTTTCCTAAACCCTGAGACCAGCACTGAAGAGTTTTGAAAAGAGAGATCTACAGAGACTACCATCTACGGTCCCTTCCCTTCCCAGTAAATTCTACAGTGCAGTTTGCACGTTGGTAACTCCTGAGCATCACATTTCTAACTCTAAGGTCTTGCTCCTCAACAACAGACAGTTACAGCTTGGGTCCTCCTCTTTCTCTCCCTTGCACATCTCACCATCAGGCCAAGGGGGATGGAGTGAAGCTGAAGAAGGGAAGGGTTGGGTTGGATATTAGGGGGAAGTTTTTTACAGAGAAAGTGGTGAGGAGCAGGAACAGGCAGCCCAGAGAGGTGGTGGGTGCCCCATCCCTGGAAGTGTTCAAGGCCAGGTTGGGTGGGGCCTTGTAGATCCAGTCCTGGAGGTTGGTGGGCCTGCCTGTGGCAGGGGGTTGGAACTTCATGATCCGTGGTGAAGTGCTTCCCACTCTTTGTCCCTTCCAACCCAGACCATTCTATCATTTGATGAGTCTATGATTCTACTTTAAGAGGACTTGAACCTTAGGAGGTCAACCTGCTTCCACCAAACAGCTAAGACATCCCTGAAATCAGCTATGTATTCTACTAGCAATAATTGAGAGACTGGCATAACCAGTGTGCATGTCTTGTAAGCAGAACCACCTGAGCTGCTGCCAGCCTCTCTACGTGTGCTTCTCAAGGCCTGGGGGTGACACTGCGAAGAACAAGGCGAAGAACACGTTTCCCAGCTCCTGATCTGCCTCTGGCTTTGTGGCTGGGAATCCCCTGGGTCACCCCCCATCTGCAATGTTGGAGCAATAAATATTTTTCTGTTCCTAATGCTGTGGTCCATCCTTCCATCCATCCATCCATCCATCCATCCATCCATCCATCCATCCATCCATCCATCCATCCATCCATCCATCCCCCAACCTTTCCCTCTATCCCTTCCTCCCTCCCTCCCTCCTCTCGTTTGGGTGCGAGCACCTTAGTGCCCGACCCCTGCGAGCACAAGCTGGCCTCAGGCACCGCTGGCACCCCAAAAAGTGGGGTGGAGGTGGCTGGTATCCCAGTGGGTGTGCTGGTGCCTGGGGATGTGGGTGGGCTCGGACCGGGGCCAGCAGCACCCACAGGGGACCCTCACCCAGGCCCCCGAATGCTGAGCAGCGTCTCAGGGGCTGCAGTGGAGATAGGCCCTGAAGCCCTGAGGCTCGACCCAGAGGCCCTGAAGCAAGGCTGACCTCTAGATGAGTCTCACACCCCAGCACCGTGTTCCCTCCACAGCGGTCGGGATGCCGCTGTCTCTCTCTTCACATCTCTCTCAGATGGGCTTTCACCAAGGCCCGCTACTCCTTCCCCGAGCCCTGGCCCGGTGCCATGGAGGAGCTGGAAGCTCTCAAGCCATCGCCAGCCCTCCAGACCCATCAAGATCCTGAGGGACTGGGGACAGAGCCAGGGCCAGCCCTTCACCAAGACTTCCCACTGGATCTGCCACTGGAGACTGACCAAGAGCAGGGCCATGGACAGGTCTGGGACAGGCCATGAGCAGCACGGACATGGAGCCTTCTCCTAGCAGACACCCAGCCATGGACATGGACAAGGAGTAGCTGGTCCTCGAGGTCATCCACACTCTGTGCAGCGTGGAGCGAGAGTGCTACAAGGAGCTACAGGCGTCTCTGGTCCTGTGGCAAGGGGCTACAAGGGGAGCCTGCAGTGTGATCCCACTTGGGGATCCCTCCCTCCAACCAATAGGAAGAAGGTGCTTGGCCAGATGAGTCTGCTGAAGCCCAGGCTGTGTCCCCGGTGTCTTGGAGAGGAGCAGCCAAGGCTGGACAAGGCTGCAGGGGAGGACTCAGTGAAGCAGGAAAACACATGTGATCCCCTGTGTGCCCAGCACCGCCATAAACAATACCTGCTGAACAGCCACCAAGGCTGGGGAGTTTTGATTCCTGCTTTTCAAGGCATCACCCTCAACTCGGAGTCCTGTGCCAGTTGTGATTTTTGGCTGGCAGCCCCTGTACCCAGCTCCCAAGGAGATGCCCTCAAAGTTTCTACCCCCGAGAGATGCCGTGGGCAGCCTGTCCTTTCCAGCCCCACGCAAATGCCTTTCTCTTTTCTTTTTCATAGCTTTGTTCCATGGAGGCAGCATCAGAGCAGCCTCTCACTCCTGAAGAGCACCTTCCCCACCCCCACGCGGCTTCTCACGAGAGAAATTCTGCCTTCCCCGTTTCCCCCTCCCATCCCAATCCTGTCCTGTGGAACATGAGGTTATCACGCTGGAAGGACGGGATGCCATGCGGAGGGACCTGGAGAAGTGGGCCCAGGGGAACCTCATGAAGTTCCACAAGGACAAGTGCAGGGTCCTGCCTTTGGGTCAGGGAAATCCTCACTTTCAATCCAGGCTGGGAGAGGACGTGGTAGAGAGCTGGTGAGAGGTGTCCCTGCCCATGGCAGGGGGTGGGACTCAATGATCTTTGAGGTCCCTCGCAGCCCTGAGCAGTCTGTGACCATTGCTGGAAAAGCTTTGGGACAGCCCAGGGAAGGACACAGAGTAGAAATCCGTGGTAGGGCTGTTGCAGAGCCGAGCCTCAGCTTGGGTACCCCAAGCGCTCCCAGTTTGGGCTATTTTGGACCAGAAACACCCATCTGTCCCCAGAAGCATCCCCTCCCCCTGGTGGCACAGACAGAAAGGAGCCCTTTGGCCACCAACAGATTTAATTCCCCAGTGCTGCTGCCAGAAAATCGGGGTCAGGGGTGTGTGGCTGCCCCCCACACCTGGGCCACTGGGGGTGGGCTGGGTGACAGCACCAGCACCAAAGGTCCCCAGTGATTTCAGTTCCCAGGTGGTGAAGCAGGGTGGGCTTGGTGTGAGCCAGGTGCTGCTCCACGGGGCTGGGTGTCACGCTGCCGGCGTGCCATGCACTCGCCGAAAGCACGGACCTGGGGCTGGCAATGGCGCCAGTCCTGCCGCGCCGCCATGCGGTCCTGCAGCTCCCGGTGCTGCGCGGCGCAGCCCGTGCGTGAGATCATGGCGTCCACTGGGTCCTCCTCCTCCTCCTCAGCCTTCTCCAACGATGGAGGGTTCCTGGCCTTCGCTGAGCCAGGCTGGAGCAAGGAAGCAGGGTTTGGGGTGCTACCTTCCCCTTCTTTGTGGGCACCCACCCGCCCTGCCCCTGTGGGTGTCCTCATGCAACCCCAGGAGGAGCTCAGCACCCCTCACACCCCATGCAGCCTACCGCCCACTCATGGGGGCCCAGAACCTTCCCAAACCCACGGGTGCCTATCTCCCCTACTCCCACCTATGGGTGCTCAGTGCCTCCCCCATGAATCCCATCCCTTAGGATTGGCTTTAGAAAAAAGAGAAAAACAGAGAGAAAGAGAAACAACGGAAGAGGTGCTGCTCTGCTTGGAAAATCTGGGAGTGTGGTACACGGAAAGGGGCTTCTAGAAGAAAAGGGGGGATGAAATACCAGAATCTTGATGGGTCTGGAGGGCTCACGATGGGTTGAGAGCTTCCAGCTCCGCCATCGCACCAGCCAGGGCTCCAGGAAAGAGTAGAGAGACACAGATCTGGTGTCCACGAGGGAGCCCAGGGAGCTCACGGAGGTTGATGATTGGCATCTCGATAATGATATCGAGTGTTGTTCTGGTTTGGATTTATCATCCAAAGAACCTGTGCAGGTGGCACTGAGACGTTCAAGTAAGCACCAAGTGAGTGTGGAGTGCTGCTGTGTCTGTCTGTAACCGCATCCTGCTCTGTGGGTCAGCAGGAGAACTCCTGCCTGTCATGCAGGAGTTTGATTCCCAACGGAGTGGCTGCTCTGCTGGCACTGATTGGTTGGTCTTGATTTTGGAGCTGAGTATTGAAAATTGATTTAGATTTGATGAACTGTTGGTGTGAGTGAAATGAGTCAACTCTGGTGGGAGTGGTGAGCAACTGAGTCGCAGCAAATCTGGGAGAGAGAGAGAAAAACTGACCACTAGAAACTCCAGGTTTGTTGTTTTGGGTTTGTATATTTGATGTAAGCAATGGGGAACTGAGAATGGGTTAGAGAGACGGGAGTTGGGTTATAAACAAGAACAGGGATCAAGAGAAACTCTAACAATAGCGGGGCGGGGTGGGGGGGAAACAAAAGGAGTGAAATCTCCAAGAAAAAACCAGAAATGCCATATAAGGGGTGAAGGGATGAACTGGCTCTGTCACCGGTCCTCAAAAGCTTGATGGGTCTGGAAGGCTCACAGTCAGTTGAGAGCTTCCAGCTCCACCAGGGCTGGACTCGGGGAAGGAATCCAGGCAGACGGATCCTCTGTCCAAGCATGAGCCCAGGTTGTTCAATGAGACACGCGGGGACAGGCCCTTCATACTCAATGTCTCCTCGTTCTCCTGGCTGAGGAGGAGAGAGAAGAGACCCAGTTGCAGCCTGGGCCCTCCTCTGGGACCCCCGGGCAGCAGCCCCTGCTTGGGCAGCAGGCAGGGCTGCCCACTCTGGGCAAAGACAGGGCACAGGCAGAGAGTCTGGGACAGGAGCTGGGCATCTCCCCAGCACTCACCACATGTCCTGGGGTGACAGAGGCTTCTCTGCACCTCCGGTTGATTGGGAAGAACCTGACGAGGGACGAGACAGGAGTCAGAGGCTGGCAGCCCCCAGCACAGCCCCGTGGCAGGGCTGCAGTGGGGTGTCAGCCCTAACACAGGTGCTCGGTGCCGGGTCCACTCACTGCTTGGTCGCTCCAGATGCACTCTGGCCTTGCTCTTCCTAAACATCATCTTCCACCACTTCTGCAAAAAACCCCAGAACATGGGTGAGTGTGGAGCAGCTCCCAGCACTATGCTACAGACCTCCATGCTCTCCCGACACCACTCCATATCAAGACATGGTGTGGCCCGGTGTTCTGTGGAGTAACAGTCACCTACCTTGGGTCTTCTGCGGGAAGGCTCCACATCCATGGGGCTCTGTGCCCTGTCTCTGACCTGTCCAGGTGACTGCCCTTGGTCTGTCTCCATTGGCAGCTCCAGAGAGGGGTCTTGTTCAAGGACTGGCGCTGCCTCTGTCACTGGACCCTCAACAGTTTCAAGGTTCTGGAGGGCTGGGGATCGGCTCGGTGATGCAGGCTCCTCTGCACCTCCAGTTGCTTGGGAAGAACCTGATGAGGGAGGTGACATGAGTAAGAGGATGGCAGCCCCTAGCACAGCCACTTGTCAGGGCTGCAGTGGGGTTTCAGCTCTTTGAAGGGCACTCGGTGCTGGGGTCACTCACTGCTCAGCTGCTCCTGATGCACTCTGGACTTGCTCTTCCCAAATATCTTCGTCCACCACTTCTGAAAAAAACCCCAGAACATGGGTGAGTGTGGAGCAGCTCCCAGCTCAATGCTACAGACCTCCATGCTCCCCCCACACCACTCCATGTCATGACATGGTGCAGCGCAGTGTGGTGCTGAGTAACGGTCACCTACCTTGGGTCTGCTGGGGGAAGGCTGCACTTCCTTGGGGCTCTGCGCCGTGTCTCTGAGCAGTCCAGGTGACTGCCCTTGGTCCATCTCCAATGGCCGCTCTAGAGGGAGATCTTGGTGAAGGGCTGGACCTGGCTCTGTCATCAGCCCCTCAACAGTTTCAGGGGTCTGGAGGGCTGGGGATCGGCTCGGAGCTTCCAGCTCCACCATCGTACCAGCACTGGACTCGGGGAAGGAGTTGGGAGATGAGCATGTACTGCTCAAGTCCCAATGCAGGGAGCCCGGGGAGGGCAGCTGAACACACGGGGATGGGCTGTTCAGGCTCATTGTGTCCTCCTTCTCCCTGCAGAGGAGGAGAGAGAAGAGACCCAGTTTCAGCTTAGACCCTCTGGTGGGACCCCTGGGCAGCAGCCCCTCCTTGGCCGGCAGGCAGGGATACCCGCACCGGGCAGGGCACAGGTGGAAAGTATTGGGCAGGATCTGGGCATCTCCCCAGCACTCACCACATGTCCTGGGCTGATGCAGGCTCCTCTGCACCTCCAGTTGCTTGGGAAGAACCTGATGAGGGAGGAGACATGAGTAAGAGGCTGGCAGCCCCCAGCACAGCCGCTTGTCAGGGCTGCCATGGGGTGTCAGCTCTTTGAAGGGCGCTCGGTGCCGGGGCCACTCACTGCTCGGCTGCTCTGGATAGACTCTCGCCTGGCGCTTCCCATACATCATCTTCCACCACTTCTGCAAGACCCCCAGAATGTGGGTGAGTGTGGAGCAGCTCCCAGCACTATGCTACAGACCTCCATGGTCCACAGCACTCCATGTCATGACATGGTGCAGGGCGGTGTGGTGCTGAGTAACGGTCACCTACCTTGAGTCTGCTGGGGGAAGGCTCCACATCCCTGGGCCACCGTGCCCTGCCCCTGACCTGTCCAGGGAACTGCTCTTGGTCGGTGTCCATCAGCAGCTCCAGAGGGGGGCAAAGGTCAAGGACTGGCCCTGGCTCTGTCACCGGATCCTCAACAGTTTCAGGGATTAGGAGGGCTGGGGATTGGTTCAGAGCTTCCAGCTCCGCCATCGCACCAGCGCTGGATACGGGGAGAGAGTCAAGAGATGCCGATAGGCGTCCCGAGAGAGAGCCCGGGGAGCCCACAGATCCCAGCCGAGCATGCGGTGACAGGCTGTTCAGGCTCTTTGTGTCCTCATTCTCCCTGCTAACGAGGAGAGAGAAGAGACCCAGTTTCAGCTTAGACCCTCTGGTGGGACCCATGGGCAGCAGCCCCTCCTTGGCCAGCAGGTAGGCAGGGATATCTGAAATGGGCAGGGCACAGGTGGAGAGTCTGGGGCAGGAGCTGGGAGTCTCCCCAGCACTCACCACATGTCCTGGGGTGAGAGAGGCTTCTCTGCACCTCCGTTTGCTTGGGAAGAACCTGATGAGGGACGAGACATGAGTCAGAGGCTGGCAGCCCCCAGCACAGACGCGTGTCTGCACTGCCGTGGGGTATCGCCCCTTTACGGCTTGCTTGGTGCTGGGGCCACTCACTGCTCAGCTGCTCCTCATGGACCCTGGCCTTGCTCTTCCCAAATATCTTCGTCCACCACTTCTGCAAAAACCCCCAGAACGTGGGTGAGTGTGGAGCAGCTGCCAGCGCTATGCTACAGACCCACATGCTCCCCCCACACCACTCCATGTCATGACATGTTGTGGCACAATGTGGTGCAGAGCAAGGGTCACCTACCTTGGGTCTGGTGGGGGAAGCCTCCACATCCATGGGGCTCTGCGCCCTGTCTCTGAGCAGTCCAGGTGACTGCTCTTGGTACGTCTCCAATGGCCGCTCTAGAGGGAGGTCTTGGTTAAGGACTGGCCCTGGCTCTGTCACCAGCCCCTCAGCAGTTTCAGGGGTCTGGAGGGCTGGAGATCGGTTCAGAGCTTCCAGCTCCGCCATCGTACCAGTGCTGGACTCGGGGAAGGAGTGGAGAGATGCCGATAGGTGTCTCGAGAGAGATCCCGGGGAGCCCAGGCGAGCACGCGGGGACAGGCTGTTCACGCTCTCTGTGTCCTCGATCTCCCTGCAGAGGAGGAGAGAGAAGGGACCATTTGCAGCCTGGGCCCTCCTCTGGGACCCCCGGGCAGCAGCCCCTCCTTGGCCGGCAGGCAGGCGGGGATGCCCGAAACGCGCAGGGCACAGGTGGAGAGTCTGGGGCAGGAGCTGAGCACTCACATGGCCTGGGGTGACGCAGGCTTCTTTGGATTTCCAGTTGCTTGGGAAGAACCTGATGAGGGACGAGACCAAGTGAGCGGCTGGCAGCCCCCAGCACAGCCCCGTGTCAGGGCTGCTGTGGGGTGTCAGCCCTTTCCAGGGCGCTCGATGCTGGGGCCACTCACAGCTTGGCTTCTCTGAAGACACTCTCGACCTGGTCTTCCCAAACCTCCTCCTCCACCTCTTCTGCAAAAACCCCCAGAACGTGGGTGAGTGTGGAGCAGCCCCCAGCCCTATGCTACAGGACTCCCCCATGCTCCACACTACTCCATGTCATGACATGGTGTGGCACAGTGTTCTGCGGAGCAAGAACCTTTGCCCTAAGAAATGCATAGAATACGTGTGATGTCACCCAATAAATGGCTTCACCTAAAATTCATATCGAATTGCTTGTTGCTCATCGCCGGTCTCCACAGCAAGACCCCCAGAACGTTGGTGAAATGGGAGCAGCTCCCAGCCACCCACACCCCCCGACACCACCCCATGTCAGGACTCGGCACGGCTCAGTGCGCTGCAACGTTCTCCTACCCGGCGCTTCCTGTCCCGTTGAAAGCTGGAGATGAACCGGAGATACATCGCCAGCATAATGAATGGCATCAGATCACCCACAGCCAGGGCGCCGAAGCAACCCATGGCTTGGGCTGAGCTACAGCTGTGTCCCTCCGGTCACCAATGAGTTCCAAGATCTCCAGTTATCTGCCAACCAAGACACTGACAAGCAATGGCTGAGGCTGCAGTCTGCAGTGACGCTGACAGACGACAGTGTCCAGTGCCAACTGCCCTGCGCCCCCTTACACCTGCCCGGCAGCCACACCCCCCTTTGTGGCATCAGGGGCATGCTGAGCCCTCATTGGTGCTGAGCCCTCATTGGTGCCCTCAGAGGCAAGCAGAACTCTGATTGGATAAATCTGGTGGCACTCCAAGGCTCTTCCTCATGCCACTCCTGTCAGCCCTACTTGGAAATGGGTCCCACCTGCGTAAGGAGAAGAGCAAGCACATCACGCCTTGCAAGAAACGTTTCAGGAGAGGGAAACTTCAGATTGCTCCTGACACCCCACAACCAGAACAAAATCGTTACCTTGAACACCCAAGATCCCACCTCTGGGTGCTTATTCCTTGGACCAAGCACCCTGCTTCCGAGATACAGACTCACAGAACCGTAGGGGTTGGAAGGGACCTGCAGAGCCCATCGGGTCCAACCCTCCTGCCAAAGCAGCTCCCTAGGACAGGTCGCACAGGTCGGCGTCCAGCCGGGGCTGGAATATCTCCAGAGAAGGAGACTCCACACCCCCCTGGGCAGCCTGTCCCAGGGCTCCCTCACCCTCACCAGGAAGAAGTTCTTCCCCAGATTGGTGCAGAACTTCCTGTGCTCCTACAGTCTCCAGTCTGCCGTCATAATTCATCTCTGCCAGTCGCTCAGGGCTTTTTATCAGGCAACGAGATGTCTCATCTGTAGGCCAGGCTCCATCTAAGGTAACTTCAGCTCACCTGCTAACGACAGACAAAAGCATACGAGATGACAGGGCTTTGAGGCAAAGCTGCTCCATGCAGGAGCTGGGAGCTGAACACGTGGCTCAAACCAGCGTCTAAACCCAGTTCCAGGCTCAGAAACCTGCAAGGTTAACTGTGTAACCCTCAGGTTTGGGTTTGGGCAGCTGTCCCCTCTCCCACCGCAGACAGCCAGGACTGTAAAGCCCATCCTCACTCGCCGCCGTCCCCACACAGCGCAGATTTAACCATGACCTATTGAAACCTTCACCAACAGGTGGTTTTCTTTCACCATCGGGGTAAACAATCACTTCTTTCCTACAGATATCTCCAATGTCCTCCAGATTTGAGTTAGATCTACTTCTTCTTCAAAGTAAATCGACCTGTAGCCTGCAAAACAAGCCAAAGCATCACAACTTGTCCATGAAAAGGCCTGCGTTCCCGCTATAGTCCTCCTCCTCCTTTCCCCACCTTGCCACCTAGCTCTGTCACATCTCCAGAACAGCACACTAGTGATGACCTTACTGGTGCCAGAGTGCAGAAGGCGTGTTACCAGCTTTGTTATACCCAGTTCTTTGGCACAGACCGATGGTTTTTGTTCTTGCTTCACACTGCCAACACAAACGCCAAGTGTGCCCTCAGCTATATAGCAGGTTTAGAAAAGGCTCTTTAAACCCAGTGTGCACCAGATGATTTTTCTTTCCTAAATAAAAGCAGGGAATAAGTCAGTTTGTGCTGAAGGTCCTTTGCTAGAGCTCAGCCAGCTCCAGCAGAGGCAGGAGCCGAATCAGAAGCAGCGATGATGGGTCCTGTGCCCATGCTCCACCAAGTCTGCACATCCCAATTTTCACATTTAAGGCCAGAAAGTGTCTTAAAAAGCTACAGGCACCGGTGTTCTTCTCAAGCTTCTCAAGTCATCCCATACCACAGGCTGTGTGAGCTACCAATCCCAAAGATGATGAGCCTCAGATGCAAGCTGTTGGTGATGCCAGGGCACTGTTTGCGATCCTACTGAGTTCTGCGTGCTCAGACTTGGGTTGCAAAGCTCTGAAATCCCTGCTTCAACTTGAAGGAAGTAAGAAGCTGCAGGTCCCCCTGTGTCCCACACTTCAGGACCTATTGTGAAGTCCATCACAACACATTAGTTTCTGCCATTGGTAAATGTCTCCTGCTCCTCCATGGATGGGATGGTGTAATAGGACAGTTCTCAGGACAATTCCTGCCACAGAATCACAGACTCACAGAACCGTAGGGGTTGGAAGAGACCTCCAGAGCCCATCGGGTCCAACCCCCCTGCCAAAGCAGCTCCCTAGGACAGGTCGCACAGGTTGGCATCCAGACAGGGCTGGAATATCTCCAGGGAAGGAGACTCCACACCCCCCTGGGCAGCCTGTCCCAGGGCTCCCTCACCCTCACCAGGAAGAAGTTCTTCCCCAGATTGGTGTAGAACTTCCTGTGCTCCAACTTGAGGCCGTCGCCCCTTGTCCTGTCCCCACAGACACTGAGAAGAGGCTGGCCATGTCCCCCTGCGTCCCACCCTTCAGATACTGATAACCATTGATCAGATCCCCTCTCAGGCTTCTTTTCTCCAGGCTGAACAGCCCCAGTTCATTCAGCACTGAGAACTGGGGTGGCTCCCAGTGGCCAGCTTCAGTGTTCCAGAAGATTCACTCCATTTCTTTTGCAAGCCCCAAGGACCCAAACGAGCCGAGAATCGGGGTAACAAAAGCAAGGGTGGAAATCAAAGCACCTTCATTCCTTCATGGCAAATGTAAGACCGTTGCTCCAGCAGGCTTTTCCCACCTAGCGACCTGTCCTCAGAGATCAGTGGAGGATGGGTGAGAAGAAAAATGCAAACACGTACGGCAACGCCTGACAGATACTCTCCCAGCTTTGATAGCCTGCAGGCTCAGGCGCCTGCTGACCAAGAGGCCTTTAACAGCCTCCGGTGTCTTTTCATCTACTAAATGGTCTAACAATCTCTAAAATCCACAAGAGCTTTCTACACCTTCAAGTTCTTGCCATTAGGACTTCCCAAGGCGTTTCTTGTGGACATGTCACCTGAAAATGTATTAGATGACACATTCTACCTGAAAGGAACAGCAAATCTTTTCCTCTTCACCTTCTGCAGATCACTCAGGAGTTTAAAAACCTAACACAGGCCCTCACCTCTTCACCAGCTACAAACTCGGTTAAGGGAAACGTTCTCAAGACCTCTCCTCATGCTTTCACACTTCTCTATCTTTTCCAGCTTTTCTAAACCCTGAGACCAGCACTGAAGAGTGCTGAAAAGAGAGATCTACAGAGACTGCCATCTACGGTCCCTTCCCTTCCCAGTAAATTCTACAGTGCAGTTTGCACGTTGGTAACTCCTGAGCATCACATTTCTAACTCTAAGGTCTTGCTCCTCAACAACAGACAGTTACAGCTTGGGTCCTCCTCTTTCTCTCCCTTGCACATCTCACCATCAGGCCAAGGGGGATGGAGTGAAGCTGAAGAAGGGAAGGGTTGGGTTGGATATTAGGGGGAAGTTTTTTACAGAGAAAGTGGTGAGGGGCTGGAACAGGCAGCCCAGAGAGGTGGTGGGTGCCCCATCCCTGGAAGTGTTCAAGGCCAGGTTGGGTGGGGCCTTGTAGATCCAGTCCTGGAGGTTGGTGGGCCTGCCTGTGGCAGGGGGTTGGAACTTCATGATCCGTGGTGAAGTGCTTCCCACTCTTGGTCCTTTCCAACCCAGACCATTCTATCATTTGATGAGTCTATGATTCTACTTTAAGAGGACTTGAACCTTAGGAGGTCAACCTGCTTCCACCAAACAGCTAAGATATCCCTGAAATCAGCTATGCATTCTACTAGCAATAATTGAGAGACTGGCATAACCAGTGTGCATGTCTTGTAAGCAGAACTACCTGAGCTGCTGCCAGCCTCTCTACGTGTGCTTCACAAGGCCTGGGGGTGACACTGCGAAGAACAAGGCGAAGAACACGTTTCCCAGCTCCTGATCTGCCGCTGGCTTTGTGGCTGGGAATCCCCTGGGTCACCCCCCATCTGCAATGTTGGAGCAATAAATATTTTTCTGTTCCTAATGCTATGGTCCTTCCTTCCATCCATCCATCCATCCATCCATCCATCCATCCATCCATCCATCCATCCATCCATCCATCCATCCATCCCCCAACCTTTCCCTCTATCCCTTCCTCCCTCCCTCCCTCCCCTGGTTGGGGTGCGAGCCCCTTAGTGCCCGACCCCTGCGAGCACAAGCTGGCCTCAGGCACCGCTGGCACCCCCAAAAGTGGGGTGGAGGTGGCTGGTATCCCAGTGGGTGTGCTGGTGCCTGGGGATGTGGGTGGGCTCGGAACGGGGCCAGCAGCACCCACAGGGGACCCTCACCCAGGCCGCCGAATGCTGAGCAGCGTCTCAGGGGCTGCAGTGGAGATAGGCCCTGAAGCCCTGAGGCTCGACCCAGAGGCCCTGAAGCAAGGCTGACCTCTAGATGAGTCTCACACCCCAGCACCGTGTTCCCTCCACAGCGGTCGGGATGCCGCTGTCTCTCTCTTCACATCTCTCTCAGATGGGCTTTCACCAAGGCCCGCTACTCCTTCCCCGAGCCCTGGCCCGGTGCCATGGAGGAGCTGGAAGCTCTCAAGCCATCGCCAGCCCTCCAGACCCATCAAGATCCTGAGGGACTGGGGACAGAGCCAGGGCCAGCCCTTCACCAAGACTTCCCACTGGATCTGCCACTGGAGACTGACCAAGAGCAGGGCCATGGACAGGTCTGGGACAGGCCATGAGCAGCACGGACATGGAGCCTTCTCCTAGCAGACACCCAGCCATGGACATGGACAAGGAGTAGCTGGTCCTCGAGGTCATCCACACTCTGTGCAGCGTGGAGTGAGAGTGCTACAAGGAGCTACAGGTGTCTCTGGTCCTGTGGCAAGGGGCTGCAAGGGGAGCCTGCAGTGTGATCCCACTTGGGGATCCCTCCCTCCAACCAATAGGAAGAAGGTGCTTGGCCAGATGAGTCTGCTGAAGCCCAGGCTGTGTCCCCGGTGTCTTGGAGAGGAGCAGCCAAGGCTGGACAAGGCTGCAGGGGAGGACTCAGTGAAGCAGGAAAACACATGTGATCCCCTGTGTGCCCAGCACCGCCATAAAGAATACCTGCTGAACAGCCACCAAGGCTGGGGAGTTTTGATTCCTGCTTTTCAAGGCATCACCCTCAACTCGGAGTCCTGTGCCTGTTGTGATTTTTGGCTGGCAGCCCCTGTACCCAGCTCCCAAGGAGATGCCCTCAAAGTTTCTACCCCCGGGGAGATGCCGTGGGCAGCCTGTCCTTTCCAGCCCCACGCAAATGCCTTTTTCTTTTCTTTTTCATAGCTTTGTTCCATGGAGGCAGCATCAGAGCAGCCTCTCACTCCTGAAGAGCACCTTCCCCACCCCCACGCGGCTTCCCACGAGAGAAATTCTGCCTTCCCCGTTCCCCCCTCCCACCCCAATCCTCTCCTGTGGAACATGAGGTTATCACGCTGGAAGGACGGGATGCCATGCGGAGGGACCTGGAGAAGTGGGCCCAGGGGAACCTCATGAAGTTCCACAAGGACAAGTGCAGGGTCCTGCCTTTGGGTCAGGGAAATCCTCACTGTCAATCCAGGCTGGGAGAGGACGTGGTAGAGAGCTGGTGAGAGGTGTCCCTGCCCATGGCAGGGGGTGGGACTCAATGATCTTTGAGGTCCCTCGCAGCCCTGAGCAGTCTGTGACCATTGCTGGAAAAGCTTTGGGACAGCACAGGGAAGGACACAGAGTAGAAATCTGTGGTAGGGCTGTTGCAGAGCCGAGCCTCAGCTTGGGTACCCCAAGCGCTCCCAGTTTGGGCTATTTTGGACCAGAAACACCCATCTGTCCCCAGAAGCATCCCCTCCCCCTGGTGGCACAGACAGAAAGGAGCCCTTTGGCCACCAACAGATTTAATTCCCCAGTGCTGCTGCCAGAAAATCGGGGTCAGGGGGGTGTGGCTGCCCCCCACACCTGGGCCACTGGGGGTGGGCTGGGTGACAGCACCAGCACCAAAGGTCCCCAGTGATTTCAGTTCCCAGGTGGTGAAGCAGGGTGGGCTTGGTGTGAGCCAGGTGCTGCTCCACGGGGCTGGGTGTCACGCTGCCGGCGTGCCATGCACTCGCCGAAAGCACGGACCTGGGGCTGGCAATGGCGCCAGTCCTGCCGCGCCGCCATGCAGTCCTGCAGCTCCCGGTGCTGCGCGGCGCAGCCCGTGCGTGAGATCATGGCGTCCACTGGGTCCTCCTCCTCCTCAGTCTTCTCCAACGATGGAGGGTTCCTGGCCTTCGCTGAGCCAGGCTGGAGCAAGGAAGCAGGGTTTGGGGTGCTACCTTCCCCTTCTTTGTGGGCACCCACCCGCCCTGCCCCTGTGGGTGTCCTCATGCAACCCCAGGAGGAGCTCAGCACCCCTCACACCCCATGCAGCCTACCGCCCACTCATGGGGGCCCAGAACCTTCCCAAACCCACGGGTGCCTATCTCCCCTACTCCCACCTATGGGTGCTCAGTGCCTCCCCCATGAATCCCATCCCTTAGGATTGGCTTTAGAAAAAAGAGAAAAACAGAGAGAAAGAGAAACAACGGAAGAGGTGCTGCTCTGCTTGGAAAATCTGGGAGTGTGGTACACGGAAAGGGGCTTCTAGAAGAAAAGGGGGGATGAAATACCAGAATCTTGATGGGTCTGGAGGGCTCACGATGGGTTGAGAGCTTCCAGCTCCGCCATCGCACCAGCCAGGGCTCCAGGAAAGAGTAGAGAGACACAGATCTGGTGTCCATGAGGGAGCCCAGGGAGCTCACGGAGGTTGATGATTGGCATCTCGATAATGATATCGAGTGTTGTTCTGGTTTGGATTTATCATCCAAAGAACCTGTGCAGGTGGGACTGAGACGTTCAAGTAAGCACCAAGTGAGTGTGGAGTGCTGCTGTGTCTGTCTGTAACCGCATCCTGCTCTGTGGGTCAGCAGGAGAACTCCTGCCTGTCATGCAGGAGTTTGATTCCCAACGGAGTGGCTGCTCTGCTGGCACTGATTGGTTGGTCTTGATTTTGGAGCTGAGTATTGAAAATTGATTTAGATTTGATGAACTGTTGGTGTGAGTGAAATGAGTCAACTCTGGTGGGAGTGGTGAGCAACTGAGTCGCAGCAAATCTGGGAGAGAGAGAGAAAAACTGACCACTAGAAACTCCAGGTTTGTTGTTTTGGGTTTGTATATTTGATGTAAGCAATGGGGAACTGAGAATGGGTTAGAGAGACGGGAGTTGGGTTATAAACAAGAACAGGGATCAAGAGAAACTCTAACAATAGCGGGGCGGGGTGGGGGGGAAACAGAAGGAGTGAAATCTCCAAGAAAAAACCAGAAATGCCATAGAAGGGGTGAAGGGATGAACTGGCTCTGTCACCGGTCCTCAAAAGCTTGATGGGTCTGGAAGGCTCACAGTCAGTTGAGAGCTTCCAGCTCCACCAGGGCTGGACTCGGGGAAGGAATCCAGGCAGACGGATCCTCTGTCCAAGCATGAGCCCAGGTTGTTCAATGAGACACGCGGGGACAGGCCCTTCATACTCAATGTCTCCTCGTTCTCCTGGCTGAGGAGGAGAGAGAAGAGACCCAGTTGCAGCCTGGGCCCTCCTCTGGGACCCCCGGGCAGCAGCCCCTGCTTGGGCAGCAGGCAGGGCTGCCCACTCTGGGCAAAGACAGGGCACAGGCAGAGAGTCTGGGACAGGAGCTGGGCATCTCCCCAGCACTCACCACATGTCCTGGGGTGACAGAGGCTTCTCTGCACCTCTGGTTGATTGGGAAGAACCTGACGAGGGACGAGACAGGAGTCAGAGGCTGGCAGCCCCCAGCACAGCCCCGTGGCAGGGCTGCAGTGGGGTGTCAGCCCTAACACAGGTGCTCGGTGCCGGGTCCACTCACTGCTTGGTCGCTCCAGATGCACTCTGGCCTTGCTCTTCCTAAACATCATCTTCCACCACTTCTGCAAAAAACCCCAGAACATGGGTGAGTGTGGAGCAGCTCCCAGCACTATGCTACAGACCTCCATGCTCTCCCGACACCACTCCATATCAAGACATGGTGTGGCCCGGTGTTCTGTGGAGTAACAGTCACCTACCTTGGGTCTTCTGCGGGAAGGCTCCACATCCATGGGGCTCTGTGCCCTGTCTCTGACCTGTCCAGGTGACTGCCCTTGGTCTGTCTCCATTGGCAGCTCCAGAGAGGGGTCTTGTTCAAGGACTGGCGCTGCCTCTGTCACTGGACCCTCAACAGTTTCAAGGTTCTGGAGGGCTGGGGATCGGCTCGGTGATGCAGGCTCCTCTGCACCTCCAGTTGCTTGGGAAGAACCTGATGAGGGAGGTGACATGAGTAAGAGGATGGCAGCCCCTAGCACAGCCACTTGTCAGGGCTGCAGTGGGGTTTCAGCTCTTTGAAGGGCACTCGGTGCTGGGGTCACTCACTGCTCAGCTGCTCCTGATGCACTCTGGACTTGCTCTTCCCAAATATCTTCGTCCACCACTTCTGAAAAAAACCCCAGAACATGGGTGAGTGTGGAGCAGCTCCCAGCTCAATGCTACAGACCTCCATGCTCCCCCCACACCACTCCATGTCATGACATGGTGCAGCGCAGTGTGGTGCTGAGTAACGGTCACCTACCTTGGGTCTGCTGGGGGAAGGCTGCACTTCCTTGGGGCTCTGCGCCGTGTCTCTGAGCAGTCCAGGTGACTGCCCTTGGTCCATCTCCAATGGCCGCTCTAGAGGGAGATCTTGGTGAAGGGCTGGACCTGGCTCTGTCATCAGCCCCTCAACAGTTTCAGGGGTCTGGAGGGCTGGGGATCGGCTCGGAGCTTCCAGTTCCACCATCGTACCAGCACTGGACTCGGGGAAGGAGTTGGGAGATGAGCATGTACTGCTCAAGTCCCAATGCAGGGAGCCCGGGGAGGGCAGCTGAACACACGGGGATGGGCTGTTCAGGCTCATTGTGTCCTCCTTCTCCCTGCAGAGGAGGAGAGAGAAGAGACCCAGTTTCAGCTTAGACCCTCTGGTGGGACCCCTGGGCAGCAGCCCCTCCTTGGCTGGCAGGCAGGGATACCCGCACCGGGCAGGGCACAGGTGGAAAGTATGGGGCAGGATCTGGGCATCTCCCCAGCACTCACCACATGTCCTGGGCTGATGCAGGCTTCTCTGCACCTCCAGTTGCTTGGGAAGAACCTGATGAGGGAGGACACATGAGTAAGAGGCTGGCAGCCCCCAGCACAGCCGCTTCTCAGGGCTGCCATGGGGTGTCAGCTCTTTGAAGGGCGCTCGGTGCCGGGGCCACTCACTGCTCGGCTGCTCTGGATAGACTCTCGCCTGGTGCTTCCCATACATCATCTTCCACCACTTCTGCAAGACCCCCAGAATGTGGGTGAGTGTGGAGCAGCTCCCAGCACTATGCTACAGACCTCCATGGTCCACAGCACTCCATGTCATGACATGGTGCAGGGCGGTGTGGTGCTGAGTAACGGTCACCTACCTTGAGTCTGCTGGGGGAAGGCTCCACATCCCTGGGCCACCGTGCCCTGCCCCTGACCTGTCCAGGGAACTGCTCTTGGTCGGTGTCCATCAGCAGCTCCAGAGGGGGGCAAAGGTCAAGGACTGGCCCTGGCTCTGTCACCGGATCCTCAACGGTTTCAGGTGTCTGGAGGGCTGGGGATTGGTTCAGAGCTTCCAGCTCCGCCATCGCACCAGCGCTGGATACGGGGAGAGAGTCAAGAGATGCCGATAGGCGTCTCGAGAGTGAGCCCGGGGTGCCCACAGATCCCAGCCGAGCACGCGGTGACAGGCTGTTCCGGCTCTTTGTGTCCTCGTTCTCCCTGCAGACGAGGAGAGAGAAGAGACTCAGTTTCAGCTTAGACCCTCTGGTGGGACCCCTGGGCAGCAGCCCCTCCTTGGCCAGCAGGTAGGCAGGGATATCTGAAATGGGCAGGGCACAGGTGGAGAGTCTGGGGCAGGAGCTGGGAGTCTCCCCAGCACTCACCACATGTCCTGGGGTGAGAGAGGCTTCTCTGCACCTCCGTTTGCTTGGGAAGAACCTGATGAGGGACGAGACATGAGTCAGAGGCTGGCAGCCCCCAGCACAGACGCGTGTCTGCGCTGCCATGGGGTATCGCCCCTTTACGGCTTGCTTGGTGCTGGGGCCACTCACTGCTCGGCTGCTCCTCATGGACCCTGGCCTTGCTCTTCCCAAATATCTTCGTCCACCACTTCTGCAAAAACCCCCAGAACGTGGGTGAGTGTGGAGCAGCTGCCAGCGCTATGCTACAGACCCACATGCTCCCCCCACACCACTCTATGTCATGACATGTTGTGGCACAATGTGGTGCAGAGCAAGGGTCACCTACCTTGGGTCTGGTGGGGGAAGGCTGCACTTCCTTGGGGCTCTGCGCCCTGTCTCTGAGCAGTCCAGGTGACTGCTCTTGGTACGTCTCCAATGGCCGCTCTAGAGGGAGGTCTTGGTTAAGGACTGGCCCTGGCTCTGTCACCAGCCCCTCAGCAGTTTCAGGGGTCTGGAGGGCTGGGGATCGGTTCAGAGCTTCCAGCTCCACCATCGTACCAGTGCTGGACTCGGGGAAGGAGTGGAGAGATGCCGATAGGCGTCTCGAGAGAGATCCCGGGGAGCCCAGGCGAGCACGCGGGGACAGGCTGTTCAGGCTCTCTGTGTCCTCGATCTCCCTGCAGAGGAGGAGAGAGAAGGGACCATTTGCAGCCTGGGCCCTCCTCTGGGACCCCCGGGCAGCAGCCCCTCCTTGGCCGGCAGGCAGGCGGGGATGCCCGAAACGCGCAGGGCACAGGTGGAGAGTCTGGGGCAGGAGCTGAGCGTCTCTCCAGCACTCACATGGCCTGGGGTGACGCAGGCTTCTTTGGATTTCCAGTTGCTTGGGAAGAACCTGATGAGGGACGAGACCAAGTGAGCGGCTGGCAGCCCCCAGCACAGCCCCGTGTCAGGGCTGCTGTGGGGTGTCAGTCCTTTCCAGGGCGCTCGATGCTAGGGCCACTCACAGCTTGGCTTCTCTGAAGACACTCTCGACCTGGTCTTCCCAAACCTCCTCCTCCACCTCTTCTGCAAAAACCCCCAGAACGTGGGTGAGTGTGGAGCAGCCCCCAGCCCTATGCTACAGGACTCCCCCATGCTCCACACTACTCCATGTCATGACATGGTGTGGCACAGTGTTCTGCGGAGCAAGAACCTTTGCCCTAAGAAATGCATAGAATACGTGTGATGTCACCCAATAAATGGCTTCACCTAAAATTCATATCGAATTGCTTGTTGCTCATCGCCGGTCTCCACAGCAAGACCCCCAGAACGTTGGTGAAATGGGAGCAGCTCCCAGCCACCCACACCCCCCGACACCACCCCATGTCAGGACTCGGCACGGCTCAGTGCGCTGCAACGTTCTCCTACCCGGCGCTTCCTGTCCCGTTGAAAGCTGGAGATGAACCGGAGATACATCGCCAGCATAATGAATGGCATCAGATCACCCACAGCGAGGGCGCCGAAGCAACCCATGGCTTGGGCTGAGCTACAGCTGTGTCCCTCCGGTCACCAATGAGTTCCAAGATCTCCAGTTATCTGCCAACCAAGACACTGACAAGCAATGGCTGAGGCTGCAGTCTGCAGTGACGCTGACAGACGACAGTGTCCAGTGCCAACTGCCCTGCGCCCCCTTACACCTGCCCGGCAGCCACACCCCCCTTTGTGGCAATAGGGGCATGCTGAGCCCTCATTGGTGCTGAGCCCTCATTGGTGCCCTCAGAGGCAAGCAGAACTCTGATTGGATAAATCTGGTGGCACTCCAAGGCTCTTCCTCATGCCACTCCTGTCAGCCCTACTTGGAAATGGGTCCCACCTGCGTAAGGAGAAGAGCAAGCACATCACGCCTTGCAAGAAACGTTTCAGGAGAGGGAAACTTCAGATTGCTCCTGACACCCCACAACCAGAACAAAATCGTTACCTTGAACACCCAAGATCCCATCTCTGGGTGCTTATTCCTTGGACCAAGCACCCTGCTTCCGAGATACAGACTCACAGAACCGTAGGGGTTGGAAGGGACCTGCAGAGCCCATCGGGTCCAACCCTCCTGCCAAAGCAGCTCCCTAGGACAGGTCGCACAGGTCGGCGTCCAGCCGGGGCTGGAATATCTCCAGAGAAGGAGACTCCACACCCCCCTGGGCAGCCTGTCCCAGGGCTCCCTCACCCTCACCAGGAAGAAGTTCTTCCCCAGATTGGTGCAGAACTTCCTGTGCTCCTACAGTCTCCAGTCTGCCTTCATAATTCATCTCTGCCAGTCGCTCAGGGCTTTTTATCAGGCAACGAGATGTCTCATCTGTAGGCCAGGCTCCATCTAAGGTAACTTCAGCTCACCTGCTAACGACAGACAAAAGCGTACGAGATGACAGGGCTTTGAGGCAAAGCTGCTCCATGCAGGAGCTGGGAGCTGAACACGTGGCTCAAACCAGCGTCTAAACCCAGTTCCAGGCTCAGAAACCTGCAAGGTTAACTGTGTAACCCTCAGGTTTGGGTTTGGGCAGCTGTCCCCTCTCCCACCGCAGACAGCCAGGACTGTAAAGCCCATCCTCACTCGCCGCCGTCCCCACACAGCGCAGATTTAACCATGACCTATTGAAACCTTCACCAACAGGTGGTTTTCTTTCACCATCGGGGTAAACAATCACTTCTTTCCTACAGATATCTCCAATGTCCTCCAGATTTGAGTTAGATCTACTTCTTCTTCAAAGTAAATCGACCTGTAGCCTGCAAAACAAGCCAAAGCATCACAACTTGTCCATGAAAAGGCCTGTGTTCCCGCTATAGTCCTCCTCCTCCTTTCCCCACCTTGCCACCTAGCTCTGTCACATCTCCAGAACAGCACACTAGTGATGACCTTACTGGTGCCAGAGTGCAGAAGGCGTGTTACCAGCTTTGTTATACCCAGTTCTTTGGCACAGACCGATGGTTTTTGTTCTTGCTTCACACTGCCAACACAAACGCCAAGTGTGCCCTCAGCTATATAGCAGGTTTAGAAAAGGCTCTTTAAACCCAGTGTGCACCAGATGATTTTTCTTTCCTAAATAAAAGCAGGGAATAAGTCAGTTTGTGCTGAAGGTCCTTTGCTAGAGCTCAGCCAGCTCCAGCAGAGGCAGCAGCCGAATCAGAAGCAGCGATGATGGGTCCTGTGCCCATGCCCCACCAAGTCTGCACATCCCAATTTTCACATTTAAGGCCAGAAAGTGTCTTAAAAAGCTACAGGCACCGGTGTTCTTCTCAAGCTTCTCAAGTCATCCCATACCACAGGCTGTGCGAGCTACCAATCCCAAAGATGATGAGCCTCAGATGCAAGCTGTTGGTGATGCCAGGGCACTGTTTGCAATCCTACTGAGTTCTGCGTGCTCAGACTTGGGTTGCAAAGCTCTGAAATCCCTGCTTCAACTTGAAGGAAGTAAGAAGCTGCAGGTCCCCCTGTGTCCCACACTTCAGGACCTATTGTGAAGTCCATCACAACACATTAGTTTCTGCCATTGGTAAATGTCTCCTGCTCCTCCATGGATGGGATGGTGTAATAGGACAGTTCTCAGGACAATTCCTGCCACAGAATCACAGACTCACAGAACCGTAGGGGTTGGAAGAGACCTCCAGAGCCCATCGGGTCCAACCCCCCTGCCAAAGCAGCTCCCTAGGACAGGTCGCACAGGTCGGCGTCCAGACAGGGCTGGAATATCTCCAGGGAAGGAGACTCCACACCCCCCTGGGCAGCCTGTCCCAGGGCTCCCTCACCCTCACCGGGAAGAAGCTCTATCCCAGATTGGTGTAGAACTTCCTGTGCTCCAACTTGAGGCCATCGCCCCTTGTCCTGTCCCCACAGACACTGAGAAGAGGCTGGCCATGTCCCCCTGCATCCCACCCTTCATATACTGATAACCATTGATCAGATCCCCTCTCAGGCTTCTTTTCTCCAGGCTGAACAGCCCCAGTTTATTCAGCACTTAGAACTGGGGTGACTCCCAGCTTCAGTGTTCCAGAAGATTCACTCCATTTCTTTTGCAAGCCCCACGGACCCAAACGAGCCGAGAATCGGGGTAACAAAAGCAAGGGTGGAAATCAAAGCACCTTCATTCCTTCATGGCAAATGTAAGACCGTTGCTCCAGCAGGCTTTTCCCACCTAGCGACCTGTCCTCAGAGATCAGTGGAGGATGGGTGAGAAGAAAAATGCAAACACGTACGGCAACGCCTGACAGATACTCTCCCAGCTTTGATAGCCTGCAGGCTCAGGCGCCTGCTGACCAAGAGGCCTTTAACAGCCTCCGGTGTCTTTTCATCTACTAAATGGTCTAACAATCTCTAAAATCCACAAGAGCTTTCTACACCTTCAAGTTCTTGCCATTAGGACTTCCCAAGGCGTTTCTTGTGGACATGTCACCTGAAAATGTATTAGATGACACATTCTACCTGAAAGGAACAGCAAATCTTTTCCTCTTCACCTTCTGCAGATCACTCAGGAGTTTAAAAACCTAACACAGGCCCTCACCTCTTCACCAGCTACAAACTCGGTTAAGGGAAACGTTCTCAAGACCTCTCATCGTGTTTTCACACTTCTCTATCTTTCCCAGCTTTTCTAAACCCTGAGACTAGCACTGAAGAGTGCTGAAAAGAGAGATCTACAGAGACTGCCATCTACGGTCCCTTCCCTTCCCAGTAAATTCTACAGTGCAGTTTGCACGTTGGTAACTCCTGAGCATCACATTTCTAACTCTAAGGTCTTGCTCCTCAACAACAGACAGTTACAGCTTGGGTCCTCCTCTTTCTCTCCCTTGCACATCTCACCATCAGGCCAAGGGGGATGGAGTGAAGCTGAAGAAGGGAAGGGTTAGGTTGGATATTAGGGGGAAGTTTTTTACAGAGAAAGTGGTGAGGGGCTGGAACAGGCAGCCCAGAGAGGTGGTGGGTGCTGGAAGTGTTCAAGGCCAGGTTGGGTGGGGCCTTGTAGATCCATGCCTGGAGGTTGGTGGGCCTGCCTGTGGCAGGGGGTTGGAACTTCATGATCCGTGGTGAAGTGCTTCCCACTCTTGGTCCCTTCCAACCCAGACCATTCTATCATTTGATGAGTCTATGATTCTACTTTAAGAGGACTTGAACCTTAGGAGGTCAACCTGCTTCCACCAAACAGCTAAGACATCCCTGAAATCAGCTATGCATTCTACTAGCAATAATTGAGAGACTGGCATAACCAGTGTGCATGTCTTGTAAGCAGAACCACCTGAGCTGCTGCCAGCCTCTCTACGTGTGCTTCACAAGGCCTGGGGGTGACACTGCGAAGAACAAGGCGAAGAACACGTTTCCCAGCTCCTGATCTGCCGCTGGCTTTGTGGCTGGGAATCCCCTGGGTCACCCCCCATCTGCAATGTTGGAGCAATAAATATTTTTCTGTTCCTAATGCTGTGGTCCATCCATCCATCCATCCATCCATCCATCCATCCATCCATCCATCCATCCATCCATCCCCCAACCTTTCCCTCTATCCCTTCCTCCCTCCCTCCCCTGGTTGGGGTGCGAGCCCCTTAGTGCCCGACCCCTGCGAGCACAAGCTGGCCTCAGGCACCGCTGGCACCCCCAAAAGTGGGGTGGAGGTGGCTGGTATCCCAGTGGGTGTGCTGGTGCCTGGGGATGTGGGTGGGCTCGGAACGGGGCCAGCAGCACCCACAGGGGACCCTCACCCAGGCCCCCTCATGCTGAGCAGCGTCTCAGGGGCTGCAGTGGAGATAGGCCCTGAAGCCCTGAGGCTCGACCCAGAGGCCCTGAAGCAAGGCTGACCCCTAGATGAGTCTCACACCCCAGCACCGTGTTCCCTCCACAGCGGTTGGGATGCCGCTGTCTCTCTCTTCACATCTCTCTCAGATGGGCTTTCACCAAGGCCCGCTACTCCTTCCCCGAGCCCTGGCCCGGTGCCATGGAGGAGCTGGAAGCTCTCAAGCCATCGCCAGCCCTCCAGACCCATCAAGATCCTGAGGGACTGGGGACAGAGCCAGGGCCAGCCCTTCACCAAGACTTCCCACTGGATCTGCCACTGGAGACTGACCAAGAGCAGGGCCATGGACAGGTCTGGGACAGGCCATGAGCAGCACGGACATGGAGCCTTCTCCTAGCAGACACCCAGCCATGGACATGGACAAGGAGTAGCTGGTCCTCGAGGTCATCCACACTCTGTGCAGCGTGGAGCGAGAGTGCTACAAGGAGCTACAGGCGTCTCTGGTCCTGTGGCAAGGGGCTATAAGGGGAGCCTGCAGTGTGATCCCACTTGGGGATCCCTCCCTCCAACCAATAGGAAGAAGGTGCTTGGCCAGATGAGTCTGCTGAAGCCCAGGCTGTGTCCCCGGTGTCTTGGAGAGGAGCAGCCAAGGCTGGACAAGGCTGCAGGGGAGGACTCAGTGAAGCAGGAAAACACATGTGATCCCCTGTGTGCCCTGCACCGCCATAAAGAATACCTGCTGAACAGCCACCAAGGCTGGGGAGTTTTGATTCCTGCTTTTCAAGGCATCACCCTCAACTTGGAGTCCTGTGCCTGTTGTGATTTTTGGCTGGCAGCCCCTGTACCCAGCTCCCAAGGAGATGCCCTCAAAGTTTCTGCCCCCCGGGAGATGCCGTGGGCAGCCTGTCCTTTCCAGCTCCCCCAAATGCCTTTCTCTTTTCTTTTTCATAGCTTTGTTCCATGGAGGCAGCATCAGAGCAGCCTCTCACTCCTGAAGAGCACCTTCCCCACCCCCACGCGGCTTCCCACGAGAGAAATTCTGCCTTCCCCGTTCCCCCCTCCCACCCCAATCCTCTCCTGTGGAACATGAGGTTATCACGCTGGAAGGACGGGATGCCATGCGGAGGGACCTGGAGAAGTGGGCCCAGGGGAACCTCATGAAGTTCCACAAGGACAAGTGCAGGGTCCTGGCCTTGGGTCGGGGAAATCCTCACTGTCAATCCAGGCTGGGAGAGGACGTGGTAGAGAGCTGGTGAGAGGTGTCCCTGCCCATGGCAGGGGGTGGGACTCAATGATCTTTGAGGTCCCTCGCAGCCCTGAGCAGTCTGTGACCATTGCTGGAAAAGCTTTGGGACAGCACAGGGAAGGACACAGAGTAGAAATCCGTGGTAGGGCTGTTGCAGAGCCGAGCCTCAGCTTGGGTACCCCAAGCGCTCCCAGTTTGGGCTATTTTGGACCGGAAACACCCATCTGTCCCCAGAAGCATCCCCTCCCCCTGGTGGCACAGACAGAAAGGAGCCCTTTGGCCACCAACAGATTTAATTCCCCAGTGCTGCTGCCAGAAAATCGGGGTCAGGGGTGTGTGGCTGCCCCCCACACCTGGGCCACTGGGGGTGGGCTGGGTGACAGCACCAGCACCAAAGGTCCCCAGTGATTTCAGTTCCCAGGTGGTGAAGCAGGGTGGGCTTGGTGTGAGCCAGGTGCTGCTCCACGGGGCTGGGTGTCACGCTGCCGGCGTGCCATGCACTCGCCGAAAGCACGGACCTGGGGCTGGCAATGGCGCCAGTCCTGCCGCGCCGCCATGCAGTCCTGCAGCTCCCGGTGCTGCGCGGCGCAGCCCGTGCGTGAGATCATGGCGTCCACTGGGTCCTCCTCCTCCTCCTCCTCAGCCTTCTTCAACGATGGAGGGTTCCTGGCGTGCCCGGGTCTCGCCATCGCTGAGCCAGGCTGGAGCAAGGAAGCAGGGTTTGGGGTGCTACCTTCCCCTTCTTTGGGGGCACCCACCTGCCCTGCCCCTGTGGGTGTCCTCATGCAACCCCAGGAGGAGCTCAGCACCCCTCACACCCCATGCAGCCTACCGCCCACTCATGGGGGCCCAGAACCTTCCCAAACCCACCGGTGCCTATCTCCCCTACTCCCACCCACGGGTGCCCAGCAACCTCCCAAATCTAGGTGTGCCTGTCTCCCCTGCCCCTGTGCCCCCTACACAAATTTCCGGGTGCCCAACACCCCACCCGTGGGTGCTCAGCACCCTCCTCACCCCCCACCTGCCCTTTCGCCCAGGCACGTGCCGTGCACTTTCTATGCCACTCCCGCGGGGGTCCAGCACCGCCCCCCACGGCCCCCCCATACCCTTCCCCCTCCTTGGCCCCCCCATACCCCTCCCCCTCCTTGGCCCCCCCATACCCCTCTCCGTGCCTACCCAGCGGCGCAGCGCGGCCCCTTTAAGCCCGGTGACGGGGCGGGGCGCGACCGCGGAAGCGCCCGCTCACTGGCGGCGTCTTTCCCTTTGCGCTTGGCGGGGGGCGGCGGGCTGGCCGGAGGCGGCAGAGGCGGCGTCGGCCGCGCTGGGATGGCGGCGGCGCTCCGGGTGCAGAGCGACTGGAGCCGGGCGCTGAGGTGGGCGCCGCCCTCGCGGTCCCCTTCCCCCCGCTCCCTTCTCTGCTCTCTTTCCTCCGGCTCCGCTCACAGCCGCTCTTCCTCTCCGCAGGAGGGACGAGGGTGAGGCCTGGCTGAGCTGCCGCAGCCCTGGTGAGTGCTGAGGCGGTGTGGGGGGGCTCAGGGGGTGGCAGGCTGGGGCGAGAGGAGGCACACGGGGACACAGCACGGGCAGTGCTGTCAGGGACCGCAGAGATGGTTGAGTCCCGCCCCCTGCCATGGGCAGGGACACCTCTCACCAGCCCCAGCTGCTCAAGGCCCCATCCAACCCAGCCTTGGACACCTCCAGGGAGGGGGCAGCCACCACTTCCCTGGGCACCCTGTGCCAGGGCCTCACCACCCTCAGAGGGAAGAATTTCTTCCCATTATCCAATCTAAATCTCCCCCCTTCCGGTTTAAACCCATCCCCCCTCGTTCTGTGTCTCCCTGCCCTTCTGAAAAGTCCCTTCCCAGCTTTCCTGTAGCCCCTTCAGGGACTGGAAGGTGCTGTAAGATCTCCCCAGAGCCTTCTCTTCCCCAGGCTGACCCAGACCACCTCTCCCAGCCTGGCTTCACAGCAGAGGTGCTTCAGCCCTCTGAGCATTTCTGTGGCCTCCTCTGGGCTTGTTCCACCAGTCCCATGTGCTGCTTACGTTGGGGACTCCAGAGCTGGATGCAGTACTCAAGAAATTAATTAGGTTTTTATCTAGTATAAACAGGGCAAGTGAATAGTTTTCAACTCTGTGCTCATGTTTTGTTCTAAAATCTGTCTCTAAGGGCTAAATTATATGAAAATGCGCCAGGCTGGGTTGGTGTAAAGAATTGCAGCAAAATTCCTTTCAGGTCCAGCTGAATCCGTAACTTTTCCTTGAGTTTGTCAGGTTAATCAAGATCTTACTCACTTTTACAGTGCTAAACCTGAGGTTGAAACTAATAGCATTTACAGGATCCTAGAATCCCCTGGGTTAGAAGAGACCCTTGAGTTCACCGAGTCCAATCAGGGCCTGGTCCACCTCTAGATCATGTCCTTAAGCTCTTCATCTACACCCCTTTTAAATACCTCAAGTCTGGGGCTTAACGGGGTGGAGGGGTGCTGTGGGTTAGGAGAGGTGAGGGCAGTTGGGGGGCTGTGTAAGGAGTGAGGGCGGTTGGGAGTGTTTCCTGTGTCTCAGGGAGGGCTGAGGGTGGTTGGGAGGGGTGCCCTGTGGTTTGGGGCGGGCTGAGGGGAAGATAAGCTGGGGAGGGGGTGGGGTTGAGACGTGGCTGAGCTGATGGCTGTTCTCCCCACAGGGAAGCCCACCCTGTACGGCAGCTTGACCCGCCGTGGGCTCAGCACTGAGGGCGTCCCTGACATCGCTGCTTCCGAGGGCTTCGTGGTTGGGGAAGTCACCGAGGTGCTGGGGTGGGCTGGGGGATCGGTAACTGCCTTCTGTGTGTGAAGGGGTGGTACTGTTATACCAGCCAAAATAAGAGCCTAAAACTGTTTCCCAGTTCCCTGCATGGATTATCCAGCTGTCCTTGGCACCTCGCCTGTGCTGGGTCCTGGAGCTGGTCCGTAGCATCCGCTCATGAGTCTCCCTCTCTGGAGGTATTCAAGACCCATCTTGAGTTCCCAAGGTGAACTCAACTACAAGCCCCAAGCTGCTGTTCCCAGACTGCCACTGGTCACACACAGCCAAACTGGTGAGGTGGAACAGGTCTGGAACGAGGTGTACAGGGAAGGCAACAGCTCCCAGCAAAACAAAGTATATGGAGCAGGAGATCACCAGTATCTTCTCATGGAAGAACTTTTCCTGGTGAGGGTGAGGGAGCCCTGGGACAGGCTGCCCAGGGGGGTGTGGAGTCTCCTTCTCTGGAGATATTCCAGCCCTGTCTGGATGCCGACCTGTGCGCCCTGTCCTAGGGAGCTGCTTTGGCAGGGGGTTGGACCTGATGATCTCCTGAGGTTCCTTCCAACCCCTGGGATTTTGTGATCATGCTGGGGTCGTGTGTCCCATAATCTTAGCATCTCCTGACTTAGAAGGGACCCACATGGATCATAGAGTTCAACTCCTGGCTCTACACAGGCCCAGCCAACTCCTGTGGCCATAATGGCCATCACTTCCCACCCCAGGCTTTGTGTCTTGCAGCAGTAGAACGAAGCAAGCCCAACACTCTGCTTCATCCCTCCTCAGGCTCTTGAGAGACCACAGCCAGGTCCAAACCACAGTTCCACCTCGACAGCCTGACGGCCCTTCTAACTCTTCTTCTTCCCTTTTCTTCCCTCCTCTAGAAAAGCATTCTCGTTTCTTGTCCACATGAAAATGCATCCACAAAGTTTCTGGCTCCTTACACAACTTTTTCCAGGATTCATCAGAAAAGTGTAAGTAACCTTGTGAAATGAGGTGGGGGGGAAACACATGGGACTGACCCCGAGCTTTCGCAGCGTGTCTCAGGCGTGTTGCATGCTTGGTCTGAGGGTTGACCAGCAGTGTGACTTCATATTTGAACTGGGTCATTAAATGTTATAGGATCAGAGAAACTTGGGGAAGTTGCTTGTGATTGGGAAAGCTGGAGAGCTGGGCAGGGAGAAACCAGGTGAGGTTTGATAAAAGCAAGTGGAGAGTCTTGCACTTGGGAAAGAATTGTACAGGCTGGGGGTGAGCTGCTGGAGAGGAGCTCTTCAGAGAAGGACTTGGAGGTCCTGGTGGGTGACAGGGTGGCCATGAGCCAGCAGTGTGCCCAAGGAGGCCAATGGGATCCTGGGGTGCATGAAGAGGAGCGTGGCCAGCAGGTCAAAGGAGGGGATCATCCCCCTCTGCTCTGCCCCGGTCAGGTCACACTTGGAGTGTTGTGTTCAGTTCTGGGCTCCCTGGTATAAAAGGGACAGGGATCTCCTGGAGAGAGTCCAGAGGAGGGACACGGAGATGATGAAAGGCCTGGAGCATCTCCCCTGTGAGGAAAGGCTGAGTGAGCTGGGGCTGTTCAGCCTGGAGAGAAGCAGCCTGAGAGGGGATCTGATCAATGGTTATCAATATCTGAAGGGTGGGACACAGGGGGACATGGCCAGCCTCTTCTCAGTGTCTGTGGGGACAGGACAGGGGGTGATGGCTTCAAGTTGGAAGTTTCTTGGGGTCCCTTCCAACCCAGACCAGTCTGTGATTCGATGATTCTTGTCCTTGTGTAAGGGTGTTAAGTGTTAGAAGAGCGTTACCGGGCTGGAACTGTGAAGCCGTGGTGATGGAAACTCTGCGCGGTGCTTTAAATCCCCCCAGCAGTGTATGTCTGGGGGTGACAGTAGCACCCGGGGATGTACTTAGCAGGTCTCCCCCAGCAAGGAATTAGGCTCTGGAGCAGAAAACCCTATGTAGGAGGTGACACAAAGCTAATGTTTGGTGTTTCCACCCTCCTGCAGGTTACCTGTCTCGACATTTCCAGCGGCGGTGGGCTCGGCGTGTCAACCAGCACAGATGGGACCATGAAAATCTGGCAGGCTGCAAATGGAGAAATAAGAGTAAGAGCATCTAGCTTTGATGTTGTGTGTTGGCTGTGACCTTAACAAAGTCCTTTGACCATGAATTCAGTCAGGCTACCCATACACTGTGGCCTAGGGAAGGTGGGAACCTGACTTTTGGTTGCAGAGCTAATTGAAATTATCCACCTGGGAGGTTTGAAGTTCAATCTCTTGGAAAGCCTGACTGCTCCCAAGGGAAATGATGGCTGGCAATCCAGAGGGAAATCCCAGGTTGAAAACGAGAAAGGGTGGTTAGGAATGACAGCTCCTAACCTGTGTGCTGCAAGCCCTGAATTGGCTTCTGCAGTAGAGAAGAGGTGAGGAAAAAGACTCCTGCCTGTGATGAATTAACTGGGTCGTGGCTAGAAACACCGGTTACTGTGGTTCTTGTGCAGCTTGACCTGTCAGCTGCTTGTTTAGCAATGGATAAAGACATTTCACCCGTTCTTAGAACCAAATGTAGCATCCTTTGCTGTGTAATTAGCGACTCCAGCAGTGGAGGGAGGCACGAAGTGGACCTGCCAGCTCTGTGCCTGCCTCAAATTGAGATGAGTTCCCTTGCAAGAACCCAGACCCAGAGGATTTGAGCTTAATCCACTGCCCACGTGTGAACACCAAGTTTTAGAATCCCAGACTGATCTGGGTTGGAAGGGACCCCAAGGATCACAGAGTTCCAACCGCCCTGCCACAGGCAGGGCCACCAACCTCCAGGCCTGGAGCTACACAAGGGTGCCCAGGGCCCCATCCAACCTGGCCTTGAACACCCCCAGGTACAGGGCACCCACCCCCTCTCTGGGCAGCCCGTTCCAGCCCCTCACCACTCTTTCTGGAAAGAACTTCCCCCTAATATCTAATTTAAACCTCCCCTCTGTTAGCTTTAATCCATCCCACTTGTCCTGCCATTAATTACCCTTTTAATAAGCCATTTCCCCTCCTGTTTATCTGCTCCCTTTAGGGAAGGGAAGGCTGCAGTGAGGTGCCCCCAGCTCCTTAAGCCTTTCTCTGTAGGGGAGGTGCTCCAGCCCTCTAATCATCTTTGTGGCCTCCTCTGACCCCTCTCCAACAGTCCCACATCTTTCTTGTGTTGGGGCCCCAGCTCTGGACACAGGACTCCAGCTGGGGCCTCCCGAGGGCAGAGCAGAGAGGGACAATCCCCTCTTCTCCAGTGTCACAGCTCAAGAGTCGCTCTGTGTAAGGGTGATAACAATGGAACTAGCACGTAGTTCTTTGTTTTCCAGAGACTGTTGGAAGGCCATGTGTATGATGTGAATTGTTGCAGGTTTTTTCCATCGGGCCTGGTGGTTCTGAGTGGAGGAATGGATGCCCAGCTAAAGATCTGGTCAGCAGAAGATGCCAGCTGCGTAGTAACATTTAAAGGTCACAAAGGAGGTACAGAGTGCTCAGGCTTTAAATACTGCTTCATCTGCCATGTGTATAACTGTTTTGTGCCTGAGGGGTAACGGTCAGTCACCAGCCTACTGGAACAGGCTGCCCAGGAGGGGAGAAGCCTCCCTTGTAAGGCAAGATAAGACAACCCCTTTTTCCTTTTTCTCCTTTGGATTTTGGGGAAATACTTTGACTCCTCCAAGTCTCAGGATGTCACCATGTGAAGATGCCCTGGCTGCAGGGCTAACCAAGGGTCTATAAAAGCTGGGACTTGGCTACAGAAGCCCAGCCAGAGGTAGATTTTGAGTGGCACGTGGCCAGGGCTGTGGGCTTTGGCTTCTGCCCCCTCAGAAATCTGAAATGCGTTTAAAAGATGTGCCGGTTCTGAGGATAAACCTGGCTGGAGCTGTGTGGAGCCAGGAGTTGGACTCGGTGATCCATATGGGTCCCTTCCAAGTCAGGAGATTCTGGGATAAACAGCTCTAGGGTGAGGCTGAAGGCCACTCTCTACAGGGCGATGACAGGAAGAGTTTCATCTAGTGCAGTCACTACAGATATTTCTATTTGAGTTCTGGGAGCTTGATAGAATCACAAGGCTGGAAAAGACCTTAAGATCATCAAGTCCAACCATTCCCATCCTAAGCACAACCATAACCCTAAGTACCTCATCTACCCTTTTTTTAAAACACCCCCAGGGGTGGGGACTCAGCCCCCTCCCTGGGCAGCCTGTTCCACAGCCCCACAACTCTGCCAGGGAAGAACTTTTCCCTCCCATCTGAGCTGACCCTGCCCTGGTGCAGCTTGAGCCAATTTCTCTTTGTCCCATCTCCTGTCCCCTGGCTGAAGAGACCATCACCCACCTCTCTGCACCCTCCTGGCAGGTCAGTGGAGGCACTGAGAAGGTCTCCCCTCAGCCTCCTGTTCCCCAGGCTCAGCACCCCCAGCTCCCTCAGCTGCTCCTCAGATGATTTGCAAAGCATCAATTAAATCCTCTAACCATCATTTTTCAGATCCAGACTCAACATCCCCATGGTTAACTCTTTTGGGGATGTTAGCAACTGGAATGAACTGTGCTTCTGATGTTGCTGTAGCTGGATGATGTGGATGCTTCTTGCCCCACACAAGCCTTAGCATGATCCAGAGTTGGGCTGGGCTTGGACTTCTGTCCAAGTTAGAGGCTGATTTTGGAGCTGGAAACTCAGCTGTGGTATCAGCTCAGTCTGAGGCAAGGTGTTGCCAATTATTTTACTGGTGATTCATGAAGTCACAGAAGCATAGGGGTTGGAAGGCACCTCCAGAGCCCATTGGGTCCAACCCCCCTGCCAAAGCAGCTCCCTAGGACAGGTCACACAGGTCGGTGTCCAGCCGGGGCTGGAATATCTCCAGAGAAGGAGACTCCACACCCCCCGAGCAGCCTGTCCCAGGGCTCCCTCACCCTGACCATGAAAAGTTCTTCCACGATACTGGTGATAATCTGCCTTTGTGCCAGGTGATGGCTCCTGCTCCATATGCTTTGCTTTGCTGGGAGCTGTTGCCTTCCCCGTACACCTCGTTCCAGACTTGTTCCAGCTCAGCCAGTTTGGCTGCGTGTGACCGGTGGCAGTCTGGGATCAGCACTTTGGGGCTTGTAGCGGAGTTCACCTTGGGCAATGAGCTGCGGCGTCTGTCTGTCTTCCATGCTGTCTGTCTGACTGTGGCCTTTGCCTTGACACAGGTATTTTGGACACTGCCATTGTGGATCGGGGAAGAAATGTCCTCTCCTGCTCTAGGGATGGCACCGTGCTTCTCTGGGACTGCGGGAAATCCTCCTGCCTGGGTGTCATCGCTGACTGTGGCTCTCCTGTCAACGGCATCGCTGTGGGTGCTGCTGACAGCTCCCTCAACCTGGGCTCACCTGAAAAAGCTCCTAGTAAGGATCTTGCTCTTAAAAATTCGTATTTCTTCTCCTAGCCCAAACTGCTTAGGTTTGTCACCAATAATGCTGAGTGTGGGGCTTGCTTCTGTGCCCCTCCTATCTGGGGAAGGGACCCTGGGTGACCAGACCAGAGCACTCTGGTCCTGTGGAGGAGTTGAGCGTTATCAAGCAGGTTAAGACCGATTGAGTCTCTCTAATTGCTCCTGGGGTGTCTCAGTTACTGTTACACAGCCAGGGAATTTGAGTATTATAAAGGAAAAGCTTTATGTGGAGTGAACTGGAGACACATGGCTCTTTCCTTGTGGTGGTGTGGCTCTGGCTGGAGGCCAGACACCCACCAAAGCTGCTCTGTCAGTGCCCTTCTCAGCTGGACAGGGGGAAAATAGATATTGAGGGGCTCAGGAGTGGAGATAAGGGCAGGGAGAGATCATTCCACAATCAGCGTCACGGGCAGAACAGACTCAACAGGGAATAAAGGAGAGAGACTCTGGTTGATGGCACTGCCCTGCACCCCCAGTGACACCAGAGTCGGGTGATGAGAAGTGTGGCCAGATCTTAAAGCACCTCCCCCCACCCCTCCCTTGTCAGCAGACTGAGCTTTAGCCAGGATTTCGCTCCCTTCTTCCCCAGATTGTGGCACGGGGAGGGTCAGGGACTGGGGGAATGGGGATTTGGGTCAGTTTCTCACGAGCTGTTTTCCTTCCTTCTTAGCTGGGGAGGGAGGGATGGGGGCATTCCTCACCCCCTCCCCCTGCTGCACTGTGAGGTCCCACCCACAGCAGACAGTCCTCCAGGAACTTCTCCCAACATGAATCCTTTCCTGTGGGGCTTGAGCTCCTCACCAAGTGCCTCAGCGTGGGTCCTTCCATGGGGAGCCGACCTTCAGGCCCAGACTCCTCCAGCCTGGTCCCCTACAGGGTCACAAGCTTCCCTCCCCCCCGCCCAGCAGACCTGCTTCGGTGTGGGTCTGTCTGTCCACAGGCTCCAGGTTTCACTGCCAGGAGCTTGCTCACACCTGGGATTCCTACGGGGTCACAGCGCCCTTCAGGTGTTCCCACCTGCTCCAGCACGGGATCGTCCATGGGCTGTAGATGGGATCTCTGCTCCCTGTCATCATCCATGGGCTGTGGGGGGACACCCAATCCACCATGGGTTTCTCCAGGGGCTGCAGGGGCATCTTTCTCTCCGGCACCTGGGGTGCCTCCTCCACCCTTCCCTGCCCTTGGTAGCTGCACAGCTCCTCACATCTTCACTCCCTTCTCTGGGGGCACAAAGCAGCTGCTTGAGGGTTTGTTTCTCCTCACTGTGGTTCCCAGAGGTGCTGTGACCATCGCTGATGGGCTCAGCCTTGGTCAGCAACGACTCCGGCCTTGAGCCATCTGGTGTTTGCTCTGTGGGGCCTGCAGAGAGCTTCTGGCTGCTTTTTTGCAGCCCCCCTTCTCCATGGGAACCCAGCCACCCAAAACTGTGAGACTCAGGGTACAGAGTTAACACCATTACGGGTTCAGCTGTCGGGTTTGGGTATCACCAAGGCTCATTCCGTCCCCCGCTGGAGTGAACTGATGTCTTTGTCAGGTGACCGTGAGGTTGGGACAGAAGGGAAAGTCCTGCTGCTGGCTCGAGAAGATAAGAAGCTTCAAGCAGTGGGACTGCAGAGCAGGCAGCCGGTAAGGGGACTCTCAGAGGTGTTTCCCTGGGGAAGGTGCTAGAAAATCCGCTCAGAGGCATCAGGCCTTTGGCTTCTGTTTCCTTGGGTTGGAAGCTGTGGGTTGTGTGGCTGTGCAGAGCACTGGGCAGAGGAATGAAACCAGGTTCAAAACAACCCAGATCAGTGAGGTGGTTAGTGTTAATCCTGTTCCTTTCCCCTGGTGAGGTCCCCCCCAGGCCACACAACGGGACAGAGCCAGGCCAGGTGGTGGTGGGGAGCTGATCCACCTGCCTTTGGGCTTGTGTGCTCCCCAGATACGCTCTAAACGAAACCCCAGTACCACAAAGTACTTCCTACTGTGCCAGATTTATTTGAGAGCGGGGAGGTTAAGGATTAAGAATTGGCTCTGGAATTTAACCCAGGTACTGGGTTAAATGAAAGGCTCTTTAAACACTGGCCAGTAGATGTCATTGTGAGTGCAGGAACCACAGGCTGCCTCCTGCATCCAGAGTGGAAAGCTGCTCTTGGTTCTGCCTGGTGTTTTAACCACGGTGTGAAGGGAACCTCAGGTGGTCAGCAGTCCATTGCTCTCCTTTTGGAGAGGGAAGATGGTGGTGAATGGAGTCACAAGTGGTGTTCCTCAGGGGTTGGTCCTCCAACCCACCCTCTTTAATATCTTCATTGATGATTTGGAGGAGGGAATTGTGTGCTCCTTCAGTAAGTTTGCAGATGACACCAAGTTAGGGGGAAGTGTGGATCTGGCAGAGGATCGGAATGCCCTCCAGAGGGACCTGGGCAGCTTGGATCGATGGGGAGAGGCCAGTGGGATGGAGTTCAACACGGTGACACGACGGATCATGACGTGAGGAGGTCTCCCCTCAGCCTCCTCCAAGCTGAACACCCCCAGCTCCCTCAGCCACTCCACGCAGGATCAAATCTCGGCCTTTTGGCTAAGAGTGTAGTGTCTCTTCTTATCAGTTTAATATCTGATACGTCCTTGATGAGAGGGTTTTATATTAAATGAATTTTTGGTCCTGGGAGTTGAACCCTGAATTTGCCTGTGGCAAGGGGGTGGGAACTTGGGGTCCCTTCCAACCCAGACCATTCTGTGATCCTGTGATTTGCCCTCCAGCCCCTTCCCCAGCCTGGTTGCCCTTCTCTGGACACATTCCAGGACCTCGACGTCCTTCTTACGGTGAGGAGCCCAGAACTGGACCCAACAGTCGAGGTGCAGCCTCACCAGTGCCCAGTCCAGGGACACAGGATCATTGAGTCCAACCCCAGGATCCAGGAGCATTTCCTGACTGCGCCGTGTCTGCTGACTTGGCGAGACTGATCCTGGAGACCTGTTCTCCTGCCCATCTTGGAGCAGGGCTGAGGGGTTACTCACCTGGCTCTGGGTTTGCCAGTTTGTGCTGTGGCTCCTGGAACTTCTGGGTGTCCCGTGGCCTCATCTGTCAGTGTCTGACCCTTGCATTTGTTCCTGTGTCCTCAGGTGTTCCTCTTCATCGGATCCGATGCGTTCAACTGCTGCACGTTCCTCTCTAGTACCTACATCCTAGCAGGGACTCAGGATGGGAACATCTATCAGCTGGATGTGAGAAATATTAAGTGAGTGTGTGCCAGGAGCTGTGAGTTATTGAACAACCAACATGATCTCCTACTGGAAGGCGACCTGCTCAGTAAAAGGATCATATAATCATAGACTGGTCTGGGTTGGAAGGGACCCCAAGGATCATAGAGTTCCCACCCCCTGCCACAGGCAGGGCCACCAACCTCCAGGCCTGGATCTACACAAGGTTGCCCAAGGCCCCAGACCATCCTGGCCTTGAACACCCCCAGGGACGGGGCACCCACCACCTCTCTGGGCAGCCTGTTCAAGAGGGAAAGGTGTGGATGTTGTCTACCTGGACTTCAGTAAAGCCATTGATGCTGTTTGTTAGGGCATTCTCCTGGAGAACCTGGCTACTCAGGGCTTGGGTGGGCTTACGCTTCACTGGGTAAGAAAAAGAGCTGGATCCCCGGGCCCAAAGAGTTGTGGTGAATGGAGTTAAATCCAGTTGGTGGCCGGTCACAAGTGGTGTTCCCTGGGCTCAGTTCCCAGACACTCCTGGGTGATCACTGATCACACCCCCACGTCCTGCAGATGTTCCTCCTGTTATCTTCTAACCCTGAGCTCGTATTCACGCATTGGGGTGGGCTCCTGACTACAGCCTGTAACCACCTTCCTTGTTTCTTCTCCTCCTTCTAGTGCTCCAATCCAGGTGATCCATAGATCAGGAGCACCAGTGCTTTCGCTGCTCCCATACCGAGACGGATTTATCGCCAGCCAAGGTACCTCAAGTGTTCCCCTCTTCCAGTAGAAATTGTAGAAGCAAATTGAGGAGCTTTGTGCTCTTCATTACCCTTTTACATATAAGCACAGTCTGTGTGGGCAGTGTGTCCCTGGCAATGAGTGAGGGGATGTAGCTGTGTTACGTGGCTGCTGTTGGCATCGTGAGTTCCGTTCCTCACCTTCCCTGTGTTCCTCCAGAATAGGGTCTGAGGGCGCCTCTCGGCTGCTAGAGCCTTTTCTCATCTCTCTGACATCTTCACAGCATGTTTCCCTCTGTACCCTGTGATCAGTGACCCTGTACTGGGCATTGGTGAGGCTGCTCCTCCAGTGCTGAGTCCAGTTCTGGGCTCCTCACCATAAGAAGGACATGGAGGTCCTGGAGCGAGTCCAGAGAAGGGCAGCCAGGCTGTGGAAGGGGCTGGAGGGCAAATCCTCTGAGGAGCGGCTGAGGGAGCTGGGGGTGTTGAGTCTGGAGAAGAGGAGGCTGAGGGGAGACCTTCTCAGCACCTCCACTGACCTGCCAGGAGGGTGCAGAGAGGTGGGCGATGGTCTCTTCAGCCGGGGGACAGGAGATGGAACAAAGGGAAATGGGCTCAAGCTGCGCCAGGGCAGGGTCAGCTCAGATGGGAGGGAAAAGTTCTTTCCTGGCAGAGTTGTGGGGCTGTGGAACAGGCTGCCCAGGAAGGGGACTGCGTTGGACTTGATGAGCTTAAAGGTCTTTTCCAACCTCAGGATTCTGTGCCCAGGCCTTTTCACTGGGCCCACTGGAGCTGTCTGTAATTAAGAGCGTGGCTCACTTCACTAATCGCCCTGTTTTCCTTCCTCTGGCCAGGCGATGGAACCTGCTTCATCATTCAGCAAGACCTCGATTACATCCTGGATCTCACAGAAGCGGACTGTGACCCTGTGTACAAGGTGAGGGATGCTGTCTTATCACCCCAGGTAAGGGGTGTAGGGAAGCTTGATGCCAGGTAGCAGGCAGCTGCCCTTATCTCAGGACTTGGCAGCCTGCACCTCAGGTTCCTTCACACAGTTGCCTTTTAAGCTGGTTTCCCCCCCTCCCCCAAATAATCTAAATATTTGGCATAAACAAACCCTCTGGCCTTTTATCTGCATCATGCAGGAGCGATACCAAAGCAGCAGAGTAGCTTGGGTGTTGTAGCAGCTCTGGCAGAATTAACTGAACTGTGAATTAATTGCTTGGAGGATCCTTGGGGGTAGAAGCAACAGCTGGCTGGGCACTGCTGCCTCTTCTCTTGCCCCCTGGTGACTCGGGACCCAAAAGCAGGCCTCTGGCTCCTGTGTTTCCAGACACTCCGCTGCCCTTGGGAGTGTGACATGGGTTCCCTCAGCTCTCAGCTTGGTGGTGCCAGTGGAAATGTGCTTTTGGTTTTAACCCACAGAATCACCAGGTTGGAAAAGTCCTTTAAGCTCAGGGAGTCCTGTCCTGTGCTGACCCAGATCTCTCAGTCCCTCATCTCCCCATCTGTTAAACACAGCCAGGGGTGGGGACTCTCTGCCCTCCCTGGGCAGCCTGTTCCACAGCCCCACAACTCTGCCAGGGAAGAACATTTCCCTCCCATCTGAGCTGACCCTGCCCTGGTGCAGCTTGAGCCCATTTCCCCTTGTCCCCTGGCTGAAGAGACCATCGCCCACCTCTCTGCAGCCTCCTGTCAGGTAGCTGTAGGTGCTGAGAAGGTCTCCCCAACCCACTCCAGCTCTGCCAGCCGGTTTTCCCCCTTCTAAGTACCACTGCTGTGGAGGCTGAGATCTGACCCACACAAGTCCTTGGTGTCTCAGCCCCTTTTTGCATTTAACAGAAGAACCTCTGTTTGAGGGAATCAATGCCAGAAACAGGCTGTTAGCTGTCACTTGAGCAGCAACTCTCCTTAAATCCCACTTTCCCCTCCCTCTTTTGCAGGTAGCTGCTTGGGAGAAGCAAATTTACACGTGCTGCAGAGATGGCATAGTGAGGAGATACCAACTTTCTGACCTTTAGTTGCCTGGATCAGTGTGGAGTTGCACCAAAGTAACTCTTCCAAGCTTATTTTCTGGGGTGGTATGTTTGAGGTGCGTGTGTAGAAGCTTCTGAGGCCTGTGGAATCTTCTGAGGCTGTTGGGATGAGCGGGCTCTGTACAGCTGGTTTTGGGGATGTTTCTTACTGTGGGACAACTTTGGATTTTATTTTTTTAAATTTGGAGAGAGGGGCTCTGAGGTGTCAGGGAGGGTCTTGTGCTGCCACACATCTTCTCACTGCTGGCATGGGGCGTGGGGCGTGTGTGCAAACTAATAAAATATATTGGATGTGGGGGTGACCTTATGGCAGAATGGCCTGAAATAAAGCAACACAACACCATGTGGGAAATACATTTTCACAGACTCACAGAACTGCAGGGGTTGGAAGGGACCTCCAGAGCCCATCGGGTCCACCCCCCCTGCCAAAGCAGCTCCCTAGGACAGGTCGCACAGGTCGGTGTCCAGACGGGGCTGGAATATCTCCAGAGAAGGAGACTCCACACCCCCCTGGGCAGCCTGTCCCAGGGCTCCCTCACCCTCACTGGGAAGAAGCTCTTCCCCAGATTGGTGTGGAACTCCCTGTGCTCCAACTTGAGGCCATCGCCCCTTGTCCTGTCCCCACACACACTGAGAAGAGGCTGGCCATGTCCCCCTGTGTCCCACCCTTCAGATATTGATACCCATTGATCAGATCCCCTCTCAGGCTGCTTCTCTCCAGGCTGAACAGCCCCAGCTCACTCAGCCTTTCCTCGGAGGGGAGATGCTCCAGGCCTTTCATCCTCTCTGTGTGCCTCCCTCCTCTGGACTCTCTCCAGGAGCTCCAAGAAAACTCATTTTAAAAAGCCAAAGTGTTTTTAAAAGGAAATAGAAGGAACCCGCGGGCGAGGCGGGGCCCGGGGCGGGAGGGCAGAACTGCCCCTGCCGTGCTGCCCTGCGCGGCCCGGAAGCGCCGGGCTCCATGGCAACGGGACGCCATGGGGCAGAACTACTACGCCGTGCTGGGCCTGGAGCGGGGGGCCGCGGACGCCGACATCAGGAAGGCGTGAGGGGCTGCGGCCTGGCGGAGAGGGGAGCCCCAAGGCCGGCCGGCCCTGGGGGTGTGCGGGACGGGGGTGTTGGGGATGGGGGAAGCCCCGTGTGTCTCCGCAGCAGGGCCCTGAAGTGGGAGGTGGGGAGGAGGGAGGGGCCTGGGAGAAGCGGCAGGGCCACAAATCCTGGGAGAAGGAGGGAGGGAGCAGCCGGGGCTGGGGGTGTCCTGTCCCCGCGTCCCCGCCCCCCCAGGGCTGGCTGGCTGCAAGGCTGGCTTTTCCCTTCTTTTCCCCTCCATAGCTATCGGAAACTGGCCTTAGAGAATCATCCATTCAAATGCAAGGAGCCCTGGGCACCGGAGAGGTTCAGGCAGCTGGCAGAGGCCTATGATGTGCTCAGCGACCGTAAGTGTGGGGACAGTCCCTGCCCCTGGGTCTGGGGGGGGGGGTGGGCCTGGCAGTGAGACGCCTCTGCTCCGGCCAGAGGTCTAAGCCCCCTGTCATTAGCACCCTATGGAGGTGGCATCAGCCCTTGAGCCCCAGCAGCTGGCAGCTCTTCCTGCTGCCATCCCACTTGGAGAGGGATGGAAGCCCTTCTCCAGCCTCTTCCGGATCGCAGCCTGGATCTCAGGCTCTTCCCCTGCTGTGGGAGACCATGGCCGGTGCTGACTCCTCCTTGTTCCCTAAGCCATGAAGAAAGGGATCTACGACAAGTATGGAGAAGAGGGTCTCAAAGGTGGCATCCCCTTGGAGTTTGGGGACGAGAACCCCTGGAGCGTGGGCTACGTGTTTCACAACAACCCTGACAAAGTCTTCAGGGAGTTCTTTGGTGGAGACAACCCCTTTGCAGGTAGGTGGGGGTGACACTCTCCTAACACATGAGCATGTGGCTGTGAAGTTTAACAGGGGCAAGTGCTGCATTCTGCCCCTGGGAAGGGGTGACTCTGGCTGCACACCCAGGCTGGGGGATGAGACACTGGAGGCCAGTCGTGCTGAGAGGGGTTTGGGGGAGTCTTGGTTGATAGCAAGTTACCCTTGAACCAGCAGCATGTGCAAGCAGCCAGGAGGGGCAACCACATCCTGGGGTGCTCTGACTTGACCTGTGTGGAGCCAGGGGTTGGACTCGATGGGCCTTATGGGTCCCTTCCAGCTCAGGAGGTCCTGGGATTCAAAATAAACACACTCCTAGGGAAAGACCACTTCAGCTGGAGCGGGAATGTGGTCACAAGCAGAAGGAGATGAGAGGTTCCTGTTTGCCTGGCATCCTTGGGGTGCTCCGTGATAAGGAGACCCCAGGGGACTCCCCGACCTCTGGTCAGAGTGAGGTGACCCCCTGCTCTGCTCACTCACCCAGAGTTCTTTGACAAGGATGGCTCGGAGCTGATCCTGCCCTTCGGAGGGCTGCGAGGAAGAGGAGCGATGAAGCAAGACCCCCCGATCGTGCGGGATCTCTACCTCTCCCTTGAAGACCTTTTCCATGGCTGCACCAAGAAGATTAAGATCTCCCGTAGGGTGGGTGGAGGTGGGGAGCTCAGCAGGGGGAGGAATTTGGGTCTGGACTCTGGCTGTAGGATGTTTTGGTGGCAGAACCTGAGGTTTTAGAGCTGGTCCTGCTCAGGGGGCTTGGCAGACCCCGGCACTCCGCATCTGTGCTGTGCCACAGAGAGGAATCTGAACCAGACTGAGCACAGATGCTGGAAGGATCTGAGCTGGTACCCTCCTCCTCTGGCTGGAGATGGGGAAATCAGCAGGAGGGGATGATGTAAAAGCTGATGGGAACAAGGGGCTTATTTTGGAGAGGGGACACAGCATTTCCTGGGCAACCACAGACTCATTTTCCCTTGGGGCTGCATCTCCTTCGTGCTGTCAGCAATCTGTATCCCTCTTCCTGCTGTCACCATCTCCTGGTTCCAGCCCTGAGTGTCTCCTGCTCAGTCTGACTCCATTTGTCCCTGCCATGCTGTGGAGTTGGAGCCACCCTCACTCTCCTCTGCACCGGCTTGAACGCAGCTGGATGAGCAGAGCAGCTGTGACCCCCTCTACGTGCTGTCCCTCAGGGTGTCACAACCCTGAGGAGCAGGACTTGGGGGTACCAGTGGGTGAGAAACTGGCCATGACCTGTCACTGTGCGCTGGCAGCCCAGAAAGCCCCCCCTGTCCTGTGCTGCATCCCCAGCAGCAGGACCAGCAGGGCTGGGAAAGGGGGATTCTGCCCCTGTGTTTGGGGGTCCGCAGGACAAGGAGGACATGGAGCTGTGGGAGCCAGTCCCCAGGAGCCCCAGAGATGATGGGAGAGCTTGAGCCCCTCTGCTCTGGAGCCAGGCTGGGAGAGCTGGGCTGGCTGAGCCTGGAGGAGAGAAGGCTGCTTCTGGGGAGAGCTCCCAGCCCCTTCCCATCCCTCAAGGAGAGCTGGAGAGGGGCTGGTGCCCAGGGCAGGGAGGGCCGGGCCCAGGGAAATGGCCTTGAGCTGCAAGAGGGCAGCTGGAGAGGGGCTGGGGGGCAGAAATCCTTCCCAGGGAGGGGGGAGGCCCTGGCACAGGGTACCTGGAGAAGCTGGGGCTGCCCCTGGCTGCGTCTCAGGGTTCAAGGCCAGGTTGGATGGGGCCTGGGGCACGCTGTGCTGGTGGGGGTGTCCCTGCCCGTGGCAGGGAGGCACTGGGGGGGAATTGGAGGTCCCTTCCAAGCCAACCCAGTCTGTGATTCTCTGAGCCAGCTCTTCTGATCCCCTCATCTCCCCCAGGTGATGAATGAAGATGGTCAGACAAGCACCATGAGAGAGAAAATCCTGACGATCGAGGTGCAGCCGGGGTGGAAGCGGGGCACTCGCATCACCTTTGAGAAGGAAGGAGACCAGGTAATGGTCATGGTGGGAAGTTCTGGGCCGGGTTTCCTCAGGACCAACCATCTCTCCAGGCCATGGGCACTTTGTCACATGGCTCCCAGCACAATTCCCTGGTCCTGATAGAAAACCATTTGGTTTCTAGCAAACCATCCCCAGGTGTCTTTTCAGTTTGGGTTTTTCTCCCCTTAATTTTAGGGCCCAAACATCATCCCATCTGACATCACCTTTGTTGTCCAAGAGAAACTCCACCCGAGGTTTCAAAGAGTCAACGACAACCTCACCTATGTCAGCACCATCACCTTGGGAAAGGTAAAGAGCCAAGGGAGGCAACGGGGCCAAGCCCAAACCTCTGCTTTCCCTCTGGGGCTGCAGATGCAGCTCTGAGTCCCACTCCCGTGCCTTGCAGGCCCTCATCGGCTGCACGGTGGACGTGAAGACGCTGGACGGGCGGCTCCTCAACATCCCCATCAACGACATTGTGGAGTAAGTGCTGCTGGGCAGATGGATGGCTGGGCTGGGTGGCCAGATGGGGCCTTTCTGCAGAGCTCGGTGGCCAAGGAGATGAACAGGCGCTCGGGAAGAATCACAGAGTCACAGAGTCACAGGGTTGGAAAAGCCCTTAAAGCCTCAGCCTCCTCTTCTCCAGGCTGAACACCCCCAGCTCTCTCAGCCGCTCCTCAGAGGATTTGCCCTCCAGCCCCTTCCCCAGCCTGGTTGCCTATTTCTGACACAAGCCAGGATGCCATTGGCCTTCCTGGTCACCCGGGCACACTGCTGGCTCATGGTCAGTCACCCACCACCCCCAGGCCCTTCTCTGCCTGACAGCTCTCCAGCCAGTCTCCCCCAGCCTGTAGCACTGCTCGGGGTTGTTCTGTCCCATGTGCAGCACTCCAGCCTGTTCAGATCCCTCTGAAGAGCCTCCCTACCCTAAGGCTGATCAACACTTCCTCCCAGCTTAGTGTCATGACCTCAGGATTGACCTGGAAAAAGGTGGGAAAGGCAGTGAGGTGAAGGCTGGGTGGTAGAGCCCACAGGGCACGGGACGTGGGGATGTGAGGCTGGAGGAGGACGGGCTGTCAGTTGAAGCTGGAGGAGCAAAGTGACCTCCAGAAACCCCCTGAGAAGCGTGCATGGGGCTCTGTGCCGTGACACGTGGCTGTGGGCTCCAGGCCAGGATTGTCCTGTGGCTCCTCAGCCCCTTCCTTTGCTTTGCAGCCCCAAGTACTGCAAGGTGGTGCCAGGGGAGGGGATGCCGCTGCTCCACGACCCCAGGCGCAAGGGCGACCTCCTCATCTACTTCAACATCTGCTTTCCCAAGAACCTTACAGCTGAGCAGAAACTGCTCTTGCAAAGGGCTCTCCTCTCCTAGGGGACAATGTCCTTCCCCTTCCCCTCTCACCAATAAAGTGCTGGAGCCAGCACTGTCACAGGCCAGAGCTGGGTGCAGCCCTGGGATCCTTGAGGCTGTTTCTCCTGTCTCTCAGCTCCACCTTGTTTTCCCAACATGGTGCCAGCCTGCAGCAACCCAGAGGGTGATGGAGGATTCTTGTGGGGAGGGGGGGAGCAGGGGGGCTTGCAGTACTCCCAGCACAGCTCATGCATGAGGACAGGGAGGGTTTGGGCGTGCGGGGATGGCAAGGGGAGTACTGGGAGGTAGGGGAAAAGATTTACTCCAAGCCTCGCTGTAGCCATGACAACGGTTGGGCTCTGGCAGATGTGATCCCTGAGGTGCCTCCAGGATGGTGGCGATGGCCTCAGGCGTTGGGCTCAGGAGGGGACCCCCTGCCCATGGCCATTGGGCCCCATTTCAGCTGCTCATAGGTGAGGAATGTCACAAGGCTCCAGGACCTGAGCAGCAGGAACCTTCCAGAGTGTCTGGGCTCAGGATGTCCTGTCCCATCTTCCTCCACTCCAGCAGCAGCTGCGTTTTGGAAGAGGATGGACAAGGGTGGCAAACCCCTTGTAGAAAGCCTCAGGGTCCGCCCCCTCCCCCCTCCCCCATGTTGGAGCAGGGCCAAGGCGCTGCAGCTGCCACCGTCCCCATCCTGCCCTGAGCTCAACTTAACCACCTCCATGGGGGGAGGAGGCAGCAATGGTTTTTGGGGTGCCTGCTCCCTGGTTCTCCCTGTCCATGGACACGGCGGGGGGTGACAACTCAGTCTTGGGGTGGAGAGAGGGGTGGGGGCTGTCTGCTGCAGGTGCCACGGCCCCCACAGGAGGCAGGGATGGAGGTTGGGGTGCCCACCTGAAGGGATGAGGGGTGTGGGTGAGGCCTGGAAACCCCTAGAACCCCACTTGGGGCTGGCGGGGCAGGGCAGTTAGGAGAGAATTGGGGGACTCCCCAAGGCAGCTGGAGGGGACAGGGTGCTCCACAGGGAGAGTGGAGGGCTGGGGCGGGGGGTCTGACACAGGATTGGGGTGTCCCAGGAGCAGACACAGAGCAGACCCTGTGCAAGGACACAGAGAGGCAGGGGGCTGGGGGGTGGGCTGGGTGTGGCCATCGCTGTGGCATCAAGGCTGCACAGCCCACTTCAGGTGACTGGTCTCTTCTAAGGGCAGTGGGGGTGCCTCCCACCTGGAGTGGGGGGCAGTCGCTCTTTGCGCCCACATGTGGCAAGTCTGGCCAGGGACTTGCACCTCTGGCTGCAATGTTTTTCCTTTTTCCCTTCCCCTTCCCTCTTCCCCTTCCCTCTTCCCTTCCCCTTCCCCTTCCCCTTCCCCTTCCCTCCCCTTCCCTCACCTCCCTGCCTCTCCCCTCCCCGCCTCTCCCCAGTCATCCCCTTTCCCTTGGCCATTCCCAGGGGCACACCCAGGGTTGGGAGAACACCTCTAAACCCCCATGAGAGGCACAGGAGCCCCAAGCTCTGCTGTGACCAGGCCCCATAGGGGCAGTTTATTGGAAGCAGCAGGCAGGAATAACAGGAATCACTGTGGAAAACGCTGGGAAATGTTGCTTTTGCAAATTGAAAAGGGTTATTGTATTTTCTGCAGAAGAATTTAGGATATATAGAAACTCTTGGTAACTGAACAAAACTGAACTTTATTGGTGTACACAGCTGTAACAACAATAGAAACCAGCCACAACCAAAACCAAAACCAAAACAACAAGAGCTCCTCACAGTGCATAGAATTCTATCATGCGGCATCGTTCACACATCGCCACGGCATCTGCAACCCTGCGACAAGAAGCATGGGGCCTCTGCCTAGAAGGAAAGCGATAACAGAACAGGAAAACCTTGATTCTTTCTAAACCAACTATCTGAGTTTGAAGAGACCTCTCAGTCTCAGCAACACCCACCTCTCTGGTTGCTGCGGGAGGTGAAACCGCACATGTTGGGTAGGCTGTGATGACCTGAAAGTCTAATAGCAGGGGAACAATACACCACTATAGCCATAGCAAGGACATTGTCCCTGCTGCCTGGCTAGAGTGCTGTAGAAAGGAAGCTCACGCATACGTGAATCCAGTGAACCCAGTATTTCCACCATGATGATGGTGCATGACAAAAAAAAGAAGACTCCAGCCGGTTTTGACCAGGCCTGGAGACCCACCTAAAGCTTAATTTGCTAAGTAATGGGTGATGGGGTGGGAAAGCTGTGGACTTATATCTCCACATTGCTGAAATGTTGCATTAAGACACTTGTAAAGGGTTAAGGAAGACTTGCTAACAGGATAGCTTGAAGTGCCACAGTGGTGACCTCCTATAAACAATGCCTCCCTTGAACGACTCTGCCTCACTGATAAAGAAGAAACACCAAGTGGGACATAAGTTTGAGCCTAACACCATATTTTAAGTAACTTACACACTCAAGGACTATGTGCTCTGTGGAAATAAAATGACTTGTTTGACAAGTTCCAGTACCCCCCTCCTCCTTATCTGTTCGTGAATTCCGTGCTTGTCTCTAATGGGTCACAAATGCAGGCAAAGCATTTCATTGTAACTAGTTCAAGCTCCCCCTTGTCCTTGAAGGTACACAAAACCTGCTGAAACCCAACTTGGAGTTGGGATCAGAGTCAAGGGGTAACTGAGTCTGCGCAAGACCGAAGGTTACTTGCGGTGAGGAAGAGGAGCCATCTGACTTCGTGCCCACGACCCTCAACAACCACCATCAAACAGCAGTGCGCAGGCGCAGTGGGGAGGAGTTGATGGAAATCACTTCTTGGAACTCATTTTAATACAAAGCAGGACAGGTTATGAATATGTATACGTGTATCAGGTAACCTAATGATATTTGAATAAGGATGTGGTATAAAAGTGCTACAAACTGACCACAGCTGTGCCTACTTCGTTAGGTCACCTGCTCTTGCAAGAATGTATAATAAATTACTGTTTCACTAATGTGTCTACCTCAAGTCCTTTCTTTAGGACCATTGGCATTTCCCCACTCTCCCAAGCCTGGGGAGTTTTGATTCCTGCTTCTCAAGGCATCACCATCAGGACGAGCCGACAATCGGGGTAACAAAAGCAAGGGTGGAAATCAAAGCACCTTCATTCCTTCATGGCAAATGTAAGACCGTTGCTCCAGCAGGATTTTCCCACCTAGCGACCTGTCCTCAGAGATCAGTGGAGGATGGGTGAGAAGAAAAATGCAAACACGTACGGCAACGCCTGACAGATACTCTCCCAGCTTTGATAGCCTGCAGGCTCAGGCGCCTGCTGACCAAGAGGCCTTTAACAGCCTCCGGTGTCTTTTCATCTACTAAATGGTCTAACAATCTTTAAAATCCACAAGAGCTTTCTACACCTTCAAGTTCTTGCCATTAGGACTTCCCAAGGCATTTCTTGTGGACATGTCACCTGAAAATGTATTAGATGACACATTCTACCTGAAAGGAACAGCAAATCTTTTCCTCTTCACCTTCTGCAGATCACTCAGGAGTTTAAAAACCTAACACAGGCCCTCACCTCTTCACCAGCTACAAACTCGGTTAAGGGAAACGTTCTCAAGACCTCTCATCGTGTTTTCACACTTCTCTATCTTTTCCAGCTTTCCTAAACCCTGAGACCAGCACTGAAGAGTGCTGAAAAGAGAGATCTACAGAGACTACCATCTACGGTCCCTTCCCTTCCCAGTAAATTCTACAGTGCAGTTTGCACGTTGGTAACTCCTGAGCATCACATTTCTAACTCTAAGGTCTTGCTCCTCAACAACAGACAGTTACAGCTTGGGTCCTCCTCTTTCTCTCCCTTGCACATCTCACCATCAGGCCAAGGGGGATGGAGTGAAGCTGAAGAAGGGAAGGGTTAGGTTGGATATTAGGGGGAAGTTTTTTACAGAGAAAGTGGTGAGGAGCAGGAACAGGCAGCCCAGAGAGGTGGTGGGTGCCCCATCCCTGGAAGTGTTCAAGGCCAGGTTGGGTGGGGCCTTGTAGAGCCAGTCCTGGAGGTTGGTGGGCCTGCCTGTGGCAGGGGGTTGGAACTTCATGATCCGTGGTGAAGTGCTTCCCACTCTTTGTCCCTTCCAACCCAGACCATTCTATCATTTGATGAGTCTATGATTCTACTTTAAGAGGACTTGAACCTTAGGAGGTCAACCTGCTTCCACCAAACAGCTAAGACATCCCTGAAATCAGCTATGTATTCTACTAGCAATAATTGAGAGACTGGCATAACCAGTGTGCATGTCTTGTAAGCAGAACCACCTGAGCTGCTGCCAGCCTCTCTACGTGTGCTTCACAAGGCCTGGGGGTGACACTGCGAAGAACAAGGCGAAGAACACGTTTCCCAGCTCCTGATCTGCCGCTGGCTTTGTGGCTGGGAATCCCCTGGGTCACCCCCCATCTGCAATGTTGGAGCAATAAATATTTTTCTGTTCCTAATGCTGTGGTCCATCCATCCATCCATCCATCCATCCATCCATCCATCCATCCATCCATCCATCCCCCAACCTTTCCCTCTATCCCTTCCTCCCTCCCTCCCCTGGTTGGGGTGCGAGCACCTTAGTGCCCGACCCCTGCGAGCACAAGCTGGCCTCAGGCACCGCTGGCACCCCCAGAAGTGGGGTGGAGGTGGCTGGTATCCCAGTGGGTGTGCTGGTGCCTGGGGATGTGGGTGGGCTCGGAACGGGGCCAGCAGCACCCACAGGGGACCCTCACCCAGGCCGCCGAATGCTGAGCAGCGTCTCAGGGGCTGCAGTGGAGATAGGCCCTGAAGCCCTGAGGCTCGACCCAGAGGCCCTGAAGCAAGGCTGACCTCTAGATGAGTCTCACACCCCAGCACCGTGTTCCCTCCACAGCGGTCGGGATGCCGCTGTCTCTCTCTTCACATCTCTCTCAGATGGGCTTTCACCAAGGCCCGCTACTCCTTCCCCGAGCCCTGGCCCGGTGCCATGGAGGAGCTGGAAGCTCTCAAGCCATCGCCAGCCCTCCAGACCCATCAAGATCCTGAGGGACTGGGGACAGAGCCAGGGCCAGCCCTTCACCAAGACTTCCCACTGGATCTGCCACTGGAGACTGACCAAGAGCAGGGCCATGGACAGGTCTGGGACAGGCCATGAGCAGCACGGACATGGAGCCTTCTCCTAGCAGACACCCAGCCATGGACATGGACAAGGAGTAGCTGGTCCTCGAGGTCATCCACACTCTGTGCAGCGTGGAGCGAGAGTGCTACAAGGAGCTACAGGTGTCTCTGGTCCTGTGGCAAGGGGCTGCAAGGGGAGCCTGCAGTGTGATCCCACTTGGGGATCCCTCCCTCCAACCAATAGGAAGAAGGTGCTTGGCCAGATGAGTCTGCTGAAGCCCAGGCTGTGTCCCCGGTGTCTTGGAGAGGAGCAGCCAAGGCTGGACAAGGCTGCAGGGGAGGACTCAGTGAAGCATGAAAACACATGTGATCCCCTGTGTGCCCAGCACCGCCATAAAGAATACCTGCTGAACAGCCACCAAGGCTGGGGAGTTTTGATTCCTGCTTTTCAAGGCATCACCCTCAACTTGGAGTCCTGTGCCTGTTGTGATTTTTGGCTGGCAGCCCCTGTACCCAGCTCCCAAGGAGATGCCCTCAAAGTTTCTGCCCCCGGGGAGATGCCGTGGGCAGCCTGTCCTTTCCAGCCCCCCCAAATGCCTTTTTCTTTTCTTTTTCATAGCTTTGTTCCATGGAGGCAGCATCAGAGCAGCCTCTCACTCCTGAAGAGCACCTTCCCCACCCCCACGCGGCTTCTCACGAGAGAAATTCTGCCTTCCTCATTCCCCCCTCCCACCCCAATCCTCTCCTGTGGAACATGAGGTTATCACGCTGGAAGGACGGGATGCCATGCGGAGGGACCTGGAGAAGTGGGCCCAGGGGAACCTCATGAAGTTCCACAAGGACAAGTGCAGGGTCCTGCCTTTGGGTCAGGGAAATCCTCACTGTCAATCCAGGCTGGGAGAGGACGTGGTAGAGAGCTGGTGAGAGGTGTCCCTGCCCATGGCAGGGGGTGGGACTCAATGATCTTTGAGGTCCCTCCCAGCCCTGAGCAGTCTGTGACCATTGCTGGAAAAGCTTTGGGACAGCACAGGGAAGGACACAGAGTAGAAATCCGTGGTAGGGCTGTTGCAGAGCCGAGCCTCAGCTTGGGTACCCCAAGCGCTCCCAGTTTGGGCTATTTTGGACCAGAAACACCCATCTGTGCCCAGAAGCATCCCCTCCCCCTGGTGGCACAGACAGAAACGAGCCCTTTGGCCACCAACAGATTTAATTCCCCAGTGCTGCTGCCAGAAAATCGGGGTCAGGGGGGTGTGGCTGCCCCCCACACCTGGGCCACTGGGGGTGGGCTGGGTGACAGCACCAGCACCAAAGGTCCCCAGTGATTTCAGTTCCCAGGTGGTGAAACAGGGTGGGCTTGGTGTGAGCCAGGTGCTGCTCCACGGGGCTGGGTGTCACGCTGCCGGCGTGCCATGCACTCGCCGAAAGCACGGACCTGGGGCTGGCAATGGCGCCAGTCCTGCCGCGCCGCCATGCAGTCCTGCAGCTCCCGGTGCTGCGCGGCGCAGCCCGTGCGTGAGATCAGGGCGTCCACTGGGTCCTCCTCCTCAGCCTTCTCCAACAATGGAGGGTTCCTGGCCTTCGCTGAGCCAGGCTGGAGCAAGGAAGCAGGGTTTGGGGTGCTACCTTCCCCTTCTTTGTGGGCACCAACCCGCCCTGCCCCTGTGGGTGTCCTCATGCAACCCCAGGAGGAGCTCAGCACCCCTCACACCCCATGCAGCCTACCGCCCACTCATGGGGGCCCAGAACCTTCCCAAACCCACGGGTGCCTATCTCTCCTACTCCCACCCATGGGTGCTCAGTGCCTCCCCCATGAATCCCATCCCTTAGTATTGGCTTTAGAAAACAGAGAAAAACAGAGAGAAAGAGAAACAACGGAAGAGGTGCTGCTCTGCTTGGAAAATCTGGGAGTGTGGTACACGGAAAGGGGCTTCTAGAAGAAAAGGGGGGATGAAATACCAGAATCTTGATGGGTCTGGAGGGCTCATGATGGGTTGAGAGCTTCCAGCTCCGCCATCGCACCAGCCAGGGCTCCAGGAAAGAGTAGAGAGACACAGATCTGGTGTCCAAGAGGGAGCCCAGGGAGCTCACGGAGGTTGATGATTGGCATCTCGATAATGATATCGAGTGTTGTTCTGGTTTGGATTTATCATCCAAAGAACTTGTGCAGGTGGGACTGAGACGTTCAAGTAAGCACCAAGTGAGTGTGGAGTGCTGCTGTGTCTGTCTGTAACCGCATCCTGCTCTGTGGGTCAGCAGGAGAACTCCTGCCTGTCATGCAGGAGTTTGATTCCCAACGGAGTGGCTGCTCTGCTGGCACTGATTGGTTGGTCTTGATTTTGGAGCTGAGTATTGAAAATTGATTTAGATTTGATGAACTGTTGGTGTGAGTGAAATGAGTCAACTCTGGTGGGAGTGGTGAGCAACTGAGTCGCAGCAAATCTGGGAGAGAGAGAAATACTGACCACTAGAAACTCCAGGTTTGTTGTTTTGGGTTTGTATATTTGATGTAAGCAATGGGGAACTGAGAATGGGTTAGAGAGATGGGAGTTGGGTTATAAACAAGAACAGGGATCAAGAGAAACTCTAACAATAGCGGGGCGGGGTGGGGGGGGTGGGGGAACAAAAGGAGTGAAATCTCCAAGAAAAAACCAGAAATGCCATAGAAGGGGTGAAGGGATGAACTGGCTCTGTCACCGGTCCTCAAAAGCTTGATGGGTCTGGAAGGCTCACAGTCAGTTGAGAGCTTCCAGCTCCACCAGGGCTGGACTCGGGGAAGGAATCCAGGCAGACGGATCCTCTGTCCAAGCATGAGCCCAGGTTGTTCAGTGAGGCATGCGGGGACAGGCCCTTCATGCTCAATGTCTCCTCGTTCTCCTGGCTGAGGAGGAGAGAGAAGAGACCCAGTTGCAGCCTGGGCCCTCCTCTGGGACCCCCGGGCAGCAGCCCCTGCTCGGGCAGCATGCAGGGCTGCCCACTCTGGGCAAAGACAGGGCACAGGCAGAGAGTCTGGGACAGGAGCTGGGCATCTCCCCAGCACTCACCACATGCCCTGGGGTGACAGAGGCTTCTCTGCACCTCCGGTTGCTTGGGAAGAACCTGTCGAGGGACGAGACAGGAGTAAGAGGCTGGCAGCCCCCAGCACAGCCCGGTGGCAGGGCTGCATTGGGGTGTCAGCCCTGACACAGGTGCTCGGTGCCGGGGCCACTCACTGCTTGGCTGCTCCTGATGCACTCTGGCCTTGCTCTTCCCAAACATCATCTTCCACCACTTCTGCAAAAAACCCCAGAACATGGGTGAGTGTGGAGCAGCTCCCAGCACTATGCTACAGACCTCCATGCTCCCCCCACACCACTCCATATGAAGACATGGTGTGGCCCGGTGTTCTGCAGAGTAACAGTCACCTACCTTGGGTCTGCTGCGGGAAGGCTCCACATCCATGGGGCTCTGCGCCCTGTCTCTGAGCAGTCCAGGTGACTGCTCTTGGTCCGTCTCCAATGGCCGCTCTAGAGGGAGAACTTGGTCAAGGGCTGGCCCTGGCTCTGTCACTGGACCCTCAACAGTTTCAAGGTTCTGGAGGGCTGGGGATCGTCTCGGAGCTTCCAGCTCCGCCATCGTACCAGCACTGGACTCGGGGAAGGAGTTGGGAGATGAGGATGTACTGCTCAAATCCCAGTGCAGAGAGCCCGGGGAGGGCAGCTGAACACATGGGGACGGGCTGTTCAGGGTCATTGTGTCCTTGTTCTCCCTGCAGAGGAGGAGTAAAAAGAGACCCAGTTTCAGCTTAGACCCTCTGGTGGGACCCCTGGGCAGCAGCCCCTCCTTGGCCGGCAGGCAGAGATACCCGCACCGGCCAGGGCACAGGTGGAAAGTATGGGGCAGGATCTGGGCATCTCCCCAGCACTCACCACATGTCCTGGGCTGATGCAGGCTCCTCTGCACCTCCAGTTGCTTGGGAAGAACCTGATGAGGGAGGACACATGAGTAAGAGGCTGGCAGCCCCCAGCACAGCCGCTTGTCAGGGCTGCCGTGGGGTGTCAGCTCTTTGAAGGGCGCTCGGTGCCGGGGCCACTCACTGCTCGGCTGCTCTGGATAGACTCTCGCCTGGCGCTTCCCATACATCATCTTCCACCACTTCTGCAAGACCCCCAGAATGTGGGTGAGTGTGGAGCAGCTCCCAGCACTATGCTACAGACCTCCATGGTCCACAGCACTCCATGTCATGACATGGTGCAGCGCAGTGTGGTGCAGAGTCACGGTCACCTACCTTGAGTCTGCTGGGGGAAGGCTCCACATCCCTGGGCCACCGTGCCCTGCCCCTGACCTGTCCAGGGAACTGCTCTTGGTCGGTGTCCATCAGCAGCTCCAGAGGGGGGCAAAGGTCAAGGACTGGCCCTGGCTCTCTCACCGGCTCCTCAACGGTTTCAGGTGTCTGGAGGGCTGGGGATTGGTTCAGAGCTTCCAGCTCCGCCATCGCACCAGCGCTGGACACGGGGAGAGAGTCAAGAGATGCCGATAGGCGTCCCGAGAGAGAGCCCGGGGAGCCCACAGATCCCAGCCGAGCACGCGGTGACAGGCTGTTCCGGCTCTTTGTGTCCTCGTTCTCCCTGCAGACGAGGAGAGAGAAGAGACTCAGTTTCAGCTTAGACCCTCTGGTGGGACCCCTGGGCAGCAGCCCCTCCTTGGCCAGCAGGTAGGCAGGGATATCTGAAATGGGCAGGGCACAGGTGGAGAGTCTGGGGCAGGAGCTGGGAGTCTCCCCAGCACTCACCACATGTCCTGGGGTGAGAGAGGCTTCTCTGCACCTCCGTTTGCTTGGGAAGAACCTGATGAGGGACGAGACATGAGTCAGAGGCTGGCAGCCCCCAGCACAGACGCGTGTCTGCGCTGCCATGGGGTATCGCCCCTTTACGGCTTGCTTGGTGCTGGGGCCACTCACTGCTCGGCTGCTCCTCATGGACCCTGGCCTTGCTCTTCCCAAATATCTTCGTCCACCACTTCTGCAAAAACCCCCAGAACGTGGGTGAGTGTGGAGCAGCTGCCAGCGCTATGCTACAGACCCACATGCTCCCCCCACACCACTCTATGTCATGACATGTTGTGGCACAGTGTGGTGCAGAGCAAGGGTCACCTACCTTGGGTCTGGTGGGGGAAGGCTGCACTTCCTTGGGGCTCTGCGCCGTGTCTCTGAGCAGTCCAGGTGACTGCTCTTGGTACGTCTCCAATGGCCGCTCTAGAGGGAGGTCTTGGTTAAGGACTGGCCCTGGCTCTGTCACCAGCCCCTCAGCAGTTTCAGGGGTCTGGAGGGCTGGGGATCGGTTCAGAGCTTCCAGCTCCACCATCGTACCAGCACTGGACTCGGGGAAGGAGTGGAGAGATGCCGATAGGTGTCTCGAGAGAGATCCCGGGGAGCCCAGGCGAGCACGCGGGGACAGGCTGTTCACGCTCTTTGTGTCCTCGATCTCCCTGCAGAGGAGGAGAGAGAAGGGACCATTTGCAGCCTGGGCCCTCCTCTGGGACCCCCGGGCAGCAGCCCCTCCTTGGCCGGCAGGCAGGCGGGGATGCCCGAAACGCGCAGGGCACAGGTGGAGAGTCTGGGGCAGGAGCTGAGCACTCACATGGCCTGGGGTGACGCAGGCTTCTTTGGATTTCCAGTTGCTTGGGAAGAACCTGATGAGGGACGAGACCAAGTGAGCGGCTGGCAGCCCCCAGCACAGCCCCGTGTCAGGGCTGCTGTGGGGTGTCAGCCCTTTCCAGGGCGCTCGATGCTGGGGCCACTCACAGCTTGGCTTCTCTGAAGACACTCTCGACCTGGTCTTCCCAAACCTCCTCCTCCACCTCTTCTGCAAAAACCCCCAGAACGTGGGTGAGTGTGGAGCAGCCCCCAGCCCTATGCTACAGGACTCCCCCATGCTCCACACTACTCCATGTCATGACATGGTGTGGCACAGTGTTCTGCGGAGCAAGAACCTTTGCCCTAAGAAATGCATAGAATACGTGTGATGTCACCCAATAAATGGCTTCACCTAAAATTCATATCGAATTGCTTGTTGCTCATCGCCGGTCTCCACAGCAAGACCCCCAGAACGTTGGTGAAATGGGAGCAGCTCCCAGCCACCCACACCCCCCGACACCACCCCATGTCAGGACTCGGCACGGCTCAGTGCGCTGCAACGTTCTCCTACCCGGCGCTTCCTGTCCCGTTGAAAGCTGGAGATGAACCGGAGATACATCGCCAGCATAATGAATGGCATCAGATCACCCACAGCCAGGGCGCCGAAGCAACCCATGGCTTGGGCTGAGCTACAGCTGTGTCCCTCCGGTCACCAATGAGTTCCAAGATCTCCAGTTATCTGCCAACCAAGACACTGACAAGCAATGGCTGAGGCTGCAGTCTGCAGTGACGCTGACAGACGACAGTGTCCAGTGCCAACTGCCCTGCGCCCCCTGACACCTGCCCGGCAGCCACACCCCCCTTTTGTGGCATCAGGGGCATGCTGAGCCCTCATTGGTGCTGAGCCCTCATTGGTGCCCTCAGAGGCAAGCAGAACTCTGATTGGATAAATCTGGTGGCACTCCAAGGCTCTTCCTCATGCCACTCCTGTCAGCCCTACTTGGAAATGGGTCCCACCTGCGTAAGGAGAAGAGCAAGCACATCACGCCTTGCAAGAAACGTTTCAGGAGAGGGAAACTTCAGATTGCTCCTGACACCCCACAACCAGAACAAAATCGTTACCTTGAACACCCAAGATCCCACCTCTGGGTGCTTATTCCTTGGACCAAGCACCCTGCTTCCGAGATACAGACTCACAGAACTGTAGGGGTTGGAAGGGACCTCCAGAGCTCATGGGGTCCAAGCCCCCTGCCAAAGCAGCTCCCTAGGACAGGTCGCACAGGTCGGCGTCCAGACGGGGCTGGAATATCTCCAGAGAAGGAGACTCCACACCCCCCTGGGCAGCCTGTCCCAGGGCTCCCTCACCCTCACCAGGAAGAAGCTCTTCCCCAGATTGGTGCAGAACTTCCTGTGCTCCTACAGTCTCCAGTCTGCCTTCATAATTCATCTCTGCCAGTCGCTCAGGGCTTTTTATCAGGCAACGAGATGTCTCATCTGTAGGCCAGGCTCCATCTAAGGTAACTTCAGCTCACCTGCTAACGACAGACAAAAGCATACGAGATGACAGGGCTTTGAGGCAAAGCTGCTCCATGCAGGAGCTGGGAGCTGAACACGTGGCTCAAACCAGCGTCTAAACCCAGTTCCAGGCTCAGAAACCTGCAAGGTTAACTGTGTAACCCTCAGGTTTGGGTTTGGGTAGCTGTCCCCTCTCCCACCGCAGACAGCCAGGACTGTAAAGCCCATCCTCACTCGCCGCCGTCCCCACACAGCGCAGATTTAACCATGACCTATTGAAACCTTCACCAACAGGTGGTTTTCTTTCACCATCGGGGTAAACAATCACTTCTTTCCTACAGATATCTCCAATGTCCTCCAGATTTGAGTTAGATCTACTTCTTCTTCAAAGTAAATCGACCTGTAGCCTGCAAAACAAGCCAATGCATCACAACTTGTCCATGAAAAGGCCTGCGTTCCCGCTATAGTCCTCCTCCTCCTTTCCCCACCTTGCCACCTAGCTCTGTCACATCTCCAGAACAGCACACTAGTGATGACCTTACTGGTGCCAGAGTGCAGAAGGCGTGTTACCAGCTTTGTTATACCCAGTTCTTTGGCACAGACCGATGGTTTTTGTTCTTGCTTCACACTGCCAACACAAACGCCAAGTGTGCCCTCAGCTATATAGCAGGTTTAGAAAAGGCTCTTTAAACCCAGTGTGCACCAGATGATTTTTCTTTCCTAAATAAAAGCAGGGAATAAGTCAGTTTGTGCTGAAGGTCCTTTGCTAGAGCTCAGCCAGCTCCAGCAGAGGCAGCAGCCGAATCAGAAGCAGCGATGATGGGTCCTGTGCCCATGCCCCACCAAGTCTGCACATCCCAATTTTCACATTTAAGGCCAGAAAGTGTCTTAAAAAGCTACAGGCACCGGTGTTCTTCTCAAGCTTCTCAAGTCATCCCATACCACAGGCTGTGCGAGCTACCAATCCCAAAGATGATGAGCCTCAGATGCAAGCTGTTGGTGATGCCAGGGCACTGTTTGCAATCCTACTGAGTTCTGCGTGCTCAGACTTGGGTTGCAAAGCTCTGAAATCCCTGCTTCAACTTGAAGGAAGTAAGAAGCTGCAGGTCCCCCTGTGTCCCACACTTCAGGACCTATTGTGAAGTCCATCACAACACATTAGTTTCTGCCATTGGTAAATGTCTCCTGCTCCTCCATGGATGGGATGGTGTAATAGGACAGTTCTCAGGACAATTCCTGCCACAGAATCACAGACTCACAGAACCGTAGGGGTTGGAAGAGACCTCCAGAGCCCATCGGGTCCAACCCCCCTGCCAAAGCAGCTCCCTAGGACAGGTCGCACAGGTCGGCGTCCAGACAGGGCTGGAATATCTCCAGAGAAGGAGACTCCACACCCCCCTGGGCAGCCTGTCCCGGGGCTCCCTCACCCTCACCGGGAAGAAGCTCTATCCCAGATTGGTGTAGAACTTCCTGTGCTCCAACTTGAGGCCATCGCCCCTTGTCCTGTCCCCACAGACACTGAGAAGAGGCTGGCCATGTCCCCCTGCATCCCACCCTTCAGATACTGATAACCATTGATCAGATCCCCTCTCAGGCTTCTTTTCTCCAGGCTGAACAGCCCCAGTTCATTCAGCACTGAGAACTGGGGTGGCTCCCAGTGGCCAGCTTCAGTGTTCCAGAAGATTCACTCCATTTCTTTTGCAAGCCCCACGGACCCAAACGAGCCGAGAATCGGGGTAACAAAAGCAAGGGTGGAAATCAAAACACCTTAATTCCTTCATGGCAAATGTAAGACCGTTGCTCCAGCAGGATTTTCCCACCTAGCGACCTGTCCTCAGAGATCAGTGGAGGATGGGTGAGAAGAAAAATGCAAACACGTACGGCAACGCCTGACAGATACTCTCCCAGCTTTGATAGCCTGCAGGCTCAGGCGCCTGCTGACCAAGAGGCCTTTAATAGCCTCCGGTGTCTTTTCATCTACTAAATGGTCTAACAATCTTTAAAATCCACAAGAGCTTTCTACACCTTCAAGTTCTTGCCATTCGGACTTCCCAAGGCATTTCTTGTGGACATGTCATAGAATCATAGAATCATAGAATGGTCTGGGTTGGAAGGGACCCCAAGGATCAGAGAGCTCCAACCCCCCTGCCACAGGCAGGGACACCAACCTCCAGGCCTGGAGCTACACAAGGCTGCCCAGGGCCCCATCCAACCTGGCCTTGAACACCTCCAGGGACCGGGAATCCACCCCCTCTCTGGGCAGCCTGTTCCAGCACCTCACCACTCTTTCTGTAAAAAACTTCCCCCTAATATCTAATCTAAACCTTCCCTCCTTAAGCTTTAGTCCATTCCCCCTTGTCCTGCCATTATCTGCTCTTTTAAAAAGTCGAATCCCCTCCTGCCTATAAGCTCCCTTCACGTACTGGAAGGCTGCAATGAGGTCCCCCCGCAGCCTTCTCTTCTCCAGGCTGAACAAGCCCAGTTCCCTCAGCCTCTCTTTGTAGGGCAGGTGCTCCAGCCCTCTAATCATCCTTGTGGCCCTCCTCTGAACCCTCTCCAACAGTTCCACATCCTTCTTGTATTGAGGGCCCCAGATCTGGACACAGGACTCCACGTGGGGCCTCACGAGGGCAGAGTAGAGAGGGACAATCACCTCCCTGTCCCTGCTGGCCACTCCTCTTCTGATGGAGCCCAGGATACCATTGGCCCTACGAGCTGCAAGAGCACACAGCTGGCTCATGTCAAGCTTCTCATCCACCACAATCCCCAAGTCCTTCTCAGCAGGGCTACTCTCAAGAAGCTCTTCTCCCAGTCTGTATCTGTGTCTGGGATTCTTCCGGCCCAAGTGCAACACCTGACACTTGGCAGTGTTGAACCTCATTAGGTTCCCTCGGGCCCATCTTTCCAGCCTGTCAAGATCCCTCTGGATGGCTTCCTTTCCTTCTGGGGTGTCGACCACACCACTCAGCTTGGTGTCATCCGCAAACTTGCTGAGGGTGCACTCAATTCCATCATCCATGTCATTGATAAAGATGTTAAAGATCACCGGTCCCAAGACAGACCCTTAGGGGACCCCGCTTGTCACCAGCCTCCACCTGGACATAGACCCATTGACCACCACCCTTTGGCTACGGTCTGTTAACCAGTTTCTTATCCAGTGGACGGTCCACCCATCAAATCCACTTCTCTCCAATTCAGAGACAAGGATGTGGTGGGGGACTGTGTCAAAGGCCTTGCACAAGTCCAAGTAGATGACATCGGTCGCCTTCCCTCTATCTACCGATGCTGTCACTCCATCATAGAAAGTCACCAGATTGGTGAGGCACGACCTTCCCTTGGTGAAGCCGTGCTGGCTGTCCCGGATCACATGCTCTTCCCTCATGTGCTCCAACATGTCGTCCAGGAGGATCTGTTCCATGATCTTCCCAGGCACAGAGGTGAGGCTCACCGGCCTGTAATTCCCTGGGTCTTCCTTGTTCCCTTTTTTATAAATGGGAGTGACATGACCTTTTTTCCAATCCCCAGGGACCTCTCCTGACAGCCACGACTTTTCAAATATGATGGAGAGCGGCTCGGCAACCACATCAGCCAGCTCCTTCAGGACCCTGGGATGCATGTCATCCGGCCCCAGAGACTTGTAGACATTCAGTCTCATGAGGCGGTCTCGGACTTGCTCTGCTCTTACAGTGGGGGGGGATTTACTCCCCCATTTCCCACCTTGAGTTTTAGGGATGCAAGGTTCTGGGATTTGAGAATTATGAGAATCCTGGCTGCCAGAGAAGACCGAGGCAAAGAACTCATTCAGTACTTCAGCCTTCTCCTCATCAGTCGCAGCCAATTCTCCTTTCTCATTTACCAAGGGGGGTACGTTCTCTTTGGCCTGTCTCTTCTGGCCAATGTACCTGTAAAATCCCTTCTTGTGATTTTTAACATCCCTTGCCAAGTTCAGTTCCATCTGCGCCTTGGCTTTCCTGATCCCATCTCTGCAAGTCCGAACAGCATCCCTGTATTCTTTCCAGGCTACACACCCTTGCTTCCAGAGCTTGTATTTGCCTTTCTTTTCCCTCAGTTTGACCAGCAGGTCCTTGCTTAGCCATGCTGGCCTCCTGCCCCTCTTGCCCGCTTTCTTATTCAGGGGGATAGAGAGTCTTTTAGCTCTCAGAAAGGCATCCTTAAAGAGTAGCCAGCTGTCCTCAACATTTCTGTCTCTAAGGACCACCTCCCAGGAGATCTTGGCCAACAAGTCCTTAAACAGCCTAAAGTTTGCTCTCTTAAAGTTCAGTGTCCTGGTCCCACTTTTCGCCAGGCCCACATTCCTTGAGATTACAAACTCAACTAGGGCATGGTCACTGCAGCCCAGGCTGTCTCCAACCTTAAGACCTTTAATGATCTCCCCCACATTGGTGAGCACCAGGTCCAGCAGTGCATCGCCTCTGGTCAGTCTATCCACTATTTGAACCAGAAAGTTATCATCTACACACTCCAGGAGTCTCCTGGACCTCTTGCAGCTCGCCATGTGGTTTTCCCAGCAGATATCCGGGTGGTTAAAGTCCCCCATCAGGATGAGTGCCTGTGACCGTGATGCCTCCTGCAGATGAAGGAAGAAAGCCTCATCGGTAGTCTCTCCTTGATCAGGTGGCCTGTAGTAGACCCCTATCACCAGCTGCTCTTTATTAGCCCCATCCCTAATCCTGACCCACAGGCTTTCAACCTGCTCCTGGCCACCTTCCAGAGAGAGCTCCTCACAGTCTATCCACTTTTTAACATAGAGGGCAACCCTACCACCCTTCCTTCCTAGCCTATCCCTTCTAAAAAGGCGATACCCTTCTACGGGGGTATTCCAACTGTGGGAATCATCCCACCATGTTTCCGTGATTGCAACTAGATCATAATTCTCCAGTGACACCTGTAAATGTATTAGATGACACATTCTACCTGAAAGGAACAGCAAATCTTTTCCTCTTCACCTTCTGCAGATCACTCAGGAGTTTAAAAACCTAACACAGGCCCTCACCTCTTCACCAGCTACAAACTCGGTTAAGGGAAACGTTCTCAAGACCTCTCCTCATGCTTTCACACTTCTTTATCTCTTCCAGCTTTTCTAAACCCTGAGACCAGCACTGAAGAGTGCTGAAAAGAGAGATCTACAGAGACTACCATCTACGGTCCCTTCCCAGTAAATTCTACAGTGCAGTTTGCACGTTGGTAACTCCTGAGCATCACATTTCTAACTCTAAGGTCTTGCTCCTCAACAACAGACAGTTACAGCTTGGGTCCTCCTCTTTCTCTCCCTTGCACATCTCACCATCAGGCCAAGGGGGATGGAGTGAAGCTGAAGAAGGGAAGGGTTGGGTTGGATATTAGGGGGAAGTTTTTTACAGAGAAAGTGGTGAGGGGCTGGAACAGGCAGCCCAGAGAGGTGGTGGGTGCCCCATCCCTGGAAGTGTTCAAGGCCAGGTTGGGTGGGTCCTTGTAGATCCATGCCTGGAGGTTGGTGGGCCTGCCTGTGGCTTGCCTGTGGCCCCCAACCTTTCCCTCCCCTGGTTGGGTTGCGAGCCCCTTAGTGCCCGACCCCTGCGAGCACAAGCTGGCCCCAGGCACCGCTGGCACCCCCAAAAGTGGGGTGGAGGTGGCTGGTATCCCAGTGGGTTTGCTGGTGCCTGGGGGTGTGGGTGGGCTCGGAACGGGGCCAGCAGCACCCACAGGGGACCCTCACCCAGGCCCCCTCATGCTGAGCAGCGTCTCAGGGGCTGCAGTGGAGATAGGCCCTGAAGCCCTGAGGCTCGACCCAGAGGCCCTGAAGCAAGGCTGACCTCTAGATGAGTCTCACACCCCAGCACCGTGTTCCCTCCACAGCGGTCGGGATGCCGCTGTCTCTCTCTTCACATCTCTCTCAGATGGGCTTTCACCAAGGCCCGCTACTCCTTCCCCGAGCCCTGGCCCGGTGCCATGGAGGAGCTGGAAGCTCTCAAGCCATTGCCAGCCCTCCAGACCCATCAAGATCCTGAGGGACTGGGGACAGAGCCAGGGTCAGCACTTCACCAAGACTTCCCACTGGATCTGCCACTGGAGACTGACCAAGAGCAGGGCCATGGACAGGTCTGGGACAGGCCATGAGCAGCACGGACATGGAGCCTTCTCCTAGCAGACACCCAGCCATGGACATGGACAAGGAGTAGCTGGTCCTCGAGGTCATCCACACTCTGTGCAGCGTGGAGCGAGAGTGCTACAAGGAGCTACAGGCGTCTCTGGTCCTGTGGCAAGGGGCTATAAGGGGAGCCTGCAGTGTGATCCCACTTGGGGATCCCTCCCTCCAACCAATAGGAAGAAGGTGCTTGGCCAGATGAGTCTGCTGAAGCCCAGGCTGTGTCCCCGGTGTCTTGGAGAGGAGCAGCCAAGGCTGGACAAGGCTGCAGGGGAGGACTCAGTGAAGCATGAAAACACATGTGATCCCCTGTGTGCCCAGCACCGCCATAAACAATACCTGCTGAACAGCCACCAAGGCTGGGGAGTTTAGATTCCTGCTTTTCAAGGTATCACCCTCAACTCGGAGTCCTGTGCCTGTTGTGATTTTTGGCTGGCAGCCCCTGTACCCAGCTCCCAAGGAGATGCCCTCAAAGTTTCTGCCCCCCGGGAGATGCCGTGGGCAGCCTGTCCTTTCCAGCTCCCCCAAATGCCTTTCTCTTTTCTTTTTCATAGCTTTGTTCCATGGAGGCAGCATCAGAGCAGCCTCTCACTCCTGAAGAGCACCTTCCCCACCCCCACGCGGCTTCCCACGAGAGAAATTCTGCCTTCCCCATTCCCCCCTCCCACCCCAATCCTCTCCTGTGGAACATGAGGTTATCACGCTGGAAGGACGGGATGCCATGCGGAGGGACCTGGAGAAGTGGGCCCAGGGGAACCTCATGAAGTTCCACAAGGACAAGTGCAGGGTCCTGGCCTTGGGTCGGGGAAATCCTCACTGTCAATCCAGGCTGGGAGAGGACGTGGTAGAGAGCTGGTGAGAGGTGTCCCTGCCCATGGCAGGGGGTGGGACTCAATGATCTTTGAGGTCCCTCGCAGCCCTGAGCAGTCTGTGACCGTTGCTGGAAAAGCTTTGGGACAGCACAGGGAAGGACACAGAATAGAAATCCGTGGTAGGGCTGTTGCAGAGCCGAGCCTCAGCTTGGGTACCCCAAGCGCTCCCAGTTTGGGCTATTTTGGACCGGAAACACCCATCTGTCCCCAGAAGCATCCCCTCCCCCTGGTGGCACAGACAGAAAGGAGCCCTTTGGCCACCAACAGATTTAATTCCCCAGTGCTGCTGCCAGAAAATCGGGGTCAGGGGTGTGTGGCTGCCCCCCACACCTGGGCCACTGGGGGTGGGCTGGGTGACAGCACCAGCACCAAAGGTCCCCAGTGATTTCAGTTCCCAGGTGGTGAAGCAGGGTGGGCTTGGTGTGAGCCAGGTGCTGCTCCACGGGGCTGGGTGTCACGCTGCCGGCGTGCCATGCACTCGCCGAAAGCACGGACCTGGGGCTGGCAATGGCGCCAGTCCTGCCGCGCCGCCATGCAGTCCTGCAGCTCCCGGTGCTGCGCGGTGCAGCCCGTGCGTGAGATCATGGCGTCCACTGGGTCCTCCTCCTCCTCAGTCTTCTCCAACGACGGAGAGTTCCTGGCGTGCCCGGGTCTCGCCATCGCTGAGCCAGGCTGGAGCAAGGAAGCAGGGTTTGGGGTGCTACCTTCCCCTTCTTTGGGGGCACAAATTTCCGGGTGCCCAACACCCCACCCGTGGGTGCTCAGCACCCTCCTCACCCCCCACCTGCCCTTTCGCCCCAGCACGAGCCGTGCACTTTCTATGCCACTCCCGCGGGGGTCCAGCACCGGCCCCCACGGCCCCCCTTTCCCTTTCCCTTCCCCTTTCATTGCCTGCCCCCTCCCCCTCCATTGCCTTGCCCGCGCCCGCGCCCGCGCCCGCGCCCGCGCCCGCGCCCGCGCCCGCGCCCGCGCCCGCGCCCGCGCCCGCGCCCGCGCCCGCCCCCGCCCCCGCCCCCGCCCCCGCCCCCGCCCCCCCCATACCCCTCCCCGTGCCTACCCAGCGGCGCAGCGCGGCCCCTTTAAGCCCGGTGACGGGGCGGGGCGCGGCTGTGGAAGCGCCCGCTCACTGGCGGCGTCTTTCCCTTTGCGCTTGGCGGGGGGCGGCGGGCAGGCCGGAGGCGGCAGAGGCGGCGTTGGCCGCGCTGGGATGGCGGCGGCGCTGCGGGTGCAGAGCGACTGGAGCCGGGCGCTGAGGTGGGCGCGGCCCTCGCCGTCCCCTTCCCCCGCTCCCTTCTCTGCTCTCTTTCCTCCGGCTCCGCTCACAGCCGCTCTTCCTCTCCGCAGGAGGGACGAGGGTGAGGCCTGGCTGAGCTGCCGCAGCCCTGGTGAGTGCTGAGGCGGTGTGGGGGGGCTCAGGGGGTGGCGGGCTGGGGCGAGAGGAGGCACACGGGGACACAGCACGGGCAGTGCTGTCAGGGACCGCAGAGATGGTTGAGTCCCGCCCCCTGCCATGGGCAGGGACACCTCTCACCAGCCCCAGCTGCTCAAGGCCCCATCCAACCCAGCCTTGGACACCTCCAGGGAGGGGGCAGCCACCACTTCCCTGGGCACCCTGTGCCAGGGCCTCACCACCCTCAGAGGGAAGAATTTCTTCCCATTATCCAATCTAAATTTCCCCCCTTCCAGTTTAAACCCGTCCCCCCTCGTCCTGTGTCTCCCTGCCCTTCTGAAAAGTCCCTCCCCAGCTTTCCTGTAGCCCCTTCAGGGACTGGAAGGTGCTGTAAGATCTCCCCAGAGCCTTCTCTTCCCCAGGCTGACCCAGACCACCTCTCCCAGCCTGGCTTCACAGCAGAGGTGCTCCAGCCCTCTGATCATTTCCGTGGCCTCCTCTGGGCTTGTTCCACCAGTCCCATGTGCTGCTTACGTTGGGGACTCCAGAGCTGGATGCAGTATTCAAGAAATTAATTAGGTTTTTATCTAGTATAAACAGGGCAAGTGAATAGTTTTCAACTCTGTGCTCATGTTTTGTTCTAAAATCTGTCTCTAAGGGCTAAATTATATGAAATGCTCCAGGCTGGGTTGGTGTAAAGAATTGCAGCAAAATTCCTTTCAGGTCCAGCTGAATCCATAACTTTTCCTTGTGTTTGTCAGGTTAATCAAGATCTTACTCACTTTTACAGTGCTAAACCCGAGGTTGAAACTAATAGCATTTACAGGATCCTAGAATCCCCTGGGTTAGAAGAGACCCTTGAGTTCACCGAGTCCAATCAGGGCCTGGTCCACCTCTAGATCATGTCCTTAAGCTCTTCATCTACACCCCTTTTAAATACCTCAAGTCTGGGGCTTAAGGGGGTGGAGGGGTGCTGTGGGTTAGGAGAGGTGAGGGCAGTTGGGGGGCTGTGTAAGAAGGAGTGAGGGCGGTTGGGAGTGTTTCCTGTGTCTCAGGGAGGGCTGAGGGTGGTTGGGAGGGGTGCCCTGTGGTTTGGGGCGGGCTGAGGGGAAGATAAGCTGGGGAGGGGGTGGGGTTGAGAGGTGGCTGAGCTGATGGCTGTTCTCCCCACAGGGAAGCCCACCCTGTACGGCAGCTTGACCCGCCGTGGGCTCAGCACTGAGGGCGTCCCTGACATCGCTGCTTCCGAGGGCTTCGTGGTTGGGGAAGTCACCGAGGTGCTGGGGTGGGCTGGGGGATCGGTAACTGCCTTCTGTGTGTGAAGGGGTGGTACTGTTATACCAGCCAAAATAAGAGCCTAAAACTGTTTCCCAGTTCCCTGCATGGATTATCCAGCTGTCCTTGGCACCTCGCCTGTGCTGGGTCCTGGAGCTGGTCCGTAGCATCCGCTCATGAGTCTCCCTCTCTGGAGGTATTCAAGACCCATCTTGAGTTCCCAAGGTGAACTCAACTACAAGCCCCAAGCTGCTGTTCCCAGACTGCCACTGGTCACACACAGCCAAACTGGTGAGGTGGAACAGGTCTGGAACGAGGTGTACAGGGAAGGCAACAGCTCCCAGCAAAACAAAGTATATGGAGCAGGAGATCACCAGTATCTTCTCATGGAAGAACTTTTCCTGGTGAGGGTGAGGGAGCCCTGGGACAGGCTGCCCAGGGGGGTGTGGAGTCTCCTTCTCTGGAGATATTCCAGCCCTGTCTGGATGCCGACCTGTGCGCCCTGTCCTAGGGAGCTGCTTTGGCAGGGGGTTGGACCTGATGATCTCCTGAGGTTCCTTCCAACCCCTGGGATTTTGTGATCATGCTGGGGTCGTGTGTCCCATAATCTTAGCATCTCCTGACTTAGAAGGGACCCACATGGATCATAGAGTTCAACTCCTGGCTCTACACAGGCCCAGCCAACTCCTGTGGCCATAATGGCCATCACTTCCCACCCCAGGCTTTGTGTCTTGCAGCAGTAGAACGAAGCAAGCCCAACACTCTGCTTCATCCCTCCTCAGGCTCTTGAGAGACCACAGCCAGGTCCAAACCACAGTTCCACCTCGACAGCCTGACGGCCCTTCTAACTCTTCTTCTTCCCTTTTCTTCCCTCCTCTAGAAAAGCATTCTCATTTCTTGTCCACATGAAAATGCATCCACAAAGTTTCTGGCTCCTTACACAACTTTTTCCAGGATTCATCAGAAAAGTGTAAGTAACCTTGTGAAATGAGGTGGGGGGGAAACACATGGGACTGACCCCGAGCTTTCGCAGCGTGTCTCAGGCGTGTTGCATGCTTGGTCTGAGGGTTGACCAGCAGTGTGACTTCATATTTGAACTGGGTCATTAAATGTTATAGGATCAGAGAAACTTGGGGAAGTTGCTTGTGATTGGGAAAGCTGGAGAGCTGGGCAGGGAGAAACCAGGTGAGGTTTGATAAAAGCAAGTGGAGAGTCTTGCACTTGGGAAAGAATTGTACAGGCTGGGGGTGAGCTGCTGGAGAGGAGCTCTTCAGAGAAGGACTTGGAGGTCCTGGTGGGTGACAGGGTGGCCATGAGCCAGCAGTGTGCCCAAGGAGGCCAATGGGATCCTGGGGTGCATGAAGAGGAGCGTGGCCAGCAGGTCAAAGGAGGGGATCATCCCCCTCTGCTCTGCCCCGGTCAGGTCACACTTGGAGTGTTGTGTTCAGTTCTGGGCTCCCTGGTATAAAAGGGACAGGGATCTCCTGGAGAGAGTCCAGAGGAGGGACACGGAGATGATGAAAGGCCTGGAGCATCTCCCCTGTGAGGAAAGGCTGAGTGAGCTGGGGCTGTTCAGCCTGGAGAGAAGCAGCCTGAGAGGGGATCTGATCAATGGTTATCAATATCTGAAGGGTGGGACACAGGGGGACATGGCCAGCCTCTTCTCAGTGTCTGTGGGGACAGGACAGGGGGCGATGGCTTCAAGTTGGAAGTTTCTTGGGGTCCCTTCCAACCCAGACCAGTCTGTGATTCGATGATTCTTGTCCTTGTGTAAGGGTGTTAAGTGTTAGAAGAGCGTTACCAGGCTGGAACTGTGAAGCCGTGGTGATGGAAACTCTGCGAGGTGCTTTAAATCCCCCCAGCAGTGTATGTCTGGGGGTGACAGTAGCACCCGGGGATGTACTTAGCAGGTCTCCCCCAGCAAGGAATTAGGCTCTGGAGCAGAAAACCCTATGTAGGAGGTGACACAAAGCTAATGTTTGGTGTTTCCACCCTCCTGCAGGTTACCTGTCTCGACATTTCCAGCGGCGGTGGGCTCGGCGTGTCAACCAGCACAGATGGGACCATGAAAATCTGGCAGGCTGCAAATGGAGAAATAAGAGTAAGAGCATCTAGCTTTGATGTTGTGTGTTGGCTGTGACCTTAACAAAGTCCTTTGACCATGAATTCAGTCAGGCTACCCATACACTGTGGCCTAGGGAAGGTGGGAACCTGACTTTTGATTGCAGAGCTAATTGAAATTATCCACCTGGGAGGTTTGAAGTTCAATCTCTTGGAAAGCCTGACTGCTCCCAAGGGAAATGATGGCTGGCAATCCAGAGGGAAATCCCAGGTTGAAAACGAGAAAGGGTAGTTAGGAATGACAGCTCCTAACCTGTGTGCTGCAAGCCCTGAATTGGCTTCTGCAGTAGAGAAGAGGTGAGGAAAAAGACTCCTGCCTGTGATGAATTAACTGGGTCGTGGCTAGAAACACCGGTTACTGTGGTTCTTGTGCAGCTTGACCTGTCAGCTGCTTGTTTAGCAATGGATAAAGACATTTCACCCGTTCTTAGAACCAAATGTAGCATCCTTTGCTGTGTAATTAGCGACTCCAGCAGTGGAGGGAGGCACAAAGTGGACCTGCCAGCTCTGTGCCTGCCTCAAATTGAGATGAGTTCCCTTGCAAGAACCCAGACCCAGAGGATTTGAGCATAATCCACTGCCCACGTGTGAACACCAAGTTTTAGAATCCCAGACTGATCTGGGTTGGAAGGGACCCCAAGGATCACAGAGTTCCAACCGCCCTGCCACAGGCAGGGCCACCAACCTCCAGGCCTGGAGCTACACAAGGGTGCCCAGGGCCCCATCCAACCTGGCCTTGAACACCCCCAGGTACAGGGCACCCACCCCCTCTCTGGGCAGCCCGTTCCAGCCCCTCACCACTCTTTCTGGAAAGAACTTCCCCCTAATATCTAATTTAAACCTCCCCTCTGTTAGCTTTAATCCACCCCCCTTGTCCTGCCATTAATTACCCTTTTAATAAGCCATTTCCCCTCCTGTTTATCTGCTTCCTTTAGGGAAGGGAAGGCTGCAGTGAGGTGCCCCCAGCTCCTTAAGCCTTTCTCCGTAGGGGAGGTGCTCCAGCCCTCTGATCATCTCCATGGCTCCTCTGACCCCTCTCCAACAGTCCCACATCTTTCTTGTGTTGGGGCCCCAGCTCTGGACACAGGACTCCAGCTGGGGCCTCCCGAGGGCAGAGCAGAGAGGGACAATCCCCTCTTCTCCAGTGTCACAGCTCAAGAGTCGCTCTGTGTAAGGGTGATAACAATGGAACTAGCACGTAGTTCTTTGTTTTCCAGAGACTGTTGGAAGGCCATGTGTATGATGTGAATTGTTGCAGGTTTTTTCCATCGGGCCTGGTGGTTCTGAGTGGAGGAATGGATGCCCAGCTAAAGATCTGGTCAGCAGAAGATGCCAGCTGCGTAGTAACATTTAAAGGTCACAAAGGAGGTACAGAGTGCTCAGGCTTTAAATACTGCTTCATCTGCCATGTGTATAACTGTTTTGTGCCTGAGGGGTAACGGTCAGTCACCAGCCTACTGGAACAGGCTGCCCAGGAGGGGAGAAGCCTCCCTTGTAAGGCAAGACAAGACAACCCCTTTTTCCTTTTTCTCCTTTGGGTTTTGGGGAAATATTTTGACTCCTCCAAGTCTCAGGATGTCACCATGTGAAGATGCCCTGGCTGCAGGGCTAACCAAGGGTCAATAAAAGCTGGGACTTGGCTACAGAAGCCCAGCCAGAGGTAGATTTTGAGTGGCATGTGGTCAGGGCTGTGGGCTTTGGCTTCTGCCCCCTCAGAAATCTGAAATGCGTTTAAAAGATGTGCCGGTTCTGAGGATAAACCTGGCTGGACCTGTGTGGAGCCAGGAGTTGGACTCGGTGATCCATATGGGTCCCTTCCAAGTCAGGAGATTCTGGGATAAACAGCTCTAGGGTGAGGCTGAAGGCCACTCTCTACAGGGCGATGACAGGAAGAGTTTCATCTAGTGCAGTCACTACAGATATTTCTATTTGAGTTCTGGGAGCTTGATAGAATCACAAGGCTGGAAAAGACCTTAAGATCATCAAGTCCAACCATTCCCATCCTAAGCACAACCATAACCCTAAGTACCTCATCTACCCTTTTTTTAAAACACCCCCAGGGGTGGAGACTCAGCCCCCTCCCTGGGCAGCCTGTTCCACAGCCCCACAACTCTTCCAGGGAAGAACTTTTCCCTCCCATCTGAGCTGACCCTGCCCTGGTGCAGCTTGAGCCCATTTCTCTTTGTCCCATCTCCTGTCCCCTGGCTGAAGAGACCATCACCCACCTCTCTGCACCCTCCTGGCAGGTCAGTGGAGACACTGAGAAGGTCTCCCCTCAGCCTCCTGTTCCCCAGGCTCAACACCCCCAGCTCCCTCAGCTGCTCCTCAGATGATTTGCAAAGCATCAATTAAATCCTCTAACCATCATTTTTCAGATCCAGACTCAACATCCCCATGGTTAACTCTTTTGGGGATGTTAGCAACTGGAATGAACTGTGCTTCTGATGTTGCTGTAGCTGGATGATGTGGATGCTTCTTGCCCCACACAAGCCTTAGCATGATCCAGAGTTGGGCTGGGCTTGGACTTCTGTCCAAGTTAGAGGCTGATTTTGGAGCTGGAAACTCAGCTGTGATATCAGCTCAGTCTGAGGCAAGGTGTTGCCAATTATTTTACTGGTGATTCATGAAGTCACAGAAGCATAGGGGTTGGAAGGCACCTCCAGAGCCCATTGGGTCCAACCCCCCTGCCAAAGCAGCTCCCTAGGACAGATCACACAGGTCGGTGTCCAGCCGGGGCTGGAATATCTCCAGAGAAGGAGACTCCACACCCCCCGAGCAGCCTGTCCCAGGGCTCCCTCACCCTGACCATGAAAAGTTCTTCCATGATACTGGTGATAATCTGCCTTTGTGCCAGGTGATGGCTCCTGCTCCATATGCTTTGCTTTGCTGGGGGCTGTTGCCTTCCCCGTACACCTCGTTCCAGACTTGTTCCAGCTCAGCCAGTTTGGCTGTGTGTGACCGGTGGCAGTCTGGGATCAGCACTTTGGGGCTTGTAGCGGAGTTCACCTTGGGCAATGAGCTGCTGCGTCTGTCCGTCTTCCATGCTGTCTGTCTGACTGTGGCCTTTGCCTTGACACAGGTATTTTGGACACTGCCATTGTGGATCGGGGAAGAAATGTCCTCTCCTGCTCTAGGGATGGCACCGTGCTTCTCTGGGACTGCGGGAAATCCTCCTGTCTGGGTGTCATCGCTGACTGTGGCTCTCCTGTCAACGGCATCGCTGTGGGTGCTGCTGACAGCTCCCTCAACCTGGGCTCGCCTGAAAAAGCTCCTAGTAAGGATCTTGCTCTTAAAAATTCATATTTCTTCTCCTAGCCCAAACTGCTTAGGTTTGTCACCAATAATGCTGAGTGTGGAGCTTGCTTCTGTGCCCCTCCTATCTGGGGAAGGGACCCTGGGTGACCAGACCAGAGCACTCTGGTCCTGTGGAGGAGTTGAGCGTTATCAAGCAGGTTAAGACCGACTGAGTCTCTCTAATTGCTCCTGGGGTGTCTCAGTTACTGTTACACAGCCAGGGAATTTGAGTATTATAAAGGAAAAGCTTTATGTGGAGTGAACTGGAGACACATGGCTCTTTCCTTGTGGTGGTGTGGCTCTGGCTGGAGGCCAGACATCCACCAAAGCTGCTCTGTCAGTGCCCTTCTCAGCTGGACAGGGGGAAAATAGATATTGAGGGGCTCAGGAGTGGAGATAAGGGCAGGGAGAGATCATTCCACAATCAGCGTCAGGGGCAGAACAGACTCAACAGGGAATAAAGGAGAGAGACTCTAATTGATGGCACTGCCCTGCACCCCCAGTGACACCAGAGTTGGGTGATGAGAAGTGTGGCCAGATCTTAAAGCACCTCCCCCCACCCCTCCCTTGTCAGCAGACTGAGCTTTAGCCAGGATTTCACTCCCTTCTTCCCCCCATTGTGGAACGGGGAGGGTCAGGGACTGGGGGAATGGGGATTTGGGTCAGTTTCTCACGAGCTGTTTTCCTTCCTTCTTAGCTGGGGAGGGAGGGATGGGGGCATTCCTCACCCCCTCTCCCTGCTGCACTGTGGGGTCCCACCCACAGCAGACAGTCCTCCAGGAACTTCTCCCGACATGAATCCTTTCCTGTGGGGCTTGAGCTCCTCACCAAGTGCCTCAGCGTGGGTCCTTCCATGGGGAGCCGACCTTCAGGCCCACCCAGACTGCTCCAGCCTGGTCCCCTACAGGGTCACAAGCTTCCCTCCCTCCCACCCAGCAGACCTGCTTCGGTGTGGATCTGTCTGTCCACAGGCTCCAGGTTTCACTGCCAGGAGCTTGCTCACACCTGGGATTCCTACGGGGTCACAGCGCCCTTCAGGTGTTCCCACCTGCTCCAGCACGGGATCGTCCATGGGCTGTAGATGGGATCTCTGCTCCCTGTCATCATCCATGGGCTGTGGGGGGACACCCACTCCACCATGGGTTTCTCCAGGGGCTGCAGGGGCATCTTTCTCTCCGGCACCTGGGGTGCCTCCTCCCCCCTTCCCTGCCCTTGGTAGCTGCACAGCTCCTCACATCTCCACTCCCTTCTCTGGGGGCACAAAGCAGCTGCTTGAGGGTTTGTTTCTCCTCACTGTGGTTCCCAGAGATGCTGTGACCATCGCTGATGGGCTCGGCCTTGGTCAGCAACGACTCCGGCCTTGAGCCATCTGGTGTTTGCTCTGTGGGGCCTGCAGAGAGCTTCTGGCTGCTTTTTGGCAGCCCCCCTTCTCCATGAGAACCCAGCCACCCAAAACTGTGAGACTCAGGGTACAGAGTTAACACCATTACGGGTTCAGCTGTCGGGTTTGGGTATCACCAAGGCTCATTCCGTCCCCCGCTGGAGTGAACTGATGTCTTTGTCAGGTGACCGTGAGGTTGGGACAGAAGGGAAAGTCCTGCTGCTGGCTCGAGAAGATAAGAAGCTTCAAGGAGTGGGACTGCAGAGCAGGCAGCCGGTAAGGGGACTCTCAGAGGTGTTTCCCTGGGGAAGGTGCTAGAAAATCCGCTCAGAGGCATCAGGCCTTTGGCTTCTGTTTCCTTGGGTTGGAAGCTGTGGGTTGTGTGGCTGCCCAGAGCACTGGGCTGAGGAATGAAACCAGGTTCAAAACAACCCAGATCAGTGAGGTGGTTAGTGTTAATCCTGTTCCTTTCCCCTGGTGAGGTCCCCCCCAGGCCACACAACGGGACAGAGCCAGGCCAGGTGGTGGTGGGGAGCTGATCCACCTGCCTTTGGGCTTGTGTGCTCCCCAGATATGCTCTAAACGAAACACCAGTACCACAAAGTGGTGCTGTCTGTGCTTCCCACTGGCCAGATTTATTTGAGAGGGGGGAGGTTAAGGATTAGGAATTGGCTCTGGAATTTAACCCAGGTACTGGGTTAAATGAAAGGCTCTTTAAACACTGGCCAGTAGATGTCACCGTGAGTGCAGGAACCGCAGGCTGCCTCCTGCATCCAGAGTGGAAAGCTGCTCTTGGTTCTGCCTGGTGTTTTAACCACGGTGTGAAGGGAACCTCAGGTGGTCAGCAGTCCATTGCTCTCCTTTTGGAGAGGGAAGATGGTGGTGAATGGAGTCACAAGTGGTGTTCCTCAGGGGTTGGTCCTCCAACCCACCCTCTTTAATATCTTCATTGATGATTTGGAGGAGGGAATTGTGTGCTCCTTCAGTAAGTTTGCAGATGACACCAAGTTAGGGGGAAGTGTGGATCTGGCAGAGGGTGGGAATGCCCTCCAGAGGGACCTGGGCAGCTTGGATCGATGGGGAGAGGCCAGTGGGATGGAGTTCAACACGGTGACACGACGGATCATGACGTGAGGAGGTCTCCCCTCAGCCTCCTCCAGGCTGAACACCCACAGCTCCCTCAGCCACTCCACGTAGGATCAAATCTCAGCCTTTTGGCTAAGAGTGTAGTGTCTCTTCTTATCAGTTTAATATCTGATACGTCCTTGATGAGAGGGTTTTATATTAAATGAATTTTTCGTCTTGGGAGTTGAACCCTGAATTTGCCTGTGGCAGGGGGGTGGGAACTTGGGGTCCCTTCCAACCCAGACCATTCTGTGATCCTGTGATTTGCCCTCCAGCCCCTTCCCCAGCCTGGTTGCCCTTCTCTGGACACATTCCAGGACCTCGGCGTCCTTCTTACAGTGAGGAGCCCAGAACTGGACCCAACAGTCGAGGTGCAGCCTCACCAGTGCCCAGTCCAGGGACACAGGATCATCGAGTCCAACCCCAGGATCCAGGAGCATTTCCTGACTGCGCCGTGTCTGCTGACTTGGCGAGACTGATCCTGGAGACCTGTTCTCCTGCCCATCTTGGAGCAGGGCTGAGGGGTTACTAACCTGGCTCTGGGTTTGCCAGTTTGTGCTGTGGCTCCTGGAACTTCTGGGTGTCCCGTGGCCTCATCTGTCAGTGTCTGACCCTTGCATTTGTTCTGTGTCCTCAGGTGTTCCTCTTCATCGGATCCGATGCGTTCAACTGCTGCACGTTCCTCTCTAGTACCTACATCCTAGCAGGGACTCAGGATGGGAACATCTATCAGCTGGATGTGAGAAATATTAGGTGAGTGTGTGCCAGGAGCTGGGAGTTATTGAACAACCAACATGATCTCCTACTGGAAGGCGACCTGCTCAGTAAAAGGATCATATAATCATAGACTGGTCTGGGTTGGAAGGGACCCCAAGGATCATAGAGTTCCCACCCCCTGCCACAGGCAGGGCCACCAACCTCCAGGCCTGGATCTACACAAGGTTGCCCAAGGCCCCAGACCAACCTGGCCTTGAACACACCCACGGATGGGCCACCCACCACCTCTCTGGGCAGCCTGTTCAAGAGGGCAAGGTGTGGATGTTGTCTACCTGGACTTAGTAAAGCCATTGATGCTGTTTGTTAGGGCACTCTCCTGGAGAACCTGGCTACTCAGGGCTTGGGTGGGCTTACGCTTCACTGGGTAAGAAAAAGAGCTGGATCCCCGGGCCCAAAGAGTTGTGGTGAATGGAGTTAAATCCAGTTGGTGGCCGGTCACAAGTGGTGTTCCCTGGGCTCAGTTCCCAGACACTCCTGGGTGATCACTGATCACACCCCCACGTCCTGCAGATGTTCCTCCTGTTATCTTCTAACCCTGAGCTCGTATTCACGCATTGGGGTGGGCTCCTGACTACAGCCTGTAACCACCTTCCTTGTTTCTTCTCCTCCTTCTAGTGCTCCAATCCAGGTGATCCATAGATCAGGAGCACCAGTGCTGTCGCTGCTCCCATACCGAGACGGATTTATCGCCAGCCAAGGTACCTCAAGTGTTCCCCTCTTCCAGTAGAAATTGTAGAAGCAAATTGAGGAGCTTTGTGCTCTTCGTTACCCTTTTACATATAAGCACAGTCTGTGTGGGCAGTGTGTCCCTGGCAATGAGTGAGGGGATGTAGCTGTGTTACATGGCTGCTGTTGGCATCATGAGTTCCGTTCCTCACCTTCCCTGTGTTCCTCCAGAATAGGGTCTGAGGGCGCCTCTCGGCTGCTAGAGCCTTTTCTCATCTCTCTGACATCTTCACAGCATGTTTCCCTCTGTACCCTGTGATCAGTGACCCTGTACTGGGCATTGGTGAGGCTGCTCCTCCAGTGCTGAGTCCAGTTCTGGGCTCCTCACCATCAGAAGGACATGGAGGTCCTGGAGCAAGTCCAGAGAAGGGCAGCCAGGCTGTGGAAGGGGCTGGAGGGCAAATCCTCTGAGGAGTGGGTGAGGGAGCTGGGGGTGTTGAGCCTGGAGAAGAGGAGGCTGAGGGGAGACCTTCTCAGCGCCTCCACTGACCTGCCAGGAGGGTGCAGAGAGGTGGGTGATGGTCTCTTCAGCCAGGGGACAGGAGATGGGACAAGGGGAAATGGGCTCAAGCTGCACCAGGGCAGGGTCAGCTCAGATGGGAGGGAAAAGTTCTTCCCTGGCAGAGTTGTGGGGCTGTGGAACAGGCTGCCCAGGAAGGGGACTGCGTTGGACTTGATGAGCTTAAAGGTCTTTTCCAACCTCAGGATTCTGTGCCCAGGCCTTTTCACTGGGCCCACTGGAGCTGTCTGTAATTAAGAGCGTGGCTCACTTCACTAATCGCCCTGTTTTCCTTCCTCTGGCCAGGCGATGGAACCTGCTTCATCATTCAGCAAGACCTCGATTACATCCTGGATCTCACAGAAGCGGACTGTGACCCTGTGTACAAGGTGAGGGATGCTGTCTTATCACCCCAGGTAAGGGGTGTAGGGAAGCTTGATGCCAGGTAGCAGGCAGCTGCCCTTATCTCAGGACTTGGCAGCCTGCACCTCAGGTTCCTTCACACAGTTGCCTTTTAAGCTGGTTTCCCCCCCTCCCCCAAATAATCTAAATATTTGGCATAAACAAACCCTCTGGCCTTTTATCTGCATCATGCAGGAGCGATACCAAAGCAGCAGAGTAGCTTGGTTGTTGGAGCAGCTCTGGCAGAATTAACTGAGCTGTGAATTAATTGCTTGGAGGATCCTTGGGGGTAGAAGCAACAGCTGGCTGGGCACTGCTGCCTCTTCTCTTGCCCCCTGGTGACTCGGGACCCAAAAGCAGGCCTCTGGCTCCTGTGTTTCCGGACACCCCGCTGCCCTTGGGAGTGTGACACGGGTTCCCTCAGCTCTCAGCTTGGTGGTGCCAGTGGAAATGTGCTTTTGGTTTTAACCCACAGAATCACCAGGTTGGAAAAGTCCCTTAAGCTCAGGGAGTCCTGTCCTGTGCTGACCCAGATCTCTCAGTACCTCATCTCCCCATCTGTTAAACACCCCCTTGGGATGGGGACTCAGCCCCTTCCCTGGGCAGCCTGTTCCACAGCCCCACAACTCTGCCAGGGAAGAACTTTTCCCTCCCATCTGAGCTGACCCTGCCCTGGTGCAGCTTGAGCCCATTTCCCCTTGTCCCATCTCCTGTCCCCTGGCTGAAGAGACCATTGCCCACCTCTCTGCAGCCTCCTGTCAGGTAGCTGTAGGTGCTGAGAAGGTCTCCCCAACCCACTCCAGCTCTGCCAGCCAGTTTTCCCCCTTCTAAGTACCACTCCTGTGGAGGCTGAGATCTGACCCACACAACTCCTTGGTGTCTCACCCCCTTTTTGCATTTAACAGAAGAACCTCTGGAATCAATGCCAGAAACAGGCTGTTAGCTGTCACTTGAGCAGCAACTCTCCTTAAATCCCACTCACTTTCCCCTCCCTCTTTTTCAGGTAGCTGCTTGGGAGAAGCAAATTTACACGTGCTGCAGAGATGGCATAGTGAGGAGATACCAACTTTCTGACCTTTAGTTGCCTGGATCAGTGTGGAGTTGCACCAAAGTAACTCTTCCAAGCTTATTTTCTGGGGTGGTGTGTTTGAGGTGCGTGTGTAGAAGCTTCTGAGGCCTGTGGAATCTTCTGAGGCCGTTGGGATGAGCGGGCTCTGTACAGCTGTTTTTGGGGATGTTTCTTACTGTGGGACAACTTTGGATTTTTTTTTTTTTTTATTGAGTGGGAGAGAGGGGCTCTGAGGTGTCAGGGAGGGTCTTGTGCTGCCACACATCTTCTCACTGCTGGCATGGGGCGTGGGGGGTGTGTGTGTAAAATAATAAAATATATTGGATGTGGGGGTGACCTTATGGCAGAATGGCCTGAAATAAAGCAACTGCTTTAGTAACACCATGTGGGAAATACATTTTCACAGACTCACAGAACTGCAGGGGTTGGAAGGGACCTCCAGAGCCCATCGGGTCCAACCCCCCTGCCAAAGCAGCTCCCTAGGACAGGTCGCACAGGTCGGCGTCCAGACGGGGCTGGAATATCTCCAGAGAAGGAGACTGCACACCCCCCTGGGCAGCCTGTCCCAGGGCTCCCTCACCCTCACTGGGAAGAAGCTCTTCCCCAGATTGGTGTGGAACTCCCTGTGCTCCAACTTGAGGCCATCGCCCCTTGTCCTGTCCCCACAGACAATGAGAAGAGGCTGGCCATGTCCCCCTGTGTCCCACCCTTCAGATATTGATACCCATTGATCAGATCCCCTCTCAGGCTGCTTCTCTCCAGGCTGAACAGCCCCAGCTCACTCAGCCTTTCCTCGAGGGGAGATGCTCCAGGCCTTTCATCCTCTCCGTGTGCCTCCCTCCTCTGGACTCTCTCCAGGAGCTCCAGGAAAACTCATTTTAAAAAGCCAAAGTGTTTTTAAAAGGAAATAGAAAGAACCCGCGGGCGAGGCGGGGCCCGGGGCGGGAGGGCAGAACTGCCCCTGCCGTGCTGCCCTGCGCGGCCCGGAAGCGCCGGGCTCCATGGCAACGGGACGCCATGGGGCAGAACTACTACGCCGTGCTGGGCCTGGAGCGGGGGGCCGCGGACGCCGACATCAAGAAGGCGTGAGGGGCTGCGGCCTGGCGGAGAGGGGAGCCCCAAGGCCGGCCGGCGCTGGGGGGGTGCGGGACGGGGGTGTTGGGGATGGGGGAAGCCCCGTGTGTCTCCGCAGCAGGGCCCTGAAGTGGGAGGTGGGGAGGAGGGAGGGGCCTGGGAGAAGCGGCAGGGCCACAAATCCTGGGAGAAGGAGGGAGGGAGCAGCCGGGGCTGGGGGTGTCCTGTCCCCGCGTCCCCGCCCCCCCAGGGCTGGCTGGCTGCAAGGCTGGCTTTTCCCTTCTTTTCCCCTCCATAGCTATCGGAAACTGGCCTTAGAGAATCATCCATTCAAATGCAAGGAGCCCTGGGCACCGGAGAGGTTCAGGCAGCTGGCAGAGGCCTATGATGTGCTCAGCGACCGTAAGTGGGGGGACAGTCCCTGCCCCTGGGTCTGGGGGGGGGGTGGGCCTGGCAGTGAGACGCCTCTGCTCCGGCCAGAGGTCTAAGCCCCCTGTCATTAGCACCCTATGGAGGTGGCATCAGCCCTTGAGCCCCAGCAGCTGGCAGCTCTTCCTGCTGCCATCCCACTTGGAGAGGGATGGAAGCCCTTCTCCAGCCTCTTCCCGATCGCAGCCTGGATCTCAGGCTCTTCCCCTGCTGTGGGAGACCATGGCCGGTGCTGACTCCTCCTTGTTCCCTAAGCCATGAAGAAAGGGATCTACGACAAGTATGGAGAAGAGGGTCTCAAAGGTGGCATCCCCTTGGAGTTTGGGGACGAGAACCCCTGGAGCGTGGGCTACGTGTTTCACAACAACCCTGACAAAGTCTTCAGGGAGTTCTTTGGTGGAGACAACCCCTTTGCAGGTAGGTGGGGGTGACACTCTCCTAACACATGAGCATGTGGCTGTGAAGTTTAACAGGGGCAAGTGCTGCATTCTGCCCCTGGGAAGGGGTGACTCTGGCTGCACACCCGGGCTGGGGGATGAGGCACTGGAGGCCAGTCGTGCTGAGAGGGGTTTGGGGGAGTCTTGGTTGATAGCAAGTTACCCTTGAACCAGCAGCATGTGCAAGCAGCCAGGAGGGGCAACCACATCCTGGGGTGCTCTGACTTGACCTGTGTGGAGCCAGGGGTTGGACTCGATGGGCCTTATGGGTCCCTTCCAGCTCAGGAGGTCCTGGGATTCAAAATAAACACACTCCTAGGGAAAGACCACTTCAGCTGGAGCGGGAATGTGGTCACAAGCAGAAGGAGATGAGAGGTTCCTGTTTGCCTGGCATCCTTGGGGTGCTCCGTGATAAGGAGACCCCAGGGGACTCCCCGACCTCTGGTCAGAGTGAGGTGACCCCCTGCTCTGCTCACTCACCCAGAGTTCTTTGACAAGGATGGCTCGGAGCTGATCCTGCCCTTCGGAGGGCTGCGAGGAAGAGGAGCGATGAAGCAAGACCCCCCGATCGTGCGGGATCTCTACCTCTCCCTTGAAGACCTTTTCCATGGCTGCACCAAGAAGATTAAGATCTCCCGTAGGGTGGGTGGAGGTGGGGAGCTCAGCAGGGGGAGGAATTTGGGTCTGGACTCTGGCTGTAGGATGTTTTGGTGGCAGAACCTGAGGTTTTAGAGCTGGTCCTGCTCAGGGGGCTTGGCAGACCCCGGCACTCCGCATCTGTGCTGTGCCACAGAGAGGAATCTGAACCAGACTGAGCACAGATGCTGGAAGGATCTGAGCTGGTACCCTCCTCCTCTGGCTGGAGATGGGGAAATCAGCAGGAGGGGATGATGTAAAAGCTGATGGGAACAAGGGGCTTATTTTGGAGAGGGGACACAGCATTTCCTGGGCAACCACAGACTCATTTTCCCTTGGGGCTGCATCTCCTTCATGCTGTCAGCAATCTGTATCCCTCTTCCTGCTGTCACCATCTCCTGGTTCCAGCCCTGAGTGTCTCCTGCTCAGTCTGACTCCATTTGTCCCTGCCATGCTGTGGAGTTGGAGCCACCCTCACTCTCCTCTGCACCGGCTTGAACGCAGCTGGATGAGCAGAGCAGCTGTGACCCCCTCTCCGTGCTGTCCCTCAGGGTGTCACAGCCCTGAGGAGCAGGACTTGGGGGTACCAGTGGGTGAGAAACTGGCCATGACCTGTCACTGTGCGCTGGCAGCCCAGAAAGCCCCCCCTGTCCTGTGCTGCATCCCCAGCAGCAGGACCAGCAGGGCTGGGAAAGGGGGATTCTGCCCCTGTGTTTGGGGGTCCGCAGGACAAGGAGGACATGGAGCTGTGGGAGCCAGTCCCCAGGAGCCCCAGAGATGATGGGAGAGCTTGAGCCCCTCTGCTCTGGAGCCAGGCTGGGAGAGCTGGGCTGGCTGAGCCTGGAGGAGAGAAGGCTGCTTCTGGGGAGAGCTCCCAGCCCCTTCCCATCCCTCAAGGAGAGCTGGAGAGGGGCTGGTGCCCAGGGCAGGGAGGGCCGGGCCCAGGGAAATGGCCTTGAGCTGCAAGAGGGCAGCTGGAGAGGGGCTGGGGGGCAGAAATCCTTCCCAGGGAGGGGGGAGGCCCTGGCACAGGGTACCTGGAGAAGCTGGGGCTGCCCCTGGCTGCGTCTCAGGGTTCAAGGCCAGGTTGGATGGGGCCTGGGGCACGCTGTGCTGGTGGGGGTGTCCCTGCCCGTGGCAGGGAGGCACTGGGGGGGAATTGGAGGTCCCTTCCAAGCCAACCCAGTCTGTGATTCTCTGAGCCAGCTCTTCTGATCCCCTCATCTCCCCCAGGTGATGAATGAAGATGGTCAGACAAGCACCATGAGAGAGAAAATCCTGACGATCGAGGTGCAGCCGGGGTGGAAGCGGGGCACTCGCATCACCTTTGAGAAGGAAGGAGACCAGGTAATGGTCATGGTGGGAAGTTCTGGGCCGGGTTTCCTCAGGACCAACCATCTCTCCAGGCCATGGGCACTTTGTCACATGGCTCCCAGCACAATTCCCTGGTCCTGATAGAAAACCATTTGGTTTCTAGCAAACCATCCCCAGGTGTCTTTTCAGTTTGGGTTTTTCTCCCCTTAATTTTAGGGCCCAAACATCATCCCATCTGACATCACCTTTGTTGTCCAAGAGAAACTCCACCCGAGGTTTCAAAGAGTCAACGACAACCTCACCTATGTCAGCACCATCACCTTGGGAAAGGTAAAGAGCCAAGGGAGGCAACGGGGCCAAGCCCAAACCTCTGCTTTCCCTCTGGGGCTGCAGATGCAGCTCTGAGTCCCACTCCCGTGCCTTGCAGGCCCTCATCGGCTGCACGGTGGACGTGAAGACGCTGGACGGGCGGCTCCTCAACATCCCCATCAACGACATTGTGGAGTAAGTGCTGCTGGGCAGATGGATGGCTGGGCTGGGTGGCCAGATGGGGCCTTTCTGCAGAGCTCGGTGGCCAAGGAGATGAACAGGCGCTCGGGAAGAATCACAGAGTCACAGAGTCACAGGGTTGGAAAAGCCCTTAAAGCCTCAGCCTCCTCTTCTCCAGGCTGAACACCCCCAGCTCTCTCAGCCGCTCCTCAGAGGATTTGCCCTCCAGCCCCTTCCCCAGCCTGGTTGCCTATTTCTGACACAAGCCAGGATGCCATTGGCCTTCCTGGTCACCCGGGCACACTGCTGGCTCATGGTCAGTCACCCACCACCCCCAGGCCCTTCTCTGCCTGACAGCTCTCCAGCCAGTCTCCCCCAGCCTGTAGCACTGCTCGGGGTTGTTCTGTCCCATGTGCAGCACTCCAGCCTGTTCAGATCCCTCTGAAGAGCCTCCCTACCCTAAGGCTGATCAACACTTCCTCCCAGCTTAGTGTCATGACCTCAGGATTGACCTGGAAAAAGGTGGGAAAGGCAGTGAGGTGAAGGCTGGGTGGTAGAGCCCACAGGGCACGGGACGTGGGGATGTGAGGCTGGAGGAGGACGGGCTGTCAGTTGAAGCTGGAGGAGCAAAGTGACCTCCAGAAACCCCCTGAGAAGCGTGCATGGGGCTCTGTGCCGTGACACGTGGCTGTGGGCTCCAGGCCAGGATTGTCCTGTGGCTCCTCAGCCCCTTCCTTTGCTTTGCAGCCCCAAGTACTGCAAGGTGGTGCCAGGGGAGGGGATGCCGCTGCTCCACGACCCCAGGCGCAAGGGCGACCTCCTCATCTACTTCAACATCTGCTTTCCCAAGAACCTTACAGCTGAGCAGAAACTGCTCTTGCAAAGGGCTCTCCTCTCCTAGGGGACAATGTCCTTCCCCTTCCCCTCTCACCAATAAAGTGCTGGAGCCAGCACTGTCACAGGCCAGAGCTGGGTGCAGCCCTGGGATCCTTGAGGCTGTTTCTCCTGTCTCTCAGCTCCACCTTGTTTTCCCAACATGGTGCCAGCCTGCAGCAACCCAGAGGGTGATGGAGGATTCTTGTGGGGAGGGGGGGAGCAGGGGGGCTTGCAGTACTCCCAGCACAGCTCATGCATGAGGACAGGGAGGGTTTGGGCGTGCGGGGATGGCAAGGGGAGTACTGGGAGGTAGGGGAAAAGATTTACTCCAAGCCTCGCTGTAGCCATGACAACGGTTGGGCTCTGGCAGATGTGATCCCTGAGGTGCCTCCAGGATGGTGGCGATGGCCTCAGGCGTTGGGCTCAGGAGGGGACCCCCTGCCCATGGCCATTGGGCCCCATTTCAGCTGCTCATAGGTGAGGAATGTCACAAGGCTCCAGGACCTGAGCAGCAGGAACCTTCCAGAGTGTCTGGGCTCAGGATGTCCTGTCCCATCTTCCTCCACTCCAGCAGCAGCTGCGTTTTGGAAGAGGATGGACAAGGGTGGCAAACCCCTTGTAGAAAGCCTCAGGGTCCGCCCCCTCCCCCCTCCCCCATGTTGGAGCAGGGCCAAGGCGCTGCAGCTGCCACCGTCCCCATCCTGCCCTGAGCTCAACTTAACCACCTCCATGGGGGGAGGAGGCAGCAATGGTTTTTGGGGTGCCTGCTCCCTGGTTCTCCCTGTCCATGGACACGGCGGGGGGTGACAACTCAGTCTTGGGGTGGAGAGAGGGGTGGGGGCTGTCTGCTGCAGGTGCCACGGCCCCCACAGGAGGCAGGGATGGAGGTTGGGGTGCCCACCTGAAGGGATGAGGGGTGTGGGTGAGGCCTGGAAACCCCTAGAACCCCACTTGGGGCTGGCGGGGCAGGGCAGTTAGGAGAGAATTGGGGGACTCCCCAAGGCAGCTGGAGGGGACAGGGTGCTCCACAGGGAGAGTGGAGGGCTGGGGCGGGGGGTCTGACACAGGATTGGGGTGTCCCAGGAGCAGACACAGAGCAGACCCTGTGCAAGGACACAGAGAGGCAGGGGGCTGGGGGGTGGGCTGGGTGTGGCCATCGCTGTGGCATCAAGGCTGCACAGCCCACTTCAGGTGACTGGTCTCTTCTAAGGGCAGTGGGGGTGCCTCCCACCTGGAGTGGGGGGCAGTCGCTCTTTGCGCCCACATGTGGCAAGTCTGGCCAGGGACTTGCACCTCTGGCTGCAATGTTTTTCCTTTTTCCCTTCCCCTTCCCTCTTCCCCTTCCCTCTTCCCTTCCCCTTCCCCTTCCCCTTCCCCTTCCCTCCCCTTCCCTCACCTCCCTGCCTCTCCCCTCCCCGCCTCTCCCCAGTCATCCCCTTTCCCTTGGCCATTCCCAGGGGCACACCCAGGGTTGGGAGAACACCTCTAAACCCCCATGAGAGGCACAGGAGCCCCAAGCTCTGCTGTGACCAGGCCCCATAGGGGCAGTTTATTGGAAGCAGCAGGCAGGAATAACAGGAATCACTGTGGAAAACGCTGGGAAATGTTGCTTTTGCAAATTGAAAAGGGTTATTGTATTTTCTGCAGAAGAATTTAGGATATATAGAAACTCTTGGTAACTGAACAAAACTGAACTTTATTGGTGTACACAGCTGTAACAACAATAGAAACCAGCCACAACCAAAACCAAAACCAAAACAACAAGAGCTCCTCACAGTGCATAGAATTCTATCATGCGGCATCGTTCACACATCGCCACGGCATCTGCAACCCTGCGACAAGAAGCATGGGGCCTCTGCCTAGAAGGAAAGCGATAACAGAACAGGAAAACCTTGATTCTTTCTAAACCAACTATCTGAGTTTGAAGAGACCTCTCAGTCTCAGCAACACCCACCTCTCTGGTTGCTGCGGGAGGTGAAACCGCACATGTTGGGTAGGCTGTGATGACCTGAAAGTCTAATAGCAGGGGAACAATACACCACTATAGCCATAGCAAGGACATTGTCCCTGCTGCCTGGCTAGAGTGCTGTAGAAAGGAAGCTCACGCATACGTGAATCCAGTGAACCCAGTATTTCCACCATGATGATGGTGCATGACAAAAAAAAGAAGACTCCAGCCGGTTTTGACCAGGCCTGGAGACCCACCTAAAGCTTAATTTGCTAAGTAATGGGTGATGGGGTGGGAAAGCTGTGGACTTATATCTCCACATTGCTGAAATGTTGCATTAAGACACTTGTAAAGGGTTAAGGAAGACTTGCTAACAGGATAGCTTGAAGTGCCACAGTGGTGACCTCCTATAAACAATGCCTCCCTTGAACGACTCTGCCTCACTGATAAAGAAGAAACACCAAGTGGGACATAAGTTTGAGCCTAACACCATATTTTAAGTAACTTACACACTCAAGGACTATGTGCTCTGTGGAAATAAAATGACTTGTTTGACAAGTTCCAGTACCCCCCTCCTCCTTATCTGTTCGTGAATTCCGTGCTTGTCTCTAATGGGTCACAAATGCAGGCAAAGCATTTCATTGTAACTAGTTCAAGCTCCCCCTTGTCCTTGAAGGTACACAAAACCTGCTGAAACCCAACTTGGAGTTGGGATCAGAGTCAAGGGGTAACTGAGTCTGCTCAAGACCGAAGGTTACTTGCGGTGAGGAAGAGGAGCCATCTGACTTCATCTCCACGACCCTCAACAACCACCATCAAACAGCAGTGCGCAGGCGCAGTGGGGAGGAGTTGATGGAAATCACTTCTTGGAACTCATTTTAATACAAAGCAGGACAGGTTATGAATATGTATACGTGTATCAGGTAACCTAATGATATTTGAATAAGGATGTGGTATAAAAGTGCTACAAACTGACCACAGCTGTGCCTACTTCGTTAGGTCACCTGCTCTTGCAAGAATGTATAATAAATTACTGTTTCACTAATGTGTCTACCTCAAGTCCTTTCTTTAGGACCATTGGCATTTCCCCACTCTCCCAAGCCTGGGGAGTTTTGATTCCTGCTTCTCAAGGCATCACCATCAGGACGAGCCAACAATTGAGGTAACAAAAGCAAGGGTGGAAATCAAAGCACCTTCATTCCTTCATGGCAAATGTAAGACCGTTGCTCCAGCAGGATTTTCCCACCTAGCGACCTGTCCTCAGAGATCAGTGGAGGATGGGTGAGAAGAAAAATGCAAACACGTACGGCAACGCCTGACAGATACTCTCCCAGCTTTGATAGCCTGCAGGCTCAGGCGCCTGCTGACCAAGAGGCCTTTAACAGCCTCCGGTGTCTTTTCATCTACTAAATGGTCTAACAATCTTTAAAATCCACAAGAGCTTTCTACACCTTCAAGTTCTTGCCATTAGGACTTCCCAAGGCATTTCTTGTGGACATGTCACCTGAAAATGTATTAGATGACACATTCTACCTGAAAGGAACAGCAAATCTTTTCCTCTTCACCTTCTGCAGATCACTCAGGAGTTTAAAAACCTAACACAGGCCCTCACCTCTTCACCAGCTACAAACTCGGTTAAGGGAAACGTTCTCAAGACCTCTCATCGTGTTTTCACACTTCTCTATCTTTTCCAGCTTTCCTAAACCCTGAGACCAGCACTGAAGAGTGCTGAAAAGAGAGATCTACAGAGACTACCATCTACGGTCCCTTCCCTTCCCAGTAAATTCTACAGTGCAGTTTGCACGTTGGTAACTCCTGAGCATCACATTTCTAACTCTAAGGTCTTGCTCCTCAACAACAGACAGTTACAGCTTGGGTCCTCCTCTTTCTCTCCCTTGCACATCTCACCATCAGGCCAAGGGGGATGGAGTGAAGCTGAAGAAGGGAAGGGTTAGGTTGGATATTAGGGGGAAGTTTTTTACAGAGAAAGTGGTGAGGAGCAGGAACAGGCAGCCCAGAGAGGTGGTGGGTGCCCCATCCCTGGAAGTGTTCAAGGCCAGGTTGGGTGGGGCCTTGTAGAGCCAGTCCTGGAGGTTGGTGGGCCTGCCTGTGGCAGGGGGTTGGAACTTCATGATCCATGGTGAAGTGCTTCCCACTCTTGGTCCCTTCCAACCCAGACCATTCTATCATTTGATGAGTCTATGATTCTACTTTAAGAGGACTTGAACCTTAGGAGGTCAACCTGCTTCCACCAAACAGCTAAGACATCCCTGAAATCAGCTATGTATTCTACTAGCAATAATTGAGAGACTGGCATAACCAGTGTGCATGTCTTGTAAGCATAACCACCTGAGCTGCTGCCAGCCTCTCTACGTGTGCTTCACAAGGCCTGGGGGTGACACTGCGAAGAACAAGGCGAAGAACACGTTTCCCAGCTCCTGATCTGCCGCTGGCTTTGTGGCTGGGAATCCCCTGGGTCACCCCCCATCTGCAATGTTGGAGCAATAAATATTTTTCTGTTCCTAATGCTGTGGTCCATCCATCCATCCATCCATCCATCCATCCATCCATCCATCCATCCATCCATCCCCCAACCTTTCCCTCTATCCCTTCCTCCCTCCCTCCCCTGGTTGGGGTGCGAGCACCTTAGTGCCCGACCCCTGCGAGCACAAGCTGGCCTCAGGCACCGCTGGCACCCCCAGAAGTGGGGTGGAGGTGGCTGGTATCCCAGTGGGTGTGCTGGTGCCTGGGGATGTGGGTGGGCTCGGACCGGGGCCAGCAGCACCCACAGGGGACCCTCACCCAGGCCCCCGAATGCTGAGCAGCGTCTCAGGGGCTGCAGTGGAGATAGGCCCTGAAGCCCTGAGGCTCGACCCAGAGGCCCTGAAGCAAGGCTGACCTCTAGATGAGTCTCACACCCCAGCACCGTGTTCCCTCCACAGCGGTCGGGATGCCGCTGTCTCTCTCTTCACATCTCTCTCAGATGGGCTTTCACCAAGGCCCGCTACTCCTTCCCCGAGCCCTGGCCCGGTGCCATGGAGGAGCTGGAAGCTCTCAAGCCATCGCCAGCCCTCCAGACCCATCAAGATCCTGAGGGACTGGGGACAGAGCCAGGGCCAGCCCTTCACCAAGACTTCCCACTGGATCTGCCACTGGAGACTGACCAAGAGCAGGGCCATGGACAGGTCTGGGACAGGCCATGAGCAGCACGGACATGGAGCCTTCTCCTAGCAGACACCCAGCCATGGACATGGACAAGGAGTAGCTGGTCCTCGAGGTCATCCACACTCTGTGCAGCGTGGAGCGAGAGTGCTACAAGGAGCTACAGGCGTCTCTGGTCCTGTGGCAAGGGGCTACAAGGGGAGCCTGCAGTGTGATCCCACTTGGGGATCCCTCCCTCCAACCAATAGGAAGAAGGTGCTTGGCCAGATGAGTCTGCTGAAGCCCAGGCTGTGTCCCCGGTGTCTTGGAGAGGAGCAGCCAAGGCTGGACAAGGCTGCAGGGGAGGACTCAGTGAAGCAGGAAAACACATGTGATCCCCTGTGTGCCCAGCACCGCCATAAAGAATACCTGCTGAACAGCCACCAAGGCTGGGGAGTTTTGATTCCTGCTTTTCAAGGCATCACCCTCAACTCGGAGTCCTGTGCCTGTTGTGATTTTTGGCTGGCAGCCCCTGTACCCAGCTCCCAAGGAGATGCCCTCAAAGTTTCTGCCCCCCGGGAGATGCCGTGGGCAGCCTGTCCTTTCCAGCCCCCCCAAATGCCTTTTTCTTTTCTTTTTCATAGCTTTGTTCCATGGAGGCAGCATCAGAGCAGCCTCTCACTCCTGAAGAGCACCTTCCCCACCCCCACGCGGCTTCTCACGAGAGAAATTCTGACTTCCCCGTTCCCCCCTCCCACCCCAATCCTCTCCTGTGGAACATGAGGTTATCACGCTGGAAGGACGGGATGCCATGCGGAGGGACCTGGAGAAGTGGGCCCAGGGGAACCTCATGAAGTTCCACAAGGACAAGTGCAGGGTCCTGGCCTTGGGTCGGGGAAATCCTCACTGTCAATCCAGGCTGGGAGAGGACGTGGTAGAGAGCTGGTGAGAGGTGTCCCTGCCCATGGCAGGGGGTGGGACTCAATGATCTTTGAGGTCCCTCCCAGCCCTGAGCAGTCTGTGACCATTGCTGGAAAAGCTTTGGGACAGCACAGGGAAGGACACAGAGTAGAAATCCGTGGTAGGGCTGTTGCAGAGCCGAGCCTCAGCTTGGGTACCCCAAGCGCTCCCAGTTTGGGCTATTTTGGACCAGAAACACCCATCTGTGCCCAGAAGCATCCCCTCCCCCTGGTGGCACAGACAGAAACGAGCCCTTTGGCCACCAACAGATTTAATTCCCCAGTGCTGCTGCCAGAAAATCGGGGTCAGGGGGGTGTGGCTGCCCCCCACACCTGGGCCACTGGGGGTGGGCTGGGTGACAGCACCAGCACCAAAGGTCCCCAGTGATTTCAGTTCCCAGGTGGTGAAACAGGGTGGGCTTGGTGTGAGCCAGGTGCTGCTCCACGGGGCTGGGTGTCACGCTGCCGGCGTGCCATGCACTCGCCGAAAGCACGGACCTGGGGCTGGCAATGGCGCCAGTCCTGCCGCGCCGCCATGCAGTCCTGCAGCTCCCGGTGCTGCGCGGCGCAGCCCGTGCGTGAGATCAGGGCGTCCACTGGGTCCTCCTCCTCAGCCTTCTCCAACGATGGAGGGTTCCTGGCCTTCGCTGAGCCAGGCTGGAGCAAGGAAGCAGGGTTTGGGGTGCTACCTTCCCCTTCTTTGTGGGCACCAACCCGCCCTGCCCCTGTGGGTGTCCTCATGCAACCCCAGGAGGAGCTCAGCACCCCTCACACCCCATGCAGCCTACCGCCCACTCATGGGGGCCCAGAACCTTCCCAAACCCACGGGTGCCTATCTCTCCTACTCCCACCCATGGGTGCTCAGTGCCTCCCCCATGAATCCCATCCCTTAGTATTGGCTTTAGAAAACAGAGAAAAACAGAGAGAAAGAGAAACAACGGAAGAGGTGCTGCTCTGCTTGGAAAATCTGGGAGTGTGGTACACGGAAAGGGGCTTCTAGAAGAAAAGGGGGGATGAAATACCAGAATCTTGATGGGTCTGGAGGGCTCACGATGGGTTGAGAGCTTCCAGCTCCGCCATCGCACCAGCCAGGGCTCCAGGAAAGAGTAGAGAGACACAGATCTGGTGTCCAAGAGGGAGCCCAGGGAGCTCACGGAGGTTGATGATTGGCATCTCGATAATGATATCGAGTGTTGTTCTGGTTTGGATTTATCATCCAAAGAACTTGTGCAGGTGGGACTGAGACGTTCAAGTAAGCACCAAGTGAGTGTGGAGTGCTGCTGTGTCTGTCTGTAACCGCATCCTGCTCTGTGGGTCAGCAGGAGAACTCCTGCCTGTCATGCAGGAGTTTGATTCCCAACGGAGTGGCTGCTCTGCTGGCACTGATTGGTTGGTCTTGATTTTGGAGCTGAGTATTGAAAATTGATTTAGATTTGATGAACTGTTGGTGTGAGTGAAATGAGTCAACTCTGGTGGGAGTGGTGAGCAACTGAGTGGCAGCAAATCTGGGAGAGAGAGAAATACTGACCACTAGAAACTCCAGGTTTGTTGTTTTGGGTTTGTATATTTGATGTAAGCAATGGGGAACTGAGAATGGGTTAGAGAGATGGGAGTTGGGTTATAAACAAGAACAGGGATCAAGAGAAACTCTAACAATAGCGGGGCGGGGTGGGGGGGGTGGGGGAACAAAAGGAGTGAAATCTCCAAGAAAAAACCAGAAATGCCATAGAAGGGGTGAAGGGATGAACTGGCTCTGTCACCGGTCCTCAAAAGCTTGATGGGTCTGGAAGGCTCACAGTCAGTTGAGAGCTTCCAGCTCCACCAGGGCTGGACTCGGGGAAGGAATCCAGGCAGACGGATCCTCTGTCCAAGCATGAGCCCAGGTTGTTCAGTGAGGCATGCGGGGACAGGCCCTTCATGCTCAATGTCTCCTCGTTCTCCTGGCTGAGGAGGAGAGAGAAGAGACCCAGTTGCAGCCTGGGCCCTCCTCTGGGACCCCCGGGCAGCAGCCCCTGCTCGGGCAGCAAGCAGGGCTGCCCACTCTGGGCAAAGACAGGGCACAGGCAGAGAGTCTGGGACAGGAGCTGGGCATCTCCCCAGCACTCACCACATGCCCTGGGGTGACAGAGGCTTCTCTGCACCTCCGGTTGCTTGGGAAGAACCTGTCGAGGGACGAGACAGGAGTAAGAGGCTGGCAGCCCCCAGCACAGCCCGGTGGCAGGGCTGCATTGGGGTGTCAGCCCTGACACAGGTGCTCGGTGCCGGGGCCACTCACTGCTTGGCTGCTCCTGATGCACTCTGGCCTTGCTCTTCCCAAACATCATCTTCCACCACTTCTGCAAAAAACCCCAGAACATGGGTGAGTGTGGAGCAGCTCCCAGCACTATGCTACAGACCTCCATGCTCCCCCCACACCACTCCATATGAAGACATGGTGTGGCCCGGTGTTCTGCAGAGTAACAGTCACCTACCTTGGGTCTGCTGCGGGAAGGCTCCACATCCATGGGGCTCTGCGCCCTGTCTCTGAGCAGTCCAGGTGACTGCTCTTGGTCCGTCTCCAATGGCCGCTCTAGAGGGAGAACTTGGTCAAGGGCTGGCCCTGGCTCTGTCACTGGACCCTCAACAGTTTCAAGGTTCTGGAGGGCTGGGGATCGTCTCGGAGCTTCCAGCTCCGCCATCGTACCAGCACTGGACTCGGGGAAGGAGTTGGGAGATGAGGATGTACTGCTCAAATCCCAGTGCAGAGAGCCCGGGGAGGGCAGCTGAACACATGGGGACGGGCTGTTCAGGGTCATTGTGTCCTTGTTCTCCCTGCAGAGGAGGAGTAAAAAGAGACCCAGTTTCAGCTTAGACCCTCTGGTGGGACCCCTGGGCAGCAGCCCCTCCTTGGCCGGCAGGCAGAGATACCCGCACCGGCCAGGGCACAGGTGGAAAGTATGGGGCAGGATCTGGGCATCTCCCCAGCACTCACCACATGTCCTGGGCTGATGCAGGCTCCTCTGCACCTCCAGTTGCTTGGGAAGAACCTGATGAGGGAGGACACATGAGTAAGAGGCTGGCAGCCCCCAGCACAGCCGCTTGTCAGGGCTGCCGTGGGGTGTCAGCTCTTTGAAGGGCGCTCGGTGCCGGGGCCACTCACTGCTCGGCTGCTCTGGATAGACTCTCGCCTGGCGCTTCCCATACATCATCTTCCACCACTTCTGCAAGACCCCCAGAATGTGGGTGAGTGTGGAGCAGCTCCCAGCACTATGCTACAGACCTCCATGGTCCACAGCACTCCATGTCATGACATGGTGCAGCGCAGTGTGGTGCAGAGTCACGGTCACCTACCTTGAGTCTGCTGGGGGAAGGCTCCACATCCCTGGGCCACCGTGCCCTGCCCCTGACCTGTCCAGGGAACTGCTCTTGGTCGGTGTCCATCAGCAGCTCCAGAGGAGGGCAAAGGTCAAGGACTGGCCCTGGCTCTGTCACCAGCTCCTCAACGGTTTCCGGGATCTGCAGGGCTGGGGATCGGCTCGGAGCTTCCAGCTCCGCCATCGTACCAGCACTGGACTCGGGGAAGGAGTTGGGAGATGAGGATGTACTGCTCATGTCCCAGTGCAGGGAGCCCGGGGAGGGCAGCTGAACATTCGGGGACGGGCTGTTCAGACTCATTGTGTCCTTGTTCTCCCTGCAGAGGAGGAGAGAGAAGAGACCCAGTTTCAGCTTAGACCCTCTGGTGGGACCCCTGGGCAGCAGCCCCTCCTTGGCCGGCAGGCAGAGATACCCGCACCGGCCAGGGCACAGGTGGAAAGTATGGGGCAGGATCTGGGCATCTCCCCAGCACTCACCACATGTCCTGGGCTGATGCAGGCTCCTCTGCACCTCCAGTTGCTTGGGAAGAACCTGATGAGGGAGGACACATGAGTAAGAGGCTGGCACCCCCCAGCACAGCCACTTGTCAGGGCTGCCGTGGGGTGTCAGCTCTTTGAAGGGGGCTCGGTGCCGGGGCCACTCACTGCTCGGCTTCTTTGAATAGACTCTCGCCTGGCGCTTCCCATACATCATCTTCCACCACTTCTGCAAGACCCCCAGAATGTGGGTGAGTGTGGAGCAGCTCCCAGCACTATGCTACAGACCTCCATGGTCCACAGCACTCCATGTCATGACATGGTGCAGGGCGGTGTGGTGCTGAGTAACGGTCACCTACCTTGAGTCTGCTGGGGGAAGGCTCCACATCCCTGGGCCACCGTGCCCTGCCCCTGACCTGTCCAGGGAACTGCTCTTGGTCGGTGTCCATCAGCAGCTCCAGAGGGGGGCAAAGGTCAAGGACTGGCCCTGGCTCTCTCACCGGCTCCTCAACGGTTTCCGGGATCTGGGGGGCTGGGGATCGGCTCAGAGCTTCCAGCTCCGCCATCGCACCAGCGCTGGACACGGGGAAAGACAAGAGATGCGGATGTGCTGCTCGAGACAGAGCCCAGGGAGCCCAGCCGAGCACACAGGGACAGGCTGTACAGGCTCATTGTCTCCTCGTTCTCCCGGGTTAGGAGGAGAGAGAAGAGACCTGGTTTCAGCTCGGCCATTCTGGTGGGACCCCCGGGCGGCAGCCCCTCCTTCGCCGGCAGGCAGGTGGGGATACCCGAAACAGGCAGGGCACAGGGCACCGGCAGAGAGTCTGAGGCAGGAGCTGGGAGTCTCCCCAGCACTCACCACGTGTCCTGGGGTGACAGAGGCTTGTTTGCATCTCCAGTTGATTGGGAAGAACCTGATGAGGAATGAGACATCAGTCAGAGGCTGGCAGCCACCAGCACAGACGTGTGCCTGCGCTGCAGTGGGGTATCACCCCTTTACAGGGTGCTCGGTGCCGGGGCCACTCACTGCTTGGCCGCTCCTCATGGACTCTGGCCTTGCTCTTCCCAAATATCTTCGTCCACCACTTCTGCAAAAACCCCCAGAACGTGGGTGAGTGTGGAGCAGCTCCCAGCCCTATCTACAGACACCCATGCTCCCCCCACACCACTCCATGTCATGAATGGTGCGGCGCAGTATGGTGCAGAGTAACGGTCACCTACCTGGGAACTGCTAGGGGAAGGCTGCACTTCCATGGGGCTCTGCGCCCTGTCTCTGAGCAGTGCAGGTGACTGCCCTTGGTCTGTCTCCAATGGCCGCTCTAGAGGGAGATCTTGGTCAAGGGCTGGCCCTGGCTCTCTCACCAGCCCCTCAACAGTTTCAGGGGTCTGGAGGGCTGGGGATCGGCTCGGAGCTTCCAGCTCCACCATCGTACCAGCACTGGACTCGGGGAAGGAGTTGGGAGATGAGGATGTACTGCTCACGTCCCAGTGCAGGGAGCCCGGGGAGGGCAGCTGAACACTCGGGGACGGGCTGTTCAGACTCATTGTGTCCTCCTCCTCCCTGCAGAGGAGGAGAGAGAATAGACCCAGTTTCAGGTTAGACCCTCTGGTGGGACCCCTGGGCAGCAGCCCCTCCTTGGCCGGCAGGCAGAGATACCCGCACCGGCCAGGGCACAGGTGGAAAGTATGGGGCAGGATCTGGGCATCTCCCCAGCACTCACCACATGTCCTGGGCTGATGCAGGCTCCTCTGCACTTCCAGTTGCTTGGGAAGAACCTGATGAGGGAGGACACATGAGTAAGAGGCTGGCAGCCCCCAGCACAGCCACTTCTCAGGGCTGCCGTGGGGTGTCAGCAATTTGAAGGGCGCTCAGTGCCAGGGCCACTCACTGCTCGGCTGCTCTGGATAGACTCTCGCCTGGCGCTTCCCATACATCATCTTCCACCACTTCTGCAAGACCCCCAGAATGTGGGTGAGTGTGGAGCAGCTCCCAGCACTATGCTACAGACCTCCATGGTCCACAGCACTCCATGTCATGACATGGTGCAGCGCAGTGTGGTGCTGAGTAACGGTCACCTACCTTGAGTCTGCTGGGGGAAGGCTCCACATCCCTGGGCCACCGTGCCCTGCCCCTGACCTGTCCAGGGAACTGCTCTTGGTCGGTGTCCATCAGCAGCTCCAGAGGGGGGCAAAGGTCAAGGACTGGCCCTGGCTCTGTCACCGGCTCCTCAACGGTTTCAGGTGTCTGGAGGGCTGGGGATTGGTTCAGAGCTTCCAGCTCCGCCATCGCACCAGCGCTGGACACGGGGAGAGAGTCAAGAGATGCCGATAGGCGTCCCGAGAGAGAGCCCGGGGAGCCCACAGATCCCAGCCGAGCACGCGGTGACAGGCTGTTCCGGCTCTTTGTGTCCTCGTTCTCCCTGCAGACGAGGAGAGAGAAGAGACTCAGTTTCAGCTTAGACCCTCTGGTGGGACCCCTGGGCAGCAGCCCCTCCTTGGCCAGCAGGTAGGCAGGGATATCTGAAATGGGCAGGGCACAGGTGGAGAGTCTGGGGCAGGAGCTGGGAGTCTCCCCAGCACTCACCACATGTCCTGGGGTGAGAGAGGCTTCTCTGCACCTCCGTTTGCTTGGGAAGAACCTGATGAGGGACGAGACATGAGTCAGAGGCTGGCAGCCCCCAGCACAGACGCGTGTCTGCGCTGCCATGGGGTATCGCCCCTTTACGGCTTGCTTGGTGCTGGGGCCACTCACTGCTCAGCTGCTCCTCATGGACCCTGGCCTTGCTCTTCCCAAATATCTTCGTCCACCACTTCTGCAAAAACCCCCAGAACGTGGGTGAGTGTGGAGCAGCTGCCAGCGCTATGCTACAGACCCACATGCTCCCCCCACACCACTCTATGTCATGACATGTTGTGGCACAGTGTGGTGCAGAGCAAGGGTCACCTACCTTGGGTCTGGTGGGGGAAGGCTGCACTTCCTTGGGGCTCTGCGCCGTGTCTCTGAGCAGTCCAGGTGACTGCTCTTGGTACGTCTCCAATGGCCGCTCTAGAGGGAGGTCTTGGTTAAGGACTGGCCCTGGCTCTGTCACCAGCCCCTCAGCAGTTTCAGGGGTCTGGAGGGCTGGGGATCGGTTCAGAGCTTCCAGCTCCACCATCGTACCAGCACTGGACTCGGGGAAGGAGTGGAGAGATGCCGATAGGTGTCTCGAGAGAGATCCCGGGGAGCCCAGGCGAGCACGCGGGGACAGGCTGTTCACGCTCTTTGTGTCCTCGATCTCCCTGCAGAGGAGGAGAGAGAAGGGACCATTTGCAGCCTGGGCCCTCCTCTGGGACCCCCGGGCAGCAGCCCCTCCTTGGCCGGCAGGCAGGCGGGGATGCCCGAAACGCGCAGGGCACAGGTGGAGAGTCTGGGGCAGGAGCTGAGCACTCACATGGCCTGGGGTGACGCAGGCTTCTTTGGATTTCCAGTTGCTTGGGAAGAACCTGATGAGGGACGAGACCAAGTGAGCGGCTGGCAGCCCCCAGCACAGCCCCGTGTCAGGGCTGCTGTGGGGTGTCAGCCCTTTCCAGGGCGCTCGATGCTGGGGCCACTCACAGCTTGGCTTCTCTGAAGACACTCTCGACCTGGTCTTCCCAAACCTCCTCCTCCACCTCTTCTGCAAAAACCCCCAGAACGTGGGTGAGTGTGGAGCAGCCCCCAGCCCTATGCTACAGGACTCCCCCATGCTCCACACTACTCCATGTCATGACATGGTGTGGCACAGTGTTCTGCGGAGCAAGAACCTTTGCCCTAAGAAATGCATAGAATACGTGTGATGTCACCCAATAAATGGCTTCACCTAAAATTCATATCGAATTGCTTGTTGCTCATCGCCGGTCTCCACAGCAAGACCCCCAGAACGTTGGTGAAATGGGAGCAGCTCCCAGCCACCCACACCCCCCGACACCACCCCATGTCAGGACTCGGCACGGCTCAGTGCGCTGCAACGTTCTCCTACCCGGCGCTTCCTGTCCCGTTGAAAGCTGGAGATGAACCGGAGATACATCGCCAGCATAATGAATGGCATCAGATCACCCACAGCCAGGGCGCCGAAGCAACCCATGGCTTGGGCTGAGCTACAGCTGTGTCCCTCCGGTCACCAATGAGTTCCAAGATCTCCAGTTATCTGCCAACCAAGACACTGACAAGCAATGGCTGAGGCTGCAGTCTGCAGTGACGCTGACAGACGACAGTGTCCAGTGCCAACTGCCCTGCGCCCCCTGACACCTGCCCGGCAGCCACACCCCCCTTTTGTGGCATCAGGGGCATGCTGAGCCCTCATTGGTGCTGAGCCCTCATTGGTGCCCTCAGAGGCAAGCAGAACTCTGATTGGATAAATCTGGTGGCACTCCAAGGCTCTTCCTCATGCCACTCCTGTCAGCCCTACTTGGAAATGGGTCCCACCTGCGTAAGGAGAAGAGCAAGCACATCACGCCTTGCAAGAAACGTTTCAGGAGAGGGAAACTTCAGATTGCTCCTGACACCCCACAACCAGAACAAAATCGTTACCTTGAACACCCAAGATCCCACCTCTGGGTGCTTATTCCTTGGACCAAGCACCCTGCTTCCGAGATACAGACTCACAGAACTGTAGGGGTTGGAAGGGACCTCCAGAGCTCATGGGGTCCAAGCCCCCTGCCAAAGCAGCTCCCTAGGACAGGTCGCACAGGTCGGCGTCCAGACGGGGCTGGAATATCTCCAGAGAAGGAGACTCCACACCCCCCTGGGCAGCCTGTCCCAGGGCTCCCTCACCCTCACCAGGAAGAAGCTCTTCCCCAGATTGGTGCAGAACTTCCTGTGCTCCTACAGTCTCCAGTCTGCCTTCATAATTCATCTCTGCCAGTCGCTCAGGGCTTTTTATCAGGCAACGAGATGTCTCATCTGTAGGCCAGGCTCCATCTAAGGTAACTTCAGCTCACCTGCTAACGACAGACAAAAGCATACGAGATGACAGGGCTTTGAGGCAAAGCTGCTCCATGCAGGAGCTGGGAGCTGAACACGTGGCTCAAACCAGCGTCTAAACCCAGTTCCAGGCTCAGAAACCTGCAAGGTTAACTGTGTAACCCTCAGGTTTGGGTTTGGGCAGCTGTCCCCTCTCCCACCGCAGACAGCCAGGACTGTAAAGCCCATCCTCACTCGCCGCCGTCCCCACACAGCGCAGATTTAACCATGACCTATTGAAACCTTCACCAACAGGTGGTTTTCTTTCACCATCGGGGTAAACAATCACTTCTTTCCTACAGATATCTCCAATGTCCTCCAGATTTGAGTTAGATCTACTTCTTCTTCAAAGTAAATCGACCTGTAGCCTGCAAAACAAGCCAATGCATCACAACTTGTCCATGAAAAGGCCTGCGTTCCCGCTATAGTCCTCCTCCTCCTTTCCCCACCTTGCCACCTAGCTCTGTCACATCTCCAGAACAGCACACTAGTGATGACCTTACTGGTGCCAGAGTGCAGAAGGCGTGTTACCAGCTTTGTTATACCCAGTTCTTTGGCACAGACCGATGGTTTTTGTTCTTGCTTCACACTGCCAACACAAACGCCAAGTGTGCCCTCAGCTATATAGCAGGTTTAGAAAAGGCTCTTTAAACCCAGTGTGCACCAGATGATTTTTCTTTCCTAAATAAAAGCAGGGAATAAGTCAGTTTGTGCTGAAGGTCCTTTGCTAGAGCTCAGCCAGCTCCAGCAGAGGCAGCAGCCGAATCAGAAGCAGCGATGATGGGTCCTGTGCCCATGCCCCACCAAGTCTGCACATCCCAATTTTCACATTTAAGGCCAGAAAGTGTCTTAAAAAGCTACAGGCACCGGTGTTCTTCTCAAGCTTCTCAAGTCATCCCATACCACAGGCTGTGCGAGCTACCAATCCCAAAGATGATGAGCCTCAGATGCAAGCTGTTGGTGATGCCAGGGCACTGTTTGCAATCCTACTGAGTTCTGCGTGCTCAGACTTGGGTTGCAAAGCTCTGAAATCCCTGCTTCAACTTGAAGGAAGTAAGAAGCTGCAGGTCCCCCTGTGTCCCACACTTCAGGACCTATTGTGAAGTCCATCACAACACATTAGTTTCTGCCATTGGTAAATGTCTCCTGCTCCTCCATGGATGGGATGGTGTAATAGGACAGTTCTCAGGACAATTCCTGCCACAGAATCACAGACTCACAGAACCGTAGGGGTTGGAAGAGACCTCCAGAGCCCATCGGGTCCAACCCCCCTGCCAAAGCAGCTCCCTAGGACAGGTCGCACAGGTCGGCGTCCAGACAGGGCTGGAATATCTCCAGAGAAGGAGACTCCACACCCCCCTGGGCAGCCTGTCCCGGGGCTCCCTCACCCTCACCGGGAAGAAGCTCTATCCCAGATTGGTGTAGAACTTCCTGTGCTCCAACTTGAGGCCATCGCCCCTTGTCCTGTCCCCACAGACACTGAGAAGAGGCTGGCCATGTCCCCCTGCATCCCACCCTTCAGATACTGATAACCATTGATCAGATCCCCTCTCAGGCTTCTTTTCTCCAGGCTGAACAGCCCCAGTTCATTCAGCACTGAGAACTGGGGTGGCTCCCAGTGGCCAGCTTCAGTGTTCCAGAAGATTCACTCCATTTCTTTTGCAAGCCCCACGGACCCAAACGAGCCGAGAATCGGGGTAACAAAAGCAAGGGTGGAAATCAAAACACCTTAATTCCTTCATGGCAAATGTAAGACCGTTGCTCCAGCAGGATTTTCCCACCTAGCGACCTGTCCTCAGAGATCAGTGGAGGATGGGTGAGAAGAAAAATGCAAACACGTACGGCAACGCCTGACAGATACTCTCCCAGCTTTGATAGCCTGCAGGCTCAGGCGCCTGCTGACCAAGAGGCCTTTAATAGCCTCCGGTGTCTTTTCATCTACTAAATGGTCTAACAATCTTTAAAATCCACAAGAGCTTTCTACACCTTCAAGTTCTTGCCATTCGGACTTCCCAAGGCATTTCTTGTGGACATGTCATAGAATCATAGAATCATAGAATGGTCTGGGTTGGAAGGGACCCCAAGGATCAGAGAGCTCCAACCCCCCTGCCACAGGCAGGGACACCAACCTCCAGGCCTGGAGCTACACAAGGCTGCCCAGGGCCCCATCCAACCTGGCCTTGAACACCTCCAGGGACCGGGAATCCACCCCCTCTCTGGGCAGCCTGTTCCAGCACCTCACCACTCTTTCTGTAAAAAACTTCCCCCTAATATCTAATCTAAACCTTCCCTCCTTAAGCTTTAGTCCATTCCCCCTTGTCCTGCCATTATCTGCTCTTTTAAAAAGTCGAATCCCCTCCTGCCTATAAGCTCCCTTCACGTACTGGAAGGCTGCAATGAGGTCCCCCCGCAGCCTTCTCTTCTCCAGGCTGAACAAGCCCAGTTCCCTCAGCCTCTCTTTGTAGGGCAGGTGCTCCAGCCCTCTAATCATCCTTGTGGCCCTCCTCTGAACCCTCTCCAACAGTTCCACATCCTTCTTGTATTGAGGGCCCCAGATCTGGACACAGGACTCCACGTGGGGCCTCACGAGGGCAGAGTAGAGAGGGACAATCACCTCCCTGTCCCTGCTGGCCACTCCTCTTCTGATGGAGCCCAGGATACCATTGGCCCTACGAGCTGCAAGAGCACACAGCTGGCTCATGTCAAGCTTCTCATCCACCACAATCCCCAAGTCCTTCTCAGCAGGGCTACTCTCAAGAAGCTCTTCTCCCAGTCTGTATCTGTGTCTGGGATTCTTCCGGCCCAAGTGCAACACCTGACACTTGGCAGTGTTGAACCTCATTAGGTTCCCTCGGGCCCATCTTTCCAGCCTGTCAAGATCCCTCTGGATGGCTTCCTTTCCTTCTGGGGTGTCGACCACACCACTCAGCTTGGTGTCATCCGCAAACTTGCTGAGGGTGCACTCAATTCCATCATCCATGTCATTGATAAAGATGTTAAAGATCACCGGTCCCAAGACAGACCCTTAGGGGACCCCGCTTGTCACCAGCCTCCACCTGGACATAGACCCATTGACCACCACCCTTTGGCTACGGTCTGTTAACCAGTTTCTTATCCAGTGGACGGTCCACCCATCAAATCCACTTCTCTCCAATTCAGAGACAAGGATGTGGTGGGGGACTGTGTCAAAGGCCTTGCACAAGTCCAAGTAGATGACATCGGTCGCCTTCCCTCTATCTACCGATGCTGTCACTCCATCATAGAAAGTCACCAGATTGGTGAGGCACGACCTTCCCTTGGTGAAGCCGTGCTGGCTGTCCCGGATCACATGCTCTTCCCTCATGTGCTCCAACATGTCGTCCAGGAGGATCTGTTCCATGATCTTCCCAGGCACAGAGGTGAGGCTCACCGGCCTGTAATTCCCTGGGTCTTCCTTGTTCCCTTTTTTATAAATGGGAGTGACATGACCTTTTTTCCAATCCCCAGGGACCTCTCCTGACAGCCACGACTTTTCAAATATGATGGAGAGCGGCTCGGCAACCACATCAGCCAGCTCCTTCAGGACCCTGGGATGCATGTCATCCGGCCCCAGAGACTTGTAGACATTCAGTCTCATGAGGCGGTCTCGGACTTGCTCTGCTCTTACAGTGGGGGGGGATTTACTCCCCCATTTCCCACCTTGAGTTTTAGGGATGCAAGGTTCTGGGATTTGAGAATTATGAGAATCCTGGCTGCCAGAGAAGACCGAGGCAAAGAACTCATTCAGTACTTCAGCCTTCTCCTCATCAGTCGCAGCCAATTCTCCTTTCTCATTTACCAAGGGGGGTACGTTCTCTTTGGCCTGTCTCTTCTGGCCAATGTACCTGTAAAATCCCTTCTTGTGATTTTTAACATCCCTTGCCAAGTTCAGTTCCATCTGCACCTTGGCTTTCCTGATCCCATCTCTGCAAGTCCGAACAGCATCCCTGTATTCTTTCCAGGCTACACACCCTTGCTTCCAGAGCTTGTATTTGCCTTTCTTTTCCCTCAGTTTGACCAGCAGGTCCTTGCTTAGCCATGCTGGCCTCCTGCCCCTCTTGCCCGCTTTCTTATTCAGGGGGATAGAGAGTCTTTTAGCTCTCAGAAAGGCATCCTTAAAGAGTAGCCAGCTGTCCTCAACATTTCTGTCTCTAAGGACCACCTCCCAGGAGATCTTGGCCAACAAGTCCTTAAACAGCCTAAAGTTTGCTCTCTTAAAGTTCAGTGTCCTGGTCCCACTTTTCGCCAGGCCCACATTCCTTGAGATTACAAACTCAACTAGGGCATGGTCACTGCAGCCCAGGCTGTCTCCAACCTTAAGACCTTTAATGATCTCCCCCACATTGGTGAGCACCAGGTCCAGCAGTGCATCGCCTCTGGTCAGTCTATCCACTATTTGAACCAGAAAGTTATCATCTACACACTCCAGGAGTCTCCTGGACCTCTTGCAGCTCGCCATGTGGTTTTCCCAGCAGATATCCGGGTGGTTAAAGTCCCCCATCAGGATGAGTGCCTGTGACCGTGATGCCTCCTGCAGATGAAGGAAGAAAGCCTCATCGGTAGTCTCTCCTTGATCAGGTGGCCTGTAGTAGACCCCTATCACCAGCTGCTCTTTATTAGCCCCATCCCTAATCCTGACCCACAGGCTTTCAACCTGCTCCTGGCCACCTTCCAGAGAGAGCTCCTCACAGTCTATCCACTTTTTAACATAGAGGGCAACCCTACCACCCTTCCTTCCTAGCCTATCCCTTCTAAAAAGGCGATACCCTTCTACGGGGGTATTCCAACTGTGGGAATCATCCCACCATGTTTCCGTGATTGCAACTAGATCATAATTCTCCAGTGACACCTGTAAATGTATTAGATGACACATTCTACCTGAAAGGAACAGCAAATCTTTTCCTCTTCACCTTCTGCAGATCACTCAGGAGTTTAAAAACCTAACACAGGCCCTCACCTCTTCACCAGCTACAAACTCGGTTAAGGGAAAGGTTCTCAAGACCTCTCCTCATGCTTTCACACTTCTTTATCTCTTCCAGCTTTTCTAAACCCTGAGACCAGCACTGAAGAGTGCTGAAAAGAGAGATCTACAGAGACTACCATCTACGGTCCCTTCCCAGTAAATTCTACAGTGCAGTTTGCACGTTGGTAACTCCTGAGCATCACATTTCTAACTCTAAGGTCTTGCTCCTCAACAACAGACAGTTACAGCTTGGGTCCTCCTCTTTCTCTCCCTTGCACATCTCACCATCAGGCCAAGGGGGATGGAGTGAAGCTGAAGAAGGGAAGGGTTGGGTTGGATATTAGGGGGAAGTTTTTTACAGAGAAAGTGGTGAGGGGCTGGAACAGGCAGCCCAGAGAGGTGGTGGGTGCCCCATCCCTGGAAGTGTTCAAGGCCAGGTTGGGTGGGTCCTTGTAGATCCATGCCTGGAGGTTGGTGGGCCTGCCTGTGGCTTGCCTGTGGCCCCCAACCTTTCCCTCCCCTGGTTGGGTTGCGAGCCCCTTAGTGCCCGACTCCTGCGAGCACAAGCTGGCCCCAGGCACCGCTGGCACCCCCAAAAGTGGGGTGGAGGTGGCTGGTATCCCAGTGGGTTTGCTGGTGCCTGGGGGTGTGGGTGGGCTCGGAACGGGGCCAGCAGCACCCACAGGGGACCCTCACCCAGGCCCCCTCATGCTGAGCAGCGTCTCAGGGGCTGCAGTGGAGATAGGCCCTGAAGCCCTGAGGCTCGACCCAGAGGCCCTGAAGCAAGGCTGACCTCTAGATGAGTCTCACACCCCAGCACCGTGTTCCCTCCACAGCGGTCGGGATGCCGCTGTCTCTCTCTTCACATCTCTCTCAGATGGGCTTTCACCAAGGCCCGCTACTCCTTCCCCGAGCCCTGGCCCGGTGCCATGGAGGAGCTGGAAGCTCTCAAGCCATTGCCAGCCCTCCAGACCCATCAAGATCCTGAGGGACTGGGGACAGAGCCAGGGTCAGCACTTCACCAAGACTTCCCACTGGATCTGCCACTGGAGACTGACCAAGAGCAGGGCCATGGACAGGTCTGGGACAGGCCATGAGCAGCACGGACATGGAGCCTTCTCCTAGCAGACACCCAGCCATGGACATGGACAAGGAGTAGCTGGTCCTCGAGGTCATCCACACTCTGTGCAGCGTGGAGCGAGAGTGCTACAAGGAGCTACAGGCGTCTCTGGTCCTGTGGCAAGGGGCTATAAGGGGAGCCTGCAGTGTGATCCCACTTGGGGATCCCTCCCTCCAACCAATAGGAAGAAGGTGCTTGGCCAGATGAGTCTGCTGAAGCCCAGGCTGTGTCCCCGGTGTCTTGGAGAGGAGCAGCCAAGGCTGGACAAGGCTGCAGGGGAGGACTCAGTGAAGCAGGAAAACACATGTGATCCCCTGTGTGCCCTGCACCGCCATAAACAATACCTGCTGAACAGCCACCAAGGCTGGGGAGTTTTGATTCCTGCTTTTCAAGGCATCACCCTCAACTCGGAGTCCTGTGCCTGTTGTGATTTTTGGCTGGCAGCCCCTGTACCCAGCTCCCAAGGAGATGCCCTCAAAGTTTCTGCCCCCCGGGAGATGCCGTGGGCAGCCTGTCCTTTCCAGCTCCCCCAAATGCCTTTCTCTTTTCTTTTTCATAGCTTTGTTCCATGGAGGCAGCATCAGAGCAGCCTCTCACTCCTGAAGAGCACCTTCCCCACCCCCACGCGGCTTCCCACGAGAGAAATTCTGCCTTCCCCATTCCCCCCTCCCACCCCAATCCTCTCCTGTGGAACATGAGGTTATCACGCTGGAAGGACGGGATGCCATGCGGAGGGACCTGGAGAAGTGGGCCCAGGGGAACCTCATGAAGTTCCACAAGGACAAGTGCAGGGTCCTGCCCTTGGGTCGGGGAAATCCTCACTGTCAATCCAGGCTGGGAGAGGACGTGGTAGAGAGCTGGTGAGAGGTGTCCCTGCCCATGGCAGGGGGTGGGACTCAATGATCTTTGAGGTCCCTCGCAGCCCTGAGCAGTCTGTGACCGTTGCTGGAAAAGCTTTGGGACAGCACAGGGAAGGACACAGAATAGAAATCCGTGGTAGGGCTGTTGCAGAGCCGAGCCTCAGCTTGGGTACCCCAAGCGCTCCCAGTTTGGGCTATTTTGGACCGGAAACACCCATCTGTCCCCAGAAGCATCCCCTCCCCCTGGTGGCACAGACAGAAAGGAGCCCTTTGGCCACCAACAGATTTAATTCCCCAGTGCTGCTGCCAGAAAATCGGGGTCAGGGGTGTGTGGCTGCCCCCCACACCTGGGCCACTGGGGGTGGGCTGGGTGACAGCACCAGCACCAAAGGTCCCCAGTGATTTCAGTTCCCAGGTGGTGAAGCAGGGTGGGCTTGGTGTGAGCCAGGTGCTGCTCCACGGGGCTGGGTGTCACGCTGCCGGCGTGCCATGCACTCGCCGAAAGCACGGACCTGGGGCTGGCAATGGCGCCAGTCCTGCCGCGCCGCCATGCAGTCCTGCAGCTCCCGGTGCTGCGCGGTGCAGCCCGTGCGTGAGATCATGGCGTCCACTGGGTCCTCCTCCTCCTCAGTCTTCTCCAACGACGGAGAGTTCCTGGCGTGCCCGGGTCTCGCCATCGCTGAGCCAGGCTGGAGCAAGGAAGCAGGGTTTGGGGTGCTACCTTCCCCTTCTTTGGGGGCACAAATTTCCGGGTGCCCAACACCCCACCCGTGGGTGCTCAGCACCCTCCTCACCCCCCACCTGCCCTTTCGCCCCAGCACGAGCCGTGCACTTTCTATGCCACTCCCGCGGGGGTCCAGCACCGGCCCCCACGGCCCCCCTTTCCCTTTCCCTTCCCCTTTCATTGCCTGCCCCCTCCCCCTCCATTGCCTTGCCCGCGCCCGCGCCCGCCCCCGCCCCCGCCCCCGCCCCCCCCATACCCCTCCCCGTGCCTACCCAGCGGCGCAGCGCGGCCCCTTTAAGCCCGGTGACGGGGCGGGGCGCGGCTGTGGAAGCGCCCGCTCACTGGCGGCGTCTTTCCCTTTGCGCTTGGCGGGGGGCGGCGGGCAGGCCGGAGGCGGCAGAGGCGGCGTTGGCCGCGCTGGGATGGCGGCGGCGCTGCGGGTGCAGAGCGACTGGAGCCGGGCGCTGAGGTGGGCGCGGCCCTCGCCGTCCCCTTCCCCCGCTCCCTTCTCTGCTCTCTTTCCTCCGGCTCCGCTCACAGCCGCTCTTCCTCTCCGCAGGAGGGACGAGGGTGAGGCCTGGCTGAGCTGCCGCAGCCCTGGTGAGTGCTGAGGCGGTGTGGGGGGGCTCAGGGGGTGGCGGGCTGGGGCGAGAGGAGGCACACGGGGACACAGCACGGGCAGTGCTGTCAGGGACCGCAGAGATGGTTGAGTCCCGCCCCCTGCCATGGGCAGGGACACCTCTCACCAGCCCCAGCTGCTCAAGGCCCCATCCAACCCAGCCTTGGACACCTCCAGGGAGGGGGCAGCCACCACTTCCCTGGGCACCCTGTGCCAGGGCCTCACCACCCTCAGAGGGAAGAATTTCTTCCCATTATCCAATCTAAATTTCCCCCCTTCCAGTTTAAACCCGTCCCCCCTCGTCCTGTGTCTCCCTGCCCTTCTGAAAAGTCCCTCCCCAGCTTTCCTGTAGCCCCTTCAGGGACTGGAAGGTGCTGTAAGATCTCCCCAGAGCCTTCTCTTCCCCAGGCTGACCCAGACCACCTCTCCCAGCCTGGCTTCACAGCAGAGGTGCTTCAGCCCTCTGAGCATTTCTGTGGCCTCCTCTGGGCTTGTTCCACCAGTCCCATGTGCTGCTTACGTTGGGGACTCCAGAGCTGGATGCAGTATTCAAGAAATTAATTAGGTTTTTATCTAGTATAAACAGGGCAAGTGAATAGTTTTCAACTCTGTGCTCATGTTTTGTTCTAAAATCTGTCTCTAAGGGCTAAATTATATGAAAATGCGCCAGGCTGGGTTGGTGTAAAGAATTGCAGCAAAATTCCTTTCAGGTCCAGCTGAATCCATAACTTTTCCTTGAGTTTGTCAGGTTAATCAAGATCTTACTCACTTTTACAGTGCTAAACCTGAGGTTGAAACTAATAGCATTTACAGGATCCTAGAATCCCCTGGGTTAGAAGAGACCCTTGAGTTCACCGAGTCCAATCAGGGCCTGGTCCACCTCTAGATCATGTCCTTAAGCTCTTCATCTACACCCCTTTTAAATACCTCAAGTCTGGGGCTTAAGGGGGTGGAGGGGTGCTGTGGGTTAGGAGAGGTGAGGGCAGTTGGGGGGCTGTGTAAGGAGTGAGGGCGGTTGGGAGTGTTTCCTGTGTCTCAGGGAGGGCTGAGGGTGGTTGGGAGGGGTGCCCTGTGGTTTGGGGCGGGCTGAGGGGAAGATAAGCTGGGGAGGGGGTGGGGTTGAGAGGTGGCTGAGCTGATGGCTGTTCTCCCCACAGGGAAGCCCACCCTGTACGGCAGCTTGACCCGCCGTGGGCTCAGCACTGAGGGCGTCCCTGACATCGCTGCTTCCGAGGGCTTCGTGGTTGGGGAAGTCACCGAGGTGCTGGGGTGGGCTGGGGGATCGGTAACTGCCTTCTGTGTGTGAAGGGGTGGTACTGTTATACCAGCCAAAATAAGAGCCTAAAACTGTTTCCCAGTTCCCTGCATGGATTATCCAGCTGTCCTTGGCACCTCGCCTGTGCTGGGTCCTGGAGCTGGTCCGTAGCATCCGCTCATGAGTCTCCCTCTCTGGAGGTATTCAAGACCCATCTTGAGTTCCCAAGGTGAACTCAACTACAAGCCCCAAGCTGCTGTTCCCAGACTGCCACTGGTCACACACAGCCAAACTGGTGAGGTGGAACAGGTCTGGAACGAGGTGTACAGGGAAGGCAACAGCTCCCAGCAAAACAAAGTATATGGAGCAGGAGATCACCAGTATCTTCTCATGGAAGAACTTTTCCTGGTGAGGGTGAGGGAGCCCTGGGACAGGCTGCCCAGGGGGGTGTGGAGTCTCCTTCTCTGGAGATATTCCAGCCCTGTCTGGATGCCGACCTGTGCGCCCTGTCCTAGGGAGCTGCTTTGGCAGGGGGTTGGACCTGATGATCTCCTGAGGTTCCTTCCAACCCCTGGGATTTTGTGATCATGCTGGGGTCGTGTGTCCCATAATCTTAGCATCTCCTGACTTAGAAGGGACCCACATGGATCATAGAGTTCAACTCCTGGCTCTACACAGGCCCAGCCAACTCCTGTGGCCATAATGGCCATCACTTCCCACCCCAGGCTTTGTGTCTTGCAGCAGTAGAACGAAGCAAGCCCAACACTCTGCTTCATCCCTCCTCAGGCTCTTGAGAGACCACAGCCAGGTCCAAACCACAGTTCCACCTCGACAGCCTGACGGCCCTTCTAACTCTTCTTCTTCCCTTTTCTTCCCTCCTCTAGAAAAGCATTCTCATTTCTTGTCCACATGAAAATGCATCCACAAAGTTTCTGGCTCCTTACACAACTTTTTCCAGGATTCATCAGAAAAGTGTAAGTAACCTTGTGAAATGAGGTGGGGGGGAAACACATGGGACTGACCCCGAGCTTTCGCAGCGTGTCTCAGGCGTGTTGCATGCTTGGTCTGAGGGTTGACCAGCAGTGTGACTTCATATTTGAACTGGGTCATTAAATGTTATAGGATCAGAGAAACTTGGGGAAGTTGCTTGTGATTGGGAAAGCTGGAGAGCTGGGCAGGGAGAAACCAGGTGAGGTTTGATAAAAGCAAGTGGAGAGTCTTGCACTTGGGAAAGAATTGTACAGGCTGGGGGTGAGCTGCTGGAGAGGAGCTCTTCAGAGAAGGACTTGGAGGTCCTGGTGGGTGACAGGGTGGCCATGAGCCAGCAGTGTGCCCAAGGAGGCCAATGGGATCCTGGGGTGCATGAAGAGGAGCGTGGCCAGCAGGTCAAAGGAGGGGATCATCCCCCTCTGCTCTGCCCCGGTCAGGTCACACTTGGAGTGTTGTGTTCAGTTCTGGGCTCCCTGGTATAAAAGGGACAGGGATCTCCTGGAGAGAGTCCAGAGGAGGGACACGGAGATGATGAAAGGCCTGGAGCATCTCCCCTGTGAGGAAAGGCTGAGTGAGCTGGGGCTGTTCAGCCTGGAGAGAAGCAGCCTGAGAGGGGATCTGATCAATGGTTATCAATATCTGAAGGGTGGGACACAGGGGGACATGGCCAGCCTCTTCTCAGTGTCTGTGGGGACAGGACAGGGGGCGATGGCTTCAAGTTGGAAGTTTCTTGGGGTCCCTTCCAACCCAGACCAGTCTGTGATTCGATGATTCTTGTCCTTGTGTAAGGGTGTTAAGTGTTAGAAGAGCGTTACCAGGCTGGAACTGTGAAGCCGTGGTGATGGAAACTCTGCGAGGTGCTTTAAATCCCCCCAGCAGTGTATGTCTGGGGGTGACAGTAGCACCCGGGGATGTACTTAGCAGGTCTCCCCCAGCAAGGAATTAGGCTCTGGAGCAGAAAACCCTATGTAGGAGGTGACACAAAGCTAATGTTTGGTGTTTCCACCCTCCTGCAGGTTACCTGTCTCGACATTTCCAGCGGCGGTGGGCTCGGCGTGTCAACCAGCACAGATGGGACCATGAAAATCTGGCAGGCTGCAAATGGAGAAATAAGAGTAAGAGCATCTAGCTTTGATGTTGTGTGTTGGCTGTGACCTTAACAAAGTCCTTTGACCATGAATTCAGTCAGGCTACCCATACACTGTGGCCTAGGGAAGGTGGGAACCTGACTTTTGATTGCAGAGCTAATTGAAATTATCCACCTGGGAGGTTTGAAGTTCAATCTCTTGGAAAGCCTGACTGCTCCCAAGGGAAATGATGGCTGGCAATCCAGAGGGAAATCCCAGGTTGAAAACGAGAAAGGGTAGTTAGGAATGACAGCTCCTAACCTGTGTGCTGCAAGCCCTGAATTGGCTTCTGCAGTAGAGAAGAGGTGAGGAAAAAGACTCCTGCCTGTGATGAATTAACTGGGTCGTGGCTAGAAACACCGGTTACTGTGGTTCTTGTGCAGCTTGACCTGTCAGCTGCTTGTTTAGCAATGGATAAAGACATTTCACCCGTTCTTAGAACCAAATGTAGCATCCTTTGCTGTGTAATTAGCGACTCCAGCAGTGGAGGGAGGCACAAAGTGGACCTGCCAGCTCTGTGCCTGCCTCAAATTGAGATGAGTTCCCTTGCAAGAACCCAGACCCAGAGGATTTGAGCTTAATCCACTGCCCACGTGTGAACACCAAGTTTTAGAATCCCAGACTGATCTGGGTTGGAAGGGACCCCAAGGATCACAGAGTTCCAACCGCCCTGCCACAGGCAGGGCCACCAACCTCCAGGCCTGGAGCTACACAAGGGTGCCCAGGGCCCCATCCAACCTGGCCTTGAACACCCCCAGGTACAGGGCACCCACCCCCTCTCTGGGCAGCCCGTTCCAGCCCCTCACCACTCTTTCTGGAAAGAACTTCCCCCTAATATCTAATTTAAACCTCCCCTCTGTTAGCTTTAATCCACCCCCCTTGTCCTGCCATTAATTACCCTTTTAATAAGCCATTTCCCCTCCTGTTTATCTGCTTCCTTTAGGGAAGGGAAGGCTGCAGTGAGGTGCCCCCAGCTCCTTAAGTCTCTCTCCGTAGGGGAGGTGCTCCAGCCCTCTGATCATCTCCATGGCTCCTCTGACCCCTCTCCAACAGTCCCACATCTTTCTTGTGTTGGGGCCCCAGCTCTGGACACAGGACTCCAGCTGGGGCCTCCCGAGGGCAGAGCAGAGAGGGACAATCCCCTCTTCTCCAGTGTCACAGCTCAAGAGTCGCTCTGTGTAAGGGTGATAACAATGGAACTAGCACGTAGTTCTTTGTTTTCCAGAGACTGTTGGAAGGCCATGTGTATGATGTGAATTGTTGCAGGTTTTTTCCATCGGGCCTGGTGGTTCTGAGTGGAGGAATGGATGCCCAGCTAAAGATCTGGTCAGCAGAAGATGCCAGCTGCGTAGTAACATTTAAAGGTCACAAAGGAGGTACAGAGTGCTCAGGCTTTAAATACTGCTTCATCTGCCATGTGTATAACTGTTTTGTGCCTGAGGGGTAACGGTCAGTCACCAGCCTACTGGAACAGGCTGCCCAGGAGGGGAGAAGCCTCCCTTGTAAGGCAAGACAAGACAACCCCTTTTTCCTTTTTCTCCTTTGGGTTTTGGGGAAATATTTTGACTCCTCCAAGTCTCAGGATGTCACCATGTGAAGATGCCCTGGCTGCAGGGCTAACCAAGGGTCAATAAAAGCTGGGACTTGGCTACAGAAGCCCAGCCAGAGGTAGATTTTGAGTGGCATGTGGTCAGGGCTGTGGGCTTTGGCTTCTGCCCCCTCAGAAATCTGAAATGCGTTTAAAAGATGTGCCGGTTCTGAGGATAAACCTGGCTGGACCTGTGTGGAGCCAGGAGTTGGACTCGGTGATCCATATGGGTCCCTTCCAAGTCAGGAGATTCTGGGATAAACAGCTCTAGGGTGAGGCTGAAGGCCACTCTCTACAGGGCGATGACAGGAAGAGTTTCATCTAGTGCAGTCACTACAGATATTTCTATTTGAGTTCTGGGAGCTTGATAGAATCACAAGGCTGGAAAAGACCTTAAGATCATCAAGTCCAACCATTCCCATCCTAAGCACAACCATAACCCTAAGTACCTCATCTACCCTTTTTTTAAAACACCCCCAGGGGTGGAGACTCAGCCCCCTCCCTGGGCAGCCTGTTCCACAGCCCCACAACTCTTCCAGGGAAGAACTTTTCCCTCCCATCTGAGCTGACCCTGCCCTGGTGCAGCTTGAGCCCATTTCTCTTTGTCCCATCTCCTGTCCCCTGGCTGAAGAGACCATCACCCACCTCTCTGCACCCTCCTGGCAGGTCAGTGGAGACACTGAGAAGGTCTCCCCTCAGCCTCCTGTTCCCCAGGCTCAACACCCCCAGCTCCCTCAGCTGCTCCTCAGATGATTTGCAAAGCATCAATTAAATCCTCTAACCATCATTTTTCAGATCCAGACTCAACATCCCCATGGTTAACTCTTTTGGGGATGTTAGCAACTGGAATGAACTGTGCTTCTGATGTTGCTGTAGCTGGATGATGTGGATGCTTCTTGCCCCACACAAGCCTTAGCATGATCCAGAGTTGGGCTGGGCTTGGACTTCTGTCCAAGTTAGAGGCTGATTTTGGAGCTGGAAACTCAGCTGTGATATCAGCTCAGTCTGAGGCAAGGTGTTGCCAATTATTTTACTGGTGATTCATGAAGTCACAGAAGCATAGGGGTTGGAAGGCACCTCCAGAGCCCATTGGGTCCAACCCCCCTGCCAAAGCAGCTCCCTAGGACAGATCACACAGGTCGGTGTCCAGCCGGGGCTGGAATATCTCCAGAGAAGGAGACTCCACACCCCCCGAGCAGCCTGTCCCAGGGCTCCCTCACCCTGACCATGAAAAGTTCTTCCATGATACTGGTGATAATCTGCCTTTGTGCCAGGTGATGGCTCCTGCTCCATATGCTTTGCTTTGCTGGGGGCTGTTGCCTTCCCCGTACACCTCGTTCCAGACTTGTTCCAGCTCAGCCAGTTTGGCTGCGTGTGACCGGTGGCAGTCTGGGATCAGCACTTTGGGGCTTGTAGCGCAGTTCACCTTGGGCAATGAGCTGCTGCGTCTGTCCGTCTTCCATGCTGTCTGTCTGACTGTGGCCTTTGCCTTGACACAGGTATTTTGGACACTGCCATTGTGGATCGGGGAAGAAATGTCCTCTCCTGCTCTAGGGATGGCACCGTGCTTCTCTGGGACTGCGGGAAATCCTCCTGCCTAGGTGTCATCGCTGACTGGCTCTCCTGTCAACGGCATCGCTGTGGGTGCTGCTGACAGCTCCCTCAACCTGGGCTCGCCTGAAAAAGCTCCTAGTAAGGATCTTGCTCTTAAAAATTCATATTTCTTCTCCTAGCCCAAACTGCTTAGGTTTGTCACCAATAATGCTGAGTGTGGAGCTTGCTTCTGTGCCCCTCCTATCTGGGGAAGGGACCCTGGGTGACCAGACCAGAGCACTCTGGTCCTGTGGAGGAGTTGAGCGTTATCAAGCAGGTTAAGACCGACTGAGTCTCTCTAATTGCTCCTGGGGTGTCTCAGTTACTGTTACACAGCCAGGGAATTTGAGTATTATAAAGGAAAAGCTTTATGTGGAGTGAACTGGAGACACATGGCTCTTTCCTTGTGGTGGTGTGGCTCTGGCTGGAGGCCAGACATCCACCAAAGCTGCTCTGTCAGTGCCCTTCTCAGCTGGACAGGGGGAAAATAGATATTGAGGGGCTCAGGAGTGGAGATAAGGGCAGGGAGAGATCATTCCACAATCAGCGTCAGGGGCAGAACAGACTCAACAGGGAATAAAGGAGAGAGACTCTAATTGATGGCACTGCCCTGCACCCCCAGTGACACCAGAGTTGGGTGATGAGAAGTGTGGCCAGATCTTAAAGCACCTCCCCCCACCCCTCCCTTGTCAGCAGACTGAGCTTTAGCCAGGATTTCACTCCCTTCTTCCCCCCATTGTGGAACGGGGAGGGTCAGGGACTGGGGGAATGGGGATTTGGGTCAGTTTCTCACGAGCTGTTTTCCTTCCTTCTTAGCTGGGGAGGGAGGGATGGGGGCATTCCTCACCCCCTCTCCCTGCTGCACTGTGGGGTCCCACCCACAGCAGACAGTCCTCCAGGAACTTCTCCCGACATGAATCCTTTCCTGTGGGGCTTGAGCTCCTCACCAAGTGCCTCAGCGTGGGTCCTTCCATGGGGAGCCGACCTTCAGGCCCACCCAGACTGCTCCAGCCTGGTCCCCTACAGGGTCACAAGCTTCCCTCCCTCCCACCCAGCAGACCTGCTTCGGTGTGGGTCTGTCTGTCCACAGGCTCCAGGTTTCACTGCCAGGAGCTTGCTCACACCTGGGATTCCTACGGGGTCACAGCGCCCTTCAGGTGTTCCCACCTGCTCCAGCACGGGATCGTCCATGGGCTGTAGATGGGATCTCTGCTCCCTGTCATCATCCATGGGCTGTGGGGGGACACCCACTCCACCATGGGTTTCTCCAGGGGCTGCAGGGGCATCTTTCTCTCCGGCACCTGGGGTGCCTCCTCCCCCCTTCCCTGCCCTTGGTAGCTGCACAGCTCCTCACATCTCCACTCCCTTCTCTGGGGGCACAAAGCAGCTGCTTGAGGGTTTGTTTCTCCTCACTGTGGTTCCCAGAGATGCTGTGACCATCGCTGATGGGCTCGGCCTTGGTCAGCAACGACTCCGGCCTTGAGCCATCTGGTGTTTGCTCTGTGGGGCCTGCAGAGAGCTTCTGGCTGCTTTTTGGCAGCCCCCCTTCTCCATGAGAACCCAGCCACCCAAAACTGTGAGACTCAGGGTACAGAGTTAACACCATTACGGGTTCAGCTGTCAGGTTTGGGTATCACCAAGGCTCATTCCGTCCCCCGCTGGAGTGAACTGATGTCTTTGTCAGGTGACCGTGAGGTTGGGACAGAAGGGAAAGTCCTGCTGCTGGCTCGAGAAGATAAGAAGCTTCAAGGAGTGGGACTGCAGAGCAGGCAGCCGGTAAGGGGACTCTCAGAGGTGTTTCCCTGGGGAAGGTGCTAGAAAATCCGCTCAGAGGCATCAGGCCTTTGGCTTCTGTTTCCTTGGGTTGGAAGCTGTGGGTTGTGTGGCTGTGCAGAGCACTGGGCTGAGGAATGAAACCAGGTTCAAAACAACCCAGATCAGTGAGGTGGTTAGTGTTAATCCTGTTCCTTTCCCCTGGTGAGGTCCCCCCCAGGCCACACAACGGGACAGAGCCAGGCCAGGTGGTGGTGGGGAGCTGATCCACCTGCCTTTGGGCTTGTGTGCTCCCCAGATATGCTCTAAACGAAACACCAGTACCACAAAGTGGTGCTGTCTGTGCTTCCCACTGGCCAGATTTATTTGAGAGGGGGGAGGTTAAGGATTAGGAATTGGCTCTGGAATTTAACCCAGGTACTGGGTTAAATGAAAGGCTCTTTAAACACTGGCCAGTAGATGTCACCGTGAGTGCAGGAACCGCAGGCTGCCTCCTGCATCCAGAGTGGAAAGCTGCTCTTGGTTCTGCCTGGTGTTTTAACCACGGTGTGAAGGGAACCTCAGGTGGTCAGCAGTCCATTGCTCTCCTTTTGGAGAGGGAAGATGGTGGTGAATGGAGTCACAAGTGGTGTTCCTCAGGGGTTGGTCCTCCAACCCACCCTCTTTAATATCTTCATTGATGATTTGGAGGAGGGAATTGTGTGCTCCTTCAGTAAGTTTGCAGATGACACCAAGTTAGGGGGAAGTGTGGATCTGGCAGAGGGTGGGAATGCCCTCCAGAGGGACCTGGGCAGCTTGGATCGATGGGGAGAGGCCAGTGGGATGGAGTTCAACACGGTGACACGACGGATCATGACGTGAGGAGGTCTCCCCTCAGCCTCCTCCAGGCTGAACACCCACAGCTCCCTCAGCCACTCCACGTAGGATCAAATCTCAGCCTTTTGGCTAAGAGTGTAGTGTCTCTTCTTATCAGTTTAATATCTGATACGTCCTTGATGAGAGGGTTTTATATTAAATGAATTTTTCGTCTTGGGAGTTGAACCCTGAATTTGCCTGTGGCAGGGGGGTGGGAACTTGGGGTCCCTTCCAACCCAGACCATTCTGTGATCCTGTGATTTGCCCTCCAGCCCCTTCCCCAGCCTGGTTGCCCTTCTCTGGACACATTCCAGGACCTCGGCGTCCTTCTTACGGTGAGGAGCCCAGAACTGGACCCAACAGTCGAGGTGCAGCCTCACCAGTGCCCAGTCCAGGGACACAGGATCATCGAGTCCAACCCCAGGATCCAGGAGCATTTCCTGACTGCGCCGTGTCTGCTGACTTGGCGAGACTGATCCTGGAGACCTGTTCTCCTGCCCATCTTGGAGCAGGGCTGAGGGGTTACTAACCTGGCTCTGGGTTTGCCAGTTTGTGCTGTGGCTCCTGGAACTTCTGGGTGTCCCGTGGCCTCATCTGTCAGTGTCTGACCCTTGCATTTGTTCTGTGTCCTCAGGTGTTCCTCTTCATCGGATCCGATGCGTTCAACTGCTGCACGTTCCTCTCTAGTACCTACATCCTAGCAGGGACTCAGGATGGGAACATCTATCAGCTGGATGTGAGAAATATTAGGTGAGTGTGTGCCAGGAGCTGGGAGTTATTGAACAACCAACATGATCTCCTACTGGAAGGCGACCTGCTCAGTAAAAGGATCATATAATCATAGACTGGTCTGGGTTGGAAGGGACCCCAAAGATCATAGAGTTCCCACCCCCTGCCACAGGCAGGGCCAACAACCTCCAGGCCTGGATCTACACAAGGTTGCCCAAGGCCCCAGACCAACCTGGCCTTGAACACACCCACGGATGGGCCACCCACCACCTCTCTGGGCAGCCTGTTCAAGAGGGCAAGGTGTGGATGTTGTCTACCTGGACTTAGTAAAGCCATTGATGCTGTTTGTTAGGGCACTCTCCTGGAGAACCTGGCTACTCAGGGCTTGGGTGGGCTTACGCTTCACTGGGTAAGAAAAAGAGCTGGATCCCCGGGCCCAAAGAGTTGTGGTGAATGGAGTTAAATCCAGTTGGTGGCCGGTCACAAGTGGTGTTCCCTGGGCTCAGTTCCCAGACACTCCTGGGTGATCACTGATCACACCCCCACGTCCTGCAGATGTTCCTCCTGTTATCTTCTAACCCTGAGCTCGTATTCACGCATTGGGGTGGGCTCCTGACTACAGCCTGTAACCACCTTCCTTGTTTCTTCTCCTCCTTCTAGTGCTCCAATCCAGGTGATCCATAGATCAGGAGCACCAGTGCTGTCGCTGCTCCCATACCGAGACGGATTTATCGCCAGCCAAGGTACCTCAAGTGTTCCCCTCTTCCAGTAGAAATTGTAGAAGCAAATTGAGGAGCTTTGTGCTCTTCGTTACCCTTTTACATATAAGCACAGTCTGTGTGGGCAGTGTGTCCCTGGCAATGAGTGAGGGGATGTAGCTGTGTTACATGGCTGCTGTTGGCATCATGAGTTCCGTTCCTCACCTTCCCTGTGTTCCTCCAGAATAGGGTCTGAGGGCGCCTCTCGGCTGCTAGAGCCTTTTCTCATCTCTCTGACATCTTCACAGCATGTTTCCCTCTGTACCCTGTGATCAGTGACCCTGTACTGGGCATTGGTGAGGCTGCTCCTCCAGTGCTGAGTCCAGTTCTGGGCTCCTCACCATCAGAAGGACATGGAGGTCCTGGAGCAAGTCCAGAGAAGGGCAGCCAGGCTGTGGAAGGGGCTGGAGGGCAAATCCTCTGAGGAGTGGGTGAGGGAGCTGGGGGTGTTGAGCCTGGAGAAGAGGAGGCTGAGGGGAGACCTTCTCAGCGCCTCCACTGACCTGCCAGGAGGGTGCAGAGAGGTGGGTGATGGTCTCTTCAGCCAGGGGACAGGAGATGGGACAAGGGGAAATGGGCTCAAGCTGCACCAGGGCAGGGTCAGCTCAGATGGGAGGGAAAAGTTCTTCCCTGGCAGAGTTGTGGGGCTGTGGAACAGGCTGCCCAGGAAGGGGACTGCGTTGGACTTGATGAGCTTAAAGGTCTTTTCCAACCTCAGGATTCTGTGCCCAGGCCTTTTCACTGGGCCCACTGGAGCTGTCTGTAATTAAGAGCGTGGCTCACTTCACTAATCGTCCTGTTTTCCTTCCTCTGGCCAGGCGATGGAACCTGCTTCATCATTCAGCAAGACCTCGATTACATCCTGGATCTCACAGAAGCGGACTGTGACCCTGTGTACAAGGTGAGGGATGCTGTCTTATCACCCCAGGTAAAGGGTGTAGGGAAGCTTGATGCCAGGTAGCAGGCAGCTGCCCTTATCTCAGGACTTGGCAGCCTGCACCTCAGGTTCCTTCACACAGTTGCCTTTTAAGCTGGTTTCCCCCCCTCCCCCAAATAATCTAAATATTTGGCATAAACAAACCCTCTGGCCTTTTATCTGCATCATGCAGGAGCGATACCAAAGCAGCAGAGTAGCTTGGTTGTTGGAGCAGCTCTGGCAGAATTAACTGAGCTGTGAATTAATTGCTTGGAGGATCCTTGGGGGTAGAAGCAACAGCTGGCTGGGCACTGCTGCCTCTTCTCTTGCCCCCTGGTGACTCGGGACCCAAAAGCAGGCCTCTGGCTCCTGTGTTTCCGGACACCCCGCTGCCCTTGGGAGTGTGACACGGGTTCCCTCAGCTCTCAGCTTGGTGGTGCCAGTGGAAATGTGCTTTTGGTTTTAACCCACAGAATCACCAGGTTGGAAAAGTCCCTTAAGCTCAGGGAGTCCTGTCCTGTGCTGACCCAGATCTCTCAGTACCTCATCTCCCCATCTGTTAAACACCCCCTTGGGATGGGGACTCAGCCCCTTCCCTGGGCAGCCTGTTCCACAGCCCCACAACTCTGCCAGGGAAGAACTTTTCCCTCCCATCTGAGCTGACCCTGCCCTGGTGCAGCTTGAGCCCATTTCCCCTTGTCCCATCTCCTGTCCCCTGGCTGAAGAGACCATTGCCCACCTCTCTGCAGCCTCCTGTCAGGTAGCTGTAGGTGCTGAGAAGGTCTCCCCAACCCACTCCAGCTCTGCCAGCCAGTTTTCCCCCTTCTAAGTACCACTCCTGTGGAGGCTGAGATCTGACCCACACAACTCCTTGGTGTCTCACCCCCTTTTTGCATTTAACAGAAGAACCTCTGGAATCAATGCCAGAAACAGGCTGTTAGCTGTCACTTGAGCAGCAACTCTCCTTAAATCCCACTCACTTTCCCCTCCCTCTTTTTCAGGTAGCTGCTTGGGAGAAGCAAATTTACACGTGCTGCAGAGATGGCATAGTGAGGAGATACCAACTTTCTGACCTTTAGTTGCCTGGATCAGTGTGGAGTTGCACCAAAGTAACTCTTCCAAGCTTATTTTCTGGGGTGGTGTGTTTGAGGTGCGTGTGTAGAAGCTTCTGAGGCCTGTGGAATCTTCTGAGGCCGTTGGGATGAGCGGGCTCTGTACAGCTGTTTTTGGGGATGTTTCTTACTGTGGGACAACTTTGGATTTTTTTTTTTTTTTTATTGAGTGGGAGAGAGGGGCTCTGAGGTGTCAGGGAGGGTCTTGTGCTGCCACACATCTTCTCACTGCTGGCATGGGGCGTGGGGGGTGTGTGTGTAAAATAATAAAATATATTGGATGTGGGGGTGACCTTATGGCAGAATGGCCTGAAATAAAGCAACTGCTTTAGTAACACCATGTGGGAAATACATTTTCACAGACTCACAGAACTGCAGGGGTTGGAAGGGACCTCCAGAGCCCATCGGGTCCAACCCCCCTGCCAAAGCAGCTCCCTAGGACAGGTCGCACAGGTCGGCGTCCAGACGGGGCTGGAATATCTCCAGAGAAGGAGACTGCACACCCCCCTGGGCAGCCTGTCCCAGGGCTCCCTCACCCTCACTGGGAAGAAGCTCTTCCCCAGATTGGTGTGGAACTCCCTGTGCTCCAACTTGAGGCCATCGCCCCTTGTCCTGTCCCCACAGACAATGAGAAGAGGCTGGCCATGTCCCCCTGTGTCCCACCCTTCAGATATTGATACCCATTGATCAGATCCCCTCTCAGGCTGCTTCTCTCCAGGCTGAACAGCCCCAGCTCACTCAGCCTTTCCTCGAGGGGAGATGCTCCAGGCCTTTCATCCTCTCCGTGTGCCTCCCTCCTCTGGACTCTCTCCAGGAGCTCCAGGAAAACTCATTTTAAAAAGCCAAAGTGTTTTTAAAAGGAAATAGAAAGAACCCGCGGGCGAGGCGGGGCCCGGGGCGGGAGGGCAGAACTGCCCCTGCCGTGCTGCCCTGCGCGGCCCGGAAGCGCCGGGCTCCATGGCAACGGGACGCCATGGGGCAGAACTACTACGCCGTGCTGGGCCTGGAGCGGGGGGCCGCGGACGCCGACATCAAGAAGGCGTGAGGGGCTGCGGCCTGGCGGAGAGGGGAGCCCCAAGGCCGGCCGGCGCTGGGGGGGTGCGGGACGGGGGTGTTGGGGATGGGGGAAGCCCCGTGTGTCTCCGCAGCAGGGCCCTGAAGTGGGAGGTGGGGAGGAGGGAGGGGCCTGGGAGAAGCGGCAGGGCCACAAATCCTGGGAGAAGGAGGGAGGGAGCAGCCGGGGCTGGGGGTGTCCTGTCCCCGCGTCCCCGCCCCCCCAGGGCTGGCTGGCTGCAAGGCTGGCTTTTCCCTTCTTTTCCCCTCCATAGCTATCGGAAACTGGCCTTAGAGAATCATCCATTCAAATGCAAGGAGCCCTGGGCACCGGAGAGGTTCAGGCAGCTGGCAGAGGCCTATGATGTGCTCAGCGACCGTAAGTGGGGGGACAGTCCCTGCCCCTGGGTCTGGGGGGGGGGTGGGCCTGGCAGTGAGACGCCTCTGCTCCGGCCAGAGGTCTAAGCCCCCTGTCATTAGCACCCTATGGAGGTGGCATCAGCCCTTGAGCCCCAGCAGCTGGCAGCTCTTCCTGCTGCCATCCCACTTGGAGAGGGATGGAAGCCCTTCTCCAGCCTCTTCCCGATCGCAGCCTGGATCTCAGGCTCTTCCCCTGCTGTGGGAGACCATGGCCGGTGCTGACTGCTCCTTGTTCCCTAAGCCATGAAGAAAGGGATCTACGACAAGTATGGAGAAGAGGGTCTCAAAGGTGGCATCCCCTTGGAGTTTGGGGACGAGAACCCCTGGAGCGTGGGCTACGTGTTTCACAACAACCCTGACAAAGTCTTCAGGGAGTTCTTTGGTGGAGACAACCCCTTTGCAGGTAGGTGGGGGTGACACTCTCCTAACACATGAGCATGTGGCTGTGAAGTTTAACAGGGGCAAGTGCTGCATTCTGCCCCTGGGAAGGGGTGACTCTGGCTGCACACCCGGGCTGGGGGATGAGGCACTGGAGGCCAGTCGTGCTGAGAGGGGTTTGGGGGAGTCTTGGTTGATAGCAAGTTACCCTTGAACCAGCAGCATGTGCAAGCAGCCAGGAGGGGCAACCACATCCTGGGGTGCTCTGACTTGACCTGTGTGGAGCCAGGGGTTGGACTCGATGGGCCTTATGGGTCCCTTCCAGCTCAGGAGGTCCTGGGATTCAAAATAAACACACTCCTAGGGAAAGACCACTTCAGCTGGAGCGGGAATGTGGTCACAAGCAGAAGGAGATGAGAGGTTCCTGTTTGCCTGGCATCCTTGGGGTGCTCCGTGATAAGGAGACCCCAGGGGACTCCCCGACCTCTGGTCAGAGTGAGGTGACCCCCTGCTCTGCTCACTCACCCAGAGTTCTTTGACAAGGATGGCTCGGAGCTGATCCTGCCCTTCGGAGGGCTGCGAGGAAGAGGAGCGATGAAGCAAGACCCCCCGATCGTGCGGGATCTCTACCTCTCCCTTGAAGACCTTTTCCATGGCTGCACCAAGAAGATTAAGATCTCCCGTAGGGTGGGTGGAGGTGGGGAGCTCAGCAGGGGGAGGAATTTGGGTCTGGACTCTGGCTGTAGGATGTTTTGGTGGCAGAACCTGAGGTTTTAGAGCTGGTCCTGCTCAGGGGGCTTGGCAGACCCCGGCACTCCGCATCTGTGCTGTGCCACAGAGAGGAATCTGAACCAGACTGAGCACAGATGCTGGAAGGATCTGAGCTGGTACCCTCCTCCTCTGGCTGGAGATGGGGAAATCAGCAGGAGGGGATGATGTAAAAGCTGATGGGAACAAGGGGCTTATTTTGGAGAGGGGACACAGCATTTCCTGGGCAACCACAGACTCATTTTCCCTTGGGGCTGCATCTCCTTCATGCTGTCAGCAATCTGTATCCCTCTTCCTGCTGTCACCATCTCCTGGTTCCAGCCCTGAGTGTCTCCTGCTCAGTCTGACTCCATTTGTCCCTGCCATGCTGTGGAGTTGGAGCCACCCTCACTCTCCTCTGCACCGGCTTGAATGCAGCTGGATGAGCAGAGCAGCTGTGACCCCCTCTCCGTGCTGTCCCTCAGGGTGTCACAGCCCTGAGGAGCAGGACTTGGGGGCACCAGTGGGTGAGAAACTGGCCATGACCTGTCACTGTGCGCTGGCAGCCCAGAAAGCCCCCCCTGTCCTGTGCTGCATCCCCAGCAGCAGGACCAGCAGGGCTGGGAAAGGGGGATTCTGCCCCTGTGTTTGGGGGTCCCCAGGACAAGGAGGACATGGAGCTGTGGGAGCCAGTCCCCAGGAGCCCCAGAGATGATGGGAGAGCTTGAGCCCCTCTGCTCTGGAGCCAGGCTGGGAGAGCTGGGCTGGCTGAGCCTGGAGGAGAGAAGGCTGCTTCTGGGGAGAGCTCCCAGCCCCTTCCCATCCCTCAAGGAGAGCTGGAGAGGGGCTGGTGCCCAGGGCAGGGAGGGCCGGGCCCAGGGAAATGGCCTTGAGCTGCAAGAGGGCAGCTGGAGATGGGCTGGGGGGCAGAAATCCTTCCCAGGGAGGGGGGAGGCCCTGGCACAGGGTGCCTGGAGAAGCTGGGGCTGCCCCTGGCTGCGTCTCAGGGTTCAAGGCCAGGTTGGATGGGGCCTGGGGCACGCTGTGCTGGTGGGGGTGTCCCTGCCCGTGGCAGGGAGGCACTGGGGGGGGAATTGGAGGTCCCTTCCAAGCCAACCCAGTCTGTGATTCTCTGAGCCAGCTCTTCTGATCCCCTCATCTCCCCCAGGTGATGAATGAAGATGGTCAGACAAGCACCGTGAGAGAGAAAATCCTGACGATCGAGGTGCAGCCGGGGTGGAAGCGGGGCACTCGCATCACCTTTGAGAAGGAAGGAGACCAGGTAATGGTCATGGTGGGAAGTTCTGGGCCGGGTTTCCTCAGGACCAACCATCTCTCCAGGCCATGGGCACTTTGTCACATGGCTCCCAGCACAATTCCCTGGTCCTGATAGAAAACCATTTGGTTTCTAGCAAACCATCCCCAGGTGTCTTTTCAGTTTGGGTTTTTCTCCCCTTAATTTTAGGGCCCAAACATCATCCCATCTGACATCACCTTTGTTGTCCAAGAGAAACTCCACCCGAGGTTTCAAAGAGTCAACGACAACCTCACCTATGTCAGCACCATCACCTTGGGAAAGGTAAAGAGCCAAGGGAGGCAACGGGGCCAAGCCCAAACCTCTGCTTTCCCTCTGGGGCTGCAGGTGCAGCTCTGAGTCCCACTCCTGTGCCTTGCAGGCCCTCATCGGCTGCACGGTGGACGTGAAAACGCTGGACGGGCGGCTGCTCAACATCCCCATCAACGACATTGTGGAGTAAGTGCTGCTGGGCAGATGGATGGCTGGGCTGGGTGGCCAGATGGGGCCTTTCTGCAGAGCTCGGTGGCCAAGGAGATGAACAGGCGCTCGGGAAGAATCACAGACTCACAGAGTCACAGGGTTGGAAAAGCCCTTTAAGCCTCAGCCTCCTCTTCTCCAGCTCCCTCAGCCGCTCCTCAGAGGATTTGCCCTCCAGCCCCTTCCCCAGCCTGGTTGCCTATTTCTGACTGGCCACCCGGGCACACTGCTGGCTCATGGTCAGTCACCCACCACCCCCAGGTCCTTCTCTGCCTGACAGCTCTCCAGACAGTCTCCCCCAGCCTGTAGCACTGCTCGGGGTTGTTCTGTCCCATGTGCAGCACTCCAGCCTGTTCAGATCCCTCTGAAGAGCCTCCCTACCCTAAGGCTGATCAACACTTCCTCCCAGCTTAGTGTCATGACCTCAGGATTGACCTGGAAAAAGGTGGGAAAGGCAGTGAGGTGAAGGCTGGGTGGTAGAGCCCACAGGGCACGGGACGTGGGGATGTGAGGCTGGAGGAGGACGGGCTGTCAGTTGAAGCTGGAGGAGCAAAGTGACCTCCAGAAACCCCCTGAGAAGCGTGCATGGGGCTCTGTGCCGTGACACGTGGCTGTGGGCTCCAGGCCAGGATTGTCCTGTGGCTCCTCAGCCCCTTCCTTTGCTTTGCAGCCCCAAGTACTGCAAGGTGGTGCCAGGGGAGGGGATGCCGCTGCTCCACGACCCCAGGCGCAAGGGCGACCTCCTCATCTACTTCAACATCTGCTTTCCCAAGAACCTTACAGCTGAGCAGAAACTGCTCTTGCAAAGGGCTCTCCTCTCCTAGGGGACAATGTCCTTCCCCTTCCCCTCTCACCAATAAAGTGCTGGAGCCAGCACTGTCACAGGCCAGAGCTGGGTGCAGCCCTGGGATCCTTGAGGCTGTTTCTCCTGTCTCTCAGCTCCACCTTGTTTTCCCAACATGGTGCCAGCCTGCAGCAACCCAGAGGGTGATGGAGGATTCTTGTGGGGAGGGGGGGAGCAGGGGGGCTTGCAGTACTCCCAGCACAGCTCATGCATGAGGACAGGGAGGGTTTGGGTGTGCGGGGATGGCAAGGGGAGTACTGGGAGGTAGGGGAAAAGATTTACTCCAAGCCTCGCTGTAGCCATGACAACGGTTGGGCTCTGGCAGATGTGATCCCTGAGGTGCCTCCAGGATGGTGGCGATGGCCTCAGGCATTGGGCTCAGGAGGGGACCCCCTGCCCATGGCCATTGGGCCCCATTTCAGCTGCTCATAGGTGAGGAATGTCACAAGGCTCCAGGACCTGAGCAGCAGAACCTTCCAGAGTGTCTGGGCTCAGGATGTCCTGTCCCATCTTCCTCCACTCCAGTAGCAGATGCACTTTGGAAGAGGATGGACAAGGGTGGCAAACCCCTTGTAGAAAGCCTCAGGGTCCGCCCCCTCCCCCCTCCCCCATGTTGGAGCAGGGCCAAGGTGCTGCAGCTGCCACCGTCCCCATCCTGCCCTGAGCTCAACTTAACCACCTCCCTGGGGGGAGGAGGCAGCGATGGTTTTTGGGGTGCCTGCTCCCTGGTTCTCCCTGTCCATGGACACGGCGGGGGGTGACAACTCAGTCTTGGGGTGAAGAGAGGGGTGGGGGCTGTCTGCTGCAGGTGCCATGGCCCCCACAGGAGGCAGGGATGGAGGTTGGGGTGCCCACCTGAAGGGATGAGGGGTGTGGGTGAGGCCTGGAAACCCCTAGAACCCCACTTGGGGCTGGCGGGGCAGGGCAGTTAGGAGAGAATTGGGGGACTCCCCAAGGCAGCTGGAGGGGACAGGGTGCTCCACAGGGAGAGTGGAGAGCTGGGGCGGGGGGTCTGACACAGGATTGGGGTGTCCCAGGAGCAGACACAGAGCAGACCCTGTGCAAGGACACAGAGAGGCAGGGGGCTGGGGGGTGGGCTGGGTGTGGCCATCGCTGTGGCATCAAGGCTGCACAGCCCACTTCAGGTGACTGGTCTCTTCTAAGGGCAGTGGGGGTGCCTCCCACCTGGAGTGGGGGGCAGTCGCTCTTTGCACCCACATGTGGCATGTCTGGCCAGGGACTTGCACCTCTGGCTGCAATGTTTTTCCTTTTTCCCTTCCCCTTCCCTCTTCCCCTTCCCTCTTCCCTTCCCCTTCCCCTTCCCCTTCCCTCCCCTTCCCTCACCTCCCTGCCTCTCCCCTCCCCGCCTCTCCCCAGTCATCCCCTTTCCCTTGGCCATTCCCAGGGGCACACCCAGGGTTGGGAGAACACCTCTAAACCCCCATGAGAGGCACAGGAGCCCCAAGCTCTGCTGTGACCAGGCCCCATAGGGGCAGTTTATTGGAAGCAGCAGGCAGGAATAACAGGAATCACTGTGGAAAACGCTGGGAAATGTTGCTTTTGCAAATTGAAAAGGGTTATTGTATTTTCTGCAGAAGAATTTAGGATATATAGAAACTCTTGGTAACTGAACAAAACTGAACTTTATTGGTGTACACAGCTGTAACAACAATAGAAACCAGCCACAACCAAAACCAAAACCAAAACAACAAGAGCTCCTCACAGTGCATAGAATTTTATCGTGCGGCATCGTTCACACATCGCCACGGCATCTGCAACCCTGCGACAAGAAGCATGGGGCCTCTGCCTAGAAGGAAAGCGATAACAGAACAGGAAAACCTTGATTCTTTCTAAACCAACTATCTGAGTTTGAAGAGACCTCTCAGTCTCAGCAACACCCACCTCTCTGGTTGCTGCGGGAGGTGAAACCGCACATGTTGGGTAGGCTGTGATGACCTGAAAGTCTAATAGCAGGGGAACAACACACCACTATAGCCATAGCAAGGACATTGTCCCTGCTGCCTGGCTAGAGTGCTGTAGAAAGGAAGCTCACGCATACGTGAATCCAGTGAACCCAGTATTTCCACCATGATGATGGTGCATGACAAAAAAAAGAAGACTCCAGCCGGTTTTGACCAGGCCTGGAGACCCACCTAAAGCTTAATTTGCTAAGTAATGGGTGATGGGGTGGGAAAGCTGTGGACTTATGTCTCCACATTGCTGAAATGTTGCATTAAGACACTTGTAAAGGGTTAAGGAAGACTTGCTAACAGGATAGCTTGAAGTGCCACAGTGGTGACCTCCTATAAACAATGCCTCCCTTGAACGACTCTGCCTCACTGATAAAGAAGAAACACCAAGTGGGACATAAGTTTGAGCCTAACACCATATTTTAAGTAACTTACACACTCAAGGACTATGTGCTCTGTGGAAATAAAATGACTTGTTTGACAAGTTCCAGTACCCCCCTCCTCCTTATCTGTTCATGAATTCCGTGCTTGTCTCTAATGGGTCACAAATGCAGGCAAAGCATTTCATTGTAACTAGTTCAAGCTCCCCCTTGTCCTTGAAGGTACACAAAACCTGCTGAAACCCAACTTGGAGTTGGGATCAGAGTCAAGGGGTAACTGAGTCTGCACAAGACCGAAGGTTACTTGCGGTGAGGAAGAGGAGCCATCTGACTTCATCCCCACGACCCTCAACGACCACCATCAAACAGCAGTGCGCAGGCGCAGTGGGGAGGAGTTGATGGAAATCACTTCTTGGAACTCATTTTAATACAAAGCAGGACAGGTTATGAATATGTATACGTGTATCAGGTAACCTAATGATATTTGAATAAGGATGTGGTATAAAAGTGCTACAACCTGACCAAAGCTGTGCCTACTTTGTTAGGTCACCTGCTCTTGCAAGAATGTATAATAAATTACTGTTTCACTAATGTGTCTACCTCAAGTCCTTTCTTTAGGACCATTGGCATTTCCCCACTCTCCCAAGCCTGGGGAGTTTTGATTCCTGCTTCTCAAGGCATCACCATCAGGACGAGCCGACAATCGGGGTAACAAAAGCAAGGGTGGAAATCAAAGCACCTTCATTCCTTCATGGCAAATGTAAGACCGTTGCTCCAGCAGGATTTTCCCACCTAGCGACCTGTCCTCAGAGATCAGTGGAGGATGGGTGAGAAGAAAAATGCAAACACGTACGGCAACGCCTGACAGATACTCTCCCAGCTTTGATAGCCTGCAGGCTCAGGCGCCTGCTGACCAAGAGGCCTTTAACAGCCTCCGGTGTCTTTTCATCTACTAAATGGTCTAACAATCTCTAAAATCCACAAGAGCTTTCTACACCTTCAAGTTCTTGCCATTAGGACTTCCCAAGGCGTTTCTTGTGGACATGTCACCTGAAAATGTATTGGATGACACATTCTACCTGAAAGGAACAGCAAATCTTTTCCTCTTCACCTTCTGCAGATCACTCAGGAGTTTAAAAACCTAACACAGGCCCTCACCTCTTCACCAGCTACAAACTCGGTTAAGGGAAAGGTTCTCAAGACCTCTCCTCATGCTTTCACACTTCTCTATCTTTTCCAGCTTTCCTAAACCCTGAGACCAGCACTGAAGAGTGCTGAAAAGAGAGATCTACAGAGACTACCATCTACGGTCCCTTCCCTTCCCAGTAAATTCTACAGTGCAGTTTGCACGTTGGTAACTCCTGAGCATCACATTTCTAACTCTAAGGTCTTGCTCCTCAACAACAGACAGTTACAGCTTGGGTCCTCCTCTTTCTCTCCCTTGCACATCTCACCATCAGGCCAAGGGGGATGGAGTGAAGCTGAAGAAGGGAAGGGTTGGGTTGGATATTAGGGGGAAGTTTTTTACAGAGAAAGTGGTGAGGAGCAGGAACAGGCAGCCCAGAGAGGTGGTGGGTGCCCCATCCCTGGAAGTGTTCAAGGCCAGGTTGGGTGGGGCCTTGTAGATCCAGTCCTGGAGGTTGGTGGGCCTGCCTGTGGCAGGGGGTTGGAACTTCATGATCCGTGGTGAAGTGCTTCCCACTCTTGGTCCTTTCCAACCCAGACCATTCTATCATTTGATGAGTCTATAATTCTACTTTAAGAGGACTTGAACCTTAGGAGGTCAACCTGCTTCCACCAAACAGCTAAGACATCCCTGAAATCAGCTATGTATTCTACTAGCAATAATTGAGAGACTGGCATAACCAGTGTGCATGTCTTGTAAGCAGAACTACCTGAGCTGCTGCCAGCCTCTCTACGTGTGCTTCACAAGGCCTGGGGGTGACACTGCGAAGAACAAGGCGAAGAACACGTTTCCCAGCTCCTGATCTGCCGCTGGCTTTGTGGCTGGGAATCCCCTGGGTCACCCCCCATCTGCAATGTTGGAGCAATAAATATTTTTCTGTTCCTAATGCTGTGGTCCATCCTTCCATCCATCCATCCATCCATCCATCCATCCATCCATCCATCCATCCATCCATCCCCCAACCTTTCCCTCTATCCCTTCCTCCCTCCCTCCCTCCCCTGGTTGGGGTGCGAGCCCCTTAGTGCCCGACCCCTGCGAGCACAAGCTGGCCTCAGGCACCGCTGGCACCCCCAAAAGTGGGGTGGAGGTGGCTGGTATCCCAGTGGGTGTGCTGGTGCCTGGGGATGTGGGTGGGCTCGGAACGGGGCCAGCAGCACCCACAGGGGACCCTCACCCAGGCCCCCGAATGCTGAGCAGCGTCTCAGGGGCTGCAGTGGAGATAGGCCCTGAAGCCCTGAGGCTCGACCCAGAGGCCCTGAAGCAAGGCTGACCTCTAGATGAGTCTCACACCCCAGCACCGTGTTCCCTCCACAGCGGTCGGGATGCCGCTGTCTCTCTCTTCACATCTCTCTCAGATGGGCTTTCACCAAGGCCCGCTACTCCTTCCCCGAGCCCTGGCCCGGTGCCATGGAGGAGCTGGAAGCTCTCAAGCCATCGCCAGCCCTCCAGACCCATCAAGATCCTGAGGGACTGGGGACAGAGCCAGGGCCAGCCCTTCACCAAGACTTCCCACTGGATCTGCCACTGGAGACTGACCAAGAGCAGGGCCATGGACAGGTCTGGGACAGGCCATGAGCAGCACGGACATGGAGCCTTCTCCTAGCAGACACCCAGCCATGGACATGGACAAGGAGTAGCTGGTCCTCGAGGTCATCCACACTCTGTGCAGCGTGGAGCGAGAGTGCTACAAGGAGCTACAGGTGTCTCTGGTCCTGTGGCAAGGGGCTGCAAGCGGAGCCTGCAGTGTGATCCCACTTGGGGATCCCTCCCTCCAACCAATAGGAAGAAGGTGCTTGGCCAGATGAGTCTGCTGAAGCCCAGGCTGTGTCCCCGGTGTCTTGGAGAGGAGCAGCCAAGGCTGGACAAGGCTGCAGGGGAGGACTCAGTGAAGCAGGAAAACACATGTGATCCCCTGTGTGCCCAGCACCGCCATAAAGAATACCTGCTGAACAGCCACCAAGGCTGGGGAGTTTTGATTCCTGCTTTTCAAGGCATCACCCTCAACTTGGAGTCCTGTGCCTGTTGTGATTTTTGGCTGGCAGCCCCTGTACCCAGCTCCCAAGGAGATGCCCTCAAAGTTTCTGCCCCCGGGGAGATGCCGTGGGCAGCCTGTCCTTTCCAGCCCCCCCAAATGCCTTTTTCTTTTCTTTTTCATAGCTTTGTTCCATGGAGGCAGCATCAGAGCAGCCTCTCACTCCTGAAGAGCACCTTCCCCACCCCCACGCGGCTTCTCACGAGAGAAATTCTGCCTTCCCCATTCCCCCCTCCCACCCCAATCCTCTCCTGTGGAACATGAGGTTATCACGCTGGAAGGACGGGATGCCATGCGGAGGGACCTGGAGAAGTGGGCCCAGGGGAACCTCATGAAGTTCCACAAGGACAAGTGCAGGGTCCTGCCTTTGGGTCAGGGAAATCCTCACTGTCAATCCAGGCTGGGAGAGGACGTGGTAGAGAGCTGGTGAGAGGTGTCCCTGCCCATGGCAGGGGGTGGGACTCAATGATCTTTGAGGTCCCTCGCAGCCCTGAGCAGTCTGTGACCATTGCTGGAAAAGCTTTGGGACAGCACAGGGAAGGACACAGAGTAGAAATCCGTGGTAGGGCTGTTGCAGAGCCGAGCCTCAGCTTGGGTACCCCAAGCGCTCCCAGTTTGGGCTATTTTGGACCAGAAACACCCATCTGTCCCCAGAAGCATCCCCTCCCCCTGGTGGCACAGACAGAAAGGAGCCCTTTGGCCACCAACAGATTTAATTCCCCAGTGCTGCTGCCAGAAAATCGGGGTCAGGGGGGTGTGGCTGCCCCCCACACCTGGGCCACTGGGGGTGGGCTGGGTGACAGCACCAGCACCAAAGGTCCCCAGTGATTTCAGTTCCCAGGTGGTGAAGCAGGGTGGGCTTGGTGTGAGCCAGGTGCTGCTCCACGGGGCTGGGTGTCACGCTGCCGGCGTGCCATGCACTCGCCGAAAGCACGGACCTGGGGCTGGCAATGGCGCCAGTCCTGCCGCGCCGCCATGCGGTCCTGCAGCTCCCGGTGCTGCGCGGCGCAGCTCGTGCGTGAGATCATGGCGTCCACTGGGTCCTCCTCCTCCTCCTCAGCCTTCTCCAACGATGGAGGGTTCCTGGCGTGCCCGGGTCTCGCCATCGCTGAGCCAGGCTGGAGCAAGGAAGCAGGGTTTGGGGTGCTACCTTCCCCTTCTTTGTGGGCACCCACCCGCCCTGCCCCTGTGGGTGTCCTCATGCAACCCCAGGAGGAGATCAGCACCCCTCACACCCCATGCAGCCTACCGCCCACTCATGGGGGCCCAGAACCTTCCCAAACCCACGGGTGCCTATCTCCCCTACTCCCACCTATGGGTGCTCAGTGCCTCCCCCATGAATCCCATCCCTTAGGATTGGCTTTAGAAAACAGAGAAAAACAGAGAGAAAGAGAAACAACGGAAGAGGTGCTGCTCTGCTTGGAAAATCTGGGAGTGTGGTACACGGAAAGGGGCTTCTAGAAGAAAAGGGGGGATGAAATACCAGAATCTTGATGGGTCTGGAGGGCTCACGATGGGTTGAGAGCTTCCAGCTCCGCCATCGCACCAGCCAGGGCTCCAGGAAAGAGTAGAGAGACACAGATCTGGTGTCCACGAGGGAGCCCAGGGAGCTCACGGAGGTTGATGATTGGCATCTCGATAATGATATCGAGTGTTGTTCTGGTTTGGATTTATCATCAAAAGAACCTGTGCAGGTGGGACTGAGACGTTCAAGTAAGCACCAAGTGAGTGTGAAGTGCTGCTGTGTCTGTCTGTAACCGCATCCTGCTCTGTGGGTCAGCAGGAGAACTCCTGCCTGTCATGCAGGAGTTTGATTCCCAACGGAGTGGCTGCTCTGGTGGCACTGATTGGTTGGTCTTGATTTTGGAGCTGAGTATTGAAAATTGATTTAGATTTGATGAACTGTTGGTGTGAGTGAAATGAGTCAACTCTGGTGGGAGTGGTGAGCAACTGAGTCGCAGCAAATCTGGGAGAGAGAGAGAAAAACTGACCACTAGAAACTCCAGGTTTGTTGTTTTGGGTTTGTATATTTGATGTAAGCAATGGGGAACTGAGAATGGGTTAGAGAGACGGGAGTTGGGTTATAAACAAGAACAGGGATCAAGAGAAACTCTAACAATAGCGGGGCGGGGTGGGGGGGGTGGGGGAACAAAAGGAGTGAAATCTCCAAGAAAAAACCAGAAATGCCATAGAAGGGGTGAAGGGATGAACTGGCTCTGTCACCGGTCCTCAAAAGCTTGATGGGTCTGGAAGGCTCACAGTCAGTTGAGAGCTTCCAGCTCCACCAGGGCTGGACTCGGGGAAGGAATCCAGGCAGACGGATCCTCTGTCCAAGCATGAGCCCAGGTTGTTCAATGAGACACGCGGGGACAGGCCCTTCATACTCAATGTCTCCTCGTTCTCCTGGCTGAGGAGGAGAGAGAAGAGACCCAGTTGCAGCCTGGGCCCTCCTCTGGGACCCCCGGGCAGCAGCCCCTGCTTGGGCAGCAGGCAGGGCTGCCCACTCTGGGCAAAGACAGGGCACAGGCAGAGAGTCTGGGACAGGAGCTGGGCATCTCCCCAGCACTCACCACATGTCCTGGGGTGACAGAGGCTTCTCTGCACCTCTGGTTGATTGGGAAGAACCTGACGAGGGACGAGACAGGAGTCAGAGGCTGGCAGCCCCCAGCACAGCCCCGTGGCAGGGCTGCAGTGGGGTGTCAGCCCTAACACAGGTGCTCGGTGCCGGGTCCACTCACTGCTTGGTCGCTCCAGATGCACTCTGGCCTTGCTCTTCCTAAACATCATCTTCCACCACTTCTGCAAAAAACCCCAGAACATGGGTGAGTGTGGAGCAGCTCCCAGCACTATGCTACAGACCTCCATGCTCTCCCGACACCACTCCATATCAAGACATGGTGTGGCCCGGTGTTCTGTGGAGTAACAGTCACCTACCTTGGGTCTTCTGCGGGAAGGCTCCACATCCATGGGGCTCTGTGCCCTGTCTCTGACCTGTCCAGGTGACTGCCCTTGGTCTGTCTCCATTGGCAGCTCCAGAGAGGGGTCTTGTTCAAGGACTGGCGCTGCCTCTGTCACTGGACCCTCAACAGTTTCAAGGTTCTGGAGGGCTGGGGATCGGCTCGGTGATGCAGGCTCCTCTGCACCTCCAGTTGCTTGGGAAGAACCTGATGAGGGAGGTGACATGAGTAAGAGGATGGCAGCCCCTAGCACAGCCACTTGTCAGGGCTGCAGTGGGGTTTCAGCTCTTTGAAGGGCACTCGGTGCTGGGGTCACTCACTGCTCAGCTGCTCCTGATGCACTCTGGACTTGCTCTTCCCAAATATCTTCGTCCACCACTTCTGAAAAAAACCCCAGAACATGGGTGAGTGTGGAGCAGCTCCCAGCTCAATGCTACAGACCTCCATGCTCCCCCCACACCACTCCATGTCATGACATGGTGCAGCGCAGTGTGGTGCTGAGTAACGGTCACCTACCTTGGGTCTGCTGGGGGAAGGCTGCACTTCCTTGGGGCTCTGCGCCGTGTCTCTGAGCAGTCCAGGTGACTGCCCTTGGTCCATCTCCAATGGCCGCTCTAGAGGGAGATCTTGGTGAAGGGCTGGACCTGGCTCTGTCACCAGACCCTCAACAGTTTCAGGGGTCTGGAGGGCTGGGGATCGGCTCGGAGCTTCCAGCTCCACCATCGTACCAGCACTGGACTCGGGGAAGGAGTTGGGAGATGAGCATGTACTGCTCAAGTCCCAATGCAGGGAGCCCGGGGAGGGCAGCTGAACACACGGGGATGGGCTGTTCAGGCTCATTGTGTCCTCCTTCTCCCTGCAGAGGAGGAGAGAGAAGAGACCCAGTTTCAGCTTAGACCCTCTGGTGGGACCCCTGGGCAGCAGCCCCTCCTTGGCCGGCAGGCAGGGATACCCGCACCGGGCAGGGCACAGGTGGAAAGTATGGGGCAGGATCTGGGCATCTCCCCAGCACTCACCACATGTCCTGGGCTGATGCAGACTGCTCTGCACCTCCAGTTGCTTGGGAAGAACCTGATGAGGGAGGACACATGAGTAAGAGGCTGGCACCCCCCAGCACAGCCGCTTCTCAGGGCTGCCATGGGGTGTCAGCAATTTGAAGGGGGCTCGGTGCCGGGGCCACTCACTGCTCGGCTGCTCTGGATAGACTCTCGCCTGGCGCTTCCCATACATCATCTTCCACCACTTCTGCAAGACCCCCAGAATGTGGGTGAGTGTGGAGCAGCTCCCAGCACTATGCTACAGACCTCCATGGTCCACAGCACTCCATGTCATGACATGGTGCAGGGCGGTGTGGTGCTGAGTAACGGTCACCTACCTTGAGTCTGCTGGGGGAAGGCTCCACATCCCTGGGCCACCGTGCCCTGCCCCTGACCTGTCCAGGGAACTGCTCTTGGTCGGTGTCCATCAGCAGCTCCAGAGGAGGGCAAAGGTCAAGGACTGGCCCTGGCTCTCTCACCGGCTCCTCAACGGTTTCAGGTGTCTGGAGGGCTGGGGATTGGTTCAGAGCTTCCAGCTCCGCCATCGCACCAGCGCTGGACACGGGGAGAGAGTCAAGAGATGCCGATAGGCGTCTCGAGAGAGAGCCTGGGGAGCCCACAGATCCCAGCCGAGCACGCGGTGACAGGCTGTTCAGGCTCTTTGTGTCCTCGTTCTCCCTGCAGACGAGGAGAGAGAAGAGACTCAGTTTCAGCTTAGACCCTCTGGTGGGACCCATGGGCAGCAGCCCCTCCTTGGCCAGCAGGTAGGCAGGGATATCTGAAATGGGCAGGGCACAGGTGGAGAGTCTGGGGCAGGAGCTGGGAGTCTCCCCAGCACTCACCACATGTCCTGGGGTGAGAGAGGCTTCTCTGCACCTCCGTTTGCTTGGGAAGAACCTGATGAGGGACGAGACATGAGTCAGAGGCTGGCAGCCCCCAGCACAGACGCGTGTCTGCGCTGCCATGGGGTATCGCCCCTTTACGGCTTGCTTGGTGCTGGGGCCACTCACTGCTCGGCTGCTCCTCATGGACCCTGGCCTTGCTCTTCCCAAATATCTTCGTCCACCACTTCTGCAAAAACCCCCAGAACGTGGGTGAGTGTGGAGCAGCTGCCAGCGCTATGCTACAGACCCACATGCTCCCCCCACACCACTCTATGTCATGACATGTTGTGGCACAGTGTGGTGCAGAGCAAGGGTCACCTACCTGGGGTCTGGTGGGGGAAGGCTGCACTTCCTTGGGGCTCTGCGCCGTGTCTCTGAGCAGTCCAGGTGACTGCTCTTGGTACGTCTCCAATGGCCGCTCTAGAGGGAGGTCTTGGTTAAGGACTGGCCCTGGCTCTGTCACCAGCCCCTCAGCAGTTTCAGGGGTCTGGAGGGCTGGGGATCGGTTCAGAGCTTCCAGCTCCACCATCGTACCAGCGCTGGACTCGGGGAAGGAGTGGAGAGATGCCGATAGGCGTCTCGAGAGAGATCCCGGGGAGCCCAGGCGAGCACGCGGGGACAGGCTGTTCACGCTCTTTGTGTCCTCGATCTCCCTGCAGAGGAGGAGAGAGAAGGGACCATTTGCAGCCTGGGCCCTCCTCTGGGACCCCCGGGCAGCAGCCCCTCCTTGGCCGGCAGGCAGGCGGGGATGCCCGAAACGCGCAGGGCACAGGTGGAGAGTCTGGGGCAGGAGCTGAGCACTCACATGGCCTGGGGTGACGCAGGCTTCTTTGGATTTCCAGTTGCTTGGGAAGAACCTGATGAGGGACGAGACCAAGTGAGCGGCTGGCAGCCCCCAGCACAGCCCCGTGTCAGGGCTGCTGTGGGGTGTCAGCCCTTTCCAGGGCGCTCGATGCTGGGGCCACTCACAGCTTGGCTTCTCTGAAGACACTCTCGACCTGGTCTTCCCAAACCTCCTCCTCCACCTCTTCTGCAAAAACCCCCAGAACGTGGGTGAGTGTGGAGCAGCCCCCAGCCCTATGCTACAGGACTCCCCCATGCTCCACACTACTCCATGTCATGACATGGTGTGGCACAGTGTTCTGCGGAGCAAGAACCTTTGCCCTAAGAAATGCATAGAATACGTGTGATGTCACCCAATAAATGGCTTCACCTAAAATTCATATCGAATTGCTTGTTGCTCATCGCCGGTCTCCACAGCAAGACCCCCAGAACGTTGGTGAAATGGGAGCAGCTCCCAGCCACCCACACCCCCCGACACCACCCCATGTCAGGACTCGGCACGGCTCAGTGCGCTGCAACGTTCTCCTACCCGGCGCTTCCTGTCCCGTTGAAAGCTGGAGATGAACCGGAGATACATCGCCAGCATAATGAATGGCATCAGATCACCCACAGCCAGGGCGCCGAAGCAACCCATGGCTTGGGCTGAGCTACAGCTGTGTCCCTCCGGTCACCAATGAGTTCCAAGATCTCCAGTTATCTGCCAACCAAGACACTGACAAGCAATGGCTGAGGCTGCAGTCTGCAGTGACGCTGACAGACGACAGTGTCCAGTGCCAACTGCCCTGCGCCCCCTTACACCTGCCCGGCAGCCACACCCCCCTTTGTGGCATCAGGGGCATGCTGAGCCCTCATTGGTGCTGAGCCCTCATTGGTGCCCTCAGAGGCAAGCAGAACTCTGATTGGATAAATCTGGTGGCACTCCAAGGCTCTTCCTCATGCCACTCCTGTCAGCCCTACTTGGAAATGGGTCCCACCTGCGTAAGGAGAAGAGCAAGCACATCACGCCTTGCAAGAAACGTTTCAGGAGAGGGAAACTTCAGATTGCTCCTGACACCCCACAACCAGAACAAAATCGTTACCTTGAACACCCAAGATCCCACCTCTGGGTGCTTATTCCTTGGACCAAGCACCCTGCTTCCGAGATACAGACTCACAGAACCGTAGGGGTTGGAAGGGACCTGCAGAGCCCATCGGGTCCAACCCTCCTGCCAAAGCAGCTCCCTAGGACAGGTCGCACAGGTCGGCGTCCAGCCGGGGCTGGAATATCTCCAGAGAAGGAGACTCCACACCCCCCTGGGCAGCCTGTCCCAGGGCTCCCTCACCCTCACCAGGAAGAAGTTCTTCCCCAGATTGGTGCAGAACTTCCTGTGCTCCTACAGTCTCCAGTCTGCCTTCATAATTCATCTCTGCCAGTCGCTCAGGGCTTTTTATCAGGCAACGAGATGTCTCATCTGTAGGCCAGGCTCCATCTAAGGTAACTTCAGCTCACCTGCTAACGACAGACAAAAGCATACGAGATGACAGGGCTTTGAGGCAAAGCTGCTCCATGCAGGAGCTGGGAGCTGAACACGTGGCTCAAACCAGCGTCTAAACCCAGTTCCAGGCTCAGAAACCTGCAAGGTTAACTGTGTAACCCTCAGGTTTGGGTTTGGGCAGCTGTCCCCTCTCCCACCGCAGACAGCCAGGACTGTAAAGCCCATCCTCACTCGCCGCCGTCCCCACACAGCGCAGATTTAACCATGACCTATTGAAACCTTCACCAACAGGTGGTTTTCTTTCACCATCGGGGTAAACAATCACTTCTTTCCTACAGATATCTCCAATGTCCTCCAGATTTGAGTTAGATCTACTTCTTCTTCAAAGTAAATCGACCTGTAGCCTGCAAAACAAGCCAAAGCATCACAACTTGTCCATGAAAAGGCCTGCGTTCCCGCTATAGTCCTCCTCCTCCTTTCCCCACCTTGCCACCTAGCTCTGTCACATCTCCAGAACAGCACACTAGTGATGACCTTACTGGTGCCAGAGTGCAGAAGGCGTGTTACCAGCTTTGTTATACCCAGTTCTTTGGCACAGACCGATGGTTTTTGTTCTTGCTTCACACTGCCAACACAAACGCCAAGTGTGCCCTCAGCTATATAGCAGGTTTAGAAAAGGCTCTTTAAACCCAGTGTGCACCAGATGATTTTTCTTTCCTAAATAAAAGCAGGGAATAAGTCAGTTTGTGCTGAAGGTCCTTTGCTAGAGCTCAGCCAGCTCCAGCAGAGGCAGGAGCCGAATCAGAAGCAGCGATGATGGGTCCTGTGCCCATGCCCCACCAAGTCTGCACATCCCAATTTTCACATTTAAGGACAGAAAGTGTCTTAAAAAGCTACAGGCACCGGTGTTCTTCTCAAGCTTCTCAAGTCATCCCATACCACAGGCTGTGTGAGCTACCAATCCCAAAGATGATGAGCCTCAGATGCAAGCTGTTGGTGATGCCAGGGCACTGTTTGCGATCCTACTGAGTTCTGCGTGCTCAGACTTGGGTTGCAAAGCTCTGAAATCCCTGCTTCAACTTGAAGGAAGTAAGAAGCTGCAGGTCCCCCTGTGTCCCACACTTCAGGACCTATTGTGAAGTCCATCACAACACATTAGTTTCTGCCATTGGTAAATGTCTCCTGCTCCTCCATGGATGGGATGGTGTAATAGGACAGTTCTCAGGACAATTCCTGCCACAGAATCACAGACTCACAGAACCGTAGGGGTTGGAAGAGACCTCCAGAGCCCATCGGGTCCAACCCCCCTGCCAAAGCAGCTCCCTAGGACAGGTCGCACAGGTTGGCATCCAGACAGGGCTGGAATATCTCCAGGGAAGGAGACTCCACACCCCCCTGGGCAGCCTGTCCCAGGGCTCCCTCACCCTCACCAGGAAGAAGTTCTTCCCCAGATTGGTGTAGAACTTCCTGTGCTCCAACTTGAGGCCGTCGCCCCTTGTCCTGTCCCCACAGACACTGAGAAGAGGCTGGCCATGTCCCCCTGCGTCCCACCCTTCAGATACTGATAACCATTGATCAGATCCCCTCTCAGGCTTCTTTTCTCCAGGCTGAACAGCCCCAGTTCATTCAGCACTGAGAACTGGGGTGGCTCCCAGTGGCCAGCTTCAGTGTTCCAGAAGATTCACTCCATTTCTTTTGCAAGCCCCACGGACCCAAACGAGCCGAGAATCGGGGTAACAAAAGCAAGGGTGGAAATCAAAACACCTTAATTCCTTCATGGCAAATGTAAGACCGTTGCTCCAGCAGGATTTTCCCACCTAGCGACCTGTCCTCAGAGATCAGTGGAGGATGGGTGAGAAGAAAAATGCAAACACGTACGGCAACGCCTGACAGATACTCTCCCAGCTTTGATAGCCTGCAGGCTCAGGCGCCTGCTGACCAAGAGGCCTTTAACAGCCTCCGGTGTCTTTTCATCTACTAAATGGTCTAACAATCTCTAAAATCCACAAGAGCTTTCTACACCTTCAAGTTCTTGCCATTAGGACTTCCCAAGGCGTTTCTTGTGGACATGTCACCTGAAAATGTATTAGATGACACATTCTACCTGAAAGGAACAGCAAATCTTTTCCTCTTCACCTTCTGCAGATCACTCAGGAGTTTAAAAACCTAACACAGGCCCTCACCTCTTCACCAGCTACAAACTCGGTTAAGGGAAAGGTTCTCAAGACCTCTCCTCATGCTTTCACACTTCTCTATCTTTTCCAGCTTTTCTAAACCCTGAGACCAGCACTGAAGAGTGCTGAAAAGAGAGATCTACAGAGACTACCATCTACGGTCCCTTCCCTTCCCAGTAAATTCTACAGTGCAGTTTGCACGTTGGTAACTCCTGAGCATCACATTTCTAACTCTAAGGTCTTGCTCCTCAACAACAGACAGTTACAGCTTGGGTCCTCCTCTTTCTCTCCCTTGCACATCTCACCATCAGGCCAAGGGGGATGGAGTGAAGCTGAAGAAGGGAAGGGTTGGGTTGGATATTAGGGGGAAGTTTTTTACAGAGAAAGTGGTGAGGGGCTGGAACAGGCAGCCCAGAGAGGTGGTGGTTGCCCCATCCCTGGAAGTGTTCAAGGCCAGGTTGGGTGGGGCCTTGTAGATCCAGTCCTGGAGGTTGGTGGGCCTGCCTGTGGCAGGGGGTTGGAACTTCATGATCCGTGGTGAAGTGCTTCCCACTCTTGGTCCTTTCCAACCCAGACCATTCTATCATTTGATGAGTCTATAATTCTACTTTAAGAGGACTTGAACCTTAGGAGGTCAACCTGCTTCCACCAAACAGCTAAGACATCCCTGAAATCAGCTATGCATTCTACTAGCAATAATTGAGAGACTGGCATAACCAGTGTGCATGTCTTGTAAGCAGAACTACCTGAGCTGCTGCCAGCCTCTCTACGTGTGCTTCACAAGGCCTGGGGGTGACACTGCGAAGAACAAGGCGAAGAACACGTTTCCCAGCTCCTGATCTGCCGCTGGCTTTGTGGCTGGGAATCCCCTGGGTCACCCCCCATCTGCAATGTTGGAGCAATAAATATTTTTCTGTTCCTAATGCTGTGGTCCATCCTTCCATCCATCCATCCATCCATCCATCCATCCATCCATCCATCCATCCATCCATCCCCCAACCTTTCCCTCTATCCCTTCCTCCCTCCCTCCCTCCCCTGGTTGGGGTGCGAGCCCCTTAGTGCCCGACCCCTGCGAGCACAAGCTGGCCTCAGGCACCGCTGGCACCCCCAAAAGTGGGGTGGAGGTGGCTGGTATCCCAGTGGGTGTGCTGGTGCCTGGGGATGTGGGTGGGCTCGGAACGGGGCCAGCAGCACCCACAGGGGACCCTCACCCAGGCCCCCGAATGCTGAGCAGCGTCTCAGGGGCTGCAGTGGAGATAGGCCCTGAAACCCTGAGGCTCGACCCAGAGGCCCTGAAGCAAGGCTGACCTCTAGATGAGTCTCACACCCCAGCACCGTGTTCCCTCCACAGCGGTCGGGATGCCGCTGTCTCTCTCTTCACATCTCTCTCAGATGGGCTTTCACCAAGGCCCGCTACTCCTTCCCCGAGCCCTGGCCCGGTGCCATGGAGGAGCTGGAAGCTCTCAAGCCATCGCCAGCCCTCCAGACCCATCAAGATCCTGAGGGACTGGGGACAGAGCCAGGGCCAGCACTTCACCAAGACTTGCCAATGGATCTGCCACTGGACACTGACCAAGAGCAGGGCCATGGACAGGTCTGGGACAGGCCATGAGCAGCACGGACATGGAGCCTTCTCCTAGCAGACACCCAGCCATGGACATGGACAAGGAGTAGCTGGTCCTCGAGGTCATCCACACTCTGTGCAGCGTGGAGCGAGAGTGCTACAAGGAGCTACAGGCGTCTCTGGTCCTGTGGCAAGGGGCTGCAAGCGGAGCCTGCAGTGTGATCCCACTTGGGGATCCCTCCCTCCAACCAATAGGAAGAAGGTGCTTGGCCAGATGAGTCTGCTGAAGCCCAGGCTGTGTCCCCGGTGTCTTGGAGAGGAGCAGCCAAGGCTGGACAAGGCTGCAGGGGAGGACTCAGTGAAGCAGGAAAACACATGTGATCCCCTGTGTGCCCAGCACCGCCATAAAGAATACCTGCTGAACAGCCACCAAGGCTGGGGAGTTTTGATTCCTGCTTTTCAAGGCATCACCCTCAACTTGGAGTCCTGTGCCAGTTGTGATTTTTGGCTGGCAGCCCCTGTACCCAGCTCCCAAGGAGATGCCCTCAAAGTTTCTGCCCCCGGGGAGATGCCGTGGGCAGCCTGTCCTTTCCAGCCCCCCCAAATGCCTTTTTCTTTTCTTTTTCATAGCTTTGTTCCATGGAGGCAGCATCAGAGCAGCCTCTCACTCCTGAAGAGCACCTTCCCCACCCCCACGCGGCTTCTCACGAGAGAAATTCTGCCTTCCTCATTCCCCCCTCCCACCCCAATCCTCTCCTGTGGAACATGAGGTTATCACGCTGGAAGGACGGGATGCCATGCGGAGGGACCTGGAGAAGTGGGCCCAGGGGAACCTCATGAAGTTCCACAAGGACAAGTGCAGGGTCCTGGCCTTGGGTCGGGGAAATCCTCACTGTCAATCCAGGCTGGGAGAGGACGTGGTAGAGAGCTGGTGAGAGGTGTCCCTGCCCATGGCAGGGGGTGGGACTCAATGATCTTTGAGGTCCCTCGCAGCCCTGAGCAGTCTGTGACCATTGCTGGAAAAGCTTTGGGACAGCACAGGGAAGGACACAGAGTAGAAATCCGTGGTAGGGCTGTTGCAGAGCCGAGCCTCAGCTTGGGTACCCCAAGCGCTCCCAGTTTGGGCTATTTTGGACCAGAAACACCCATCTGTCCCCAGAAGCATCCCCTCCCCCTGGTGGCACAGACAGAAACGAGCCCTTTGGCCACCAACAGATTTAATTCCCCAGTGCTGCTGCCAGAAAATCGGGGTCAGGGGGGTGTGGCTGTCCCCCACACCTGGGCCACTGGGGGTGGGCTGGGTGACAGCACCAGCACCAAAGGTCCCCAGTGATTTCAGTTCCCAGGTGGTGAAGCAGGGTGGGCTTGGTGTGAGCCAGGTGCTGCTCCACGGGGCTGGGTGTCACGCTGCCGGCGTGCCATGCACTCGCCGAAAGCACGGACCTGGGGCTGGCAATGGCGCCAGTCCTGCCGCGCCGCCATGCAGTCCTGCAGCTCCCGGTGCTGCGCGGCACAGCTCGTGCGTGAGATCAGGGCGTCCACTGGGTCCTCCTCCTCAGCCTTCTCCAACGATGGAGGGTTCCTGGCCTTCGCTGAGCCAGGCTGGAGCAAGGAAGCAGGGTTTGGGGTGCTACCTTCCCCTTCTTTGTGGGCACCCACCCGCCCTGCCCCTGTGGGTGTCCTCATGCAACCCCAGGAGGAGATCAGCACCCCTCACACCCCATGCAGCCTACCGCCCACTCATGGGGGCCCAGAACCTTCCCAAACCCATGGGTGCCTATCTCCCCTACTCCCACCCATGGGTGCTCAGTGCCTCCCCCATGAATCCCATCCCTTAGGATTGGCTTTAGAAAAAAGAGAAAAACAGAGAGAAAGAGAAACAACGGAAGAGGTGCTGCTCTGCTTGGAAAATCTGGGAGTGTGGTACACGGAAAGGGGCTTCTAGAAGAAAAGGGGGGATGAAATACCAGAATCTTGATGGGTCTGGAGGGCTCACGATGGGTTGAGAGCTTCCAGCTCCGCCATCGCACCAGCCAGGGCTCCAGGAAAGAGTAGAGAGACACAGATCTGGTGTCCACGAGGGAGCCCAGGGAGCTCACGGAGGTTGATGATTGGCATCTCGATAATGATATCGAGTGTTGTTCTGGTTTGGATTTATCATCAAAAGAACCTGTGCAGGTGGCACTGAGACGTTCAAGTAAGCACCAAGTGAGTGTGAAGTGCTGCTGTGTCTGTCTGTAACCGCATCCTGCTCTGTGGGTCAGCAGGAGAACTCCTGCCTGTCATGCAGGAGTTTGATTCCCAACGGAGTGGCTGCTCTGGTGGCACTGATTGGTTGGTCTTGATTTTGGAGCTGAGTATTGAAAATTGATTTAGATTTGATGAACTGTTGGTGTGAGTGAAATGAGTCAACTCTGGTGGGAGTGGTGAGCAACTGAGTCGCAGCAAATCTGGGAGAGAGAGAGAAAAACTGACCACTAGAAACTCCAGGTTTGTTGTTTTGGGTTTGTATATTTGATGTAAGCAATGGGGAACTGAGAATGGGTTAGAGAGACGGGAGTTGGGTTATAAACAAGAACAGGGATCAAGAGAAACTCTAACAATAGCGGGGCGGGGTGGGGGGGAAACAAAAGGAGTGAAATCTCCAAGAAAAAACCAGAAATGCCATATAAGGGGTGAAGGGATGAACTGGCTCTGTCACCGGTCCTCAAAAGCTTGATGAGTCTGGAAGGCTCACAGTCAGTTGAGAGCTTCCAGCTCCACCAGGGCTGGACTCGGGGAAGGAATCCAGGCAGACGGATCCTCTGTCCAAGCATGAGCCCAGGTTGTTCAATGAGACACGCGGGGACAGGCCCTTCATACTCAATGTCTCCTCGTTCTCCTGGCTGAGGAGGAGAGAGAAGAGACCCAGTTGCAGCCTGGGCCCTCCTCTGGGACCCCCGGGCAGCAGCCCCTGCTTGGGCAGCAGGCAGGGCTGCCCACTCTGGGCAAAGACAGGGCACAGGCAGAGAGTCTGGGACAGGAGCTGGGCATCTCCCCAGCACTCACCACATGTCCTGGGGTGACAGAGGCTTCTCTGCACCTCCGGTTGATTGGGAAGAACCTGACGAGGGACGAGACAGGAGTCAGAGGCTGGCAGCCCCCAGCACAGCCCCGTGGCAGGGCTGCAGTGGGGTGTCAGCCCTAACACAGGTGCTCGGTGCCGGGTCCACTCACTGCTTGGTCGCTCCAGATGCACTCTGGCCTTGCTCTTCCTAAACATCATCTTCCACCACTTCTGCAAAAAACCCCAGAACATGGGTGAGTGTGGAGCAGCTCCCAGCACTATGCTACAGACCTCCATGCTCTCCCGACACCACTCCATATCAAGACATGGTGTGGCCCGGTGTTCTGTGGAGTAACAGTCACCTACCTTGGGTCTTCTGCGGGAAGGCTCCACATCCATGGGGCTCTGTGCCCTGTCTCTGACCTGTCCAGGTGACTGCCCTTGGTCTGTCTCCATTGGCAGCTCCAGAGAGGGGTCTTGTTCAAGGACTGGCGCTGCCTCTGTCACTGGACCCTCAACAGTTTCAAGGTTCTGGAGGGCTGGGGATCGGCTCGGTGATGCAGGCTCCTCTGCACCTCCAGTTGCTTGGGAAGAACCTGATGAGGGAGGTGACATGAGTAAGAGGATGGCAGCCCCTAGCACAGCCACTTGTCAGGGCTGCAGTGGGGTTTCAGCTCTTTGAAGGGCACTCGGTGCTGGGGTCACTCACTGCTCAGCTGCTCCTGATGCACTCTGGACTTGCTCTTCCCAAATATCTTCGTCCACCACTTCTGAAAAAAACCCCAGAACATGGGTGAGTGTGGAGCAGCTCCCAGCTCAATGCTACAGACCTCCATGCTCCCCCCACACCACTCCATGTCATGACATGGTGCAGCGCAGTGTGGTGCTGAGTAACGGTCACCTACCTTGGGTCTGCTGGGGGAAGGCTGCACTTCCTTGGGGCTCTGCGCCGTGTCTCTGAGCAGTCCAGGTGACTGCCCTTGGTCCATCTCCAATGGCCGCTCTAGAGGGAGATCTTGGTGAAGGGCTGGACCTGGCTCTGTCACCAGACCCTCAACAGTTTCAGGGGTCTGGAGGGCTGGGGATCGGCTCGGAGCTTCCAGCTCCACCATCGTACCAGCACTGGACTCGGGGAAGGAGTTGGGAGATGAGCATGTACTGCTCAAGTCCCAATGCAGGGAGCCCGGGGAGGGCAGCTGAACACACGGGGATGGGCTGTTCAGGCTCATTGTGTCCTCCTTCTCCCTGCAGAGGAGGAGAGAGAAGAGACCCAGTTTCAGCTTAGACCCTCTGGTGGGACCCCTGGGCAGCAGCCCCTCCTTGGCCGGCAGGCAGGGATACCCGCACCGGGCAGGGCACAGGTGGAAAGTATGGGGCAGGATCTGGGCATCTCCCCAGCACTCACCACATGTCCTGGGCTGATGCAGACTGCTCTGCACCTCCAGTTGCTTGGGAAGAACCTGATGAGGGAGGACACATGAGTAAGAGGCTGGCACCCCCCAGCACAGCCGCTTCTCAGGGCTGCCATGGGGTGTCAGCAATTTGAAGGGGGCTCGGTGCCGGGGCCACTCACTGCTCGGCTGCTCTGGATAGACTCTCGCCTGGCGCTTCCCATACATCATCTTCCACCACTTCTGCAAGACCCCCAGAATGTGGGTGAGTGTGGAGCAGCTCCCAGCACTATGCTACAGACCTCCATGGTCCACAGCACTCCATGTCATGACATGGTGCAGGGCGGTGTGGTGCTGAGTAACGGTCACCTACCTTGAGTCTGCTGGGGGAAGGCTCCACATCCCTGGGCCACCGTGCCCTGCCCCTGACCTGTCCAGGGAACTGCTCTTGGTCGGTGTCCATCAGCAGCTCCAGAGGAGGGCAAAGGTCAAGGACTGGCCCTGGCTCTCTCACCGGCTCCTCAACGGTTTCAGGTGTCTGGAGGGCTGGGGATTGGTTATGAGCTTCCAGCTCCGCCATCGCACCAGCGCTGGACACGGGGAGAGAGTCAAGAGATGCCGATAGGCGTCTCGAGAGAGAGCCTGGGGAGCCCACAGATCCCAGCCGAGCACGCGGTGACAGGCTGTTCAGGCTCTTTGTGTCCTCGTTCTCCCTGCAGACGAGGAGAGAGAAGAGACTCAGTTTCAGCTTAGACCCTCTGGTGGGACCCATGGGCAGCAGCCCCTCCTTGGCCAGCAGGTAGGCAGGGATATCTGAAATGGGCAGGGCACAGGTGGAGAGTCTGGGGCAGGAGCTGGGAGTCTCCCCAGCACTCACCACATGTCCTGGGGTGAGAGAGGCTTCTCTGCACCTCCGTTTGCTTGGGAAGAACCTGATGAGGGACGAGACATGAGTCAGAGGCTGGCAGCCCCCAGCACAGACGCGTGTCTGCGCTGCCATGGGGTATCGCCCCTTTACGGCTTGCTTGGTGCTGGGGCCACTCACTGCTCGGCTGCTCCTCATGGACCCTGGCCTTGCTCTTCCCAAATATCTTCGTCCACCACTTCTGCAAAAACCCCCAGAACGTGGGTGAGTGTGGAGCAGCTGCCAGCGCTATGCTACAGACCCACATGCTCCCCCCACACCACTCTATGTCATGACATGTTGTGGCACAGTGTGGTGCAGAGCAAGGGTCACCTACCTGGGGTCTGGTGGGGGAAGGCTGCACTTCCTTGGGGCTCTGCGCCGTGTCTCTGAGCAGTCCAGGTGACTGCTCTTGGTACGTCTCCAATGGCCGCTCTAGAGGGAGGTCTTGGTTAAGGACTGGCCCTGGCTCTGTCACCAGCCCCTCAGCAGTTTCAGGGGTCTGGAGGGCTGGGGATCGGTTCAGAGCTTCCAGCTCCACCATCGTACCAGCACTGGACTCGGGGAAGGAGTGGAGAGATGCCGATAGGTGTCTCGAGAGAGATCCCGGGGAGCCCAGGCGAGCACGCGGGGACAGGCTGTTCACGCTCTTTGTGTCCTCGATCTCCCTGCAGAGGAGGAGAGAGAAGGGACCATTTGCAGCCTGGGCCCTCCTCTGGGACCCCCGGGCAGCAGCCCCTCCTTGGCCGGCAGGCAGGCGGGGATGCCCGAAACGCGCAGGGCACAGGTGGAGAGTCTGGGGCAGGAGCTGAGCACTCACATGGCCTGGGGTGACGCAGGCTTCTTTGGATTTCCAGTTGCTTGGGAAGAACCTGATGAGGGACGAGACCAAGTGAGCGGCTGGCAGCCCCCAGCACAGCCCCGTGTCAGGGCTGCTGTGGGGTGTCAGCCCTTTCCAGGGCGCTCGATGCTGGGGCCACTCACAGCTTGGCTTCTCTGAAGACACTCTCGACCTGGTCTTCCCAAACCTCCTCCTCCACCTCTTCTGCAAAAACCCCCAGAACGTGGGTGAGTGTGGAGCAGCCCCCAGCCCTATGCTACAGGACTCCCCCATGCTCCACACTACTCCATGTCATGACATGGTGTGGCACAGTGTTCTGCGGAGCAAGAACCTTTGCCCTAAGAAATGCATAGAATACGTGTGATGTCACCCAATAAATGGCTTCACCTAAAATTCATATCGAATTGCTTGTTGCTCATCGCCGGTCTCCACAGCAAGACCCCCAGAACGTTGGTGAAATGGGAGCAGCTCCCAGCCACCCACACCCCCCGACACCACCCCATGTCAGGACTCGGCACGGCTCAGTGCGCTGCAACGTTCTCCTACCCGGCGCTTCCTGTCCCGTTGAAAGCTGGAGATGAACCGGAGATACATCGCCAGCATAATGAATGGCATCAGATCACCCACAGCCAGGGCGCCGAAGCAACCCATGGCTTGGGCTGAGCTACAGCTGTGTCCCTCCGGTCACCAATGAGTTCCAAGATCTCCAGTTATCTGCCAACCAAGACACTGACAAGCAATGGCTGAGGCTGCAGTCTGCAGTGACGCTGACAGACGACAGTGTCCAGTGCCAACTGCCCTGCGCCCCCTTACACCTGCCCGGCAGCCACACCCCCCTTTGTGGCATCAGGGGCATGCTGAGCCCTCATTGGTGCTGAGCCCTCATTGGTGCCCTCAGAGGCAAGCAGAACTCTGATTGGATAAATCTGGTGGCACTCCAAGGCTCTTCCTCATGCCACTCCTGTCAGCCCTACTTGGAAATGGGTCCCACCTGCGTAAGGAGAAGAGCAAGCACATCACGCCTTGCAAGAAACGTTTCAGGAGAGGGAAACTTCAGATTGCTCCTGACACCCCACAACCAGAACAAAATCGTTACCTTGAACACCCAAGATCCCATCTCTGGGTGCTTATTCCTTGGACCAAGCACCCTGCTTCCGAGATACAGACTCACAGAACCGTAGGGGTTGGAAGGGACCTGCAGAGCCCATCGGGTCCAACCCTCCTGCCAAAGCAGCTCCCTAGGACAGGTCGCACAGGTCGGCGTCCAGCCGGGGCTGGAATATCTCCAGAGAAGGAGACTCCACACCCCCCTGGGCAGCCTGTCCCAGGGCTCCCTCACCCTCACCAGGAAGAAGTTCTTCCCCAGATTGGTGCAGAACTTCCTGTGCTCCTACAGTCTCCAGTCTGCCGTCATAATTCATCTCTGCCAGTCGCTCAGGGCTTTTTATCAGGCAACGAGATGTCTCATCTGTAGGCCAGGCTCCATCTAAGGTAACTTCAGCTCACCTGCTAACGACAGACAAAAGCATACGAGATGACAGGGCTTTGAGGCAAAGCTGCTCCATGCAGGAGCTGGGAGCTGAACACGTGGCTCAAACCAGCGTCTAAACCCAGTTCCAGGCTCAGAAACCTGCAAGGTTAACTGTGTAACCCTCAGGTTTGGGTTTGGGCAGCTGTCCCCTCTCCCACCGCAGACAGCCAGGACTGTAAAGCCCATCCTCACTCGCCGCCGTCCCCACACAGCGCAGATTTAACCATGACCTATTGAAACCTTCACCAACAGGTGGTTTTCTTTCACCATCGGGGTAAACAATCACTTCTTTCCTACAGATATCTCCAATGTCCTCCAGATTTGAGTTAGATCTACTTCTTCTTCAAAGTAAATCGACCTGTAGCCTGCAAAACAAGCCAAAGCATCACAACTTGTCCATGAAAAGGCCTGCGTTCCCGCTATAGTCCTCCTCCTCCTTTCCCCACCTTGCCACCTAGCTCTGTCACATCTCCAGAACAGCACACTAGTGATGACCTTACTGGTGCCAGAGTGCAGAAGGCGTGTTACCAGCTTTGTTATACCCAGTTCTTTGGCACAGACCGATGGTTTTTGTTCTTGCTTCACACTGCCAACACAAACGCCAAGTGTGCCCTCAGCTATATAGCAGGTTTAGAAAAGGCTCTTTAAACCCAGTGTGCACCAGATGATTTTTCTTTCCTAAATAAAAGCAGGGAATAAGTCAGTTTGTGCTGAAGGTCCTTTGCTAGAGCTCAGCCAGCTCCAGCAGAGGCAGCAGCCGAATCAGAAGCAGCGATGATGGGTCCTGTGCCCATGCCCCACCAAGTCTGCACATCCCAATTTTCACATTTAAGGCCAGAAAGTGTCTTAAAAAGCTACAGGCACCGGTGTTCTTCTCAAGCTTCTCAAGTCATCCCATACCACAGGCTGTGCGAGCTACCAATCCCAAAGATGATGAGCCTCAGATGCAAGCTGTTGGTGATGCCAGGGCACTGTTTGCAATCCTACTGAGTTCTGCGTGCTCAGACTTGGGTTGCAAAGCTCTGAAATCCCTGCTTCAACTTGAAGGAAGTAAGAAGCTGCAGGTCCCCCTGTGTCCCACACTTCAGGACCTATTGTGAAGTCCATCACAACACATTAGTTTCTGCCATTGGTAAATGTCTCCTGCTCCTCCATGGATGGGATGGTGTAATAGGACAGTTCTCAGGACAACTCCTGCCACAGAATCACAGACTCACAGAACCGTAGGGGTTGGAAGAAACCTCCAGAGCCCATCGGGTCCAACCCCCCTGCCAAAGCAGCTCCCTAGGACAGGTCGCACAGGTCGGCATCCAGACAGGGCTGGAATATCTCCAGAGAAGGAGACTCCACACCCCCCTGGGCAGCCTGTCCCAGGGCTCCCTCACCCTCACCGGGAAGAAGCTCTTCCCCAGATTGGTGTAGAACTTCCTGTGCTCCAACTTGAGGCCATCGCCCCTTGTCCTGTCCCCACAGACACTGAGAAGAGGCTGCCCATGTCCCCCTGTGTCCCAGCCTTCAGATATTGATAACCATTGATCAGATCCCCTCTCAGGCTTCTTTTCTCCAGGCTGAACAGCCCCAGTTCATTCAGCACTGAGAACTGGGGTGGCTCCCAGTGGCCAGCTTCAGTGTTCCAGAAGATTCACTCCATTTCTTTTGCAAGCCCCACGGACCCAAACAAGACGAGAATCGGGGTAACAAAAGCAAGGGTGGAAATCAAAACACCTGAATTCCTTCATGGCAAATGTAAGACCGTTGCTCCAGCAGGCTTTTCCCACCTAGCGACCTGTCCTCAGAGATCAGTGGAGGATGGGTGAGAAGAAAAATGCAAACACGTACGGCAACGCCTGACAGATACTCTCCCAGCTTTGATAGCCTGCAGGCTCAGGCGCCTGCTGACCAAGAGGCCTTTAACAGCCTCCGGTGTCTTTTCATCTACTAAATGGTCTAACAATCTTTAAAATCCACAAGAGCTTTCTACACCTTCAAGTTCTTGCCATTCGGACTTCCCAAGGCGTTTCTTGTGGACATGTCACCTGAAAATGTATTAGATGACACATTCTACCTGAAAGGAACAGCAAATCTTTTCCTCTTCACCTTCTGCAGATCACTCAGGAGTTTAAAAACCTAACACAGGCCCTCACCTCTTCACCAGCTACAAACTCGGTTAAGGGAAAGGTTCTCAAGACCTCTCCTCATGCTTTCACACTTCTTTATCTCTTCCAGCTTTTCTAAACCCTGAGACCAGCACTGAAGAGTGCTGAAAAGAGAGATCTACAGAGACTGCCATCTACGGTCCCTTCCCTTCCCAGTAAATTCTACAGTGCAGTTTGCACGTTGGTAACTCCTGAGCATCACATTTCTAACTCTAAGGTCTTGCTCCTCAACAACAGACAGTTACAGCTTGGGTCCTCCTCTTTCTCTCCCTTGCACATCTCACCATCAGGCCAAGGGGGATGGAGTGAAGCTGAAGAAGGGAAGGGTTAGGTTGGATATTAGGGGGAAGTTTTTTACAGAGAAAGTGGTGAGGGGCTGGAACAGGCAGCCCAGAGAGGTGGTGGGTGCTGGAAGTGTTCAAGGCCAGGTTGGGTGGGGCCTTGTAGATCCAGTCCTGGAGGTTGGTGGGCCTGCCTGTGGCAGGGGGTTGGAACTTCATGATCCGTGGTGAAGTGCTTCCCACTCTTGGTCCCTTCCAACCCAGACCATTCTATCATTTGATGAGTCTATGATTCTACTTTAAGAGGACTTGAACCTTAGGAGGTCAACCTGCTTCCACCAAACAGCTAAGACATCCCTGAAATCAGCTATGCATTCTACTAGCAATAATTGAGAGACTGGCATAACCAGTGTGCATGTCTTGTAAGCAGAACCACCTGAGCTGCTGCCAGCCTCTCTACGTGTGCTTCACAAGGCCTGGGGGTGACACTGCGAAGAACAAGGCGAAGAACACGTTTCCCAGCTCCTGATCTGCCGCTGGCTTTGTGGCTGGGAATCCCCTGGGTCACCCCCCATCTGCAATGTTGGAGCAATAAATATTTTTCTGTTCCTAATGCTGTGGTCCATCCATCCATCCATCCATCCATCCATCCATCCATCCATCCATCCATCCATCCATCCCCCAACCTTTCCCTCTATCCCTTCCTCCCTCCCTCCCCTGGTTGGGGTGCGAGCCCCTTAGTGCCCGACCCCTGCGAGCACAAGCTGGCCTCAGGCACCGCTGGCACCCCCAAAAGTGGGGTGGAGGTGGCTGGTATCCCAGTGGGTGTGCTGGTGCCTGGGGATGTGGGTGGGCTCGGAACGGGGCCAGCAGCACCCACAGGGGACCCTCACCCAGGCCCCCGAATGCTGAGCAGCGTCTCAGGGGCTGCAGTGGAGATAGGCCCTGAAGCCCTGAGGCTCGACCCAGAGGCCCTGAAGCAAGGCTGACCTCTAGATGAGTCTCACACCCCAGCACCGTGTTCCCTCCACAGCGGTTGGGATGCCGCTGTCTCTCTCTTCACATCTCTCTCAGATGGGCTTTCACCAAGGCCCGCTACTCCTTCCCCGAGCCCTGGCCCGGTGCCATGGAGGAGCTGGAAGCTCTCAAGCCATCGCCAGCCCTCCAGACCCATCAAGATCCTGAGGGACTGGGGACAGAGCCAGGGCCAGCCCTTCACCAAGACTTCCCACTGGATCTGCCACTGGAGACTGACCAAGAGCAGGGCCATGGACAGGTCTGGGACAGGCCATGAGCAGCACGGACATGGAGCCTTCTCCTAGCAGACACCCAGCCATGGACATGGACAAGGAGTAGCTGGTCCTCGAGGTCATCCACACTCTGTGCAGCGTGGAGCGAGAGTGCTACAAGGAGCTACAGGCGTCTCTGGTCCTGTGGCAAGGGGCTATAAGGGGAGCCTGCAGTGTGATCCCACTTGGGGATCCCTCCCTCCAACCAATAGGAAGAAGGTGCTTGGCCAGATGAGTCTGCTGAAGCCCAGGCTGTGTCCCCGGTGTCTTGGAGAGGAGCAGCCAAGGCTGGACAAGGCTGCAGGGGAGGACTCAGTGAAGCAGGAAAACACATGTGATCCCCTGTGTGCCCTGCACCGCCATAAAGAATACCTGCTGAACAGCCACCAAGGCTGGGGAGTTTTGATTCCTGCTTTTCAAGGCATCACCCTCAACTCGGAGTCCTGTGCCTGTTGTGATTTTTGGCTGGCAGCCCCTGTACCCAGCTCCCAAGGAGATGCCCTCAAAGTTTCTGCCCCCCGGGAGATGCCGTGGGCAGCCTGTCCTTTCCAGCTCCCCCAAATGCCTTTCTCTTTTCTTTTTCATAGCTTTGTTCCATGGAGGCAGCATCAGAGCAGCCTCTCACTCCTGAAGAGCACCTTCCCCACCCCCACGCGGCTTCCCACGAGAGAAATTCTGCCTTCCCCGTTCCCCCCTCCCACCCCAATCCTCTCCTGTGGAACATGAGGTTATCACGCTGGAAGGACGGGATGCCATGCGGAGGGACCTGGAGAAGTGGGCCCAGGGGAACCTCATGAAGTTCCACAAGGACAAGTGCAGGGTCCTGGCCTTGGGTCGGGGAAATCCTCACTGTCAATCCAGGCTGGGAGAGGACGTGGTAGAGAGCTGGTGAGAGGTGTCCCTGCCCATGGCAGGGGGTGGGACTCAATGATCTTTGAGGTCCCTCGCAGCCCTGAGCAGTCTGTGACCATTGCTGGAAAAGCTTTGGGACAGCACAGGGAAGGACACAGAGTAGAAATCCGTGGTAGGGCTGTTGCAGAGCCGAGCCTCAGCTTGGGTACCCCAAGCGCTCCCAGTTTGGGCTATTTTGGACCGGAAACACCCATCTGTCCCCAGAAGCATCCCCTCCCCCTGGTGGCACAGACAGAAACGAGCCCTTTGGCCACCAACAGATTTAATTCCCCAGTGCTGCTGCCAGAAAATCGGGGTCAGGGGGGTGTGGCTGCCCCCCACACCTGGGCCACTGGGGGTGGGCTGGGTGACAGCACCAGCACCAAAGGTCCCCAGTGATTTCAGTTCCCAGGTGGTGAAGCAGGGTGGGCTTGGTGTGAGCCAGGTGCTGCTCCACGGGGCTGGGTGTCACGCTGCCGGCGTGCCATGCACTCGCCGAAAGCACGGACCTGGGGCTGGCAATGGCGCCAGTCCTGCCGCGCCGCCATGCAGTCCTGCAGCTCCCGGTGCTGCGCGGCGCAGCCCGTGCGTGAGATCATGGCGTCCACTGGGTCCTCCTCCTCCTCCTCCTCAGCCTTCTTCAACGATGGAGGGTTCCTGGCGTGCCCGGGTCTCGCCATCGCTGAGCCAGGCTGCAGCAAGGAAGCAGGGTTTGGGGTGCTACCTTCCCCTTCTTTGGGGGCACCCACCCGCCCTGCCCCTGTGGGTGTCCTCATGCAACCCCAGGAGGAGCTCAGCACCCCTCACACCCCATGCACCCTACCGCCCACTCATGGGGGCCCAGAACCTTCCCAAACCCACCGGTGCCTATCTCCCCTACTCCCACCCACGGGTGCCCAGCAACCTCCCAAATCTAGGTGTGCCTGTCTCCCCTGCCCCTGTGCCCCCTACACAAATTTCCGGGTGCCCAACACCCCACCCGTGGGTGCTCAGCACCCTCCTCACCCCCCACCTGCCCTTTCGCCCAGGCACGTGCCGTGCACTTTCTATGCCACTCCCGCGGGGGTCCAGCACCGCCCGCCACGGCCCCCCCATACCCCTCCCCCTCCTTGGCCCCCCCATACCCCTCCCCCTCCTTGGCCCCCCCATACCCCTCTCCGTGCCTACCCAGCGGCGCAGCGCGGCCCCTTTAAGCCCGGTGACGGGGCGGGGCGCGACCGCGGAAGCGCCCGCTCACTGGCGGCGTCTTTCCCTTTGCGCTTGGCGGGGGGCGGCGGGCTGGCCGGAGGCGGCAGAGGCGGCGTCGGCCGCGCTGGGATGGCGGCGGCGCTCCGGGTGCAGAGCGACTGGAGCCGGGCGCTGAGGTGGGCGCCGCCCTCGCGGTCCCCTTCCCCCCGCTCCCTTCTCTGCTCTCTTTCCTCCGGCTCCGCTCACAGCCGCTCTTCCTCTCCGCAGGAGGGACGAGGGTGAGGCCTGGCTGAGCTGCCGCAGCCCTGGTGAGTGCTGAGGCGGTGTGGGGGGGCTCAGGGGGTGGCAGGCTGGGGCGAGAGGAGGCACACGGGGACACAGCACGGGCAGTGCTGTCAGGGACCGCAGAGATGGTTGAGTCCCGCCCCCTGCCATGGGCAGGGACACCTCTCACCAGCCCCAGCTGCTCAAGGCCCCATCCAACCCAGCCTTGGACACCTCCAGGGAGGGGGCAGCCACCACTTCCCTGGGCACCCTGTGCCAGGGCCTCACCACCCTCAGAGGGAAGAATTTCTTCCCATTATCCAATCTAAATCTCCCCCCTTCCGGTTTAAACCCATCCCCCCTCGTTCTGTGTCTCCCTGCCCTTCTGAAAAGTCCCTTCCCAGCTTTCCTGTAGCCCCTTCAGGGACTGGAAGGTGCTGTAAGATCTCCCCAGAGCCTTCTCTTCCCCAGGCTGACCCAGACCACCTCTCCCAGCCTGGCTTCACAGCAGAGGTGCTTCAGCCCTCTGAGCATTTCTGTGGCCTCCTCTGGGCTTGTTCCACCAGTCCCATGTGCTGCTTACGTTGGGGACTCCAGAGCTGGATGCAGTATTCAAGAAATTAATTAGGTTTTTATCTAGTATAAACAGGGCAAGTGAATAGTTTTCAACTCTGTGCTCATGTTTTGTTCTAAAATCTGTCTCTAAGGGCTAAATTATATGAAAATGCGCCAGGCTGGGTTGGTGTAAAGAATTGCAGCAAAATTCCTTTCAGGTCCAGCTGAATCCGTAACTTTTCCTTGTGTTTGTCAGGTTAATCAAGATCTTACTCACTTTTACAGTGCTAAACCTGAGGTTGAAACTAATAGCATTTACAGGATCCTAGAATCCCCTGGGTTAGAAGAGACCCTTGAGTTCACCGAGTCCAATCAGGGCCTGGTCCACCTCTAGATCATGTCCTTAAGCTCTTCATCTACACCCCTTTTAAATACCTCAAGTCTGGGGCTTAAGGGGGTGGAGGGGTGCTGTGGGTTAGGAGAGGTGAGGGCAGTTGGGGGGCTGTGTAAGGAGTGAGGGCGGTTGGGAGTGTTTCCTGTGTCTCAGGGAGGGTTGAGGGTGGTTGGGAGGGGTGCCCTGTGGTTTGGGGCGGGCTGAGGGGAAGATAAGCTGGGGAGGGGGTGGGGTTGAGAGGTGGCTGAGCTGATGGCTGTTCTCCCCACAGGAAGCCCACCCTGTATGGCAGCTTGACCCGCCGTGGGCTCAGCACTGAGGGCGTCCCTGACATCGCTGCTTCCGAGGGCTTCGTGGTTGGGGAAGTCACCGAGGTGCTGGGGTGGGCTGGGGGATCGGTAACTGCCTTCTGTGTGTGAAGGGGTGGTACTGTTATACCAGCCAAAATAAGAGCCTAAAACTGTTTCCCAGTTCCCTGCATGGATTATCCAGCTGTCCTTGGCACCTCGCCTGTGCTGGGTCCTGGAGCTGGTCCGTAGCATCCGCTCATGAGTCTCCCTCTCTGGAGGTATTCAAGACCCATCTTGAGTTCCCAAGGTGAACTCAACTACAAGCCCCAAGCTGCTGTTCCCAGACTGCCACTGGTCACACACAGCCAAACTGGTGAGGTGGAACAGGTCTGGAACGAGGTGTACAGGGAAGGCAACAGCTCCCAGCAAAACAAAGTATATGGAGCAGGAGATCACCAGTATCTTCTCATGGAAGAACTTTTCCTGGTGAGGGTGAGGGAGCCCTGGGACAGGCTGCCCAGGGGGGTGTGGAGTCTCCTTCTCTGGAGATATTCCAGCCCTGTCTGGATGCCGACCTGTGCGCCCTGTCCTAGGGAGCTGCTTTGGCAGGGGGTTGGACCTGATGATCTCCTGAGGTTCCTTCCAACCCCTGGGATTTTGTGATCATGCTGGGGTCGTGTGTCCTATAATCTTAGCATCTCCTGACTTAGAAGGGACCCACATGGATCATAGAGTTCAACTCCTGGCTCTACACAGGCCCAGCCAACTCCTGTGGCCATAATGGCCATCACTTCCCACCCCAGGCTTTGTGTCTTGCAGCAGTAGAACGAAGCAAGCCCAACACTCTGCTTCATCCCTCCTCAGGCTCTTGAGAGACCACAGCCAGGTCCAAACCACAGTTCCACCTCGACAGCCTGACGGCCCTTCTAACTCTTCTTCTTCCCTTTTCTTCCCTCCTCTAGAAAAGCATTCTCGTTTCTTGTCCACATGAAAATGCATCCACAAAGTTTCTGGCTCCTTACACAACTTTTTCCAGGATTCATCAGAAAAGTGTAAGTAACCTTGTGAAATGAGGTGGGGGGGAAACACATGGGACTGACCCCGAGCTTTCGCAGCGTGTCTCAGGCGTGTTGCATGCTTGGTCTGAGGGTTGACCAGCAGTGTGACTTCATATTTGAACTGGGTCATTAAATGTTATAGGATCAGAGAAACTTGGGGAAGTTGCTTGTGATTGGGAAAGCTGGAGAGCTGGGCAGGGAGAAACCAGGTGAGGTTTGATAAAAGCAAGTGGAGAGTCTTGCACTTGGGAAAGAATTGTACAGGCTGGGGGTGAGCTGCTGGAGAGGAGCTCTTCAGAGAAGGACTTGGAGGTCCTGGTGGGTGACAGGGTGGCCATGAGCCAGCAGTGTGCCCAAGGAGGCCAATGGGATCCTGGGGTGCATGAAGAGGAGCGTGGCCAGCAGGTCAAAGGAGGGGATCATCCCCCTCTGCTCTGCCCCGGTCAGGTCACACTTGGAGTGTTGTGTTCAGTTCTGGGCTCCCTGGTATAAAAGGGACAGGGATCTCCTGGAGAGAGTCCAGAGGAGGGACACGGAGATGATGAAAGGCCTGGAGCATCTCCCCTGTGAGGAAAGGCTGAGTGAGCTGGGGCTGTTCAGCCTGGAGAGAAGCAGCCTGAGAGGGGATCTGATCAATGGTTATCAATATCTGAAGGGTGGGACACAGGGGGACATGGCCAGCCTCTTCTCAGTGTCTGTGGGGACAGGACAAGGGGCGATGGCTTCAAGTTGGAAGTTTCTTGGGGTCCCTTCCAACCCAGACCAGTCTGTGATTCGATGATTCTTGTCCTTGTGTAAGGGTGTTAAGTGTTAGAAGAGCGTTACCGGGCTGGAACTGTGAAGCCGTGGTGATGGAAACTCTGCGCGGTGCTTTAAATCCCCCCAGCAGTGTATGTCTGGGGGTGACAGTAGCACCCGGGGATGTACTTAGCAGGTCTCCCCCAGCAAGGAATTAGGCTCTGGAGCAGAAAACCCTATGTAGGAGGTGACACAAAGCTAATGTTTGGTGTTTCCACCCTCCTGCAGGTTACCTGTCTCGACATTTCCAGCGGCGGTGGGCTCGGCGTGTCAACCAGCACAGATGGGACCATGAAAATCTGGCAGGCTGCAAATGGAGAAATAAGAGTAAGAGCATCTAGCTTTGATGTTGTGTGTTGGCTGTGACCTTAACAAAGTCCTTTGACCATGAATTCAGTCAGGCTACCCATACACTGTGGCCTAGGGAAGGTGGGAACCTGACTTTTGGTTGCAGAGCTAATTGAAATTATCCACCTGGGAGGTTTGAAGTTCAATCTCTTGGAAAGCCTGACTGCTCCCAAGGGAAATGATGGCTGGCAATCCAGAGGGAAATCCCAGGTTGAAAACGAGAAAGGGTGGTTAGGAATGACAGCTCCTAACCTGTGTGCTGCAAGCCCTGAATTGGCTTCTGCAGTAGAGAAGAGGTGAGGAAAAAGACTCCTGCCTGTGATGAATTAACTGGGTCGTGGCTAGAAACACCGGTTACTGTGGTTCTTGTGCAGCTTGACCTGTCAGCTGCTTGTTTAGCAATGGATAAAGACATTTCACCCGTTCTTAGAACCAAATGTAGCATCCTTTGCTGTGTAATTAGCGACTCCAGCAGTGGAGGGAGGCACAAAGTGGACCTGCCAGCTCTGTGCCTGCCTCAAATTGAGATGAGTTCCCTTGCAAGAACCCAGACCCAGAGGATTTGAGCTTAATCCACTGCCCACGTGTGAACACCAAGTTTTAGAATCCCAGACTGATCTGGGTTGGAAGGGACCCCAAGGATCACAGAGTTCCAACCGCCCTGCCACAGGCAGGGCCACCAACCTCCAGGCCTGGAGCTACACAAGGGTGCCCAGGGCCCCATCCAACCTGGCCTTGAACACCCCCAGGTACAGGGCACCCACCCCCTCTCTGGGCAGCCCGTTCCAGCCCCTCACCACTCTTTCTGGAAAGAACTTCCCCCTAATATCTAATTTAAACCTCCCCTCTGTTAGCTTTAATCCATCCCACTTGTCCTGCCATTAATTACCCTTTTAATAAGCCATTTCCCCTCCTGTTTATCTGCTCCCTTTAGGGAAGGGAAGGCTGCAGTGAGGTGCCCCCAGCTCCTTAAGCCTTTCTCCGTAGGGGAGGTGCTCCAGCCCTCTAATCATCTTTGTGGCCTCCTCTGACCCCTCTCCAACAGTCCCACATCTTTCTTGTGTTGGGGCCCCAGCTCTGGACACAGGACTCCAGCTGGGGCCTCCCGAGGGCAGAGCAGAGAGGGACAATCCCCTCTTCTCCAGTGTCACAGCTCAAGAGTCGCTCTGTGTAAGGGTGATAACAATGGAACTAGCACGTAGTTCTTTGTTTTCCAGAGACTGTTGGAAGGCCATGTGTATGATGTGAATTGTTGCAGGTTTTTTCCATCGGGCCTGGTGGTTCTGAGTGGAGGAATGGATGCCCAGCTAAAGATCTGGTCAGCAGAAGATGCCAGCTGCGTAGTAACATTTAAAGGTCACAAAGGAGGTACAGAGTGCTCAGGCTTTAAATACTGCTTCATCTGCCATGTGTATAACTGTTTTGTGCCTGAGGGGTAACGGTCAGTCACCAGCCTACTGGAACAGGCTGCCCAGGAGGGGAGAAGCCTCCCTTGTAAGGCAAGATAAGACAACCCCTTTTTCCTTTTTCTCCTTTGGATTTTGGGGAAATACTTTGACTCCTCCAAGTCTCAGGATGTCACCATGTGAAGATGCCCTGGCTGCAGGGCTAACCAAGGGTCAATAAAAGCTGGGACTTGGCTACAGAAGCCCAGCCAGAGGTAGATTTTGAGTGGCACGTGGCCAGGGCTGTGGGCTTTGGCTTCTGCCCCCTCAGAAATCTGAAATGCGTTTAAAAGATGTGCCGGTTCTGAGGATAAACCTGGCTGGAGCTGTGTGGAGCCAGGAGTTGGACTCGGTGATCCATATGGGTCCCTTCCAAGTCAGGAGATTCTGGGATAAACAGCTCTAGGGTGAGGCTGAAGGCCACTCTCTACAGGGCGATGACAGGAAGAGTTTCATCTAGTGCAGTCACTACAGATATTTCTATTTGAGTTCTGGGAGCTTGATAGAATCACAAGGCTGGAAAAGACCTTAAGATCATCAAGTCCAACCATTCCCATCCTAAGCACAACCATAACCCTAAGTACCTCATCTACCCTTTTTTTAAAACACCCCCAGGGGTGGGGACTCAGCCCCCTCCCTGGGCAGCCTGTTCCACAGCCCCACAACTCTGCCAGGGAAGAACTTTTCCCTCCCATCTGAGCTGACCCTGCCCTGGTGCAGCTTGAGCCAATTTCTCTTTGTCCCATCTCCTGTCCCCTGGCTGAAGAGACCATCACCCACCTCTCTGCACCCTCCTGGCAGGTCAGTGGAGGCACTGAGAAGGTCTCCCCTCAGCCTCCTGTTCTCCAGGCTCAACACCCCCAGCTCCCTCAGCTGCTCCTCAGATGATTTGCAAAGCATCAATTAAATCCTCTAACCATCATTTTTCAGATCCAGACTCAACATCCCCATGGTTAACTCTTTTGGGGATGTTAGCAACTGGAATGAACTGTGCTTCTGATGTTGCTGTAGCTGGATGATGTGGATGCTTCTTGCCCCACACAAGCCTTAGCATGATCCAGAGTTGGGCTGGGCTTGGACTTCTGTCCAAGTTAGAGGCTGATTTTGGAGCTGGAAACTCAGCTGTGGTATCAGCTCAGTCTGAGGCAAGGTGTTGCCAATTATTTTACTGGTGATTCATGAAGTCACAGAAGCATAGGGGTTGGAAGGCACCTCCAGAGCCCATTGGGTCCAACCCCCCTGCCAAAGCAGCTCCCTAGGACAGGTCACACAGGTCGGTGTCCAGCCGGGGCTGGAATATCTCCAGAGAAGGAGACTCCACACCCCCCGAGCAGCCTGTCCCAGGGCTCCGGCACCCTGACCATGAAAAGTTCTTCCACGATACTGGTGATAATCTGCCTTTGTGCCAGGTGATGGCTCCTGCTCCATATGCTTTGCTTTGCTGGGAGCTGTTGCCTTCCCCGTACACCTCGTTCCAGACTTGTTCCAGCTCAGCCAGTTTGGCTGTGTGTGACCGGTGGCAGTCTGGGATCAGCACTTTGGGGCTTGTAGCGCAGTTCACCTTGGGCAATGAGCTGCGGCGTCTGTCTGTCTTCCATGCTGTCTGTCTGACTGTGGCCTTTGCCTTGACACAGGTATTTTGGACACTGCCATTGTGGATCGGGGAAGAAATGTCCTCTCCTGCTCTAGGGATGGCACCGTGCTTCTCTGGGACTGCGGGAAATCCTCCTGCCTGGGTGTCATCGCTGACTGTGGCTCTCCTGTCAACGGCATCGCTGTGGGTGCTGCTGACAGCTCCCTCAACCTGGGCTCACCTGAAAAAGCTCCTAGTAAGGATCTTGCTCTTAAAAATTCATATTTCTTCTCCTAGCCCAAACTGCTTAGGTTTGTCACCAATAATGCTGAGTGTGGGGCTTGCTTCTGTGCCCCTCCTATCTGGGGAAGGGACCCTGGGTGACCAGACCAGAGCACTCTGGTCCTGTGGAGGAGTTGAGCGTTATCAAGCAGGTTAAGACCGATTGAGTCTCTCTAATTGCTCCTGGGGTGTCTCAGTTACTGTTACACAGCCAGGGAATTTGAGTATTATAAAGGAAAAGCTTTATGTGGAGTGAACTGGAGACACATGGCTCTTTCCTTGTGGTGGTGTGGCTCTGGCTGGAGGCCAGACACCCACCAAAGCTGCTCTGTCAGTGCCCTTCTCAGCTGGACAGGGGGAAAATAGATATTGAGGGGCTCAGGAGTGGAGATAAGGGCAGGGAGAGATCATTCCACAATCAGCGTCAGGGGCAGAACAGACTCAACAGGGAATAAAGGAGAGAGACTCTGGTTGATGTCACTGCCCTGCACCCCCAGTGACACCAGAGTCGGGTGATGAGAAGTGTGGCCAGATCTTAAAGCACCTCCCCCCACACCTCCCTTGTCAGCAGACTGAGCTTTAGCCAGGATTTCGCTCCCTTCTTCCCCAGATTGTGGCACGGGGAGGGTCAGGGACTGGGGGAATGGGGATTTGGGTCAGTTTCTCACGAGCTGTTTTCCTTCCTTCTTAGCTGGGGAGGGAGGGATGGGGGCATTCCTCACCCCCTCCCCCTGCTGCACTGTGGGGTCCCACCCACAGCAGACAGTCCTCCAGGAACTTCTCCCGACATGAATCCTTTCCTGTGGGGCTTGAGCTCCTCACCAAGTGCCTCAGCGTGGGTCCTTCCATGGGGAGCCGACCTTCAGGCCCAGACTGCTCCAGCCTGGTCCCCTACAGGGTCACAAGCTTCCCTCCCCCCCGCCCAGCAGACCTGCTTCGGTGTGGGTCTGTCTGTCCACAGGCTCCAGGTTTCACTGCCAGGAGCTTGCTCACACCTGGGATTCCTACGGGGTCACAGCGCCCTTCAGGTGTTCCCACCTGCTCCAGCACGGGATCGTCCATGGGCTGTAGATGGGATCTCTGCTCCCTGTCATCATCCATGGGCTGTGGGGGGACACCCAATCCACCATGGGTTTCTCCAGGGGCTGCAGGGGCATCTTTCTCTCCGGCACCTGGGGTGCCTCCTCCACCCTTCCCTGCCCTTGGTAGCTGCACAGCTCCTCACATCTTCACTCCCTTCTCTGGGGGCACAAAGCAGCTGCTTGAGGGTTTGTTTCTCCTCACTGTGGTTCCCAGAGGTGCTGTGACCATCGCTGATGGGCTCAGCCTTGGTCAGCAACGACTCCGGCCTTGAGCCATCTGGTGTTTGCTCTGTGGGGCCTGCAGAGAGCTTCTGGCTGCTTTTTTGCAGCCCCCCTTCTCCATGAGAACCCAGCCACCCAAAACTGTGAGACTCAGGGTACAGAGTTAACACCATTACGGGTTCAGCTGTCGGGTTTGGGTATCACCAAGGCTCATTCCGTCCCCCGCTGGAGTGAACTGATGTCTTTGTCAGGTGACCGTGAGGTTGGGACAGAAGGGAAAGTCCTGCTGCTGGCTCGAGAAGATAAGAAGCTTCAAGCAGTGGGACTGCAGAGCAGGCAGCCGGTAAGGGGACTCTCAGAGGTGTTTCCCTGGGGAAGGTGCTAGAAAATCCGCTCAGAGGCATCAGGCCTTTGGCTTCTGTTTCCTTGGGTTGGAAGCTGTGGGTTGTGTGGCTGTGCAGAGCACTGGGCTGAGGAATGAAACCAGGTTCAAAACAACCCAGATCAGTGAGGTGGTTAGTGTTAATCCTGTTCCTTTCCCCTGGTGAGGTCCCCCCCAGGCCACACAACGGGACAGAGCCAGGCCAGGTGGTGGTGGGGAGCTGATCCACCTGCCTTTGGGCTTGTGTGCTCCCCAGATACGCTCTAAACGAAACCCCAGTACCACAAAGTACTTCCTACTGTGCCAGATTTATTTGAGAGCGGGGAGGTTAAGGATTAAGAATTGGCTCTGGAATTTAACCCAGGTACTGGGTTAAATGAAAGGCTCTTTAAACACTGGCCAGTAGATGTCATTGTGAGTGCAGGAACCACAGGCTGCCTCCTGCATCCAGAGTGGAAAGCTGCTCTTGGTTCTGCCTGGTGTTTTAACCACGGTGTGAAGGGAACCTCAGGTGGTCAGCAGTCCATTGCTCTCCTTTTGGAGAGGGAAGATGGTGGTGAATGGAGTCACAAGTGGTGTTCCTCAGGGGTTGGTCCTCCAACCCACCCTCTTTAATATCTTCATTGATGATTTGGAGGAGGGAATTGTGTGCTCCTTCAGTAAGTTTGCAGATGACACCAAGTTAGGGGGAAGTGTGGATCTGGCAGAGGATCGGAATGCCCTCCAGAGGGACCTGGGCAGCTTGGATCGATGGGGAGAGGCCAGTGGGATGGAGTTCAACACGGTGACACGACGGATCATGACGTGAGGAGGTCTCCCCTCAGCCTCCTCCAAGCTGAACACCCCCAGCTCCCTCAGCCACTCCACGCAGGATCAAATCTCGGCCTTTTGGCTAAGAGTGTAGTGTCTCTTCTTATCAGTTTAATATCTGATACGTCCTTGATGAGAGGGTTTTATATTAAATGAATTTTTGGTCCTGGGAGTTGAACCCTGAATTTGCCTGTGGCAAGGGGGTGGGAACTTGGGGTCCCTTCCAACCCAGACCATTCTGTGATCCTGTGATTTGCCCTCCAGCCCCTTCCCCAGCCTGGTTGCCCTTCTCTGGACACATTCCAGGACCTCGACGTCCTTCTTACGGTGAGGAGCCCAGAACTGGACCCAACAGTCGAGGTGCAGCCTCACCAGTGCCCAGTCCAGGGACACAGGATCATTGAGTCCAACCCCAGGATCCAGGAGCATTTCCTGACTGCGCTGTGTCTGCTGACTTGGCGAGACTGATCCTGGAGACCTGTTCTCCTGCCCATCTTGGAGCAGGGCTGAGGGGTTACTCACCTGGCTCTGGGTTTGCCAGTTTGTGCTGTGGCTCCTGGAACTTCTGGGTGTCCCGTGGCCTCATCTGTCAGTGTCTGACCCTTGCATTTGTTCCTGTGTCCTCAGGTGTTCCTCTTCATCGGATCCGATGCGTTCAACTGCTGCACGTTCCTCTCTAGTACCTACATCCTAGCAGGGACTCAGGATGGGAACATCTATCAGCTGGATGTGAGAAATATTAGGTGAGTGTGTGCCAGGAGCTGGGAGTTATTGAACAACCAACATGATCTCCTACTGGAAGGCGACCTGCTCAGTAAAAGGATCATATAATCATAGACTGGTCTGGGTTGGAAGGGACCCCAAGGATCATAGAGTTCCCACCCCCTGCCACAGGCAGGGCCACCAACCTCCAGGCCTGGATCTACACAAGGTTGCCCAAGGCCCCAGACCATCCTGGCCTTGAACACCCCCAGGGACGGGGCACCCACCACCTCTCTGGGCAGCCTGTTCAAGAGGGAAAGGTGTGGATGTTGTCTACCTGGACTTCAGTAAAGCCATTGATGCTGTTTGTTAGGGCATTCTCCTGGAGAACCTGGCTACTCAGGGCTTGGGTGGGCTTACGCTTCACTGGGTAAGAAAAAGAGCTGGATCCCCGGGCCCAAAGAGTTGTGGTGAATGGAGTTAAATCCAGTTGGTGGCCGGTCACAAGTGGTGTTCCCTGGGCTCAGTTCCCAGACACTCCTGGGTGATCACTGATCACACCCCCACGTCCTGCAGATGTTCCTCCTGTTATCTTCTAACCCTGAGCTCGTATTCACGCATTGGGGTGGGCTCCTGACTACAGCCTGTAACCACCTTCCTTGTTTCTTCTCCTCCTTCTAGTGCTCCAATCCAGGTGATCCATAGATCAGGAGCACCAGTGCTTTCGCTGCTCCCATACCGAGACGGATTTATCGCCAGCCAAGGTACCTCAAGTGTTCCCCTCTTCCAGTAGAAATTGTAGAAGCAAATTGAGGAGCTTTGTGCTCTTCGTTACCCTTTTACATATAAGCACAGTCTGTGTGGGCAGTGTGTCCCTGGCAATGAGTGAGGGGATGTAGCTGTGTTACGTGGCTGCTGTTGGCATCGTGAGTTCCGTTCCTCACCTTCCCTGTGTTCCTCCAGAATAGGGTCTGAGGGCGCCTCTCGGCTGCTAGAGCCTTTTCTCATCTCTCTGACATCTTCACAGCATGTTTCCCTCTGTACCCTGTGATCAGTGACCCTGTACTGGGCATTGGTGAGGCTGCTCCTCCAGTGCTGAGTCCAGTTCTGGGCTCTTCACCATAAGAAGGACATGGAGGTCCTGGAGCGAGTCCAGAGAAGGGCAGCCAGGCTGTGGAAGGGGCTGGAGGGCAAATCCTCTGAGGAGCGGCTGAGGGAGCTGGGGGTGTTGAGTCTGGAGAAGAGGAGGCTGAGGGGAGACCTTCTCAGCACCTCCACTGACCTGCCAGGAGGGTGCAGAGAGGTGGGCGATGGTCTCTTCAGCCGGGGGACAGGAGATGGAACAAAGGGAAATGGGCTCAAGCTGCGCCAGGGCAGGGTCAGCTCAGATGGGAGGGAAAAGTTCTTTCCTGGCAGAGTTGTGGGGCTGTGGAACAGGCTGCCCAGGAAGGGGACTGCGTTGGACTTGATGAGCTTAAAGGTCTTTTCCAACCTCAGGATTCTGTGCCCAGGCCTTTTCACTGGGCCCACTGGAGCTGTCTGTAATTAAGAGCGTGGCTCACTTCACTAATCGCCCTGTTTTCCTTCCTCTGGCCAGGCGATGGAACCTGCTTCATCATTCAGCAAGACCTCGATTACATCCTGGATCTCACAGAAGCGGACTGTGACCCTGTGTACAAGGTGAGGGATGCTGTCTTATCACCCCAGGTAAGGGGTGTAGGGAAGCTTGATGCCAGGTAGCAGGCAGCTGCCCTTATCTCAGGACTTGGCAGCCTGCACCTCAGGTTCCTTCACACAGTTGCCTTTTAAGCTGGTTTCCCCCCCTCCCCCAAATAATCTAAATATTTGGCATAAACAAACCCTCTGGCCTTTTATCTGCATCATGCAGGAGCGATACCAAAGCAGCAGAGTAGCTTGGGTGTTGTAGCAGCTCTGGCAGAATTAACTGAACTGTGAATTAATTGCTTGGAGGATCCTTGGGGGTAGAAGCAACAGCTGGCTGGGCACTGCTGCCTCTTCTCTTGCCCCCTGGTGACTCGGGACCCAAAAGCAGGCCTCTGGCTCCTGTGTTTCCAGACACTCCGCTGCCCTTGGGAGTGTGACATGGGTTCCCTCAGCTCTCAGCTTGGTGGTGCCAGTGGAAATGTGCTTTTGGTTTTAACCCACAGAATCACCAGGTTGGAAAAGTCCTTTAAGCTCAGGGAGTCCTGTCCTGTGCTGACCCAGATCTCTCAGTCCCTCATCTCCCCATCTGTTAAACACAGCCAGGGGTGGGGACTCTCTGCCCTCCCTGGGCAGCCTGTTCCACAGCCCCACAACTCTGCCAGGGAAGAACATTTCCCTCCCATCTGAGCTGACCCTGCCCTGGTGCAGCTTGAGCCCATTTCCCCTTGTCCCCTGGCTGAAGAGACCATCGCCCACCTCTCTGCAGCCTCCTGTCAGGTAGCTGTAGGTGCTGAGAAGGTCTCCCCAACCCACTCCAGCTCTGCCAGCCGGTTTTCCCCCTTCTAAGTACCACTGCTGTGGAGGCTGAGATCTGACCCACACAAGTCCTTGGTGTCTCAGCCCCTTTTTGCATTTAACAGAAGAACCTCTGTTTGAGGGAATCAATGCCAGAAACAGGCTGTTAGCTGTCACTTGAGCAGCAACTCTCCTTAAATCCCACTTTCCCCTCCCTCTTTTGCAGGTAGCTGCTTGGGAGAAGCAAATTTACACGTGCTGCAGAGATGGCATAGTGAGGAGATACCAACTTTCTGACCTTTAGTTGCCTGGATCAGTGTGGAGTTGCACCAAAGTAACTCTTCCAAGCTTATTTTCTGGGGTGGTATGTTTGAGGTGCGTGTGTAGAAGCTTCTGAGGCCTGTGGAATCTTCTGAGGCTGTTGGGATGAGCGGGCTCTGTACAGCTGGTTTTGGGGATGTTTCTTACTGTGGGACAACTTTGGATTTTATTTTTTTAAATTTGGAGAGAGGGGCTCTGAGGTGTCAGGGAGGGTCTTGTGCTGCCACACATCTTCTCACTGCTGGCATGGGGCGTGGGGCGTGTGTGCAAACTAATAAAATATATTGGATGTGGGGGTGACCTTATGGCAGAATGGCCTGAAATAAAGCAACACAACACCATGTGGGAAATACATTTTCACAGACTCACAGAACTGCAGGGGTTGGAAGGGACCTCCAGAGCCCATCGGGTCCACCCCCCCTGCCAAAGCAGCTCCCTAGGACAGGTCGCACAGGTCGGTGTCCAGACGGGGCTGGAATATCTCCAGAGAAGGAGACTCCACACCCCCCTGGGCAGCCTGTCCCAGGGCTCCCTCACCCTCACTGGGAAGAAGCTCTTCCCCAGATTGGTGTGGAACTCCCTGTGCTCCAACTTGAGGCCATCGCCCCTTGTCCTGTCCCCACACACACTGAGAAGAGGCTGGCCATGTCCCCCTGTGTCCCACCCTTCAGATATTGATACCCATTGATCAGATCCCCTCTCAGGCTGCTTCTCTCCAGGCTGAACAGCCCCAGCTCACTCAGCCTTTCCTCGGAGGGGAGATGCTCCAGGCCTTTCATCCTCTCTGTGTGCCTCCCTCCTCTGGACTCTCTCCAGGAGCTCCAAGAAAACTCATTTTAAAAAGCCAAAGTGTTTTTAAAAGGAAATAGAAGGAACCCGCGGGCGAGGCGGGGCCCGGGGCGGGAGGGCAGAACTGCCCCTGCCGTGCTGCCCTGCGCGGCCCGGAAGCGCCGGGCTCCATGGCAACGGGACGCCATGGGGCAGAACTACTACGCCGTGCTGGGCCTGGAGCGGGGGGCCGCGGACGCCGACATCAGGAAGGCGTGAGGGGCTGCGGCCTGGCGGAGAGGGGAGCCCCAAGGCCGGCCGGCCCTGGGGGTGTGCGGGACGGGGGTGTTGGGGATGGGGGAAGCCCCGTGTGTCTCCGCAGCAGGGCCCTGAAGTGGGAGGTGGGGAGGAGGGAGGGGCCTGGGAGAAGCGGCAGGGCCACAAATCCTGGGAGAAGGAGGGAGGGAGCAGCCGGGGCTGGGGGTGTCCTGTCCCCGCGTCCCCGCCCCCCCAGGGCTGGCTGGCTGCAAGGCTGGCTTTTCCCTTCTTTTCCCCTCCATAGCTATCGGAAACTGGCCTTAGAGAATCATCCATTCAAATGCAAGGAGCCCTGGGCACCGGAGAGGTTCAGGCAGCTGGCAGAGGCCTATGATGTGCTCAGCGACCGTAAGTGTGGGGACAGTCCCTGCCCCTGGGTCTGGGGGGGGGGGTGGGCCTGGCAGTGAGACGCCTCTGCTCCGGCCAGAGGTCTAAGCCCCCTGTCATTAGCACCCTATGGAGGTGGCATCAGCCCTTGAGCCCCAGCAGCTGGCAGCTCTTCCTGCTGCCATCCCACTTGGAGAGGGATGGAAGCCCTTCTCCAGCCTCTTCCGGATCGCAGCCTGGATCTCAGGCTCTTCCCCTGCTGTGGGAGACCATGGCCGGTGCTGACTCCTCCTTGTTCCCTAAGCCATGAAGAAAGGGATCTACGACAAGTATGGAGAAGAGGGTCTCAAAGGTGGCATCCCCTTGGAGTTTGGGGACGAGAACCCCTGGAGCGTGGGCTACGTGTTTCACAACAACCCTGACAAAGTCTTCAGGGAGTTCTTTGGTGGAGACAACCCCTTTGCAGGTAGGTGGGGGTGACACTCTCCTAACACATGAGCATGTGGCTGTGAAGTTTAACAGGGGCAAGTGCTGCATTCTGCCCCTGGGAAGGGGTGACTCTGGCTGCACACCCAGGCTGGGGGATGAGACACTGGAGGCCAGTCGTGCTGAGAGGGGTTTGGGGGAGTCTTGGTTGATAGCAAGTTACCCTTGAACCAGCAGCATGTGCAAGCAGCCAGGAGGGGCAACCACATCCTGGGGTGCTCTGACTTGACCTGTGTGGAGCCAGGGGTTGGACTCGATGGGCCTTATGGGTCCCTTCCAGCTCAGGAGGTCCTGGGATTCAAAATAAACACACTCCTAGGGAAAGACCACTTCAGCTGGAGCGGGAATGTGGTCACAAGCAGAAGGAGATGAGAGGTTCCTGTTTGCCTGGCATCCTTGGGGTGCTCCGTGATAAGGAGACCCCAGGGGACTCCCCGACCTCTGGTCAGAGTGAGGTGACCCCCTGCTCTGCTCACTCACCCAGAGTTCTTTGACAAGGATGGCTCGGAGCTGATCCTGCCCTTCGGAGGGCTGCGAGGAAGAGGAGCGATGAAGCAAGACCCCCCGATCGTGCGGGATCTCTACCTCTCCTTTGAAGACCTTTTCCATGGCTGCACCAAGAAGATTAAGATCTCCCGTAGGGTGGGTGGAGGTGGGGAGCTCAGCAGGGGGAGGAATTTGGGTCTGGACTCTGGCTGTAGGATGTTTTGGTGGCAGAACCTGAGGTTTTAGAGCTGGTCCTGCTCAGGGGGCTTGGCAGACCCCGGCACTCCGCATCTGTGCTGTGCCACAGAGAGGAATCTGAACCAGACTGAGCACAGATGCTGGAAGGATCTGAGCTGGTACCCTCCTCCTCTGGCTGGAGATGGGGAAATCAGCAGGAGGGGATGATGTAAAAGCTGATGGGAACAAGGGGCTTATTTTGGAGAGGGGACACAGCATTACCTGGGCAACCACAGACTCATTTTCCCTTGGGGCTGCATCTCCTTCGTGCTGTCAGCAATCTGTATCCCTCTTCCTGCTGTCACCATCTCCTGGTTCCAGCCCTGAGTGTCTCCTGCTCAGTCTGACTCCATTTGTCCCTGCCATGCTGTGGAGTTGGAGCCACCCTCACTCTCCTCTGCACCGGCTTGAACGCAGCTGGATGAGCAGAGCAGCTGTGACCCCCTCTACGTGCTGTCCCTCAGGGTGTCACAACCCTGAGGAGCAGGACTTGGGGGTACCAGTGGGTGAGAAACTGGCCATGACCTGTCACTGTGCGCTGGCAGCCCAGAAAGCCCCCCCTGTCCTGTGCTGCATCCCCAGCAGCAGGACCAGCAGGGCTGGGAAAGGGGGATTCTGCCCCTGTGTTTGGGGGTCCGCAGGACAAGGAGGACATGGAGCTGTGGGAGCCAGTCCCCAGGAGCCCCAGAGATGATGGGAGAGCTTGAGCCCCTCTGCTCTGGAGCCAGGCTGGGAGAGCTGGGCTGGCTGAGCCTGGAGGAGAGAAGGCTGCTTCTGGGGAGAGCTCCCAGCCCCTTCCCATCCCTCAAGGAGAGCTGGAGAGGGGCTGGTGCCCAGGGCAGGGAGGGCCAGGCCCAGGGAAATGGCCTTGAGCTGCAAGAGGGCAGCTGGAGAGGGGCTGGGGGGCAGAAATCCTTCCCAGGGAGGGGGGAGGCCCTGGCACAGGGTACCTGGAGAAGCTGGGGCTGCCCCTGGCTGCGTCTCAGGGTTCAAGGCCAGGTTGGATGGGGCCTGGGGCACGCTGTGCTGGTGGGGGTGTCCCTGCCCGTGGCAGGGAGGCACTGGGGGGGAATTGGAGGTCCCTTCCAAGCCAACCCAGTCTGTGATTCTCTGAGCCAGCTCTTCTGATCCCCTCATCTCCCCCAGGTGATGAATGAAGATGGTCAGACAAGCACCATGAGAGAGAAAATCCTGACGATCGAGGTGCAGCCGGGGTGGAAGCGGGGCACTCGCATCACCTTTGAGAAGGAAGGAGACCAGGTAATGGTCATGGTGGGAAGTTCTGGGCCGGGTTTCCTCAGGACCAACCATCTCTCCAGGCCATGGGCACTTTGTCACATGGCTCCCAGCACAATTCCCTGGTCCTGATAGAAAACCATTTGGTTTCTAGCAAACCATCCCCAGGTGTCTTTTCAGTTTGGGTTTTTCTCCCCTTAATTTTAGGGCCCAAACATCATCCCATCTGACATCACCTTTGTTGTCCAAGAGAAACTCCACCCGAGGTTTCAAAGAGTCAACGACAACCTCACCTATGTCAGCACCATCACCTTGGGAAAGGTAAAGAGCCAAGGGAGGCAACGGGGCCAAGCCCAAACCTCTGCTTTCCCTCTGGGGCTGCAGGTGCAGCTCTGAGTCCCACTCCTGTGCCTTGCAGGCCCTCATCGGCTGCACGGTGGACGTGAAGACGCTGGACGGGCGGCTCCTCAACATCCCCATCAACGACATTGTGGAGTAAGTGCTGCTGGGCAGATGGATGGCTGGGCTGGGTGGCCAGATGGGGCCTTTCTGCAGAGCTCGGTGGCCAAGGAGATGAACAGGCGCTCGGGAAGAATCACAGACTCACAGAGTCACAGGGTTGGAAAAGCCCTTTAAGCCTCAGCCTCCTCTTCTCCAGCTCCCTCAGCCGCTCCTCAGAGGATTTGCCCTCCAGCCCCTTCCCCAGCCTGGTTGCCTATTTCTGACTGGCCACCCGGGCACACTGCTGGCTCATGGTCAGTCACCCACCACCCCCAGGCCCTTCTCTGCCTGACAGCTCTCCAGCCAGTCTCCCCCAGCCTGTAGCACTGCTCGGGGTTGTTCTGTCCCATGTGCAGCACTCCAGCCTGTTCAGATCCCTCTGAAGAGCCTCCCTACCCTAAGGCTGATCAACACTTCCTCCCAGCTTAGTGTCATGACCTCAGGATTGACCTGGAAAAAGGTGGGAAAGGCAGTGAGGTGAAGGCTGGGTGGTAGAGCCCACAGGGCACGGGACGTGGGGATGTGAGGCTGGAGGAGGACGGGCTGTCAGTTGAAGCTGGAGGAGCAAAGTGACCTCCAGAAACCCCCTGAGAAGCGTGCATGGGGCTCTGTGCCGTGACACGTGGCTGTGGGCTCCAGGCCAGGATTGTCCTGTGGCTCCTCAGCCCCTTCCTTTGCTTTGCAGCCCCAAGTACTGCAAGGTGGTGCCAGGGGAGGGGATGCCGCTGCTCCACGACCCCAGGCGCAAGGGCGACCTCCTCATCTACTTCAACATCTGCTTTCCCAAGAACCTTACAGCTGAGCAGAAACTGCTCTTGCAAAGGGCTCTCCTCTCCTAGGGGACAATGTCCTTCCCCTTCCCCTCTCACCAATAAAGTGCTGGAGCCAGCACTGTCACAGGCCAGAGCTGGGTGCAGCCCTGGGATCCTTGAGGCTGTTTCTCCTGTCTCTCAGCTCCACCTTGTTTTCCCAACATGGTGCCAGCCTGCAGCAACCCAGAGGGTGATGGAGGATTCTTGTGGGGAGGGGGGGAGCAGGGGGGCTTGCAGTACTCCCAGCACAGCTCATGCATGAGGACAGGGAGGGTTTGGGCGTGCGGGGATGGCAAGGGGAGTACTGGGAGGTAGGGGAAAAGATTTACTCCAAGCCTCGCTGTAGCCATGACAACGGTTGGGCTCTGGCAGATGTGATCCCTGAGGTGCCTCCAGGATGGTGGCGATGGCCTCAGGCGTTGGGCTCAGGAGGGGACCCCCTGCCCATGGCCATTGGGCCCCATTTCAGCTGCTCATAGGTGAGGAATGTCACAAGGCTCCAGGACCTGAGCAGCAGGAACCTTCCAGAGTGTCTGGGCTCAGGATGTCCTGTCCCATCTTCCTCCACTCCAGCAGCAGCTGCGTTTTGGAAGAGGATGGACAAGGGTGGCAAACCCCTTGTAGAAAGCCTCAGGGTCCGCCCCCTCCCCCCTCCCCCATGTTGGAGCAGGGCCAAGGCGCTGCAGCTGCCACCGTCCCCATCCTGCCCTGAGCTCAACTTAACCACCTCCATGGGGGGAGGAGGCAGCAATGGTTTTTGGGGTGCCTGCTCCCTGGTTCTCCCTGTCCATGGACACGGCGGGGGGTGACAACTCAGTCTTGGGGTGGAGAGAGGGGTGGGGGCTGTCTGCTGCAGGTGCCACGGCCCCCACAGGAGGCAGGGATGGAGGTTGGGGTGCCCACCTGAAGGGATGAGGGGTGTGGGTGAGGCCTGGAAACCCCTAGAACCCCACTTGGGGCTGGCGGGGCAGGGCAGTTAGGAGAGAATTGGGGGACTCCCCAAGGCAGCTGGAGGGGACAGGGTGCTCCACAGGGAGAGTGGAGGGCTGGGGCGGGGGGTCTGACACAGGATTGGGGTGTCCCAGGAGCAGACACAGAGCAGACCCTGTGCAAGGACACAGAGAGGCAGGGGGCTGGGGGGTGGGCTGGGTGTGGCCATCGCTGTGGCATCAAGGCTGCACAGCCCACTTCAGGTGACTGGTCTCTTCTAAGGGCAGTGGGGGTGCCTCCCACCTGGAGTGGGGGGCAGTCGCTCTTTGCGCCCACATGTGGCAAGTCTGGCCAGGGACTTGCACCTCTGGCTGCAATGTTTTTCCTTTTTCCCTTCCCCTTCCCTCTTCCCCTTCCCTCTTCCCTTCCCCTTCCCCTTCCCCTTCCCCTTCCCTCCCCTTCCCTCACCTCCCTGCCTCTCCCCTCCCCGCCTCTCCCCAGTCATCCCCTTTCCCTTGGCCATTCCCAGGGGCACACCCAGGGTTGGGAGAACACCTCTAAACCCCCATGAGAGGCACAGGAGCCCCAAGCTCTGCTGTGACCAGGCCCCATAGGGGCAGTTTATTGGAAGCAGCAGGCAGGAATAACAGGAATCACTGTGGAAAACGCTGGGAAATGTTGCTTTTGCAAATTGAAAAGGGTTATTGTATTTTCTGCAGAAGAATTTAGGATATATAGAAACTCTTGGTAACTGAACAAAACTGAACTTTATTGGTGTACACAGCTGTAACAACAATAGAAACCAGCCACAACCAAAACCAAAACCAAAACAACAAGAGCTCCTCACAGTGCATAGAATTCTATCATGCGGCATCGTTCACACATCGCCACGGCATCTGCAACCCTGCGACAAGAAGCATGGGGCCTCTGCCTAGAAGGAAAGCGATAACAGAACAGGAAAACCTTGATTCTTTCTAAACCAACTATCTGAGTTTGAAGAGACCTCTCAGTCTCAGCAACACCCACCTCTCTGGTTGCTGCGGGAGGTGAAACCGCACATGTTGGGTAGGCTGTGATGACCTGAAAGTCTAATAGCAGGGGAACAATACACCACTATAGCCATAGCAAGGACATTGTCCCTGCTGCCTGGCTAGAGTGCTGTAGAAAGGAAGCTCACGCATACGTGAATCCAGTGAACCCAGTATTTCCACCATGATGATGGTGCATGACAAAAAAAAGAAGACTCCAGCCGGTTTTGACCAGGCCTGGAGACCCACCTAAAGCTTAATTTGCTAAGTAATGGGTGATGGGGTGGGAAAGCTGTGGACTTATATCTCCACATTGCTGAAATGTTGCATTAAGACACTTGTAAAGGGTTAAGGAAGACTTGCTAACAGGATAGCTTGAAGTGCCACAGTGGTGACCTCCTATAAACAATGCCTCCCTTGAACGACTCTGCCTCACTGATAAAGAAGAAACACCAAGTGGGACATAAGTTTGAGCCTAACACCATATTTTAAGTAACTTACACACTCAAGGACTATGTGCTCTGTGGAAATAAAATGACTTGTTTGACAAGTTCCAGTACCCCCCTCCTCCTTATCTGTTCATGAATTCCGTGCTTGTCTCTAATGGGTCACAAATGCAGGCAAAGCATTTCATTGTAACTAGTTCAAGCTCCCCCTTGTCCTTGAAGGTACACAAAACCTGCTGAAACCCAACTTGGAGTTGGGATCAGAGTCAAGGGGTAACTGAGTCTGCTCAAGACCGAAGGTTACTTGCGGTGAGGAAGAGGAGCCATCTGACTTCATCTCCACGACCCTCAACAACCACCATCAAACAGCAGTGCGCAGGCGCAGTGGGGAGGAGTTGATGGAAATCACTTCTTGGAACTCATTTTAATACAAAGCAGGACAGGTTATGAATATGTATACGTGTATCAGGTAACCTAATGATATTTGAATAAGGATGTGGTATAAAAGTGCTACAAACTGACCACAGCTGTGCCTACTTCGTTAGGTCACCTGCTCTTGCAAGAATGTATAATAAATTACTGTTTCACTAATGTGTCTACCTCAAGTCCTTTCTTTAGGACCATTGGCATTTCCCCACTCTCCCAAGCCTGGGGAGTTTTGATTCCTGCTTCTCAAGGCATCACCATCAGGACGAGCCGACAATCGGGGTAACAAAAGCAAGGGTGGAAATCAAAGCACCTTCATTCCTTCATGGCAAATGTAAGACCGTTGCTCCAGCAGGATTTTCCCACCTAGCGACCTGTCCTCAGAGATCAGTGGAGGATGGGTGAGAAGAAAAATGCAAACACGTACGGCAACGCCTGACAGATACTCTCCCAGCTTTGATAGCCTGCAGGCTCAGGCGCCTGCTGACCAAGAGGCCTTTAACAGCCTCCGGTGTCTTTTCATCTACTAAATGGTCTAACAATCTTTAAAATCCACAAGAGCTTTCTACACCTTCAAGTTCTTGCCATTAGGACTTCCCAAGGCATTTCTTGTGGACATGTCACCTGAAAATGTATTAGATGACACATTCTACCTGAAAGGAACAGCAAATCTTTTCCTCTTCACCTTCTGCAGATCACTCAGGAGTTTAAAAACCTAACACAGGCCCTCATCTCTTCACCAGCTACAAACTCGGTTAAGGGAAACGTTCTCAAGACCTCTCATCGTGTTTTCACACTTCTCTATCTTTTCCAGCTTTCCTAAACCCTGAGACCAGCACTGAAGAGTGCTGAAAAGAGAGATCTACAGAGACTACCATCTACGGTCCCTTCCCTTCCCAGTAAATTCTACAGTGCAGTTTGCACGTTGGTAACTCCTGAGCATCACATTTCTAACTCTAAGGTCTTGCTCCTCAACAACAGACAGTTACAGCTTGGGTCCTCCTCTTTCTCTCCTTTGCACATCTCACCATCAGGCCAAGGGGGATGGAGTGAAGCTGAAGAAGGGAAGGGTTAGGTTGGATATTAGGGGGAAGTTTTTTACAGAGAAAGTGGTGAGGAGCAGGAACAGGCAGCCCAGAGAGGTGGTGGGTGCCCCATCCCTGGAAGTGTTCAAGGCCAGGTTGGGTGGGGCCTTGTAGAGCCAGTCCTGGAGGTTGGTGGGCCTGCCTGTGGCAGGGGGTTGGAACTTCATGATCCGTGGTGAAGTGCTTCCCACTCTTGGTCCCTTCCAACCCAGACCATTCTATCATTTGATGAGTCTATGATTCTACTTTAAGAGGACTTGAACCTTAGGAGGTCAACCTGCTTCCACCAAACAGCTAAGACATCCCTGAAATCAGCTATGTATTCTACTAGCAATAATTGAGAGACTGGCATAACCAGTGTGCATGTCTTGTAAGCATAACCACCTGAGCTGCTGCCAGCCTCTCTACGTGTGCTTCACAAGGCCTGGGGGTGACACTGCGAAGAACAAGGCGAAGAACACGTTTCCCAGCTCCTGATCTGCCGCTGGCTTTGTGGCTGGGAATCCCCTGGGTCACCCCCCATCTGCAATGTTGGAGCAATAAATATTTTTCTGTTCCTAATGCTGTGGTCCATCCATCCATCCATCCATCCATCCATCCATCCATCCATCCATCCATCCATCCCCCAACCTTTCCCTCTATCCCTTCCTCCCTCCCTCCCCTGGTTGGGGTGCGAGCACCTTAGTGCCCGACCCCTGCGAGCACAAGCTGGCCTCAGGCACCGCTGGCACCCCCAGAAGTGGGGTGGAGGTGGCTGGTATCCCAGTGGGTGTGCTGGTGCCTGGGGATGTGGGTGGGCTCGGACCGGGGCCAGCAGCACCCACAGGGGACCCTCACCCAGGCCCCCTCATGCTGAGCAGCGTCTCAGGGGCTGCAGTGGAGATAGGCCCTGAAGCCCTGAGGCTCGACCCAGAGGCCCTGAAGCAAGGCTGACCTCTAGATGAGTCTCACACCCCAGCACCGTGTTCCCTCCACAGCGGTCGGGATGCCGCTGTCTCTCTCTTCACATCTCTCTCAGATGGGCTTTCACCCGGTGCCATGGAGGAGCTGGAAGCTCTCAAGCCATCGCCAGCCCTCCAGACCCATCAAGATCCTGAGGGACTGGGGACAGAGCCAGGGCCAGCCCTTCACCAAGACTTCCCACTGGATCTGCCACTGGAGACTGACCAAGAGCAGGGCCATGGACAGGTCTGGGACAGGCCATGAGCAGCACGGACATGGAGCCTTCTCCTAGCAGACACCCAGCCATGGACATGGACAAGGAGTAGCTGGTCCTCGAGGTCATCCACACTCTGTGCAGCGTGGAGCGAGAGTGCTACAAGGAGCTACAGGCGTCTCTGGTCCTGTGGCAAGGGGCTACAAGGGGAGCCTGCAGTGTGATCCCACTTGGGGATCCCTCCCTCCAACCAATAGGAAGAAGGTGCTTGGCCAGATGAGTCTGCTGAAGCCCAGGCTGTGTCCCCGGTGTCTTGGAGAGGAGCAGCCAAGGCTGGACAAGGCTGCAGGGGAGGACTCAGTGAAGCAGGAAAACACATGTGATCCCCTGTGTGCCCAGCACCGCCATAAAGAATACCTGCTGAACAGCCACCAAGGCTGGGGAGTTTTGATTCCTGCTTTTCAAGGTATCACCCTCAACTCGGAGTCCTGTGCCAGTTGTGATTTTTGGCTGGCAGCCCCTGTACCCAGCTCCCAAGGAGATGCCCTCAAAGTTTCTGCCCCCCGGGAGATGCCGTGGGCAGCCTGTCCTTTCCAGCCCCCCCAAATGCCTTTTTCTTTTCTTTTTCATAGCTTTGTTCCATGGAGGCAGCATCAGAGCAGCCTCTCACTCCTGAAGAGCACCTTCCCCACCCCCACGCGGCTTCTCACGAGAGAAATTCTGCCTTCCCCGTTCCCCCCTCCCACCCCAATCCTCTCCTGTGGAACATGAGGTTATCACGCTGGAAGGACGGGATGCCATGCGGAGGGACCTGGAGAAGTGGGCCCAGGGGAACCTCATGAAGTTCCACAAGGACAAGTGCAGGGTCCTGGCCTTGGGTCGGGGAAATCCTCACTGTCAATCCAGGCTGGGAGAGGACGTGGTAGAGAGCTGGTGAGAGGTGTCCCTGCCCATGGCAGGGGGTGGGACTCAATGATCTTTGAGGTCCCTCCCAGCCCTGAGCAGTCTGTGACCATTGCTGGAAAAGCTTTGGGACAGCACAGGGAAGGACACAGAGTAGAAATCCGTGGTAGGGCTGTTGCAGAGCCGAGCCTCAGCTTGGGTACCCCAAGCGCTCCCAGTTTGGGCTATTTTGGACCAGAAACACCCATCTGTCCCCAGAAGCATCCCCTCCCCCTGGTGGCACAGACAGAAACGAGCCCTTTGGCCACCAACAGATTTAATTCCCCAGTGCTGCTGCCAGAAAATCGGGGTCAGGGGTGTGTGGCTGCCCCCCACACCTGGGCCACTGGGGGTGGGCTGGGTGACAGCACCAGCACCAAAGGTCCCCAGTGATTTCAGTTCCCAGGTGGTGAAACAGGGTGGGCTTGGTGTGAGCCAGGTGCTGCTCCACGGGGCTGGGTGTCACGCTGCCGGCGTGCCATGCACTCGCCGAAAGCACGGACCTGGGGCTGGCAATGGCGCCAGTCCTGCCGCGCCGCCATGCAGTCCTGCAGCTCCCGGTGCTGCGCGGCGCAGCCCGTGCGTGAGATCAGGGCGTCCACTGGGTCCTCCTCCTCCTCCTCCTCAGCCTTCTCCAACGATGGAGGGTTCCTGGCCTTCGCTGAGCCAGGCTGGAGCAAGGAAGCAGGGTTTGGGGTGCTACCTTCCCCTTCTTTGTGGGCACCAACCCGCCCTGCCCCTGTGGGTGTCCTCATGCAACCCCAGGAGGAGCTCAGCACCCCTCACACCCCATGCAGCCTACCGCCCACTCATGGGGGCCCAGAACCTTCCCAAACCCACGGGTGCCTATCTCTCCTACTCCCACCCATGGGTGCTCAGTGCCTCCCCCATGAATCCCATCCCTTAGTATTGGCTTTAGAAAACAGAGAAAAACAGAGAGAAAGAGAAACAACGGAAGAGGTGCTGCTCTGCTTGGAAAATCTGGGAGTGTGGTACACGGAAAGGGGCTTCTAGAAGAAAAGGGGGGATGAAATACTAGAATCTTGATGGGTCTGGAGGGCTCACGATGGGTTGAGAGCTTCCAGCTCCGCCATCGCACCAGCCAGGGCTCCAGGAAAGAGTAGAGAGACACAGATCTGGTGTCCACGAGGGAGCCCAGGGAGCTCACGGAGGTTGATGATTGGCATCTCGATAATGATATCGAGTGTTGTTCTGGTTTGGATTTATCATCAAAAGAACCTGTGCAGGTGGGACTGAGACGTTCAAGTAAGCACCAAGTGAGTGTGGAGTGCTGCTGTGTCTGTCTGTAACCGCATCCTGCTCTGTGGGTCAGCAGGAGAACTCCTGCCTGTCATGCAGGAGTTTGATTCCCAACGGAGTGGCTGCTCTGCTGGCACTGATTGGTTGGTCTTGATTTTGGAGCTGAGTATTGAAAATTGATTTAGATTTGATGAACTGTTGGTGTGAGTGAAATGAGTCAACTCTGGTGGGAGTGGTGAGCAACTGAGTGGCAGCAAATCTGGGAGAGAGAGAAATACTGACCACTAGAAACTCCAGGTTTGTTGTTTTGGGTTTGTATATTTGATGTAAGCAATGGGGAACTGAGAATGGGTTAGAGAGATGGGAGTTGGGTTATAAACAAGAACAGGGATCAAGAGAAACTCTAACAATAGCGGGGCGGGGTGGGGGGGGTGGGGGAACAAAAGGAGTGAAATCTCCAAGAAAAAACCAGAAATGCCATAGAAGGGGTGAAGGGATGAACTGGCTCTGTCACCGGTCCTCAAAAGCTTGATGGGTCTGGAAGGCTCACAGTCAGTTGAGAGCTTCCAGCTCCACCAGGGCTGGACTCGGGGAAGGAATCCAGGCAGACGGATCCTCTGTCCAAGCATGAGCCCAGGTTGTTCAGTGAGGCATGCGGGGACAGGCCCTTCATGCTCAATGTCTCCTCGTTCTCCTGGCTGAGGAGGAGAGAGAAGAGACCCAGTTGCAGCCTGGGCCCTCCTCTGGGACCCCCGGGCAGCAGCCCCTGCTCGGGCAGCAGGCAGGGCTGCCCACTCTGGGCAAAGACAGGGCACAGGCAGAGAGTCTGGGACAGGAGCTGGGCATCTCCCCAGCACTCACCACATGCCCTGGGGTGACAGAGGCTTCTCTGCACCTCCGGTTGCTTGGGAAGAACCTGTCGAGGGACGAGACAGGAGTAAGAGGCTGGCAGCCCCCAGCACAGCCCGGTGGCAGGGCTGCATTGGGGTGTCAGCCCTGACACAGGTGCTCGGTGCCGGGGCCACTCACTGCTTGGCTGCTCCTGATGCACTCTGGCCTTGCTCTTCCCAAACATCATCTTCCACCACTTCTGCAAAAAACCCCAGAACATGGGTGAGTGTGGAGCAGCTCCCAGCACTATGCTACAGACCTCCATGCTCCCCCCACACCACTCCATATGAAGACATGGTGTGGCCCGGTGTTCTGCAGAGTAACAGTCACCTACCTTGGGTCTTCTGCGGGAAGGCTCCACATCCATGGGGCTCTGCGCCCTGTCTCTGAGCAGTCCAGGTGACTGCTCTTGGTCCGTCTCCAATGGCCGCTCTAGAGGGAGAACTTGGTCAAGGGCTGGCCCTGGCTCTGTCACTGGACCCTCAACAGTTTCAAGGTTCTGGAGGGCTGGGGATCGTCTCGGAGCTTCCAGCTCCGCCATCGTACCAGCACTGGACTCGGGGAAGGAGTTGGGAGATGAGGATGTACTGCTCAAATCCCAGTGCAGAGAGCCCGGGGAGGGCAGCTGAACACATGGGGACGGGCTGTTCAGGGTCATTGTGTCCTTGTTCTCCCTGCAGAGGAGGAGTAAAAAGAGACCCAGTTTCAGCTTAGACCCTCTGGTGGGACCCCTGGGCAGCAGCCCCTCCTTGGCCGGCAGGCAGAGATACCCGCACCGGCCAGGGCACAGGTGGAAAGTATGGGGCAGGATCTGGGCATCTCCCCAGCACTCACCACATGTCCTGGGCTGATGCAGGCTCCTCTGCACCTCCAGTTGCTTGGGAAGAACCTGATGAGGGAGGACACATGAGTAAGAGGCTGGCAGCCCCCAGCACAGCCGCTTGTCAGGGCTGCCGTGGGGTGTCAGCTCTTTGAAGGGCGCTCGGTGCCGGGGCCACTCACTGCTCGGCTGCTCTGGATAGACTCTCGCCTGGCGCTTCCCATACATCATCTTCCACCACTTCTGCAAGACCCCCAGAATGTGGGTGAGTGTGGAGCAGCTCCCAGCACTATGCTACAGACCTCCATGGTCCACAGCACTCCATGTCATGACATGGTGCAGCGCAGTGTGGTGCAGAGTCACGGTCACCTACCTTGAGTCTGCTGGGGGAAGGCTCCACATCCCTGGGCCACCGTGCCCTGCCCCTGACCTGTCCAGGGAACTGCTCTTGGTCGGTGTCCATCAGCAGCTCCAGAGGGGGGCAAAGGTCAAGGACTGGCCCTGGCTCTGTCACCAGCTCCTCAACGGTTTCCGGGATCTGCAGGGCTGGGGATCGTCTCGGAGCTTCCAGCTCCGCCATCGCACCAGCACTGGACTCGGGGAAGGAGTTGGGAGATGAGGATGTACTGCTCACGTCCCAGTGCAGGGAGCCCGGGGAGGGCAGCTGAACATTCGGGGACGGGCTGTTCAGACTCATTGTGTCCTTGTTCTCCCTGCAGAGGAGGAGAGAAAAGAGACCCAGTTTCAGGTAGACCCTCTGGTGGGACCCCTGGGCAGCAGCCCCTCCTTGGCCGGCAGGCAGAGATACCCGCACCGGCCAGGGCACAGGTGGAAAGTATGGGGCAGGATCTGGGCATCTCCCCAGCACTCACCACATGTCCTGGGCTGATGCAGGCTCCTCTGCACCTCCAGTTGATTGGGAAGAACCTGATGAGGGAGGACACATGAGTAAGAGGCTGGCACCCCCCAGCACAGCCACTTGTCAGGGCTGCCGTGGGGTGTCAGCTCTTTGAAGGGGGCTCGGTGCCGGGGCCACTCACTGCTCGGCTTCTTTGAATAGACTCTCGCCTGGCGCTTCCCATACATCATCTTCCACCACTTCTGCAAGACCCCCAGAATGTGGGTGAGTGTGGAGCAGCTCCCAGCACTATGCTACAGACCTCCATGGTCCACAGCACTCCATGTCATGACATGGTGCAGGGCGGTGTGGTGCTGAGTAACGGTCACCTACCTTGAGTCTGCTGGGGGAAGGCTCCACATCCCTGGGCCACCGTGCCCTGCCCCTGACCTGTCCAGGGAACTGCTCTTGGTCGGTGTCCATCAGCAGCTCCAGAGGGGGGCAAAGGTCAAGGACTGGCCCTGGCTCTCTCACCGGCTCCTCAACGGTTTCCGGGATCTGGGGGGCTGGGGATCGGCTCAGAGCTTCCAGCTCCGCCATCGCACCAGCGCTGGACACGGGGAAAGACAAGAGATGCGGATGTGCTGCTCGAGACAGAGCCCAGGGAGCCCAGCCGAGCACACAGGGACAGGCTGTACAGGCTCATTGTCTCCTCGTTCTCCCGGGTTAGGAGGAGAGAGAAGAGACCTGGTTTCAGCTCGGCCATTCTGGTGGGACCCCCGGGCGGCAGCCCCTCCTTCGCCGGCAGGCAGGTGGGGATACCCGAAACAGGCAGGGCACAGGGCACCGGCAGAGAGTCTGAGGCAGGAGCTGGGAGTCTCCCCAGCACTCACCACGTGTCCTGGGGTGACAGAGGCTTGTTTGCATCTCCAGTTGATTGGGAAGAACCTGATGAGGAATGAGACATCAGTCAGAGGCTGGCAGCCACCAGCACAGACGTGTGCCTGCGCTGCAGTGGGGTATCACCCCTTTACAGGGTGCTCGGTGCCGGGGCCACTCACTGCTTGGCCGCTCCTCATGGACTCTGGCCTTGCTCTTCCCAAATATCTTCGTCCACCACTTCTGCAAAAACCCCCAGAATGTGGGTGAGTGTGGAGCAGCTCCCAGCCCTATCTACAGACACCCATGCTCCCCCCACACCACTCCATGTCATGAATGGTGCGGCGCAGTATGGTGCAGAGTAACGGTCACCTACCTGGGAACTGCTAGGGGAAGGCTGCACTTCCATGGGGCTCTGCGCCCTGTCTCTGAGCAGTGCAGGTGACTGCCCTTGGTCTGTCTCCAATGGCCGCTCTAGAGGGAGATCTTGGTCAAGGGCTGGCCCTGGCTCTCTCACCAGCCCCTCAACAGTTTCAGGGGTCTGGAGGGCTGGGGATCGGCTCGGAGCTTCCAGCTCCACCATCGTACCAGCACTGGACTCGGGGAAGGAGTTGGGAGATGAGGATGTACTGCTCACGTCCCAGTGCAGGGAGCCCGGGGAGGGCAGCTGAACACTCGGGGACGGGCTGTTCAGACTCATTGTGTCCTCCTCCTCCCTGCAGAGGAGGAGAGAGAATAGACCCAGTTTCAGGTTAGACCCTCTGGTGGGACCCCTGGGCAGCAGCCCCTCCTTGGCCGGCAGGCAGAGATACCCGCACCGGCCAGGGCACAGGTGGAAAGTATGGGGCAGGATCTGGGCATCTCCCCAGCACTCACCACATGTCCTGGGCTGATGCAGGCTCCTCTGCACTTCCAGTTGCTTGGGAAGAACCTGATGAGGGAGGACACATGAGTAAGAGGCTGGCAGCCCCCAGCACAGCCACTTCTCAGGGCTGCCGTGGGGTGTCAGCAATTTGAAGGGCGCTCAGTGCCAGGGCCACTCACTGCTCGGCTGCTCTGGATAGACTCTCGCCTGGCGCTTCCCATACATCATCTTCCACCACTTCTGCAAGACCCCCAGAATGTGGGTGAGTGTGGAGCAGCTCCCAGCACTATGCTACAGACCTCCATGGTCCACAGCACTCCATGTCATGACATGGTGCAGCGCAGTGTGGTGCTGAGTAACGGTCACCTACCTTGAGTCTGCTGGGGGAAGGCTCCACATCCCTGGGCCACCGTGCCCTGCCCCTGACCTGTCCAGGGAACTGCTCTTGGTCGGTGTCCATCAGCAGCTCCAGAGGGGGGCAAAGGTCAAGGACTGGCCCTGGCTCTCTCACCGGCTCCTCAACGGTTTCAGGTGTCTGGAGGGCTGGGGATTGGTTATGAGCTTCCAGCTCCGCCATCGCACCAGCGCTGGACACGGGGAGAGAGTCAAGAGATGTCGATAGGCGTCCCGAGAGAGAGCCCGGGGAGCCCACAGATCCCAGCCGAGCACGCGGTGACAGGCTGTTCCGGCTCTTTGTGTCCTCGTTCTCCCTGCAGACGAGGAGAGAGAAGAGACTCAGTTTCAGCTTAGACCCTCTGGTGGGACCCCTGGGCAGCAGCCCCTCCTTGGCCAGCAGGTAGGCAGGGATATCTGAAATGGGCAGGGCACAGGTGGAGAGTCTGGGGCAGGAGCTGGGAGTCTCCCCAGCACTCACCACATGTCCTGGGGTGAGAGAGGCTTCTCTGCACCTCCGTTTGCTTGGGAAGAACCTGATGAGGGACGAGACATGAGTCAGAGGCTGGCAGCCCCCAGCACAGACGCGTGTCTGCGCTGCCATGGGGTATCGCCCCTTTACGGCTTGCTTGGTGCTGGGGCCACTCACTGCTCGGCTGCTCCTCATGGACCCTGGCCTTGCTCTTCCCAAATATCTTCGTCCACCACTTCTGCAAAAACCCCCAGAACGTGGGTGAGTGTGGAGCAGCTGCCAGCGCTATGCTACAGACCCACATGCTCCCCCCACACCACTCTATGTCATGACATGTTGTGGCACAGTGTGGTGCAGAGCAAGGGTCACCTACCTGGGGTCTGGTGGGGGAAGGCTGCACTTCCTTGGGGCTCTGCGCCGTGTCTCTGAGCAGTCCAGGTGACTGCTCTTGGTACGTCTCCAATGGCCGCTCTAGAGGGAGGTCTTGGTTAAGGACTGGCCCTGGCTCTGTCACCAGCCCCTCAGCAGTTTCAGGGGTCTGGAGGGCTGGGGATCGGTTCAGAGCTTCCAGCTCCACCATCGTACCAGCACTGGACTCGGGGAAGGAGTGGAGAGATGCCGATAGGTGTCTCGAGAGAGATCCCGGGGAGCCCAGGCGAGCACGCGGGGACAGGCTGTTCACGCTCTTTGTGTCCTCGATCTCCCTGCAGAGGAGGAGAGAGAAGGGACCATTTGCAGCCTGGGCCCTCCTCTGGGACCCCCGGGCAGCAGCCCCTCCTTGGCCGGCAGGCAGGTGGGGATGCCCGAAACGCGCAGGGCACAGGTGGAGAGTCTGGGGCAGGAGCTGAGCACTCACATGGCCTGGGGTGACGCAGGCTTCTTTGGATTTCCAGTTGCTTGGGAAGAACCTGATGAGGGACGAGACCAAGTGAGCGGCTGGCAGCCCCCAGCACAGCCCCGTGTCAGGGCTGCTGTGGGGTGTCAGCCCTTTCCAGGGCGCTCGATGCTGGGGCCACTCACAGCTTGGCTTCTCTGAAGACACTCTCGACCTGGTCTTCCCAAACCTCCTCCTCCACCTCTTCTGCAAAAACCCCCAGAACGTGGGTGAGTGTGGAGCAGCCCCCAGCCCTATGCTACAGGACTCCCCCATGCTCCACACTACTCCATGTCATGACATGGTGTGGCACAGTGTTCTGCGGAGCAAGAACCTTTGCCCTAAGAAATGCATAGAATACGTGTGATGTCACCCAATAAATGGCTTCACCTAAAATTCATATCGAATTGCTTGTTGCTCATCGCCGGTCTCCACAGCAAGACCCCCAGAACGTTGGTGAAATGGGAGCAGCTCCCAGCCACCCACACCCCCCGACACCACCCCATGTCAGGACTCGGCACGGCTCAGTGCGCTGCAACGTTCTCCTACCCGGCGCTTCCTGTCCCGTTGAAAGGTGGAGATGAACCGGAGATACATCGCCAGCATAATGAATGGCATCAGATCACCCACAGCCAGGGCGCCGAAGCAACCCATGGCTTGGGCTGAGCTACAGCTGTGTCCCTCCGGTCACCAATGAGTTCCAAGATCTCCAGTTATCTGCCAACCAAGACACTGACAAGCAATGGCTGAGGCTGCAGTCTGCAGTGACGCTGACAGACGACAGTGTCCAGTGCCAACTGCCCTGCGCCCCCTGACACCTGCCCGGCAGCCACACCCCCCTTTTGTGGCATCAGGGGCATGCTGAGCCCTCATTGGTGCTGAGCCCTCATTGGTGCCCTCAGAGGCAAGCAGAACTCTGATTGGATAAATCTGGTGGCACTCCAAGGCTCTTCCTCATGCCACTCCTGTCAGCCATACTTGGAAATGTGTCCCACCTGCGTAAGGAGAAGAGCAAGCACATCACGCCTTGCAAGAAACGTTTCAGGAGAGGGAAACTTCAGATTGCTCCTGACACCCCACAACCAGAACAAAATCGTTACCTTGAACACCCAAGATCCCACCTCTGGGTGCTTATTCCTTGGACCAAGCACCCTGCTTCCGAGATACAGAGTCACAGAACTGTAGGGGTTGGAAGGGACCTCCAGAGCTCATGGGGTCCAAGCCCCCTGCCAAAGCAGCTCCCTAGGACAGGTCGCACAGGTCGGCGTCCAGACGGGGCTGGAATATCTCCAGAGAAGGAGACTCCACACCCCCCTGGGCAGCCTGTCCCAGGGCTCCCTCACCCTCACCAGGAAGAAGTTCTTCCCCAGATTGGTGCAGAACTTCCTGTGCTCCTACAGTCTCCAGTCTGCCTTCATAATTCATCTCTGCCAGTCGCTCAGGGCTTTTTATCAGGCAACGAGATGTCTCATCTGTAGGCCAGGCTCCATCTAAGGTAACTTCAGCTCACCTGCTAACGACAGACAAAAGCATACGAGATGACAGGGCTTTGAGGCAAAGCTGCTCCATGCAGGAGCTGGGAGCTGAACACGTGGCTCAAACCAGCGTCTAAACCCAGTTCCAGGCTCAGAAACCTGCAAGGTTAACTGTGTAACCCTCAGGTTTGGGTTTGGGTAGCTGTCCCCTCTCCCACCGCAGACAGCCAGGACTGTAAAGCCCATCCTCACTCGCCGCCGTCCCCACACAGCGCAGATTTAACCATGACCTATTGAAACCTTCACCAACAGGTGGTTTTCTTTCACCATCGGGGTAAACAATCACTTCTTTCCTACAGATATCTCCAATGTCCTCCAGATTTGAGTTAGATCTACTTCTTCTTCAAAGTAAATCGACCTGTAGCCTGCAAAACAAGCCAAAGCATCACAACTTGTCCATGAAAAGGCCTGCGTTCCCGCTATAGTCCTCCTCCTCCTTTCCCCACCTTGCCACCTAGCTCTGTCACATCTCCAGAACAGCACACTAGTGATGACCTTACTGGTGCCAGAGTGCAGAAGGCGTGTTACCAGCTTTGTTATACCCAGTTCTTTGGCACAGACCGATGGTTTTTGTTCTTGCTTCACACTGCCAACACAAACGCCAAGTGTGCCCTCAGCTATATAGCAGGTTTAGAAAAGGCTCTTTAAACCCAGTGTGCACCAGATGATTTTTCTTTCCTAAATAAAAGCAGGGAATAAGTCAGTTTGTGCTGAAGGTCCTTTGCTAGAGCTCAGCCAGCTCCAGCAGAGGCAGCAGCCGAATCAGAAGCAGCGATGATGGGTCCTGTGCCCATGCCCCACCAAGTCTGCACATCCCAATTTTCACATTTAAGGACAGAAAGTGTCTTAAAAAGCTACAGGCACCGGTGTTCTTCTCAAGCTTCTCAAGTCATCCCATACCACAGGCTGTGCGAGCTACCAATCCCAAAGATGATGAGCCTCAGATGCAAGCTGTTGGTGATGCCAGGGCACTGTTTGCAATCCTACTGAGTTCTGCGTGCTCAGACTTGGGTTGCAAAGCTCTGAAATCCCTGCTTCAACTTGAAGGAAGTAAGAAGCTGCAGGTCCCCCTGTGTCCCACACTTCAGGACCTATTGTGAAGTCCATCACAACACATTAGTTTCTGCCATTGGTAAATGTCTCCTGCTCCTCCATGGATGGGATGGTGTAATAGGACATTTCTCAGGACAATTCCTGCCACAGAATCACAGACTCACAGAACCGTAGGGGTTGGAAGAGACCTCCAGAGCCCATCGGGTCCAACCCCCCTGCCAAAGCAGCTCCCTAGGACAGGTCGCACAGGTCGGCGTCCAGACAGGGCTGGAATATCTCCAGAGAAGGAGACTCCACACCCCCCTGGGCAGCCTGTCCCGGGGCTCCCTCACCCTCACCGGGAAGAAGCTCTATCCCAGATTGGTGTAGAACTTCCTGTGCTCCAACTTGAGGCCATCGCCCCTTGTCCTGTCCCCACAGACACTGAGAAGAGGCTGGCCATGTCCCCCTGCGTCCCACCCTTCAGATACTGATAACCATTGATCAGATCCCCTCTCAGGCTTCTTTTCTCCAGGCTGAACAGCCCCAGTTCATTCAGCACTGAGAACTGGGGTGGCTCCCAGTGGCCAGCTTCAGTGTTCCAGAAGATTCACTCCATTTCTTTTGCAAGCCCCACGGACCCAAACGAGCCGAGAATCGGGGTAACAAAAGCAAGGGTGGAAATCAAAACACCTTAATTCCTTCATGGCAAATGTAAGACCGTTGCTCCAGCAGGATTTTCCCACCTAGCGACCTGTCCTCAGAGATCAGTGGAGGATGGGTGAGAAGAAAAATGCAAACACGTACGGCAACGCCTGACAGATACTCTCCCAGCTTTGATAGCCTGCAGGCTCAGGCGCCTGCTGACCAAGAGGCCTTTAATAGCCTCCGGTGTCTTTTCATCTACTAAATGGTCTAACAATCTTTAAAATCCACAAGAGCTTTCTACACCTTCAAGTTCTTGCCATTCGGACTTCCCAAGGCATTTCTTGTGGACATGTCATAGAATCATAGAATCATAGAATGGTCTGGGTTGGAAGGGACCCCAAGGATCAGAGAGCTCCAACCCCCCTGCCACAGGCAGGGACACCAACCTCCAGGCCTGGAGCTACACAAGGCTGCCCAGGGCCCCATCCAACCTGGCCTTGAACACCTCCAGGGACCGGGAATCCACCCCCTCTCTGGGCAGCCTGTTCCAGCACCTCACCACTCTTTCTGTAAAAAACTTCCCCCTAATATCTAATCTAAACCTTCCCTCCTTAAGCTTTAGTCCATTCCCCCTTGTCCTGCCATTATCTGCTCTTTTAAAAAGTCGAATCCCCTCCTGCCTATAAGCTCCCTTCACGTACTGGAAGGCTGCAATGAGGTCCCCCCGCAGCCTTCTCTTCTCCAGGCTGAACAAGCCCAGTTCCCTCAGCCTCTCTTTGCAGGGCAGGTGCTCCAGCCCTCTAATCATCCTTGTGGCCCTCCTCTGAACCCTCTCCAACAGTTCCACATCCTTCTTGTATTGAGGGCCCCAGATCTGGACACAGGACTCCACGTGGGGCCTCACGAGGGCAGAGTAGAGAGGGACAATCACCTCCCTGTCCCTGCTGGCCACTCCTCTTCTGATGGAGCCCAGGATACCATTGGCCCTACGAGCTGCAAGAGCACACAGCTGGCTCATGTCAAGCTTCTCATCCACCACAATCCCCAAGTCCTTCTCAGCAGGGCTACTCTCAAGAAGCTCTTCTCCCAGTCTGTATCTGTGTCTGGGATTCTTCCGGCCCAAGTGCAACACCTGACACTTGGCAGTGTTGAACCTCATTAGGTTCCCTCGGGCCCATCTTTCCAGCCTGTCAAGATCCCTCTGGATGGCTTCCTTTCCTTCTGGGGTGTCGACCACACCACTCAGCTTGGTGTCATCCGCAAACTTGCTGAGGGTGCACTCAATTCCATCATCCATGTCATTGATAAAGATGTTAAAGATCACCGGTCCCAAGACAGACCCTTAGGGGACCCCGCTTGTCACCAGCCTCCACCTGGACATAGACCCATTGACCACCACCCTTTGGCTACGGTCTGTTAACCAGTTTCTTATCCAGTGGACGGTCCACCCATCAAATCCACTTCTCTCCAATTCAGAGACAAGGATGTGGTGGGGGACTGTGTCAAAGGCCTTGCACAAGTCCAAGTAGATGACATCGGTCGCCTTCCCTCTATCTACCGATGCTGTCACTCCATCATAGAAAGTCACCAGATTGGTGAGGCACGACCTTCCCTTGGTGAAGCCGTGCTGGCTGTCCCGGATCACATGCTCTTCCCTCATGTGCTCCAACATGTCGTCCAGGAGGATCTGTTCCATGATCTTCCCAGGCACAGAGGTGAGGCTCACCGGCCTGTAATTCCCTGGGTCTTCCTTGTTCCCTTTTTTATAAATGGGAGTGACATGACCTTTTTTCCAATCCCCAGGGACCTCTCCTGACAGCCACGACTTTTCAAATATGATGGAGAGCGGCTCGGCAACCACATCAGCCAGCTCCTTCAGGACCCTGGGATGCATGTCATCCGGCCCCAGAGACTTGTAGACATTCAGTCTCATGAGGCGGTCTCGGACTTGCTCTGCTCTTACAGTGGGGGGGGATTTACTCCCCCATTTCCCACCTTGAGTTTTAGGGATGCAAGGTTCTGGGATTTGAGAATTATGAGAATCCTGGCTGCCAGAGAAGACCGAGGCAAAGAACTCATTCAGTACTTCAGCCTTCTCCTCATCAGTCGCAGCCAATTCTCCTTTCTCATTTACCAAGGGGGGTACGTTCTCTTTGGCCTGTCTCTTCTGGCCAATGTACCTGTAAAATCCCTTCTTGTGATTTTTAACATCCCTTGCCAAGTTCAGTTCCATCTGCGCCTTGGCTTTCCTGATCCCATCTCTGCAAGTCCGAACAGCATCCCTGTATTCTTTCCAGGCTACACACCCTTGCTTCCAGAGCTTGTATTTGCCTTTCTTTTCCCTCAGTTTGACCAGCAGGTCCTTGCTTAGCCATGCTGGCCTCCTGCCCCTCTTGCCCGCTTTCTTATTCAGGGGGATAGAGAGTCTTTTAGCTCTCAGAAAGGCATCCTTAAAGAGTAGCCAGCTGTCCTCAACATTTCTGTCTCTAAGGACCACCTCCCAGGAGATCTTGGCCAACAAGTCCTTAAACAGCCTAAAGTTTGCTCTCTTAAAGTTCAGTGTCCTGGTCCCACTTTTCGCCAGGCCCACATTCCTTGAGATTACAAACTCAACTAGGGCATGGTCACTGCAGCCCAGGCTGTCTCCAACCTTAAGACCTTTAATGATCTCCCCCACATTGGTGAGCACCAGGTCCAGCAGTGCATCGCCTCTGGTCAGTCTATCCACTATTTGAACCAGAAAGTTATCATCTACACACTCCAGGAGTCTCCTGGACCTCTTGCAGCTCGCCATGTGGTTTTCCCAGCAGATATCCGGGTGGTTAAAGTCCCCCATCAGGATGAGTGCCTGTGACCGTGATGCCTCCTGCAGATGAAGGAAGAAAGCCTCATCGGTAGTCTCTCCTTGATCAGGTGGCCTGTAGTAGACCCCTATCACCAGCTGCTCTTTATTAGCCCCATCCCTAATCCTGACCCACAGGCTTTCAACCTGCTCCTGGCCACCTTCCAGAGAGAGCTCCTCACAGTCTATCCACTTTTTAACATAGAGGGCAACCCTACCACCCTTCCTTCCTAGCCTATCCCTTCTAAAAAGGCGATACCCTTCTACGGGGGTATTCCAACTGTGGGAATCATCCCACCATGTTTCCGTGATTGCAACTAGATCATAATTCTCCAGTGACACCTGTAAATGTATTAGATGACACATTCTACCTGAAAGGAACAGCAAATCTTTTCCTCTTCACCTTCTGCAGATCACTCAGGAGTTTAAAAACCTAACACAGGCCCTCACCTCTTCACCAGCTACAAACTCGGTTAAGGGAAAGGTTCTCAAGACCTCTCCTCATGCTTTCACACTTCTTTATCTCTTCCAGCTTTTCTAAACCCTGAGACCAGCACTGAAGAGTGCTGAAAAGAGAGATCTACAGAGACTACCATCTACGGTCCCTTCCCAGTAAATTCTACAGTGCAGTTTGCACGTTGGTAACTCCTGAGCATCACATTTCTAACTCTAAGGTCTTGCTCCTCAACAACAGACAGTTACAGCTTGGGTCCTCCTCTTTCTCTCCCTTGCACATCTCACCATCAGGCCAAGGGGGATGGAGTGAAGCTGAAGAAGGGAAGGGTTGGGTTGGATATTAGGGGGAAGTTTTTTACAGAGAAAGTGGTGAGGGGCTGGAACAGGCAGCCCAGAGAGGTGGTGGGTGCCCCATCCCTGGAAGTGTTCAAGGCCAGGTTGGGTGGGTCCTTGTAGATCCATGCCTGGAGGTTGGTGGGCCTGCCTGTGGCTTGCCTGTGGCCCCCAACCTTTCCCTCCCCTGGTTGGGTTGCGAGCCCCTTAGTGCCCGACTCCTGCGAGCACAAGCTGGCCCCAGGCACCGCTGGCACCCCCAAAAGTGGGGTGGAGGTGGCTGGTATCCCAGTGGGTTTGCTGGTGCCTGGGGGTGTGGGTGGGCTCGGACCGGGGCCAGCAGCACCCACAGGGGACCCTCACCCAGGCCCCCTCATGCTGAGCAGCGTCTCAGGGGCTGCAGTGGAGATAGGCCCTGAAGCCCTGAGGCTCGACCCAGAGGCCCTGAAGCAAGGCTGACCTCTAGATGAGTCTCACACCCCAGCACCGTGTTCCCTCCACAGCGGTCGGGATGCCGCTGTCTCTCTCTTCACATCTCTCTCAGATGGGCTTTCACCAAGGCCCGCTACTCCTTCCCCGAGCCCTGGCCCGGTGCCATGGAGGAGCTGGAAGCTCTCAAGCCATTGCCAGCCCTCCAGACCCATCAAGATCCTGAGGGACTGGGGACAGAGCCAGGGCCAGCACTTCACCAAGACTTCCCACTGGATCTGCCACTGGAGACTGACCAAGAGCAGGGCCATGGACAGGTCTGGGACAGGCCATGAGCAGCACGGACATGGAGCCTTCTCCTAGCAGACACCCAGCCATGGACATGGACAAGGAGTAGCTGGTCCTCGAGGTCATCCACACTCTGTGCAGCGTGGAGCGAGAGTGCTACAAGGAGCTACAGGCGTCTCTGGTCCTGTGGCAAGGGGCTATAAGGGGAGCCTGCAGTGTGATCCCACTTGGGGATCCCTCCCTCCAACCAATAGGAAGAAGGTGCTTGGCCAGATGAGTCTGCTGAAGCCCAGGCTGTGTCCCCGGTGTCTTGGAGAGGAGCAGCCAAGGCTGGACAAGGCTGCAGGGGAGGACTCAGTGAAGCAGGAAAACACATGTGATCCCCTGTGTGCCCAGCACCGCCATAAACAATACCTGCTGAACAGCCACCAAGGCTGGGGAGTTTAGATTCCTGCTTTTCAAGGTATCACCCTCAACTTGGAGTCCTGTGCCTGTTGTGATTTTTGGCTGGCAGCCCCTGTACCCAGCTCCCAAGGAGATGCCCTCAAAGTTTCTGCCCCCCGGGAGATGCCGTGGGCAGCCTGTCCTTTCCAGCTCCCCCAAATGCCTTTCTCTTTTCTTTTTCATAGCTTTGTTCCATGGAGGCAGCATCAGAGCAGCCTCTCACTCCTGAAGAGCACCTTCCCCACCCCCACGCGGCTTCCCACGAGAGAAATTCTGCCTTCCCCATTCCCCCCTCCCACCCCAATCCTCTCCTGTGGAACATGAGGTTATCACGCTGGAAGGACGGGATGCCATGCGGAGGGACCTGGAGAAGTGGGCCCAGGGGAACCTCATGAAGTTCCACAAGGACAAGTGCAGGGTCCTGCCCTTGGGTCGGGAAATCCTCACTGTCAATCCAGGCTGGGAGAGGACGTGGTAGAGAGCTGGTGAGAGGTGTCCCTGCCCATGGCAGGGGGTGGGACTCAATGATCTTTGAGGTCCCTCGCAGCCCTGAGCAGTCTGTGACCGTTGCTGGAAAAGCTTTGGGACAGCCCAGGGAAGGACACAGAATAGAAATCCGTGGTAGGGCTGTTGCAGAGCCGAGCCTCAGCTTGGGTACCCCAAGCGCTCCCAGTTTGGGCTATTTTGGACCGGAAACACCCATCTGTCCCCAGAAGCATCCCCTCCCCCTGGTGGCACAGACAGAAAGGAGCCCTTTGGCCACCAACAGATTTAATTCCCCAGTGCTGCTGCCAGAAAATCGGGGTCAGGGGGGTGTGGCTGTCCCCCACACCTGGGCCACTGGGGGTGGGCTGGGTGACAGCACCAGCACCAAAGGTCCCCAGTGATTTCAGTTCCCAGGTGGTGAAGCAGGGTGGGCTTGGTGTGAGCCAGGTGCTGCTCCACGGGGCTGGGTGTCACGCTGCCGGCGTGCCATGCACTCGCCGAAAGCACGGACCTGGGGCTGGCAATGGCGCCAGTCCTGCCGCGCCGCCATGCAGTCCTGCAGCTCCCGGTGCTGCGCGGCGCAGCCCGTGCGTGAGATCAGGGCGTCCACTGGGTCCTCCTCCTCCTCAGCCTTCTTCAACGACGGAGAGTTCCTGGCGTGCCCGGGTCTCGCCATCGCTGAGCCAGGCTGGAGCAAGGAAGCAGGGTTTGGGGTGCTACCTTCCCCTTCTTTGGGGGCACAAATTTCCGGGTGCCCAACACCCCACCCGTGGGTGCTCAGCACCCTCCTCACCCCCCACCTGCCCTTTCGCCCCAGCACGAGCCGTGCACTTTCTATGCCACTCCCGCGGGGGTCCAGCACCGGCCCCCACGGCCCCCCTTTCCCTTTCCCTTCCCCTTTCATTGCCTGCCCCCTCCCCCTCCATTGCCTTGCCCGCGCCCGCGCCCGCCCCCGCCCCCGCCCCCGCCCCCGCCCCCGCCCCCGCCCCCCCCCCCCCCATACCCCTCCCCGTGCCTACCCAGCGGCGCAGCGCGGCCCCTTTAAGCCCGGTGACGGGGCGGGGCGCGACCGCGGAAGCGCCCGCTCACTGGCGGCGTCTTTCCCTTTGCGCTTGGTGGGGGGCGGCGGGCAGGCCGGAGGCGGCAGAGGCGGCGTCGGCCGCGCTGGGATGGCGGCGGCGCTGCGGGTGCAGAGCGACTGGAGCCGGGCGCTGAGGTGGACGCGGCCCTCGCCGTCCCCTTCCCCCGCTCCCTTCTCTGCTCTCTTTCCTCCGGCTCCGCTCACAGCCGCTCTTCCTCTCCGCAGGAGGGACGAGGGTGAGGCCTGGCTGAGCTGCCGCAGCCCTGGTGAGTGCTGAGGCGGTGTGGGGGGGCTCAGGGGGTGGCGGGCTGGGGCGAGAGGAGGCACACGGGGACACAGCACGGGCAGTGCTGTCAGGGACCGCAGAGATGGTTGAGTCCCGCCCCCTGCCATGGGCAGGGACACCTCTCACCAGCCCCAGCTGCTCAAGGCCCCATCCAACCCAGCCTTGGACACCTCCAGGGAGGGGGCAGCCACCACTTCCCTGGGCACCCTGTGCCAGGGCCTCACCACCCTCAGAGGGAAGAATTTCTTCCCATTATCCAATCTAAATTTCCCCCCTTCCAGTTTAAACCCGTCCCCCCTCGTCCTGTGTCTCCCTGCCCTTCTGAAAAGTCCCTCCCCAGCTTTCCTGTAGCCCCTTCAGGGACTGGAAGGTGCTGTAAGATCTCCCCAGAGCCTTCTCTTCCCCAGGCTGACCCAGACCACCTCTCCCAGCCTGGCTTCACAGCAGAGGTGCTCCAGCCCTCTGATCATTTCCGTGGCCTCCTCTGGGCTTGTTCCACCAGTCCCATGTGCTGCTTACGTTGGGGACTCCAGAGCTGGATGCAGTATTCAAGAAATTAATTAGGTTTTTATCTAGTATAAACAGGGAAAGTGAATAGTTTTCAACTCTGTGCTCATGTTTTGTTCTAAAATCTGTCTCTAAGGGCTAAATTATATGAAATGCTCCAGGCTGGGTTGGTGTAAAGAATTGCAGCAAAATTCCTTTCAGGTCCAGCTGAATCCATAACTTTTCCTTGTGTTTGTCAGGTTAATCAAGATCTTACTCACTTTTACAGTGCTAAACCTGAGGTTGAAACTAATAGCATTTACAGGATCCTAGAATCCCCTGGGTTAGAAGAGACCCTTGAGTTCACCGAGTCCAATCAGGGCCTGGTCCACCTCTAGATCATGTCCTTAAGCTCTTCATCTACACCCCTTTTAAATACCTCAAGTCTGGGGCTTAAGGGGGTGGAGGGTTGCGGTGGGTTAGGAGAGGTGAGGGCAGTTGGGGGGCTGTGTAAGGAGTGAGGGCGGTTGGGAGTGTTTCCTGTGTCTCAGGGAGGGCTGAGGGTGGTTGGGAGGGGTGCCCTGTGGTTTGGGGCGGGCTGAGGGGAAGATAAGCTGGGGAGGGGGTGGGGTTGAGAGGTGGCTGAGCTGATGGCTGTTCTCCCCACAGGGAAGCCCACCCTGTACGGCAGCTTGACCCGCCGTGGGCTCAGCACTGAGGGCGTCCCTGACATCGCTGCTTCCGAGGGCTTCGTGGTTGGGGAAGTCACCGAGGTGCTGGGGTGGGCTGGGGGATCGGTAACTGCCTTCTGTGTGTGAAGGGGTGGTACTGTTATACCAGCCAAAATAAGAGCCTAAAACTGTTTCCCAGTTCCCTGCATGGATTATCCAGCTGTCCTTGGCACCTCGCCTGTGCTGGGTCCTGGAGCTGGTCCGTAGCATCCGCTCATGAGTCTCCCTCTCTGGAGGTATTCAAGACCCATCTTGAGTTCCCAAGGTGAACTCAACTACAAGCCCCAAGCTGCTGTTCCCAGACTGCCACTGGTCACACACAGCCAAACTGGTGAGGTGGAACAGGTCTGGAACGAGGTGTACAGGGAAGGCAACAGCTCCCAGCAAAACAAAGTATATGGAGCAGGAGATCACCAGTATCTTCTCATGGAAGAACTTTTCCTGGTGAGGGTGAGGGAGCCCTGGGACAGGCTGCCCAGGGGGGTGTGGAGTCTCCTTCTCTGGAGATATTCCAGCCCTGTCTGGATGCCGACCTGTGCGCCCTGTCCTAGGGAGCTGCTTTGGCAGGGGGTTGGACCTGATGATCTCCTGAGGTTCCTTCCAACCCCTGGGATTTTGTGATCATGCTGGGGTCGTGTGTCCCATAATCTTAGCATCTCCTGACTTAGAAGGGACCCACATGGATCATAGAGTTCAACTCCTGGCTCTACACAGGCCCAGCCAACTCCTGTGGCCATAATGGCCATCACTTCCCACCCCAGGCTTTGTGTCTTGCAGCAGTAGAACGAAGCAAGCCCAACACTCTGCTTCATCCCTCCTCAGGCTCTTGAGAGACCACAGCCAGGTCCAAACCACAGTTCCACCTCGACAGCCTGACGGCCCTTCTAACTCTTCTTCTTCCCTTTTCTTCCCTCCTCTAGAAAAGCATTCTCATTTCTTGTCCACATGAAAATGCATCCACAAAGTTTCTGGCTCCTTACACAACTTTTTCCAGGATTCATCAGAAAAGTGTAAGTAACCTTGTGAAATGAGGTGGGGGGGAAACACATGGGACTGACCCCGAGCTTTCGCAGCGTGTCTCAGGCGTGTTGCATGCTTGGTCTGAGGGTTGACCAGCAGTGTGACTTCATATTTGAACTGGGTCATTAAATGTTATAGGATCAGAGAAACTTGGGGAAGTTGCTTGTGATTGGGAAAGCTGGAGAGCTGGGCAGGGAGAAACCAGGTGAGGTTTGATAAAAGCAAGTGGAGAGTCTTGCACTTGGGAAAGAATTGTACAGGCTGGGGGTGAGCTGCTGGAGAGGAGCTCTTCAGAGAAGGACTTGGAGGTCCTGGTGGGTGACAGGGTGGCCATGAGCCAGCAGTGTGCCCAAGGAGGCCAATGGGATCCTGGGGTGCATGAAGAGGAGCGTGGCCAGCAGGTCAAAGGAGGGGATCATCCCCCTCTGCTCTGCCCCGGTCAGGTCACACTTGGAGTGTTGTGTTCAGTTCTGGGCTCCCTGGTATAAAAGGGACAGGGATCTCCTGGAGAGAGTCCAGAGGAGGGACACGGAGATGATGAAAGGCCTGGAGCATCTCCCCTGTGAGGAAAGGCTGAGTGAGCTGGGGCTGTTCAGCCTGGAGAGAAGCAGCCTGAGAGGGGATCTGATCAATGGTTATCAATATCTGAAGGGTGGGACACAGGGGGACATGGCCAGCCTCTTCTCAGTGTCTGTGGGGACAGGACAGGGGGCGATGGCTTCAAGTTGGAAGTTTCTTGGGGTCCCTTCCAACCCAGACCAGTCTGTGATTCGATGATTCTTGTCCTTGTGTAAGGGTGTTAAGTGTTAGAAGAGCGTTACCAGGCTGGAACTGTGAAGCCGTGGTGATGGAAACTCTGCGAGGTGCTTTAAATCCCCCCAGCAGTGTATGTCTGGGGGTGACAGTAGCACCCGGGGATGTACTTAGCAGGTCTCCCCCAGCAAGGAATTAGGCTCTGGAGCAGAAAACCCTTTGTAGGAGGTGACACAAAGCTAATGTTTGGTGTTTCCACCCTCCTGCAGGTTACCTGTCTCGACATTTCCAGCGGCGGTGGGCTCGGCGTGTCAACCAGCACAGATGGGACCATGAAAATCTGGCAGGCTGCAAATGGAGAAATAAGAGTAAGAGCATCTAGCTTTGATGTTGTGTGTTGGCTGTGACCTTAACAAAGTCCTTTGACCATGAATTCAGTCAGGCTACCCATACACTGTGGCCTAGGGAAGGTGGGAACCTGACTTTTGATTGCAGAGCTAATTGAAATTATCCACCTGGGAGGTTTGAAGTTCAATCTCTTGGAAAGCCTGACTGCTCCCAAGGGAAATGATGGCTGGCAATCCAGAGGGAAATCCCAGGTTGAAAACGAGAAAGGGTAGTTAGGAATGACAGCTCCTAACCTGTGTGCTGCAAGCCCTGAATTGGCTTCTGCAGTAGAGAAGAGGTGAGGAAAAAGACTCCTGCCTGTGATGAATTAACTGGGTCGTGGCTAGAAACACCGGTTACTGTGGTTCTTGTGCAGCTTGACCTGTCAGCTGCTTGTTTAGCAATGGATAAAGACATTTCACCCGTTCTTAGAACCAAATGTAGCATCCTTTGCTGTGTAATTAGCGACTCCAGCAGTGGAGGGAGGCACAAAGTGGACCTGCCAGCTCTGTGCCTGCCTCAAATTGAGATGAGTTCCCTTGCAAGAACCCAGACCCAGAGGATTTGAGCTTAATCCACTGCCCACGTGTGAACACCAAGTTTTAGAATCCCAGACTGATCTGGGTTGGAAGGGACCCCAAGGATCACAGAGTTCCAACCGCCCTGCCACAGGCAGGGCCACCAACCTCCAGGCCTGGAGCTACACAAGGGTGCCCAGGGCCCCATCCAACCTGGCCTTGAACACCCCCAGGTACAGGGCACCCACCCCCTCTCTGGGCAGCCCGTTCCAGCCCCTCACCACTCTTTCTGGAAAGAACTTCCCCCTAATATCTAATTTAAACCTCCCCTCTGTTAGCTTTAATCCACCCCCCTTGTCCTGCCATTAATTACCCTTTTAATAAGCCATTTCCCCTCCTGTTTATCTGCTTCCTTTAGGGAAGGGAAGGCTGCAGTGAGGTGCCCCCAGCTCCTTAAGTCTCTCTCCGTAGGGGAGGTGCTCCAGCCCTCTGATCATCTCCGTGGCTCCTCTGACCCCTCTCCAACAGTCCCACATCTTTCTTGTGTTGGGGCCCCAGCTCTGGACACAGGACTCCAGCTGGGGCCTCCCGAGGGCAGAGCAGAGAGGGACAATCCCCTCTTCTCCAGTGTCACAGCTCAAGAGTCGCTCTGTGTAAGGGTGATAACAATGGAACTAGCACGTAGTTCTTTGTTTTCCAGAGACTGTTGGAAGGCCATGTGTATGATGTGAATTGTTGCAGGTTTTTTCCATCGGGCCTGGTGGTTCTGAGTGGAGGAATGGATGCCCAGCTAAAGATCTGGTCAGCAGAAGATGCCAGCTGCGTAGTAACATTTAAAGGTCACAAAGGAGGTACAGAGTGCTCAGGCTTTAAATACTGCTTCATCTGCCATGTGTATAACTGTTTTGTGCCTGAGGGGTAACGGTCAGTCACCAGCCTACTGGAACAGGCTGCCCAGGAGGGGAGAAGCCTCCCTTGTAAGGCAAGACAAGACAACCCCTTTTTCCTTTTTCTCCTTTGGGTTTTGGGGAAATATTTTGACTCCTCCAAGTCTCAGGATGTCACCATGTGAAGATGCCCTGGCTGCAGGGCTAACCAAGGGTCAATAAAAGCTGGGACTTGGCTACAGAAGCCCAGCCAGAGGTAGATTTTGAGTGGCATGTGGTCAGGGCTGTGGGCTTTGGCTTCTGCCCCCTCAGAAATCTGAAATGCGTTTAAAAGATGTGCCGGTTCTGAGGATAAACCTGGCTGGACCTGTGTGGAGCCAGGAGTTGGACTCGGTGATCCATATGGGTCCCTTCCAAGTCAGGAGATTCTGGGATAAACAGCTCTAGGGTGAGGCTGAAGGCCACTCTCTACAGGGCGATGACAGGAAGAGTTTCATCTAGTGCAGTCACTACAGATATTTCTATTTGAGTTCTGGGAGCTTGATAGAATCACAAGGCTGGAAAAGACCTTAAGATCATCAAGTCCAACCATTCCCATCCTAAGCACAACCATAACCCTAAGTACCTCATCTACCCTTTTTTTAAAACACCCCCAGGGGTGGAGACTCAGCCCCCTCCCTGGGCAGCCTGTTCCACAGCCCCACAACTCTGCCAGGGAAGAACTTTTCCCTCCCATCTGAGCTGACCCTGCCCTGGTGCAGCTTGAGCCCATTTCTCTTTGTCCCATCTCCTGTCCCCTGGCTGAAGAGACCATCACCCACCTCTCTGCACCCTCCTGGCAGGTCAGTGGAGACACTGAGAAGGTCTCCCCTCAGCCTCCTGTTCCCCAGGCTCAACACCCCCAGCTCCCTCAGCTGCTCCTCAGATGATTTGCAAAGCATCAATTAAATCCTCTAACCATCATTTTTCAGATCCAGACTCAACATCCCCATGGTTAACTCTTTTGGGGATGTTAGCAACTGGAATGAACTGTGCTTCTGATGTTGCTGTAGCTGGATGATGTGGATGCTTCTTGCCCCACACAAGCCTTAGCATGATCCAGAGTTGGGCTGGGCTTGGACTTCTGTCCAAGTTAGAGGCTGATTTTGGAGCTGGAAACTCAGCTGTGATATCAGCTCAGTCTGAGGCAAGGTGTTGCCAATTATTTTACTGGTGATTCATGAAGTCACAGAAGCATAGGGGTTGGAAGGCACCTCCAGAGCCCATTGGGTCCAACCCCCCTGCCAAAGCAGCTCCCTAGGACAGATCACACAGGTCGGTGTCCAGCCGGGGCTGGAATATCTCCAGAGAAGGAGACTCCACACCCCCCGAGCAGCCTGTCCCAGGGCTCCCTCACCCTGACCATGAAAAGTTCTTCCATGATACTGGTGATAATCTGCCTTTGTGCCAGGTGATGGCTCCTGCTCCATATGCTTTGCTTTGCTGGGGGCTGTTGCCTTCCCCGTACACCTCGTTCCAGACTTGTTCCAGCTCAGCCAGTTTGGCTGTGTGTGACCGGTGGCAGTCTGGGATCAGCACTTTGGGGCTTGTAGCGCAGTTCACCTTGGGCAATGAGCTGCTGCGTCTGTCCGTCTTCCATGCTGTCTGTCTGACTGTGGCCTTTGCCTTGACACAGGTATTTTGGACACTGCCATTGTGGATCGGGGAAGAAATGTCCTCTCCTGCTCTAGGGATGGCACCGTGCTTCTCTGGGACTGCGGGAAATCCTCCTGCCTGGGTGTCATCGCTGACTGTGGCTCTCCTGTCAACGGCATCGCTGTGGGTGCTGCTGACAGCTCCCTCAACCTGGGCTCGCCTGAAAAAGCTCCTAGTAAGGATCTTGCTCTTAAAAATTCATATTTCTTCTCCTAGCCCAAACTGCTTAGGTTTGTCACCAATAATGCTGAGTGTGGAGCTTGCTTCTGTGCCCCTCCTATCTGGGGAAGGGACCCTGGGTGACCAGACCAGAGCACTCTGGTCCTGTGGAGGAGTTGAGCGTTATCAAGCAGGTTAAGACCGACTGAGTCTCTCTAATTGCTCCTGGGGTGTCTCAGTTACTGTTACACAGCCAGGGAATTTGAGTATTATAAAGGAAAAGCTTTATGTGGAGTGAACTGGAGACACATGGCTCTTTCCTTGTGGTGGTGTGGCTCTGGCTGGAGGCCAGACATCCACCAAAGCTGCTCTGTCAGTGCCCTTCTCAGCTGGACAGGGGGAAAATAGATATTGAGGGGCTCAGGAGTGGAGATAAGGGCAGGGAGAGATCATTCCACAATCAGCGTCAGGGGCAGAACAGACTCAACAGGGAATAAAGGAGAGAGACTCTAATTGATGGCACTGCCCTGCACCCCCAGTGACACCAGAGTTGGGTGATGAGAAGTGTGGCCAGATCTTAAAGCACCTCCCCCCACCCCTCCCTTGTCAGCAGACTGAGCTTTAGCCAGGATTTCACTCCCTTCTTCCCCCCATTGTGGAACGGGGAGGGTCAGGGACTGGGGGAATGGGGATTTGGGTCAGTTTCTCACGAGCTGTTTTCCTTCCTTCTTAGCTGGGGAGGGAGGGATGGGGGCATTCCTCACCCCCTCTCCCTGCTGCACTGTGGGGTCCCACCCACAGCAGACAGTCCTCCAGGAACTTCTCCCGACATGAATCCTTTCCTGTGGGGCTTGAGCTCCTCACCAAGTGCCTCAGCGTGGGTCCTTCCATGGGGAGCCGACCTTCAGGCCCACCCAGACTGCTCCAGCCTGGTCCCCTACAGGGTCACAAGCTTCCCTCCCTCCCACCCAGCAGACCTGCTTCGGTGTGGGTCTGTCTGTCCACAGGCTCCAGGTTTCACTGCCAGGAGCTTGCTCACACCTGGGATTCCTACGGGGTCACAGCGCCCTTCAGGTGTTCCCACCTGCTCCAGCACGGGATCGTCCATGGGCTGTAGATGGGATCTCTGCTCCCTGTCATCATCCATGGGCTGTGGGGGGACACCCACTCCACCATGGGTTTCTCCAGGGGCTGCAGGGGCATCTTTCTCTCCGGCACCTGGGGTGCCTCCTCCCCCCTTCCCTGCCCTTGGTAGCTGCACAGCTCCTCACATCTCCACTCCCTTCTCTGGGGGCACAAAGCAGCTGCTTGAGGGTTTGTTTCTCCTCACTGTGGTTCCCAGAGATGCTGTGACCATCGCTGATGGGCTCGGCCTTGGTCAGCAACGACTCCGGCCTTGAGCCATCTGGTGTTTGCTCTGTGGGGCCTGCAGAGAGCTTCTGGCTGCTTTTTGGCAGCCCCCCTTCTCCATGAGAACCCAGCCACCCAAAACTGTGAGACTCAGGGTACAGAGTTAACACCATTACGGGTTCAGCTGTCAGGTTTGGGTATCACCAAGGCTCATTCCGTCCCCCGCTGGAGTGAACTGATGTCTTTGTCAGGTGACCGTGAGGTTGGGACAGAAGGGAAAGTCCTGCTGCTGGCTCGAGAAGATAAGAAGCTTCAAGGAGTGGGACTGCAGAGCAGGCAGCCGGTAAGGGGACTCTCAGAGGTGTTTCCCTGGGGAAGGTGCTAGAAAATCCGCTCAGAGGCATCAGGCCTTTGGCTTCTGTTTCCTTGGGTTGGAAGCTGTGGGTTGTGTGGCTGTGCAGAGCACTGGGCTGAGGAATGAAACCAGGTTCAAAACAACCCAGATCAGTGAGGTGGTTAGTGTTAATCCTGTTCCTTTCCCCTGGTGAGGTCCCCCCCAGGCCACACAACGGGACAGAGCCAGGCCAGGTGGTGGTGGGGAGCTGATCCACCTGCCTTTGGGCTTGTGTGCTCCCCAGATATGCTCTAAACGAAACACCAGTACCACAAAGTGGTGCTGTCTGTGCTTCCCACTGGCCAGATTTATTTGAGAGGGGGGAGGTTAAGGATTAGGAATTGGCTCTGGAATTTAACCCAGGTACTGGGTTAAATGAAAGGCTCTTTAAACACTGGCCAGTAGATGTCACCGTGAGTGCAGGAACCGCAGGCTGCCTCCTGCATCCAGAGTGGAAAGCTGCTCTTGGTTCTGCCTGGTGTTTTAACCACGGTGTGAAGGGAACCTCAGGTGGTCAGCAGTCCATTGCTCTCCTTTTGGAGAGGGAAGATGGTGGTGAATGGAGTCACAAGTGGTGTTCCTCAGGGGTTGGTCCTCCAACCCACCCTCTTTAATATCTTCATTGATGATTTGGAGGAGGGAATTGTGTGCTCCTTCAGTAAGTTTGCAGATGACACCAAGTTAGGGGGAAGTGTGGATCTGGCAGAGGGTGGGAATGCCCTCCAGAGGGACCTGGGCAGCTTGGATCGATGGGGAGAGGCCAGTGGGATGGAGTTCAACACGGTGACACGACGGATCATGACGTGAGGAGGTCTCCCCTCAGCCTCCTCCAGGCTGAACACCCACAGCTCCCTCAGCCACTCCACGTAGGATCAAATCTCAGCCTTTTGGCTAAGAGTGTAGTGTCTCTTCTTATCAGTTTAATATCTGATACGTCCTTGATGAGAGGGTTTTATATTAAATGAATTTTTCGTCTTGGGAGTTGAACCCTGAATTTGCCTGTGGCAGGGGGGTGGGAACTTGGGGTCCCTTCCAACCCAGACCATTCTGTGATCCTGTGATTTGCCCTCCAGCCCCTTCCCCAGCCTGGTTGCCCTTCTCTGGACACATTCCAGGACCTCGGCGTCCTTCTTACGGTGAGGAGCCCAGAACTGGACCCAACAGTCGAGGTGCAGCCTCACCAGTGCCCAGTCCAGGGACACAGGATCATCGAGTCCAACCCCAGGATCCAGGAGCATTTCCTGACTGCGCCGTGTCTGCTGACTTGGCGAGACTGATCCTGGAGACCTGTTCTCCTGCCCATCTTGGAGCAGGGCTGAGGGGTTACTAACCTGGCTCTGGGTTTGCCAGTTTGTGCTGTGGCTCCTGGAACTTCTGGGTGTCCCGTGGCCTCATCTGTCAGTGTCTGACCCTTGCATTTGTTCTGTGTCCTCAGGTGTTCCTCTTCATCGGATCCGATGCGTTCAACTGCTGCACGTTCCTCTCTAGTACCTACATCCTAGCAGGGACTCAGGATGGGAACATCTATCAGCTGGATGTGAGAAATATTAGGTGAGTGTGTGCCAGGAGCTGGGAGTTATTGAACAACCAACATGATCTCCTACTGGAAGGCGACCTGCTCAGTAAAAGGATCATATAATCATAGACTGGTCTGGGTTGGAAGGGACCCCAAGGATCATAGAGTTCCCACCCCCTGCCACAGGCAGGGCCAACAACCTCCAGGCCTGGATCTACACAAGGTTGCCCAAGGCCCCAGACCAACCTGGCCTTGAACACACCCACGGATGGGCCACCCACCACCTCTCTGGGCAGCCTGTTCAAGAGGGCAAGGTGTGGATGTTGTCTACCTGGACTTAGTAAAGCCATTGATGCTGTTTGTTAGGGCACTCTCCTGGAGAACCTGGCTACTCAGGGCTTGGGTGGGCTTACGCTTCACTGGGTAAGAAAAAGAGCTGGATCCCCGGGCCCAAAGAGTTGTGGTGAATGGAGTTAAATCCAGTTGGTGGCCGGTCACAAGTGGTGTTCCCTGGGCTCAGTTCCCAGACACTCCTGGGTGATCACTGATCACACCCCCACGTCCTGCAGATGTTCCTCCTGTTATCTTCTAACCCTGAGCTCGTATTCACGCATTGGGGTGGGCTCCTGACTACAGCCTGTAACCACCTTCCTTGTTTCTTCTCCTCCTTCTAGTGCTCCAATCCAGGTGATCCATAGATCAGGAGCACCAGTGCTGTCGCTGCTCCCATACCGAGACGGATTTATCGCCAGCCAAGGTACCTCAAGTGTTCCCCTCTTCCAGTAGAAATTGTAGAAGCAAATTGAGGAGCTTTGTGCTCTTCGTTACCCTTTTACATATAAGCACAGTCTGTGTGGGCAGTGTGTCCCTGGCAATGAGTGAGGGGATGTAGCTGTGTTACATGGCTGCTGTTGGCATCATGAGTTCCGTTCCTCACCTTCCCTGTGTTCCTCCAGAATAGGGTCTGAGGGCGCCTCTCGGCTGCTAGAGCCTTTTCTCATCTCTCTGACATCTTCACAGCATGTTTCCCTCTGTACCCTGTGATCAGTGACCCTGTACTGGGCATTGGTGAGGCTGCTCCTCCAGTGCTGAGTCCAGTTCTGGGCTCCTCACCATCAGAAGGACATGGAGGTCCTGGAGCAAGTCCAGAGAAGGGCAGCCAGGCTGGGGAAGGGGCTGGAGGGCAAATCCTCTGAGGAGTGGGTGAGGGAGCTGGGGGTGTTGAGCCTGGAGAAGAGGAGGCTGAGGGGAGACCTTCTCAGCGCCTCCACTGACCTGCCAGGAGGGTGCAGAGAGGTGGGTGATGGTCTCTTCAGCCAGGGGACAGGAGATGGGACAAGGGGAAATGGGCTCAAGCTGCACCAGGGCAGGGTCAGCTCAGATGGGAGGGAAAAGTTCTTCCCTGGCAGAGTTGTGGGGCTGTGGAACAGGCTGCCCAGGAAGGGGGCTGCGTTGGACTTGATGAGCTTAAAGGTCTTTTCCAACCTCAGGATTCTGTGCCCAGGCCTTTTCACTGGGCCCACTGGAGCTGTCTGTAATTAAGAGCGTGGCTCACTTCACTAATCGCCCTGTTTTCCTTCCTCTGGCCAGGCGATGGAACCTGCTTCATCATTCAGCAAGACCTCGATTACATCCTGGATCTCACAGAAGCGGACTGTGACCCTGTGTACAAGGTGAGGGATGCTGTCTTATCACCCCAGGTAAGGGGTGTAGGGAAGCTTGATGCCAGGTAGCAGGCAGCTGCCCTTATCTCAGGACTTGGCAGCCTGCACCTCAGGTTCCTTCACACAGTTGCCTTTTAAGCTGGTTTCCCCCCCTCCCCCAAATAATCTAAATATTTGGCATAAACAAACCCTCTGGCCTCTTATCTGCATCATGCAGGAGCGATACCAAAGCAGCAGAGTAGCTTGGTTGTTGGAGCAGCTCTGGCAGAATTAACTGAGCTGTGAATTAATTGCTTGGAGGATCCTTGGGGGTAGAAGCAACAGCTGGCTGGGCACTGCTGCCTCTTCTCTTGCCCCCTGGTGACTCGGGACCCAAAAGCAGGCCTCTGGCTCCTGTGTTTCCGGACACCCCGCTGCCCTTGGGAGTGTGACACGGGTTCCCTCAGCTCTCAGCTTGGTGGTGCCAGTGGAAATGTGCTTTTGGTTTTAACCCACAGAATCACCAGGTTGGAAAAGTCCCTTAAGCTCAGGGAGTCCTGTCCTGTGCTGACCCAGATCTCTCAGTACCTCATCTCCCCATCTGTTAAACACCCCCTTGGGATGGGGACTCAGCCCCTTCCCTGGGCAGCCTGTTCCACAGCCCCACAACTCTGCCAGGGAAGAACTTTTCCCTCCCATCTGAGCTGACCCTGCCCTGGTGCAGCTTGAGCCCATTTCCCCTTGTCCCATCTCCTGTCCCCTGGCTGAAGAGACCATTGCCCACCTCTCTGCAGCCTCCTGTCAGGTAGCTGTAGGTGCTGAGAAGGTCTCCCCAACCCACTCCAGCTCTGCCAGCCAGTTTTCCCCCTTCTAAGTACCACTCCTGTGGAGGCTGAGATCTGACCCACACAACTCCTTGGTGTCTCACCCCCTTTTTGCATTTAACAGAAGAACCTCTGGAATCAATGCCAGAAACAGGCTGTTAGCTGTCACTTGAGCAGCAACTCTCCTTAAATCCCACTCACTTTCCCCTCCCTCTTTTTCAGGTAGCTGCTTGGGAGAAGCAAATTTACACGTGCTGCAGAGATGGCATAGTGAGGAGATACCAACTTTCTGACCTTTAGTTGCCTGGATCAGTGTGGAGTTGCACCAAAGTAACTCTTCCAAGCTTATTTTCTGGGGTGGTATGTTTGAGGTGCGTGTGTAGAAGCTTCTGAGGCCTGTGGAATCTTCTGAGGCTGTTGGGATGAGCGGGCTCTGTACAGCTGGTTTTGGGGATGTTTCTTACTGTGGGACAACTTTGGATTTTATTTTTTTAAATTTGGAGAGAGGGGCTCTGAGGTGTCAGGGAGGGTCTTGTGCTGCCACACATCTTCTCACTGCTGGCATGGGGCGTGGGGGGTGTGTGTGTAAAATAATAAAATATATTGGATGTGGGGGTGACCTTATGGCAGAATGGCCTGAAATAAAGCAACTGCTTTAGTAACACCATGTGGGAAATACATTTTCACAGACTCACAGAACTGCAGGGGTTGGAAGGGACCTCCAGAGCCCATCGGGTCCAACCCCCCTGCCAAAGCAGCTCCCTAGGACAGGTCGCACAGGTCGGCGTCCAGACGGGGCTGGAATATCTCCAGAGAAGGAGACTGCACACCCCCCTGGGCAGCCTGTCCCAGGGCTCCCTCACCCTCACTGGGAAGAAGCTCTTCCCCAGATTGGTGTGGAACTCCCTGTGCTCCAACTTGAGGCCATCGCCCCTTGTCCTGTCCCCACAGACAATGAGAAGAGGCTGGCCATGTCCCCCTGTGTCCCACCCTTCAGATATTGATACCCATTGATCAGATCCCCTCTCAGGCTGCTTCTCTCCAGGCTGAACAGCCCCAGCTCACTCAGCCTTTCCTCGGAGGGGAGATGCTCCAGGCCTTTCATCCTCTCCGTGTGCCTCCCTCCTCTGGACTCTCTCCAGGAGCTCCAGGAAAACTCATTTTAAAAAGCCAAAGTGTTTTTAAAAGGAAATAGAAGGAACCCGCGGGCGAGGCGGGGCCCGGGGCGGGAGGGCAGAACTGCCCCTGCCGTGCTGCCCTGCGCGGCCCGGAAGCGCCGGGCTCCATGGCAACGGGACGCCATGGGGCAGAACTACTACGCCGTGCTGGGCCTGGAGCGGGGGGCCGCGGACGCCGACATCAAGAAGGCGTGAGGGGCTGCGGCCTGGCGGAGAGGGGAGCCCCAAGGCCGGCCGGCGCTGGGGGGGTGCGGGACGGGGGTGTTGGGGATGGGGGAAGCCCCGTGTGTCTCCGCAGCAGGGCCCTGAAGTGGGAGGTGGGGAGGAGGGAGGGGCCTGGGAGAAGCGGCAGGGCCACAAATCCTGGGAGAAGGAGGGAGGGAGCAGCCGGGGCTGGGGGTGTCCTGTCCCCGCGTCCCCGCCCCCCCAGGGCTGGCTGGCTGCAAGGCTGGCTTTTCCCTTCTTTTCCCCTCCATAGCTATCGGAAACTGGCCTTAGAGAATCATCCATTCAAATGCAAGGAGCCCTGGGCACCGGAGAGGTTCAGGCAGCTGGCAGAGGCCTATGATGTGCTCAGCGACCGTAAGTGTGGGGACAGTCCCTGCCCCTGGGTCTGGGGGGGGGGGTGGGCCTGGCAGTGAGACGCCTCTGCTCCGGCCAGAGGTCTAAGCCCCCTGTCATTAGCACCCTATGGAGGTGGCATCAGCCCTTGAGCCCCAGCAGCTGGCAGCTCTTCCTGCTGCCATCCCACTTGGAGAGGGATGGAAGCCCTTCTCCAGCCTCTTCCCGATCACAGCCTGGATCTCAGGCTCTTCCCCTGCTGTGGGAGACCATGGCCGGTGCTGACTCCTCCTTGTTCCCTAAGCCATGAAGAAAGGGATCTACGACAAGTATGGAGAAGAGGGTCTCAAAGGTGGCATCCCCTTGGAGTTTGGGGACGAGAACCCCTGGAGCGTGGGCTACGTGTTTCACAACAACCCTGACAAAGTCTTCAGGGAGTTCTTTGGTGGAGACAACCCCTTTGCAGGTAGGTGGGGGTGACACTCTCCTAACACATGAGCATGTGGCTGTGAAGTTTAACAGGGGCAAGTGCTGCATTCTGCCCCTGGGAAGGGGTGACTCTGGCTGCACACCCAGGCTGGGGGATGAGACACTGGAGGCCAGTCGTGCTGAGAGGGGTTTGGGGGAGTCTTGGTTGATAGCAAGTTACCCTTGAACCAGCAGCATGTGCAAGCAGCCAGGAGGGGCAACCACATCCTGGGGTGCTCTGACTTGACCTGTGTGGAGCCAGGGGTTGGACTCGATGGGCCTTATGGGTCCCTTCCAGCTCAGGAGGTCCTGGGATTCAAAATAAACACACTCCTAGGGAAAGACCACTTCAGCTGGAGCGGGAATGTGGTCACAAGCAGAAGGAGATGAGAGGTTCCTGTTTGCCTGGCATCCTTGGGGTGCTCCGTGATAAGGAGACCCCAGGGGACTCCCCGACCTCTGGTCAGAGTGAGGTGACCCCCTGCTCTGCTCACTCACCCAGAGTTCTTTGACAAGGATGGCTCGGAGCTGATCCTGCCCTTCGGAGGGCTGCGAGGAAGAGGAGCGATGAAGCAAGACCCCCCGATCGTGCGGGATCTCTACCTCTCCCTTGAAGACCTTTTCCATGGCTGCACCAAGAAGATTAAGATCTCCCGTAGGGTGGGTGGAGGTGGGGAGCTCAGCAGGGGGAGGAATTTGGGTCTGGACTCTGGCTGTAGGATGTTTTGGTGGCAGAACCTGAGGTTTTAGAGCTGGTCCTGCTCAGGGGGCTTGGCAGACCCCGGCACTCCGCATCTGTGCTGTGCCACAGAGAGGAATCTGAACCAGACTGAGCACAGATGCTGGAAGGATCTGAGCTGGTACCCTCCTCCTCTGGCTGGAGATGGGGAAATCAGCAGGAGGGGATGATGTAAAAGCTGATGGGAACAAGGGGCTTATTTTGGAGAGGGGACACAGCATTACCTGGGCAACCACAGACTCATTTTCCCTTGGGGCTGCATCTCCTTCATGCTGTCAGCAATCTGTATCCCTCTTCCTGCTGTCACCATCTCCTGGTTCCAGCCCTGAGTGTCTCCTGCTCAGTCTGACTCCATTTGTCCCTGCCATGCTGTGGAGTTGGAGCCACCCTCACTCTCCTCTGCACCGGCTTGAACGCAGCTGGATGAGCAGAGCAGCTGTGACCCCCTCTCCGTGCTGTCCCTCAGGGTGTCACAGCCCTGAGGAGCAGGACTTGGGGGCACCAGTGGGTGAGAAACTGGCCATGACCTGTCACTGTGCGCTGGCAGCCCAGAAAGCCCCCCCTGTCCTGTGCTGCATCCCCAGCAGCAGGACCAGCAGGGCTGGGAAAGGGGGATTCTGCCCCTGTGTTTGGGGGTCCCCAGGACAAGGAGGACATGGAGCTGTGGGAGCCAGTCCCCAGGAGCCCCAGAGATGATGGGAGAGCTTGAGCCCCTCTGCTCTGGAGCCAGGCTGGGAGAGCTGGGCTGGCTGAGCCTGGAGGAGAGAAGGCTGCTTCTGGGGAGAGCTCCCAGCCCCTTCCCATCCCTCAAGGAGAGCTGGAGAGGGGCTGGTGCCCAGGGCAGGGAGGGCCGGGCCCAGGGAAATGGCCTTGAGCTGCAAGAGGGCAGCTGGAGATGGGCTGGGGGGCAGAAATCCTTCCCAGGGAGGGGGGAGGCCCTGGCACAGGGTGCCTGGAGAAGCTGGGGCTGCCCCTGGCTGCGTCTCAGGGTTCAAGGCCAGGTTGGATGGGGCCTGGGGCACGCTGTGCTGGTGGGGGTGTCCCTGCCCGTGGCAGGGAGGCACTGGGGGGGGAATTGGAGGTCCCTTCCAAGCCAACCCAGTCTGTGATTCTCTGAGCCAGCTCTTCTGATCCCCTCATCTCCCCCAGGTGATGAATGAAGATGGTCAGACAAGCACCGTGAGAGAGAAAATCCTGACGATCGAGGTGCAGCCGGGGTGGAAGCGGGGCACTCGCATCACCTTTGAGAAGGAAGGAGACCAGGTAATGGTCATGGTGGGAAGTTCTGGGCCGGGTTTCCTCAGGACCAACCATCTCTCCAGGCCATGGGCACTTTGTCACATGGCTCCCAGCACAATTCCCTGGTCCTGATAGAAAACCATTTGGTTTCTAGCAAACCATCCCCAGGTGTCTTTTCAGTTTGGGTTTTTCTCCCCTTAATTTTAGGGCCCAAACATCATCCCATCTGACATCACCTTTGTTGTCCAAGAGAAACTCCACCCGAGGTTTCAAAGAGTCAACGACAACCTCACCTATGTCAGCACCATCACCTTGGGAAAGGTAAAGAGCCAAGGGAGGCAACGGGGCCAAGCCCAAACCTCTGCTTTCCCTCTGGGGCTGCAGGTGCAGCTCTGAGTCCCACTCCTGTGCCTTGCAGGCCCTCATCGGCTGCACGGTGGACGTGAAGACGCTGGACGGGCGGCTGCTCAACATCCCCATCAACGACATTGTGGAGTAAGTGCTGCTGGGCAGATGGATGGCTGGGCTGGGTGGCCAGATGGGGCCTTTCTGCAGAGCTCGGTGGCCAAGGAGATGAACAGGCGCTCGGGAAGAATCACAGACTCACAGAGTCACAGGGTTGGAAAAGCCCTTTAAGCCTCAGCCTCCTCTTCTCCAGCTCCCTCAGCCGCTCCTCAGAGGATTTGCCCTCCAGCCCCTTCCCCAGCCTGGTTGCCTATTTCTGACTGGCCACCCGGGCACACTGCTGGCTCATGGTCAGTCACCCACCACCCCCAGGTCCTTCTCTGCCTGACAGCTCTCCAGACAGTCTCCCCCAGCCTGTAGCACTGCTCGGGGTTGTTCTGTCCCATGTGCAGCACTCCAGCCTGTTCAGATCCCTCTGAAGAGCCTCCCTACCCTAAGGCTGATCAACACTTCCTCCCAGCTTAGTGTCATGACCTCAGGATTGACCTGGAAAAAGGTGGGAAAGGCAGTGAGGTGAGGGCTGGGTGGTAGAGCCCACAGGGCACGGGACGTGGGGCTGTGAGGCTGGAGGAGGACGGGCCGTCAGTTGAAGCTGGAGGAGCAAAGTGACCTCCAGAAACCCCCTGAGAAGCGTGCATGGGGCTCTGTGCCGTGACACGTGGCTGTGGGCTCCAGGCCAGGATTGTCCTGTGGCTCCTCAGCCCCTTCCTTTGCTTTGCAGCCCCAAGTACTGCAAGGTGGTGCCAGGGGAGGGGATGCCGCTGCTCCACAACCCCAGGCGCAAGGGCGACCTCCTCATCTACTTCAACATCTGCTTTCCCAAGAACCTTACAGCTGAGCAGAAACTGCTCTTGCAAAGGGCTCTCCTCTCCTAGGGGACAATGTCCTTCCCCTTCCCCTCTCACCGATAAAGTGCTGGAGCCAGCACTGTCACAGGCCAGAGCTGGGTGCAGCCCTGGGATCCTTGAGGCTGTTTCTCCCGTCTCTCAGCTCCACCTTGTTTTCCCAACATGGTGCCAGCCTGCAGCAACCCAGAGGGTGATGGAGGATTCTTGTGGGGAGGGGGGGAGCAGGGGGGCTTGCAGTACTCCCAGCACAGCTCATGCATGAGGACAGGGAGGGTTTGGGCGTGCGGGGGTGGCAAGGGGAGTACTGGGGGGTAGGGGAAAAGATTTACTCCAAGCCTCGCTGTAGCCATGACAACGGTTGGGCTCTGGCAGATGTGATCCCTGAGGTGCCTCCAGGATGGTGGCGATGGCCTCAGGCGTTGGGCTCAGGAGGGGACCCCCTGCCCATGGCCATTGGGCCCCATTTCAGCTGCTCATAGGTGAGGAATGTCACAAGGCTCCAGGACCTGAGCAGCAGGAACCTTCCAGAGTGTCTGGGCTCAGGATGTCCTGTCCCATCTTCCTCCACTCCAGCAGCAGCTGCGTTTTGGAAGAGGATGGACAAGGGTGGCAAACCCCTTGTAGAAAGCCTCAGGGTCCGCCCCCTCCCCCCTCCCCCATGTTGGAGCAGGGCCAAGGCGCTGCAGCTGCCACCGTCCCCATCCTGCCCTGAGCTCAACTTAACCACCTCCATGGGGGGAGGAGGCAGCAATGGTTTTTGGGGTGCCTGCTCCCTGGTTCTCCCTGTCCATGGACACGGCGGGGGGTGACAACTCAGTCTTGGGGTGGAGAGAGGGGTGGGGGCTGTCTGCTGCAGGTGCCACGGCCCCCACAGGAGGCAGGGATGGAGGTTGGGGTCCCCACCTGAAGGGATGAGGGGTGTGGGTGAGGCCTGGAAACCCCTAGAACCCCACTTGGGGCTGGCGGGGCAGGGCAGTTAGGAGAGAATTGGGGGACTCCCCAAGGCAGCTGGAGGGGACAGGGTGCTCCACAGGGAGAGTGGAGGGCTGGGGCGGGGGGTCTGACACAGGATTGGGGTGTCCCAGGAGCAGACACAGAGCAGACCCTGTGCAAGGACACAGAGAGGCAGGGGGCTGGGCTGGGTGTGGCCATCGCTGTGGCATCAAGGCTGCACAGCCCACTTCAGGTGACTGGTCTCTTCTAAGGGCAGTGGGGGTGCCTCCCACCTGGAGTGGGGGGCAGTCGCTCTTTGCGCCCACATGTGGCAAGTCTGGCCAGGGACTTGCACCTCTGGCTGCAATGTTTTTCCTTTTTCCCTTCCCCTTCCCTCTTCCCCTTCCCTCTTCCCTTCCCCTTCCCCTTCCCCTTCCCCTTCCCCTTCCCCTTCCCCTTCCCTCCCCTTCCCTCACCTCCCTGCCTCTCCCCTCCCCGCCTCTCCCCAGTCATCCCCTTTCCCTTGGCCATTCCCAGGGGCACACCCAGGGTTGGGAGAACACCTCTAAACCCCCATGAGAGGCACAGGAGCCCCAAGCTCTGCTGTGACCAGGCCCCATAGGGGCAGTTTATTGGAAGCAGCAGGCAGGAATAACAGGAATCACTGTGGAAAACGCTGGGAAATGTTGCTTTTGCAAATTGAAAAGGGTTATTGTATTTTCTGCAGAAGAATTTAGGATATATAGAAACTCTTGGTAACTGAACAAAACTGAACTTTATTGGTGTACACAGCTGTAACAACAATAGAAACCAGCCACAACCAAAACCAAAACCAAAACAACAAGAGCTCCTCACAGTGCATAGAATTTTATCGTGCGGCATCGTTCACACATCGCCACGGCATCTGCAACCCTGCGACAAGAAGCATGGGGCCTCTGCCTAGAAGGAAAGCGATAACAGAACAGGAAAACCTTGATTCTTTCTAAACCAACTATCTGAGTTTGAAGAGACCTCTCAGTCTCAGCAACACCCACCTCTCTGGTTGCTGCGGGAGGTGAAACCGCACATGTTGGGTAGGCTGTGATGACCTGAAAGTCTAATAGCAGGGGAACAACACACCACTATAGCCATAGCAAGGACATTGTCCCTGCTGCCTGGCTAGAGTGCTGTAGAAAGGAAGCTCACGCATACGTGAATCCAGTGAACCCAGTATTTCCACCATGATGATGGTGCATGACAAAAAAAAGAAGACTCCAGCCGGTTTTGACCAGGCCTGGAGACCCACCTAAAGCTTAATTTGCTAAGTAATGGGTGATGGGGTGGGAAAGCTGTGGACTTATGTCTCCACATTGCTGAAATGTTGCATTAAGACACTTGTAAAGGGTTAAGGAATAGCTTGAAGTGCCACAGTGGTGACCTCCTATAAACAATGCCTCCCTTGAACGACTCTGCCTCACTGATAAAGAAGAAACACCAAGTGGGACATAAGTTTGAGCCTAATACCATATTTTAAGTAACTTACACACTCAAGGACTATGTGCTCTGTGGAAATAAAATGACTTCTTTGACAAGTTCCAGTACCCCCCTCCTCCTTATCTGTTCATGAATTCCGTGCTTGTCTCTAATGGGTCACAAATGCAGGCAAAGCATTTCATTGTAACTAGTTCAAGCTCCCCCTTGTCCTTGAAGGTACACAAAACCTGCTGAAACCCAACTTGGAGTTGGGATCAGAGTCAAGGGGTAACTGAGTCTGCGCAAGACCGAAGGTTACTTGCGGTGAGGAAGAGGAGCCATCTGACTTCGTGCCCACGACCCTCAACAACCACCATCAAACAGCAGTGCGCAGGCGCAGTGGGGAGGAGTTGATGGAAATCACTTCTTGGAACTCATTTTAATACAAAGCAGGACAGGTTATGAATATGTATACGTGTATCAGGTAACCTAATGATATTTGCATAAGGATGTGGTATAAAAGTGCTACAAACTGACCAAAGCTGTGCCTACTTTGCTAGGTCACCAGCACTTGCAAGAATGTATAATAAATTACTGTTTCACTAATGTGTCTACCTCAAGTCCTTTCTTTAGGACCATTGGCATTTCCCCACTCTCCCAAGCCTGGGGAGTTTTGATTCCTGCTTCTCAAGGCATCACCATCAGGACGAGCCGACAATCGGGGTAACAAAAGCAAGGGTGGAAATCAAAGCACCTTCATTCCTTCATGGCAAATGTAAGACCGTTGCTCCAGCAGGATTTTCCCACCTAGCGACCTGTCCTCAGAGATCAGTGGAGGATGGGTGAGAAGAAAAATGCAAACACGTACGGCAACGCCTGACAGATACTCTCCCAGCTTTGATAGCCTGCAGGCTCAGGCACCTGCTGACCAAGAGGCCTTTAACAGCCTCCGGTGTCTTTTCATCTACTAAATGGTCTAACAATCTTTAAAATCCACAAGAGCTTTCTACACCTTCAAGTTCTTGCCATTAGGACTTCCCAAGGCATTTCTTGTGGACATGTCACCTGAAAATGTATTAGATGACACATTCTACCTGAAAGGAACAGCAAATCTTTTCCTCTTCACCTTCTGCAGATCACTCAGGAGTTTAAAAACCTAACACAGGCCCTCACCTCTTCACCAGCTACAAACTCGGTTAAGGGAAAGGTTCTCAAGACCTCTCCTCATGCTTTCACACTTCTCTATCTTTTCCAGCTTTTCTAAACCCTGAGACCAGCACTGAAGAGTGCTGAAAAGAGAGATCTACAGAGACTGCCATCTACGGTCCCTTCCCTTCCCAGTAAATTCTACAGTGCAGTTTGCACGTTGGTAACTCCTGAGCATCACATTTCTAACTCTAAGGTCTTGCTCCTCAACAACAGACAGTTACAGCTTGGGTCCTCCTCTTTCTCTCCCTTGCACATCTCACCATCAGGCCAAGGGGGATGGAGTGAAGCTGAAGAAGGGAAGGGTTAGGTTGGATATTAGGGGGAAGTTTTTTACAGAGAAAGTGGTGAGGGGCTGGAACAGGCAGCCCAGAGAGGTGGTGGGTGCCCCATCCCTGGAAGTGTTCAAGGCCAGGTTGGGTGGGGCCTTGTAGATACAGTCCTGGAGGTTGGTGGGCCTGCCTGTGGCAGGGGGTTGGAACTTCATGATCCGTGGTGAAGTGCTTCCCACTCTTGGTCCTTTCCAACCCAGACCATTCTATCATTTGATGAGTCTATGATTCTACTTTAAGAGGACTTGAACCTTAGGAGGTCAACCTGCTTCCACCAAACAGCTAAGACATCCCTGAAATCAGCTATGCATTCTACTAGCAATAATTGAGAGACTGGCATAACCAGTGTGCATGTCTTGTAAGCAGAACCACCTGAGCTGCTGCCAGCCTCTCTACGTGTGCTTCACAAGGCCTGGGGGTGACACTGCGAAGAACAAGGCGAAGAACACGTTTCCCAGCTCCTGATCTGCCTCTGGCTTTGTGGCTGGGAATCCCCTGGGTCACCCCCCATCTGCAATGTTGGAGCAATAAATATTTTTCTGTTCCTAATGCTGTGGTCCATCCATCCATCCATCCATCCATCCATCCATCCATCCATCCATCCATCCATCCATCCATCCATCCCCCAACCTTTCCCTCTATCCCTTCCTCCCTCCCTCCCCTGGTTTGGGTGCGAGCCCCTTAGTGCCCAACCCCTGCGAGCACAAGCTGGCCTCAGGCACCGCTGGCACCCCAAAAAGTGGGGTGGAGGTGGCTGGTATCCCAGTGGGTGTGCTGGTGCCTGGGGATGTGGGTGGGCTCGGAACGGGGCCAGCAGCACCCACAGGGGACCCTCACCCAGGCCCCCGAATGCTGAGCAGCGTCTCAGGGGCTGCAGTGGAGATAGGCCCTGAAGCCCCGAGGCTCGACCCAGAGGCCCTGAAGCAAGGCTGACCTCTAGATGAGTCTCACACCCCAGCACCGTGTTCCCTCCACAGCGGTCGGGATGCCGCTGTCTCTCTCTTCACATCTCTCTCAGATGGGCTTTCACCAAGGCCCGCTACTCCTTCCCCGAGCCCTGGCCCGGTGCCATGGAGGAGCTGGAAGCTCTCAAGCCATCGCCAGCCCTCCAGACCCATCAAGATCCTGAGGGACTGGGGACAGAGCCAGGGCCAGCCCTTCACCAAGACTTCCCACTGGATCTGCCACTGGAGACTGACCAAGAGCAGGGCCATGGACAGGTCTGGGACAGGCCATGAGCAGCACGGACATGGAGCCTTCTCCTAGCAGACACCCAGCCATGGACATGGACAAGGAGTAGCTGGTCCTCGAGGTCATCCACACTCTGTGCAGCGTGGAGCGAGAGTGCTACAAGGAGCTACAGGCGTCTCTGGTCCTGTGGCAAGGGGCTGCAAGGGGAGCCTGCAGTGTGATCCCACTTGGGGATCCCTCCCTCCAACCAATAGGAAGAAGGTGCTTGGCCAGATGAGTCTGCTGAAGCCCAGGCTGTGTCCCCGGTGTCTTGGAGAGGAGCAGCCAAGGCTGGACAAGGCTGCAGGGGAGGACTCAGTGAAGCAGGAAAACACATGTGATCCCCTGTGTGCCCAGCACCGCCATAAAGAATACCTGCTGAACAGCCACCAAGGCTGGGGAGTTTTGATTCCTGCTTTTCAAGGCATCACCCTCAACTCGGAGTCCTGTGCCAGTTGTGATTTTTGGCTGGCAGCCCCTGTACCCAGCTCCCAAGGAGATGCCCTCAAAGTTTCTGCCCCCCGGGAGATGCCGTGGGCAGCCTGTCCTTTCCAGCCCCCCCAAATGCCTTTTTCTTTTCTTTTTCATAGCTTTGTTCCATGGAGGCAGCATCAGAGCAGCCTCTCACTCCTGAAGAGCACCTTCCCCACCCCCACGCGGCTTCTCACGAGAGAAATTCTGCCTTCCCCGTTCCCCCCTCCCACCCCAATCCTCTCCTGTGGAACATGAGGTTATCACGCTGGAAGGACGGGATGCCATGCGGAGGGACCTGGAGAAGTGGGCCCAGGGGAACCTCATGAAGTTCCACAAGGACAAGTGCAGGGTCCTGGCCTTGGGTCGGGGAAATCCTCACTGTCAATCCAGGCTGGGAGAGGACGTGGTAGAGAGCTGGTGAGAGGTGTCCCTGCCCATGGCAGGGGGTGGGACTCAATGATCTTTGAGGTCCCTCCCAGCCCTGAGCAGTCTGTGACCATTGCTGGAAAAGCTTTGGGACAGCACAGGGAAGGACACAGAGTAGAAATCCGTGGTAGGGCTGTTGCAGAGCCGAGCCTCAGCTTGGGTACCCCAAGCGCTCCCAGTTTGGGCTATTTTGGACCGGAAACACCCATCTGTCCCCAGAAGCATCCCCTCCCCCTGGTGGCACAGACAGAAAGGAGCCCTTTGGCCACCAACAGATTTAATTCCCCAGTGCTGCTGCCAGAAAATCGGGGTCAGGGGGGTGTGGCTGCCCCCCACACCTGGGCCACTGGGGGTGGGCTGGGTGACAGCACCAGCACCAAAGGTCCCCAGTGATTTCAGTTCCCAGGTGGTGAAGCAGGGTGGGCTTGGTGTGAGCCAGGTGCTGCTCCACGGGGCTGGGTGTCACGCTGCCGGCGTGCCATGCACTCGCCGAAAGCACGGACCTGGGGCTGGCAATGGCGCCAGTCCTGCCGCGCCGCCATGCGGTCCTGCAGCTCCCGGTGCTGCGCGGCGCAGCCCGTGCGTGAGATCATGGCGTCCACTGGGTCCTCCTCCTCCTCCTCAGCCTTCTCCAACGATGGAGGGTTCCTGGCGTGCCCGGGTCTCGCCATCGCTGAGCCAGGCTGGAGCAAGGAAGCAGGGTTTGGGGTGCTACCTCCCCCTTTTTTGGGGGCACCCTCCCGCCCTGCCCCTGTGGGTGTCCTCATGCAACCCCAGGAGGAGCTCAGCACCCCTCACACCCCATGCACCCTACCGCCCACTCATGGGGGCCCAGAACCTTCCCAAACCCACGGGTGCCTATCTCCCCTACTCCCACCCACGGGTGCCCAGCAACCTCCCAAATCTAGGTGTGCCTGTCTCCCCTGCCCCTGTGCCCCCTACACAAATTTCCGGGTGCCCAACACCCCACCCGTGGGTGCTCAGCACCCTCCTCACCCCCCACCTGCCCTTTCGCCCAGGCACGTGCCGTGCACTTTCTATGCCACTCCCGCGGGGGTCCAGCACCGCCCCCCACGGCCCCCCCATACCCCTCCCCCTCCTTGGCCCGCCCATACCCCTCCCCGTGCCTACCCAGCGGCGCAGCGCGGCCCCTTTAAGCCCGGTGACGGGGCGGGGCGCGACCGCGGAAGCGCCCGCTCACTGGCGGCGTCTTTCCCTTTGCGCTTGGCGGTGGGCGGCGCGCAGGCCGGAGGCGGCAGAGGCGGCGTCGGCCGCGCTGGGATGGCGGCGGCGCTCCGGGTGCAGAGCGACTGGAGCCGGGCGCTGAGGTGGGCGCCGCCCTCGCGGTCCCCTTCCCCCCGCTCCCTTCTCTGCTCTCTTTCCTCCGGCTCCGCTCACAGCCGCTCTTCCTCTCCGCAGGAGGGACGAGGGTGAGGCCTGGCTGAGCTGCCGCAGCCCTGGTGAGTGCTGAGGCGGTGTGGGGGGGCTCAGGGGGTGGCAGGCTGGGGCGAGAGGAGGCACACGGGGACACAGCACGGGCAGTGCTGTCAGGGACCGCAGAGATGGTTGAGTCCCGCCCCCTGCCATGGGCAGGGACACCTCTCACCAGCCCCAGCTGCTCAAGGCCCCATCCAACCCAGCCTTGGACACCTCCAGGGAGGGGGCAGCCACCACTTCCCTGGGCACCCTGTGCCAGGGCCTCACCACCCTCAGAGGGAAGAATTTCTTCCCATTATCCAATCTAAATCTCCCCCCTTCCGGTTTAAACCCATCCCCCCTCGTTCTGTGTCTCCCTGCCCTTCTGAAAAGTCCCTTCCCAGCTTTCCTGTAGCCCCTTCAGGGACTGGAAGGTGCTGTAAGATCTCCCCAGAGCCTTCTCTTCCCCAGGCTGACCCAGACCACCTCTCCCAGCCTGGCTTCACAGCAGAGGTGCTTCAGCCCTCTGAGCATTTCTGTGGCCTCCTCTGGGCTTGTTCCACCAGTCCCATGTGCTGCTTACGTTGGGGACTCCAGAGCTGGATGCAGTACTCAAGAAATTAATTAGGTTTTTATCTAGTATAAACAGGGCAAGTGAATAGTTTTCAACTCTGTGCTCATGTTTTGTTCTAAAATCTGTCTCTAAGGGCTAAATTATATGAAAATGCGCCAGGCTGGGTTGGTGTAAAGAATTGCAGCAAAATTCCTTTCAGGTCCAGCTGAATCCGTAACTTTTCCTTGTGTTTGTCAGGTTAATCAAGATCTTACTCACTTTTACAGTGCTAAACCTGAGGTTGAAACTAATAGCATTTACAGGATCCTAGAATCCCCTGGGTTAGAAGAGACCCTTGAGTTCACCGAGTCCAATCAGGGCCTGGTCCACCTCTAGATCATGTCCTTAAGCTCTTCATCTACACCCCTTTTAAATACCTCAAGTCTGGGGCTTAAGGGGGTGGAGGGGTGCTGTGGGTTAGGAGAGGTGAGGGCAGTTGGGGGGCTGTGTAAGGAGTGAGGGCGGTTGGGAGTGTTTCCTGTGTCTCAGGGAGGGTTGAGGGTGGTTGGGAGGGGTGCCCTGTGGTTTGGGGCGGGCTGAGGGGAAGATAAGCTGGGGAGGGGGTGGGGTTGAGAGGTGGCTGAGCTGATGGCTGTTCTCCCCACAGGGAAGCCCACCCTGTACGGCAGCTTGACCCGCCGTGGGCTCAGCACTGAGGGCGTCCCTGACATCGCTGCTTCCGAGGGCTTCGTGGTTGGGGAAGTCACCGAGGTGCTGGGGTGGGCTGGGGGATCGGTAACTGCCTTCTGTGTGTGAAGGGGTGGTACTGTTATACCAGCCAAAATAAGAGCCTAAAGCTGTTTCCCAGTTCCCTGCATGGATTATCCAGCTGTCCTTGGCACCTCGCCTGTGCTGGGTCCTGAAGCTGGTCCGTAGCATCCGCTCATGAGTCTCCCTCTCTGGAGGTATTCAAGACCCATCTTGAGTTCCCAAGGTGAACTCAACTACAAGCCCCAAGCTGCTGTTCCCAGACTGCCACTGGTCACACACAGCCAAACTGGTGAGGTGGAACAGGTCTGGAACGAGGTGTACAGGGAAGGCAACAGCTCCCAGCAAAACAAAGTATATGGAGCAGGAGATCACCAGTATCTTCTCATGGAAGAACTTTTCCTGGTGAGGGTGAGGGAGCCCTGGGACAGGCTGCCCAGGGGGGTGTGGAGTCTCCTTCTCTGGAGATATTCCAGCCCTGTCTGGATGCCGACCTGTGCGCCCTGTCCTAGGGAGCTGCTTTGGCAGGGGGTTGGACCTGATGATCTCCTGAGGTTCCTTCCAACCCCTGGGATTTTGTGATCATGCTGGGGTCGTGTGTCCCATAATCTTAGCATCTCCTGACTTAGAAGGGACCCACATGGATCATAGAGTTCAACTCCTGGCTCTACACAGGCCCAGCCAACTCCTGTGGCCATAATGGCCATCACTTCCCACCCCAGGCTTTGTGTCTTGCAGCAGTAGAACGAAGCAAGCCCAACACTCTGCTTCATCCCTCCTCAGGCTCTTGAGAGACCACAGCCAGGTCCAAACCACAGTTCCACCTCGACAGCCTGACGGCCCTTCTAACTCTTCTTCTTCCCTTTTCTTCCCTCCTCTAGAAAAGCATTCTCATTTCTTGTCCACATGAAAATGCATCCACAAAGTTTCTGGCTCCTTACACAACTTTTTCCAGGATTCATCAGAAAAGTGTAAGTAACCTTGTGAAATGAGGTGGGGGGGAAACACATGGGACTGACCCCGAGCTTTCGCAGCGTGTCTCAGGCGTGTTGCATGCTTGGTCTGAGGGTTGACCAGCAGTGTGACTTCATATTTGAACTGGGTCATTAAATGTTATAGGATCAGAGAAACTTGGGGAAGTTGCTTGTGATTGGGAAAGCTGGAGAGCTGGGCAGGGAGAAACCAGGTGAGGTTTGATAAAAGCAAGTGGAGAGTCTTGCACTTGGGAAAGAATTGTACAGGCTGGGGGTGAGCTGCTGGAGAGGAGCTCTTCAGAGAAGGACTTGGAGGTCCTGGTGGGTGACAGGGTGGCCATGAGCCAGCAGTGTGCCCAAGGAGGCCAATGGGATCCTGGGGTGCATGAAGAGGAGCGTGGCCAGCAGGTCAAAGGAGGGGATCATCCCCCTCTGCTCTGCCCCGGTCAGGTCACACTTGGAGTGTTGTGTTCAGTTCTGGGCTCCCTGGTATAAAAGGGACAGGGATCTCCTGGAGAGAGTCCAGAGGAGGGACACGGAGATGATGAAAGGCCTGGAGCATCTCCCCTGTGAGGAAAGGCTGAGTGAGCTGGGGCTGTTCAGCCTGGAGAGAAGCAGCCTGAGAGGGGATCTGATCAATGGTTATCAATATCTGAAGGGTGGGACACAGGGGGACATGGCCAGCCTCTTCTCAGTGTCTGTGGGGACAGGACAGGGGGTGATGGCTTCAAGTTGGAAGTTTCTTGGGGTCCCTTCCAACCCAGACCAGTCTGTGATTCGATGATTCTTGTCCTTGTGTAAGGGTGTTAAGTGTTAGAAGAGCGTTACCAGGCTGGAACTGTGAAGCCGTGGTGATGGAAACTCTGCGCGGTGCTTTAAATCCCCCCAGCAGTGTATGTCTGGGGGTGACAGTAGCACCCGGGGATGTGCTTAGCAGGTCTCCCCCAGCAAGGAATTAGGCTCTGGAGCAGAAAACCCTATGTAGGAGGTGACACAAAGCTAATGTTTGGTGTTTCCACCCTCCTGCAGGTTACCTGTCTTGATATTTCCAGCGGCGGTGGGCTCGGCGTGTCAACCAGCACAGATGGGACCATGAAAATCTGGCAGGCTGCAAATGGAGAAATAAGAGTAAGAGCATCTAGCTTTGATGTTGTGTGTTGGCTGTGACCTTAACAAAGTCCTTTGACCATGAATTCAGTCAGGCTACCCATACACTGTGGCCTAGGGAAGGTGGGAACCTGACTTTTGGTTGCAGAGCTAATTGAAATTATCCACCTGGGAGGTTTGAAGTTCAATCTCTTGGAAAGCCTGACTGCTCCCAAGGGAAATGATGGCTGGCAATCCAGAGGGAAATCCCAGGTTGAAAACGAGAAAGGGTGGTTAGGAATGACAGCTCCTAACCTGTGTGCTGCAAGCCCTGAATTGGCTTCTGCAGTAGAGAAGAGGTGAGGAAAAAGACTCCTGCCTGTGATGAATTAACTGGGTCGTGGCTAGAAACACCGGTTACTGTGGTTCTTGTGCAGCTTGACCTGTCAGCTGCTTGTTTAGCAATGGATAAAGACATTTCACCCGTTCTTAGAACCAAATGTAGCATCCTTTGCTGTGTAATTAGCGACTCCAGCAGTGGAGGGAGGCACAAAGTGGACCTGCCAGCTCTGTGCCTGCCTCAAATTGAGATGAGTTCCCTTGCAAGAACCCAGACCCAGAGGATTTGAGCTTAATCCACTGCCCACGTGTGAACACCAAGTTTTAGAATCCCAGACTGATCTGGGTTGGAAGGGACCCCAAGGATCACAGAGTTCCAACCGCCCTGCCACAGGCAGGGCCACCAACCTCCAGGCCTGGAGCTACACAAGGGTGCCCAGGGCCCCATCCAACCTGGCCTTGAACACCCCCAGGTACAGGGCACCCACCCCCTCTCTGGGCAGCCCGTTCCAGCCCCTCACCACTCTTTCTGGAAAGAACTTCCCCCTAATATCTAATTTAAACCTCCCCTCTGTTAGCTTTAATCCATCCCACTTGTCCTGCCATTAATTACCCTTTTAATAAGCCATTTCCCCTCCTGTTTATCTGCTCCCTTTAGGGAAGGGAAGGCTGCAGTGAGGTGCCCCCAGCTCCTTAAGCCTTTCTCCGTAGGGGAGGTGCTCCAGCCCTCTAATCATCTTTGTGGCCTCCTCTGACCCCTCTCCAACAGTCCCACATCTTTCTTGTGTTGGGGCCCCAGCTCTGGACACAGGACTCCAGCTGGGGCCTCCCGAGGGCAGAGCAGAGAGGGACAATCCCCTCTTCTCCAGTGTCACAGCTCAAGAGTCGCTCTGTGTAAGGGTGATAACAATGGAACTAGCACGTAGTTCTTTGTTTTCCAGAGACTGTTGGAAGGCCATGTGTATGATGTGAATTGTTGCAGGTTTTTTCCATCGGGCCTGGTGGTTCTGAGTGGAGGAATGGATGCCCAGCTAAAGATCTGGTCAGCAGAAGATGCCAGCTGCGTAGTAACATTTAAAGGTCACAAAGGAGGTACAGAGTGCTCAGGCTTTAAATACTGCTTCATCTGCCATGTGTATAACTGTTTTGTGCCTGAGGGGTAACGGTCAGTCACCAGCCTACTGGAACAGGCTGCCCAGGAGGGGAGAAGCCTCCCTTGTAAGGCAAGATAAGACAACCCCTTTTTCCTTTTTCTCCTTTGGATTTTGGGGAAATACTTTGACTCCTCCAAGTCTCAGGATGTCACCATGTGAAGATGCCCTGGCTGCAGGGCTAACCAAGGGTCAATAAAAGCTGGGACTTGGCTACAGAAGCCCAGCCAGAGGTAGATTTTGAGTGGCACGTGGCCAGGGCTGTGGGCTTTGGCTTCTGCCCCCTCAGAAATCTGAAATGCGTTTAAAAGATGTGCCGGTTCTGAGGATAAACCTGGCTGGAGCTGTGTGGAGCCAGGAGTTGGACTCGGTGATCCATATGGGTCCCTTCCAAGTCAGGAGATTCTGGGATAAACAGCTCTAGGGTGAGGCTGAAGGCCACTCTCTACAGGGCGATGACAGGAAGAGTTTCATCTAGTGCAGTCACTACAGATATTTCTATTTGAGTTCTGGGAGCTTGATAGAATCACAAGGCTGGAAAAGACCTTAAGATCATCAAGTCCAACCATTCCCATCCTAAGCACAACCATAACCCTAAGTACCTCATCTACCCTTTTTTTAAAACACCCCCAGGGGTGGGGACTCAGCCCCCTCCCTGGGCAGCCTGTTCCACAGCCCCACAACTCTTCCAGGGAAGAACTTTTCCCTCCCATCTGAGCTGACCCTGCCCTGGTGCAGCTTGAGCCAATTTCTCTTTGTCCCATCTCCTGTCCCCTGGCTGAAGAGACCATCACCCACCTCTCTGCACCCTCCTGGCAGGTCAGTGGAGGCACTGAGAAGGTCTCCCCTCAGCCTCCTGTTCCCCAGGCTCAACACCCCCAGCTCCCTCAGCTGCTCCTCAGATGATTTGCAAAGCATCAATTAAATCCTCTAACCATCATTTTTCAGATCCAGACTCAACATCCCCATGGTTAACTCTTTTGGGGATGTTAGCAACTGGAATGAACTGTGCTTCTGATGTTGCTGTAGCTGGATGATGTGGATGCTTCTTGCCCCACACAAGCCTTAGCATGATCCAGAGTTGGGCTGGGCTTGGACTTCTGTCCAAGTTAGAGGCTGATTTTGGAGCTGGAAACTCAGCTGTGGTATCAGCTCAGTCTGAGGCAAGGTGTTGCCAATTATTTTACTGGTGATTCATGAAGTCACAGAAGCATAGGGGTTGGAAGGCACCTCCAGAGCCCATTGGGTCCAACCCCCCTGCCAAAGCAGCTCCCTAGGACAGGTCACACAGGTCGGTGTCCAGCCGGGGCTGGAATATCTCCAGAGAAGGAGACTCCACACCCCCCGAGCAGCCTGTCCCAGGGCTCCGGCACCCTGACCATGAAAAGTTCTTCCACGATACTGGTGATAATCTGCCTTTGTGCCAGGTGATGGCTCCTGCTCCATATGCTTTGCTTTGCTGGGGGCTGTTGCCTTCCCCGTACACCTCGTTCCAGACTTGTTCCAGCTCAGCCAGTTTGGCTGTGTGTGACCGGTGGCAGTCTGGGATCAGCACTTTGGGGCTTGTAGCGCAGTTCACCTTGGGCAATGAGCTGCGGCGTCTGTCTGTCTTCCATGCTGTCTGTCTGACTGTGGCCTTTGCCTTGACACAGGTATTTTGGACACTGCCATTGTGGATCGGGGAAGAAATGTCCTCTCCTGCTCTAGGGATGGCACCGTGCTTCTCTGGGACTGCGGGAAATCCTCCTGCCTGGGTGTCATCGCTGACTGTGGCTCTCCTGTCAACGGCATCGCTGTGGGTGCTGCTGACAGCTCCCTCAACCTGGGCTCACCTGAAAAAGCTCCTAGTAAGGATCTTGCTCTTAAAAATTCGTATTTCTTCTCCTAGCCCAAACTGCTTAGGTTTGTCACCAATAATGCTGAGTGTGGGGCTTGCTTCTGTGCCCCTCCTATCTGGGGAAGGGACCCTGGGTGACCAGACCAGAGCACTCTGGTCCTGTGGAGGAGTTGAGGGTTATCAAGCAGGTTAAGACCGATTGAGTCTCTCTAATTGCTCCTGGGGTGTCTCAGTTACTGTTACACAGCCAGGGAATTTGAGTATTATAAAGGAAAAGCTTTATGTGGAGTGAACTGGAGACACATGGCTCTTTCCTTGTGGTGGTGTGGCTCTGGCTGGAGGCCAGACACCCACCAAAGCTGCTCTGTCAGTGCCCTTCTCAGCTGGACAGGGGGAAAATAGATATTGAGGGGCTCAGGAGTGGAGATAAGGGCAGGGAGAGATCATTCCACAATCAGCGTCACGGGCAGAACAGACTCAACAGGGAATAAAGGAGAGAGACTCTAATTGATGGCACTGCCCTGCACCCCCAGTGACACCAGAGTCGGGTGATGAGAAGTGTGGCCAGATCTTAAAGCCCCTCCCCCCACCCCTCCCTTGTCAGCAGACTGAGCTTTAGCCAGGATTTCGCTCCCTTCTTCCCCAGATTGTGGCACGGGGAGGGTCAGGGACTGGGGGAATGGGGATTTGGGTCAGTTTCTCACGAGCTGTTTTCCTTCCTTCTTAGCTGGGGAGGGAGGGATGGGGGCATTCCTCACCCCCTCCCCCTGCTGCACTGTGGGGTCCCACCCACAGCAGACAGTCCTCCAGGAACTTCTCCCAACATGAATCCTTTCCTGTGGGGCTTGAGCTCCTCACCAAGTGCCTCAGCGTGGGTCCTTCCATGGGGAGCCGACCTTCAGGCCCAGACTGCTCCAGCCTGGTCCCCTACAGGGTCACAAGCTTCCCTCCCCCCCGCCCAGCAGACCTGCTTCGGTGTGGGTCTGTCTGTCCACAGGCTCCAGGTTTCACTGCCAGGAGCTTGCTCACACCTGGGATTCCTACGGGGTCACAGCGCCCTTCAGGTGTTCCCACCTGCTCCAGCACGGGATCGTCCATGGGCTGTAGATGGGATCTCTGCTCCCTGTCATCATCCATGGGCTGTGGGGGGACACCCACTCCACCATGGGTTTCTCCAGGGGCTGCAGGGGCATCTTTCTCTCCGGCACCTGGGGTGCCTCCTCCACCCTTCCCTGCCCTTGGTAGCTGCACAGCTCCTCACATCTTCACTCCCTTCTCTGGGGGCACAAAGCAGCTGCTTGAGGGTTTGTTTCTCCTCACTGTGGTTCCCAGAGGTGCTGTGACCATCGCTGATGGGCTCAGCCTTGGTCAGCAACGACTCCGGCCTTGAGCCATCTGGTGTTTGCTCTGTGGGGCCTGCAGAGAGCTTCTGGCTGCTTTTTTGCAGCCCCCCTTCTCCATGGGAACCCAGCCACCCAAAACTGTGAGACTCAGGGTACAGAGTTAACACCATTACGGGTTCAGCTGTCGGGTTTGGGTATCACCAAGGCTCATTCCGTCCCCCGCTGGAGTGAACTGATGTCTTTGTCAGGTGACCGTGAGGTTGGGACAGAAGGGAAAGTCCTGCTGCTGGCTCGAGAAGATAAGAAGCTTCAAGGAGTGGGACTGCAGAGCAGGCAGCCGGTAAGGGGACTCTCAGAGGTGTTTCCCTGGGGAAGGTGCTAGAAAATCCGCTCAGAGGCATCAGGCCTTTGGCTTCTGTTTCCTTGGGTTGGAAGCTGTGGGTTGTGTGGCTGTGCAGAGCACTGGGCAGAGGAATGAAACCAGGTTCAAAACAACCCAGATCAGTGAGGTGGTTAGTGTTAATCCTGTTCCTTTCCCCTGGTGAGGTCCCCCCCAGGCCACACAACGGGACAGAGCCAGGCCAGGTGGTGGTGGGGAGCTGATCCACCTGCCTTTGGGCTTGTGTGCTCCCCAGATACGCTCTAAATGAAACCCCAGTACCACAAAGTACTTCCTACTGTGCCAGATTTATTTGAGAGCGGGGAGGTTAAGGATTAAGAATTGGCTCTGGAATTTAACCCAGGTACTGGGTTAAATGAAAGGCTCTTTAAACACTGGCCAGTAGATGTCATTGTGAGTGCAGGAACCACAGGCTGCCTCCTGCATCCAGAGTGGAAAGCTGCTCTTGGTTCTGCCTGGTGTTTTAACCACGGTGTGAAGGGAACCTCAGGTGGTCAGCAGTCCATTGCTCTCCTTTTGGAGAGGGAAGATGGTGGTGAATGGAGTCACAAGTGGTGTTCCTCAGGGGTTGGTCCTCCAACCCACCCTCTTTAATATCTTCATTGATGATTTGGAGGAGGGAATTGTGTGCTCCTTCAGTAAGTTTGCAGATGACACCAAGTTAGGGGGAAGTGTGGATCTGGCAGAGGGTGGGAATGCCCTCCAGAGGGACCTGGGCAGCTTGGATCGATGGGGAGAGGCCAGTGGGATGGAGTTCAACACGGTGACGCGACGGATCATGACGTGAGGAGGTCTCCCCTCAGCCTCCTCCAAGCTGAACACCCCCAGCTCCCTCAGCCACTCCACGCAGGATCAAATCTCGGCCTTTTGGCTAAGAGTGTAGTGTCTCTTCTTATCAGTTTAATATCTGATACGTCCTTGATGAGAGGCCTTTATATTAAATGAATTTTTGATCTTGGGAGTTGAACCCTGAATTTGCCTGTGGCAGGGGGGTGGGAACTTGGGGTCCCTTCCAACCCAGACCATTCTGTGATCCTGTGCGTTGCCCTCTAGCCCCTTCCCCAGCCTGGTTGCCCTTCTCTGGACACATTTCAGGACCTCGACGTCCTTCTTACGGTGAGGAGCCCAGAACTGGACCCAGCACTCGAGGTGCAGCCTCACTAGTGCCCAGTCTAGGGACACAGGATCATCGAGTCCAACCCCAGGATCCAGGAGCATTTCCTGACTGCGCCGTGTCTGCTGACTTGGCGAGACTGATTCTGGAGACCTGTTCTCCTGCCCATCTTGGAGCAGGGCTGAGGGGTTACTCACCTGGCTCTGGGTTTGCCAGTTTGTGCTGTGGCTCCTGGAACTTCTGGGTGTCCCGTGGCCTCATCTGTCAGTGTCTGACCCTTGCATTTGTTCCTGTGTCCTCAGGTGTTCCTCTTCATCGGATCCGATGCGTTCAACTGCTGCACGTTCCTCTCTAGTACCTACATCCTAGCAGGGACTCAGGATGGGAACATCTATCAGCTGGATGTGAGAAATATTAAGTGAGTGTGTGCCAGGAGCTGGGAGTTATTGAACAACCAACATGATCTCCTACTGGAAGGCGACCTGCTCAGTAAAAGGATCATATAATCATAGACTGGTCTGGGTTGGAAGGGACCCCAAGGATCATAGAGTTCCCACCCCCTCGCCACAGGCAGGGCCACCAACCTCCAGGCCTGGATCTACACAAGGTTGCCCAAGGCCCCAGACCATCCTGGCCTTGAACACCCCCAGGGACGGGGCACCCACCACCTCTCTGGGCAGCCTGTTCAAGAGGGCAAGGTGTGGATGTTGTCTACCTGGACTTCAGTAAAGCCATTGATGCTGTTTGTTAGGGCATTCTCCTGGAGAACCTGGCTACTCAGGGCTTGGGTGGGCTTACGCTTCACTGGGTAAGAAAAAGAGCTGGATCCCCGGGCCCAAAGAGTTGTGGTGAATGGAGTTAAATCCAGTTGGTGGCCGGTCACAAGTGGTGTTCCCTGGGCTCAGTTCCCAGACACTCCTGGGTGATCACTGATCACACCCCCACGTCCTGCAGATGTTCCTCCTGTTATCTTCTAACCCTGAGCTCGTATTCACGCATTGGGGTGGGCTCCTGACTACAGCCTGTAACCACCTTCCTTGTTTCTTCTCCTCCTTCTAGTGCTCCAATCCAGGTGATCCATAGATCAGGAGCACCAGTGCTTTCGCTGCTCCCATACCGAGACGGATTTATCGCCAGCCAAGGTACCTCAAGTGTTCCCCTCTTCCAGTAGAAATTGTAGAAGCAAATTGAGGAGCTTTGTGCTCTTCGTTACCCTTTTACATATAAGCACAGTCTGTGTGGGCAGTGTGTCCCTGGCAATGAGTGAGGGGATGTAGCTGTGTTACGTGGCTGCTGTTGGCATCGTGAGTTCCGTTCCTCACCTTCCCTGTGTTCCTCCAGAATAGGGTCTGAGGGCGCCTCTCGGCTGCTAGAGCCTTTTCTCATCTCTCTGACATCTTCACAGCATGTTTCCCTCTGTACCCTGTGATCAGTGACCCTGTACTGGGCATTGGTGAGGCTGCTCCTCCAGTGCTGAGTCCAGTTCTGGGCTCTTCACCATAAGAAGGACATGGAGGTCCTGGAGCGAGTCCAGAGAAGGGCAGCCAGGCTGTGGAAGGGGCTGGAGGGCAAATCCTCTGAGGAGTGGCTGAGGGAGCTGGGGGTGTTGAGTCTGGAGAAGAGGAGGCTGAGGGGAGACCTTCTCAGCACCTCCACTGACCTGCCAGGAGGGTGCAGAGAGGTGGGCGATGGTCTCTTCAGCCGGGGGACAGGAGATGGAACAAAGGGAAATGGGCTCAAGCTGCGCCAGGGCAGGGTCAGCTCAGATGGGAGGGAAAAGTTCTTTCCTGGCAGAGTTGTGGGGCTGTGGAACAGGCTGCCCAGGAAGGGGACTGCGTTGGACTTGATGAGCTTAAAGGTCTTTTCCAACCTCAGGATTCTGTGCCCAGGCCTTTTCACTGGGCCCACTGGAGCTGTCTGTAATTAAGAGCGTGGCTCACTTCACTAATCGCCCTGTTTTCCTTCCTCTGGCCAGGCGATGGAACCTGCTTCATCATTCAGCAAGACCTCGATTACATCCTGGATCTCACAGAAGCGGACTGTGACCCTGTGTACAAGGTGAGGGATGCTGTCTTATCACCCCAGGTAAGGGGTGTAGGGAAGCTTGATGCCAGGTAGCAGGCAGCTGCCCTTATCTCAGGACTTGGCAGCCTGCACCTCAGGTTCCTTCACACAGTTGCCTTTTAAGCTGGTTTCCCCCCCTCCCCCAAATAATCTAAATATTTGGCATAAACAAACCCTCTGGCCTCTTATCTGCATCATGCAGGAGCGATACCAAAGCAGCAGAGTAGCTTGGTTGTTGGAGCAGCTCTGGCAGAATTAACTGAGCTGTGAATTAATTGCTTGGAGGATCCTTGGGGGTAGAAGCAACAGCTGGCTGGGCACTGCTGCCTCTTCTCTTGCCCCCTGGTGACTCGGGACCCAAAAGCAGGCCTCTGGCTCCTGTGTTTCCAGACACTCCGCTGCCCTTGGGAGTGTGACATGGGTTCCCTCAGCTCTCAGCTTGGTGGTGCCAGTGGAAATGTGCTTTTGGTTTTAACCCACAGAATCACCAGGTTGGAAAAGTCCTTTAAGCTCAGGGAGTCCTGTCCTGTGCTGACCCAGATCTCTCAGTCCCTCATCTCCCCATCTGTTAAACACAGCCAGGGGTGGGGACTCAGCCCCCTCCCTGGGCAGCCTGTTCCACAGCCCCACAACTCTGCCAGGGAAGAACATTTCCCTCCCATCTGAGCTGACCCTGCCCTGGTGCAGCTTGAGCCCATTTCCCCTTGTCCCCTGGCTGAAGAGACCATCGCCCACCTCTCTGCAGCCTCCTGTCAGGTAGCTGTAGGTGCTGAGAAGGTCTCCCCAACCCACTCCAGCTCTGCCAGCCGGTTTTCCCCCTTCTAAGTACCACTCCTGTGGAGGCTGAGATCTGACCCACACCAGTCCTTGGTGTCTCAACCCCTTTTTGCATTTAACAGAAGAACCTCTGTTTGAGGGAATCAATGCCAGAAACAGGCTGTTAGCTGTCACTTGAGCAGCAACTCTCCTTAAATCCCACTCACTTTCCCCTCCCTCTTTTTCAGGTAGCTGCTTGGGAGAAGCAAATTTACACGTGCTGCAGAGATGGCATAGTGAGGAGATACCAACTTTCTGACCTTTAGTTGCCTGGATCAGTGTGGAGTTGCACCAAAGTAACTCTTCCAAGCTTATTTTCTGGGGTGGTATGTTTGAGGTGCGTGTGTAGAAGCTTCTGAGGCCTGTGGAATCTTCTGAGGCTGTTGGGATGAGCGGGCTCTGTACAGCTGGTTTTGGGGATGTTTCTTACTGTGGGACAACTTTGGATTTTATTTTTTTAAATTTGGAGAGAGGGGCTCTGAGGTGTCAGGGAGGGTCTTGTGCTGCCACACATCTTCTCACTGCTGGCATGGGGCGTGGGGCGTGTGTGCAAACTACTAAAATATATTGGATGTGGGGGTGACCTTATGGCAGAATGGCCTGAAATAAAGCAATACAACACCATGTGGGAAATATATTTTCACAGACTCACAGAACTGCAGGGGTTGGAAGGGACCTCCAGAGCCCATCGGGTCCACCCCCCCTGCCAAAGCAGCTCCCTAGGACAGGTCGCACAGGTCGGTGTCCAGACGGGGCTGGAATATCTCCAGAGAAGGAGACTCCGCACCCCCCTGGGCAGCCTGTCCCAGGGCTCCCTCACCCTCACTGGGAAGAAGCTCTTCCCCAGATTGGTGTGGAACTCCCTGTGCTCCAACTTGAGGCCATCGCCCCTTGTCCTGTCCCCACAGACAATGAGAAGAGGCTGGCCATGTCCCCCTGTGTCCCACCCTTCAGATATTGATACCCATTGATCAGATCCCCTCTCAGGCTGCTTCTCTCCAGGCTGAACAGCCCCAGCTCACTCAGCCTTTCCTCGAGGGGAGATGCTCCAGGCCTTTCATCCTCTCCGTGTGCCTCCCTCCTCTGGACTCTCTCCAGGAGCTCCAAGAAAACTCATTTTAAAAAGCCAAAGTGTTTTTAAAAGGAAATAGAAGGAACCCGCGGGCGAGGCGGGGCCCGGGGCGGGAGGGCAGAACTGCCCCTGCCGTGCTGCCCTGCGCGGCCCGGAAGCGCCGGGCTCCATGGCAACGGGACGCCATGGGGCAGAACTACTACGCCGTGCTGGGCCTGGAGCGGGGGGCCGCGGACGCCGACATCAAGAAGGCGTGAGGGGCTGCGGCCTGGCGGAGATGGGAGCCCCACGGCCGGCCGGCGCTGGGGGGGTGCGGGACGGGGTGTTGGGGATGGGGGAAGCCCCGTGTGTCTCCGCAGCAGGGCCCTGAAGTGGGAGGTGGGGAGGAGGGAGGGGCCTGGGAGAAGCGGCAGGGCCACAAATCCTGGGAGAAGGAGGGAGGGAGCAGCCGGGGCTGGGGGTGTCCTGCCCCTGCGTCCCCTCCCGCGTCCCCGCGTCCCCGCCCCCCCAGGGCGGGCTGGCTGCAAGGCTGGCTTTTCCCTTCTTTTCCCCTCCATAGCTATCGGAAACTGGCCTTAGAGAATCATCCATTCAAATGCAAGGAGCCCTGGGCACCGGAGAGGTTCAGGCAGCTGGCAGAGGCCTATGATGTGCTCAGCGACCGTAAGTGGGGGGACAGTCCCGGCCCCTGGGTCTGGGGGGGGGGGTGGGCCTGGCAGTGAGACGCCTCTGCTCCGGCCAGAGGTCTAAGCCCCCTGTCATTAGCACCCTATGGAGGTGGCATCAGCCCTTGAGCCCCAGCAGCTGGCAGCTCTTCCTGCTGCCATCCCACTTGGAGAGGGATGGAAGCCCTTCTCCAGCCTCTTCCCGATCACAGCCTGGATCTCAGGCTCTTCCCCTGCTGTGGGAGACCATGGCCAGTGCTGACTGCTCCTTGTTCCCTAAGCCATGAAGAAAGGGATCTACGACAAGTATGGAGAAGAGGGTCTCAAAGGTGGCATCCCCTTGGAGCTTGGGGACGAGAACCCCTGGAGCGTGGGCTACGTGTTTCACAACAACCCTGACAAAGTCTTCAGGGAGTTCTTTGGTGGAGACAACCCCTTTGCAGGTAGGTGGGGGTGACACTCTCCTAACACATGAGCATGTGGCTGTGAAGTTTAACAGGGGCAAGTGCTGCATTCTGCCCCTGGGAAGGGGTGACTCTGGCTGCACACCCGGGCTGGGGGATGAGGCACTGGAGGCCAGTCGTGCTGAGAGGGGTTTGGGGGAGTCTTGGTTGATAGCAAGTTACCCTTGAACCAGCAGCATGTGCAAGCAGCCAGGAGGGGCAACCACATCCTGGGGTGCTCTGACTTGACCTGTGTGGAGCCAGGGGTTGGACTTGGTGGGCCTTAGGGGTCCTTTCCAGCTGAGGAGATCCTGGGATTCAAAATAAACACACTCCTAGGGAAAGACCACTTCAGCTGGAGCGGGAATGTGGTCACAAGCAGAAGGAGATGAGAGGTTCCTGTTTGCCTGGCATCCTTGGGGTGCTCTGTGATAAGGAGACCCCAGGGGACTCCCCGACCTCTGGTCAGAGTGAGGTGACCCCCTGCTCTGCTCACTCACCCAGAGTTCTTTGACAAGGATGGCTCGGAGCTGATCCTGCCCTTCGGAGGGCTGCGAGGAAGAGGAGCGATGAAGCAAGACCCCCCGATCGTGCGGGATCTCTACCTCTCCCTTGAAGACCTTTTCCATGGCTGCACCAAGAAGATTAAGATCTCCCGTAGGGTGGGTGGAGGTGGGGAGCTCAGCAGGGGGAGGAATTTGGGTCTGGACTCTGGCTGTAGGATGTTTTGGTGGCAGAACCTGAGGTTTTAGAGCTGGTCCTGCTCAGGGGGCTTGGCAGACCCCGGCACTCCGCATCTGTGCTGTGCCACAGAGAGGAATCTGAACCAGACTGAGCACAGATGCTGGAAGGATCTGAGCTGGTACCCTCCTCCTCTGGCTGGAGATGGGGAAATCAGCAGGAGGGGATGATGTAAAAGCTGATGGGAACAAGGGGCTTATTTTGGAGAGGGGACACAGCATTACCTGGGCAACCACAGACTCATTTTCCCTTGGGGCTGCATCTCCTTCATGCTGTCAGCAATCTGTATCCCTCTTCCTGCTGTCACCATCTCCTGGTTCCAGCCCTGAGTGTCTCCTGCTCAGTCTGACTCCATTTGTCCCTGCCATGCTGTGGAGTTGGAGCCACCCTCACTCTCCTCTGCACCGGCTTGAACGCAGCTGGATGAGCAGAGCAGCTGTGACCCCCTCTCCGTGCTGTCCCTCAGGGTGTCACAGCCCTGAGGAGCAGGACTTGGGGGCACCAGTGGGTGAGAAACTGGCCATGACCTGTCACTGTGCGCTGGCAGCCCAGAAAGCCCCCCCTGTCCTGTGCTGCATCCCCAGCAGCAGGACCAGCAGGGCTGGGAAAGGGGGATTCTGCCCCTGTGTTTGGGGGTCCCCAGGACAAGGAGGACATGGAGCTGTGGGAGCCAGTCCCCAGGAGCCCCAGAGATGATGGGAGAGCTTGAGCCCCTCTGCTCTGGAGCCAGGCTGGGAGAGCTGGGCTGGCTGAGCCTGGAGGAGAGAAGGCTGCTTCTGGGGAGAGCTCCCAGCCCCTTCCCATCCCTCAAGGAGAGCTGGAGAGGGGCTGGTGCCCAGGGCAGGGAGGGCCGGGCCCAGGGAAATGGCCTTGAGCTGCAAGAGGGCAGCTGGAGATGGGCTGGGGGGCAGAAATCCTTCCCAGGGAGGGGGGAGGCCCTGGCACAGGGTGCCTGGAGAAGCTGGGGCTGCCCCTGGCTGCGTCTCAGGGTTCAAGGCCAGGTTGGATGGGGCCTGGGGCACGCTGTGCTGGTGGGGGTGTCCCTGCCCGTGGCAGGGAGGCACTGGGGGGGGAATTGGAGGTCCCTTCCAAGCCAACCCAGTCTGTGATTCTCTGAGCCAGCTCTTCTGATCCCCTCATCTCCCCCAGGTGATGAATGAAGATGGTCAGACAAGCACCGTGAGAGAGAAAATCCTGACGATCGAGGTGCAGCCGGGGTGGAAGCGGGGCACTCGCATCACCTTTGAGAAGGAAGGAGACCAGGTAATGGTCATGGTGGGAAGTTCTGGGCCGGGTTTCCTCAGGACCAACCATCTCTCCAGGCCATGGGCACTTTGTCACATGGCTCCCAGCACAATTCCCTGGTCCTGATAGAAAACCATTTGGTTTCTAGCAAACCATCCCCAGGTGTCTTTTCAGTTTGGGTTTTTCTCCCCTTAATTTTAGGGCCCAAACATCATCCCATCTGACATCACCTTTGTTGTCCAAGAGAAACTCCACCCGAGGTTTCAAAGAGTCAACGACAACCTCACCTATGTCAGCACCATCACCTTGGGAAAGGTAAAGAGCCAAGGGAGGCAACGGGGCCAAGCCCAAACCTCTGCTTTCCCTCTGGGGCTGCAGGTGCAGCTCTGAGTCCCACTCCTGTGCCTTGCAGGCCCTCATCGGCTGCACGGTGGACGTGAAGACGCTGGACGGGCGGCTGCTCAACATCCCCATCAACGACATTGTGGAGTAAGTGCTGCTGGGCAGATGGATGGCTGGGCTGGGTGGCCAGATGGGGCCTTTCTGCAGAGCTCGGTGGCCAAGGAGATGAACAGGCGCTCGGGAAGAATCACAGACTCACAGAGTCACAGGGTTGGAAAAGCCCTTTAAGCCTCAGCCTCCTCTTCTCCAGCTCCCTCAGCCGCTCCTCAGAGGATTTGCCCTCCAGCCCCTTCCCCAGCCTGGTTGCCTATTTCTGACTGGCCACCCGGGCACACTGCTGGCTCATGGTCAGTCACCCACCACCCCCAGGTCCTTCTCTGCCTGACAGCTCTCCAGACAGTCTCCCCCAGCCTGTAGCACTGCTCGGGGTTGTTCTGTCCCATGTGCAGCACTCCAGCCTGTTCAGATCCCTCTGAAGAGCCTCCCTACCCTAAGGCTGATCAACACTTCCTCCCAGCTTAGTGTCATGACCTCAGGATTGACCTGGAAAAAGGTGGGAAAGGCAGTGAGGTGAGGGCTGGGTGGTAGAGCCCACAGGGCACGGGACGTGGGGCTGTGAGGCTGGAGGAGGACGGGCCGTCAGTTGAAGCTGGAGGAGCAAAGTGACCTCCAGAAACCCCCTGAGAAGCGTGCATGGGGCTCTGTGCCGTGACACGTGGCTGTGGGCTCCAGGCCAGGATTGTCCTGTGGCTCCTCAGCCCCTTCCTTTGCTTTGCAGCCCCAAGTACTGCAAGGTGGTGCCAGGGGAGGGGATGCCGCTGCTCCACAACCCCAGGCGCAAGGGCGACCTCCTCATCTACTTCAACATCTGCTTTCCCAAGAACCTTACAGCTGAGCAGAAACTGCTCTTGCAAAGGGCTCTCCTCTCCTAGGGGACAATGTCCTTCCCCTTCCCCTCTCACCGATAAAGTGCTGGAGCCAGCACTGTCACAGGCCAGAGCTGGGTGCAGCCCTGGGATCCTTGAGGCTGTTTCTCCCGTCTCTCAGCTCCACCTTGTTTTCCCAACATGGTGCCAGCCTGCAGCAACCCAGAGGGTGATGGAGGATTCTTGTGGGGAGGGGGGGAGCAGGGGGGCTTGCAGTACTCCCAGCACAGCTCATGCATGAGGACAGGGAGGGTTTGGGCGTGCGGGGGTGGCAAGGGGAGTACTGGGGGGTAGGGGAAAAGATTTACTCCAAGCCTCGCTGTAGCCATGACAACGGTTGGGCTCTGGCAGATGTGATCCCTGAGGTGCCTCCAGGATGGTGGCGATGGCCTCAGGCGTTGGGCTCAGGAGGGGACCCCCTGCCCATGGCCATTGGGCCCCATTTCAGCTGCTCATAGGTGAGGAATGTCACAAGGCTCCAGGACCTGAGCAGCAGGAACCTTCCAGAGTGTCTGGGCTCAGGATGTCCTGTCCCATCTTCCTCCACTCCAGCAGCAGCTGCGTTTTGGAAGAGGATGGACAAGGGTGGCAAACCCCTTGTAGAAAGCCTTAGGCCCCTCCCCACCCCATGTTGGAGCAGGGCCAAGGCGCTGCAGCTGCCACCATCCCCATCCTGCCCTGAGCTCAACTTAACCACCTCCCTGGGGGGAGGAGGCAGCGATGGTTTTTGGGGTGCCTGCTCCCTGGTTCTCCCTGTCCATGGACACGGCGGGGGGTGACAACTCAGTCTTGGGGTGAAGAGAGGGGTGGGGGCTGTCTGCTGCAGGTGCCACGGCCCCCACAGGAGGCAGGGATGGAGGTTGGGGTGCCCACCTGAAGGGATGAGGGGTGTGTGTGAGGCCTGGAACCCCCTAGAACCCCACTTGGGGCTGGCGGGGCAGGGCAGTTAGGAGAGAATTGGGGGACTCCCCAAGGCAGCTGGAGGGGACAGGGTGCTCCACAGGGAGAGTGGAGGGCTGGGGCGGGGGGTCTGACACAGGATTGGGGTGTCCCAGGAGCAGACACAGAGCAGACCCTGTGCAAGGACACAGAGAGGCAGGGGGCTGGGGGGTGGGCTGGGTGTGGCCATCGCTGTGGCATCAAGGCTGCACAGCCCACTTCAGGTGACTGGTCTCTTCTAAGGGCAGTGGGGGTGCCTCCCACCTGGAGTGGGGGGCAGTCGCTCTTTGCGCCCACATGTGGCAAGTCTGGCCAGGGACTTGCACCTCTGGCTGCAATGTTTTTCCTTTTTCCCTTCCCCTTCCCTCTTCCCCTTCCCTCTTCCCTTCCCCTTCCTCTTCCCCTTCCCCTTCCCTCCCCTTCCCTCACCTCCCTGCCTCTCCCCTCCCCGCCTCTCCCCAGTCATCCCCTTTCCCTTGGCCATTCCCAGGGGCACCCCCAGGGTTGGGAGAACGCCTCTAAACCCCCATGAGAGGCGCAGGAGACCCGAGCTCTGCTGTGACCAGGCCCCATAGGGGCAATTTATTGGAAGCAGCAGGCAGGAATAACAGGAATCACTGTGGAAAACGCTGGGAAATGTTGCTTTTGCAAATTGAAAAGGGTTATTGTATTTTCTGCAGAAGAATTTAGGATATATAGAAACTCTTGGTAACTGAACAAAACTGAACTTTATTGGTGTACACAGCTGTAACAACAATAGAAACCAGCCACAACCAAAACCAAAACCAAAACAACAAGAGCTCCTCACAGTGCATAGAATTCTATCATGCGGCATCGTTCACACATCGCCACGGCATCTGCAACCCTGCGACAAGAAGCATGGGGCCTCTGCCTAGAAGGAAAGCGATAACAGAACAGGAAAACCTTGATTCTTTCTAAACCAACTATCTGAGTTTGAAGAGACCTCTCAGTCTCAGCAACACCCACCTCTCTGGTTGCTGCGGGAGGTGAAACCGCACATGTTGGGTAGGCTGTGATGACCTGAAAGTCTAATAGCAGGGGAACAATACACCACTATAGCCATAGCAAGGACATTGTCCCTGCTGCCTGGCTAGAGTGCTGTAGAAAGGAAGCTCACGCATACGTGAATCCAGTGAACCCAGTATTTCCACCATGATGATGGTGCATGACAAAAAAAAGAAGACTCCAGCCGGTTTTGACCAGGCCTGGAGACCCACCTAAAGCTTAATTTGCTAAGTAATGGGTGATGGGGTGGGAAAGCTGTGGACTTATGTCTCCACATTGCTGAAATGTTGCATTAAGACACTTGTAAAGGGTTAAGGAAGACTTGCTAACAGGATAGCTTGAAGTGCCACAGTGGTGACCTCCTATAAACAATGCCTCCCTTGAACGACTCTGCCTCACTGATAAAGAAGAAACACCAAGTGGGACATAAGTTTGAGCCTAACACCATATTTTAAGTAACTTACACACTCAAGGACTATGTGCTCTGTGGAAATAAAATGACTTCTTTGACAAGTTCCAGTACCCCCCTCCTCCTTATCTGTTCATGAATTCCGTGCTTGTCTCTAATGGGTCACAAATGCAGGCAAAGCATTTCATTGTAACTAGTTCAAGCTCCCCCTTGTCCTTGAAGGTACACAAAACCTGCTGAAACCCAACTTGGAGTTGGGATCAGAGTCAAGGGGTAACTGAGTCTGCACAAGACCGAAGGTTACTTGCGGTGAGGAAGAGGAGCCATCTGACTTCATCTCCACGACCCTCAACAACCACCATCAAACAGCAGTGCGCAGGCGCAGTGGGGAGGAGTTGATGGAAATCACTTCTTGGAACTCATTTTAATACAAAGCAGGACAGGTTATGAATATGTATACGTGTATCAGGTAACCTAATGATGTTTGAATAAGGATGTGGTATAAAAGTGCTACAAACTGACCAAAGCTGTGCCTACTTTGTTAGGTCACCTGCTCTTGCAAGAATGTATAATAAATTACTGTTTCACTAATGTGTCTACCTCAAGTCCTTTCTTTAGGACCATTGGCATTTCCCCACTCTACCAAGCCTGGGGAGTTTTGATTCCTGCTTCTCAAGGCATCACCATCAGGACGAGCCAACAATTGAGGTAACAAAAGCAAGGGTGGAAATCAAAACACCTGAATTCCTTCATGGCAAATGTAAGACCGTTGCTCCAGCAGGCTTTTCCCACCTAGCGACCTGTCCTCAGAGATCAGTGGAGGATGGGTGAGAAGAAAAATGCAAACACGTACGGCAACGCCTGACAGATACTCTCCCAGCTTTGATAGCCTGCAGGCTCAGGCGCCTGCTGACCAAGAGGCCTTTAACAGCCTCTGGTGTCTTTTCATCTACTAAATGGTCTAACAATCTCTACAATCCACAAGAGCTTTCTACACCTTCAAGTTCTTGCCATTAGGACTTCCCAAGGCGTTTCTTGTGGACATGTCACCTGAAAATGTATTAGATGACACATTCTACCTGAAAGGAACAGCAAATCTTTTCCTCTTCACCTTCTGCAGATCACTCAGGAGTTTAAAAACCTAACACAGGCCCTCACCTCTTCACCAGCTACAAACTCGGTTAAGGGAAAGGTTCTCAAGACCTCTCATCGTGTTTTCACACTTCTCTATCTTTCCCAGCTTTCCTAAACCCTGAGACCAGCACTGAAGAGTTTTGAAAAGAGAGATCTACAGAGACTACCATCTACGGTCCCTTCCCTTCCCAGTAAATTCTACAGTGCAGTTTGCACGTTGGTAACTCCTGAGCATCACATTTCTAACTCTAAGGTCTTGCTCCTCAACAACAGACAGTTACAGCTTGGGTCCTCCTCTTTCTCTCCCTTGCACATCTCACCATCAGGCCAAGGGGGATGGAGTGAAGCTGAAGAAGGGAAGGGTTGGGTTGGATATTAGGGGGAAGTTTTTTACAGAGAAAGTGGTGAGGAGCAGGAACAGGCAGCCCAGAGAGGTGGTGGGTGCCCCATCCCTGGAAGTGTTCAAGGCCAGGTTGGGTGGGTCCTTGTAGATCCATGCCTGGAGGTTGGTGGCCCTGCCTGTGGCAGGGGGTTGGAACTTCATGATCCGTGGTGAAGTGCTTCCCACTCTTGGTCCCTTCCAACCCAGACCATTCTATCATTTGATGAGTCTATGATTCTACTTTAAGAGGACTTGAACCTTAGGAGGTCAACCTGCTTCCACCAAACAGCTAAGACATCCCTGGAATCAGCTATGTATTCTACTAGCAATAATTGAGAGACTGGCATAACCAGTGTGCATGTCTTGTAAGCAGAACCACCTGAGCTGCTGCCAGCCTCTCTACGTGTGCTTCTCAAGGCCTGGGGGTGACACTGCGAAGAACAAGGCGAAGAACACGTTTCCCAGCTCCTGATCTGCCTCTGGCTTTGTGGCTGGGAATCCCCTGGGTCACCCCCCATCTGCAATGTTGGAGCAATAAATATTTTTCTGTTCCTAATGCTGTGGTCCATCCTTCCATCCATCCATCCATCCATCCATCCATCCATCCATCCATCCATCCATCCATCCCCCAACCTTTCCCTCTATCCCTTCCTCCCTCCCTCCCTCCTCTCGTTTGGGTGCGAGCACCTTAGTGCCCGACCCCTGCGAGCACAAGCTGGCCTCAGGCACCGCTGGCACCCCAAAAAGTGGGGTGGAGGTGGCTGGTATCCCAGTGGGTGTGCTGGTGCCTGGGGATGTGGGTGGGCTCGGACCGGGGCCAGCAGCACCCACAGGGGACCCTCACCCAGGCCCCCGAATGCTGAGCAGCGTCTCAGGGGCTGCAGTGGAGATAGGCCCTGAAGCCCTGAGGCTCGACCCAGAGGCCCTGAAGCAAGGCTGACCTCTAGATGAGTCTCACACCCCAGCACCGTGTTCCCTCCACAGCGGTCGGGATGCCGCTGTCTCTCTCTTCACATCTCTCTCAGATGGGCTTTCACCAAGGCCCGCTACTCCTTCCCCGAGCCCTGGCCCGGTGCCATGGAGGAGCTGGAAGCTCTCAAGCCATCGCCAGCCCTCCAGACCCATCAAGATCCTGAGGGACTGGGGACAGAGCCAGGGCCAGCCCTTCACCAAGACTTCCCACTGGATCTGCCACTGGAGACTGACCAAGAGCAGGGCCATGGACAGGTCTGGGACAGGCCATGAGCAGCACGGACATGGAGCCTTCTCCTAGCAGACACCCAGCCATGGACATGGACAAGGAGTAGCTGGTCCTCGAGGTCATCCACACTCTGTGCAGCGTGGAGCGAGAGTGCTACAAGGAGCTACAGGCGTCTCTGGTCCTGTGGCAAGGGGCTACAAGGGGAGCCTGCAGTGTGATCCCACTTGGGGATCCCTCCCTCCAACCAATAGGAAGAAGGTGCTTGGCCAGATGAGTCTGCTGAAGCCCAGGCTGTGTCCCCGGTGTCTTGGAGAGGAGCAGCCAAGGCTGGACAAGGCTGCAGGGGAGGACTCAGTGAAGCAGGAAAACACATGTGATCCCCTGTGTGCCCAGCACCACCATAAACAATACCTGCTGAACATCCACCAAGGCTGGGGAGTTTTGATTCCTGCTTTTCAAGGCATCACCCTCAACTCGGAGTCCTGTGCCAGTTGTGATTTTTGGCTGGCAGCCCCTGTACCCAGCTCCCAAGGAGATGCCCTCAAAGTTTCTGCCCCCCGGGAGATGACATGGGCAGCCTGTCCTTTCCAGCTCCCCCAAATGCCTTTCTCTTTTCTTTTTCATAGCTTTGTTCCATGGAGGCAGCATCAGAGCAGCCTCTCACTCCTGAAGAGCACCTTCCCCACCCCCACGCGGCTTCTCACGAGAGAAATTCTGCCTTCCCCGTTTCCCCCTCCCATCCCAATCCTGTCCTGTGGAACATGAGGTTATCATGCTGGAAGGACGGGATGCCATGCGGAGGGACCTGGAGAAGTGGGCCCAGGGGAACCTCATGAAGTTCCACAAGGACAAGTGCAGGGTCCTGCCTTTGGGTCAGGGAAATCCTCACTTTCAATCCAGGCTGGGAGAGGACGTGGTAGAGAGCTGGTGAGAGGTGTCCCTGCCCATGGCAGGGGGTGGGACTCAATGATCTTTGAGGTCCCTCGCAGCCCTGAGCAGTCTGTGACCATTGCTGGAAAAGCTTTGGGACAGCACAGGGAAGGACACAGAGTAGAAATCCGTGGTAGGGCTGTTGCAGAGCCGAGCCTCAGCTTGGGTACCCCAAGCGCTCCCAGTTTGGGCTATTTTGGACCAGAAACACCCATCTGTCCCCAGAAGCATCCCCTCCCCCTGGTGGCACAGACAGAAACGAGCCCTTTGGCCACCAACAGATTTAATTCCCCAGTGCTGCTGCCAGAAAATCGGGGTCAGGGGTTGTGGCTGCCCCCCACACCTGGGCCACTGGGGGTGGGCTGGGTGACAGCACCAGCACCAAAGGTCCCCAGTGATTTCAGTTCCCAGGTGGTGAAGCAGGGTGGGCTTGGTGTGAGCCAGGTGCTGCTCCACGGGGCTGGGTGTCACGCTGCCGGCGTGCCATGCACTCGCCGAAAGCACGGACCTGGGGCTGGCAATGGCGCCAGTCCTGCCGCGCCGCCATGCAGTCCTGCAGCTCCCGGTGCTGCGCGGCGCAGCTCGTGCGTGAGATCATGGCGTCCACTGGGTCCTCCTCCTCCTCCTCAGCCTTCTCCAACGATGGAGGGTTCCTGGCCTTCGCTGAGCCAGGCTGGAGCAAGGAAGCAGGGTTTGGGGTGCTACCTTCCCCTTCTTTGTGGGCACCCACCCGCCCTGCCCCTGTGGGTGTCCTCATGCAACCCCAGGAGGAGATCAGCACCCCTCACACCCCATGCAGCCTACCGCCCACTCATGGGGGCCCAGAACCTTCCCAAACCCACGGGTGCCTATCTCCCCTACTCCCACCTATGGGTGCTCAGTGCCTCCCCCATGAATCCCATCCCTTAGTATTGGCTTTAGAAAAAAGAGAAAAACAGAGAGAAAGAGAAACAACGGAAGAGGTGCTGCTCTGCTTGGAAAATCTGGGAGTGTGGTACACGGAAAGGGGCTTCTAGAAGAAAAGGGGGGATGAAATACCAGAATCTTGATGGGTCTGGAGGGCTCACGATGGGTTGAGAGCTTCCAGCTCCGCCATCGCACCAGCCAGGGCTCCAGGAAAGAGTAGAGAGACACAGATCTGGTGTCCACGAGGGAGCCCAGGGAGCTCACGGAGGTTGATGATTGGCATCTCGATAATGATATCGAGTGTTGTTCTGGTTTGGATTTATCATCCAAAGAACCTGTGCAGGTGGGACTGAGACGTTCAAGTAAGCACCAAGTGAGTGTGGAGTGCTGCTGTGTCTGTCTGTAACCGCATCCTGCTCTGTGGGTCAGCAGGAGAACTCCTGCCTGTCATGCAGGAGTTTGATTCCCAACGGAGTGGCTGCTCTGCTGGCACTGATTGGTTGGTCTTGATTTTGGAGCTGAGTATTGAAAATTGATTTAGATTTGATGAACTGTTGGTGTGAGTGAAATGAGTCAACTCTGGTGGGAGTGGTGAGCAACTGAGTCGCAGCAAATCTGGGAGAGAGAGAGAAAAACTGACCACTAGAAACTCCAGGTTTGTTGTTTTGGGTTTGTATATTTGATGTAAGCAATGGGGAACTGAGAATGGGTTAGAGAGACGGGAGTTGGGTTATAAACAAGAACAGGGATCAAGAGAAACTCTAACAATAGCGGGGCGGGGTGGGGGGGAAACAAAAGGAGTGAAATCTCCAAGAAAAAACCAGAAATGCCATATAAGGGGTGAAGGGATGAACTGGCTCTGTCACCGGTCCTCAAAAGCTTGATGGGTCTGGAAGGCTCACAGTCAGTTGAGAGCTTCCAGCTCCACCAGGGCTGGACTCGGGGAAGGAATCCAGGCAGACGGATCCTCTGTCCAAGCATGAGCCCAGGTTGTTCAATGAGACACGCGGGGACAGGCCCTTCATACTCAATGTCTCCTCGTTCTCCTGGCTGAGGAGGAGAGAGAAGAGACCCAGTTGCAGCCTGGGCCCTCCTCTGGGACCCCCGGGCAGCAGCCCCTGCTTGGGCAGCAGGCAGGGCTGCCCACTCTGGGCAAAGACAGGGCACAGGCAGAGAGTCTGGGACAGGAGCTGGGCATCTCCCCAGCACTCACCACATGTCCTGGGGTGACAGAGGCTTCTCTGCACCTCCGGTTGATTGGGAAGAACCTGACGAGGGACGAGACAGGAGTCAGAGGCTGGCAGCCCCCAGCACAGCCCCGTGGCAGGGCTGCAGTGGGGTGTCAGCCCTAACACAGGTGCTCGGTGCCGGGTCCACTCACTGCTTGGTCGCTCCAGATGCACTCTGGCCTTGCTCTTCCTAAACATCATCTTCCACCACTTCTGCAAAAAACCCCAGAACATGGGTGAGTGTGGAGCAGCTCCCAGCACTATGCTACAGACCTCCATGCTCTCCCGACACCACTCCATATCAAGACATGGTGTGGCCCGGTGTTCTGTGGAGTAACAGTCACCTACCTTGGGTCTTCTGCGGGAAGGCTCCACATCCATGGGGCTCTGTGCCCTGTCTCTGACCTGTCCAGGTGACTGCCCTTGGTCTGTCTCCATTGGCAGCTCCAGAGAGGGGTCTTGTTCAAGGACTGGCGCTGCCTCTGTCACTGGACCCTCAACAGTTTCAAGGTTCTGGAGGGCTGGGGATCGGCTCGGTGATGCAGGCTCCTCTGCACCTCCAGTTGCTTGGGAAGAACCTGATGAGGGAGGTGACATGAGTAAGAGGATGGCAGCCCCTAGCACAGCCACTTGTCAGGGCTGCAGTGGGGTTTCAGCTCTTTGAAGGGCACTCGGTGCTGGGGTCACTCACTGCTCAGCTGCTCCTGATGCACTCTGGACTTGCTCTTCCCAAATATCTTCGTCCACCACTTCTGAAAAAAACCCCAGAACATGGGTGAGTGTGGAGCAGCTCCCAGCTCAATGCTACAGACCTCCATGCTCCCCCCACACCACTCCATGTCATGACATGGTGCAGCGCAGTGTGGTGCTGAGTAACGGTCACCTACCTTGGGTCTGCTGGGGGAAGGCTGCACTTCCTTGGGGCTCTGCGCCGTGTCTCTGAGCAGTCCAGGTGACTGCCCTTGGTCCATCTCCAATGGCCGCTCTAGAGGGAGATCTTGGTGAAGGGCTGGACCTGGCTCTGTCACCAGACCCTCAACAGTTTCAGGGGTCTGGAGGGCTGGGGATCGGCTCGGAGCTTCCAGCTCCACCATCGTACCAGCACTGGACTCGGGGAAGGAGTTGGGAGATGAGCATGTACTGCTCAAGTCCCAATGCAGGGAGCCCGGGGAGGGCAGCTGAACACACGGGGATGGGCTGTTCAGGCTCATTGTGTCCTCCTTCTCCCTGCAGAGGAGGAGAGAGAAGAGACCCAGTTTCAGCTTAGACCCTCTGGTGGGACCCCTGGGCAGCAGCCCCTCCTTGGCCGGCAGGCAGGGATACCCGCACCGGGCAGGGCACAGGTGGAAAGTATGGGGCAGGATCTGGGCATCTCCCCAGCACTCACCACATGTCCTGGGCTGATGCAGACTGCTCTGCACCTCCAGTTGCTTGGGAAGAACCTGATGAGGGAGGACACATGAGTAAGAGGCTGGCACCCCCCAGCACAGCCGCTTCTCAGGGCTGCCATGGGGTGTCAGCAATTTGAAGGGGGCTCGGTGCCGGGGCCACTCACTGCTCGGCTGCTCTGGATAGACTCTCGCCTGGCGCTTCCCATACATCATCTTCCACCACTTCTGCAAGACCCCCAGAATGTGGGTGAGTGTGGAGCAGCTCCCAGCACTATGCTACAGACCTCCATGGTCCACAGCACTCCATGTCATGACATGGTGCAGGGCGGTGTGGTGCTGAGTAACGGTCACCTACCTTGAGTCTGCTGGGGGAAGGCTCCACATCCCTGGGCCACCGTGCCCTGCCCCTGACCTGTCCAGGGAACTGCTCTTGGTCGGTGTCCATCAGCAGCTCCAGAGGAGGGCAAAGGTCAAGGACTGGCCCTGGCTCTCTCACCGGCTCCTCAACGGTTTCAGGTGTCTGGAGGGCTGGGGATTGGTTATGAGCTTCCAGCTCCGCCATCGCACCAGCGCTGGACACGGGGAGAGAGTCAAGAGATGCCGATAGGCGTCTCGAGAGAGAGCCTGGGGAGCCCACAGATCCCAGCCGAGCACGCGGTGACAGGCTGTTCCGGCTCTTTGTGTCCTCGTTCTCCCTGCAGACGAGGAGAGAGAAGAGACTCAGTTTCAGCTTAGACCCTCTGGTGGGACCCCTGGGCAGCAGCCCCTCCTTGGCCGGCAGGCAGGCAGGGATATCTGAAATGGGCAGGGCACAGGTGGAGAGTCTGGGGCAGGAGCTGGGAGTCTCCCCAGCACTCACCACATGTCCTGGGGTGAGAGAGGCTTCTCTGCACCTCCGTTTGCTTGGGAAGAACCTGATGAGGGACGAGACATGAGTCAGAGGCTGGCAGCCCCCAGCACAGACGCGTGTCTGCGCTGCCATGGGGTATCGCCGCTTTACGGCTTGCTTGGTGCTGGGGCCACTCACTGCTCGGCTGCTCCTCATGGACCCTGGCCTTGCTCTTCCCAAATATCTTCGTCCACCACTTCTGCAAAAACCCCCAGAACGTGGGTGAGTGTGGAGCAGCTGCCAGCGCTATGCTACAGACCCACATGCTCCCCCCACACCACTCTATGTCATGACATGTTGTGGCACAGTGTGGTGCAGAGCAAGGGTCACCTACCTTGGGTCTGGTGGGGGAAGGCTGCACTTCCTTGGGGCTCTGCGCCGTGTCTCTGAGCAGTCCAGGTGACTGCTCTTGGTACGTCTCCAATGGCCGCTCTAGAGGGAGGTCTTGGTTAAGGACTGGCCCTGGCTCTGTCACCAGCCCCTCAGCAGTTTCAGGGGTCTGGAGGGCTGGGGATCGGTTCAGAGCTTCCAGCTCCACCATCGTACCAGCGCTGGACTCGGGGAAGGAGTGGAGAGATGCCGATAGGTGTCTCGAGAGAGATCCCGGGGAGCCCAGGCGAGCACGCGGGGACAGGCTGTTCACGCTCTTTGTGTCCTCGATCTCCCTGCAGAGGAGGAGAGAGAAGGGACCATTTGCAGCCTGGGCCCTCCTCTGGGACCCCCGGGCAGCAGCCCCTCCTTGGCCGGCAGGCAGGCGGGGATGCCCGAAACGCGCAGGGCACAGGTGGAGAGTCTGGGGCAGGAGCTGAGCACTCACATGGCCTGGGGTGACGCAGGCTTCTTTGGATTTCCAGTTGCTTGGGAAGAACCTGATGAGGGACGAGACCAAGTGAGCGGCTGGCAGCCCCCAGCACAGCCCCGTGTCAGGGCTGCTGTGGGGTGTCAGCCCTTTCCAGGGCGCTCGATGCTGGGGCCACTCACAGCTTGGCTTCTCTGAAGACACTCTCGACCTGGTCTTCCCAAACCTCCTCCTCCACCTCTTCTGCAAAAACCCCCAGAACGTGGGTGAGTGTGGAGCAGCCCCCAGCCCTATGCTACAGGACTCCCCCATGCTCCACACTACTCCATGTCATGACATGGTGTGGCACAGTGTTCTGCGGAGCAAGAACCTTTGCCCTAAGAAATGCATAGAATACGTGTGATGTCACCCAATAAATGGCTTCACCTAAAATTCATATCGAATTGCTTGTTGCTCATCGCCGGTCTCCACAGCAAGACCCCCAGAACGTTGGTGAAATGGGAGCAGCTCCCAGCCACCCACACCCCCCGACACCACCCCATGTCAGGACTCGGCACGGCTCAGTGCGCTGCAACGTTCTCCTACCCGGCGCTTCCTGTCCCGTTGAAAGGTGGAGATGAACCGGAGATACATCGCCAGCATAATGAATGGCATCAGATCACCCACAGCCAGGGCGCCGAAGCAACCCATGGCTTGGGCTGAGCTACAGCTGTGTCCCTCCGGTCACCAATGAGTTCCAAGATCTCCAGTTATCTGCCAACCAAGACACTGACAAGCAATGGCTGAGGCTGCAGTCTGCAGTGACGCTGACAGACGACAGTGTCCAGTGCCAACTGCCCTGCGCCCCCTTACACCTGCCCGGCAGCCACACCCCCCTTTGTGGCATCAGGGGCATGCTGAGCCCTCATTGGTGCTGAGCCCTCATTGGTGCCCTCAGAGGCAAGCAGAACTCTGATTGGATAAATCTGGTGGCACTCCAAGGCTCTTCCTCATGCCACTCCTGTCAGCCCTACTTGGAAATGGGTCCCACCTGCGTAAGGAGAAGAGCAAGCACATCACGCCTTGCAAGAAACGTTTCAGGAGAGGGAAACTTCAGATTGCTCCTGACACCCCACAACCAGAACAAAATCGTTACCTTGAACACCCAAGATCCCATCTCTGGGTGCTTATTCCTTGGACCAAGCACCCTGCTTCCGAGATACAGACTCACAGAACCGTAGGGGTTGGAAGGGACCTGCAGAGCCCATCGGGTCCAACCCTCCTGCCAAAGCAGCTCCCTAGGACAGGTCGCACAGGTCGGCGTCCAGCCGGGGCTGGAATATCTCCAGAGAAGGAGACTCCACACCCCCCTGGGCAGCCTGTCCCAGGGCTCCCTCACCCTCACCAGGAAGAAGTTCTTCCCCAGATTGGTGCAGAACTTCCTGTGCTCCTACAGTCTCCAGTCTGCCTTCATAATTCATCTCTGCCAGTCGCTCAGGGCTTTTTATCAGGCAACGAGATGTCTCATCTGTAGGCCAGGCTCCATCTAAGGTAACTTCAGCTCACCTGCTAACGACAGACAAAAGCATACGAGATGACAGGGCTTTGAGGCAAAGCTGCTCCATGCAGGAGCTGGGAGCTGAACACGTGGCTCAAACCAGCGTCTAAACCCAGTTCCAGGCTCAGAAACCTGCAAGGTTAACTGTGTAACCCTCAGGTTTGGGTTTGGGCAGCTGTCCCCTCTCCCACCGCAGACAGCCAGGACTGTAAAGCCCATCCTCACTCGCCGCCGTCCCCACACAGCGCAGATTTAACCATGACCTATTGAAACCTTCACCAACAGGTGGTTTTCTTTCACCATCGGGGTAAACAATCACTTCTTTCCTACAGATATCTCCAATGTCCTCCAGATTTGAGTTAGATCTACTTCTTCTTCAAAGTAAATCGACCTGTAGCCTGCAAAACAAGCCAAAGCATCACAACTTGTCCATGAAAAGGCCTGCGTTCCCGCTATAGTCCTCCTCCTCCTTTCCCCACCTTGCCACCTAGCTCTGTCACATCTCCAGAACAGCACACTAGTGATGACCTTACTGGTGCCAGAGTGCAGAAGGCGTGTTACCAGCTTTGTTATACCCAGTTCTTTGGCACAGACCGATGGTTTTTGTTCTTGCTTCACACTGCCAACACAAACGCCAAGTGTGCCCTCAGCTATATAGCAGGTTTAGAAAAGGCTCTTTAAACCCAGTGTGCACCAGATGATTTTTCTTTCCTAAATAAAAGCAGGGAATAAGTCAGTTTGTGCTGAAGGTCCTTTGCTAGAGCTCAGCCAGCTCCAGCAGAGGCAGCAGCCGAATCAGAAGCAGCGATGATGGGTCCTGTGCCCATGCCCCACCAAGTCTGCACATCCCAATTTTCACATTTAAGGCCAGAAAGTGTCTTAAAAAGCTACAGGCACCGGTGTTCTTCTCAAGCTTCTCAAGTCATCCCATACCACAGGCTGTGCGAGCTACCAATCCCAAAGATGATGAGCCTCAGATGCAAGCTGTTGGTGATGCCAGGGCACTGTTTGCAATCCTACTGAGTTCTGCGTGCTCAGACTTGGGTTGCAAAGCTCTGAAATCCCTGCTTCAACTTGAAGGAAGTAAGAAGCTGCAGGTCCCCCTGTGTCCCACACTTCAGGACCTATTGTGAAGTCCATCACAACACATTAGTTTCTGCCATTGGTAAATGTCTCCTGCTCCTCCATGGATGGGATGGTGTAATAGGACAGTTCTCAGGACAATTCCTGCCACAGAATCACAGACTCACAGAACCGTAGGGGTTGGAAGAGACCTCCAGAGCCCATCGGGTCCAACCCCCCTGCCAAAGCAGCTCCCTAGGACAGGTCGCACAGGTCGGCGTCCAGACAGGGCTGGAATATCTCCAGGGAAGGAGACTCCACACCCCCCTGGGCAGCCTGTCCCGGGGCTCCCTCACCCTCACCGGGAAGAAGCTCTATCCCAGATTGGTGTAGAACTTCCTGTGCTCCAACTTGAGGCCATCGCCCCTTGTCCTGTCCCCACAGACACTGAGAAGAGGCTGCCCATGTCCCCCTGTGTCCCACCCTTCATATACTGATAACCATTGATCAGATCCCCTCTCAGGCTTCTTTTCTCCAGGCTGAACAGCCCCAGTTTATTCAGCACTTAGAACTGGGGTGACTCCCAGCTTCAGTGTTCCAGAAGATTCACTCCATTTCTTTTGCAAGCCCCAAGTACCCAAACGAGCCGAGAATCGGGGTAACAAAAGCAAGGGTGGAAATCAAAACACCTGAATTCCTTCATGGCAAATGTAAGACCGTTGCTCCAGCAGGCTTTTCCCACCTAGCGACCTGTCCTCAGAGATCAGTGGAGGATGGGTGAGAAGAAAAATGCAAACACGTACGGCAACGCCTGACAGATACTCTCCCAGCTTTGATAGCCTGCAGGCTCAGGCGCCTGCTGACCAAGAGGCCTTTAACAGCCTCCGGTGTCTTTTCATCTACTAAATGGTCTAACAATCTTTAAAATCCACAAGAGCTTTCTACACCTTCAAGTTCTTGCCATTCGGACTTCCCAAGGCGTTTCTTGTGGACATGTCACCTGAAAATGTATTAGATGACACATTCTACCTGAAAGGAACAGCGAATCTTTTCCTCTTCACCTTCTGCAGATCACTCAGGAGTTTAAAAACCTAACACAGGCCCTCACCTCTTCACCAGCTACAAACTCGGTTAAGGGAAAGGTTCTCAAGACCTCTCCTCATGCTTTCACACTTCTCTATCTTTCCCAGCTTTTCTAAACCCTGAGACCAGCACTGAAGAGTGCTGAAAAGAGAGATCTACAGAGACTGCCATCTACGGTCCCTTCCCTTCCCAGTAAATTCTACAGTGCAGTTTGCACGTTGGTAACTCCTGAGCATCACATTTCTAACTCTAAGGTCTTGCTCCTCAACAACAGACAGTTACAGCTTGGGTCCTCCTCTTTCTCTCCCTTGCACATCTCACCATCAGGCCAAGGGGGATGGAGTGAAGCTGAAGAAGGGAAGGGTTAGGTTGGATATTAGGGGGAAGTTTTTTACAGAGAAAGTGGTGAGGGGCTGGAACAGGCAGCCCAGAGAGGTGGTGGGTGCTGGAAGTGTTCAAGGCCAGGTTGGGTGGGGCCTTGTAGATCCAGTCCTGGAGGTTGGTGGGCCTGCCTGTGGCAGGGGGTTGGAACTTCATGATCCGTGGTGAAGTGCTTCCCACTCTTGGTCCCTTCCAACCCAGACCATTCTATCATTTGATGAGTCTATGATTCTACTTTAAGAGGACTTGAACCTTAGGAGGTCAACCTGCTTCCACCAAACAGCTAAGACATCCCTGAAATCAGCTATGCATTCTACTAGCAATAATTGAGAGACTGGCATAACCAGTGTGCATGTCTTGTAAGCAGAACCACCTGAGCTGCTGCCAGCCTCTCTACGTGTGCTTCTCAAGGCCTGGGGGTGACACTGCGAAGAACAAGGCGAAGAACACGTTTCCCAGCTCCTGATCTGCCGCTGGCTTTGTGGCTGGGAATCCCCTGGGTCACCCCCCATCTGCAATGTTGGAGCAATAAATATTTTTCTGTTCCTAATGCTGTGGTCCATCCATCCATCCATCCATCCATCCATCCATCCATCCATCCATCCATCCATCCATCCATCCCCCAACCTTTCCCTCTATCCCTTCCTCCCTCCCTCCCCTGGTTTGGGTGCGAGCCCCTTAGTGCCCGACCCCTGCGAGCACAAGCTGGCCTCAGGCACCGCTGGCACCCCCAAAAGTGGGGTGGAGGTGGCTGGTATCCCAGTGGGTGTGCTGGTGCCTGGGGATGTGGGTGGGCTCGGAACGGGGCCAGCAGCACCCACAGGGGACCCTCACCCAGGCCCCCGAATGCTGAGCAGCGTCTCAGGGGCTGCAGTGGAGATAGGCCCTGAAGCCCTGAGGCTCGACCCAGAGGCCCTGAAGCAAGGCTGACCTCTAGATGAGTCTCACACCCCAGCACCGTGTTCCCTCCACAGCGGTTGGGATGCCGCTGTCTCTCTCTTCACATCTCTCTCAGATGGGCTTTCACCAAGGCCCGCTACTCCTTCCCCGAGCCCTGGCCCGGTGCCATGGAGGAGCTGGAAGCTCTCAAGCCATCGCCAGCCCTCCAGACCCATCAAGATCCTGAGGGACTGGGGACAGAGCCAGGGCCAGCCCTTCACCAAGACTTCCCACTGGATCTGCCACTGGAGACTGACCAAGAGCAGGGCCATGGACAGGTCTGGGACAGGCCATGAGCAGCACGGACATGGAGCCTTCTCCTAGCAGACACCCAGCCATGGACATGGACAAGGAGTAGCTGGTCCTCGAGGTCATCCACACTCTGTGCAGCGTGGAGCGAGAGTGCTACAAGGAGCTACAGGCGTCTCTGGTCCTGTGGCAAGGGGCTATAAGGGGAGCCTGCAGTGTGATCCCACTTGGGGATCCCTCCCTCCAACCAATAGGAAGAAGGTGCTTGGCCAGATGAGTCTGCTGAAGCCCAGGCTGTGTCCCCGGTGTCTTGGAGAGGAGCAGCCAAGGCTGGACAAGGCTGCAGGGGAGGACTCAGTGAAGCAGGAAAACACATGTGATCCCCTGTGTGCCCTGCACCGCCATAAAGAATACCTGCTGAACAGCCACCAAGGCTGGGGAGTTTTGATTCCTGCTTTTCAAGGCATCACCCTCAACTCGGAGTCCTGTGCCTGTTGTGATTTTTGGCTGGCAGCCCCTGTACCCAGCTCCCAAGGAGATGCCCTCAAAGTTTCTGCCCCCCGGGAGATGACGTGGGCAGCCTGTCCTTTCCAGCTCCCCCAAATGCCTTTCTCTTTTCTTTTTCATAGCTTTGTTCCATGGAGGCAGCATCAGAGCAGCCTCTCACTCCTGAAGAGCACCTTCCCCACCCCCACGCGGCTTCCCACGAGAGAAATTCTGCCTTCCCCGTTCCCCCCTCCCACCCCAATCCTCTCCTGTGGAACATGAGGTTATCACGCTGGAAGGACGGGATGCCATGCGGAGGGACCTGGAGAAGTGGGCCCAGGGGAACCTCATGAAGTTCCACAAGGACAAGTGCAGGGTCCTGGCCTTGGGTCGGGGAAATCCTCACTGTCAATCCAGGCTGGGAGAGGACGTGGTAGAGAGCTGGTGAGAGGTGTCCCTGCCCATGGCAGGGGGTGGGACTCAATGATCTTTGAGGTCCCTCGCAGCCCTGAGCAGTCTGTGACCATTGCTGGAAAAGCTTTGGGACAGCACAGGGAAGGACACAGAGTAGAAATCCGTGGTAGGGCTGTTGCAGAGCCGAGCCTCAGCTTGGGTACCCCAAGCGCTCCCAGTTTGGGCTATTTTGGACCGGAAACACCCATCTGTCCCCAGAAGCATCCCCTCCCCCTGGTGGCACAGACAGAAAGGAGCCCTTTGGCCACCAACAGATTTAATTCCCCAGTGCTGCTGCCAGAAAATCGGGGTCAGGGGGGTGTGGCTGTCCCCCACACCTGGGCCACTGGGGGTGGGCTGGGTGACAGCACCAGCACCAAAGGTCCCCAGTGATTTCAGTTCCCAGGTGGTGAAGCAGGGTGGGCTTGGTGTGAGCCAGGTGCTGCTCCACGGGGCTGGGTGTCACGCTGCCGGCGTGCCATGCACTCGCCGAAAGCACGGACCTGGGGCTGGCAATGGCGCCAGTCCTGCCGCGCCGCCATGCAGTCCTGCAGCTCCCGGTGCTGCGCGGCGCAGCCCGTGCGTGAGATCAGGGCGTCCACTGGGTCCTCCTCCTCCTCCTCCTCAGCCTTCTTCAACGATGGAGGGTTCCTGGCGTGCCCGGGTCTCGCCATCGCTGAGCCAGGCTGGAGCAAGGAAGCAGGGTTTGGGGTGCTACCTTCCCCTTCTTTGGGGGCACCCTCCCGCCCTGCCCCTGTGGGTGTCCTCATGCAACCCCAGGAGGAGCTCAGCACCCCTCACACCCCATGCACCCTACCGCCCACTCATGGGGGCCCAGAACCTTCCCAAACCCACCGGTGCCTATCTCCCCTACTCCCACCCACGGGTGCCCAGCAACCTCCCAAATCTAGGTGTGCCTGTCTCCCCTGCCCCTGTGCCCCCTACACAAATTTCCGGGTGCCCAACACCCCACCCGTGGGTGCTCAGCACCCTCCTCACCCCCCACCTGCCCTTTCGCCCAGGCACGTGCCGTGCACTTTCTATGCCACTCCCGCGGGGGTCCAGCACCGCCCCCCACGGCCCCCCCATACCCCTCCCCCTCCTTGGCCCCCCATACCCCTCTCCGTGCCTACCCAGCGGCGCAGCGCGGCCCCTTTAAGCCCGGTGACGGGGCGGGGCGCGACCGCGGAAGCGCCTGCTCACTGGCGGCGTCTTTCCCTTTGCGCTTGGCGGGGGGCGGCGGGCAGGCCGGAGGCGGCAGAGGCGGCGTCGGCCGCGCTGGGATGGCGGCGGCGCTCCCGGTGCAGAGCGACTGGAGCCGGGCACTGAGGTGGGCGCCGCCCTCGCGGTCCCCTTCCCCCCGCTCCCTTCTCTGCTCTCTTTCCTCCGGCTCCGCTCACAGCCGCTCTTCCTCTCCGCAGGAGGGACGAGGGTGAGGCCTGGCTGAGCTGCCGCAGCCCTGGTGAGTGCTGAGGCGGTGTGGGGGGGCTCAGGGGGTGGCAGGCTGGGGCGAGAGGAGGCACACGGGGACACAGCACGGGCAGTGCTGTCAGGGACCGCAGAGATGGTTGAGTCCCGCCCCCTGCCATGGGCAGGGACACCTCTCACCAGCCCCAGCTGCTCAAGGCCCCATCCAACCCAGCCTTGGACACCTCCAGGGAGGGGGCAGCCACCACTTCCCTGGGCACCCTGTGCCAGGGCCTCACCACCCTCAGAGGGAAGAATTTCTTCCCATTATCCAATCTAAATCTCCCCCCTTCCGGTTTAAACCCATCCCCCCTCGTTCTGTGTCTCCCTGCCCTTCTGAAAAGTCCCTTCCCAGCTTTCCTGTAGCCCCTTCAGGGACTGGAAGGTGCTGTAAGATCTCCCCAGAGCCTTCTCTTCCCCAGGCTGACCCAGACCACCTCTCCCAGCCTGGCTTCACAGCAGAGGTGCTTCAGCCCTCTGAGCATTTCTGTGGCCTCCTCTGGGCTTGTTCCACCAGTCCCATGTGCTGCTTACGTTGGGGACTCCAGAGCTGGATGCAGTACTCAAGAAATTAATTAGGTTTTTATCTAGTATAAACAGGGCAAGTGAATAGTTTTCAACTCTGTGCTCATGTTTTGTTCTAAAATCTGTCTCTAAGGGCTAAATTATATGAAAATGCGCCAGGCTGGGTTGGTGTAAAGAATTGCAGCAAAATTCCTTTCAGGTCCAGCTGAATCCGTAACTTTTCCTTGAGTTTGTCAGGTTAATCAAGATCTTACTCACTTTTACAGTGCTAAACCTGAGGTTGAAACTAATAGCATTTACAGGATCCTAGAATCCCCTGGGTTAGAAGAGACCCTTGAGTTCACCGAGTCCAATCAGGGCCTGGTCCACCTCTAGATCATGTCCTTAAGCTCTTCATCTACACCCCTTTTAAATACCTCAAGTCTGGGGCTTAACGGGGTGGAGGGGTGCTGTGGGTTAGGAGAGGTGAGGGCAGTTGGGGGGCTGTGTAAGGAGTGAGGGCGGTTGGGAGTGTTTCCTGTGTCTCAGGGAGGGTTGAGGGTGGTTGGGAGGGGTGCCCTGTGGTTTGGGGCGGGCTGAGGGGAAGATAAGCTGGGGAGGGGGTGGGGTTGAGAGGTGGCTGAGCTGATGGCTGTTCTCCCCACAGGGAAGCCCACCCTGTACGGCAGCTTGACCCGCCGTGGGCTCAGCACTGAGGGCGTCCCTGACATCGCTGCTTCCGAGGGCTTCGTGGTTGGGGAAGTCACCGAGGTGCTGGGGTGGGCTGGGGGATCGGTAACTGCCTTCTGTGTGTGAAGGGGTGGTACTGTTATACCAGCCAAAATAAGAGCCTAAAACTGTTTCCCAGTTCCCTGCATGGATTATCCAGCTGTCCTTGGCACCTCGCCTGTGCTGGGTCCTGGAGCTGGTCCGTAGCATCCGCTCATGAGTCTCCCTCTCTGGAGGTATTCAAGACCCATCTTGAGTTCCCAAGGTGAACTCAACTACAAGCCCCAAGCTGCTGTTCCCAGACTGCCACTGGTCACACACAGCCAAACTGGTGAGGTGGAACAGGTCTGGAACGAGGTGTACAGGGAAGGCAACAGCTCCCAGCAAAACAAAGTATATGGAGCAGGAGATCACCAGTATCTTCTCATGGAAGAACTTTTCCTGGTGAGGGTGAGGGAGCCCTGGGACAGGCTGCCCAGGGGGGTGTGGAGTCTCCTTCTCTGGAGATATTCCAGCCCTGTCTGGATGCCGACCTGTGCGCCCTGTCCTAGGGAGCTGCTTTGGCAGGGGGTTGGACCTGATGATCTCCTGAGGTTCCTTCCAACCCCTGGGATTTTGTGATCATGCTGGGGTCGTGTGTCCCATAATCTTAGCATCTCCTGACTTAGAAGGGACCCACATGGATCATAGAGTTCAACTCCTGGCTCTACACAGGCCCAGCCAACTCCTGTGGCCATAATGGCCATCACTTCCCACCCCAGGCTTTGTGTCTTGCAGCAGTAGAACGAAGCAAGCCCAACACTCTGCTTCATCCCTCCTCAGGCTCTTGAGAGACCACAGCCAGGTCCAAACCACAGTTCCACCTCGACAGCCTGACGGCCCTTCTAACTCTTCTTCTTCCCTTTTCTTCCCTCCTCTAGAAAAGCATTCTCGTTTCTTGTCCACATGAAAATGCATCCACAAAGTTTCTGGCTCCTTACACAACTTTTTCCAGGATTCATCAGAAAAGTGTAAGTAACCTTGTGAAATGAGGTGGGGGGGAAACACATGGGACTGACCCCGAGCTTTCGCAGCGTGTCTCAGGCGTGTTGCATGCTTGGTCTGAGGGTTGACCAGCAGTGTGACTTCATATTTGAACTGGGTCATTAAATGTTATAGGATCAGAGAAACTTGGGGAAGTTGCTTGTGATTGGGAAAGCTGGAGAGCTGGGCAGGGAGAAACCAGGTGAGGTTTGATAAAAGCAAGTGGAGAGTCTTGCACTTGGGAAAGAATTGTACAGGCTGGGGGTGAGCTGCTGGAGAGGAGCTCTTCAGAGAAGGACTTGGAGGTCCTGGTGGGTGACAGGGTGGCCATGAGCCAGCAGTGTGCCCAAGGAGGCCAATGGGATCCTGGGGTGCATGAAGAGGAGCGTGGCCAGCAGGTCAAAGGAGGGGATCATCCCCCTCTGCTCTGCCCCGGTCAGGTCACACTTGGAGTGTTGTGTTCAGTTCTGGGCTCCCTGGTATAAAAGGGACAGGGATCTCCTGGAGAGAGTCCAGAGGAGGGACACGGAGATGATGAAAGGCCTGGAGCATCTCCCCTGTGAGGAAAGGCTGAGTGAGCTGGGGCTGTTCAGCCTGGAGAGAAGCAGCCTGAGAGGGGATCTGATCAATGGTTATCAATATCTGAAGGGTGGGACACAGGGGGACATGGCCAGCCTCTTCTCAGTGTCTGTGGGGACAGGACAGGGGGTGATGGCTTCAAGTTGGAAGTTTCTTGGGGTCCCTTCCAACCCAGACCAGTCTGTGATTCGATGATTCTTGTCCTTGTGTAAGGGTGTTAAGTGTTAGAAGAGCGTTACCGGGCTGGAACTGTGAAGCCGTGGTGATGGAAACTCTGCGCGGTGCTTTAAATCCCCCCAGCAGTGTATGTCTGGGGGTGACAGTAGCACCCGGGGATGTACTTAGCAGGTCTCCCCCAGCAAGGAATTAGGCTCTGGAGCAGAAAACCCTATGTAGGAGGTGACACAAAGCTAATGTTTGGTGTTTCCACCCTCCTGCAGGTTACCTGTCTCGACATTTCCAGCGGCGGTGGGCTCGGCGTGTCAACCAGCACAGATGGGACCATGAAAATCTGGCAGGCTGCAAATGGAGAAATAAGAGTAAGAGCATCTAGCTTTGATGTTGTGTGTTGGCTGTGACCTTAACAAAGTCCTTTGACCATGAATTCAGTCAGGCTACCCATACACTGTGGCCTAGGGAAGGTGGGAACCTGACTTTTGGTTGCAGAGCTAATTGAAATTATCCACCTGGGAGGTTTGAAGTTCAATCTCTTGGAAAGCCTGACTGCTCCCAAGGGAAATGATGGCTGGCAATCCAGAGGGAAATCCCAGGTTGAAAACGAGAAAGGGTGGTTAGGAATGACAGCTCCTAACCTGTGTGCTGCAAGCCCTGAATTGGCTTCTGCAGTAGAGAAGAGGTGAGGAAAAAGACTCCTGCCTGTGATGAATTAACTGGGTCGTGGCTAGAAACACCGGTTACTGTGGTTCTTGTGCAGCTTGACCTGTCAGCTGCTTGTTTAGCAATGGATAAAGACATTTCACCCGTTCTTAGAACCAAATGTAGCATCCTTTGCTGTGTAATTAGCGACTCCAGCAGTGGAGGGAGGCACAAAGTGGACCTGCCAGCTCTGTGCCTGCCTCAAATTGAGATGAGTTCCCTTGCAAGAACCCAGACCCAGAGGATTTGAGCTTAATCCACTGCCCACGTGTGAACACCAAGTTTTAGAATCCCAGACTGATCTGGGTTGGAAGGGACCCCAAGGATCACAGAGTTCCAACCGCCCTGCCACAGGCAGGGCCACCAACCTCCAGGCCTGGAGCTACACAAGGGTGCCCAGGGCCCCATCCAACCTGGCCTTGAACACCCCCAGGTACAGGGCACCCACCCCCTCTCTGGGCAGCCCGTTCCAGCCCCTCACCACTCTTTCTGGAAAGAACTTCCCCCTAATATCTAATTTAAACCTCCCCTCTGTTAGCTTTAATCCATCCCACTTGTCCTGCCATTAATTACCCTTTTAATAAGCCATTTCCCCTCCTGTTTATCTGCTCCCTTTAGGGAAGGGAAGGCTGCAGTGAGGTGCCCCCAGCTCCTTAAGCCTTTCTCCGTAGGGGAGGTGCTCCAGCCCTCTAATCATCTTTGTGGCCTCCTCTGACCCCTCTCCAACAGTCCCACATCTTTCTTGTGTTGGGGCCCCAGCTCTGGACACAGGACTCCAGCTGGGGCCTCCCGAGGGCAGAGCAGAGAGGGACAATCCCCTCTTCTCCAGTGTCACAGCTCAAGAGTCGCTCTGTGTAAGGGTGATAACAATGGAACTAGCACGTAGTTCTTTGTTTTCCAGAGACTGTTGGAAGGCCATGTGTATGATGTGAATTGTTGCAGGTTTTTTCCATCGGGCCTGGTGGTTCTGAGTGGAGGAATGGATGCCCAGCTAAAGATCTGGTCAGCAGAAGATGCCAGCTGCGTAGTAACATTTAAAGGTCACAAAGGAGGTACAGAGTGCTCAGGCTTTAAATACTGCTTCATCTGCCATGTGTATAACTGTTTTGTGCCTGAGGGGTAACGGTCAGTCACCAGCCTACTGGAACAGGCTGCCCAGGAGGGGAGAAGCCTCCCTTGTAAGGCAAGACAAGACAACCCCTTTTTCCTTTTTCTCCTTTGGATTTTGGGGAAATACTTTGACTCCTCCAAGTCTCAGGATGTCACCATGTGAAGATGCCCTGGCTGCAGGGCTAACCAAGGGTCAATAAAAGCTGGGACTTGGCTACAGAAGCCCAGCCAGAGGTAGATTTTGAGTGGCACGTGGCCAGGGCTGTGGGCTTTGGCTTCTGCCCCCTCAGAAATCTGAAATGCGTTTAAAAGATGTGCCGGTTCTGAGGATAAACCTGGCTGGAGCTGTGTGGAGCCAGGAGTTGGACTCGGTGATCCATATGGGTCCCTTCCAAGTCAGGAGATTCTGGGATAAACAGCTCTAGGGTGAGGCTGAAGGCCACTCTCTACAGGGCGATGACAGGAAGAGTTTCATCTAGTGCAGTCACTACAGATATTTCTATTTGAGTTCTGGGAGCTTGATAGAATCACAAGGCTGGAAAAGACCTTAAGATCATCAAGTCCAACCATTCCCATCCTAAGCACAACCATAACCCTAAGTACCTCATCTACCCTTTTTTTAAAACACCCCCAGGGGTGGGGACTCAGCCCCCTCCCTGGGCAGCCTGTTCCACAGCCCCACAACTCTGCCAGGGAAGAACTTTTCCCTCCCATCTGAGCTGACCCTGCCCTGGTGCAGCTTGAGCCAATTTCTCTTTGTCCCATCTCCTGTCCCCTGGCTGAAGAGACCATCACCCACCTCTCTGCACCCTCCTGGCAGGTCAGTGGAGGCACTGAGAAGGTCTCCCCTCAGCCTCCTGTTCCCCAGGCTCAACACCCCCAGCTCCCTCAGCTGCTCCTCAGATGATTTGCAAAGCATCAATTAAATCCTCTAACCATCATTTTTCAGATCCAGACTCAACATCCCCATGGTTAACTCTTTTGGGGATGTTAGCAACTGGAATGAACTGTGCTTCTGATGTTGCTGTAGCTGGATGATGTGGATGCTTCTTGCCCCACACAAGCCTTAGCATGATCCAGAGTTGGGCTGGGCTTGGACTTCTGTCCAAGTTAGAGGCTGATTTTGGAGCTGGAAACTCAGCTGTGGTATCAGCTCAGTCTGAGGCAAGGTGTTGCCAATTATTTTACTGGTGATTCATGAAGTCACAGAAGCATAGGGGTTGGAAGGCACCTCCAGAGCCCATTGGGTCCAACCCCCCTGCCAAAGCAGCTCCCTAGGACAGGTCACACAGGTCGGTGTCCAGCCGGGGCTGGAATATCTCCAGAGAAGGAGACTCCACACCCCCCGGGCAGCCTGTCCCAGGGCTCCGGCACCCTGACCATGAAAAGTTCTTCCACGATACTGGTGATAATCTGCCTTTGTGCCAGGTGATGGCTCCTGCTCCATATGCTTTGCTTTGCTGGGAGCTGTTGCCTTCCCCGTACACCTCGTTCCAGACTTGTTCCAGCTCAGCCAGTTTGGCTGCGTGTGACCGGTGGCAGTCTGGGATCAGCACTTTGGGGCTTGTAGCGGAGTTCACCTTGGGCAATGAGCTGCGGCGTCTGTCTGTCTTCCATGCTGTCTGTCTGACTGTGGCCTTTGCCTTGACACAGGTATTTTGGACACTGCCATTGTGGATCGGGGAAGAAATGTCCTCTCCTGCTCTAGGGATGGCACCGTGCTTCTCTGGGACTGCGGGAAATCCTCCTGCCTGGGTGTCATCGCTGACTGTGGCTCTCCTGTCAACGGCATCGCTGTGGGTGCTGCTGACAGCTCCCTCAACCTGGGCTCACCTGAAAAAGCTCCTAGTAAGGATCTTGCTCTTAAAAATTCGTATTTCTTCTCCTAGCCCAAACTGCTTAGGTTTGTCACCAATAATGCTGAGTGTGGGGCTTGCTTCTGTGCCCCTCCTATCTGGGGAAGGGACCCTGGGTGACCAGACCAGAGCACTCTGGTCCTGTGGAGGAGTTGAGCGTTATCAAGCAGGTTAAGACCGATTGAGTCTCTCTAATTGCTCCTGGGGTGTCTCAGTTACTGTTACACAGCCAGGGAATTTGAGTATTATAAAGGAAAAGCTTTATGTGGAGTGAACTGGAGACACATGGCTCTTTCCTTGTGGTGGTGTGGCTCTGGCTGGAGGCCAGACACCCACCAAAGCTGCTCTGTCAGTGCCCTTCTCAGCTGGACAGGGGCTAAATAGATATTGAGGGGCTCAGGAGTGGAGATAAGGGCAGGGAGAGATCATTCCACAATCAGCGTCACGGGCAGAACAGACTCAACAGGGAATAAAGGAGAGAGACTCTGGTTGATGGCACTGCCCTGCACCCCCAGTGACACCAGAGTCGGGTGATGAGAAGTGTGGCCAGATCTTAAAGCACCTCCCCCCACCCCTCCCTTGTCAGCAGACTGAGCTTTAGCCAGGATTTCGCTCCCTTCTTCCCCAGATTGTGGCACGGGGAGGGTCAGGGACTGGGGGAATGGGGATTTGGGTCAGTTTCTCACGAGCTGTTTTCCTTCCTTCTTAGCTGGGGAGGGAGGGATGGGGGCATTCCTCACCCCCTCCCCCTGCTGCACTGTGGGGTCCCACCCACAGCAGACAGTCCTCCAGGAACTTCTCCCAACATGAATCCTTTCCTGTGGGGCTTGAGCTCCTCACCAAGTGCCTCAGCGTGGGTCCTTCCATGGGGAGCCGACCTTCAGGCCCAGACTCCTCCAGCCTGGTCCCCTACAGGGTCACAAGCTTCCCTCCCCCCCGCCCAGCAGACCTGCTTCGGTGTGGGTCTGTCTGTCCACAGGCTCCAGGTTTCACTGCCAGGAGCTTGCTCACACCTGGGATTCCTACGGGGTCACAGCGCCCTTCAGGTGTTCCCACCTGCTCCAGCACGGGATCGTCCATGGGCTGTAGATGGGATCTCTGCTCCCTGTCATCATCCATGGGCTGTGGGGGGACACCCAATCCACCATGGGTTTCTCCAGGGGCTGCAGGGGCATCTTTCTCTCCGGCACCTGGGGTGCCTCCTCCACCCTTCCCTGCCCTTGGTAGCTGCACAGCTCCTCACATCTTCACTCCCTTCTCTGGGGGCACAAAGCAGCTGCTTGAGGGTTTGTTTCTCCTCACTGTGGTTCCCAGAGGTGCTGTGACCATCGCTGATGGGCTCAGCCTTGGTCAGCAACGACTCCGGCCTTGAGCCATCTGGTGTTTGCTCTGTGGGGCCTGCAGAGAGCTTCTGGCTGCTTTTTTGCAGCCCCCCTTCTCCATGAGAACCCAGCCACCCAAAACTGTGAGACTCAGGGTACAGAGTTAACACCATTACGGGTTCAGCTGTCGGGTTTGGGTATCACCAAGGCTCATTCCGTCCCCCGCTGGAGTGAACTGATGTCTTTGTCAGGTGACCGTGAGGTTGGGACAGAAGGGAAAGTCCTGCTGCTGGCTCGAGAAGATAAGAAGCTTCAAGCAGTGGGACTGCAGAGCAGGCAGCCGGTAAGGGGACTCTCAGAGGTGTTTCCCTGGGGAAGGTGCTAGAAAATCCGCTCAGAGGCATCAGGCCTTTGGCTTCTGTTTCCTTGGGTTGGAAGCTGTGGGTTGTGTGGCTGTGCAGAGCACTGGGCAGAGGAATGAAACCAGGTTCAAAACAACCCAGATCAGTGAGGTGGTTAGTGTTAATCCTGTTCCTTTCCCCTGGTGAGGTCCCCCCCAGGCCACACAACGGGACAGAGCCAGGCCAGGTGGTGGTGGGGAGCTGATCCACCTGCCTTTGGGCTTGTGTGCTCCCCAGATACGCTCTAAACGAAACCCCAGTACCACAAAGTACTTCCTACTGTGCCAGATTTATTTGAGAGCGGGGAGGTTAAGGATTAAGAATTGGCTCTGGAATTTAACCCAGGTACTGGGTTAAATGAAAGGCTCTTTAAACACTGGCCAGTAGATGTCATTGTGAGTGCAGGAACCACAGGCTGCCTCCTGCATCCAGAGTGGAAAGCTGCTCTTGGTTCTGCCTGGTGTTTTAACCACGGTGTGAAGGGAACCTCAGGTGGTCAGCAGTCCATTGCTCTCCTTTTGGAGAGGGAAGATGGTGGTGAATGGAGTCACAAGTGGTGTTCCTCAGGGGTTGGTCCTCCAACCCACCCTCTTTAATATCTTCATTGATGATTTGGAGGAGGGAATTGTGTGCTCCTTCAGTAAGTTTGCAGATGACACCAAGTTAGGGGGAAGTGTGGATCTGGCAGAGGGTGGGAATGCCCTCCAGAGGGACCTGGGCAGCTTGGATCGATGGGGAGAGGCCAGTGGGATGGAGTTCAACACGGTGACACGACGGATCATGACGTGAGGAGGTCTCCCCTCAGCCTCCTCCAAGCTGAACACCCCCAGCTCCCTCAGCCACTCCACGCAGGATCAAATCTCGGCCTTTTGGCTAAGAGTGTAGTGTCTCTTCTTATCAGTTTAATATCTGATACGTCCTTGATGAGAGGGTTTTATATTAAATGAATTTTTGGTCCTGGGAGTTGAACCCTGAATTTGCCTGTGGCAAGGGGGTGGGAACTTGGGGTCCCTTCCAACCCAGACCATTCTGTGATCCTGTGATTTGCCCTCCAGCCCCTTCCCCAGCCTGGTTGCCCTTCTCTGGACACATTCCAGGACCTCGACGTCCTTCTTACGGTGAGGAGCCCAGAACTGGACCCAACAGTCGAGGTGCAGCCTCACCAGTGCCCAGTCCAGGGACACAGGATCATTGAGTCCAACCCCAGGATCCAGGAGCATTTCCTGACTGCGCCGTGTCTGCTGACTTGGCGAGACTGATCCTGGAGACCTGTTCTCCTGCCCATCTTGGAGCAGGGCTGAGGGGTTACTCACCTGGCTCTGGGTTTGCCAGTTTGTGCTGTGGCTCCTGGAACTTCTGGGTGTCCCGTGGCCTCATCTGTCAGTGTCTGACCCTTGCATTTGTTCCTGTGTCCTCAGGTGTTCCTCTTCATCGGATCCGATGCGTTCAACTGCTGCACGTTCCTCTCTAGTACCTACATCCTAGCAGGGACTCAGGATGGGAACATCTATCAGCTGGATGTGAGAAATATTAAGTGAGTGTGTGCCAGGAGCTGTGAGTTATTGAACAACCAACATGATCTCCTACTGGAAGGCGACCTGCTCAGTAAAAGGATCATATAATCATAGACTGGTCTGGGTTGGAAGGGACCCCAAGGATCATAGAGTTCCCACCCCCTGCCACAGGCAGGGCCACCAACCTCCAGGCCTGGATCTACACAAGGTTGCCCAAGGCCCCAGACCATCCTGGCCTTGAACACCCCCAGGGACGGGGCACCCACCACCTCTCTGGGCAGCCTGTTCAAGAGGGAAAGGTGTGGATGTTGTCTACCTGGACTTCAGTAAAGCCATTGATGCTGTTTGTTAGGGCATTCTCCTGGAGAACCTGGCTACTCAGGGCTTGGGTGGGCTTACGCTTCACTGGGTAAGAAAAAGAGCTGGATCCCCGGGCCCAAAGAGTTGTGGTGAATGGAGTTAAATCCAGTTGGTGGCCGGTCACAAGTGGTGTTCCCTGGGCTCAGTTCCCAGACACTCCTGGGTGATCACTGATCACACCCCCACGTCCTGCAGATGTTCCTCCTGTTATCTTCTAACCCTGAGCTCGTATTCACGCATTGGGGTGGGCTCCTGACTACAGCCTGTAACCACCTTCCTTGTTTCTTCTCCTCCTTCTAGTGCTCCAATCCAGGTGATCCATAGATCAGGAGCACCAGTGCTTTCGCTGCTCCCATACCGAGACGGATTTATCGCCAGCCAAGGTACCTCAAGTGTTCCCCTCTTCCAGTAGAAATTGTAGAAGCAAATTGAGGAGCTTTGTGCTCTTCATTACCCTTTTACATATAAGCACAGTCTGTGTGGGCAGTGTGTCCCTGGCAATGAGTGAGGGGATGTAGCTGTGTTACGTGGCTGCTGTTGGCATCGTGAGTTCCGTTCCTCACCTTCCCTGTGTTCCTCCAGAATAGGGTCTGAGGGCGCCTCTCGGCTGCTAGAGCCTTTTCTCATCTCTCTGACATCTTCACAGCATGTTTCCCTCTGTACCCTGTGATCAGTGACCCTGTACTGGGCATTGGTGAGGCTGCTCCTCCAGTGCTGAGTCCAGTTCTGGGCTCCTCACCATAAGAAGGACATGGAGGTCCTGGAGCGAGTCCAGAGAAGGGCAGCCAGGCTGTGGAAGGGGCTGGAGGGCAAATCCTCTGAGGAGCGGCTGAGGGAGCTGGGGGTGTTGAGTCTGGAGAAGAGGAGGCTGAGGGGAGACCTTCTCAGCACCTCCACTGACCTGCCAGGAGGGTGCAGAGAGGTGGGCGATGGTCTCTTCAGCCGGGGGACAGGAGATGGAACAAAGTGAAATGGGCTCAAGCTGCGCCAGGGCAGGGTCAGCTCAGATGGGAGGGAAAAGTTCTTTCCTGGCAGAGTTGTGGGGCTGTGGAACAGGCTGCCCAGGAAGGGGACTGCGTTGGACTTGATGAGCTTAAAGGTCTTTTCCAACCTCAGGATTCTGTGCCCAGGCCTTTTCACTGGGCCCACTGGAGCTGTCTGTAATTAAGAGCGTGGCTCACTTCACTAATCGCCCTGTTTTCCTTCCTCTGGCCAGGCGATGGAACCTGCTTCATCATTCAGCAAGACCTCGATTACATCCTGGATCTCACAGAAGCGGACTGTGACCCTGTGTACAAGGTGAGGGATGCTGTCTTATCACCCCAGGTAAGGGGTGTAGGGAAGCTTGATGCCAGGTAGCAGGCAGCTGCCCTTATCTCAGGACTTGGCAGCCTGCACCTCAGGTTCCTTCACACAGTTGCCTTTTAAGCTGGTTTCCCCCCCTCCCCCAAATAATCTAAATATTTGGCATAAACAAACCCTCTGGCCTTTTATCTGCATCATGCAGGAGCGATACCAAAGCAGCAGAGTAGCTTGGGTGTTGTAGCAGCTCTGGCAGAATTAACTGAACTGTGAATTAATTGCTTGGAGGATCCTTGGGGGTAGAAGCAACAGCTGGCTGGGCACTGCTGCCTCTTCTCTTGCCCCCTGGTGACTCGGGACCCAAAAGCAGGCCTCTGGCTCCTGTGTTTCCAGACACTCCGCTGCCCTTGGGAGTGTGACATGGGTTCCCTCAGCTCTCAGCTTGGTGGTGCCAGTGGAAATGTGCTTTTGGTTTTAACCCACAGAATCACCAGGTTGGAAAAGTCCTTTAAGCTCAGGGAGTCCTGTCCTGTGCTGACCCAGATCTCTCAGTCCCTCATCTCCCCATCTGTTAAACACAGCCAGGGGTGGGGACTCTCTGCCCTCCCTGGGCAGCCTGTTCCACAGCCCCACAACTCTGCCAGGGAAGAACATTTCCCTCCCATCTGAGCTGACCCTGCCCTGGTGCAGCTTGAGCCCATTTCCCCTTGTCCCCTGGCTGAAGAGACCATCGCCCACCTCTCTGCAGCCTCCTGTCAGGTAGCTGTAGGTGCTGAGAAGGTCTCCCCAACCCACTCCAGCTCTGCCAGCCGGTTTTCCCCCTTCTAAGTACCACTGCTGTGGAGGCTGAGATCTGACCCACACAAGTCCTTGGTGTCTCAGCCCCTTTTTGCATTTAACAGAAGAACCTCTGTTTGAGGGAATCAATGCCAGAAACAGGCTGTTAGCTGTCACTTGAGCAGCAACTCTCCTTAAATCCCACTTTCCCCTCCCTCTTTTGCAGGTAGCTGCTTGGGAGAAGCAAATTTACACGTGCTGCAGAGATGGCATAGTGAGGAGATACCAACTTTCTGACCTTTAGTTGCCTGGATCAGTGTGGAGTTGCACCAAAGTAACTCTTCCAAGCTTATTTTCTGGGGTGGTATGTTTGAGGTGCGTGTGTAGAAGCTTCTGAGGCCTGTGGAATCTTCTGAGGCTGTTGGGATGAGCGGGCTCTGTACAGCTGGTTTTGGGGATGTTTCTTACTGTGGGACAACTTTGGATTTTATTTTTTTAAATTTGGAGAGAGGGGCTCTGAGGTGTCAGGGAGGGTCTTGTGCTGCCACACATCTTCTCACTGCTGGCATGGGGCGTGGGGCGTGTGTGCAAACTAATAAAATATATTGGATGTGGGGGTGACCTTATGGCAGAATGGCCTGAAATAAAGCAACACAACACCATGTGGGAAATACATTTTCACAGACTCACAGAACTGCAGGGGTTGGAAGGGACCTCCAGAGCCCATCGGGTCCACCCCCCCTGCCAAAGCAGCTCCCTAGGACAGGTCGCACAGGTCGGTGTCCAGACAGGGCTGGAATATCTCCAGAGAAGGAGACTCCACACCCCCTTGGGCAGCCTGTCCCAGGGCTCCCTCACCCTCACTGGGAAGAAGCTCTTCCCCAGATTGGTGTGGAACTCCCTGTGCTCCAACTTGAGGCCATCGCCCCTTGTCCTGTCCCCACACACACTGAGAAGAGGCTGGCCATGTCCCCCTGTGTCCCACCCTTCAGATATTGATACCCATTGATCAGATCCCCTCTCAGGCTGCTTCTCTCCAGGCTGAACAGCCCCAGCTCACTCAGCCTTTCCTCGGAGGGGAGATGCTCCAGGCCTTTCATCCTCTCTGTGTGCCTCCCTCCTCTGGACTCTCTCCAGGAGCTCCAAGAAAACTCATTTTAAAAAGCCAAAGTGTTTTTAAAAGGAAATAGAAAGAACCCGCGGGCGAGGCGGGGCCCGGGGCGGGAGGGCAGAACTGCCCCTGCCGTGCTGCCCTGCGCGGCCCGGAAGCGCCGGGCTCCATGGCAACGGGACGCCATGGGGCAGAACTACTACGCCGTGCTGGGCCTGGAGCGGGGGGCCGCGGACGCCGACATCAGGAAGGCGTGAGGGGCTGCGGCCTGGCGGAGAGGGGAGCCCCAAGGCCGGCCGGCCCTGGGGGTGTGCGGGACGGGGGTGTTGGGGATGGGGGAAGCCCCGTGTGTCTCCGCAGCAGGGCCCTGAAGTGGGAGGTGGGGAGGAGGGAGGGGCCTGGGAGAAGCGGCAGGGCCACAAATCCTGGGAGAAGGAGGGAGGGAGCAGCCGGGGCTGGGGGTGTCCTGTCCCCGCGTCCCCGTCCCCCCAGGGCGGGCTGGCTGCAAGGCTGGCTTTTCCCTTCTTTTCCCCTCCATAGCTATCGGAAACTGGCCTTAGAGAATCATCCATTCAAATGCAAGGAGCCCTGGGCACCGGAGAGGTTCAGGCAGCTGGCAGAGGCCTATGATGTGCTCAGCGACCGTAAGTGTGGGGACAGTCCCTGCCCCTGGGTCTGGGGGGGGGGTGGGCCTGGCAGTGAGACGCCTCTGCTCCGGCCAGAGGTCTAAGCCCCCTGTCATTAGCACCCTATGGAGGTGGCATCAGCCCTTGAGCCCCAGCAGCTGGCAGCTCTTCCTGCTGCCATCCCACTTGGAGAGGGATGGAAGCCCTTCTCCAGCCTCTTCCCGATCGCAGCCTGGATCTCAGGCTCTTCCCCTGCTGTGGGAGACCATGGCCGGTGCTGACTCCTCCTTGTTCCCTAAGCCATGAAGAAAGGGATCTACGACAAGTATGGAGAAGAGGGTCTCAAAGGTGGCATCCCCTTGGAGTTTGGGGACGAGAACCCCTGGAGCGTGGGCTACGTGTTTCACAACAACCCTGACAAAGTCTTCAGGGAGTTCTTTGGTGGAGACAACCCCTTTGCAGGTAGGTGGGGGTGACACTCTCCTAACACATGAGCATGTGGCTGTGAAGTTTAACAGGGGCAAGTGCTGCATTCTGCCCCTGGGAAGGGGTGACTCTGGCTGCACACCCAGGCTGGGGGATGAGACACTGGAGGCCAGTCGTGCTGAGAGGGGTTTGGGGGAGTCTTGGTTGATAGCAAGTTACCCTTGAACCAGCAGCATGTGCAAGCAGCCAGGAGGGGCAACCACATCCTGGGGTGCTCTGACTTGACCTGTGTGGAGCCAGGGGTTGGACTCGATGGGCCTTATGGGTCCCTTCCAGCTCAGGAGGTCCTGGGATTCAAAATAAACACACTCCTAGGGAAAGACCACTTCAGCTGGAGCGGGAATGTGGTCACAAGCAGAAGGAGATGAGAGGTTCCTGTTTGCCTGGCATCCTTGGGGTGCTCCGTGATAAGGAGACCCCAGGGGACTCCCCGACCTCTGGTCAGAGTGAGGTGACCCCCTGCTCTGCTCACTCACCCAGAGTTCTTTGACAAGGATGGCTCGGAGCTGATCCTGCCCTTCGGAGGGCTGCGAGGAAGAGGAGCGATGAAGCAAGACCCCCCGATCGTGCGGGATCTCTACCTCTCCCTTGAAGACCTTTTCCATGGCTGCACCAAGAAGATTAAGATCTCCCGTAGGGTGGGTGGAGGTGGGGAGCTCAGCAGGGGGAGGAATTTGGGTCTGGACTCTGGCTGTAGGATGTTTTGGTGGCAGAACCTGAGGTTTTAGAGCTGGTCCTGCTCAGGGGGCTTGGCAGACCCCGGCACTCCGCATCTGTGCTGTGCCACAGAGAGGAATCTGAACCAGACTGAGCACAGATGCTGGAAGGATCTGAGCTGGTACCCTCCTCCTCTGGCTGGAGATGGGGAAATCAGCAGGAGGGGATGATGTAAAAGCTGATGGGAACAAGGGGCTTATTTTGGAGAGGGGACACAGCATTACCTGGGCAACCACAGACTCATTTTCCCTTGGGGCTGCATCTCCTTCGTGCTGTCAGCAATCTGTATCCCTCTTCCTGCTGTCACCATCTCCTGGTTCCAGCCCTGAGTGTCTCCTGCTCAGTCTGACTCCATTTGTCCCTGCCATGCTGTGGAGTTGGAGCCACCCTCACTCTCCTCTGCACCGGCTTGAACGCAGCTGGATGAGCAGAGCAGCTGTGACCCCCTCTCCGTGCTGTCCCTCAGGGTGTCACAGCCCTGAGGAGCAGGACTTGGGGGTACCAGTGGGTGAGAAACTGGCCATGACCTGTCACTGTGCGCTGGCAGCCCAGAAAGCCCCCCCTGTCCTGTGCTGCATCCCCAGCAGCAGGACCAGCAGGGCTGGGAAAGGGGGATTCTGCCCCTGTGTTTGGGGGTCCGCAGGACAAGGAGGACATGGAGCTGTGGGAGCCAGTCCCCAGGAGCCCCAGAGATGATGGGAGAGCTTGAGCCCCTCTGCTCTGGAGCCAGGCTGGGAGAGCTGGGCTGGCTGAGCCTGGAGGAGAGAAGGCTGCTTCTGGGGAGAGCTCCCAGCCCCTTCCCATCCCTCAAGGAGAGCTGGAGAGGGGCTGGTGCCCAGGGCAGGGAGGGCCGGGCCCAGGGAAATGGCCTTGAGCTGCAAGAGGGCAGCTGGAGAGGGGCTGGGGGGCAGAAATCCTTCCCAGGGAGGGGGGAGGCCCTGGCACAGGGTACCTGGAGAAGCTGGGGCTGCCCCTGGCTGCGTCTCAGGGTTCAAGGCCAGGTTGGATGGGGCCTGGGGCACGCTGTGCTGGTGGGGGTGTCCCTGCCCGTGGCAGGGAGGCACTGGGGGGGAATTGGAGGTCCCTTCCAAGCCAACCCAGTCTGTGATTCTCTGAGCCAGCTCTTCTGATCCCCTCATCTCCCCCAGGTGATGAATGAAGATGGTCAGACAAGCACCATGAGAGAGAAAATCCTGACGATCGAGGTGCAGCCGGGGTGGAAGCGGGGCACTCGCATCACCTTTGAGAAGGAAGGAGACCAGGTAATGGTCATGGTGGGAAGTTCTGGGCCGGGTTTCCTCAGGACCAACCATCTCTCCAGGCCATGGGCACTTTGTCACATGGCTCCCAGCACAATTCCCTGGTCCTGATAGAAAACCATTTGGTTTCTAGCAAACCATCCCCAGGTGTCTTTTCAGTTTGGGTTTTTCTCCCCTTAATTTTAGGGCCCAAACATCATCCCATCTGACATCACCTTTGTTGTCCAAGAGAAACTCCACCCGAGGTTTCAAAGAGTCAACGACAACCTCACCTATGTCAGCACCATCACCTTGGGAAAGGTAAAGAGCCAAGGGAGGCAACGGGGCCAAGCCCAAACCTCTGCTTTCCCTCTGGGGCTGCAGATGCAGCTCTGAGTCCCACTCCCGTGCCTTGCAGGCCCTCATCGGCTGCACGGTGGACGTGAAGACGCTGGACGGGCGGCTCCTCAACATCCCCATCAACGACATTGTGGAGTAAGTGCTGCTGGGCAGATGGATGGCTGGGCTGGGTGGCCAGATGGGGCCTTTCTGCAGAGCTCGGTGGCCAAGGAGATGAACAGGCGCTCGGGAAGAATCACAGAGTCACAGAGTCACAGGGTTGGAAAAGCCCTTAAAGCCTCAGCCTCCTCTTCTCCAGGCTGAACACCCCCAGCTCTCTCAGCCGCTCCCCAGAGGATTTGCCCTCCAGCCCCTTCCCCAGCCTGGTTGCCTATTTCTGACACAAGCCAGGATGCCATTGGCCTTCCTGGTCACCCGGGCACACTGCTGGCTCATGGTCAGTCACCCACCACCCCCAGGCCCTTCTCTGCCTGACAGCTCTCCAGCCAGTCTCCCCCAGCCTGTAGCACTGCTCGGGGTTGTTCTGTCCCATGTGCAGCACTCCAGCCTGTTCAGATCCCTCTGAAGAGCCTCCCTACCCTAAGGCTGATCAACACTTCCTCCCAGCTTAGTGTCATGACCTCAGGATTGACCTGGAAAAAGGTGGGAAAGGCAGTGAGGTGAAGGCTGGGTGGTAGAGCCCACAGGGCACGGGACGTGGGGATGTGAGGCTGGAGGAGGACGGGCTGTCAGTTGAAGCTGGAGGAGCAAAGTGACCTCCAGAAACCCCCTGAGAAGCGTGCATGGGGCTCTGTGCCGTGACACGTGGCTGTGGGCTCCAGGCCAGGATTGTCCTGTGGCTCCTCAGCCCCTTCCTTTGCTTTGCAGCCCCAAGTACTGCAAGGTGGTGCCAGGGGAGGGGATGCCGCTGCTCCACGACCCCAGGCGCAAGGGCGACCTCCTCATCTACTTCAACATCTGCTTTCCCAAGAACCTTACAGCTGAGCAGAAACTGCTCTTGCAAAGGGCTCTCCTCTCCTAGGGGACAATGTCCTTCCCCTTCCCCTCTCACCAATAAAGTGCTGGAGCCAGCACTGTCACAGGCCAGAGCTGGGTGCAGCCCTGGGATCCTTGAGGCTGTTTCTCCTGTCTCTCAGCTCCACCTTGTTTTCCCAACATGGTGCCAGCCTGCAGCAACCCAGAGGGTGATGGAGGATTCTTGTGGGGAGGGGGGGAGCAGGGGGGCTTGCAGTACTCCCAGCACAGCTCATGCATGAGGACAGGGAGGGTTTGGGCGTGCGGGGATGGCAAGGGGAGTACTGGGAGGTAGGGGAAAAGATTTACTCCAAGCCTCGCTGTAGCCATGACAACGGTTGGGCTCTGGCAGATGTGATCCCTGAGGTGCCTCCAGGATGGTGGCGATGGCCTCAGGCGTTGGGCTCAGGAGGGGACCCCCTGCCCATGGCCATTGGGCCCCATTTCAGCTGCTCATAGGTGAGGAATGTCACAAGGCTCCAGGACCTGAGCAGCAGGAACCTTCCAGAGTGTCTGGGCTCAGGATGTCCTGTCCCATCTTCCTCCACTCCAGCAGCAGCTGCGTTTTGGAAGAGGATGGACAAGGGTGGCAAACCCCTTGTAGAAAGCCTCAGGGTCCGCCCCCTCCCCCCTCCCCCATGTTGGAGCAGGGCCAAGGCGCTGCAGCTGCCACCGTCCCCATCCTGCCCTGAGCTCAACTTAACCACCTCCATGGGGGGAGGAGGCAGCAATGGTTTTTGGGGTGCCTGCTCCCTGGTTCTCCCTGTCCATGGACACGGCGGGGGGTGACAACTCAGTCTTGGGGTGGAGAGAGGGGTGGGGGCTGTCTGCTGCAGGTGCCACGGCCCCCACAGGAGGCAGGGATGGAGGTTGGGGTGCCCACCTGAAGGGATGAGGGGTGTGGGTGAGGCCTGGAAACCCCTAGAACCCCACTTGGGGCTGGCGGGGCAGGGCAGTTAGGAGAGAATTGGGGGACTCCCCAAGGCAGCTGGAGGGGACAGGGTGCTCCACAGGGAGAGTGGAGGGCTGGGGCGGGGGGTCTGACACAGGATTGGGGTGTCCCAGGAGCAGACACAGAGCAGACCCTGTGCAAGGACACAGAGAGGCAGGGGGCTGGGGGGTGGGCTGGGTGTGGCCATCGCTGTGGCATCAAGGCTGCACAGCCCACTTCAGGTGACTGGTCTCTTCTAAGGGCAGTGGGGGTGCCTCCCACCTGGAGTGGGGGGCAGTCGCTCTTTGCGCCCACATGTGGCAAGTCTGGCCAGGGACTTGCACCTCTGGCTGCAATGTTTTTCCTTTTTCCCTTCCCCTTCCCTCTTCCCCTTCCCTCTTCCCTTCCCCTTCCCCTTCCCCTTCCCCTTCCCTCCCCTTCCCTCACCTCCCTGCCTCTCCCCTCCCCGCCTCTCCCCAGTCATCCCCTTTCCCTTGGCCATTCCCAGGGGCACACCCAGGGTTGGGAGAACACCTCTAAACCCCCATGAGAGGCACAGGAGCCCCAAGCTCTGCTGTGACCAGGCCCCATAGGGGCAGTTTATTGGAAGCAGCAGGCAGGAATAACAGGAATCACTGTGGAAAACGCTGGGAAATGTTGCTTTTGCAAATTGAAAAGGGTTATTGTATTTTCTGCAGAAGAATTTAGGATATATAGAAACTCTTGGTAACTGAACAAAACTGAACTTTATTGGTGTACACAGCTGTAACAACAATAGAAACCAGCCACAACCAAAACCAAAACCAAAACAACAAGAGCTCCTCACAGTGCATAGAATTCTATCATGCGGCATCGTTCACACATCGCCACGGCATCTGCAACCCTGCGACAAGAAGCATGGGGCCTCTGCCTAGAAGGAAAGCGATAACAGAACAGGAAAACCTTGATTCTTTCTAAACCAACTATCTGAGTTTGAAGAGACCTCTCAGTCTCAGCAACACCCACCTCTCTGGTTGCTGCGGGAGGTGAAACCGCACATGTTGGGTAGGCTGTGATGACCTGAAAGTCTAATAGCAGGGGAACAACACACCACTATAGCCATAGCAAGGACATTGTCCCTGCTGCCTGGCTAGAGTGCTGTAGAAAGGAAGCTCACGCATACGTGAATCCAGTGAACCCAGTATTTCCACCATGATGATGGTGCATGACAAAAAAAAGAAGACTCCAGCCAGTTTTGACCAGGCCTGGAGACCCACCTAAAGCTTAATTTGCTAAGTAATGGGTGATGGGGTGGGAAAGCTGTGGACTTATATCTCCACATTGCTGAAATGTTGCATTAAGACACTTGTAAAGGGTTAAGGAAGACTTGCTAACAGGATAGCTTGAAGTGCCACAGTGGTGACCTCCTATAAACAATGCCTCCCTTGAACGACTCTGCCTCACTGATAAAGAAGAAACACCAAGTGGGACATAAGTTTGAGCCTAACACCATATTTTAAGTAACTTACACACTCAAGGACTATGTGCTCTGTGGAAATAAAATGACTTGTTTGACAAGTTCCAGTACCCCCCTCCTCCTTATCTGTTCATGAATTCCGTGCTTGTCTCTAATGGGTCACAAATGCAGGCAAAGCATTTCATTGTAACTAGTTCAAGCTCCCCCTTGTCCTTGAAGGTACACAAAACCTGCTGAAACCCAACTTGGAGTTGGGATCAGAGTCAAGGGGTAACTGAGTCTGCTCAAGACCGAAGGTTACTTGTGGTGAGGAAGAGGAGCCATCTGACTTCATCTCCACGACCCTCAACAACCACCATCAAACAGCAGTGCGCAGGCGCAGTGGGGAGGAGTTGATGGAAATCACTTCTTGGAACTCATTTTAATACAAAGCAGGACAGGTTATGAATATGTATACGTGTATCAGGTAACCTAATGATATTTGAATAAGGATGTGGTATAAAAGTGCTACAAACTGACCACAGCTGTGCCTACTTCGTTAGGTCACCTGCTCTTGCAAGAATGTATAATAAATTACTGTTTCACTAATGTGTCTACCTCAAGTCCTTTCTTTAGGACCATTGGCATTTCCCCACTCTCCCAAGCCTGGGGAGTTTTGATTCCTGCTTCTCAAGGCATCACCATCAGGACGAGCCGACAATCGGGGTAACAAAAGCAAGGGTGGAAATCAAAGCACCTTCATTCCTTCATGGCAAATGTAAGACCGTTGCTCCAGCAGGATTTTCCCACCTAGCGACCTGTCCTCAGAGATCAGTGGAGGATGGGTGAGAAGAAAAATGCAAACACGTACGGCAACGCCTGACAGATACTCTCCCAGCTTTGATAGCCTGCAGGCTCAGGCGCCTGCTGACCAAGAGGCCTTTAACAGCCTCCGGTGTCTTTTCATCTACTAAATGGTCTAACAATCTTTAAAATCCACAAGAGCTTTCTACACCTTCAAGTTCTTGCCATTAGGACTTCCCAAGGCATTTCTTGTGGACATGTCACCTGAAAATGTATTAGATGACACATTCTACCTGAAAGGAACAGCAAATCTTTTCCTCTTCACCTTCTGCAGATCACTCAGGAGTTTAAAAACCTAACACAGGCCCTCATCTCTTCACCAGCTACAAACTCGGTTAAGGGAAACGTTCTCAAGACCTCTCATCGTGTTTTCACACTTCTCTATCTTTTCCAGCTTTCCTAAACCCTGAGACCAGCACTGAAGAGTGCTGAAAAGAGAGATCTACAGAGACTACCATCTACGGTCCCTTCCCTTCCCAGTAAATTCTACAGTGCAGTTTGCACGTTGGTAACTCCTGAGCATCACATTTCTAACTCTAAGGTCTTGCTCCTCAACAACAGACAGTTACAGCTTGGGTCCTCCTCTTTCTCTCCTTTGCACATCTCACCATCAGGCCAAGGGGGATGGAGTGAAGCTGAAGAAGGGAAGGGTTAGGTTGGATATTAGGGGGAAGTTTTTTACAGAGAAAGTGGTGAGGAGCAGGAACAGGCAGCCCAGAGAGGTGGTGGGTGCCCCATCCCTGGAAGTGTTCAAGGCCAGGTTGGGTGGGGCCTTGTAGAGCCAGTCCTGGAGGTTGGTGGGCCTGCCTGTGGCAGGGGGTTGGAACTTCATGATCCGTGGTGAAGTGCTTCCCACTCTTGGTCCCTTCCAACCCAGACCATTCTATCATTTGATGAGTCTATGATTCTACTTTAAGAGGACTTGAACCTTAGGAGGTCAACCTGCTTCCACCAAACAGCTAAGACATCCCTGAAATCAGCTATGTATTCTACTAGCAATAATTGAGAGACTGGCATAACCAGTGTGCATGTCTTGTAAGCATAACCACCTGAGCTGCTGCCAGCCTCTCTACGTGTGCTTCACAAGGCCTGGGGGTGACACTGCGAAGAACAAGGCGAAGAACACGTTTCCCAGCTCCTGATCTGCCGCTGGCTTTGTGGCTGGGAATCCCCTGGGTCACCCCCCATCTGCAATGTTGGAGCAATAAATATTTTTCTGTTCCTAATGCTGTGGTCCATCCATCCATCCATCCATCCATCCATCCATCCATCCATCCATCCATCCATCCCCCAACCTTTCCCTCTATCCCTTCCTCCCTCCCTCCCCTGGTTGGGGTGCGAGCACCTTAGTGCCCGACCCCTGCGAGCACAAGCTGGCCTCAGGCACCGCTGGCACCCCCAGAAGTGGGGTGGAGGTGGCTGGTATCCCAGTGGGTGTGCTGGTGCCTGGGGATGTGGGTGGGCTCGGACCGGGGCCAGCAGCACCCACAGGGGACCCTCACCCAGGCCCCCTCATGCTGAGCAGCGTCTCAGGGGCTGCAGTGGAGATAGGCCCTGAAGCCCTGAGGCTCGACCCAGAGGCCCTGAAGCAAGGCTGACCTCTAGATGAGTCTCACACCCCAGCACCGTGTTCCCTCCACAGCGGTCGGGATGCCGCTGTCTCTCTCTTCACATCTCTCTCAGATGGGCTTTCACCCGGTGCCATGGAGGAGCTGGAAGCTCTCAAGCCATCGCCAGCCCTCCAGACCCATCAAGATCCTGAGGGACTGGGGACAGAGCCAGGGCCAGCCCTTCACCAAGACTTCCCACTGGATCTGCCACTGGAGACTGACCAAGAGCAGGGCCATGGACAGGTCTGGGACAGGCCATGAGCAGCACGGACATGGAGCCTTCTCCTAGCAGACACCCAGCCATGGACATGGACAAGGAGTAGCTGGTCCTCGAGGTCATCCACACTCTGTGCAGCGTGGAGCGAGAGTGCTACAAGGAGCTACAGGCGTCTCTGGTCCTGTGGCAAGGGGCTACAAGGGGAGCCTGCAGTGTGATCCCACTTGGGGATCCCTCCCTCCAACCAATAGGAAGAAGGTGCTTGGCCAGATGAGTCTGCTGAAGCCCAGGCTGTGTCCCCGGTGTCTTGGAGAGGAGCAGCCAAGGCTGGACAAGGCTGCAGGGGAGGACTCAGTGAAGCAGGAAAACACATGTGATCCCCTGTGTGCCCAGCACCGCCATAAAGAATACCTGCTGAACAGCCACCAAGGCTGGGGAGTTTTGATTCCTGCTTTTCAAGGCATCACCCTCAACTCGGAGTCCTGTGCCAGTTGTGATTTTTGGCTGGCAGCCCCTGTACCCAGCTCCCAAGGAGATGCCCTCAAAGTTTCTGCCCCCCGGGAGATGCCGTGGGCAGCCTGTCCTTTCCAGCCCCCCCAAATGCCTTTTTCTTTTCTTTTTCATAGCTTTGTTCCATGGAGGCAGCATCAGAGCAGCCTCTCACTCCTGAAGAGCACCTTCCCCACCCCCACGCGGCTTCTCACGAGAGAAATTCTGCCTTCCCCATTCCCCCCTCCCACCCCAATCCTCTCCTGTGGAACATGAGGTTATCACGCTGGAAGGACGGGATGCCATGCGGAGGGACCTGGAGAAGTGGGCCCAGGGGAACCTCATGAAGTTCCACAAGGACAAGTGCAGGGTCCTGGCCTTGGGTCGGGGAAATCCTCACTGTCAATCCAGGCTGGGAGAGGACGTGGTAGAGAGCTGGTGAGAGGTGTCCCTGCCCATGGCAGGGGGTGGGACTCAATGATCTTTGAGGTCCCTCCCAGCCCTGAGCAGTCTGTGACCATTGCTGGAAAAGCTTTGGGACAGCACAGGGAAGGACACAGAGTAGAAATCCGTGGTAGGGCTGTTGCAGAGCCGAGCCTCAGCTTGGGTACCCCAAGCGCTCCCAGTTTGGGCTATTTTGGACCAGAAACACCCATCTGTGCCCAGAAGCATCCCCTCCCCCTGGTGGCACAGACAGAAACGAGCCCTTTGGCCACCAACAGATTTAATTCCCCAGTGCTGCTGCCAGAAAATCGGGGTCAGGGGTGTGTGGCTGCCCCCCACACCTGGGCCACTGGGGGTGGGCTGGGTGACAGCACCAGCACCAAAGGTCCCCAGTGATTTCAGTTCCCAGGTGGTGAAACAGGGTGGGCTTGGTGTGAGCCAGGTGCTGCTCCACGGGGCTGGGTGTCACGCTGCCGGCGTGCCATGCACTCGCCGAAAGCACGGACCTGGGGCTGGCAATGGCGCCAGTCCTGCCGCGCCGCCATGCAGTCCTGCAGCTCCCGGTGCTGCGCGGCGCAGCCCGTGCGTGAGATCAGGGCGTCCACTGGGTCCTCCTCCTCCTCCTCCTCAGCCTTCTCCAACGATGGAGGGTTCCTGGCCTTCGCTGAGCCAGGCTGGAGCAAGGAAGCAGGGTTTGGGGTGCTACCTTCCCCTTCTTTGTGGGCACCAACCCGCCCTGCCCCTGTGGGTGTCCTCATGCAACCCCAGGAGGAGCTCAGCACCCCTCACACCCCATGCAGCCTACCGCCCACTCATGGGGGCCCAGAACCTTCCCAAACCCACGGGTGCCTATCTCTCCTACTCCCACCCATGGGTGCTCAGTGCCTCCCCCATGAATCCCATCCCTTAGTATTGGCTTTAGAAAACAGAGAAAAACAGAGAGAAAGAGAAACAACGGAAGAGGTGCTGCTCTGCTTGGAAAATCTGGGAGTGTGGTACACGGAAAGGGGCTTCTAGAAGAAAAGGGGGGATGAAATACTAGAATCTTGATGGGTCTGGAGGGCTCACGATGGGTTGAGAGCTTCCAGCTCCGCCATCGCACCAGCCAGGGCTCCAGGAAAGAGTAGAGAGACACAGATCTGGTGTCCACGAGGGAGCCCAGGGAGCTCACGGAGGTTGATGATTGGCATCTCGATAATGATATCGAGTGTTGTTCTGGTTTGGATTTATCATCAAAAGAACCTGTGCAGGTGGGACTGAGACGTTCAAGTAAGCACCAAGTGAGTGTGGAGTGCTGCTGTGTCTGTCTGTAACCGCATCCTGCTCTGTGGGTCAGCAGGAGAACTCCTGCCTGTCATGCAGGAGTTTGATTCCCAACGGAGTGGCTGCTCTGCTGGCACTGATTGGTTGGTCTTGATTTTGGAGCTGAGTATTGAAAATTGATTTAGATTTGATGAACTGTTGGTGTGAGTGAAATGAGTCAACTCTGGTGGGAGTGGTGAGCAACTGAGTGGCAGCAAATCTGGGAGAGAGAGAAATACTGACCACTAGAAACTCCAGGTTTGTTGTTTTGGGTTTGTATATTTGATGTAAGCAATGGGGAACTGAGAATGGGTTAGAGAGATGGGAGTTGGGTTATAAACAAGAACAGGGATCAAGAGAAACTCTAACAATAGCGGGGCGGGGTGGGGGGGGTGGGGGAACAAAAGGAGTGAAATCTCCAAGAAAAAACCAGAAATGCCATAGAAGGGGTGAAGGGATGAACTGGCTCTGTCACCGGTCCTCAAAAGCTTGATGGGTCTGGAAGGCTCACAGTCAGTTGAGAGCTTCCAGCTCCACCAGGGCTGGACTCGGGGAAGGAATCCAGGCAGACGGATCCTCTGTCCAAGCATGAGCCCAGGTTGTTCAGTGAGGCATGCGGGGACAGGCCCTTCATGCTCAATGTCTCCTCGTTCTCCTGGCTGAGGAGGAGAGAGAAGAGACCCAGTTGCAGCCTGGGCCCTCCTCTGGGACCCCCGGGCAGCAGCCCCTGCTCGGGCAGCAGGCAGGGCTGCCCACTCTGGGCAAAGACAGATCACAGGCAGAGAGTCTGGGACAGGAGCTGGGCATCTCCCCAGCACTCACCACATGCCCTGGGGTGACAGAGGCTTCTCTGCACCTCCGGTTGCTTGGGAAGAACCTGTCGAGGGACGAGACAGGAGTAAGAGGCTGGCAGCCCCCAGCACAGCCCGGTGGCAGGGCTGCATTGGGGTGTCAGCCCTGACACAGGTGCTCGGTGCCGGGGCCACTCACTGCTTGGCTGCTCCTGATGCACTCTGGCCTTGCTCTTCCCAAACATCATCTTCCACCACTTCTGCAAAAAACCCCAGAACATGGGTGAGTGTGGAGCAGCTCCCAGCACTATGCTACAGACCTCCATGCTCCCCCCACACCACTCCATATGAAGACATGGTGTGGCCCGGTGTTCTGCAGAGTAACAGTCACCTACCTTGGGTCTGCTGCGGGAAGGCTCCACATCCATGGGGCTCTGCGCCCTGTCTCTGAGCAGTCCAGGTGACTGCTCTTGGTCCGTCTCCAATGGCCGCTCTAGAGGGAGAACTTGGTCAAGGGCTGGCCCTGGCTCTGTCACTGGACCCTCAACAGTTTCAAGGTTCTGGAGGGCTGGGGATCGTCTCGGAGCTTCCAGCTCCGCCATCGTACCAGCACTGGACTCGGGGAAGGAGTTGGGAGATGAGGATGTACTGCTCAAATCCCAGTGCAGAGAGCCCGGGGAGGGCAGCTGAACACATGGGGACGGGCTGTTCAGGGTCATTGTGTCCTTGTTCTCCCTGCAGAGGAGGAGTAAAAAGAGACCCAGTTTCAGCTTAGACCCTCTGGTGGGACCCCTGGGCAGCAGCCCCTCCTTGGCCGGCAGGCAGAGATACCCGCACCGGCCAGGGCACAGGTGGAAAGTATGGGGCAGGATCTGGGCATCTCCCCAGCACTCACCACATGTCCTGGGCTGATGCAGGCTCCTCTGCACCTCCAGTTGCTTGGGAAGAACCTGATGAGGGAGGACACATGAGTAAGAGGCTGGCAGCCCCCAGCACAGCCGCTTGTCAGGGCTGCCGTGGGGTGTCAGCTCTTTGAAGGGCGCTCGGTGCCGGGGCCACTCACTGCTCGGCTGCTCTGGATAGACTCTCGCCTGGCGCTTCCCATACATCATCTTCCACCACTTCTGCAAGACCCCCAGAATGTGGGTGAGTGTGGAGCAGCTCCCAGCACTATGCTACAGACCTCCATGGTCCACAGCACTCCATGTCATGACATGGTGCAGCGCAGTGTGGTGCAGAGTCACGGTCACCTACCTTGAGTCTGCTGGGGGAAGGCTCCACATCCCTGGGCCACCGTGCCCTGCCCCTGACCTGTCCAGGGAACTGCTCTTGGTCGGTGTCCATCAGCAGCTCCAGAGGGGGGCAAAGGTCAAGGACTGGCCCTGGCTCTGTCACCAGCTCCTCAACGGTTTCCGGGATCTGCAGGGCTGGGGATCGTCTCGGAGCTTCCAGCTCCGCCATCGCACCAGCACTGGACTCGGGGAAGGAGTTGGGAGATGAGGATGTACTGCTCACGTCCCAGTGCAGGGAGCCCGGGGAGGGCAGCTGAACATTCGGGGACGGGCTGTTCAGACTCATTGTGTCCTTGTTCTCCCTGCAGAGGAGGAGAGAAAAGAGACCCAGTTTCAGGTAGACCCTCTGGTGGGACCCCTGGGCAGCAGCCCCTCCTTGGCCGGCAGGCAGAGATACCCGCACCGGCCAGGGCACAGGTGGAAAGTATGGGGCAGGATCTGGGCATCTCCCCAGCACTCACCACATGTCCTGGGCTGATGCAGGCTCCTCTGCACCTCCAGTTGATTGGGAAGAACCTGATGAGGGAGGACACATGAGTAAGAGGCTGGCACCCCCCAGCACAGCCACTTGTCAGGGCTGCCGTGGGGTGTCAGCTCTTTGAAGGGGGCTCGGTGCCGGGGCCACTCACTGCTCGGCTTCTTTGAATAGACTCTCGCCTGGCGCTTCCCATACATCATCTTCCACCACTTCTGCAAGACCCCCAGAATGTGGGTGAGTGTGGAGCAGCTCCCAGCACTATGCTACAGACCTCCATGGTCCACAGCACTCCATGTCATGACATGGTGCAGGGCGGTGTGGTGCTGAGTAACGGTCACCTACCTTGAGTCTGCTGGGGGAAGGCTCCACATCCCTGGGCCACCGTGCCCTGCCCCTGACCTGTCCAGGGAACTGCTCTTGGTCGGTGTCCATCAGCAGCTCCAGAGGGGGGCAAAGGTCAAGGACTGGCCCTGGCTCTCTCACCGGCTCCTCAACGGTTTCCGGGATCTGGGGGGCTGGGGATCGGCTCAGAGCTTCCAGCTCCGCCATCGCACCAGCGCTGGACACGGGGAAAGACAAGAGATGCGGATGTGCTGCTCGAGACAGAGCCCAGGGAGCCCAGCCGAGCACACAGGGACAGGCTGTACAGGCTCATTGTCTCCTCGTTCTCCCGGGTTAGGAGGAGAGAGAAGAGACCTGGTTTCAGCTCGGCCATTCTGGTGGGACCCCCGGGCGGCAGCCCCTCCTTCGCCGGCAGGCAGGTGGGGATACCCGAAACAGGCAGGGCACAGGGCACCGGCAGAGAGTCTGAGGCAGGAGCTGGGAGTCTCCCCAGCACTCACCACGTGTCCTGGGGTGACAGAGGCTTGTTTGCATCTCCAGTTGATTGGGAAGAACCTGATGAGGAATGAGACATCAGTCAGAGGCTGGCAGCCACCAGCACAGACGTGTGCCTGCGCTGCAGTGGGGTATCACCCCTTTACAGGGTGCTCGGTGCCGGGGCCACTCACTGCTTGGCCGCTCCTCATGGACTCTGGCCTTGCTCTTCCCAAATATCTTCGTCCACCACTTCTGCAAAAACCCCCAGAACGTGGGTGAGTGTGGAGCAGCTCCCAGCCCTATCTACAGACACCCATGCTCCCCCCACACCACTCCATGTCATGAATGGTGCGGCGCAGTATGGTGCAGAGTAACGGTCACCTACCTGGGAACTGCTAGGGGAAGGCTGCACTTCCATGGGGCTCTGCGCCCTGTCTCTGAGCAGTGCAGGTGACTGCCCTTGGTCTGTCTCCAATGGCCGCTCTAGAGGGAGATCTTGGTCAAGGGCTGGCCCTGGCTCTCTCACCAGCCCCTCAACAGTTTCAGGGGTCTGGAGGGCTGGGGATCGGCTCGGAGCTTCCAGCTCCACCATCGTACCAGCACTGGACTCGGGGAAGGAGTTGGGAGATGAGGATGTACTGCTCACGTCCCAGTGCAGGGAGCCCGGGGAGGGCAGCTGAACACTCGGGGACGGGCTGTTCAGACTCATTGTGTCCTCCTCCTCCCTGCAGAGGAGGAGAGAGAATAGACCCAGTTTCAGGTTAGACCCTCTGGTGGGACCCCTGGGCAGCAGCCCCTCCTTGGCCGGCAGGCAGAGATACCCGCACCGGCCAGGGCACAGGTGGAAAGTATGGGGCAGGATCTGGGCATCTCCCCAGCACTCACCACATGTCCTGGGCTGATGCAGGCTCCTCTGCACTTCCAGTTGCTTGGGAAGAACCTGATGAGGGAGGACACATGAGTAAGAGGCTGGCAGCCCCCAGCACAGCCACTTCTCAGGGCTGCCGTGGGGTGTCAGCAATTTGAAGGGCGCTCAGTGCCAGGGCCACTCACTGCTCGGCTGCTCTGGATAGACTCTCGCCTGGCGCTTCCCATACATCATCTTCCACCACTTCTGCAAGACCCCCAGAATGTGGGTGAGTGTGGAGCAGCTCCCAGCACTATGCTACAGACCTCCATGGTCCACAGCACTCCATGTCATGACATGGTGCAGCGCAGTGTGGTGCTGAGTAACGGTCACCTACCTTGAGTCTGCTGGGGGAAGGCTCCACATCCCTGGGCCACCGTGCCCTGCCCCTGACCTGTCCAGGGAACTGCTCTTGGTCGGTGTCCATCAGCAGCTCCAGAGGGGGGCAAAGGTCAAGGACTGGCCCTGGCTCTCTCACCGGCTCCTCAACGGTTTCAGGTGTCTGGAGGGCTGGGGATTGGTTATGAGCTTCCAGCTCCGCCATCGCACCAGCGCTGGACACGGGGAGAGAGTCAAGAGATGTCGATAGGCGTCCCGAGAGAGAGCCCGGGGAGCCCACAGATCCCAGCCGAGCACGCGGTGACAGGCTGTTCCGGCTCTTTGTGTCCTCGTTCTCCCTGCAGACGAGGAGAGAGAAGAGACTCAGTTTCAGCTTAGACCCTCTGGTGGGACCCCTGGGCAGCAGCCCCTCCTTGGCCAGCAGGTAGGCAGGGATATCTGAAATGGGCAGGGCACAGGTGGAGAGTCTGGGGCAGGAGCTGGGAGTCTCCCCAGCACTCACCACATGTCCTGGGGTGAGAGAGGCTTCTCTGCACCTCCGTTTGCTTGGGAAGAACCTGATGAGGGACGAGACATGAGTCAGAGGCTGGCAGCCCCCAGCACAGACGCGTGTCTGCGCTGCCATGGGGTATCGCCCCTTTACGGCTTGCTTGGTGCTGGGGCCACTCACTGCTCGGCTGCTCCTCATGGACCCTGGCCTTGCTCTTCCCAAATATCTTCGTCCACCACTTCTGCAAAAACCCCCAGAACGTGGGTGAGTGTGGAGCAGCTGCCAGCGCTATGCTACAGACCCACATGCTCCCCCCACACCACTCTATGTCATGACATGTTGTGGCACAGTGTGGTGCAGAGCAAGGGTCACCTACCTGGGGTCTGGTGGGGGAAGGCTGCACTTCCTTGGGGCTCTGCGCCGTGTCTCTGAGCAGTCCAGGTGACTGCTCTTGGTACGTCTCCAATGGCCGCTCTAGAGGGAGGTCTTGGTTAAGGACTGGCCCTGGCTCTGTCACCAGCCCCTCAGCAGTTTCAGGGGTCTGGAGGGCTGGGGATCGGTTCAGAGCTTCCAGCTCCACCATCGTACCAGCACTGGACTCGGGGAAGGAGTGGAGAGATGCCGATAGGTGTCTCGAGAGAGATCCCGGGGAGCCCAGGCGAGCACGCGGGGACAGGCTGTTCACGCTCTTTGTGTCCTCGATCTCCCTGCAGAGGAGGAGAGAGAAGGGACCATTTGCAGCCTGGGCCCTCCTCTGGGACCCCCGGGCAGCAGCCCCTCCTTGGCCGGCAGGCAGGTGGGGATGCCCGAAACGCGCAGGGCACAGGTGGAGAGTCTGGGGCAGGAGCTGAGCACTCACATGGCCTGGGGTGACGCAGGCTTCTTTGGATTTCCAGTTGCTTGGGAAGAACCTGATGAGGGACGAGACCAAGTGAGCGGCTGGCAGCCCCCAGCACAGCCCCGTGTCAGGGCTGCTGTGGGGTGTCAGCCCTTTCCAGGGCGCTCGATGCTGGGGCCACTCACAGCTTGGCTTCTCTGAAGACACTCTCGACCTGGTCTTCCCAAACCTCCTCCTCCACCTCTTCTGCAAAAACCCCCAGAACGTGGGTGAGTGTGGAGCAGCCCCCAGCCCTATGCTACAGGACTCCCCCATGCTCCACACTACTCCATGTCATGACATGGTGTGGCACAGTGTTCTGCGGAGCAAGAACCTTTGCCCTAAGAAATGCATAGAATACGTGTGATGTCACCCAATAAATGGCTTCACCTAAAATTCATATCGAATTGCTTGTTGCTCATCGCCGGTCTCCACAGCAAGACCCCCAGAACGTTGGTGAAATGGGAGCAGCTCCCAGCCACCCACACCCCCCGACACCACCCCATGTCAGGACTCGGCACGGCTCAGTGCGCTGCAACGTTCTCCTACCCGGCGCTTCCTGTCCCGTTGAAAGGTGGAGATGAACCGGAGATACATCGCCAGCATAATGAATGGCATCAGATCACCCACAGCCAGGGCGCCGAAGCAACCCATGGCTTGGGCTGAGCTACAGCTGTGTCCCTCCGGTCACCAATGAGTTCCAAGATCTCCAGTTATCTGCCAACCAAGACACTGACAAGCAATGGCTGAGGCTGCAGTCTGCAGTGACGCTGACAGACGACAGTGTCCAGTGCCAACTGCCCTGCGCCCCCTGACACCTGCCCGGCAGCCACACCCCCCTTTTGTGGCATCAGGGGCATGCTGAGCCCTCATTGGTGCTGAGCCCTCATTGGTGCCCTCAGAGGCAAGCAGAACTCTGATTGGATAAATCTGGTGGCACTCCAAGGCTCTTCCTCATGCCACTCCTGTCAGCCATACTTGGAAATGTGTCCCACCTGCGTAAGGAGAAGAGCAAGCACATCACGCCTTGCAAGAAACGTTTCAGGAGAGGGAAACTTCAGATTGCTCCTGACACCCCACAACCAGAACAAAATCGTTACCTTGAACACCCAAGATCCCACCTCTGGGTGCTTATTCCTTGGACCAAGCACCCTGCTTCCGAGATACAGAGTCACAGAACTGTAGGGGTTGGAAGGGACCTCCAGAGCTCATGGGGTCCAAGCCCCCTGCCAAAGCAGCTCCCTAGGACAGGTCGCACAGGTCGGCGTCCAGACGGGGCTGGAATATCTCCAGAGAAGGAGACTCCACACCCCCCTGGGCAGCCTGTCCCAGGGCTCCCTCACCCTCACCAGGAAGAAGCTCTTCCCCAGATTGGTGCAGAACTTCCTGTGCTCCTACAGTCTCCAGTCTGCCTTCATAATTCATCTCTGCCAGTCGCTCAGGGCTTTTTATCAGGCAACGAGATGTCTCATCTGTAGGCCAGGCTCCATCTAAGGTAACTTCAGCTCACCTGCTAACGACAGACAAAAGCATACGAGATGACAGGGCTTTGAGGCAAAGCTGCTCCATGCAGGAGCTGGGAGCTGAACACGTGGCTCAAACCAGCGTCTAAACCCAGTTCCAGGCTCAGAAACCTGCAAGGTTAACTGTGTAACCCTCAGTTTTGGGTTTGGGTAGCTGTCCCCTCTCCCACCGCAGACAGCCAGGACTGTAAAGCCCATCCTCACTCGCCGCCGTCCCCACACAGCGCAGATTTAACCATGACCTATTGAAACCTTCACCAACAGGTGGTTTTCTTTCACCATCGGGGTAAACAATCACTTCTTTCCTACAGATATCTCCAATGTCCTCCAGATTTGAGTTAGATCTACTTCTTCTTCAAAGTAAATCGACCTGTAGCCTGCAAAACAAGCCAAAGCATCACAACTTGTCCATGAAAAGGCCTGCGTTCCCGCTATAGTCCTCCTCCTCCTTTCCCCACCTTGCCACCTAGCTCTGTCACATCTCCAGAACAGCACACTAGTGATGACCTTACTGGTGCCAGAGTGCAGAAGGCGTGTTACCAGCTTTGTTATACCCAGTTCTTTGGCACAGACCGATGGTTTTTGTTCTTGCTTCACACTGCCAACACAAACGCCAAGTGTGCCCTCAGCTATATAGCAGGTTTAGAAAAGGCTCTTTAAACCCAGTGTGCACCAGATGATTTTTCTTTCCTAAATAAAAGCAGGGAATAAGTCAGTTTGTGCTGAAGGTCCTTTGCTAGAGCTCAGCCAGCTCCAGCAGAGGCAGCAGCCGAATCAGAAGCAGCGATGATGGGTCCTGTGCCCATGCCCCACCAAGTCTGCACATCCCAATTTTCACATTTAAGGACAGAAAGTGTCTTAAAAAGCTACAGGCACCGGTGTTCTTCTCAAGCTTCTCAAGTCATCCCATACCACAGGCTGTGTGAGCTACCAATCCCAAAGATGATGAGCCTCAGATGCAAGCTGTTGGTGATGCCAGGGCACTGTTTGCGATCCTACTGAGTTCTGCGTGCTCAGACTTGGGTTGCAAAGCTCTGAAATCCCTGCTTCAACTTGAAGGAAGTAAGAAGCTGCAGGTCCCCCTGTGTCCCACACTTCAGGACCTATTGTGAAGTCCATCACAACACATTAGTTTCTGCCATTGGTAAATGTCTCCTGCTCCTCCATGGATGGGATGGTGTAATAGGACAGTTCTCAGGACAATTCCTGCCACAGAATCACAGACTCACAGAACCGTAGGGGTTGGAAGAGACCTCCAGAGCCCATCGGGTCCAACCCCCCTGCCAAAGCAGCTCCCTAGGACAGGTCGCACAGGTCGGCGTCCAGACAGGGCTGGAATATCTCCAGAGAAGGAGACTCCACACCCCCCTGGGCAGCCTGTCCCGGGGCTCCCTCACCCTCACCGGGAAGAAGCTCTATCCCAGATTGGTGTAGAACTTCCTGTGCTCCAACTTGAGGCCATCGCCCCTTGTCCTGTCCCCACAGACACTGAGAAGAGGCTGGCCATGTCCCCCTGCGTCCCACCCTTCAGATACTGATAACCATTGATCAGATCCCCTCTCAGGCTTCTTTTCTCCAGGCTGAACAGCCCCAGTTCATTCAGCACTGAGAACTGGGGTGGCTCCCAGTGGCCAGCTTCAGTGTTCCAGAAGATTCACTCCATTTCTTTTGCAAGCCCCACGGACCCAAACGAGCCGAGAATCGGGGTAACAAAAGCAAGGGTGGAAATCAAAACACCTTAATTCCTTCATGGCAAATGTAAGACCGTTGCTCCAGCAGGATTTTCCCACCTAGCGACCTGTCCTCAGAGATCAGTGGAGGATGGGTGAGAAGAAAAATGCAAACACGTACGGCAACGCCTGACAGATACTCTCCCAGCTTTGATAGCCTGCAGGCTCAGGCGCCTGCTGACCAAGAGGCCTTTAATAGCCTCCGGTGTCTTTTCATCTACTAAATGGTCTAACAATCTTTAAAATCCACAAGAGCTTTCTACACCTTCAAGTTCTTGCCATTCGGACTTCCCAAGGCATTTCTTGTGGACATGTCATAGAATCATAGAATCATAGAATGGTCTGGGTTGGAAGGGACCCCAAGGATCAGAGAGCTCCAACCCCCCTGCCACAGGCAGGGACACCAACCTCCAGGCCTGGAGCTACACAAGGCTGCCCAGGGCCCCATCCAACCTGGCCTTGAACACCTCCAGGGACCGGGAATCCACCCCCTCTCTGGGCAGCCTGTTCCAGCACCTCACCACTCTTTCTGTAAAAAACTTCCCCCTAATATCTAATCTAAACCTTCCCTCCTTAAGCTTTAGTCCATTCCCCCTTGTCCTGCCATTATCTGCTCTTTTAAAAAGTCGAATCCCCTCCTGCCTATAAGCTCCCTTCACGTACTGGAAGGCTGCAATGAGGTCCCCCCGCAGCCTTCTCTTCTCCAGGCTGAACAAGCCCAGTTCCCTCAGCCTCTCTTTGTAGGGCAGGTGCTCCAGCCCTCTAATCATCCTTGTGGCCCTCCTCTGAACCCTCTCCAACAGTTCCACATCCTTCTTGTATTGAGGGCCCCAGATCTGGACACAGGACTCCACGTGGGGCCTCACGAGGGCAGAGTAGAGAGAGACAATCACCTCCCTGTCCCTGCTGGCCACTCCTCTTCTGATGGAGCCCAGGATACCATTGGCCCTACGAGCTGCAAGAGCACACAGCTGGCTCATGTCAAGCTTCTCATCCACCACAATCCCCAAGTCCTTCTCAGCAGGGCTACTCTCAAGAAGCTCTTCTCCCAGTCTGTATCTGTGTCTGGGATTCTTCCGGCCCAAGTGCAACACCTGACACTTGGCAGTGTTGAACCTCATTAGGTTCCCTCGGGCCCATCTTTCCAGCCTGTCAAGATCCCTCTGGATGGCTTCCTTTCCTTCTGGGGTGTCGACCACACCACTCAGCTTGGTGTCATCCGCAAACTTGCTGAGGGTGCACTCAATTCCATCATCCATGTCATTGATAAAGATGTTAAAGATCACCGGTCCCAAGACAGACCCTTAGGGGACCCCGCTTGTCACCAGCCTCCACCTGGACATAGACCCATTGACCACCACCCTTTGGCTACGGTCTGTTAACCAGTTTCTTATCCAGTGGACGGTCCACCCATCAAATCCACTTCTCTCCAATTCAGAGACAAGGATGTGGTGGGGGACTGTGTCAAAGGCCTTGCACAAGTCCAAGTAGATGACATCGGTCGCCTTCCCTCTATCTACCGATGCTGTCACTCCATCATAGAAAGTCACCAGATTGGTGAGGCACGACCTTCCCTTGGTGAAGCCGTGCTGGCTGTCCCGGATCACATGCTCTTCCCTCATGTGCTCCAACATGTCGTCCAGGAGGATCTGTTCCATGATCTTCCCAGGCACAGAGGTGAGGCTCACCGGCCTGTAATTCCCTGGGTCTTCCTTGTTCCCTTTTTTATAAATGGGAGTGACATGACCTTTTTTCCAATCCCCAGGGACCTCTCCTGACAGCCACGACTTTTCAAATATGATGGAGAGCGGCTCGGCAACCACATCAGCCAGCTCCTTCAGGACCCTGGGATGCATGTCATCCGGCCCCAGAGACTTGTAGACATTCAGTCTCATGAGGCGGTCTCGGACTTGCTCTGCTCTTACAGTGGGGGGGGATTTACTCCCCCATTTCCCACCTTGAGTTTTAGGGATGCAAGGTTCTGGGATTTGAGAATTATGAGAATCCTGGCTGCCAGAGAAGACCGAGGCAAAGAACTCATTCAGTACTTCAGCCTTCTCCTCATCAGTCGCAGCCAATTCTCCTTTCTCATTTACCAAGGGGGGTACGTTCTCTTTGGCCTGTCTCTTCTGGCCAATGTACCTGTAAAATCCCTTCTTGTGATTTTTAACATCCCTTGCCAAGTTCAGTTCCATCTGCGCCTTGGCTTTCCTGATCCCATCTCTGCAAGTCCGAACAGCATCCCTGTATTCTTTCCAGGCTACACACCCTTGCTTCCAGAGCTTGTATTTGCCTTTCTTTTCCCTCAGTTTGACCAGCAGGTCCTTGCTTAGCCATGCTGGCCTCCTGCCCCTCTTGCCCGCTTTCTTATTCAGGGGGATAGAGAGTCTTTTAGCTCTCAGAAAGGCATCCTTAAAGAGTAGCCAGCTGTCCTCAACATTTCTGTCTCTAAGGACCACCTCCCAGGAGATCTTGGCCAACAAGTCCTTAAACAGCCTAAAGTTTGCTCTCTTAAAGTTCAGTGTCCTGGTCCCACTTTTCGCCAGGCCCACATTCCTTGAGATTACAAACTCAACTAGGGCATGGTCACTGCAGCCCAGGCTGTCTCCAACCTTAAGACCTTTAATGATCTCCCCCACATTGGTGAGCACCAGGTCCAGCAGTGCATCGCCTCTGGTCAGTCTATCCACTATTTGAACCAGAAAGTTATCATCTACACACTCCAGGAGTCTCCTGGACCTCTTGCAGCTCGCCATGTGGTTTTCCCAGCAGATATCCGGGTGGTTAAAGTCCCCCATCAGGATGAGTGCCTGTGACCGTGATGCCTCCTGCAGATGAAGGAAGAAAGCCTCATCGGTAGTCTCTCCTTGATCAGGTGGCCTGTAGTAGACCCCTATCACCAGCTGCTCTTTATTAGCCCCATCCCTAATCCTGACCCACAGGCTTTCAACCTGCTCCTGGCCACCTTCCAGAGAGAGCTCCTCACAGTCTATCCACTTTTTAACATAGAGGGCAACCCTACCACCCTTCCTTCCTAGCCTATCCCTTCTAAAAAGGCGATACCCTTCTACGGGGGTATTCCAACTGTGGGAATCATCCCACCATGTTTCCGTGATTGCAACTAGATCATAATTCTCCAGTGACACCTGTAAATGTATTAGATGACACATTCTACCTGAAAGGAACAGCAAATCTTTTCCTCTTCACCTTCTGCAGATCACTCAGGAGTTTAAAAACCTAACACAGGCCCTCACCTCTTCACCAGCTACAAACTCGGTTAAGGGAAAGGTTCTCAAGACCTCTCCTCATGCTTTCACACTTCTTTATCTCTTCCAGCTTTTCTAAACCCTGAGACCAGCACTGAAGAGTGCTGAAAAGAGAGATCTACAGAGACTACCATCTACGGTCCCTTCCCAGTAAATTCTACAGTGCAGTTTGCACGTTGGTAACTCCTGAGCATCACATTTCTAACTCTAAGGTCTTGCTCCTCAACAACAGACAGTTACAGCTTGGGTCCTCCTCTTTCTCTCCCTTGCACATCTCACCATCAGGCCAAGGGGGATGGAGTGAAGCTGAAGAAGGGAAGGGTTGGGTTGGATATTAGGGGGAAGTTTTTTACAGAGAAAGTGGTGAGGGGCTGGAACAGGCAGCCCAGAGAGGTGGTGGGTGCCCCATCCCTGGAAGTGTTCAAGGCCAGGTTGGGTGGGTCCTTGTAGATCCATGCCTGGAGGTTGGTGGGCCTGCCTGTGGCTTGCCTGTGGCCCCCAACCTTTCCCTCCCCTGGTTGGGTTGCGAGCCCCTTAGTGCCCGACTCCTGCGAGCACAAGCTGGCCCCAGGCACCGCTGGCACCCCCAAAAGTGGGGTGGAGGTGGCTGGTATCCCAGTGGGTTTGCTGGTGCCTGGGGGTGTGGGTGGGCTCGGACCGGGGCCAGCAGCACCCACAGGGGACCCTCACCCAGGCCCCCTCATGCTGAGCAGCGTCTCAGGGGCTGCAGTGGAGATAGGCCCTGAAGCCCTGAGGCTCGACCCAGAGGCCCTGAAGCAAGGCTGACCTCTAGATGAGTCTCACACCCCAGCACCGTGTTCCCTCCACAGCGGTCGGGATGCCGCTGTCTCTCTCTTCACATCTCTCTCAGATGGGCTTTCACCAAGGCCCGCTACTCCTTCCCCGAGCCCTGGCCCGGTGCCATGGAGGAGCTGGAAGCTCTCAAGCCATTGCCAGCCCTCCAGACCCATCAAGATCCTGAGGGACTGGGGACAGAGCCAGGGTCAGCACTTCACCAAGACTTCCCACTGGATCTGCCACTGGAGACTGACCAAGAGCAGGGCCATGGACAGGTCTGGGACAGGCCATGAGCAGCACGGACATGGAGCCTTCTCCTAGCAGACACCCAGCCATGGACATGGACAAGGAGTAGCTGGTCCTCGAGGTCATCCACACTCTGTGCAGCGTGGAGCGAGAGTGCTACAAGGAGCTACAGGCGTCTCTGGTCCTGTGGCAAGGGGCTATAAGGGGAGCCTGCAGTGTGATCCCACTTGGGGATCCCTCCCTCCAACCAATAGGAAGAAGGTGCTTGGCCAGATGAGTCTGCTGAAGCCCAGGCTGTGTCCCCGGTGTCTTGGAGAGGAGCAGCCAAGGCTGGACAAGGCTGCAGGGGAGGACTCAGTGAAGCAGGAAAACACATGTGATCCCCTGTGTGCCCAGCACCGCCATAAACAATACCTGCTGAACAGCCACCAAGGCTGGGGAGTTTTGATTCCTGCTTTTCAAGGTATCACCCTCAACTCGGAGTCCTGTGCCTGTTGTGATTTTTGGCTGGCAGCCCCTGTACCCAGCTCCCAAGGAGATGCCCTCAAAGTTTCTGCCCCCCGGGAGATGCCGTGGGCAGCCTGTCCTTTCCAGCTCCCCCAAATGCCTTTCTCTTTTCTTTTTCATAGCTTTGTTCCATGGAGGCAGCATCAGAGCAGCCTCTCACTCCTGAAGAGCACCTTCCCCACCCCCACGCGGCTTCCCACGAGAGAAATTCTGCCTTCCCCATTCCCCCCTCCCACCCCAATCCTCTCCTGTGGAACATGAGGTTATCACGCTGGAAGGACGGGATGCCATGCGGAGGGACCTGGAGAAGTGGGCCCAGGGGAACCTCATGAAGTTCCACAAGGACAAGTGCAGGGTCCTGCCCTTGGGTCGGGAAATCCTCACTGTCAATCCAGGCTGGGAGAGGACGTGGTAGAGAGCTGGTGAGAGGTGTCCCTGCCCATGGCAGGGGGTGGGACTCAATGATCTTTGAGGTCCCTCGCAGCCCTGAGCAGTCTGTGACCGTTGCTGGAAAAGCTTTGGGACAGCCCAGGGAAGGACACAGAATAGAAATCCGTGGTAGGGCTGTTGCAGAGCCGAGCCTCAGCTTGGGTACCCCAAGCGCTCCCAGTTTGGGCTATTTTGGACCGGAAACACCCATCTGTCCCCAGAAGCATCCCCTCCCCCTGGTGGCACAGACAGAAAGGAGCCCTTTGGCCACCAACAGATTTAATTCCCCAGTGCTGCTGCCAGAAAATCGGGGTCAGGGGGGTGTGGCTGTCCCCCACACCTGGGCCACTGGGGGTGGGCTGGGTGACAGCACCAGCACCAAAGGTCCCCAGTGATTTCAGTTCCCAGGTGGTGAAGCAGGGTGGGCTTGGTGTGAGCCAGGTGCTGCTCCACGGGGCTGGGTGTCACGCTGCCGGCGTGCCATGCACTCGCCGAAAGCACGGACCTGGGGCTGGCAATGGCGCCAGTCCTGCCGCGCCGCCATGCAGTCCTGCAGCTCCCGGTGCTGCGCGGCGCAGCCCGTGCGTGAGATCAGGGCGTCCACTGGGTCCTCCTCCTCCTCAGCCTTCTTCAACGACGGAGAGTTCCTGGCGTGCCCGGGTCTCGCCATCGCTGAGCCAGGCTGGAGCAAGGAAGCAGGGTTTGGGGTGCTACCTTCCCCTTCTTTGGGGGCACAAATTTCCGGGTGCCCAACACCCCACCCGTGGGTGCTCAGCACCCTCCTCACCCCCCACCTGCCCTTTCGCCCCAGCACGAGCCGTGCACTTTCTATGCCACTCCCGCGGGGGTCCAGCACCGGCCCCCACGGCCCCCCTTTCCCTTTCCCTTCCCCTTTCATTGCCTGCCCCCTCCCCCTCCATTGCCTTGCCCGCGCCCGCGCCCGCCCCCGCCCCCCCCCCCCCCCCATACCCCTCCCCGTGCCTACCCAGCGGCGCAGCGCGGCCCCTTTAAGCCCGGTGACGGGGCGGGGCGCGACCGCGGAAGCGCCCGCTCACTGGCGGCGTCTTTCCCTTTGCGCTTGGTGGGGGGCGGCGGGCAGGCCGGAGGCGGCAGAGGCGGCGTCGGCCGCGCTGGGATGGCGGCGGCGCTGCGGGTGCAGAGCGACTGGAGCCGGGCGCTGAGGTGGACGCGGCCCTCGCCGTCCCCTTCCCCCGCTCCCTTCTCTGCTCTCTTTCCTCCGGCTCCGCTCACAGCCGCTCTTCCTCTCCGCAGGAGGGACGAGGGTGAGGCCTGGCTGAGCTGCCGCAGCCCTGGTGAGTGCTGAGGCGGTGTGGGGGGGATCAGGGGGTGGCGGGCTGGGGCGAGAGGAGGCACACGGGGACACAGCACGGGCAGTGCTGTCAGGGACCGCAGAGATGGTTGAGTCCCGCCCCCTGCCATGGGCAGGGACACCTCTCACCAGCCCCAGCTGCTCAAGGCCCCATCCAACCCAGCCTTGGACACCTCCAGGGAGGGGGCAGCCACCACTTCCCTGGGCACCCTGTGCCAGGGCCTCACCACCCTCAGAGGGAAGAATTTCTTCCCATTATCCAATCTAAATTTCCCCCCTTCCAGTTTAAACCCGTCCCCCCTCGTCCTGTGTCTCCCTGCCCTTCTGAAAAGTCCCTCCCCAGCTTTCCTGTAGCCCCTTCAGGGACTGGAAGGTGCTGTAAGATCTCCCCAGAGCCTTCTCTTCCCCAGGCTGACCCAGACCACCTCTCCCAGCCTGGCTTCACAGCAGAGGTGCTCCAGCCCTCTGATCATTTCCGTGGCCTCCTCTGGGCTTGTTCCACCAGTCCCATGTGCTGTTTACGTTGGGGACTCCAGAGCTGGATGCAGTATTCAAGAAATTAATTAGGTTTTTATCTAGTATAAACAGGGCAAGTGAATAGTTTTCAACTCTGTGCTCATGTTTTGTTCTAAAATCTGTCTCTAAGGGCTAAATTATATGAAATGCTCCAGGCTGGGTTGGTGTAAAGAATTGCAGCAAAATTCCTTTCAGGTCCAGCTGAATCCATAACTTTTCCTTGTGTTTGTCAGGTTAATCAAGATCTTACTCACTTTTACAGTGCTAAACCCGAGGTTGAAACTAATAGCATTTACAGGATCCTAGAATCCCCTGGGTTAGAAGAGACCCTTGAGTTCACCGAGTCCAATCAGGGCCTGGTCCACCTCTAGATCATGTCCTTAAGCTCTTCATCTACACCTCTTTTAAATACCTCAAGTCTGGGGCTTAAGGGGGTGGAGGGGTGCTGTGGGTTAGGAGAGATGAGGGCAGTTGGGGGGCTGTGTAAGAAGGAGTGAGGGCGGTTGGGAGTGTTTCCTGTGTCTCAGGGAGGGCTGAGGGTGGTTGGGAGGGGTGCCCTGTGGTTTGGGGCGGGCTGAGGGGAAGATAAGCTGGGGAGGGGGTGGGGTTGAGAGGTGGCTGAGCTGATGGCTGTTCTCCCCACAGGGAAGCCCACCCTGTACGGCAGCTTGACCCGCCGTGGGCTCAGCACTGAGGGCGTCCCTGACATCGCTGCTTCCGAGGGCTTCGTGGTTGGGGAAGTCACCGAGGTGCTGGGGTGGGCTGGGGGATCGGTAACTGCCTTCTGTGTGTGAAGGGGTGGTACTGTTATACCAGCCAAAATAAGAGCCTAAAACTGTTTCCCAGTTCCCTGCATGGATTATCCAGCTGTCCTTGGCACCTCGCCTGTGCTGGGTCCTGGAGCTGGTCCGTAGCATCCGCTCATGAGTCTCCCTCTCTGGAGGTATTCAAGACCCATCTTGAGTTCCCAAGGTGAACTCAACTACAAGCCCCAAGCTGCTGTTCCCAGACTGCCACTGGTCACACACAGCCAAACTGGTGAGGTGGAACAGGTCTGGAACGAGGTGTACAGGGAAGGCAACAGCTCCCAGCAAAACAAAGTATATGGAGCAGGAGATCACCAGTATCTTCTCATGGAAGAACTTTTCCTGGTGAGGGTGAGGGAGCCCTGGGACAGGCTGCCCAGGGGGGTGTGGAGTCTCCTTCTCTGGAGATATTCCAGCCCTGTCTGGATGCCGACCTGTGCGCCCTGTCCTAGGGAGCTGCTTTGGCAGGGGGTTGGACCTGATGATCTCCTGAGGTTCCTTCCAACCCCTGGGATTTTGTGATCATGCTGGGGTCGTGTGTCCCATAATCTTAGCATCTCCTGACTTAGAAGGGACCCACATGGATCATAGAGTTCAACTCCTGGCTCTACACAGGCCCAGCCAACTCCTGTGGCCATAATGGCCATCACTTCCCACCCCAGGCTTTGTGTCTTGCAGCAGTAGAACGAAGCAAGCCCAACACTCTGCTTCATCCCTCCTCAGGCTCTTGAGAGACCACAGCCAGGTCCAAACCACAGTTCCACCTCGACAGCCTGACGGCCCTTCTAACTCTTCTTCTTCCCTTTTCTTCCCTCCTCTAGAAAAGCATTCTCATTTCTTGTCCACATGAAAATGCATCCACAAAGTTTCTGGCTCCTTACACAACTTTTTCCAGGATTCATCAGAAAAGTGTAAGTAACCTTGTGAAATGAGGTGGGGGGGAAACACATGGGACTGACCCCGAGCTTTCGCAGCGTGTCTCAGGCGTGTTGCATGCTTGGTCTGAGGGTTGACCAGCAGTGTGACTTCATATTTGAACTGGGTCATTAAATGTTATAGGATCAGAGAAACTTGGGGAAGTTGCTTGTGATTGGGAAAGCTGGAGAGCTGGGCAGGGAGAAACCAGGTGAGGTTTGATAAAAGCAAGTGGAGAGTCTTGCACTTGGGAAAGAATTGTACAGGCTGGGGGTGAGCTGCTGGAGAGGAGCTCTTCAGAGAAGGACTTGGAGGTCCTGGTGGGTGACAGGGTGGCCATGAGCCAGCAGTGTGCCCAAGGAGGCCAGTGGGATCCTGGGGTGCATGAAGAGGAGCGTGGCCAGCAGGTCAAAGGAGGGGATCATCCCCCTCTGCTCTGCCCCGGTCAGGTCACACTTGGAGTGTTGTGTTCAGTTCTGGGCTCCCTGGTATAAAAGGGACAGGGATCTCCTGGAGAGAGTCCAGAGGAGGGACACGGAGATGATGAAAGGCCTGGAGCATCTCCCCTGTGAGGAAAGGCTGAGTGAGCTGGGGCTGTTCAGCCTGGAGAGAAGCAGCCTGAGAGGGGATCTGATCAATGGTTATCAATATCTGAAGGGTGGGACACAGGGGGACATGGCCAGCCTCTTCTCAGTGTCTGTGGGGACAGGACAGGGGGCGATGGCTTCAAGTTGGAAGTTTCTTGGGGTCCCTTCCAACCCAGACCAGTCTGTGATTCGATGATTCTTGTCCTTGTGTAAGGGTGTTAAGTGTTAGAAGAGCGTTACCAGGCTGGAACTGTGAAGCCGTGGTGATGGAAACTCTGCGAGGTGCTTTAAATCCCCCCAGCAGTGTATGTCTGGGGGTGACAGTAGCACCCGGGGATGTACTTAGCAGGTCTCCCCCAGCAAGGAATTAGGCTCTGGAGCAGAAAACCCTATGTAGGAGGTGACACAAAGCTAATGTTTGGTGTTTCCACCCTCCTGCAGGTTACCTGTCTCGACATTTCCAGCGGCGGTGGGCTCGGCGTGTCAACCAGCACAGATGGGACCATGAAAATCTGGCAGGCTGCAAATGGAGAAATAAGAGTAAGAGCATCTAGCTTTGATGTTGTGTGTTGGCTGTGACCTTAACAAAGTCCTTTGACCATGAATTCAGTCAGGCTACCCATACACTGTGGCCTAGGGAAGGTGGGAACCTGACTTTTGATTGCAGAGCTAATTGAAATTATCCACCTGGGAGGTTTGAAGTTCAATCTCTTGGAAAGCCTGACTGCTCCCAAGGGAAATGATGGCTGGCAATCCAGAGGGAAATCCCAGGTTGAAAACGAGAAAGGGTAGTTAGGAATGACAGCTCCTAACCTGTGTGCTGCAAGCCCTGAATTGGCTTCTGCAGTAGAGAAGAGGTGAGGAAAAAGACTCCTGCCTGTGATGAATTAACTGGGTCGTGGCTAGAAACACCGGTTACTGTGGTTCTTGTGCAGCTTGACCTGTCAGCTGCTTGTTTAGCAATGGATAAAGACATTTCACCCGTTCTTAGAACCAAATGTAGCATCCTTTGCTGTGTAATTAGCGACTCCAGCAGTGGAGGGAGGCACAAAGTGGACCTGCCAGCTCTGTGCCTGCCTCAAATTGAGATGAGTTCCCTTGCAAGAACCCAGACCCAGAGGATTTGAGCTTAATCCACTGCCCACGTGTGAACACCAAGTTTTAGAATCCCAGACTGATCTGGGTTGGAAGGGACCCCAAGGATCACAGAGTTCCAACCGCCCTGCCACAGGCAGGGCCACCAACCTCCAGGCCTGGAGCTACACAAGGGTGCCCAGGGCCCCATCCAACCTGGCCTTGAACACCCCCAGGTACAGGGCACCCACCCCCTCTCTGGGCAGCCCGTTCCAGCCCCTCACCACTCTTTCTGGAAAGAACTTCCCCCTAATATCTAATTTAAACCTCCCCTCTGTTAGCTTTAATCCACCCCCCTTGTCCTGCCATTAATTACCCTTTTAATAAGCCATTTCCCCTCCTGTTTATCTGCTTCCTTTAGGGAAGGGAAGGCTGCAGTGAGGTGCCCCCAGCTCCTTAAGTCTCTCTCCGTAGGGGAGGTGCTCCAGCCCTCTGATCATCTCCATGGCTCCTCTGACCCCTCTCCAACAGTCCCACATCTTTCTTGTGTTGGGGCCCCAGCTCTGGACACAGGACTCCAGCTGGGGCCTCCCGAGGGCAGAGCAGAGAGGGACAATCCCCTCTTCTCCAGTGTCACAGCTCAAGAGTCGCTCTGTGTAAGGGTGATAACAATGGAACTAGCACGTAGTTCTTTGTTTTCCAGAGACTGTTGGAAGGCCATGTGTATGATGTGAATTGTTGCAGGTTTTTTCCATCGGGCCTGGTGGTTCTGAGTGGAGGAATGGATGCCCAGCTAAAGATCTGGTCAGCAGAAGATGCCAGCTGCGTAGTAACATTTAAAGGTCACAAAGGAGGTACAGAGTGCTCAGGCTTTAAATACTGCTTCATCTGCCATGTGTATAACTGTTTTGTGCCTGAGGGGTAACGGTCAGTCACCAGCCTACTGGAACAGGCTGCCCAGGAGGGGAGAAGCCTCCCTTGTAAGGCAAGACAAGACAACCCCTTTTTCCTTTTTCTCCTTTGGGTTTTGGGGAAATATTTTGACTCCTCCAAGTCTCAGGATGTCACCATGTGAAGATGCCCTGGCTGCAGGGCTAACCAAGGGTCAATAAAAGCTGGGACTTGGCTACAGAAGCCCAGCCAGAGGTAGATTTTGAGTGGCATGTGGTCAGGGCTGTGGGCTTTGGCTTCTGCCCCCTCAGAAATCTGAAATGCGTTTAAAAGATGTGCCGGTTCTGAGGATAAACCTGGCTGGACCTGTGTGGAGCCAGGAGTTGGACTCGGTGATCCATATGGGTCCCTTCCAAGTCAGGAGATTCTGGGATAAACAGCTCTAGGGTGAGGCTGAAGGCCACTCTCTACAGGGCGATGACAGGAAGAGTTTCATCTAGTGCAGTCACTACAGATATTTCTATTTGAGTTCTGGGAGCTTGATAGAATCACAAGGCTGGAAAAGACCTTAAGATCATCAAGTCCAACCATTCCCATCCTAAGCACAACCATAACCCTAAGTACCTCATCTACCCTTTTTTTAAAACACCCCCAGGGGTGGAGACTCAGCCCCCTCCCTGGGCAGCCTGTTCCACAGCCCCACAACTCTGCCAGGGAAGAACTTTTCCCTCCCATCTGAGCTGACCCTGCCCTGGTGCAGCTTGAGCCCATTTCTCTTTGTCCCATCTCCTGTCCCCTGGCTGAAGAGACCATCACCCACCTCTCTGCACCCTCCTGGCAGGTCAGTGGAGACACTGAGAAGGTCTCCCCTCAGCCTCCTGTTCCCCAGGCTCAACACCCCCAGCTCCCTCAGCTGCTCCTCAGATGATTTGCAAAGCATCAATTAAATCCTCTAACCATCATTTTTCAGATCCAGACTCAACATCCCCATGGTTAACTCTTTTGGGGATGTTAGCAACTGGAATGAACTGTGCTTCTGATGTTGCTGTAGCTGGATGATGTGGATGCTTCTTGCCCCACACAAGCCTTAGCATGATCCAGAGTTGGGCTGGGCTTGGACTTCTGTCCAAGTTAGAGGCTGATTTTGGAGCTGGAAACTCAGCTGTGATATCAGCTCAGTCTGAGGCAAGGTGTTGCCAATTATTTTACTGGTGATTCATGAAGTCACAGAAGCATAGGGGTTGGAAGGCACCTCCAGAGCCCATTGGGTCCAACCCCCCTGCCAAAGCAGCTCCCTAGGACAGATCACACAGGTCGGTGTCCAGCCGGGGCTGGAATATCTCCAGAGAAGGAGACTCCACACCCCCCGAGCAGCCTGTCCCAGGGCTCCCTCACCCTGACCATGAAAAGTTCTTCCATGATACTGGTGATAATCTGCCTTTGTGCCAGGTGATGGCTCCTGCTCCATATGCTTTGCTTTGCTGGGGGCTGTTGCCTTCCCCGTACACCTCGTTCCAGACTTGTTCCAGCTCAGCCAGTTTGGCTGTGTGTGACCGGTGGCAGTCTGGGATCAGCACTTTGGGGCTTGTAGCGCAGTTCACCTTGGGCAATGAGCTGCTGCGTCTGTCCGTCTTCCATGCTGTCTGTCTGACTGTGGCCTTTGCCTTGACACAGGTATTTTGGACACTGCCATTGTGGATCGGGGAAGAAATGTCCTCTCCTGCTCTAGGGATGGCACCGTGCTTCTCTGGGACTGCGGGAAATCCTCCTGCCTGGGTGTCATCGCTGACTGTGGCTCTCCTGTCAACGGCATCGCTGTGGGTGCTGCTGACAGCTCCCTCAACCTGGGCTCGCCTGAAAAAGCTCCTAGTAAGGATCTTGCTCTTAAAAATTCATATTTCTTCTCCTAGCCCAAACTGCTTAGGTTTGTCACCAATAATGCTGAGTGTGGGGCTTGCTTCTGTGCCCCTCCTATCTGGGGAAGGGACCCTGGGTGACCAGACCAGAGCACTCTGGTCCTGTGGAGGAGTTGAGCGTTATCAAGCAGGTTAAGACCGACTGAGTCTCTCTAATTGCTCCTGGGGTGTCTCAGTTACTGTTACACAGCCAGGGAATTTGAGTATTATAAAGGAAAAGCTTTATGTGGAGTGAACTGGAGACACATGGCTCTTTCCTTGTGGTGGTGTGGCTCTGGCTGGAGGCCAGACATCCACCAAAGCTGCTCTGTCAGTGCCCTTCTCAGCTGGACAGGGGGAAAATAGATATTGAGGGGCTCAGGAGTGGAGATAAGGGCAGGGAGAGATCATTCCACAATCAGCGTCAGGGGCAGAACAGACTCAACAGGGAATAAAGGAGAGAGACTCTAATTGATGGCACTGCCCTGCACCCCCAGTGACACCAGAGTTGGGTGATGAGAAGTGTGGCCAGATCTTAAAGCACCTCCCCCCACCCCTCCCTTGTCAGCAGACTGAGCTTTAGCCAGGATTTCACTCCCTTCTTCCCCCCATTGTGGAACGGGGAGGGTCAGGGACTGGGGGAATGGGGATTTGGGTCAGTTTCTCACGAGCTGTTTTCCTTCCTTCTTAGCTGGGGAGGGAGGGATGGGGGCATTCCTCACCCCCTCTCCCTGCTGCACTGTGGGGTCCCACCCACAGCAGACAGTCCTCCAGGAACTTCTCCCGACATGAATCCTTTCCTGTGGGGCTTGAGCTCCTCACCAAGTGCCTCAGCGTGGGTCCTTCCATGGGGAGCCGACCTTCAGGCCCACCCAGACTGCTCCAGCCTGGTCCCCTACAGGGTCACAAGCTTCCCTCCCTCCCACCCAGCAGACCTGCTTCGGTGTGGGTCTGTCTGTCCACAGGCTCCAGGTTTCACTGCCAGGAGCTTGCTCACACCTGGGATTCCTACGGGGTCACAGCGCCCTTCAGGTGTTCCCACCTGCTCCAGCACGGGATCGTCCATGGGCTGTAGATGGGATCTCTGCTCCCTGTCATCATCCATGGGCTGTGGGGGGACACCCACTCCACCATGGGTTTCTCCAGGGGCTGCAGGGGCATCTTTCTCTCCGGCACCTGGGGTGCCTCCTCCCCCCTTCCCTGCCCTTGGTAGCTGCACAGCTCCTCACATCTTCACTCCCTTCTCTGGGGGCACAAAGCAGCTGCTTGAGGGTTTGTTTCTCCTCACTGTGGTTCCCAGAGATGCTGTGACCATCGCTGATGGGCTCGGCCTTGGTCAGCAACGACTCCGGCCTTGAGCCATCTGGTGTTTGCTCTGTGGGGCCTGCAGAGAGCTTCTGGCTGCTTTTTGGCAGCCCCCCTTCTCCATGAGAACCCAGCCACCCAAAACTGTGAGACTCAGGGTACAGAGTTAACACCATTACGGGTTCAGCTGTCAGGTTTGGGTATCACCAAGGCTCATTCCGTCCCCCGCTGGAGTGAACTGATGTCTTTGTCAGGTGACCGTGAGGTTGGGACAGAAGGGAAAGTCCTGCTGCTGGCTCGAGAAGATAAGAAGCTTCAAGGAGTGGGACTGCAGAGCAGGCAGCCGGTAAGGGGACTCTCAGAGGTGTTTCCCTGGGGAAGGTGCTAGAAAATCCGCTCAGAGGCATCAGGCCTTTGGCTTCTGTTTCCTTGGGTTGGAAGCTGTGGGTTGTGTGGCTGTGCAGAGCACTGGGCTGAGGAATGAAACCAGGTTCAAAACAACCCAGATCAGTGAGGTGGTTAGTGTTAATCCTGTTCCTTTCCCCTGGTGAGGTCCCCCCCAGGCCACACAACGGGACAGAGCCAGGCCAGGTGGTGGTGGGGAGCTGATCCACCTGCCTTTGGGCTTGTGTGCTCCCCAGATATGCTCTAAACGAAACACCAGTACCACAAAGTGGTGCTGTCTGTGCTTCCCACTGGCCAGATTTATTTGAGAGGGGGGAGGTTAAGGATTAGGAATTGGCTCTGGAATTTAACCCAGGTACTGGGTTAAATGAAAGGCTCTTTAAACACTGGCCAGTAGATGTCACCGTGAGTGCAGGAACCGCAGGCTGCCTCCTGCATCCAGAGTGGAAAGCTGCTCTTGGTTCTGCCTGGTGTTTTAACCACGGTGTGAAGGGAACCTCAGGTGGTCAGCAGTCCATTGCTCTCCTTTTGGAGAGGGAAGATGGTGGTGAATGGAGTCACAAGTGGTGTTCCTCAGGGGTTGGTCCTCCAACCCACCCTCTTTAATATCTTCATTGATGATTTGGAGGAGGGAATTGTGTGCTCCTTCAGTAAGTTTGCAGATGACACCAAGTTAGGGGGAAGTGTGGATCTGGCAGAGGGTGGGAATGCCCTCCAGAGGGACCTGGGCAGCTTGGATCGATGGGGAGAGGCCAGTGGGATGGAGTTCAACACGGTGACACGACGGATCATGACGTGAGGAGGTCTCCCCTCAGCCTCCTCCAGGCTGAACACCCCCAGCTCCCTCAGCCACTCCACGCAGGATCAAATCTCGGCCTTTTGGCTAAGAGTGTAGTGTCTCTTCTTATCAGTTTAATATCTGATACGTCCTTGATGAGAGGCCTTTATATTAAATGAATTTTTGATCTTGGGAGTTGAACCCTGAATTTGCCTGTGGCAGGGGGGTGGGAACTTGGGGTCCCTTCCAACCCAGACCATTCTGTGATCCTGTGCGTTGCCCTCCAGCCCCTTCCCCAGCCTGGTTGCCCTTCTCTGGACACATTCCAGGACCTCGGCGTCCTTCTTACGGTGAGGAGCCCAGAACTGGACCCAACAGTCGAGGTGCAGCCTCACCAGTGCCCAGTCCAGGGACACAGGATCATCGAGTCCAACCCCAGGATCCAGGAGCATTTCCTGACTGCGCCGTGTCTGCTGACTTGGCGAGACTGATCCTGGAGACCTGTTCTCCTGCCCATCTTGGAGCAGGGCTGAGGGGTTACTAACCTGGCTCTGGGTTTGCCAGTTTGTGCTGTGGCTCCTGGAACTTCTGGGTGTCCCGTGGCCTCATCTGTCAGTGTCTGACCCTTGCATTTGTTCTGTGTCCTCAGGTGTTCCTCTTCATCGGATCCGATGCGTTCAACTGCTGCACGTTCCTCTCTAGTACCTACATCCTAGCAGGGACTCAGGATGGGAACATCTATCAGCTGGATGTGAGAAATATTAGGTGAGTGTGTGCCAGGAGCTGGGAGTTATTGAACAACCAACATGATCTCCTACTGGAAGGCGACCTGCTCAGTAAAAGGATCATATAATCATAGACTGGTCTGGGTTGGAAGGGACCCCAAGGATCATAGAGTTCCCACCCCCTGCCACAGGCAGGGCCAACAACCTCCAGGCCTGGATCTACACAAGGTTGCCCAAGGCCCCAGACCATCCTGGCCTTGAACACACCCACGGATGGGCCACCCACCACCTCTCTGGGCAGCCTGTTCAAGAGGGCAAGGTGTGGATGTTGTCTACCTGGACTTAGTAAAGCCATTGATGCTGTTTGTTAGGGCACTCTCCTGGAGAACCTGGCTACTCAGGGCTTGGGTGGGCTTACGCTTCACTGGGTAAGAAAAAGAGCTGGATCCCCGGGCCCAAAGAGTTGTGGTGAATGGAGTTAAATCCAGTTGGTGGCCGGTCACAAGTGGTGTTCCCTGGGCTCAGTTCCCAGACACTCCTGGGTGATCACTGATCACACCCCCACGTCCTGCAGATGTTCCTCCTGTTATCTTCTAACCCTGAGCTCGTATTCACGCATTGGGGTGGGCTCCTGACTACAGCCTGTAACCACCTTCCTTGTTTCTTCTCCTCCTTCTAGTGCTCCAATCCAGGTGATCCATAGATCAGGAGCACCAGTGCTGTCGCTGCTCCCATACCGAGACGGATTTATCGCCAGCCAAGGTACCTCAAGTGTTCCCCTCTTCCAGTAGAAATTGTAGAAGCAAATTGAGGAGCTTTGTGCTCTTCGTTACCCTTTTACATATAAGCACAGTCTGTGTGGGCAGTGTGTCCCTGGCAATGAGTGAGGGGATGTAGCTGTGTTACATGGCTGCTGTTGGCATCATGAGTTCCGTTCCTCACCTTCCCTGTGTTCCTCCAGAATAGGGTCTGAGGGCGCCTCTCGGCTGCTAGAGCCTTTTCTCATCTCTCTGACATCTTCACAGCATGTTTCCCTCTGTACCCTGTGATCAGTGACCCTGTACTGGGCATTGGTGAGGCTGCTCCTCCAGTGCTGAGTCCAGTTCTGGGCTCCTCACCATCAGAAGGACATGGAGGTCCTGGAGCAAGTCCAGAGAAGGGCAGCCAGGCTGGGGAAGGGGCTGGAGGGCAAATCCTCTGAGGAGTGGGTGAGGGAGCTGGGGGTGTTGAGCCTGGAGAAGAGGAGGCTGAGGGGAGACCTTCTCAGCGCCTCCACTGACCTGCCAGGAGGGTGCAGAGAGGTGGGTGATGGTCTCTTCAGCCAGGGGACAGGAGATGGGACAAGGGGAAATGGGCTCAAGCTGCACCAGGGCAGGGTCAGCTCAGATGGGAGGGAAAAGTTCTTCCCTGGCAGAGTTGTGGGGCTGTGGAACAGGCTGCCCAGGAAGGGGGCTGCGTTGGACTTGATGAGCTTAAAGGTCTTTTCCAACCTCAGGATTCTGTGCCCAGGCCTTTTCACTGGGCCCACTGGAGCTGTCTGTAATTAAGAGCGTGGCTCACTTCACTAATCGCCCTGTTTTCCTTCCTCTGGCCAGGCGATGGAACCTGCTTCATCATTCAGCAAGACCTCGATTACATCCTGGATCTCACAGAAGCGGACTGTGACCCTGTGTACAAGGTGAGGGATGCTGTCTTATCACCCCAGGTAAGGGGTGTAGGGAAGCTTGATGCCAGGTAGCAGGCAGCTGCCCTTATCTCAGGACTTGGCAGCCTGCACCTCAGGTTCCTTCACACAGTTGCCTTTTAAGCTGGTTTCCCCCCCTCCCCCAAATAATCTAAATATTTGGCATAAACAAACCCTCTGGCCTCTTATCTGCATCATGCAGGAGCGATACCAAAGCAGCAGAGTAGCTTGGTTGTTGGAGCAGCTCTGGCAGAATTAACTGAGCTGTGAATTAATTGCTTGGAGGATCCTTGGGGGTAGAAGCAACAGCTGGCTGGGCACTGCTGCCTCTTCTCTTGCCCCCTGGTGACTCGGGACCCAAAAGCAGGCCTCTGGCTCCTGTGTTTCCGGACACCCCGCTGCCCTTGGGAGTGTGACACGGGTTCCCTCAGCTCTCAGCTTGGTGGTGCCAGTGGAAATGTGCTTTTGGTTTTAACCCACAGAATCACCAGGTTGGAAAAGTCCCTTAAGCTCAGGGAGTCCTGTCCTGTGCTGACCCAGATCTCTCAGTACCTCATCTCCCCATCTGTTAAACACCCCCTTGGGATGGGGACTCAGCCCCTTCCCTGGGCAGCCTGTTCCACAGCCCCACAACTCTGCCAGGGAAGAACTTTTCCCTCCCATCTGAGCTGACCCTGCCCTGGTGCAGCTTGAGCCCATTTCCCCTTGTCCCATCTCCTGTCCCCTGGCTGAAGAGACCATTGCCCACCTCTCTGCAGCCTCCTGTCAGGTAGCTGTAGGTGCTGAGAAGGTCTCCCCAACCCACTCCAGCTCTGCCAGCCAGTTTTCCCCCTTCTAAGTACCACTCCTGTGGAGGCTGAGATCTGACCCACACAACTCCTTGGTGTCTCACCCCCTTTTTGCATTTAACAGAAGAACCTCTGGAATCAATGCCAGAAACAGGCTGTTAGCTGTCACTTGAGCAGCAACTCTCCTTAAATCCCACTCACTTTCCCCTCCCTCTTTTTCAGGTAGCTGCTTGGGAGAAGCAAATTTACACGTGCTGCAGAGATGGCATAGTGAGGAGATACCAACTTTCTGACCTTTAGTTGCCTGGATCAGTGTGGAGTTGCACCAAAGTAACTCTTCCAAGCTTATTTTCTGGGGTGGTATGTTTGAGGTGCGTGTGTAGAAGCTTCTGAGGCCTGTGGAATCTTCTGAGGCCGTTGGGATGAGCGGGCTCTGTACAGCTGGTTTTGGGGATGTTTCTTACTGTGGGACAACTTTGGATTTTATTTTTTTAAATTTGGAGAGAGGGGCTCTGAGGTGTCAGGGAGGGTCTTGTGCTGCCACACATCTTCTCACTGCTGGCATGGGGCGTGGGGGGTGTGTGTGTAAAATAATAAAATATATTGGATGTGGGGGTGACCTTATGGCAGAATGGCCTGAAATAAAGCAACTGCTTTAGTAACACCATGTGGGAAATACATTTTCACAGACTCACAGAACTGCAGGGGTTGGAAGGGACCTCCAGAGCCCATCGGGTCCAACCCCCCTGCCAAAGCAGCTCCCTAGGACAGGTCGCACAGGTCGGCGTCCAGACGGGGCTGGAATATCTCCAGAGAAGGAGACTGCACACCCCCCTGGGCAGCCTGTCCCAGGGCTCCCTCACCCTCACTGGGAAGAAGCTCTTCCCCAGATTGGTGTGGAACTCCCTGTGCTCCAACTTGAGGCCATCGCCCCTTGTCCTGTCCCCACAGACAATGAGAAGAGGCTGGCCATGTCCCCCTGTGTCCCACCCTTCAGATATTGATACCCATTGATCAGATCCCCTCTCAGGCTGCTTCTCTCCAGGCTGAACAGCCCCAGCTCACTCAGCCTTTCCTGGAGGGGAGATGCTCCAGGCCTTTCATCCTCTCCGTGTGCCTCCCTCCTCTGGACTCTCTCCAGGAGCTCCAGGAAAACTCATTTTAAAAAGCCAAAGTGTTTTTAAAAGGAAATAGAAAGAACCCGCGGGCGAGGCGGGGCCCGGGGCGGGAGGGCAGAACTGCCCCTGCCGTGCTGCCCTGCGCGGCCCGGAAGCGCCGGGCTCCATGGCAACGGGACGCCATGGGGCAGAACTACTACGCCGTGCTGGGCCTGGAGCGGGGGGCCGCGGACGCCGACATCAAGAAGGCGTGAGGGGCTGCGGCCTGGCGGAGAGGGGAGCCCCAAGGCCGGCCGGCGCTGGGGGGGTGCGGGACGGGGGTGTTGGGGATGGGGGAAGCCCCGTGTGTCTCCGCAGCAGGGCCCTGAAGTGGGAGGTGGGGAGGAGGGAGGGGCCTGGGAGAAGCGGCAGGGCCACAAATCCTGGGAGAAGGAGGGAGGGAGCAGCCGGGGCTGGGGGTGTCCTGTCCCCGCGTCCCCGCCCCCCCAGGGCTGGCTGGCTGCAAGGCTGGCTTTTCCCTTCTTTTCCCCTCCATAGCTATCGGAAACTGGCCTTAGAGAATCATCCATTCAAATGCAAGGAGCCCTGGGCACCGGAGAGGTTCAGGCAGCTGGCAGAGGCCTATGATGTGCTCAGCGACCGTAAGTGTGGGGACAGTCCCTGCCCCTGGGTCTGGGGGGGGGGTGGGCCTGGCAGTGAGACGCCTCTGCTCCGGCCAGAGGTCTAAGCCCCCTGTCATTAGCACCCTATGGAAGTGGCATCAGCCCTTGAGCCCCAGCAGCTGGCAGCTCTTCCTGCTGCCATCCCACTTGGAGAGGGATGGAAGCCCTTCTCCAGCCTCTTCCCGATCGCAGCCTGGATCTCAGGCTCTTCCCCTGCTGTGGGAGACCATGGCCGGTGCTGACTGCTCCTTGTTCCCTAAGCCATGAAGAAAGGGATCTACGACAAGTATGGAGAAGAGGGTCTCAAAGGTGGCATCCCCTTGGAGTTTGGGGACGAGAACCCCTGGAGCGTGGGCTACGTGTTTCACAACAACCCTGACAAAGTCTTCAGGGAGTTCTTTGGTGGAGACAACCCCTTTGCAGGTAGGTGGGGGTGACACTCTCCTAACACATGAGCATGTGGCTGTGAAGTTTAACAGGGGCAAGTGCTGCATTCTGCCCCTGGGAAGGGGTGACTCTGGCTGCACACCCGGGCTGGGGGATGAGGCACTGGAGGCCAGTCGTGCTGAGAGGGGTTTGGGGGAGTCTTGGTTGATAGCAAGTTACCCTTGAACCAGCAGCATGTGCAAGCAGCCAGGAGGGGCAACCACATCCTGGGGTGCTCTGACTTGACCTGTGTGGAGCCAGGGGTTGGACTCGATGGGCCTTATGGGTCCCTTCCAGCTCAGGAGGTCCTGGGATTCAAAATAAACACACTCCTAGGGAAAGACCACTTCAGCTGGAGCGGGAATGTGGTCACAAGCAGAAGGAGATGAGAGGTTCCTGTTTGCCTGGCATCCTTGGGGTGCTCCGTGATAAGGAGACCCCAGGGGACTCCCCGACCTCTGGTCAGAGTGAGGTGACCCCCTGCTCTGCTCACTCACCCAGAGTTCTTTGACAAGGATGGCTCGGAGCTGATCCTGCCCTTCGGAGGGCTGCGAGGAAGAGGAGCGATGAAGCAAGACCCCCCGATCGTGCGGGATCTCTACCTCTCCCTTGAAGACCTTTTCCATGGCTGCACCAAGAAGATTAAGATCTCCCGTAGGGTGGGTGGAGGTGGGGAGCTCAGCAGGGGGAGGAATTTGGGTCTGGACTCTGGCTGTAGGATGTTTTGGTGGCAGAACCTGAGGTTTTAGAGCTGGTCCTGCTCAGGGGGCTTGGCAGACCCCGGCACTCCGCATCTGTGCTGTGCCACAGAGAGGAATCTGAACCAGACTGAGCACAGATGCTGGAAGGATCTGAGCTGGTACCCTCCTCCTCTGGCTGGAGATGGGGAAATCAGCAGGAGGGGATGATGTAAAAGCTGATGGGAACAAGGGGCTTATTTTGGAGAGGGGACACAGCATTTCCTGGGCAACCACAGACTCATTTTCCCTTGGGGCTGCATCTCCTTCATGCTGTCAGCAATCTGTATCCCTCTTCCTGCTGTCACCATCTCCTGGTTCCAGCCCTGAGTGTCTCCTGCTCAGTCTGACTCCATTTGTCCCTGCCATGCTGTGGAGTTGGAGCCACCCTCACTCTCCTCTGCACCGGCTTGAACGCAGCTGGATGAGCAGAGCAGCTGTGACCCCCTCTCCGTGCTGTCCCTCAGGGTGTCACAGCCCTGAGGAGCAGGACTTGGGGGTACCAGTGGGTGAGAAACTGGCCATGACCTGTCACTGTGCGCTGGCAGCCCAGAAAGCCCCCCCTGTCCTGTGCTGCATCCCCAGCAGCAGGACCAGCAGGGCTGGGAAAGGGGGATTCTGCCCCTGTGTTTGGGGGTCCGCAGGACAAGGAGGACATGGAGCTGTGGGAGCCAGTCCCCAGGAGCCCCAGAGATGATGGGAGAGCTTGAGCCCCTCTGCTCTGGAGCCAGGCTGGGAGAGCTGGGCTGGCTGAGCCTGGAGGAGAGAAGGCTGCTTCTGGGGAGAGCTCCCAGCCCCTTCCCATCCCTCAAGGAGAGCTGGAGAGGGGCTGGTGCCCAGGGCAGGGAGGGCCGGGCCCAGGGAAATGGCCTTGAGCTGCAAGAGGGCAGCTGGAGAGGGGCTGGGGGGCAGAAATCCTTCCCAGGGAGGGGGGAGGCCCTGGCACAGGGTACCTGGAGAAGCTGGGGCTGCCCCTGGCTGCGTCTCAGGGTTCAAGGCCAGGTTGGATGGGGCCTGGGGCACGCTGTGCTGGTGGGGGTGTCCCTGCCCGTGGCAGGGAGGCACTGGGGGGGAATTGGAGGTCCCTTCCAAGCCAACCCAGTCTGTGATTCTCTGAGCCAGCTCTTCTGATCCCCTCATCTCCCCCAGGTGATGAATGAAGATGGTCAGACAAGCACCATGAGAGAGAAAATCCTGACGATCGAGGTGCAGCCGGGGTGGAAGCGGGGCACTCGCATCACCTTTGAGAAGGAAGGAGACCAGGTAATGGTCATGGTGGGAAGTTCTGGGCCGGGTTTCCTCAGGACCAACCATCTCTCCAGGCCATGGGCACTTTGTCACATGGCTCCCAGCACAATTCCCTGGTCCTGATAGAAAACCATTTGGTTTCTAGCAAACCATCCCCAGGTGTCTTTTCAGTTTGGGTTTTTCTCCCCTTAATTTTAGGGCCCAAACATCATCCCATCTGACATCACCTTTGTTGTCCAAGAGAAACTCCACCCGAGGTTTCAAAGAGTCAACGACAACCTCACCTATGTCAGCACCATCACCTTGGGAAAGGTAAAGAGCCAAGGGAGGCAACGGGGCCAAGCCCAAACCTCTGCTTTCCCTCTGGGGCTGCAGATGCAGCTCTGAGTCCCACTCCCGTGCCTTGCAGGCCCTCATCGGCTGCACGGTGGACGTGAAGACGCTGGACGGGCGGCTCCTCAACATCCCCATCAACGACATTGTGGAGTAAGTGCTGCTGGGCAGATGGATGGCTGGGCTGGGTGGCCAGATGGGGCCTTTCTGCAGAGCTCGGTGGCCAAGGAGATGAACAGGCGCTCGGGAAGAATCACAGAGTCACAGAGTCACAGGGTTGGAAAAGCCCTTAAAGCCTCAGCCTCCTCTTCTCCAGGCTGAACACCCCCAGCTCTCTCAGCCGCTCCTCAGAGGATTTGCCCTCCAGCCCCTTCCCCAGCCTGGTTGCCTATTTCTGACACAAGCCAGGATGCCATTGGCCTTCCTGGTCACCCGGGCACACTGCTGGCTCATGGTCAGTCACCCACCACCCCCAGGCCCTTCTCTGCCTGACAGCTCTCCAGCCAGTCTCCCCCAGCCTGTAGCACTGCTCGGGGTTGTTCTGTCCCATGTGCAGCACTCCAGCCTGTTCAGATCCCTCTGAAGAGCCTCCCTACCCTAAGGCTGATCAACACTTCCTCCCAGCTTAGTGTCATGACCTCAGGATTGACCTGGAAAAAGGTGGGAAAGGCAGTGAGGTGAAGGCTGGGTGGTAGAGCCCACAGGGCACGGGACGTGGGGATGTGAGGCTGGAGGAGGACGGGCTGTCAGTTGAAGCTGGAGGAGCAAAGTGACCTCCAGAAACCCCCTGAGAAGCGTGCATGGGGCTCTGTGCCGTGACACGTGGCTGTGGGCTCCAGGCCAGGATTGTCCTGTGGCTCCTCAGCCCCTTCCTTTGCTTTGCAGCCCCAAGTACTGCAAGGTGGTGCCAGGGGAGGGGATGCCGCTGCTCCACGACCCCAGGCGCAAGGGCGACCTCCTCATCTACTTCAACATCTGCTTTCCCAAGAACCTTACAGCTGAGCAGAAACTGCTCTTACAAAGGGCTCTCCTCTCCTAGGGGACAATGTCCTTCCCCTTCCCCTCTCACCAATAAAGTGCTGGAGCCAGCACTGTCACAGGCCAGAGCTGGGTGCAGCCCTGGGATCCTTGAGGCTGTTTCTCCCGTCTCTCAGCTCCACCTTGTTTTCCCAACATGGTGCCAGCCTGCAGCAACCCAGAGGGTGATGGAGGATTCTTGTGGGGAGGGGGGGAGCAGGGGGGCTTGCAGTACTCCCAGCACAGCTTATGCATGAGGACAGGGAGGGTTTGGGCGTGCGGGGGTGGCAAGGGGAGTACTGGGAGGTAGCAGAAAAGATTTACTCCAAGCCTCGCTGTAGCCATGACAACGGTTGGGCTCTGGCAGATGTGATCCCTGAGGTGCCTCCAGGATGGTGGCGATGGCCTCAGGCGTTGGGCTCAGGAGGGGACCCCCTGCCCATGGCCATTGGGCCCCATTTCAGCTGCTCATAGGTGAGGAATGTCACAAGGCTCCAGGACCTGAGCAGCAGGAACCTTCCAGAGTGTCTGGGCTCAGGATGTCCTGTCCCATCTTCCTCCACTCCAGCAGCAGCTGCGTTTTGGAAGAGGATGGACAAGGGTGGCAAACCCCTTGTAGAAAGCCTCAGGGTCCGCCCCCTCCCCCCTCCCCCATGTTGGAGCAGGGCCAAGGCGCTGCAGCTGCCACCGTCCCCATCCTGCCCTGAGCTCAACTTAACCACCTCCATGGGGGGAGGAGGCAGCAATGGTTTTTGGGGTGCCTGCTCCCTGGTTCTCCCTGTCCATGGACACGGCGGGGGGTGACAACTCAGTCTTGGGGTGGAGAGAGGGGTGGGGGCTGTCTGCTGCAGGTGCCACGGCCCCCACAGGAGGCAGGGATGGAGGTTGGGGTCCCCACCTGAAGGGATGAGGGGTGTGGGTGAGGCCTGGAAACCCCTAGAACCCCACTTGGGGCTGGCGGGGCAGGGCAGTTAGGAGAGAATTGGGGGACTCCCCAAGGCAGCTGGAGGGGACAGGGTGCTCCACAGGGAGAGTGGAGGGCTGGGGCGGGGGGTCTGACACAGGATTGGGGTGTCCCAGGAGCAGACACAGAGCAGACCCTGTGCAAGGACACAGAGAGGCAGGGGGCTGGGCTGGGTGTGGCCATCGCTGTGGCATCAAGGCTGCACAGCCCACTTCAGGTGACTGGTCTCTTCTAAGGGCAGTGGGGGTGCCTCCCACCTGGAGTGGGGGGCAGTCGCTCTTTGCGCCCACATGTGGCAAGTCTGGCCAGGGACTTGCACCTCTGGCTGCAATGTTTTTCCTTTTTCCCTTCCCCTTCCCTCTTCCCCTTCCCTCTTCCCTTCCCCTTCCCCTTCCCCTTCCCCTTCCCCTTCCCCTTCCCTCCCCTTCCCTCACCTCCCTGCCTCTCCCCTCCCCGCCTCTCCCCAGTCATCCCCTTTCCCTTGGCCATTCCCAGGGGCACACCCAGGGTTGGGAGAACACCTCTAAACCCCCATGAGAGGCACAGGAGCCCCAAGCTCTGCTGTGACCAGGCCCCATAGGGGCAGTTTATTGGAAGCAGCAGGCAGGAATAACAGGAATCACTGTGGAAAACGCTGGGAAATGTTGCTTTTGCAAATTGAAAAGGGTTATTGTATTTTCTGCAGAAGAATTTAGGATATATAGAAACTCTTGGTAACTGAACAAAACTGAACTTTATTGGTGTACACAGCTGTAACAACAATAGAAACCAGCCACAACCAAAACCAAAACCAAAACAACAAGAGCTCCTCACAGTGCATAGAATTTTATCGTGCGGCATCGTTCACACATCGCCACGGCATCTGCAACCCTGCGACAAGAAGCATGGGGCCTCTGCCTAGAAGGAAAGCGATAACAGAACAGGAAAACCTTGATTCTTTCTAAACCAACTATCTGAGTTTGAAGAGACCTCTCAGTCTCAGCAACACCCACCTCTCTGGTTGCTGCGGGAGGTGAAACCGCACATGTTGGGTAGGCTGTGATGACCTGAAAGTCTAATAGCAGGGGAACAACACACCACTATAGCCATAGCAAGGACATTGTCCCTGCTGCCTGGCTAGAGTGCTGTAGAAAGGAAGCTCACGCATACGTGAATCCAGTGAACCCAGTATTTCCACCATGATGATGGTGCATGACAAAAAAAAGAAGACTCCAGCCGGTTTTGACCAGGCCTGGAGACCCACCTAAAGCTTAATTTGCTAAGTAATGGGTGATGGGGTGGGAAAGCTGTGGACTTATGTCTCCACATTGCTGAAATGTTGCATTAAGACACTTGTAAAGGGTTAAGGAATAGCTTGAAGTGCCACAGTGGTGACCTCCTATAAACAATGCCTCCCTTGAACGACTCTGCCTCACTGATAAAGAAGAAACACCAAGTGGGACATAAGTTTGAGCCTAATACCATATTTTAAGTAACTTACACACTCAAGGACTATGTGCTCTGTGGAAATAAAATGACTTCTTTGACAAGTTCCAGTACCCCCCTCCTCCTTATCTGTTCATGAATTCCGTGCTTGTCTCTAATGGGTCACAAATGCAGGCAAAGCATTTCATTGTAACTAGTTCAAGCTCCCCCTTGTCCTTGAAGGTACACAAAACCTGCTGAAACCCAACTTGGAGTTGGGATCAGAGTCAAGGGGTAACTGAGTCTGCTCAAGACCGAAGGTTACTTGCGGTGAGGAAGAGGAGCCATCTGACTTCATCTCCACGACCCTCAACAACCACCATCAAACAGCAGTGCGCAGGCGCAGTGGGGAGGAGTTGATGGAAATCACTTCTTGGAACTCATTTTAATACAAAGCAGGACAGGTTATGAATATGTATACGTGTATCAGGTAACCTAATGATATTTGAATAAGGATGTGGTATAAAAGTGCTACAAACTGACCAAAGCTGTGCCTACTTTGCTAGGTCACCAGCACTTGCAAGAATGTATAATAAATTACTGTTTCACTAATGTGTCTACCTCAAGTCCTTTCTTTAGGACCATTGGCATTTCCCCACTCTCCCAAGCCTGGGGAGTTTTGATTCCTGCTTCTCAAGGCATCACCATCAGGACGAGCCGACAATCGGGGTAACAAAAGCAAGGGTGGAAATCAAAGCACCTTCATTCCTTCATGGCAAATGTAAGACCGTTGCTCCAGCAGGCTTTTCCCACCTAGCGACCTGTCCTCAGAGATCAGTGGAGGATGGGTGAGAAGAAAAATGCAAACACGTACGGCAACGCCTGACAGATACTCTCCCAGCTTTGATAGCCTGCAGGCTCAGGCACCTGCTGACCAAGAGGCCTTTAACAGCCTCCGGTGTCTTTTCATCTACTAAATGGTCTAACAATCTTTAAAATCCACAAGAGCTTTCTACACCTTCAAGTTCTTGCCATTAGGACTTCCCAAGGCATTTCTTGTGGACATGTCACCTGAAAATGTATTAGATGACACATTCTACCTGAAAGGAACAGCAAATCTTTTCCTCTTCACCTTCTGCAGATCACTCAGGAGTTTAAAAACCTAACACAGGCCCTCACCTCTTCACCAGCTACAAACTCGGTTAAGGGAAAGGTTCTCAAGACCTCTCCTCATGCTTTCACACTTCTCTATCTTTTCCAGCTTTTCTAAACCCTGAGACCAGCACTGAAGAGTGCTGAAAAGAGAGATCTACAGAGACTGCCATCTACGGTCCCTTCCCTTCCCAGTAAATTCTACAGTGCAGTTTGCACGTTGGTAACTCCTGAGCATCACATTTCTAACTCTAAGGTCTTGCTCCTCAGCAACAGACAGTTACAGCTTGGGTCCTCCTCTTTCTCTCCCTTGCACATCTCACCATCAGGCCAAGGGGGATGGAGTGAAGCTGAAGAAGGGAAGGGTTAGGTTGGATATTAGGGGGAAGTTTTTTACAGAGAAAGTGGTGAGGGGCTGGAACAGGCAGCCCAGAGAGGTGGTGGGTGCCCCATCCCTGGAAGTGTTCAAGGCCAGGTTGGGTGGGGCCTTGTAGATACAGTCCTGGAGGTTGGTGGGCCTGCCTGTGGCAGGGGGTTGGAACTTCATGATCCGTGGTGAAGTGCTTCCCACTCTTGGTCCTTTCCAACCCAGACCATTCTATCATTTGATGAGTCTATGATTCTACTTTAAGAGGACTTGAACCTTAGGAGGTCAACCTGCTTCCACCAAACAGCTAAGACATCCCTGAAATCAGCTATGCATTCTACTAGCAATAATTGAGAGACTGGCATAACCAGTGTGCATGTCTTGTAAGCAGAACCACCTGAGCTGCTGCCAGCCTCTCTACGTGTGCTTCACAAGGCCTGGGGGTGACACTGCGAAGAACAAGGCGAAGAACACGTTTCCCAGCTCCTGATCTGCCTCTGGCTTTGTGGCTGGGAATCCCCTGGGTCACCCCCCATCTGCAATGTTGGAGCAATAAATATTTTTCTGTTCCTAATGCTGTGGTCCATCCATCCATCCATCCATCCATCCATCCATCCATCCATCCATCCATCCATCCATCCATCCCCCAACCTTTCCCTCTATCCCTTCCTCCCTCCCTCCCCTGGTTTGGGTGCGAGCCCCTTAGTGCCCGACCCCTGCGAGCACAAGCCGGCCTCAGGCACCGCTGGCACCCCAAAAAGTGGGGTGGAGGTGGCTGGTATCCCAGTGGGTGTGCTGGTGCCTGGGGATGTGGGTGGGCTCGGAACGGGGCCAGCAGCACCCACAGGGGACCCTCACCCAGGCCCCCGAATGCTGAGCAGCGTCTCAGGGGCTGCAGTGGAGATAGGCCCTGAAGCCCCGAGGCTCGACCCAGAGGCCCTGAAGCAAGGCTGACCTCTAGATGAGTCTCACACCCCAGCACCGTGTTCCCTCCACAGCGGTCGGGATGCCGCTGTCTCTCTCTTCACATCTCTCTCAGATGGGCTTTCACCAAGGCCCGCTACTCCTTCCCCGAGCCCTGGCCCGGTGCCATGGAGGAGCTGGAAGCTCTCAAGCCATCGCCAGCCCTCCAGACCCATCAAGATCCTGAGGGACTGGGGACAGAGCCAGGGCCAGCCCTTCACCAAGACTTCCCACTGGATCTGCCACTGGAGACTGACCAAGAGCAGGGCCATGGACAGGTCTGGGACAGGCCATGAGCAGCACGGACATGGAGCCTTCTCCTAGCAGACACCCAGCCATGGACATGGACAAGGAGTAGCTGGTCCTCGAGGTCATCCACACTCTGTGCAGCGTGGAGCGAGAGTGCTACAAGGAGCTACAGGTGTCTCTGGTCCTGTGGCAAGGGGCTGCAAGGGGAGCCTGCAGTGTGATCCCACTTGGGGATCCCTCCCTCCAACCAATAGGAAGAAGGTGCTTGGCCAGATGAGTCTGCTGAAGCCCAGGCTGTGTCCCCGGTGTCTTGGAGAGGAGCAGCCAAGGCTGGACAAGGCTGCAGGGGAGGACTCAGTGAAGCAGGAAAACACATGTGATCCCCTGTGCGCCCAGCACCACCATAAACAATACCTGCTGAACAGCCACCAAGGCTGGGGAGTTTTGATTCCTGCTTTTCAAGGCATCACCCTCAACTCGGAGTCCTGTGCCAGTTGTGATTTTTGGCTGGCAGCCCCTGTACCCAGCTCCCAAGGAGATGCCCTCAAAGTTTCTGCCCCCCGGGAGATGCCGTGGGCAGCCTGTCCTTTCCAGCCCCCCCAAATGCCTTTTTCTTTTCTTTTTCATAGCTTTGTTCCATGGAGGCAGCATCAGAGCAGCCTCTCACTCCTGAAGAGCACCTTCCCCACCCCCACGCGGCTTCTCACGAGAGAAATTCTGCCTTCCTCATTCCCCCCTCCCACCCCAATCCTCTCCTGTGGAACATGAGGTTATCACGCTGGAAGGACGGGATGCCATGCGGAGGGACCTGGAGAAGTGGGCCCAGGGGAACCTCATGAAGTTCCACAAGGACAAGTGCAGGGTCCTGGCCTTGGGTCGGGGAAATCCTCACTGTCAATCCAGGCTGGGAGAGGACGTGGTAGAGAGCTGGTGAGAGGTGTCCCTGCCCATGGCAGGGGGTGGGACTCAATGATCTTTGAGGTCCCTCGCAGCCCTGAGCAGTCTGTGACCATTGCTGGAAAAGCTTTGGGACAGCACAGGGAAGGACACAGAGTAGAAATCCGTGGTAGGGCTGTTGCAGAGTCGAGCCTCAGCTTGGGTACCCCAAGCGCTCCCAGTTTGGGCTATTTTGGACCGGAAACACCCATCTGTCCCCAGAAGCATCCCCTCCCCCTGGTGGCACAGACAGAAACGAGCCCTTTGGCCACCAACAGATTTAATTCCCCAGTGCTGCTGCCAGAAAATCGGGGTCAGGGGTGTGTGGCTGCCCCCCACACCTGGGCCACTGGGGGTGGGCTGGGTGACAGCACCAGCACCAAAGGTCCCCAGTGATTTCAGTTCCCAGGTGGTGAAGCAGGGTGGGCTTGGTGTGAGCCAGGTGCTGCTCCACGGGGCTGGGTGTCACGCTGCCGGCGTGCCATGCACTCGCCGAAAGCACGGACCTGGGGCTGGCAATGGCGCCAGTCCTGCCGCGCCGCCATGCGGTCCTGCAGCTCCCGGTGCTGCGCGGCGCAGCCCGTGCGTGAGATCATGGCGTCCACTGGGTCCTCCTCCTCCTCCTCAGCCTTCTCCAACGATGGAGGGTTCCTGGCGTGCCCGGGTCTCGCCATCGCTGAGCCAGGCTGGAGCAAGGAAGCAGGGTTTGGGGTGCTACCTCCCCCTTTTTTGGGGGCACCCTCCCGCCCTGCCCCTGTGGGTGTCCTCATGCAACCCCAGGAGGAGCTCAGCACCCCTCACACCCCATGCACCCTACCGCCCACTCATGGGGGCCCAGAACCTTCCCAAACCCACGGGTGCCTATCTCCCCTACTCCCACCCACGGGTGCCCAGCAACCTCCCAAATCTAGGTGTGCCTGTCTCCCCTGCCCCTGTGCCCCCTACACAAATTTCCGGGTGCCCAACACCCCACCCGTGGGTGCTCAGCACCCTCCTCACCCCCCACCTGCCCTTTCGCCCAGGCACGTGCCGTGCACTTTCTATGCCACTCCCGCGGGGGTCCAGCACCGCCCCCCACGGCCCCCCCATACCCCTCCCCCTCCTTGGCCCCCCCATACCCCTCTCCGTGCCTACCCAGCGGCGCAGCGCGGCCCCTTTAAGCCCGGTGACGGGGCGGGGCGCGACCGCGGAAGCGCCTGCTCACTGGCGGCGTCTTTCCCTTTGCGCTTGGCGGGGGGCGGCGGGCAGGCCGGAGGCGGCAGAGGCGGCGTCGGCCGCGCTGGGATGGCGGCGGCGCTCCGGGTGCAGAGCGACTGGAGCCGGGCACTGAGGTGGGCGCCGCCCTCGCGGTCCCCTTCCCCCCGCTCCCTTCTCTGCTCTCTTTCCTCCGGCTCCGCTCACAGCCGCTCTTCCTCTCCGCAGGAGGGACGAGGGTGAGGCCTGGCTGAGCTGCCGCAGCCCTGGTGAGTGCTGAGGCGGTGTGGGGGGGCTCAGGGGGTGGCAGGCTGGGGCGAGAGGAGGCACACGGGGACACAGCACGGGCAGTGCTGTCAGGGACCGCAGAGATGGTTGAGTCCCGCCCCCTGCCATGGGCAGGGACACCTCTCACCAGCCCCGGCTGCTCAAGGCCCCATCCAACCCAGCCTTGGACACCTCCAGGGAGGGGGCAGCCACCACTTCCCTGGGCACCCTGTGCCAGGGCCTCACCACCCTCAGAGGGAAGAATTTCTTCCCATTATCCAATCTAAATCTCCCCCCTTCCGGTTTAAACCCATCCCCCCTCGTTCTGTGTCTCCCTGCCCTTCTGAAAAGTCCCTTCCCAGCTTTCCTGTAGCCCCTTCAGGGACTGGAAGGTGCTGTAAGATCTCCCCAGAGCCTTCTCTTCCCCAGGCTGACCCAGACCACCTCTCCCAGCCTGGCTTCACAGCAGAGGTGCTTCAGCCCTCTGAGCATTTCTGTGGCCTCCTCTGGGCTTGTTCCACCAGTCCCATGTGCTGCTTACGTTGGGGACTCCAGAGCTGGATGCAGTACTCAAGAAATTAATTAGGTTTTTATCTAGTATAAACAGGGCAAGTGAATAGTTTTCAACTCTGTGCTCATGTTTTGTTCTAAAATCTGTCTCTAAGGGCTAAATTATATGAAAATGCGCCAGGCTGGGTTGGTGTAAAGAATTGCAGCAAAATTCCTTTCAGGTCCAGCTGAATCCGTAACTTTTCCTTGAGTTTGTCAGGTTAATCAAGATCTTACTCACTTTTACAGTGCTAAACCTGAGGTTGAAACTAATAGCATTTACAGGATCCTAGAATCCCCTGGGTTAGAAGAGACCCTTGAGTTCACCGAGTCCAATCAGGGCCTGGTCCACCTCTAGATCATGTCCTTAAGCTCTTCATCTACACCCCTTTTAAATACCTCAAGTCTGGGGCTTAAGGGGGTGGAGGGGTGCTGTGGGTTAGGAGAGGTGAGGGCAGTTGGGGGGCTGTGTAAGGAGTGAGGGCGGTTGGGAGTGTTTCCTGTGTCTCAGGGAGGGTTGAGGGTGGTTGGGAGGGGTGCCCTGTGGTTTGGGGCGGGCTGAGGGGAAGATAAGCTGGGGAGGGGGTGGGGTTGAGAGGTGGCTGAGCTGATGGCTGTTCTCCCCACAGGGAAGCCCACCCTGTACGGCAGCTTGACCCGCCGTGGGCTCAGCACTGAGGGCGTCCCTGACATCGCTGCTTCCGAGGGCTTCGTGGTTGGGGAAGTCACCGAGGTGCTGGGGTGGGCTGGGGGATCGGTAACTGCCTTCTGTGTGTGAAGGGGTGGTACTGTTATACCAGCCAAAATAAGAGCCTAAAACTGTTTCCCAGTTCCCTGCATGGATTATCCAGCTGTCCTTGGCACCTCGCCTGTGCTGGGTCCTGGAGCTGGTCCGTAGCATCCGCTCATGAGTCTCCCTCTCTGGAGGTATTCAAGACCCATCTTGAGTTCCCAAGGTGAACTCAACTACAAGCCCCAAGCTGCTGTTCCCAGACTGCCACTGGTCACACACAGCCAAACTGGTGAGGTGGAACAGGTCTGGAACGAGGTGTACAGGGAAGGCAACAGCTCCCAGCAAAACAAAGTATATGGAGCAGGAGATCACCAGTATCTTCTCATGGAAGAACTTTTCCTGGTGAGGGTGAGGGAGCCCTGGGACAGGCTGCCCAGGGGGGTGTGGAGTCTCCTTCCCTGGAGATATTCCAGCCCTGTCTGGATGCCGACCTGTGCGCCCTGTCCTAGGGAGCTGCTTTGGCAGGGGGTTGGACCTGATGATCTCCTGAGGTTCCTTCCAACCCCTGGGATTTTGTGATCATGCTGGGGTCGTGTGTCCCATAATCTTAGCATCTCCTGACTTAGAAGGGACCCACATGGATCATAGAGTTCAACTCCTGGCTCTACACAGGCCCAGCCAACTCCTGTGGCCATAATGGCCATCACTTCCCACCCCAGGCTTTGTGTCTTGCAGCAGTAGAACGAAGCAAGCCCAACACTCTGCTTCATCCCTCCTCAGGCTCTTGAGAGACCACAGCCAGGTCCAAACCACAGTTCCACCTCGACAGCCTGACGGCCCTTCTAACTCTTCTTCTTCCCTTTTCTTCCCTCCTCTAGAAAAGCATTCTCATTTCTTGTCCACATGAAAATGCATCCACAAAGTTTCTGGCTCCTTACACAACTTTTTCCAGGATTCATCAGAAAAGTGTAAGTAACCTTGTGAAATGAGGTGGGGGGGAAACACATGGGACTGACCCCGAGCTTTCGCAGCGTGTCTCAGGCGTGTTGCATGCTTGGTCTGAGGGTTGACCAGCAGTGTGACTTCATATTTGAACTGGGTCATTAAATGTTATAGGATCAGAGAAACTTGGGGAAGTTGCTTGTGATTGGGAAAGCTGGAGAGCTGGGCAGGGAGAAACCAGGTGAGGTTTGATAAAAGCAAGTGGAGAGTCTTGCACTTGGGAAAGAATTGTACAGGCTGGGGGTGAGCTGCTGGAGAGGAGCTCTTCAGAGAAGGACTTGGAGGTCCTGGTGGGTGACAGGGTGGCCATGAGCCAGCAGTGTGCCCAAGGAGGCCAATGGGATCCTGGGGTGCATGAAGAGGAGCGTGGCCAGCAGGTCAAAGGAGGGGATCATCCCCCTCTGCTCTGCCCCGGTCAGGTCACACTTGGAGTGTTGTGTTCAGTTCTGGGCTCCCTGGTATAAAAGGGACAGGGATCTCCTGGAGAGAGTCCAGAGGAGGGACACGGAGATGATGAAAGGCCTGGAGCATCTCCCCTGTGAGGAAAGGCTGAGTGAGCTGGGGCTGTTCAGCCTGGAGAGAAGCAGCCTGAGAGGGGATCTGATCAATGGTTATCAATATCTGAAGGGTGGGACACAGGGGGACATGGCCAGCCTCTTCTCAGTGTCTGTGGGGACAGGACAGGGGGTGATGGCTTCAAGTTGGAAGTTTCTTGGGGTCCCTTCCAACCCAGACCAGTCTGTGATTCGATGATTCTTGTCCTTGTGTAAGGGTGTTAAGTGTTAGAAGAGCGTTACCAGGCTGGAACTGTGAAGCCGTGGTGATGGAAACTCTGCGCGGTGCTTTAAATCCCCCCAGCAGTGTATGTCTGGGGGTGACAGTAGCACCCGGTGATGTGCTTAGCAGGTCTCCCCCAGCAAGGAATTAGGCTCTGGAGCAGAAAACCCTATGTAGGAGGTGACACAAAGCTAATGTTTGGTGTTTCCACCCTCCTGCAGGTTACCTGTCTTGATATTTCCAGCGGCGGTGGGCTCGGCGTGTCAACCAGCACAGATGGGACCATGAAAATCTGGCAGGCTGCAAATGGAGAAATAAGAGTAAGAGCATTTAGCTTTGATGTTGTGTGTTGGCTGTGACCTTAACAAAGTCCTTTGACCATGAATTCAGTCAGGCTACCCATACACTGTGGCCTAGGGAAGGTGGGAACCTGACTTTTGGTTGCAGAGCTAATTGAAATTATCCACCTGGGAGGTTTGAAGTTCAATCTCTTGGAAAGCCTGACTGCTCCCAAGGGAAATGATGGCTGGCAATCCAGAGGGAAATCCCAGGTTGAAAACGAGAAAGGGTGGTTAGGAATGACAGCTCCTAACCTGTGTGCTGCAAGCCCTGAATTGGCTTCTGCAGTAGAGAAGAGGTGAGGAAAAAGACTCCTGCCTGTGATGAATTAACTGGGTCGTGGCTAGAAACACCGGTTACTGTGGTTCTTGTGCAGCTTGACCTGTCAGCTGCTTGTTTAGCAATGGATAAAGACATTTCACCCGTTCTTAGAACCAAATGTAGCATCCTTTGCTGTGTAATTAGCGACTCCAGCAGTGGAGGGAGGCACAAAGTGGACCTGCCAGCTCTGTGCCTGCCTCAAATTGAGATGAGTTCCCTTGCAAGAACCCAGACCCAGAGGATTTGAGCTTAATCCACTGCCCACGTGGGAACACCAAGTTTTAGAATCCCAGACTGATCTGGGTTGGAAGGGACCCCAAGGATCACAGAGTTCCAACCGCCCTGCCACAGGCAGGGCCACCAACCTCCAGGCCTGGAGCTACACAAGGGTGCCCAGGGCCCCATCCAACCTGGCCTTGAACACCCCCAGGTACAGGGCACCCACCCCCTCTCTGGGCAGCCCGTTCCAGCCCCTCACCACTCTTTCTGGAAAGAACTTCCCCCTAATATCTAATTTAAACCTCCCCTCTGTTAGCTTTAATCCACCCCCCTTGTCCTGCCATTAATTACCCTTTTAATAAGCCATTTCCCCTCCTGTTTATCTGCTCCCTTTAGGGAAGGGAAGGCTGCAGTGAGGTGCCCCCAGCTCCTTAAGCCTTTCTCCGTAGGGGAGGTGCTCCAGCCCTCTAATCATCTTTGTGGCCTCCTCTGACCCCTCTCCAACAGTCCCACATCTTTCTTGTGTTGGGGCCCCAGCTCTGGACACAGGACTCCAGCTGGGGCCTCCCGAGGGCAGAGCAGAGAGGGACAATCCCCTCTTCTCCAGTGTCACAGCTCAAGAGTCGCTCTGTGTAAGGGTGATAACAATGGAACTAGCACGTAGTTCTTTGTTTTCCAGAGACTGTTGGAAGGCCATGTGTATGATGTGAATTGTTGCAGGTTTTTTCCATCGGGCCTGGTGGTTCTGAGTGGAGGAATGGATGCCCAGCTAAAGATCTGGTCAGCAGAAGATGCCAGCTGCGTAGTAACATTTAAAGGTCACAAAGGAGGTACAGAGTGCTCAGGCTTTAAATACTGCTTCATCTGCCATGTGTATAACTGTTTTGTGCCTGAGGGGTAACGGTCAGTCACCAGCCTACTGGAACAGGCTGCCCAGGAGGGGAGAAGCCTCCCTTGTGAGGCAAGATAACACAACCCCTTTTTCCTTTTTCTCCTTTGGGTTTTGGGGAAATATTTTGACTCCTCCAAGTCTCAGGATGTCACCATGTGAAGATGCCCTGGCTGCAGGGCAAACCAAGGGTCTATAAAAGCTGGGACTTGGCTACAGAACCCCAGCCAGAGGTAGATTTTGAGTGGCACGTGGCCAGGGCTGTGGGCTTTGGCTTCTGCCCCCTCAGAAATCTGAAATGCGTTTAAAAGATGTGCCGGTTCTGAGGATAAACCTGGCTGGAGCTGTGTGGAGCCAGGAGTTGGACTCGGTGATCCATATGGGTCCCTTCCAAGTCAGGAGATTCTGGGATAAACAGCTCTAGGGTGAGGCTGAAGGCCACTCTCTACAGGGCGATGACAGGAAGAGTTTCATCTAGTGCAGTCACTACAGATATTTCTATTTGAGTTCTGGGAGCTTGATAGAATCACAAGGCTGGAAAAGACCTTAAGATCATCAAGTCCAACCATTCCCATCCTAAGCACAACCATAACCCTAAGTACCTCATCTACCCTTTTTTTAAAACACCCCCAGGGGTGGGGACTCAGCCCCCTCCCTGGGCAGCCTGTTCCACAGCCCCACAACTCTTCCAGGGAAGAACTTTTCCCTCCCATCTGAGCTGACCCTGCCCTGGTGCAGCTTGAGCCAATTTCTCTTTGTCCCATCTCCTGTCCCCTGGCTGAAGAGACCATCACCCACCTCTCTGCACCCTCCTGGCAGGTCAGTGGAGGCACTGAGAAGGTCTCCCCTCAGCCTCCTGTTCCCCAGGCTCAACACCCCCAGCTCCCTCAGCTGCTCCTCAGATGATTTGCAAAGCATCAATTAAATCCTCTAACCATCATTTTTCAGATCCAGACTCAACATCCCCATGGTTAACTCTTTTGGGGATGTTAGCAACTGGAATGAACTGTGCTTCTGATGTTGCTGTAGCTGGATGATGTGGATGCTTCTTGCCCCACACAAGCCTTAGCATGATCCAGAGTTGGGCTGGGCTTGGACTTCTGTCCAAGTTAGAGGCTGATTTTGGAGCTGGAAACTCAGCTGTGGTATCAGCTCAGTCTGAGGCAAGGTGTTGCCAATTATTTTACTGGTGATTCATGAAGTCACAGAAGCATAGGGGTTGGAAGGCACCTCCAGAGCCCATTGGGTCCAACCCCCCTGCCAAAGCAGCTCCCTAGGACAGGTCACACAGGTCGGTGTCCAGCCGGGGCTGGAATATCTCCAGAGAAGGAGACTCCACACCCCCCGAGCAGCCTGTCCCAGGGCTCCGGCACCCTGACCATGAAAAGTTCTTCCACGATACTGGTGATAATCTGCCTTTGTGCCAGGTGATGGCTCCTGCTCCATATGCTTTGCTTTGCTGGGGGCTGTTGCCTTCCCCGTACACCTCGTTCCAGACTTGTTCCAGCTCAGCCAGTTTGGCTGTGTGTGACCGGTGGCAGTCTGGGATCAGCACTTTGGGGCTTGTAGCGCAGTTCACCTTGGGCAATGAGCTGCGGCGTCTGTCTGTCTTCCATGCTGTCTGTCTGACTGTGGCCTTTGCCTTGACACAGGTATTTTGGACACTGCCATTGTGGATCGGGGAAGAAATGTCCTCTCCTGCTCTAGGGATGGCACCGTGCTTCTCTGGGACTGCGGGAAATCCTCCTGCCTGGGTGTCATCGCTGACTGTGGCTCTCCTGTCAACGGCATCGCTGTGGGTGCTGCTGACAGCTCCCTCAACCTGGGCTCGCCTGAAAAAGCTCCTAGTAAGGATCTTGCTCTTAAAAATTCGTATTTCTTCTCCTAGCCCAAACTGCTTAGGTTTGTCACCAATAATGCTGAGTGTGGGGCTTGCTTCTGTGCCCCTCCTATCTGGGGAAGGGACCCTGGGTGACCAGACCAGAGCACTCTGGTCCTGTGGAGGAGTTGAGCGTTATCAAGCAGGTTAAGACCGATTGAGTCTCTCTAATTGCTCCTGGGGTGTCTCAGTTACTGTTACACAGCCAGGGAATTTGAGTATTATAAAGGAAAAGCTTTATGTGGAGTGAACTGGAGACACATGGCTCTTTCCTTGTGGTGGTGTGGCTCTGGCTGGAGGCCAGACACCCACCAAAGCTGCTCTGTCAGTGCCCTTCTCAGCTGGACAGGGGGAAAATAGATATTGAGGGGCTCAGGAGTGGAGATAAGGGCAGGGAGAGATCATTCCACAATCAGCGTCACGGGCAGAACAGACTCAACAGGGAATAAAGGAGAGAGACTCTGGTTGATGGCACTGCCCTGCACCCCCAGTGACACCAGAGTCGGGTGATGAGAAGTGTGGCCAGATCTTAAAGCCCCTCCCCCCACCCCTCCCTTGTCAGCAGACTGAGCTTTAGCCAGGATTTCGCTCCCTTCTTCCCCAGATTGTGGCACGGGGAGGGTCAGGGACTGGGGGAATGGGGATTTGGGTCAGTTTCTCACGAGCTGTTTTCCTTCCTTCTTAGCTGGGGAGGGAGGGATGGGGGCATTCCTCACCCCCTCCCCCTGCTGCACTGTGGGGTCCCACCCACAGCAGACAGTCCTCCAGGAACTTCTCCCAACATGAATCCTTTCCTGTGGGGCTTGAGCTCCTCACCAAGTGCCTCAGCGTGGGTCCTTCCATGGGGAGCCGACCTTCAGGCCCAGACTGCTCCAGCCTGGTCCCCTACAGGGTCACAAGCTTCCCTCCCCCCCGCCCAGCAGACCTGCTTCGGTGTGGGTCTGTCTGTCCACAGGCTCCAGGTTTCACTGCCAGGAGCTTGCTCACACCTGGGATTCCTACGGGGTCACAGCGCCCTTCAGGTGTTCCCACCTGCTCCAGCACGGGATCGTCCATGGGCTGTAGATGGGATCTCTGCTCCCTGTCATCATCCATGGGCTGTGGGGGGACACCCACTCCACCATGGGTTTCTCCAGGGGCTGCAGGGGCATCTTTCTCTCCGGCACCTGGGGTGCCTCCTCCACCCTTCCCTGCCCTTGGTAGCTGCACAGCTCCTCACATCTTCACTCCCTTCTCTGGGGGCACAAAGCAGCTGCTTGAGGGTTTGTTTCTCCTCACTGTGGTTCCCAGAGGTGCTGTGACCATCGCTGATGGGCTCGGCCTTGGTCAGCAACGACTCCGGCCTTGAGCCATCTGGTGTTTGCTCTGTGGGGCCTGCAGAGAGCTTCTGGCTGCTTTTTTGCAGCCCCCCTTCTCCATGGGAACCCAGCCACCCAAAACTGTGAGACTCAGGGTACAGAGTTAACACCATTACGGGTTCAGCTGTCGGGTTTGGGTATCACCAAGGCTCATTCCGTCCCCCGCTGGAGTGAACTGATGTCTTTGTCAGGTGACCGTGAGGTTGGGACAGAAGGGAAAGTCCTGCTGCTGGCTCGAGAAGATAAGAAGCTTCAAGGAGTGGGACTGCAGAGCAGGCAGCCGGTAAGGGGACTCTCAGAGGTGTTTCCCTGGGGAAGGTGCTAGAAAATCCGCTCAGAGGCATCAGGCCTTTGGCTTCTGTTTCCTTGGGTTGGAAGCTGTGGGTTGTGTGGCTGTGCAGAGCACTGGGCAGAGGAATGAAACCAGGTTCAAAACAACCCAGATCAGTGAGGTGGTTAGTGTTAATCCTGTTCCTTTCCCCTGGTGAGGTCCCCCCCAGGCCACACAACGGGACAGAGCCAGGCCAGGTGGTGGTGGGGAGCTGATCCACCTGCCTTTGGGCTTGTGTGCTCCCCAGATACGCTCTAAATGAAACCCCAGTACCACAAAGTACTTCCTACTGTGCCAGATTTATTTGAGAGCGGGGAGGTTAAGGATTAAGAATTGGCTCTGGAATTTAACCCAGGTACTGGGTTAAATGAAAGGCTCTTTAAACACTGGCCAGTAGATGTCATTGTGAGTGCAGGAACCACAGGCTGCCTCCTGCATCCAGAGTGGAAAGCTGCTCTTGGTTCTGCCTGGTGTTTTAACCACGGTGTGAAGGGAACCTCAGGTGGTCAGCAGTCCATTGCTCTCCTTTTGGAGAGGGAAGATGGTGGTGAATGGAGTCACAAGTGGTGTTCCTCAGGGGTTGGTCCTCCAACCCACCCTCTTTAATATCTTCATTGATGATTTGGAGGAGGGAATTGTGTGCTCCTTCAGTAAGTTTGCAGATGACACCAAGTTAGGGGGAAGTGTGGATCTGGCAGAGGGTGGGAATGCCCTCCAGAGGGACCTGGGCAGCTTGGATCGATGGGGAGAGGCCAGTGGGATGGAGTTCAACACGGTGACGCGACGGATCATGACGTGAGGAGGTCTCCCCTCAGCCTCCTCCAAGCTGAACACCCCCAGCTCCCTCAGCCACTCCACGCAGGATCAAATCTCGGCCTTTTGGCTAAGAGTGTAGTGTCTCTTCTTATCAGTTTAATATCTGATACGTCCTTGATGAGAGGCCTTTATATTAAATGAATTTTTGATCTTGGGAGTTGAACCCTGAATTTGCCTGTGGCAGGGGGGTGGGAACTTGGGGTCCCTTCCAACCCAGACCATTCTGTGATCCTGTGCGTTGCCCTCCAGCCCCTTCCCCAGCCTGGTTGCCCTTCTCTGGACACATTTCAGGACCTCGACGTCCTTCTTACGGTGAGGAGCCCAGAACTGGACCCAGCACTCGAGGTGCAGCCTCACTAGTGCCCAGTCTAGGGACACAGGATCATCGAGTCCAACCCCAGGATCCAGGAGCATTTCCTGACTGCGCCGTGTCTGCTGACTTGGCGAGACTGATTCTGGAGACCTGTTCTCCTGCCCATCTTGGAGCAGGGCTGAGGGGTTACTCACCTGGCTCTGGGTTTGCCAGTTTGTGCTGTGGCTCCTGGAACTTCTGGGTGTCCCGTGGCCTCATCTGTCAGTGTCTGACCCTTGCATTTGTTCCTGTGTCCTCAGGTGTTCCTCTTCATCGGATCCGATGCGTTCAACTGCTGCACGTTCCTCTCTAGTACCTACATCCTAGCAGGGACTCAGGATGGGAACATCTATCAGCTGGATGTGAGAAATATTAAGTGAGTGTGTGCCAGGAGCTGGGAGTTATTGAACAACCAACATGATCTCCTACTGGAAGGCGACCTGCTCAGTAAAAGGATCATATAATCATAGACTGGTCTGGGTTGGAAGGGACCCCAAGGATCATAGAGTTCCCACCCCCTCGCCACAGGCAGGGCCACCAACCTCCAGGCCTGGATCTACACAAGGTTGCCCAAGGCCCCAGACCATCCTGGCCTTGAACACCCCCAGGGACGGGGCACCCACCACCTCTCTGGGCAGCCTGTTCAAGAGGGAAAGGTGTGGATGTTGTCTACCTGGACTTCAGTAAAGCCATTGATGCTGTTTGTTAGGGCATTCTCCTGGAGAACCTGGCTACTCAGGGCTTGGGTGGGCTTACGCTTCACTGGGTAAGAAAAAGAGCTGGATCCCCGGGCCCAAAGAGTTGTGGTGAATGGAGTTAAATCCAGTTGGTGGCCGGTCACAAGTGGTGTTCCCTGGGCTCAGTTCCCAGACACTCCTGGGTGATCACTGATCACACCCCCACGTCCTGCAGATGTTCCTCCTGTTATCTTCTAACCCTGAGCTCGTATTCACGCATTGGGGTGGGCTCCTGACTACAGCCTGTAACCACCTTCCTTGTTTCTTCTCCTCCTTCTAGTGCTCCAATCCAGGTGATCCATAGATCAGGAGCACCAGTGCTTTCGCTGCTCCCATACCGAGACGGATTTATCGCCAGCCAAGGTACCTCAAGTGTTCCCCTCTTCCAGTAGAAATTGTAGAAGCAAATTGAGGAGCTTTGTGCTCTTCGTTACCCTTTTACATATAAGCACAGTCTGTGTGGGCAGTGTGTCCCTGGCAATGAGTGAGGGGATGTAGCTGTGTTACGTGGCTGCTGTTGGCATCGTGAGTTCCGTTCCTCACCTTCCCTGTGTTCCTCCAGAATAGGGTCTGAGGGCGCCTCTCGGCTGCTAGAGCCTTTTCTCATCTCTCTGACATCTTCACAGCATGTTTCCCTCTGTACCCTGTGATCAGTGACCCTGTACTGGGCATTGGTGAGGCTGCTCCTCCAGTGCTGAGTCCAGTTCTGGGCTCTTCACCATAAGAAGGACATGGAGGTCCTGGAGCGAGTCCAGAGAAGGGCAGCCAGGCTGGGGAAGGGGCTGGAGGGCAAATCCTCTGAGGAGTGGGTGAGGGAGCTGGGGGTGTTGAGTCTGGAGAAGAGGAGGCTGAGGGGAGACCTTCTCAGCACCTCCACTGACCTGCCAGGAGGGTGCAGAGAGGTGGGCGATGGTCTCTTCAGCCGGGGGACAGGAGATGGAACAAAGTGAAATGGGCTCAAGCTGCGCCAGGGCAGGGTCAGCTCAGATGGGAGGGAAAAGTTCTTTCCTGGCAGAGTTGTGGGGCTGTGGAACAGGCTGCCCAGGAAGGGGACTGCGTTGGACTTGATGAGCTTAAAGGTCTTTTCCAACCTCAGGATTCTGTGCCCAGGCCTTTTCACTGGGCCCACTGGAGCTGTCTGTAATTAAGAGCGTGGCTCACTTCACTAATCGCCCTGTTTTCCTTCCTCTGGCCAGGCGATGGAACCTGCTTCATCATTCAGCAAGACCTCGATTACATCCTGGATCTCACAGAAGCGGACTGTGACCCTGTGTACAAGGTGAGGGATGCTGTCTTATCACCCCAGGTAAGGGGTGTAGGGAAGCTTGATGCCAGGTAGCAGGCAGCTGCCCTTATCTCAGGACTTGGCAGCCTGCACCTCAGGTTCCTTCACACAGTTGCCTTTTAAGCTGGTTTCCCCCCCTCCCCCAAATAATCTAAATATTTGGCATAAACAAACCCTCTGGCCTTTTATCTGCATCATGCAGGAGCGATACCAAAGCAGCAGAGTAGCTTGGTTGTTGGAGCAGCTCTGGCAGAATTAACTGAGCTGTGAATTAATTGCTTGGAGGATCCTTGGGGGTAGAAGCAACAGCTGGCTGGGCACTGCTGCCTCTTCTCTTGCCCCCTGGTGACTCGGGACCCAAAAGCAGGCCTCTGGCTCCTGTGTTTCCAGACACTCTGCTGCCCTTGGGAGTGTGACATGGGTTCCCTCAGCTCTCAGCTTGGTGGTGCCAGTGGAAATGTGCTTTTGGTTTTAACCCACAGAATCACCAGGTTGGAAAAGTCCTTTAAGCTCAGGGAGTCCTGTCCTGTGCTGACCCAGATCTCTCAGTCCCTCATCTCCCCATCTGTTAAACACAGCCAGGGGTGGGGACTCAGCCCCCTCCCTGGGCAGCCTGTTCCACAGCCCCACAACTCTGCCAGGGAAGAACATTTCCCTCCCATCTGAGCTGACCCTGCCCTGGTGCAGCTTGAGCCCATTTCCCCTTGTCCCCTGGCTGAAGAGACCATCGCCCACCTCTCTGCAGCCTCCTGTCAGGTAGCTGTAGGTGCTGAGAAGGTCTCCCCAACCCACTCCAGCTCTGCCAGCCGGTTTTCCCCCTTCTAAGTACCACTCCTGTGGAGGCTGAGATCTGACCCACACCAGTCCTTGGTGTCTCAACCCCTTTTTGCATTTAACAGAAGAACCTCTGTTTGAGGGAATCAATGCCAGAAACAGGCTGTTAGCTGTCACTTGAGCAGCAACTCTCCTTAAATCCCACTCACTTTCCCCTCCCTCTTTTTCAGGTAGCTGCTTGGGAGAAGCAAATTTACACGTGCTGCAGAGATGGCATAGTGAGGAGATACCAACTTTCTGACCTTTAGTTGCCTGGATCAGTGTGGAGTTGCACCAAAGTAACTCTTCCAAGCTTATTTTCTGGGGTGGTATGTTTGAGGTGCGTGTGTAGAAGCTTCTGAGGCCTGTGGAATCTTCTGAGGCTGTTGGGATGAGCGGGCTCTGTACAGCTGGTTTTGGGGATGTTTCTTACTGTGGGACAACTTTGGATTTTATTTTTTTAAATTTGGAGAGAGGGGCTCTGAGGTGTCAGGGAGGGTCTTGTGCTGCCACACATCTTCTCACTGCTGGCATGGGGCGTGGGGCGTGTGTGCAAACTACTAAAATATATTGGATGTGGGGGTGACCTTATGGCAGAATGGCCTGAAATAAAGCAACACAACACCATGTGGGAAATATATTTTCACAGACTCACAGAACTGCAGGGGTTGGAAGGGACCTCCAGAGCCCATCGGGTCCACCCCCCCTGCCAAAGCAGCTCCCTAGGACAGGTCGCACAGGTCGGTGTCCAGACGGGGCTGGAATATCTCCAGAGAAGGAGACTCCGCACCCCCCTGGGCAGCCTGTCCCAGGGCTCCCTCACCCTCACTGGGAAGAAGCTCTTCCCCAGATTGGTGTGGAACTCCCTGTGCTCCAACTTGAGGCCATCGCCCCTTGTCCTGTCCCCACAGACAATGAGAAGAGGCTGGCCATGTCCCCCTGTGTCCCACCCTTCAGATATTGATACCCATTGATCAGATCCCCTCTCAGGCTGCTTCTCTCCAGGCTGAACAGCCCCAGCTCACTCAGCCTTTCCTCGAGGGGAGATGCTCCAGGCCTTTCATCCTCTCCGTGTGCCTCCCTCCTCTGGACTCTCTCCAGGAGCTCCAAGAAAACTCATTTTAAAAAGCCAAAGTGTTTTTAAAAGGAAATAGAAGGAACCCGCGGGCGAGGCGGGGCCCGGGGCGGGAGGGCAGAACTGCCCCTGCCGTGCTGCCCTGCGCGGCCCGGAAGCGCCGGGCTCCATGGCAACGGGACGCCATGGGGCAGAACTACTACGCCGTGCTGGGCCTGGAGCGGGGGGCCGCGGACGCCGACATCAAGAAGGCGTGAGGGGCTGCGGCCTGGCGGAGATGGGAGCCCCACGGCCGGCCGGCGCTGGGGGGGTGCGGGACGGGGTGTTGGGGATGGGGGAAGCCCCGTGTGTCTCCGCAGCAGGGCCCTGAAGTGGGAGGTGGGGAGGAGGGAGGGGCCTGGGAGAAGCGGCAGGGCCACAAATCCTGGGAGAAGGAGGGAGGGAGCAGCCGGGGCTGGGGGTGTCCTGCCCCTGCGTCCCCTCCCGCGTCCCCGCGTCCCCGCCCCCCCAGGGCGGGCTGGCTGCAAGGCTGGCTTTTCCCTTCTTTTCCCCTCCATAGCTATCGGAAACTGGCCTTAGAGAATCATCCATTCAAATGCAAGGAGCCCTGGGCACCGGAGAGGTTCAGGCAGCTGGCAGAGGCCTATGATGTGCTCAGCGACCGTAAGTGGGGGGACAGTCCCGGCCCCTGGGTCTGGGGGGGGGGGTGGGCCTGGCAGTGAGACGCCTCTGCTCCGGCCAGAGGTCTAAGCCCCCTGTCATTAGCACCCTATGGAGGTGGCATCAGCCCTTGAGCCCCAGCAGCTGGCAGCTCTTCCTGCTGCCATCCCACTTGGAGAGGGATGGAAGCCCTTCTCCAGCCTCTTCCCGATCACAGCCTGGATCTCAGGCTCTTCCCCTGCTGTGGGAGACCATGGCCAGTGCTGACTGCTCCTTGTTCCCTAAGCCATGAAGAAAGGGATCTACGACAAGTATGGAGAAGAGGGTCTCAAAGGTGGCATCCCCTTGGAGCTTGGGGACGAGAACCCCTGGAGCGTGGGCTACGTGTTTCACAACAACCCTGACAAAGTCTTCAGGGAGTTCTTTGGTGGAGACAACCCCTTTGCAGGTAGGTGGGGGTGACACTCTCCTAACACATGAGCATGTGGCTGTGAAGTTTAACAGGGGCAAGTGCTGCATTCTGCCCCTGGGAAGGGGTGACTCTGGCTGCACACCCGGGCTGGGGGATGAGGCACTGGAGGCCAGTCGTGCTGAGAGGGGTTTGGGGGAGTCTTGGTTGATAGCAAGTTACCCTTGAACCAGCAGCATGTGCAAGCAGCCAGGAGGGGCAACCACATCCTGGGGTGCTCTGACTTGACCTGTGTGGAGCCAGGGGTTGGACTTGGTGGGCCTTAGGGGTCCTTTCCAGCTGAGGAGATCCTGGGATTCAAAATAAACACACTCCTAGGGAAAGACCACTTCAGCTGGAGCGGGAATGTGGTCACAAGCAGAAGGAGATGAGAGGTTCCTGTTTGCCTGGCATCCTTGGGGTGCTCTGTGATAAGGAGACCCCAGGGGACTCCCCGACCTCTGGTCAGAGTGAGGTGACCCCCTGCTCTGCTCACTCACCCAGAGTTCTTTGACAAGGATGGCTCGGAGCTGATCCTGCCCTTCGGAGGGCTGCGAGGAAGAGGAGCGATGAAGCAAGACCCCCCGATCGTGCGGGATCTCTACCTCTCCCTTGAAGACCTTTTCCATGGCTGCACCAAGAAGATTAAGATCTCCCGTAGGGTGGGTGGAGGTGGGGAGCTCAGCAGGGGGAGGAATTTGGGTCTGGACTCTGGCTGTAGGATGTTTTGGTGGCAGAACCTGAGGTTTTAGAGCTGGTCCTGCTCAGGGGGCTTGGCAGACCCCGGCACTCCGCATCTGTGCTGTGCCACAGAGAGGAATCTGAACCAGACTGAGCACAGATGCTGGAAGGATCTGAGCTGGTACCCTCCTCCTCTGGCTGGAGATGGGGAAATCAGCAGGAGGGGATGATGTAAAAGCTGATGGGAACAAGGGGCTTATTTTGGAGAGGGGACACAGCATTACCTGGGCAACCACAGACTCATTTTCCCTTGGGGCTGCATCTCCTTCATGCTGTCAGCAATCTGTATCCCTCTTCCTGCTGTCACCATCTCCTGGTTCCAGCCCTGAGTGTCTCCTGCTCAGTCTGACTCCATTTGTCCCTGCCATGCTGTGGAGTTGGAGCCACCCTCACTCTCCTCTGCACCGGCTTGAACACAGCTGGATGAGCAGAGCAGCTGTGACCCCCTCTCCGTGCTGTCCCTCAGGGTGTCACAGCCCTGAGGAGCAGGACTTGGGGGCACCAGTGGGTGAGAAACTGGCCATGACCTGTCACTGTGCGCTGGCAGCCCAGAAAGCCCCCCCTGTCCTGTGCTGCATCCCCAGCAGCAGGACCAGCAGGGCTGGGAAAGGGGGATTCTGCCCCTGTGTTTGGGGGTCCCCAGGACAAGGAGGACATGGAGCTGTGGGAGCCAGTCCCCAGGAGCCCCAGAGATGATGGGAGAGCTTGAGCCCCTCTGCTCTGGAGCCAGGCTGGGAGAGCTGGGCTGGCTGAGCCTGGAGGAGAGAAGGCTGCTTCTGGGGAGAGCTCCCAGCCCCTTCCCATCCCTCAAGGAGAGCTGGAGAGGGGCTGGTGCCCAGGGCAGGGAGGGCCGGGCCCAGGGAAATGGCCTTGAGCTGCAAGAGGGCAGCTGGAGAGGGGATGGGGGGCAGAAATCCTTCCCAGGGAGGGGGGAGGCCCTGGCACAGGGTGCCTGGAGAAGCTGGGGCTGCCCCTGGCTGCGTCTCAGGGTTCAAGGCCAGGTTGGATGGGGCCTGGGGCACGCTGTGCTGGTGGGGGTGTCCCTGCCCGTGGCAGGGAGGCACTGGGGGGGGAATTGGAGGTCCCTTCCAAGCCAACCCAGTCTGTGATTCTCTGAGCCAGCTCTTCTGATCCCCTCATCTCCCCCAGGTGATGAATGAAGATGGTCAGACAAGCACCATGAGAGAGAAAATCCTGACGATCGAGGTGCAGCCGGGGTGGAAGCGGGGCACTCGCATCACCTTTGAGAAGGAAGGAGACCAGGTAATGGTCATGGTGGGAAGTTCTGGGCCGGGTTTCCTCAGGACCAACCATCTCTCCAGGCCATGGGCACTTTGTCACATGGCTCCCAGCACAATTCCCTGGTCCTGATAGAAAACCATTTGGTTTCTAGCAAACCATCCCCAGGTGTCTTTTCAGTTTGGGTTTTTCTCCCCTTAATTTTAGGGCCCAAACATCATCCCATCTGACATCACCTTTGTTGTCCAAGAGAAACTCCACCCGAGGTTTCAAAGAGTCAACGACAACCTCACCTATGTCAGCACCATCACCTTGGGAAAGGTAAAGAGCCAAGGGAGGCAACGGGGCCAAGCCCAAACCTCTGCTTTCCCTCTGGGGCTGCAGGTGCAGCTCTGAGTCCCACTCCTGTGCCTTGCAGGCCCTCATCGGCTGCACGGTGGACGTGAAGACGCTGGACGGGCGGCTGCTCAACATCCCCATCAACGACATTGTGGAGTAAGTGCTGCTGGGCAGATGGATGGCTGGGCTGGGTGGCCAGATGGGGCCTTTCTGCAGAGCTCGGTGGCCAAGGAGATGAACAGGCGCTCGGGAAGAATCACAGACTCACAGAGTCACAGGGTTGGAAAAGCCCTTTAAGCCTCAGCCTCCTCTTCTCCAGCTCCCTCAGCCGCTCCTCAGAGGATTTGCCCTCCAGCCCCTTCCCCAGCCTGGTTGCCTATTTCTGACTGGCCACCCGGGCACACTGCTGGCTCATGGTCAGTCACCCACCACCCCCAGGTCCTTCTCTGCCTGACAGCTCTCCAGACAGTCTCCCCCAGCCTGTAGCACTGCTCGGGGTTGTTCTGTCCCATGTGCAGCACTCCAGCCTGTTCAGATCCCTCTGAAGAGCCTCCCTACCCTAAGGCTGATCAACACTTCCTCCCAGCTTAGTGTCATGACCTCAGGATTGACCTGGAAAAAGGTGGGAAAGGCAGTGAGGTGAGGGCTGGGTGGTAGAGCCCACAGGGCACGGGACGTGGGGCTGTGAGGCTGGAGGAGGACGGGCCGTCAGTTGAAGCTGGAGGAGCAAAGTGACCTCCAGAAACCCCCTGAGAAGCGTGCATGGGGCTCTGTGCCGTGACACGTGGCTGTGGGCTCCAGGCCAGGATTGTCCTGTGGCTCCTCAGCCCCTTCCTTTGCTTTGCAGCCCCAAGTACTGCAAGGTGGTGCCAGGGGAGGGGATGCCGCTGCTCCACAACCCCAGGCGCAAGGGCGACCTCCTCATCTACTTCAACATCTGCTTTCCCAAGAACCTTACAGCTGAGCAGAAACTGCTCTTGCAAAGGGCTCTCCTCTCCTAGGGGACAATGTCCTTCCCCTTCCCCTCTCACCGATAAAGTGCTGGAGCCAGCACTGTCACAGGCCAGAGCTGGGTGCAGCCCTGGGATCCTTGAGGCTGTTTCTCCCGTCTCTCAGCTCCACCTTGTTTTCCCAACATGGTGCCAGCCTGCAGCAACCCAGAGGGTGATGGAGGATTCTTGTGGGGAGGGGGGGAGCAGGGGGGCTTGCAGTACTCCCAGCACAGCTCATGCATGAGGACAGGGAGGGTTTGGGCGTGCGGGGGTGGCAAGGGGAGTACTGGGGGGTAGGGGAAAAGATTTACTCCAAGCCTCGCTGTAGCCATGACAACGGTTGGGCTCTGGCAGATGTGATCCCTGAGGTGCCTCCAGGATGGTGGCGATGGCCTCAGGCGTTGGGCTCAGGAGGGGACCCCCTGCCCATGGCCATTGGGCCCCATTTCAGCTGCTCATAGGTGAGGAATGTCACAAGGCTCCAGGACCTGAGCAGCAGGAACCTTCCAGAGTGTCTGGGCTCAGGATGTCCTGTCCCATCTTCCTCCACTCCAGCAGCAGCTGCGTTTTGGAAGAGGATGGACAAGGGTGGCAAACCCCTTGTAGAAAGCCTTAGGCCCCTCCCCACCCCATGTTGGAGCAGGGCCAAGGCGCTGCAGCTGCCACCATCCCCATCCTGCCCTGAGCTCAACTTAACCACCTCCCTGGGGGGAGGAGGCAGCGATGGTTTTTGGGGTGCCTGCTCCCTGGTTCTCCCTGTCCATGGACACGGCGGGGGGTGACAACTCAGTCTTGGGGTGAAGAGAGGGGTGGGGGCTGTCTGCTGCAGGTGCCACGGCCCCCACAGGAGGCAGGGATGGAGGTTGGGGTGCCCACCTGAAGGGATGAGGGGTGTGTGTGAGGCCTGGAACCCCCTAGAACCCCACTTGGGGCTGGCGGGGCAGGGCAGTTAGGAGAGAATTGGGGGACTCCCCAAGGCAGCTGGAGGGGACAGGGTGCTCCACAGGGAGAGTGGAGGGCTGGGGCGGGGGGTCTGACACAGGATTGGGGTGTCCCAGGAGCAGACACAGAGCAGACCCTGTGCAAGGACACAGAGAGGCAGGGGGCTGGGGGGTGGGCTGGGTGTGGCCATCGCTGTGGCATCAAGGCTGCACAGCCCACTTCAGGTGACTGGTCTCTTCTAAGGGCAGTGGGGGTGCCTCCCACCTGGAGTGGGGGGCAGTCGCTCTTTGCGCCCACATGTGGCATGTCTGGCCAGGGACTTGCACCTCTGGCTGCAATGTTTTTCCTTTTTCCCTTCCCCTTCCCTCTTCCCCTTCCCTCTTCCCTTCCCCTTCCTCTTCCCCTTCCCCTTCCCTCCCCTTCCCTCACCTCCCTGCCTCTCCCCTCCCCGCCTCTCCCCAGTCATCCCCTTTCCCTTGGCCATTCCCAGGGGCACCCCCAGGGTTGGGAGAACGCCTCTAAACCCCCATGAGAGGCGCAGGAGACCCGAGCTCTGCTGTGACCAGGCCCCATAGGGGCAATTTATTGGAAGCAGCAGGCAGGAATAACAGGAATCACTGTGGAAAACGCTGGGAAATGTTGCTTTTGCAAATTGAAAAGGGTTATTGTATTTTCTGCAGAAGAATTTAGGATATATAGAAACTCTTGGTAACTGAACAAAACTGAACTTTATTGGTGTACACAGCTGTAACAACAATAGAAACCAGCCACAACCAAAACCAAAACCAAAACAACAAGAGCTCCTCACAGTGCATAGAATTCTATCATGCGGCATCGTTCACACATCGCCACGGCATCTGCAACCCTGCGACAAGAAGCATGGGGCCTCTGCCTAGAAGGAAAGCGATAACAGAACAGGAAAACCTTGATTCTTTCTAAACCAACTATCTGAGTTTGAAGAGACCTCTCAGTCTCAGCAACACCCACCTCTCTGGTTGCTGCGGGAGGTGAAACCGCACATGTTGGGTAGGCTGTGATGACCTGAAAGTCTAATAGCAGGGGAACAATACACCACTATAGCCATAGCAAGGACATTGTCCCTGCTGCCTGGCTAGAGTGCTGTAGAAAGGAAGCTCACGCATATGTGAATCCAGTGAACCCAGTATTTCCACCATGATGATGGTGCATGACAAAAAAAAGAAGACTCCAGCCGGTTTTGACCAGGCCTGGAGACCCACCTAAAGCTTAATTTGCTAAGTAATGGGTGATGGGGTGGGAAAGCTGTGGACTTATATCTCCACATTGCTGAAATGTTGCATTAAGACACTTGTAAAGGGTTAAGGAAGACTTGCTAACAGGATAGCTTGAAGTGCCACAGTGGTGACCTCCTATAAACAATGCCTCCCTTGAACGACTCTGCCTCACTGATAAAGAAGAAACACCAAGTGGGACATAAGTTTGAGCCTAACACCATATTTTAAGTAACTTACACACTCAAGGACTATGTGCTCTGTGGAAATAAAATGACTTGTTTGACAAGTTCCAGTACCCCCCTCCTCCTTATCTGTTCATGAATTCCGTGCTTGTCTCTAATGGGTCACAAATGCAGGCAAAGCATTTCATTGTAACTAGTTCAAGCTCCCCCTTGTCCTTGAAGGTACACAAAACCTGCTGAAACCCAACTTGGAGTTGGGATCAGAGTCAAGGGGTAACTGAGTCTGCACAAGACCGAAGGTTACTTGCGGTGAGGAAGAGGAGCCATCTGACTTCATCTCCACGACCCTCAACAACCACCATCAAACAGCAGTGCGCAGGCGCAGTGGGGAGGAGTTGATGGAAATCACTTCTTGGAACTCATTTTAATACAAAGCAGGACAGGTTATGAATATGTACACGTGTATCAGGTAACCTAATGATATTTGAATAAGGATGTGGTATAAAAGTGCTACAAACTGACCACAGCTGTGCCTACTTCGTTAGGTCACCTGCTCTTGCAAGAATGTATAATAAATTACTGTTTCACTAATGTGTCTACCTCAAGTCCTTTCTTTAGGACCATTGGCATTTCCCCACTCTCCCAAGCCTGGGGAGTTTTGATTCCTGCTTCTCAAGGCATCACCATCAGGACGAGCCGACAATCGGGGTAACAAAAGCAAGGGTGGAAATCAAAGCACCTTCATTCCTTCATGGCAAATGTAAGACCGTTGCTCCAGCAGGATTTTCCCACCTAGCGACCTGTCCTCAGAGATCAGTGGAGGATGGGTGAGAAGAAAAATGCAAACACATACGGCAACGCCTGACAGATACTCTCCCAGCTTTGATAGCCTGCAGGCTCAGGCGCCTGCTGACCAAGAGGCCTTTAACAGCCTCCGGTGTCTTTTCATCTACTAAATGGTCTAACAATCTCTAAAATCCACAAGAGCTTTCTACACCTTCAAGTTCTTGCCATTAGGACTTCCCAAGGCGTTTCTTGTGGACATGTCACCTGAAAATGTATTAGATGACACATTCTACCTGAAAGGAACAGCGAATCTTTTCCTCTTCACCTTCTGCAGATCACTCAGGAGTTTAAAAACCTAACACAGGCCCTCACCTCTTCACCAGCTACAAACTCGGTTAAGGGAAAGGTTCTCAAGACCTCTCCTCATGCTTTCACACTTCTCTATCTTTCCCAGCTTTTCTAAACCCTGAGACCAGCACTGAAGAGTGCTGAAAAGAGAGATCTACAGAGACTGCCATCTACGGTCCCTTCCCTTCCCAGTAAATTCTACAGTGCAGTTTGCACGTTGGTAACTCCTGAGCATCACATTTCTAACTCTAAGGTCTTGCTCCTCAACAACAGACAGTTACAGCTTGGGTCCTCCTCTTTCTCTCCCTTGCACATCTCACCATCAGGCCAAGGGGGATGGAGTGAAGCTGAAGAAGGGAAGGGTTAGGTTGGATATTAGGGGGAAGTTTTTTACAGAGAAAGTGGTGAGGGGCTGGAACAGGCAGCCCAGAGAGGTGGTGGGTGCCCCATCCCTGGAAGTGTTCAAGGCCAGGTTGGGTGGGGCCTTTTAGATCCAGTCCTGGAGGTTGGTGGGCCTGCCTGTGGCAGGGGGTTGGAACTTCATGATCCGTGGTGAAGTGCTTCCCACTCTTGGTCCTTTCCAACCCAGACCATTCTATCATTTGATGAGTCTATGATTCTACTTTAAGAGGACTTGAACCTTAGGAGGTCAACCTGCTTCCACCAAACAGCTAAGACATCCCTGAAATCAGCTATGTATTCTACTAGCAATAATTGAGAGACTGGCATAACCAGTGTGCATGTCTTGTAAGCAGAACCACCTGAGCTGCTGCCAGCCTCTCTACGTGTGCTTCTCAAGGCCTGGGGTGACACTGCGAAGAACAAGGCGAAGAACACGTTTCCCAGCTCCTGATCTGCCTCTGGCTTTGTGGCTGGGAATCCCCTGGGTCACCCCCCATCTGCAATGTTGGAGCAATAAATATTTTTCTGTTCCTAATGCTGTGGTCCATCCTTCCATCCATCCATCCATCCATCCATCCATCCATCCATCCATCCATCCCCCAACCTTTCCCTCTATCCCTTCCTCCCTCCCTCCCCTGGTTGGGGTGCGAGCACCTTAGTGCCCGACCCCTGCGAGCACAAGCTGGCCTCAGGCACCGCTGGCACCCCCAGAAGTGGGGTGGAGGTGGCTGGTATCCCAGTGGGTGTGCTGGTGCCTGGGGATGTGGGTGGGCTCGGACCGGGGCCAGCAGCACCCACAGGGGACCCTCACCCAGGCCCCCTCATGCTGAGCAGCGTCTCAGGGGCTGCAGTGGAGATAGGCCCTGAAGCCCTGAGGCTCGACCCAGAGGCCCTGAAGCAAGGCTGACCTCTAGATGAGTCTCACACCCCAGCACCGTGTTCCCTCCACAGCGGTCGGGATGCCGCTGTCTCTCTCTTCACATCTCTCTCAGATGGGCTTTCACCAAGGCCCGCTACTCCTTCCCCGAGCCCTGGCCCGGTGCCATGGAGGAGCTGGAAGCTCTCAAGCCATCGCCAGCCCTCCAGACCCATCAAGATCCTGAGGGACTGGGGACAGAGCCAGGGCCAGCCCTTCACCAAGACTTCCCACTGGATCTGCCACTGGAGACTGACCAAGAGCAGGGCCATGGACAGGTCTGGGACAGGCCATGAGCAGCACGGACATGGAGCCTTCTCCTAGCAGACACCCAGCCATGGACATGGACAAGGAGTAGCTGGTCCTCGAGGTCATCCACACTCTGTGCAGCGTGGAGCGAGAGTGCTACAAGGAGCTACAGGTGTCTCTGGTCCTGTGGCAAGGGGCTGCAAGCGGAGCCTGCAGTGTGATCCCACTTGGGGATCCCTCCCTCCAACCAATAGGAAGAAGGTGCTTGGCCAGATGAGTCTGCTGAAGCCCAGGCTGTGTCCCCGGTGTCTTGGAGAGGAGCAGCCAAGGCTGGACAAGGCTGCAGGGGAGGACTCAGTGAAGCAGGAAAACACATGTGATCCCCTGTGTGCCCTGCACCGCCATAAACAATACCTGCTGAACAGCCACCAAGCCTGGGGAGTTTTGATTCCTGCTTTTCAAGGCATCACCCTCAACTCGGAGTCCTGTGCCTGTTGTGATTTTTGGCTGGCAGCCCCTGTACCCAGCTCCCAAGGAGATGCCCTCAAAGTTTCTGCCCCCCGGGAGATGCCGTGGGCAGCCTGTCCTTTCCAGCCCCACGCAAATGCCTTTTTCTTTTCTTTTTCATAGCTTTGTTCCATGGAGGCAGCATCAGAGCAGCCTCTCACTCCTGAAGAGCACCTTCCCCACCCCCACGCGGCTTCCCACGAGAGAAATTCTGCCTTCCCCGTTCCCCCCTCCCATCCCAATCCTCTCCTGTGGAACATGAGGTTATCACGCTGGAAGGACGGGATGCCATGCGGAGGGACCTGGAGAAGTGGGCCCAGGGGAACCTCATGAAGTTCCACAAGGACAAGTGCAGGGTCCTGGCCTTGGGTCGGGGAAATCCTCACTGTCAATCCAGGCTGGGAGAGGACATGGTAGAGAGCTGGTGAGAGGTGTCCCTGCCCATGGCAGGGGGTGGGACTCAATGATCTTTGAGGTCCCTCGCAGCCCTGAGCAGTCTGTGACCATTGCTGGAAAAGCTTTGGGACAGCACAGGGAAGGACACAGAGTAGAAATCCGTGGTAGGGCTGTTGCAGAGCTGAGCCTCAGCTTGGGTACCCCAAGCGCTCCCAGTTTGGGCTATTTTGGACCGGAAACACCCATCTGTGCCCAGAAGCATCCCCTCCCCCTGGTGGCACAGACAGAAAGGAGCCCTTTGGCCACCAACAGATTTAATTCCCCAGTGCTGCTGCCAGAAAATCGGGGTCAGGGGTGTGTGGCTGCCCCCCACACCTGGGCCACTGGGGGTGGGCTGGGTGACAGCACCAGCACCAAAGGTCCCCAGTGATTTCAGTTCCCAGGTGGTGAAGCAGGGTGGGCTTGGTGTGAGCCAGGTGCTGCTCCACGGGGCTGGGTGTCACGCTGCCGGCGTGCCATGCACTCGCCGAAAGCACGGACCTGGGGCTGGCAATGGCGCCAGTCCTGCCGCGCCGCCATGCAGTCCTGCAGCTCCCGGTGCTGCGCGGCGCAGCCCGTGCGTGAGATCAGGGCGTCCACTGGGTCCTCCTCCTCCTCCTCAGCCTTCTCCAACGATGGAGGGTTCCTGGCCTTCGCTGAGCCAGGCTGGAGCAAGGAAGCAGGGTTTGGGGTGCTACCTTCCCCTTCTTTGTGGGCACCAACCCGCCCTGCCCCTGTGGGTGTCCTCATGCAACCCCAGGAGGAGCTCAGCACCCCTCACACCCCATGCAGCCTACCGCCCACTCATGGGGGCCCAGAACCTTCCCAAACCCACGGGTGCCTATCTCTCCTACTCCCACCCATGGGTGCTCAGCGCCTCCCCCATGAATCCCATCCCTTAGTATTGGCTTTAGAAAACAGAGAAAAACAGAGAGAAAGAGAAACAACGGAAGAGGTGCTGCTCTGCTTGGAAAATCTGGGAGTGTGGTACACGGAAAGGGGCTTCTAGAAGAAAAGGGGGGATGAAATACCAGAATCTTGATGGGTCTGGAGGGCTCACGATGGGTTGAGAGCTTCCAGCTCCGCCATCGCACCAGCCAGGGCTCCAGGAAAGAGTAGAGAGACACAGATCTGGTGTCCAAGAGGGAGCCCAGGGAGCTCACGGAGGTTGATGATTGGCATCTCGATAATGATATCGAGTGTTGTTCTGGTTTGGATTTATCATCCAAAGAACTTGTGCAGGTGGGACTGAGACGTTCAAGTAAGCACCAAGTGAGTGTGGAGTGCTGCTGTGTCTGTCTGTAACCGCATCCTGCTCTGTGGGTCAGCAGGAGAACTCCTGCCTGTCATGCAGGAGTTTGATTCCCAACGGAGTGGCTGCTCTGCTGGCACTGATTGGTTGGTCTTGATTTTGGAGCTGAGTATTGAAAATTGATTTAGATTTGATGAACTGTTGGTGTGAGTGAAATGAGTCAACTCTGGTGGGAGTGGTGAGCAACTGAGTGGCAGCAAATCTGGGAGAGAGAGAAATACTGACCACTAGAAACTCCAGGTTTGTTGTTTTGGGTTTGTATATTTGATGTAAGCAATGGGGAACTGAGAATGGGTTAGAGAGATGGGAGTTGGGTTATAAACAAGAACAGGGATCAAGAGAAACTCTAACAATAGCGGGGCGGGGTGGGGGGGGTGGGGGAACAAAAGGAGTGAAATCTCCAAGAAAAAACCAGAAATGCCATAGAAGGGGTGAAGGGATGAACTGGCTCTGTCACCGGTCCTCAAAAGCTTGATGGGTCTGGAAGGCTCACAGTCAGTTGAGAGCTTCCAGCTCCACCAGGGCTGGACTCGGGGAAGGAATCCAGGCAGACGGATCCTCTGTCCAAGCATGAGCCCAGGTTGTTCAATGAGGCATGCGGGGACAGGCCCTTCATGCTCAATGTCTCCTCGTTCTCCTGGCTGAGGAGGAGAGAGAAGAGACCCAGTTGCAGCCTGGGCCCTCCTCTGGGACCCCCGGGCAGCAGCCCCTGCTCGGGCAGCAGGCAGGGCTGCCCACTCTGGGCAAAGACAGGGCACAGGCAGAGAGTCTGGGACAGGAGCTGGGCATCTCCCCAGCACTCACCACATGCCCTGGGGTGACAGAGGCTTCTCTGCACCTCCGGTTGCTTGGGAAGAACCTGTCGAGGGACGAGACAGGAGTAAGAGGCTGGCAGCCCCCAGCACAGCCCGGTGGCAGGGCTGCATTGGGGTGTCAGCCCTGACACAGGTGCTCGGTGCCGGGGCCACTCACTGCTTGGCTGCTCCTGATGCACTCTGGCCTTGCTCTTCCCAAACATCATCTTCCACCACTTCTGCAAAAAACCCCAGAACATGGGTGAGTGTGGAGCAGCTCCCAGCACTATGCTACAGACCTCCATGCTCCCCCCACACCACTCCATATGAAGACATGGTGTGGCCCGGTGTTCTGCAGAGTAACAGTCACCTACCTTGGGTCTGCTGCGGGAAGGCTCCACATCCATGGGGCTCTGCGCCCTGTCTCTGAGCAGTCCAGGTGACTGCTCTTGGTCCGTCTCCAATGGCCGCTCTAGAGGGAGAACTTGGTCAAGGGCTGGCCCTGGCTCTGTCACTGGACCCTCAACAGTTTCAAGGTTCTGGAGGGCTGGGGATCGGCTCGGAGCTTCCAGCTCCGCCATCGTACCAGCACTGGACTCGGGGAAGGAGTTGGGAGATGAGGATGTACTGCTCAAATCCCAGTGCAGAGAGCCCGGGGAGGGCAGCTGAACACATGGGGACGGGCTGTTCAGGGTCATTGTGTCCTTGTTCTCCCTGCAGAGGAGGAGTAAAAAGAGACCCAGTTTCAGCTTAGACCCTCTGGTGGGACCCCTGGGCAGCAGCCCCTCCTTGGCTGGCAGACAGAGATACCTGCACCGGGCAGGGCACAGGTGGAAAGTATGGGGCAGGATCTGGGCATCTCCCCAGCACTCACCACATGTCCTGGGCTGATGCAGGCTCCTCTGCACCTCCAGTTGCTTGGGAAGAACCTGATGAGGGAGGACACATGAGTAAGAGGCTGGCAGCCCCCAGCACAGCCGCTGGTCAGGGCTGCCGTGGGGTGTCAGCTCTTTGAAGGGCGCTCGGTGCCGGGGCCACTCACTGCTCGGCTGCTCTGGATAGACTCTCGCCTGGCGCTTCCCATACATCATCTTCCACCACTTCTGCAAGACCCCCAGAATGTGGGTGAGTGTGGAGCAGCTCCCAGCACTATGCTACAGACCTCCATGGTCCACAGCACTCCATGTCATGACATGGTGCAGCGCAGTGTGGTGCAGAGTCACGGTCACCTACCTTGAGTCTGCTGGGGGAAGGCTCCACATCCCTGGGCCACCGTGCCCTGCCCCTGACCTGTCCAGGGAACTGCTCTTGGTCGGTGTCCATCAGCAGCTCCAGAGGAGGGCAAAGGTCAAGGACTGGCCCTGGCTCTGTCACCAGCTCCTCAACGGTTTCCGGGATCTGCAGGGCTGGGGATCGTCTCGGAGCTTCCAGCTCCGCCATCGTACCAGCACTGGACTCGGGGAAGGAGTTGGGAGATGAGGATGTACTGCTCATGTCCCAGTGCAGGGAGCCCGGGGAGGGCAGCTGAACATTCGGGGACGGGCTGTTCAGACTCATTGTGTCCTTGTTCTCCCTGCAGAGGAGGAGAGAGAATAGACCCAGTTTCAGGTTAGACCCTCTGGTGGGACCCCTGGGCAGCAGCCCCTCCTTGGCCGGCAGGCAGAGATACCCGCACCGGCCAGGGCACAGGTGGAAAGTATGGGGCAGGATCTGGGCATCTCCCCAGCACTCACCACATGTCCTGGGCTGATGCAGGCTCCTCTGCACTTCCAGTTGCTTGGGAAGAACCTGATGAGGGAGGACACATGAGTAAGAGGTTGGCACCCCCCAGCACAGCCACTTGTCAGGGCTGCCGTGGGGTGTCAGCTCTTTGAAGGGGGCTCGGTGCCGGGGCCACTCACTGCTCGGCTGCTTTGAATAGACTCTCGCCTGGCGCTTCCCATACATCATCTTCCACCACTTCTGCAAGACCCCCAGAATGTGGGTGAGTGTGGAGCAGCTCCCAGCACTATGCTACAGACCTCCATGGTCCACAGCACTCCATGTCATGACATGGTGCAGCGCAGTGTGGTGCAGAGTCACGGTCACCTACCTTGAGTCTGCTGGGGGAAGGCTCCACATCCCTGGGCCACCGTGCCCTGCCCCTGACCTGTCCAGGGAACTGCTCTTGGTCGGTGTCCATCAGCAGCTCCAGAGGGGGGCAAAGGTCAAGGACTGGCCCTGGCTCTGTCACCGGCTCCTCAACGGTTTCTGGGATCTGGAGGGCTGGGGATCGGCTCAGAGCTTCCAGCTCCGCCATCGCACCAGCGCTGGACACGGGGAAAGACAAGAGATGCGGATGTGCTGCTCGAGACAGAGCCCAGGGAGCTCAGCCGAGCACACAGGGACAGGCTGTACAGGCTCATTGTCTCCTCGTTCTCCCGGGTTAGGAGGAGAGAGAAGAGACCTGGTTTCAGCTCGGCCATTCTGGTGGGACCCCCGGGCGGCAGCCCCTCCTTGGCCGGCAGGCAGGTGGGGATACCCGAAACAGGCAGGGCACAGGGCACCGGCAGAGAGTCTGAGGCAGGAGCTGGGAGTCTCCCCAGCACTCACCACATGTCCTGGGGTGACAGAGGCTTGTTTGCATCTCCAGTTGATTGGGAAGAACCTGATGAGGAATGAGACATCAGTCAGAGGCTGGCAGCCACCAGCACAGACGTGTGCCTGCGCTGCAGTGGGGTATCACCCCTTTACAGGGTGCTCGGTGCCGGGGCCACTCACTGCTTGGCCGCTCCTCATGGACTCTGGCCTTGCTCTTCCCAAATATCTTCGTCCACCACTTCTGCAAAAACCCCCAGAACGTGGGTGAGTGTGGAGCAGCTCCCAGCCCTATCTACAGACACCCATGCTCCCCCCACACCACTCCATGTCATGAATAGTGCGGCGCAGTATGGTGCTGAGTAACGGTCACCTACCTGGGAACTGCTGGGGGAAGGGTGCACTTCCATGGGGCTCTGCGCCCTGTCTCTGAGCAGTGCAGGTGACTGCCCTTGGTCTGTCTCCAATGGCCGCTCTAGAGGGAGATCTTGGTCAAGGGCTGGCCCTGGCTCTCTCACCAGCCCCTCAACAGTTTCAGGGGTCTTGAGGGCTGGGGATCGTATCGGAGCTTCCAGCTCTGCCATCGTACCAGCACTGGACTCGGGGAAGGAGTTGGGAGATGAGGATGTACTGCTCACGTCCCAGTGCAGGGAGCCCGGGGAGGGCAGCTGAACACTCGGGGACGGGCTGTTCAGACTCATTGTGTCCTCCTCCTCCCTGCAGAGGAGGAGAGAGAATAGACCCAGTTTCAGGTTAGACCCTCTGGTGGGACCCCTGGGCAGCAGCCCCTCCTTGGCCGGCAGGCAGAGATACCCGCACCGGCCAGGGCACAGGTGGAAAGTATGGGGCAGGATCTGGGCATCTCCCCAGCACTCACCACATGTCCTGGGCTGATGCAGGCTCCTCTGCACTTCCAGTTGCTTGGGAAGAACCTGATGAGGGAGGACACATGAGTAAGAGGCTGGCAGCCCCCAGCACAGCCACTTCTCAGGGCTGCCGTGGGGTGTCAGCAATTTGAAGGGGGCTCGGTGCCGGGGCCACTCACTGCTCGGCTGCTCTGGATAGACTCTCGCCTGGCGCTTCCCATACATCATCTTCCACCACTTCTGCAAGACCCCCAGAATGTGGGTGAGTGTGGAGCAGCTCCCAGCACTATGCTACAGACCTCCATGGTGCAGCGCAGTGTGGTGCTGAGTAACGGTCACCTACCTTGAGTCTGCTGGGGGAAGGCTCCACATCCCTGGGCCACCGTGCCCTGCCCCTGACCTGTCCAGGGAACTGCTCTTGGTCGGTGTCCATCAGCAGCTCCAGAGGGGGGCAAAGGTCAAGGACTGGCCCTGGCTCTGTCACCGGATCCTCAACAGTTTCAGGGATTAGGAGGGCTGGGGATTGGTTCAGAGCTTCCAGCTCCGCCATCGCACCAGCGCTGGACACGGGGAGAGAGTCAAGAGATGCCGATAGGCATCCCGAGAGAGAGCCCGGGGAGCCCACAGATCCCAGCCGAGCACGCGGTGACAGGCTGTTCAGGCTCTTTGTGTCCTCGTTCTCCCTGCTAACGAGGAGAGAGAAGAGACCCAGTTTCAGCTTAGACCCTCTGGTGGGACCCCTGGGCAGCAGCCCCTCCTTGGCCAGCAGGCAGGCAGGGATATCTGAAATGGGCAGGGCACAGGTGGAGAGTCTGGGGCAGGAGCTGGGAGTCTCCCCAGCACTCACCACATGTCCTGGGGTGAGAGAGGCTTCTCTGCACCTCCGTTTGCTTGGGAAGAACCTGATGAGGGACGAGACATGAGTCAGAGGCTGGCAGCCCCCAGCACAGACGCGTGTCTGCGCTGCCGTGGGGTATCACCCCTTTACAGCGTGCTTGGTGCTGGGGCCACTCACTGCTCAGCTGCTCCTCATGGACTCTGGCCTTGCTCTTCCCAAATATCTTCGTCCACCACTTCTGCAAAAACCCCCAGAACGTGGGTGAGTGTGGAGCAGCTCCCAGCACTATGCTACAGACCCACATGCTCCCCCCACACCACTCCATGTCATGACATGTTGTGGCACAGTGTGGTGCAGAGCAAGGGTCACCTACCTTGGGTCTGCTGGGGGAAGGCTGCACTTCCATGGGGCTCTGCGCCCTGTCTCTGAGCAGTCCAGGTGACTGCTCTTGGTACGTCTCCAATGGCCGCTCTAGAGGGAGATCTTGGTCAAGGGCTGGCCCTGGCTCTGTCACCAGCCCCTCAACAGTTTCAGGGGTCTGGAGGGCTGGGGATCGGTTCAGAGCTTCCAGCTCCGCCATCGTACCAGCGCTGGACTCGGGGAAGGAGTGGAGAGATGCCGATAGGCGTCTCGAGAGAGATCCCGGGGAGCCCAGGCGAGCACGCGGGGACAGGCTGTTCACGCTCTTTGTGTCCTCGATCTCCCTGCAGAGGAGGAGAGAGAAGGGACCATTTGCAGCCTGGGCCCTCCTCTGGGACCCCCGGGCAGCAGCCCCTCCTTGGCCGGCAGGCAGGCGGGGATGCCCGAAACGCGCAGGGCACAGGTGGAGAGTCTGGGGCAGGAGCTGAGCGTCTCTCCAGCACTCACATGGCCTGGGGTGACGCAGGCTTCTTTGCACTTCCAGTTGCTTGGGAAGAACCTGATGAGGGACGAGACCAAGTGAGCGGCTGGCAGCCCCCAGCACAGCCCCGTGTCAGGGCTGCTGTGGGGTGTCAGCCCTTTCCAGGGCGCTCGATGCTGGGGCCACTCACAGCTTGGCTTCTCTGAAGACACTCTCGACCTGGTCTTCCCAAACCTCCTCCTCCACCTCTTCTGCAAAAACCCCCAGAACGTGGGTGAGTGTGGAGCAGCCCCCAGCCCTATGCTACAGGACTCCCCCATGCTCCACACTACTCCATGTCATGACATGGTGTGGCACAGTGTTCTGCGGAGCAAGAACCTTTGCCCTAAGAAATGCATAGAATACGTGTGATGTCACCCAATGAATGGCTTCACCTAAAATTCATATCGAATTGCTTGTTGCTCATCGCCGGTCTCCACAGCAAGACCCCCAGAACGTTGGTGAAATGGGAGCAGCTCCCAGCCACCCACACCCCCCGACACCACCCCATGTCAGGACTCGGCACGGCTCAGTGCGCTGCAACGTTCTCCTACCCGGCGCTTCCTGTCCCGTTGAAAGCTGGAGATGAACCGGAGATACATCGCCAGCATAATGAATGGCATCAGATCACCCACAGCCAGGGCGCCGAAGCAACCCATGGCTTGGGCTGAGCTACAGCTGTGTCCCTCCGGTCACCAATGAGTTCCAAGATCTCCAGTTATCTGCCAACCAAGACACTGACAAGCAATGGCTGAGGCTGCAGTCTGCAGTGACGCTGACAGACGACAGTGTCCAGTGCCAACTGCCCTGCGCCCCCTTACACCTGCCCGGCAGCCACACCCCCCTTTGTGGCAATAGGGGCATGCTGAGCCCTCATTGGTGCCCTCAGAGGCAAGCAGAACTCTGATTGGATAAATCTGGTGGCACTCCAAGGCTCTTCCTCATGCCACTCCTGTCAGCCATACTTGGAAATGTGTCCCACCTGCGTAAGGAGAAGAGCAAGCACATCACGCCTTGCAAGAAACGTTTCAGGAGAGGGAAACTTCAGATTGCTCCTGACACCCCACAAGCAGAACAAAATCGTTACCTTAAACACCCAAGATCCCATCTCTGGGTGCTTATTCCTTGGACCAAGCACCCTGCTTGCGAGATACAGACTCACAGAACTGTAGGGGTTGGAAGGGACCTGCAGAGCCCATCGGGTCCAACCCCCCTGCCAAAGCAGCTCCCTAGGACAGGTCACACAGGTCAGCATCCAGACAGGGCTGGAATATCTCCAGAGAAGGAGACTCCACACCCCCCTGGGCAGCCTGTCCCGGGGCTCCCTCACCCTCACCGGGAAGAAGCTCTATCCCAGATTGGTGTAGAACTTCCTGTGCTCCAACTTGAGGCCATCACCCCTTGTCCTGTCCCCACAGACACTGAGAAGAGGCTGGCCATGTCCCCCTGCTTCCCACCCTTCAGATACTGATAACCATTGATCAGATCCCCTCTCAGGCTTCTTCTCTCCAGGCTGAACAGCCCCAGTTTATTCAGCACTGAGAACTGGGGTGACTCCCAGCTTCAGTGTTCCAGAAGATTCACTCCATTTCTTTTGCAAGCCCCAAGGACCCAAACGAGCCGAGAATCGGGGTAACAAAAGCAAGGGTGGAAATCAAAACACCTGAATTCCTTCATGGCAAATGTAAGACCGTTGCTCCAGCAGGCTTTTCCCACCTAGCGACCTGTCCTCAGAGATCAGTGGAGGATGGGTGAGAAGAAAAATGCAAACACGTACGGCAACGCCTGACAGATACTCTCCCAGCTTTGATAGCCTGCAGGCTCAGGCACCTGCTGACCAAGAGGCCTTTAACAGCCTCCGGTGTCTTTTCATCTACTAAATGGTCTAACAATCTCTAAAATCCACAAGAGCTTTCTACACCTTCAAGTTCTTGCCATTAGGACTTCCCAAGGCATTTCTTGTGGACATGTCATAGAATCATAGAATCATAGAATGGTCTGGGTTGGAAGGGACCCCAAGGATCATAGAGCTCCAACCCCCCTGCCACAGGCAGGGACACCAACCTCCAGGCCTGGATCTACACAAGGCTGCCCAGGGCCCCATCCAACCTGGCCTTGAACACCTCCAGGGACCGGGAATCCACTACCTCTCTGGGCAGCCTGTTCCAGCACCTCACCACTCTTTCTGTAAAAAACTTCCCCCTAATATCTAATCTAAACCTTCCCTCCTTAAGCTTTAGTCCATTCCCCCTTGTCCTGCCATTATCTGCTCTTTTAAAAAGTCGAATCCCCTCCTGCCTATAAGCTCCCTTCACGTACTGGAAGGCTGCAATGAGGTCCCCCCGCAGCCTTCTCTTCTCCAGGCTGAACAAGCCCAGTTCCCTCAGCCTCTCTTTGTAGGGCAGGTGCTCCAGCCCTCTAATCATCCTTGTGGCCCTCCTCTGAACCCTCTCCAACAGTTCCACATCCTTCTTGTATTGAGGGCCCCAGATCTGGACACAGGACTCCACGTGGGGCCTCACGAGGGCAGAGTAGAGAGGGACAATCACCTCCCTGTCCCTGCTGGCCACTCCTCTCCTGATGGAGCCCAGGATACCATTGGCCCTACGAGCTGCAAGAGCACACAGCTGGCTCATGTCAAGCTTCTCATCCACCACAATCCCCAAGTCCTTCTCAGCAGGGCTACTCTCAAGAAGCTCTTCTCCCAGTCTGTATCTGCGTCTGGGATTCTTCCGTCCCAAGTGCAACACCTGACACTTGGCAGTGTTGAACCTCATTAGGTTCCCTCGGGCCCATCTTTCCAGCCTGTCAAGATCCCTCTGCATGGCTTCCTTTCCTTCTGGGGTGTCGACCACACCACTCAGCTTGGTGTCATCCGCAAACTTGCTGAGGGTGCACTCAATTCCATCATAGATGTCATTGATAAAGATGTTAAAGAGCACCGGTCCCAAGAGAGACCCTTGGGGGACCCCGCTTGTCACCGGCCTCCACCTGGACATAGACCCATTGACCACCACCCTTTGGCTACGGTCTGTTAACCAGTTTCTTATCCAGTGGACGGTCCACCCATCAAATCCACTTCTCTCCAATTCAGAGACAAGGATGTGGTGGGGGACTGTGTCAAAGGCCTTGCACAAGTCCAAGTAGATGACATCGGTCGCCTTCCCTTTATCTACCGATGCTGTCACTCCATCATAGAAAGTCTCCAGATTGGTGAGGCACGACCTTCCCTTGGTGAAGCCGTGCTGGCTGTCCCAGATCACATGCTCTTCCCTCATGTGCTCCAACATGTCGTCCAGGAGGATCTGTTCCATGATCTTCCCAGGCACAGAGGTGAGGCTCACCGGCCTGTAATTCCCTGGGTCTTCCTTGTTCCCTTTTTTATAAATGGGAGTGACATGACCTTTTTTCCAATCCCCAGGGACCTCTCCTGACAGCCACGACTTTTCAAATATGATGGAGAGCGGCTCGGCAACCACATCAGCCAGCTCCTTCAGGACCCTGGGATGCATGTCATCCGGCCCCAGAGACTTGTAGACATTCAGTCTCATGAGGCGGTCTCAGACTTGCTCTGCTCTTACAGTGGGGGGGGATTTACTCCCCCATTTCCCACCTTGAGTTTTAGGGATGCAAGGTTCTGGGATTTGAGAATTATGAGAATCCTGGCTGCCAGAGAAGACCGAGGCAAAGAACTCATTCAGTACCTCAGCCTTCTGTGGAGGATTCAGTGCAGACTTGGTTGTTGGAGAAGGGACACAGCTGCACAGACCTGCTCGAGATGGCATAAGTAGGGTAAAGGTTGGTTCAAAGTCAGTGTGCCCTTGGGACCAGCTACAGGCAGTCCTGTTGTCTTAGAAAGAGGTCTTTCTCATAACAAAATGCAACAGAATGTAAGCAAATGTGTAATAGAATGTAAGCAAGGGCAGGACTGCAATCGATTAGCTGGACCAATGATGAGCTCGGCTTTGCAATATGCAATGAGCTAATTAACTACTATATTTAAGCTATGCTTGTGTGATTAAAGTTTGAGACAGCCTGACGAACCACATGGTGTCCGTGTCTTCCTTCTCCGACAAAATGGTGACCCCGACATGATTCTCGTCAACTCCCAATCCCCCGACGTGAATACTGCGACGCGGCACCACGGTCGAAGAAGTCGAGCTGGGTCCTGTATGCAGGCAGGACGGCGACTTAATCAGGGTGCGCCCCCAAAGATTACAAAGGTAATTTTGGGCCATATGTGCCACAGAAGCCTGGAAGCTGCAACGGCGCGCGCTGAGGATTACACGATGGATAGGCAAGTGGCACATGATTTATTTGCAAATACTTTAAGAAAATGGGATATTACGGGGTTAGATCTAAAAAAGGAATTACCGGGGTTATTGGCTTATGGGTATGCTAAGGGGTGTTTTCAGAACCCGCACACGGTTCACGAGTTAACTGCATAAAGCAATATCAAGCAAAAGCTGCTCAATTAGAAGATCAAAGGGGATAAGCCGGAAAGTCAGTCTTGGAAAGTGATTATGTACCTACCACCCCAACTGGACTATCGGTAACAGCTGAACCCTTTAAAACATCAGGGGCTTTTGAGGCAATTCCTCTACAATCTGCTGTCTAAGAGAGTGATTAAGAATTAGGAAGTCTTTAAAACCCCTCCTTTTTGAGCAGCGAAGAAAGAAAACTGATAACAAGCCTTGACAGCACATTTGATTTACCTACTTGGGAAGCTATTGGAGCTCAAATTCTTGACGAACCCTCAGTTCGGGCGAAAGAAAGTAAATCCTTAATAACTCTCTGGAAATCAAGTAAAAGGACTTTAACCAAAATAGAGACAGAACACATAGCTGCTACTTCAGCCTTTGCAGCTTTAGCACCAGTTCTGGATTCTACAGAACCGATTTGAAAAGGGAAAAATCTACTATGAAGAATGTGTTTTTGTTTCTGGGTGCTTTTTCATCTACCCCAGTTACTATGCCAAGTAAGAATGCCGTGTTATCAGAACAAAGTGATAAATCTGTCAGAACTGACCGGGAAGGGGAGTGAGTAGTGCGTGTAAATCTGCCACCACGGCCTGCGCCCCCCCCCACTACTATACCTTTGGAAGGAAAAATGTGGAAACAAACGTACAACTGACTGCCTTTAATATATGTTTACCTTTAACTTTTACTGAGCCTAAAAAAACACTATGATGCAGTCGAAAATGTTAACTGGCATCAACAACTTCAGCCTGTTCTTGAAAAGCTGGAAAAAAGCAGAGCGGGCAATGGCATGCCCCGCTGGGAAAGGGTTTGCAGAACTGCCCACCCACCCACCCGAAAATTACTGAGATAAGATCTACCTACATGAAGAATCACCAACTAAGGCACAGAGCAGTGTTGCCCCCATGGACAAAGAACCTAAGCACGGGGACAAGAACCCTACGGAGATGGACACATCACCCACGCCTCCCGACGAACTCATCAATCCATCACTGTCTCCTGACGCCCGAGACACTCTGCAGAGGCTGCTAGTCACAGCCTGGGCATGTAAGATGCCGTCAGAATGGGATAAAGGGTTACATCAGGGTATTTGGATTCCTACTCAGTTGCGGAACTTACTGGGGAAAAGTTTATGTGGGAATGAGCGGGTGGTGCAGAGAGTGAATAGTGGGCCGGTGGGAGGTGGACAGAAAAGGGAGACCGTGCGGCAGGTCCTGGTGTTCCGCCAGGTCCTAGTGCTCACCCAGGGCTCGGCCCCGGTGACCGTCGGGGTCGCGCTGTGGTTCACAGCACCGGTAGAAGGGCACTGCGGGCAGCAGCCGACACCACCGACACCATGCTGCGCAGCCGAGTGCCTTGGCATAATTGCCATAGAAGTGGGAGAAACCCCCCCCACCCCCATGTGGACTGGATGGGACCACTTGCGTCTTGCAATGTGGTTTGTTTGGTGACTTGCTTTGCAGCATTTGTTTGTATGTGCTATGGGTTCAGAGATGCGTTTGTCCACTGAGAGCAAGGCTGCCTACTTAGCAAAGGGATTTTTGATAGCAATCATTGAAACTGGGCAGCTTACTTTATAAATTTAACCTGGAAAACAAAAAAATCCTCGTTTGGGCTGATAGTAATAACTACTTACTTGGACAAAAAAAAAAAAAAAAAAAAAAAAAAAAAAAAATTGCCCAATTGCAACGTTTAATACAGGAGTAACTGACTACGAGGTGTATAAAGCCTTCCGCAAGTTTGTGGAACATGCAAAGATTTTCAAGGATTGGGTTTTATTTTCCATTATGCGTTTGGACATTGAAAGTTTGATTCATGAGTTACCAGTGCAAAGGATTAGAGATTACTGTGTTTTCTGGCAGTGTGAGCTGCTACACAAACAGGGGAATCCAGTAAGTGTGCTCTGCTTTAGCAGCACTTGAATACCCCGTGAAATCAAACTGGACAACAGCTCAGAATATATGGCACAAACATCGCCTATGTTACAGGGACACCACATTTGCCTTCAGGCAAAACCATGGTAAAATATATGAATCAAACTCTCACAAAGCTCTTTATGTTTTGACCTAGTTATGTCTCTCACAGAACAGTTTGGTACCTCCAATAGTGAACCATGCAGTAGGTTTAAAAGAAGGTTTGAAAAAAAAAAAAAAAAAAAAGGAAAAGAAAAAAAAAGAGGGGGAAAAGGGGAGAGAAAAGTCAATGTCAAGTGTTATTAAGAACGAAGTTCAGGTACTAACTTGGGAAGGAGATCTGCCTGTGTCATTACAGATACGGGACCCAAGTGCATAAAGCCGTGGATCCAGAAGAACTCAAGCTTGCATGAACCAGGACGAGATCCTGATCCCAGTAACTGAAGTCAAGTGTTCCAAGTGCAACCACAGTGGACTATGAACTTTGCTGTGAGATATTTTGAATGATCTGACAGTCTTTGAAAAAATACATGTATTTGTGCTAAATGAAAATTAGGGAAATAGTCATTTCTGAACAGCCTAAGGTCACAGATTGCGATCAGTACCTGCAGGAAAACATGAGGCTGATGTTACCTGCACTCCTGACACTCCTGATTGGCAAAACAAACAAATGCAACAACAAAGGTATCAAGGCACTTACAATTGGTTTCATGACTGGAGAATTTCAGGATGGATATTGTCAATGGTCAAATTTGGATTATTGGATTTGGTAATTATGGTACTTGTCTTACATTTACTGTCGGGTTCATTGAGCTTTCTGCAAAGGGCCCTTGCAGAGACCTCAAAAAGCAGTTTTTGTAACACAGATGCTAAAAAGGAAAAATTGGCAAGGAGGACAGTGGGCCTGCTAGCGGCCTGGCTCTCCTCACAGAAGACAATATCCTTGAATTCCCATAAGACAGGAAAATCACTCATGCTGAGAGATATTTGGTAATTACATTCTCAAACATACTGACCTTGAAGACAGAGGTACGCACTGCCTCAACCCAAGGAGGAGTTTGAAGGCATGTGTTGTATGAACCTCTCTGATCATTCGCAATCCATACATTCCCAAATTAATGAACTACAGAGGTTAACTAACAACTTACAAGTGGATTCTGGTTTAGGACTTGATGGATGGTTACGATCACTGGGACTGGAACCCTGGTTGCTATCCATAGTAAAAGCAGCCATTCTGATAGGAATAATACTACTAACCTTTGCCTTACTCTTACCACGTCTCTGTATGTGTCTGCAGAACATGATGCAAAAAATGGTATCGGCAGCTTTCAATCAGGTGCTATTAGCCCAAAAAGAAAACGGGGGAAATGTGGAGGATTCAGTGCAGACTTGGTTGTTGGAGAAGGGACACAGCTGCACAGACCTGCTCGAGATGGCATAAGTAGGGTAAAGGTTGGTTCAAAGTCAGTGTGCCCTTGGGACCAGCTACAGGCAGTCCTGTTGTCTTAGAAAGAGGTCTTTCTCATAACAAAATGCAACAGAATGTAAGCAAATGTGTAATAGAATGTAAGCAAGGGCAGGACTGCAATCGATTAGCTGGACCAATGATGAGCTCGGCTTTGCAATATGCAATGAGCTAATTAACTACTATATTTAAGCTATGCTTGTGTGATTAAAGTTTGAGACAGCCTGACGAACCACATGGTGTCCGTGTCTTCCTTCTCCGACAGCCTTCTCCTCATCAGTCGCAGCCAATTCTCCTTTCTCATTTACCAAGGGGGGTACGTTCTCTTTGGACTGTCTCTTCTGGCCAATGTACCTGTAAAATCCCTTCTTGTTGTTTTTAACATGCCTTGCCAAGTTCAGTTCCATCTGCGCCTTGGCTTTCCTGATCCCATCTCTGCAAGTCCGAACAGCATCCCTGTATTCTTTCCAGACTACACACCCTTGCTTCCAGAGCTTGTATTTGCCTTTCTTTTCCCTCAGTTTGACCAGCAGGTCCTTGCTTAGCCATGCTGGCCTCCTGCCCCTCTTGCCCGCTTTCTTATTCAGGGGGATAGAGAGGCATCCTTAAAGAGTAGCCAGCTGTCCTCAACATTTCTGTCTCTAAGGACCACCTCCCAGGAGATCTTGGCCAACACGTCCTTAAACAGCCTAAAGTTTGCTCTCTTAAAGTTCAGTGTCCTGGTCCCACTTTTCGCCAGGCCCACATTCCTTGAGATTACAAACTCAACTAGGGCATGGTCACTGCAGCCCAGGCTGTCTCCAACCTTAAGACCTTTAATGATCTCCCCCACATTGGTGAGCACCAGGTCCAGCAGTGCATCGCCTCCGGTTGGTCTATCCACTATTTGAACCAGAAAGTTATCGTCTACACACTCCAGGAGTCTCCTGGACCTCTTGCAGCTCGCCATGTGGTTTTCCCAGCAGATATCCGGGTGGTTAAAGTCCCCCATCAGGATGAGTGCCTGTGACCGTGATGCCTCCTGCAGATGAAGGAAGAAAGCCTCATCGGTAGTCTCTCCTTGATCAGGTGGCCTGTAGTAGACCCCTATCACCAGCTGCTCTTTATTAGCCCCATCCCTAATCCTGACCCACAGGCTTTCAACCTGCTCCTGGCCACCTTCCAGAGAGAGCTCCTCAGTCTATCCACTTTTTAACATAGAGGGCAACCCCACCACCCTTCCTTCCTAGCCTATCCCTTCTAAAAAGGCGATACCCTTCTACGGGGGTATTCCAACTGTGGGAATCATCCCACCATGTTTCCGTGATTGCAACTAGATCATAATTCTCCAGTGACACCTGTAAATGTATTAGATGACACATTCTACCTGAAAGGAACAGCAAATCTTTTCCTCTTCACCTTCTGCAGATCACTCAGGAGTTTAAAAACCTAACACAGGCCCTCACCTCTTCACCAGCTACAAACTCGGTTAAGGGAAAGGTTCTCAAGACCTCTCCTCATGCTTTCACACTTCTCTATCTTTTCCAGCTTTTCTAAACCCTGAGACCAGCACTGAAGAGTGCTGAAAAGAGAGATCTACAGAGACTACCATCTACAGTCCCTTCCCTTCCCAGTAAATTCTACAGTGCAGTTTGCACGTTGGTAACTCCTGAGCATCACATTTCTAACTCTAAGGTCTTGCTCCTCAACAACAGACAGTTACAGCTTGGGTCCTCCTCTTTCTCTCCCTTGCACATCTCACCATCAGGCCAAGGGGGATGGAGTGAAGCTGAAGAAGGGAAGGGTTAGGTTGGATATTAGGGGGAAGTTTTTTACAGAGAAAGTGGTGAGGGGCTGGAACAGGCAGCCCAGAGAGGGGGTGGGTGCCCCATCCCTGGAAGTGTTCAAGGACAGGTTGGGTGGGTCCTTGTAGATCCATGCCTGGAGGTTGGTGGGCCTGCCTGTGGCCTGCCTGTGGCCCCCAACCTTTCCCTCCCTCCCTCCCCTGGTTTGGGTGCGAGCCCCTTAGTGCCCGACCCCTGCGAGCACAAGCTGGCCCCAGGCACCGCTGGCACCCCAAAAAGTGGGGTGGAGGTGGCTGGTATCCCAGTGGGTGTGCTGGTGCCTGGGGATGTGGGTGGGCTCGGAACGGGGCCAGCAGCACCCACAGGGGACCCTCACCCAGGCCCCCGAATGCTGAGCAGTGTCTCAGGGCCTGCAGTGGAGATAGGCCCTGAAGCCCTGAGGCTCGACCCAGAGGCCCTGAAGCAAGGCTGACCTCTAGATGAGTCTCACACCCCAGCACCGTGTTCCCTCCACAGCGGTTGGGATGCCGCTGTCTCTCTCTTCACATCTCTCTCAGATGGGCTTTCACCAAGGCCCGCTACTCCTTCCCCGAGCCCTGGCCTGGTGCCATGGAGGAGCTGGAAGCTCTCAAGCCATCGCCAGCCCTCCAGACCCATCAAGATCCTGAGGGACTGGGGACAGAGCCAGGGCCAGCCCTTCACCAAGACTTCCCACTGGATCTGCCACTGGAGACTGACCAAGAGCAGGGCCATGGACAGGTCTGGGACAGGCCATGAGCAGCACGGACATGGAGCCTTCTCCTAGCAGACACCCAGCCATGGACATGGACAAGGAGTAGCTGGTCCTCGAGGTCATCCACACTCTGTGCAGCGTGGAGCGAGAGTGCTACAAGGAGCTACAGGCGTCTCTGGTCCTGTGGCAAGGGGCTACAAGGGGAGCCTGCAGTGTGATCCCACTTGGGGATCCCTCCCTCCAACCAATAGGAAGAAGGTGCTTGGCCAGATGAGTCTGCTGAAGCCCAGGCTGTGTCCCCGGTGTCTTGGAGAGGAGCAGCCAAGGCTGGACAAGGCTGCAGGGGAGGACTCAGTGAAGCAGGAAAACACATGTGATCCCCTGTGTGCCCAGCACCGCCATAAAGAATACCTGCTGAACAGCCACCAAGGCTGGGGAGTTTTGATTCCTGCTTTTCAAGGTATCACCCTCAACTTGGAGTCCTGTGCCTGTTGTGATTTTTGGCTGGCAGCCCCTGTACCCAGCTCCCAAGGAGATGCCCTCAAAGTTTCTGCCCCCCGGGAGATGCCGTGGGCAGCCTGTCCTTTCCAGCCCCCCCAAATGCCTTTTTCTTTTCTTTTTCATAGCTTTGTTCCATGGAGGCAGCATCAGAGCAGCCTCTCACTCCTGAAGAGCACCTTCCCCACCCCCACGCGGCTTCTCACGAGAGAAATTCTGCCTTCCCCATTCCCCCCTCCCACCCCAATCCTCTCCTGTGGAACATGAGGTTATCACGCTGGAAGGACGGGATGCCATGCGGAGGGACCTGGAGAAGTGGGCCCAGGGGAACCTCATGAAGTTCCACAAGGACAAGTGCAGGGTCCTGCCTTGGGTCGGGGAAATCCTCACTGTCAATCCAGGCTGGGAGAGGACGTGGTAGAGAGCTGGTGAGAGGTGTCCCTGCCCATGGCAGGGGGTGGGACTCAATGATCTTTGAGGTCCCTCGCAGCCCTGAGCAGTCTGTGACCATTGCTGGAAAAGCTTTGGGACAGCACAGGGAAGGACACAGAGTAGAAATCCGTGGTAGGGCTGTTGCAGAGCCGAGCCTCAGCTTGGGTACCCCAAGCGCTCCCAGTTTGGGCTATTTTGGACCGGAAACACCCATCTGTGCCCAGAAGCATCCCCTCCCCCTGGTGGCACAGACAGAAAGGAGCCCTTTGGCCACCAACAGATTTAATTCCCCAGTGCTGCTGCCAGAAAATCGGGGTCAGGGGGGTGTGGCTGCCCCCCACACCTGGGCCACTGGGGGTGGGCTGGGTGACAGCACCAGCACCAAAGGTCCCCAGTGATTTCAGTTCCCAGGTGGTGAAGCAGGGTGGGCTTGGTGTGAGCCAGGTGCTGCTCCACGGGGCTGGGTGTCACGCTGCCGGCGTGCCATGCACTCGCCGAAAGCACGGACCTGGGGCTGGCAATGGCGCCAGTCCTGCCGCGCCGCCATGCAGTCCTGCAGCTCCCGGTGCTGCGCGGCGCAGCCCGTGCGTGAGATCATGGCGTCCACTGGGTCCTCCTCCTCCTCAGCCTTCTTCAACGGTGGAGGGTTCCTGGCGTGCCCGGGTCTCGCCATCGCTGAGCCAGGCTGGAGCAAGGAAGCATGGTTTGGGGTGCTACCTTCCCCTTCTTTGGGGGCACCCACCCGCCCTGCCCCTGTGGGTGTCCTCATGCAACCCCAGGAGGAGCTCAGCACCCCTCACACCCCATGCAGCCTACCGCCCACTCATGGGGGCCCAGAACCTTCCCAACCCTACGGGTGCCTATCTCCCCTACTCCCACCCACGGGTGCCCAGCAACCTCCCAAATCTAGGTGTGCCTGTCTCCCCTGCCCCTGTGCCCCCTACACAAATCTCCGGATGCCCAACACCCCACCCGTGGGTGCTCAGCACCCTCCTCACCCCCCACCTGCCCTTTCGCCCAGGCACGTGCCGTGCACTTTCTATGCCACTCCCGCGGGGGTCCAGCACCGCCCCCCACGCCCCCCCCATAACCCTCTCCCTCCCCCTCCCCCTCCCCCTCCCTATCCTTAGCCCCTCCTTAGCCCCTCCTTAGCCCCCCCCCCCCCCATACCCCCCATACCCCTCCCACTCCTTGGCCCCCCCATACCCCTCCCACTCCTTGGCCCCCCCATACCCCTCTCCGTGCCTGCCCAGCGGCGCAGCGCGGCCCCTTTAAGCCCGGTGACGGGGCGGGGCGCGGCCGCGGAAGCGCCCGCTCACTGGCGGCGTCTTTCCCTTTGCGCTTGGCGGGGGGCGGCGGGCAGGCCGGGGGCGGCAGAGGCGGCGTCGGCCGCGCTGGGATGGCGGCGGCGCTGCGGGTGCAGAGCGACTGGAGCCGGGCGCTGAGGTGGGCGCGGCCCTCCCGATCCCCTTCCCCCCGCTCCCTTCTCTGCTCTCTTTGCTCCGGCTCCGCTCACAGCCGCTCTTCCTCTCCGCAGGAGGGACGAGGGTGAGGCCTGGCTGAGCTGCCGCAGCCCTGGTGAGTGCTGAGGCGGTGTGGGGGGGCTCAGGGGGTGGCGGGCTGGGGCGAGAGGAGGCACACGGGGACACAGCACGGGCAGTGCTGTCAGGGACCGCAGAGATGGTTGAGTCCCGCCCCCTGCCATGGGCAGGGACACCTCTCACCAGCCCCGGCTGCTCAAGGCCCCATCCTACCCAGCCTTGGACACCTCCAGGGAGGGGGCAGCCACCACTTCCCTGGGCACCCTGTGCCAGGGCCTCACCACCCTCAGAGGGAAGAATTTCTTCCCATTATCCAATCTAAATTTCCCCCCTTCCAGTTTAGACCCGTCCCCCCTCGTTCTGTGTCTCCCTGCCCTTCTGAAAAGTCCCTCCCCAGCTTTCCTGTAGCCCCTTCAGGGACTGGAAGGTGCTGTAAGATCTCCCCAGAGCCTTCTCTTCCCCAGGCTGACCCAGACCACCTCTCCCAGCCTGGCTTCACAGCAGAGGTGCTTCAGCCCTCTGAGCATTTCCGTGGCCTCCTCTGGGCTTGTTCCACCAGTCCCATGTGCTGCTTACGTTGGGGACTCCAGAGCTGGATGCAGTATTCAAGAAATTAATTAGGTTTTTATCTAGTATAAACAGGGAAAGTGAATAGTTTTCAACTCTGTGCTCATGTTTTGTTCTAAAATCTGTCTCTAAGGGCTAAATTATATGAAATGCTCCAGGCTGGGTTGGTGTAAAGAATTGCAGCAAAATTCCTTTCAGGTCCAGCTGAATCCATAACTTTTCCTTGTGTTTGTCAGGTTAATCAAGATCTTACTCACTTTTACAGTGCTAAACCTGAGGTTGAAACTAATAGCATTTACAGGATCCTAGAATCCCCTGGGTTAGAAGAGACCCTTGAGTTCACCGAGTCCAATCAGGGCCTGGTCCACCTCTAGATCATGTCCTTAAGCTCTTCATCTACACCCCTTTTAAATACCTCAAGTCTGGGGCTTAAGGGGGTGGAGGGTTGCGGTGGGTTAGGAGAGGTGAGGGCAGTTGGGGGGCTGTGTAAGGAGTGAGGGCGGTTGGGAGTGTTTCCTGTGTCTCAGGGAGGGCTGAGGGTGGTTGGGAGGGGTGCCCTGTGGTTTGGGGCGGGCTGAGGGGAAGATAAGCTGGGGAGGGGGTGGGGTTGAGAGGTGGCTGAGCTGATGGCTGTTCTCCCCACAGGGAAGCCCACCCTGTACGGCAGCTTGACCCGCCGTGGGCTCAGCACTGAGGGCGTCCCTGACATCGCTGCTTCCGAGGGCTTCGTGGTTGGGGAAGTCACCGAGGTGCTGGGGTGGGCTGGGGGATCGGTAACTGCCTTCTGTGTGTGAAGGGGTGGTACTGTTATACCAGCCAAAATAAGAGCCTAAAGCTGTTTCCCAGTTCCTTGCATGGATTATCCAGCTGTCCTTGGCAGCTCGCCTTTGCTGGGCCCTGGAGCTGGTCCGTAGCATCTGCTCATGAGTCTCCCTCTCTGGAGGTATTCAAGACCCATCTTGAGTTCCCAAGGTGAACTCAACTACAAGCCCCAAGCTGCTGTTCCCAGACTGCCACTGGTCACACACAGCCAAACTGGTGAGGTGGAACAGGTCTGGAATGAGGTGTACAGGGAAGGCAACAGCTCCCAGCAAAACAAAGTATATGGAGCAGGAGATCACCAGTATCTTCTCATGGAAGAACTTTTCCTGGTGAGGGTGAGGGAGCCCTGGGACAGGCTGCCCAGGGGGGTGTGGAGTCTCCTTCTCTGGAGATATTCCAGCCCTGTCTGGATGCCGACCTGTGCGCCCTGTCCTAGGGAGCTGCTTTGGCAGGGGGTTGGACCTGATGATCTCCTGAGGTTCCTTCCAACCCCTGGGATTTTGTGATCATGCTGGGGTCGTGTGTCCCATAATCTTAGCATCTCCTGACTTAGAAGGGACCCACATGGATCATAGGGTTCAACTCCTGGCTCTACACAGGCCCAGCCAACTCCTGTGGCCATAATGGCCATCACTTCCCACCCCAGGCTTTGTGTCTTGCAGCAGTAGAACGAAGCAAGCCCAACACTCTGCTTCATCCCTCCTCTGGCTCTTGAGAGACCACAGCCAGGTCCAAACCACAGTTCCACCTCGACAGCCTGACGGCCCTTCTAACTCTTCTTCTTCCCTTTTCTTCCCTCCTCTAGAAAAGCATTCTCATTTCTTGTCCACATGAAAATGCATCCACAAAGTTTCTGGCTCCTTACACAACTTTTTCCAGGATTCATCAGAAAAGTGTAAGTAACCTTGTGAAATGAGGTGGGGGGGAAACACATGGGACTGACCCCGAGCTTTCGCAGCGTGTCTCAGGCGTGTTGCATGCTTGGTCTGAGGGTTGACCAGCAGTGTGACTTCATATTTGAACTGGGTCATTAAATGTTATAGGATCAGAGAAACTTGGGGAAGTTGCTTGTGATTGGGAAAGCTGGAGAGCTGGGCAGGGAGAAACCAGGTGAGGTTTGATAAAAGCAAGTGGAGAGTCTTGCACTTGGGAAAGAATTGTACAGGCTGGGGGTGAGCTGCTGGAGAGGAGCTCTTCAGAGAAGGACTTGGAGGTCCTGGTGGGTGACAGGGTGGCCATGAGCCAGCAGTGTGCCCAAGCAGGCCAATGGGATCCTGGGGTGCATGAAGAGGAGCGTGGCCAGCAGGTCAAAGGAGGGGATCATCCCCCTCTGCTCTGCCCCGGTCAGGTCGCACTTGGAGTGTTGTGTTCAGTTCTGGGCTCCCTGGTATAAAAGGGACAGGGATCTCCTGGAGAGAGTCCAGTGGAGGGACACGGAGATGATGAAAGGCCTGGAGCATCTCCCCTGTGAGGAAAGGCTGAGTGAGCTGGGGCTGTTCAGCCTGGAGAGAAGCAGCCTGAGAGGGGATCTGATCAATGGTTATCAATATCTGAAGGGTGGGACACAGGGGGACATGGCCAGCCTCTTCTCAGTGTCTGTGGGGACAGGACAGGGGGCGATGGCTTCAAGTTGGAAGTTCCTTGGGGTCCCTTCCAACCCAGACCAGTCTGTGATTCGATGATTCTTGTCCTTGTGTAAGGGTGTTAAGTGTTAGAAGAGCGTTACCGGGCTGGAACTGTGAAGCCGTGGTGATGGAAACTCTGCGCGGTGCTTTAAATCCCCCCAGCAGTGTATGTCTGGGGGTGACAGTAGCACCCGGGGATGTACTTAGCAGGTCTCCCCCAGAAAGGAATTAGGCTCTGGAGCAGAAAACCCTATGTAGGAGGTGACACAAAGCTAATGTTTGGTGTTTCCACCCTCCTGCAGGTTACCTGTCTTGATATTTCCAGCGGCGGTGGGCTCGGCGTGTCAACCAGCACAGATGGGACCATGAAAATCTGGCAGGCTGCAAATGGAGAAATAAGAGTAAGAGCATCTAGCTTTGATGTTGTGTGTTGGCTGTGACCTTAACAAAGTCCTTTGACCATGAATTCAGTCAGGCTACCCATCCACTGTGGCCTAGGGAAGGTGGGAACCTGACTTTTGATTGCAGAGCTAATTGAAATTATCCACCTGGGAGGTTTGAAGTTCAATCTCTTGGAAAGCCTGACTGCTCCCAAGGGAAATGATGGCTGGCAATCCAGAGGGAAATCCCAGGTTGAAAATGAGAAAGGGTAGTTAGGAATGACAGCTCCTAACCTGTGTGCTGCAAGCCCTGAATTGGCTTCTGCAGTAGAGAAGAGGTGAGGAAAAAGACTCCTGCCTGTGATGAATTAACTGGGTCGTGGCTAGAAACACCGGTTACTGTGGTTCTTGTGCAGCTTGACCTGTCAGCTGCTTGTTTAGCAATGGATAAAGACATTTCACCCGTTCTTAGAACCAAATGTAGCATCCTTTGCTGTGTAATTAGCGACTCCAGCAGTGGAGGGAGGCACAAAGTGGACCTGCCAGCTCTGTGCCTGCCTCAAATTGAGATGAGTTCCCTTGCAAGAACCCAGACCCAGAGGATTTGAGCTTAATCCACTGCCCACATGGGAACACCAAGTTTTAGAATCCCAGACTGGTCTGGGTTGGAAGGGACCCCAAGGATCACAGAGTTCCAACCGCCCTGCCACAGGCAGGGCCACCAACCTCCAGGTCTGGAGCTACACAAGGTTGCCCAGGGCCCCATCCAACCTGGCCTTGAACACCCCCAGGTACAGGGCACCCACCCCCTCTCTGGGCAGCCCGTTCCAGCCCCTCACCACTCTTTCTGGAAAGAACTTCCCCCTAATATCTAATTTAAACCTCCCCTCTGTTAGCTTTAATCCACCCCCCTTGTCCTGCCATTAATTACCCTTTTAATAAGCCATTTCCCCTCCTGTTTATCTGCTCCCTTTAGGGAAGGGAAGGCTGCAGTGAGGTGCCCCCAGCTCTTTAAGCCTCTCTTTGTCGGGGAGGTGCTCCAGCCCTCTGATCATCTCCGTGGCTCCTCTGACCCCTCTCCAACAGTCCCACATCTTTCTTGTGTTGGGGCCCCAGCTCTGGACACAGGACTCCAGCTGGGGCCTCCCGAGGGCAGAGCAGAGAGGGACAATCCCCTCTTCTCCAGTGTCACAGCTCAAGAGTCGCTCTGTGTAAGGGTGATAACAATGGAACTAGCACGTAGTTCTTTGTTTTCCAGAGACTGTTGGAAGGCCATGTGTATGATGTGAATTGTTGCAGGTTTTTTCCATCGGGCCTGGTGGTTCTGAGTGGAGGAATGGATGCCCAGCTAAAGATCTGGTCAGCAGAAGATGCCAGCTGCGTAGTAACATTTAAAGGTCACAAAGGAGGTACAGAGTGCTCAGGCTTTAAACACTGCTTCATCTGCCATGTGTATAACTGTTTTGTGCCTGAGGGGTAACGGTCAGTCACCAGCCTACTGGAACAGGCTGCCCAGGAGGGGAGAAGCCTCCCTTGTGAGGCAAGATAACACAACCCCTTTTTCCTTTTTCTCCTTTGGGTTTTGGGGAAATATTTTGACTCCTCCAAGTCTCAGGATGTCACCATGTGAAGATGCCCTGGCTGCAGGGCAAACCAAGGGTCTATAAAAGCTGGGACTTGGCTACAGAACCCCAGCCAGAGGTAGATTTTGAGTGGCACGTGGCCAGGGCTGTGGGCTTTGGCTTCTGCCCCCTCAGAAATCTGAAATGCGTTTAAAAGATGTGCTGGTTCTGAGGATAAACCTGGCTGGAGCTGTGTGGAGCCAGGAGTTGGACTCGGTGATCCATATGGGTCCCTTCCAAGTCAGGAGATTCTGGGATAAACAGCTCTAGGGTGAGGCTGAAGGCCACTCTCTACAGGGCGATGACAGGAAGAGTTTCATCTAGTGCAGTCACTACAGATATTTCTATTTGAGTTCTGGGAGCTTGATAGAATCACAAGGTTGGAAAAGACCTTAAGATCATCAAGTCCAACCATTCCCATCCTAAGCACAACCATAACCCTAAGTACCTCATCTACCCTTTTTTTAAAACACCCCCAGGGGTGGAGACTCAGCCCCCTCCCTGGGCAGCCTGTTCCCCAGCCCCACAACTCTTCCAGGGAAGAACTTTTCCCTCCCATCTGAGCTGACCTTGCCCTGGTGCAGCTTGAGCCCATTTCCACTTGTCCCATCTCCTGTCCCCTGGCTGAAGAGACCATCACCCACCTCTCTGCACCCTCCTGTCAGGTCAGTGGAGGTGCTGAGAAGGTCTCCCCTCAGCCTTCTCTTCTCCAGGCTCAACACCCCCAGCTCCCTCAGCTGCTCCTCAGATGATTTTCAAAGCATCAATTAAATCCTCTAACCATCATTTTTCAGATCCAGACTCAACATCCCCATGGTTAACTCTTTTGGGGGTGTTAGCAACTGGAATGAACTGTGCTTCTGATGTTGCTGTAGCTGGATGATGTGGATGCTTCTTGCCCCACACAAGCCTTAGCATGATCCAGAGTTGGGCTGGGCTTGGACTTCTGTCCAAGTTAGAGGTTGATTTTGGAGCTGGAAACTCAGCTGTGGTATCAGCTCAGTCTGAGGCAAGGTGTTGCCAATTATTTTACTGGTGATACATGAAGTCACAGAAGCATAGGGGTTGGAAGGCACCTCCAGAGCCCATCGGGTCCAACCCCCCTGCCAAAGCAGCTCCCTAGGACAGGTCACACAGGTCGGTGTCCAGCCGGGGCTGGAATATCTCCAGAGAAGGAGACTCCACACCCCCCGGGCAGCCTGTCCCAGGGCTCCCTCACCCTGACCATGAAAAGTTCTTCCATGATACTGGTGATAATCTGCCTTTGTGCCAGGTGATGGCTCCTGCTCCATATGCTTTGCTTTGCTGGGAGCTGTTGCCTTCCCCGTACACCTCGTTCCAGACTTGTTCCAGCTCAGCCAGTTTGGCTGTGTGTGACCGGTGGCAGTCTGGGATCAGCACTTTGGGGCTTGTAGCGCAGTTCACCTTGGGCAATGAGCTGCTGCGTCTGTCCGTCTTCCATGCTGTCTGTCTGACTGTGGCCTTTGCCTTGACACAGGTATTTTGGACACTGCCATTGTGGATCGGGGAAGAAATGTCCTCTCCTGCTCTAGGGATGGCACCGTGCTTCTCTGGGACTGCGGGAAATCCTCCTGCCTGGGTGTCATCGCTGACTGTGGCTCTCCTGTCAACGGCATCGCTGTGGGTGCTGCTGACAGCTCCCTCAACCTGGGCTCGCCTGAAAAAGCTCCTAGTAAGGATCTTGCTCTTAAAAATTCGTATTTCTTCTCCTAGCCCAAACTGCTTAGGTTTGTCACCAGTAATGCTGAGTGTGGGGCTTGCTTCTGTGCCCCTCCTATCTGGGGAAGGGACCTTGGGTGACCAGACCAGAGCACTCTGGTCCTGTGGAGGAGTTGAGCGTTATCAAGCAGGTTAAGACCGACTGAGTCTCTCTAATTGCTCCTGGGGTGTCTCAGTTACTGTTACACAGCCAGGGAATTTGAGTATTATAAAGGAAAAGCTTTATGTGGAGTGAACTGGAGACACATGGCTCTTTCCTTGTGGTGGTGTGGCTCTGGCTGGAGGCCAGACACCCACCAAAGCTGCTCTGTCAGTGCCCTTCTCAGCTGGACAGGGGGAAAATAGATATTGAGGGGCTCAGGAGTGGAGATAAGGGCAGGGAGAGATCATTCCACAATCAGCGTCAGGGGCAGAACAGACTCAACAGGGAATAAAGGAGAGAGACTCTAATTGATGGCACTGCCCTGCACCCCCAGTGACACCAGAGTTGGGTGATGAGAAGTGTGGCCAGATCTTAAAGCACCTCCCCCCACCCCTCCCTTGTCAGCAGACTGAGCTTTAGCCAGGATTTCACTCCCTTCTTCCCCCCATTGTGGAACGGGGAGGGTCAGGGACTGGGGGAATGGGGATTTGGGTCAGTTTCTCACGAGCTGTTTTCCTTCCTTCTTAGCTGGGGAGGGAGGGATGGGGGCATTCCTCACCCCCTCTCCCTGCTGCACTGTGGGGTCCCACCCACAGCAGACAGTCCTCCAGGAACTTCTCCCGACATGAATCCTTTCCTGTGGGGCTTGAGCTCCTCACCAAGTGCCTCAGCGTGGGTCCTTCCATGGTGTGCCGACCTTCAGGCCCAGACTGCTCCAGCCTGGTCCCCCACAGGGTCACAAGCTTCCCTCCCCCCTGCCCAGCAGACCTGCTCCGGTGTGGGTCTGTCTGTCCACAGGCTCCAGGTTTCACTGCCAGGAGCTTGCTCACACATGGGATTCCTACGGGGTCACAGCGTCCTTCAGGTGTTCCCACCTGCTCCAGCACGGGATCATCCATGGGTTGTAGATGGGATCTCTGCGCCCTCTCATCATCCATGGGCTGTGGGGGGACACCCACTCCACCATGGGTTTCTCCAGGGGCTGCAGGGGCATCTTTCTCTCCGGCACCTGGGGTGCCTCCTCCCCCCTTCCCTGCCCTTGGTAGCTGCACAGCTCCTCACATCTCCACTCCCTTCTCTGGGGGCACAAAGCAACTGCTTGAGGGTTTGTTTCTCCTCACTGTGGTTCCCAGAGGTGCTGTGACCATCGCTGATGGGCTCGGCCTTGGTCAGCAACGACTCCGGCCTTGAGCCATCTGGTCTTTGCTCTGTGGGGCCTGCAGAGAGCTTCTGGCTGCTTTTTTGCAGCCCCCCTTCTCCATGGGAACCCAGCCACCCAAAACTGTGAGACTCAGGGTACAGAGTTAACACCATTACGGGTTCAGCTGTCAGGTTTGGGTATCACCAAGGCTCATTCCATCCCCCGCTGGAGTGAACTGATGTCTTTGTCAGGTGACCGTGAGGTTGGGACAGAAGGGAAAGTCCTGCTGCTGGCTCGAGAAGATAAGAAGCTTCAAGGAGTGGGACTGCAGAGCAGGCAGCCGGTAAGGGGACTCTCAGAGGTGTTTCCCTGGGGAAGGTGCTAGAAAATCCGCTCAGAGGCATCAGGCCTTTGGCTTCTGTTTCCTTGGGTTGGAAGCTGTGGGTTGTGTGGCTGTGCAGAGCACTGGGCTGAGGAATGAAACCAGGTTCAAAACAACCCAGATCAGTGAGGTGGTTAGTGTTAATCCTGTTCCTTTCCCCTGGTGAGGTCCCCCCCAGGCCACACAACGGGACAGAGCCAGGCCAGGTGGTGGTGGGGAGCTGATCCACCTGCCTTTGGGCTTGTGTGCTCCCCAGATATGCTCTAAACGAAACCCCAGTACCACAAAGTGGTGCTGTCTGTGCTTCCCACTGGCCAGATTTATTTGAGAGGGGGGAGGTTAAGGATTAAGAATTGGCTCTGGAATTTAACCCAGGTACTGGGTTAAATGAAAGGCTCTTTAAACACTGGCCAGTAGATGTCACCGTGAGTGCAGGAACCGCAGGCTGCCTCCTGCATCCAGAGTGGAAAGCTGCTCTTGGTTCTGCCTGGTGTTTTAACCACGGTGTGAAGGGAACCTCAGGTGGTCAGCAGTCCATTGCTCTCCTTTTGGAGAGGGAAGATGGTGGTGAATGGAGTCACAAGTGGTGTTCCTCAGGGGTTGGTCCTCCAACCCACCCTCTTTAATATCTTCATTGATGATTTGGAGGAGGGAATTGTGTGCTCCTTCAGTAAGTTTGCAGATGACACCAAGTTAGGGGGAAGTGTGGATCTGGCAGAGGGTGGGAATGCCCTCCAGAGGGACCTGGGCAGCTTGGATCGATGGGGAGAGGCCAGTGGGATGGAGTTCAACACGGTGACACGACGGATCATGACGTGAGGAGGTCTCCCCTCAGCCTCCTCCAGGCTGAACACCCCCAGCTCCCTCAGCCACTCCACGTAGGATCAAATCTCGGCCTTTTGGCTAAGAGTGTAGTGTCTCTTCTTATCAGTTTAATATCTGATACGTCCTTGATGAGAGGGTTTTATATTAAATGAATTTTTGGTCTTGGGAGTTGAACCCTGAATTTGCTTGTGGCAGGGGGGTGGGAACTTGGGGTCCCTTCCAACCCAGACCATTCTGTGATCCTGTGATTTGCCCTCCAGCCCCTTCCCCAGCCTGGTTGCCCTTCTCTGGACACATTCCAGGACCTCGACGTCCTTCTTACGGTGAGGAGCCCAGAACTGGACCCAACAGTCGAGGTGCAGCCTCACCAGTGCCCAGTCCAGGGACACAGGATCATCGAGTCCAACCCCAGGATCCAGGAGCATTTCCTGACTGCGCCGTGTCTGCTGACTTAGCGAGACTGATCCTGGAGACCTGTTCTCCTGCCCATCTTGGAGCAGGGCTGAGGGGTTACTCACCTGGCTCTGGGTTTGCCAGTTTGTGCTGTGGCTCCTGGAACTTCTGGGTGTCCCGTGGCCTCATCTGTCAGTGTCTGACTCTTGCATTTGTTCTGTGTCCTCAGGTGTTCCTCTTCATCGGATCCGATGCGTTCAACTGCTGCACGTTCCTCTCTAGTACCTACATCCTAGCAGGGACTCAGGATGGGAACATCTATCAGCTGGATGTGAGAAATATTAAGTGAGTGTGTGCCAGGAGCTGTGAGTTATTGAACAACCAACATGATCTCCTACTGGAAGGCGACCTGCTCAGTAAAAGGATCATATAATCATAGACTGGTCTGGGTTGGAAGGGACCCCAAGGATCATAGAGTTCCCACCCCCTCGCCACAGGCAGGGCCACCAACCTCCAGGCCTGGATCTACACAAGGTTGCCCAAGGCCCCAGACCATCCTGGCCTTGAACACCCCCAGGGACGGGGCACCCACCACCTCTCTGGGCAGCCTGTTCAAGAGGGAAAGGTGTGGATGTTGTCTACCTGGACTTCAGTAAAGCCATTGATGCTGTTTGTTAGGGCATTCTCCTGGAGAACCTGGCTACTCAGGGCTTGGGTGGGCTTACGCTTCACTGGGTAAGAAAAAGAGCTGGATCCCCGGGCCCAAAGAGTTGTGGTGAATGGAGTTAAATCCAGTTGGTGGCCGGTCACAAGTGGTGTTCCCTGGGCTCAGTTCCCAGACACTCCTGGGTGATCACTGATCACACCCCCACGTCCTGCAGATGTTCCTCCTGTTATCTTCTAACCCTGAGCTCGTATTCACGCATTGGGGTGGGCTCCTGACTACAGCCTGTAACCACCTTCCTTGTTTCTTCTCCTTCTAGTGCTCCAATCCAGGTGATCCATAGATCAGGAGCACCAGTGCTGTCGTTGCTTCCATACCGAGACGGATTTATCGCCAGCCAAGGTACCTCAAGTGTTCCCCTCTTCCAGTAGAAATTGTAGAAGCAAATTGAGGAGCTTTGTGCTCTTCGTTACCCTTTTACATATAAGCACAGTCTGTGTGGGCAGTGTGTCCCTGGCAATGAGTGAGGGGATGTAGCTGTGTTACATGGCTGCTGTTGGCATCATGAGTTCCGTTCCTCACCTTCCCTGTGTTCCTCCAGAATAGGGTCTGAGGGCGCCTCTCGGCTGCTAGAGCCTTTTCTCATCTCTCTGACATCTTCACAGCATGTTTCCCTCTGTACCCTGTGATCAGTGACCCTGTACTGGGCATTGGTGAGGCTGCTCCTCCAGTGCTGAGTCCAGTTCTGGGCTCCTCACCATCAGAAGGACATGGAGGTCCTGGAGCGAGTCCAGAGAAGGGCAGCCAGGCTGGGGAAGGGGCTGGAGGGCAAATCCTCTGAGGAGTGGCTGAGGGAGCTGGGGGTGTTGAGCCTGGAGAAGAGGAGGCTGAGGGGAGACCTTCTCAGCGCCTCCACTGACCTGCCAGGAGGGTGCAGAGAGGTGGGCGATGGTCTCTTCAGCCAGGGGACAGGAGATGGGACAAGGGGAAATGGGCTCAAGCTGCACCAGGGCAGGGTCAGCTCAGATGGGAGGCAAAAGTTCTTCCCTGGCAGAGTTGTGGGGCTGTGGAACAGGCTGCCCAGGGAGGGGGCTGAGTCCCCACCCCTGGAGGTTTTTAACAGATTGAGAGATGAGGGACTTAGGGATAAGGTTTAGCGTAGGACAGGAATGGTTGCACTTGATGAGCTTAAAGGTCTTTTCCAACCTCAGGATTCTGTGCCCAGGCCTTTTCACTGGGCCCACTGGAGCTGTCTGTAATTAAGAGCGTGGCTCACTTCACTAATCGCCCTGTTTTCCTTCCTCTGGCCAGGCGATGGAACCTGCTTCATCATTCAGCAAGACCTCGATTACATCCTGGATCTCACAGAAGCGGACTGTGACCCTGTGTACAAGGTGAGGGATGCTGTCTTATCACCCCAGGTAAGGGGTGTAGGGAAGCTTGATGCCAGGTAGCAGGCAGCTGCCCTTATCTCAGGACTTGGCAGCCTGCACCTCAGGTTCCTTCACACAGTTGCCTTTTAAGCTGGTTTCCCCCCCTCCCCCAAATAATCTAAATATTTGGCATAAACAAACCCTCTGGCCTCTTATCTGCATCACGCAGGAGCGATACCAAAGCAGCAGAGTAGCTTGGTTGTTGGAGCAGCTCTGGCAGAATTAACTGAGCTGTGAATTAATTGTGCTTGGAGGATCCCTGGGGGTAAAAGCAACAGCTGGCTGGGCACTGCTGCCTCTTCTCTTGCCCCCTGGTGACTCGGGACCCAAAAGCAGGCCTCTGGCTCCTGTGTTTCCAGACACCCCGCTGCCCTTGGGAGTGTGACACGGGTTCCCTCAGCTCTCAGCTTGGTGGTGCCAGTGGAAATGTGCTTCTGGTTTTAACCCACAGAATCACCAGGTTGGAAAAGTCCTTTAAGCTCAGGGAGTCCTGTCCTGTGCTGACCCAAAACTCTCAGTACCTCATCTCCCCATCTGATAAACACCCCCTTGGGATGGGGACTCAGCCCCTTCCCTGGGCAGCCTGTTCCACAGCCCCACAACTCTGCCAGGGAAGAACTTTTGCCTCCCATCTGAGCTGACCCTGCCCTGGTGCAGCTTGAGCCCATTTCCCCTTGTCCCATCTCCTGTCCCCTGGCTGAAGAGACCATCGCCCACCTCTCTGCAGCCTCCTGTCAGGTAGCTGTAGGTGCTGAGAAGGTCTCCCCAACCCACTCCAGCTCTGCCAGCCGGTTTTCCCCCTTCTAAGTACCACTCCTGTGGAGGCTGAGATCTGACCCACACCAGTCCTTGGTGTCTCAGCCCCTTTTTGCATTTAACAGAAGAACCTCTGGAATCAATGCCAGAAACAGGCTGTTAGCTGTCACTTGAGCAGCAACTCTCCTTAAATCCCACTCACTTTCCCCTCCCTCTTTTTCAGGTAGCTGCTTGGGAGAAGCAAATTTACACGTGCTGCAGAGATGGCATAGTGAGGAGATACCAACTTTCTGACCTTTAGTTGCCTGGATCAGTGTGGAGTTGCACCAAAGTAACTCTTCCAAGCTTATTTTCTGGGGTGGTATGTTTGAGGTGCGTGTGTAGAAGCTTCTGAGGCCTGTGGAATCTTCTGAGGCTGTTGGGATGAGCGGGCTCTGTACAGCTGGTTTTGGGGATGTTTCTTACTGTGGGACAACTTTGGATTTTATTTTTTTAAATTTGGAGAGAGGGGCTCTGAGGTGTCAGGGAGGGTCTTGTGCTGCCACACATCTTCTCACTGCTGGCATGGGGCGTGGGGCGTGTGTGCAAACTACTAAAATATATTGGATGTGGGGGTGACCTTATGGCAGAATGGCCTGAAATAAAGCAACTGCTTTAGTAACACCATGTGGGAAATATATTTTCACAGACTCACAGAACTGCAGGGGTTGGAAGGGACCTCCAGAGCCCATCGGGTCCACCCCCCCTGCCAAAGCAGCTCCCTAGGACAGGTCGCACAGGTCGGCGTCCAGACGGGGCTGGAATATCTCCAGAGAAGGAGACTGCACACCCCCCTGGGCAGCCTGTCCCAGGGCTCCCTCACCCTCACTGGGAAGAAGCTCTTCCCCAGATTGGTGTGGAACTCCCTGTGCTCCAACTTGAGGCCATCGCCCCTTGTCCTGTCCCCACAGACAATGAGAAGAGGCTGGCCATGTCCCCCTGTGTCCCACCCTTCAGATATTGATACCCATTGATCAGATCCCCTCTCAGGCTGCTTCTCTCCAGGCTGAACAGCCCCAGCTCACTCAGCCTTTCCTCGAGGGGAGATGCTCCAGGCCTTTCATCCTCTCCGTGTGCCTCCCTCCTCTGGACTCTCTCCAGGAGCTCCAAGAAAACTCATTTTAAAAAGCCAAAGTGTTTTTAAAAGGAAATAGAAAGAACCCGCGGGCGAGGCGGGGCCCGGGGCGGGAGGGCAGAACTGCCCCTGCCGTGCTGCCCTGCGCGGCCCGGAAGCGCCGGGCTCCATGGCAACGGGACGCCATGGGGCAGAACTACTACGCCGTGCTGGGCCTGGAGCGGGGGGCCGCGGACGCCGACATCAGGAAGGCGTGAGGGGCTGCGGCCTGGCGGAGAGGGGAGCCCCAAGGCCGGCCGGCGCTGGGGGGGTGCGGGACGGGGGTGTTGGGGATGGGGGAAGCCCCGTGTGTCTCCGCAGCAGGGCCCTGAAGTGGGAGGTGGGGAGGAGGGAGGGGCCTGGGAGAAGCGGCAGGGCCACAAATCCTGGGAGAAGGAGGGAGGGAGCAGCCGGGGCTGGGGGTGTCCTGCCCCTGCGTCCCCTCCCGCGTCCCCGCGTCCCCGCCCCCCCAGGGCGGGCTGGCTGCAAGGCTGGCTTTTCCCTTCTTTTCCCCTCCATAGCTATCGGAAACTGGCCTTAGAGAATCATCCATTCAAATGCAAGGAGCCCTGGGCACCGGAGAGGTTCAGGCAGCTGGCAGAGGCCTATGATGTGCTCAGCGACCGTAAGTGTGGGGACAGTCCCTGCCCCTGGGTCTGGGGGGGGGGGTGGGCCTGGCAGTGAGACGCCTCTGCTCCGGCCAGAGGTCTAAGCCCCCTGTCATTAGCACCCTATGGAGGTGGCATCAGCCCTTGAGCCCCAGCAGCTGGCAGCTCTTCCTGCTGCCATCCCACTTGGAGAGGGATGGAAGCCCTTCTCCAGCCTCTTCCCGATCGCAGCCTGGATCTCAGGCTCTTCCCCTGCTGTGGGAGACCATGGCCGGTGCTGACTCCTCCTTGTTCCCTAAGCCATGAAGAAAGGGATCTACGACAAGTATGGAGAAGAGGGTCTCAAAGGTGGCATCCCCTTGGAGTTTGGGGACGAGAACCCCTGGAGCGTGGGCTACGTGTTTCACAACAACCCTGACAAAGTCTTCAGGGAGTTCTTTGGTGGAGACAACCCCTTTGCAGGTAGGTGGGGGTGACACTCTCCTAACACATGAGCATGTGGCTGTGAAGTTTAACAGGGGCAAGTGCTGCATTCTGCCCCTGGGAAGGGGTGACTCTGGCTGCACACCCAGGCTGGGGGATGAGACACTGGAGGCCAGTCGTGCTGAGAGGGGTTTGGGGGAGTCTTGGTTGATAGCAAGTTACCCTTGAACCAGCAGCATGTGCAAGCAGCCAGGAGGGGCAACCACATCCTGGGGTGCTCTGACTTGACCTGTGTGGAGCCAGGGGTTGGACTCGATGGGCCTTATGGGTCCCTTCCAGCTCAGGAGGTCCTGGGATTCAAAATAAACACACTCCTAGGGAAAGACCACTTCAGCTGGAGCGGGAATGTGGTCACAAGCAGAAGGAGATGAGAGGTTCCTGTTTGCCTGGCATCCTTGGGGTGCTCCGTGATAAGGAGACCCCAGGGGACTCCCCGACCTCTGGTCAGAGTGAGGTGACCCCCTGCTCTGCTCACTCACCCAGAGTTCTTTGACAAGGATGGCTCGGAGCTGATCCTGCCCTTCGGAGGGCTGCGAGGAAGAGGAGCGATGAAGCAAGACCCCCCGATCGTGCGGGATCTCTACCTCTCCCTTGAAGACCTTTTCCATGGCTGCACCAAGAAGATTAAGATCTCCCGTAGGGTGGGTGGAGGTGGGGAGCTCAGCAGGGGGAGGAATTTGGGTCTGGACTCTGGCTGTAGGATGTTTTGGTGGCAGAACCTGAGGTTTTAGAGCTGGTCCTGCTCAGGGGGCTTGGCAGACCCCGGCACTCCGCATCTGTGCTGTGCCACAGAGAGGAATCTGAACCAGACTGAGCACAGATGCTGGAAGGATCTGAGCTGGTACCCTCCTCCTCTGGCTGGAGATGGGGAAATCAGCAGGAGGGGATGATGTAAAAGCTGATGGGAACAAGGGGCTTATTTTGGAGAGGGGACACAGCATTTCCTGGGCAACCACAGACTCATTTTCCCTTGGGGCTGCATCTCCTTCGTGCTGTCAGCAATCTGTATCCCTCTTCCTGCTGTCACCATCTCCTGGTTCCAGCCCTGAGTGTCTCCTGCTCAGTCTGACTCCATTTGTCCCTGCCATGCTGTGGAGTTGGAGCCACCCTCACTCTCCTCTGCACCGGCTTGAACGCAGCTGGATGAGCAGAGCAGCTGTGACCCCCTCTACGTGCTGTCCCTCAGGGTGTCACAGCCCTGAGGAGCAGGACTTGGGGGTACCAGTGGGTGAGAAACTGGCCATGACCTGTCACTGTGCGCTGGCAGCCCAGAAAGCCCCCCCTGTCCTGTGCTGCATCCCCAGCAGCAGGACCAGCAGGGCTGGGAAAGGGGGATTCTGCCCCTGTGTTTGGGGGTCCGCAGGACAAGGAGGACATGGAGCTGTGGGAGCCAGTCCCCAGGAGCCCCAGAGATGATGGGAGAGCTTGAGCCCCTCTGCTCTGGAGCCAGGCTGGGAGAGCTGGGCTGGCTGAGCCTGGAGGAGAGAAGGCTGCTTCTGGGGAGAGCTCCCAGCCCCTTCCCATCCCTCAAGGAGAGCTGGAGAGGGGCTGGTGCCCAGGGCAGGGAGGGCCGGGCCCAGGGAAATGGCCTTGAGCTGCAAGAGGGCAGCTGGAGAGGGGATGGGGGGCAGAAATCCTTCCCAGGGAGGGGGGAGGCCCTGGCACAGGGTACCTGGAGAAGCTGGGGCTGCCCCTGGCTGCGTCTCAGGGTTCAAGGCCAGGTTGGATGGGGCCTGGGGCACGCTGTGCTGGTGGGGGTGTCCCTGCCCGTGGCAGGGAGGCACTGGGGGGGAATTGGAGGTCCCTTCCAAGCCAACCCAGTCTGTGATTCTCTGAGCCAGCTCTTCTGATCCCCTCATCTCCCCCAGGTGATGAATGAAGATGGTCAGACAAGCACCATGAGAGAGAAAATCCTGACGATCGAGGTGCAGCCGGGGTGGAAGCGGGGCACTCGCATCACCTTTGAGAAGGAAGGAGACCAGGTAATGGTCATGGTGGGAAGTTCTGGGCCGGGTTTCCTCAGGACCAACCATCTCTCCAGGCCATGGGCACTTTGTCACATGGCTCCCAGCACAATTCCCTGGTCCTGATAGAAAACCATTTGGTTTCTAGCAAACCATCCCCAGGTGTCTTTTCAGTTTGGGTTTTTCTCCCCTTAATTTTAGGGCCCAAACATCATCCCATCTGACATCACCTTTGTTGTCCAAGAGAAACTCCACCCGAGGTTTCAAAGAGTCAACGACAACCTCACCTATGTCAGCACCATCACCTTGGGAAAGGTAAAGAGCCAAGGGAGGCAACGGGGCCAAGCCCAAACCTCTGCTTTCCCTCTGGGGCTGCAGATGCAGCTCTGAGTCCCACTCCCGTGCCTTGCAGGCCCTCATCGGCTGCACGGTGGACGTGAAGACGCTGGACGGGCGGCTCCTCAACATCCCCATCAACGACATTGTGGAGTAAGTGCTGCTGGGCAGATGGATGGCTGGGCTGGGTGGCCAGATGGGGCCTTTCTGCAGAGCTCGGTGGCCAAGGAGATGAACAGGCGCTCGGGAAGAATCACAGAGTCACAGAGTCACAGGGTTGGAAAAGCCCTTAAAGCCTCAGCCTCCTCTTCTCCAGGCTGAACACCCCCAGCTCCCTCAGCCGCTCCTCAGAGGATTTGCCCTCCAGCCCCTTCCCCAGCCTGGTTGCCTATTTCTGACACAAGCCAGGATGCCATTGGCCTTCCTGGCCACCCGGGCACACTGCTGGCTCATGGTCAGTCACCCACCACCCCCAGGCCCTTCTCTGCCTGACAGCTCTCCAGCCAGTCTCCCCCAGCCTGTAGCACTGCTCGGGGTTGTTCTGTCCTATGTGCAGCACTCCAGCCTGTTCAGATCCCTCTGAAGAGCCTCCCTACCCTAAGGCTGATTAACACTTCCTCCCAGCTTAGTGTCATGACCTCAGGATTGACCTGGAAAAAGGTGGGAAAGGCAGTGAGGTGAAGGCTGGGTGGTAGAGCCCACAGGGCACGGGACGTGGGGATGTGAGGCTGGAGGAGGACGGGCCGTCAGTTGAAGCTGGAGGAGCAAAGTGACCTCCAGAAACCCCCTGAGAAGCGTGCATGGGGCTCTGTGCCGTGACACGTGGCTGTGGGCTCCAGGCCAGGATTGTCCTGTGGCTCCTCAGCCCCTTCCTTTGCTTTGCAGCCCCAAGTACTGCAAGGTGGTGCCAGGGGAGGGGATGCCGCTGCTCCACAACCCCAGGCGCAAGGGCGACCTCCTCATCTACTTCAACATCTGCTTTCCCAAGAACCTTACAGCTGAGCAGAAACTGCTCTTGCAAAGGGCTCTCCTCTCCTAGGGGACAATGTCCTTCCCCTTCCCCTCTCACCAGTAAAGTGCTGGAGCCAGCACTGTCACAGGCCAGAGCTGGGTGCAGCCCTGGGATCCTTGAGGCTGTTTCTCCCGTCTCTCAGATCCACCTTGTTTTCCCAACATGGTGCCAGCCTGCAGCAACCCAGAGGGTGATGGAAGATTATTGTGGGGAGGGGGGGAACAGGGGGGCTTGCAGTACTCCCAGCACAGCTCATGCATGAGGACAGGGAGGGTTTGGGCGTGTGGGGGTGGCAAGGGGAGTACTGGGAGGTAGGGGAAAAGATTTACTCCAAGCCTCGCTGTAGCCATGACAACGGTTGGGCTCTGGCAGATGTGATCCCTGAGGTGCCTCCAGGATGGTGGCGATGGCCTCAGGCGTTGGGCTCAGGAGGGGACCCCCTGCCCATGGCCATTGGGCCCCATTTCAGCTGCTCATAGGTGAGGAATGTCACAAGGCTCCAGGACCTGAGCAGCAGGAACCTTCCAGAGTGTCTGGGCTCAGGATGTCCTGTCCCATCTTCCTCCACTCCAGCAGCAGCTGCGTTTTGGAAGAGGATGGACAAGGGTGGCAAACCCCTTGTAGAAAGCCTCAGGATCGGCGCTGCCCCCCCCACCCCCATGTTGGAGCAGGGCCAAGGCGCTGCAGCTGCCACCATCCCCATCCTGCCCTGAGCTCAACTTAACCACCTCCCTGGGGGGAGGAGGCAGCGATGGTTTTTGGGGTGCCTGCTCCCTGGTTCTCCCTGTCCATGGACACGGCGGGGGGTGACAACTCAGTCTTGGGGTGAAGAGAGGGGTGGGGGCTGTCTGCTGCAGGTGCCATGGCCCCCACAGGAGGCAGGGATGGAGGTTGGGGTGCCCACCTGAAGGGATGAGGGGTGTGGGTGAGGCCTGGAAACCCCTAGAACCCCACTTGGGGCTGGCGGGGCAGGGCAGTTAGGAGAGAATTGGGGGACTCCCCAAGGCAGCTGGAGGGGACAGGGTGCTCCACAGGGAGAGTGGAGGGGGGGGCGGGAGGTCTGACACAGGATTGGGGTGTCCCAGGAGCAGACACAGAGCAGACCCTGTGCAAGGACACAGAGAGGCAGGGGGCTGGGGGGAGGGCTGGGTGTGGCCATCGCTGTGGCATCAAGGCTGCACAGCCCACTTCAGGTGACTGGTCTCTTCTAAGGGCAGTGGGGGTGCCTCCCACCTGGAGTGGGGGGCAGTCACTCTTTGCACCCACATGTGGCAAGTCTGGCCAGGGACTTGCACCTCTGGCTGCAATGCTTTTCCTTTTTCCCTTCCCCTTCCCTCTTCCCTTCCCCTTCCCCTTCCCCTTCCCCCTTCTGTTCCCCTTCCCCTTCCCCTTCCCTCCCCTTCCCTCACCTCCCTGCCTCTCCCCTCCCCGCCTCTCCCCAGTCATCCCCTTTCCCTTGCCCTTTCCCAGGGGCACCCCCAGGGTTGGGAGAACACCTCTAAACCCCCATGAGAGGCGCAGGAGACCCGAGCTCTGCTGTGACCAGGCCCCAAACTTGGAGTTGGGATCAGAGTCAAGGGGTAACTGAGTCTGCGCAAGACCGAAGGTTACTTGCGGTGAGGAAGAGGAGCCATCTGACTTCATCCCCACGACCCTCAACGACCACCATCAAACGGCAGTGCGCAGGCACAGTGGGGAGGAGTTGATGGAAATCACTTCTTGGAACTCATTTTAATACAAAGCAGGACAGGTTATGAATATGTACACGTGTATGAGGTAACCTAATGATATTTGCATAAGGATGTGGTATAAAAGTGCTACAAACTGACCAAAGCTGTGCCTACTTTGCTAGGTCACCTGCTCTTGCAAGAATGTATAATAAATTACTGTTTCACTAATGTGTCTGCCTCAAGTCCTTTCTTTAGGACCATTGGCATTTCCCCACTCTCCCAAGCCTGGGGAGTATTGATTCCTGCTTCTCAAGGCATCAACCTCAACTTGGAGTCCTGTGACAGTTGTGATTTTTGGCTTTGCAACCCAAGTCTGAGCACGCAGAACTCAGTAGGATCGCAAACAGTGCCCTGGCATCACCAACAGCTTGCATCTGAGGCTCATCATCTTTGGGATTGGTAGCTCGCACAGCCTGTGGTATGGGATGACTTGAGAAGCTTGAGAAGAACACCGGTGCCTGTAGCTTTTTAAGACACTTTCTGGCCTTAAATGTGAAAATTGGGATGTGCAGACTTGGTGGGGCATGGGCACAGGACCCATCATCGCTGCTTCTGATTCGGCTGCTGCCTCTGCTGGAGCTGGCTGAGCTCTAGCAAAGGACCTTCAGCACAAACTGACTTATTCCCTGCTTTTATTTAGGAAAGAAAAATCATCTGGTGCACACTGGGTTTAAAGAGCCTTTTCTAAACCTGCTATATAGCTGAGGGCACACTTGGCGTTTGTGTTGGCAGTGTGAAGCAAGAACAAAAACCATCGGTCTGTGCCAAAGAACTGGGTATAACAAAGCTGGTAACACGCCTTCTGCACTCTGGCACCAGTAAGGTCATCACTAGTGTGCTGTTCTGGAGATGTGACAGAGCTAGGTGGCAAGGTGGGGAAAGGAGGAGGAGGACTATTGACGAGAAGGAAAATAAAACGGACACCAGCAATCCAATATGAATCATAACAGGGTGCCAACTTTATTGCGCAGCTCGTAGCTTTATATATGTTCCAGCGCTGGATACATCTGGAATACAGCCTGCCTATAGGTTAAGCCCGAAAAGGTCGCATTTGCATACCACGCCCACTTGTTGTTTCTTGTTCACGGTGGAATTCCCCTTCCACCGGTTCCAGCCGGCTATGCCTCCGTTGTTTTCCCCCTTGAAGGACGTGGCGACCTTGCCGAGCCTCCCCCCCCCCCAGCTGTGCCGGAGGCCTAGCTTGGCCTAGGCATGTCGAGGCCATTCACAGTAGTTCCCTCCAGGTGAATGTCATTCTGTTGGCCCACCAGCTGCATATAATCCGAATGGCCCCGTTCTGCGAGCCATTCCCCAACAATTCCCCCTTTTTGTTTTTGGGCTAACAGAATGTTAGTTTGTGCCATTCGCTTAACACTTTTCATAATGCAGGCATAAGCAATGCGCAAAAGAATTAACACCAACAATACTATACCTATAAAGCGTAAACCTTCTTTCAACAAGTTAAATAACCAAGGAGAGAGTCCACCAAAAGCTGACTGTAGCCAGTCATCAAAGGGATTCACATTTTTAACAACTTTTTGAGTGTGAGACTCTAGCCAAGCCAATTTCTTGTGAAGAGATGCACTATGGTCAGAAAGATTAAAACAACACATCCCTTCAATGTCCTCACACCCATGACCATGTGCTAATAACAAGAAATCAATGGCAGCACGATCCTGCAAAAAAGCATGACGCAAGCTGTCTTGATCGTGCAGCAATTGTGACAAAACATCCGTGGTAACATTGGCTTGCTTAACCGACCAGCATGCCAACCGCTCCAACTGTTTGAGGGCTTGAGCCGCAGCCAAACCTGGAAAAAAGGCTGTAGCAAAAATGTTGGCCGTCATAGACCACAATTGAACATCATCACGACAGGAGTTATCTAAAGGCACGCCTCGTTTAACACGACGTGCTATCTTAGTCAGGTTTAGCCAGTCCCTTTGATGAGGGGCAAAAAGGGTAAGTTTTCCTAGGTAACACGGCCCACCATATGCGTTTTTTGGGATGCCCTGCCAGGCTCTATCCCCACAGATTAAAAACACATTTGGGGGAAGAGCTTTTGGGGTGTTATTGTTCCACAATAATGGTCCAGTTGTTGATGACAGTGGGCGATATAGATCAGCTGCCCCATAAGCACCTAAGGGGAGAGAGACATTATAACCGTCGAGAATGGTCTCATTGGTGCCACAAAAATGTCTATCCCATGGTCTGAAGTTGGGCCCTGGCGACACTTCCGTCCAGCCTGATTCGTTCCACCCTTTGTTGACCCGCGCATGAGGCTGAGTGTCACCAATAAAGGTTTCAAAACCGTTCCTGCCACTAAACCTATCACCAAATGTGACACACGTCTGAGTGTGACCTTTGGACGTTGACCCCACCGCTTTAGCACCCAGCAATTCTAGTTCTTGTGGATCCCAGGGTAAGGTGGTGTTAAGGGAGCGGATTAATGTGGCAGTACAACTAGCTACGGTGGAAAAAGAGTGACAGTTATTAGTGGCGTAGGCAGCAAAGGCAGCCTCTTCAAAACCAGGTATACCCACGAGGCACGTTTTAAAAGGGCTAGTAGTTGACTGCATACTCAGACAAAAATCTAAGTTGCCAGTCTGATTAGCCCAAGTTACCCACATATTGGTTCTGTCGTTCACCCTGTGGATGGCCCGCGTCTGCGTCGTCAGGAGACATATCTCTAACAATGTCACGGTCAGGACGAACTTGCTGGCTGGCCGCAGGGCGGGTCCATCTCGCTGGTACCCATAGTGATCCTGTAGGTGCAAGCACACACATATAACCCCGTCCAAGATATTGAACCTCAGCCGGGCCCTGCCATTGTCCAGTCTTTAGGTCCCGATAGTGTACAAACAATCGCTGCACTTTTAGATTTTTTGCCTGCATCTGTAAACACAGTCACTGCCTCCGCCAATGGGTGTTCTGAGTACTTGGGTCGTTCTATCCACTGTCCCTGACCCATCCATTTAAAGGTAGGAGAGGCCAGCGATGCTGTGTTCAATGTTGTGGCTGCGCTCTAAAGAGCCAGTTGCAAGCAGTCATTTTCAGCAATCATTTGTTCTAAATCCAATTTTTTGATGGGCAAGTCCTTTGTTAACGGCCACTGCTCTATCCAGATGGGGGTGTCACTGACCCACTGGAGCTGCAGCGGGAAATTGTACCGAACAGTGGTCGTCAGCAAAAATCCAAGGCATTTGTAAGTCGCACATCAAATTGTCTCAAAGCGTCGCGACCGAGCAGTCCGTTCACGCCTTGGGGCAGAGGCATTACCGTAATGGGGATGTTAGCATGTCGATTGTCTAGTTGAATATGAATAGGCGCCGGTGATTGTCGCACTGCAGCTGCTCCACCAACTCCTTCTACCCCTCTCACGCTGGGAAGCGTCTGCCAGTCTCTAGGCCAGCACAGGGTGGACACAATTGTAATACTTTAGCTTGTTGTTCCACAATGCGGCTTTGTCTTTCAGATATCTCCTTTAACACCTTGGCGGCTGCCTGCTCAAGCGGCGGCTCTGGGGCTATCAAGGGGAACGCCCTTTCTGCCTTTAACGCGCCCGCACTTTCTAAACGCAAAGCCGTTTCTAGCATATCCTGTACAGAGGCATGAGGAGGGAGGGTGACCAAAACATCCCTAGTCCGTGCGTTCGCATTCTCAAAAGCCAATTTCTCACCAAGAGTAGTCTTTACATGCTCAGGGTGATCTGACTGGTTTAAAGCTTGGTGCAATCTGTCCAAAAAGCTGGCATATGATTCGTTCGGCTTTTGCTTTACCGACAAATACGATGGAGTTACGCTACCAGCTTTAACTTCGCTTAGGGCTATCTGTGCCAATCGCATAGCCTCCTGTAAAACGGCTGGAGGAAGCCCTAGCTGAGCCTGCACCCCAAAATAAGTACCAGTCCCTATCAACTGTGCCGCCGTCACCCCCGCTAACGGATCTCCCTCTGCCCTGGGCAGAGTAGCGGCAGTGTTACAGAGCCGCTGAAGGTGGCTTTCATACTGCATGGCTTGTGACGGGGTAAGTATCATTCTTACCACCTGTTTAATATCTTCCTGTAAAATAATACCACTCACAGAAAAAACGTACTGAAGCATCTGCTTACTAGGCTCACTATGTAAACCCGTCTGACGCACGGTGTCCCTCAGTTGTACTAACAACTTCCAATCAAACGGGTCATGCTCACCCGCGGTATATACATCATCCCCCTCCCCATGCTGCTTATATATTACAGGCATGGCTTTTAAAAGTTCATTTGCTGTTGCAACGTCACCCGCTTCCATGGCTTGCTTTGCTATTTTTGGCCATGGTTGGCAGCGAGGACGAGGGAGTTTCAGCTCTCTCTCCTCCCCTATTTCCCGATCTGCGGCTTTGCCCTTAACCCGCAATTTGCTTTTTCTCTTAGGCTGCTTCGCAAAAACTCGCTCTGGTTTCCCCCCTCTCTTTTGACAAATCTTAAACAACTTTTCAAACAAATCAGACAACTCTTTCACAGAATCTACATCGCTATCTAAATCACTAGAGCTACTATTAGAACAATTGAGGGGAGTCCCCGCCCGACCGTAACCTTCTACGAAAGGATTCAGTGTTGAAACAGAGCCCCTCCGAGAGAGCAGCGCAGAAGTCTGGACCGCAATATCTTGTAGAAAAGGGTTCAAAGCCACTGACAAAGGTGGCGCGGAGGGTAAGGGAGAAGAAAACTCCGCTACGCAGGCAACGTCGGATTCTTGTTTAGAGGGTGATAGCGCGGCAACAGCCTCCTGCGTTCGCTGTTCCGCTTCTGCTGGGGTCTTAGCGACTTTCACTGGCAGGCCGACAGCAGGCGGTCCTGGAGCTAACAAATTAAAAGCCTGCGCTTGGTGATTTTCCACCTGAGGAGAAGCCACTCCTCGTGTTCCATCAAGTTTCGCTGACACCGAAACAGCCAGGGCTCTCTCCTCTTTATATTTGGCGATCGCATTAATAGTCTCTCGCCAGGGGACCTGGAGGGCTTTGGCTTCCTTTTTTCCATCTATAACATCGTTCCAAAGTTCATTGCCGAATTCCCTCCACCGGTTCCAATCAAAATAATCATCCCCTGACTTGAA